>NC_140769.1:12423333-13779647 GCF_044657685.1 Stegodyphus dumicola
GTAGCGACAACTTGGAGGGATGTCGTCAAAGAAAGCACATTTGAGGGATAATCCAGTGAGGTGAGGAGACCTACACCTCCACTGGCACGCTCACCTGCAAGGTTATCTTTCCTGACGAAGGAAAACCTCCGAAGTTTTGCCTGTTGTTCTGGTTTTAGATTTGTTTCCTGTACTGCGAAGCATACAGGATGATAAGCATTAATTATGGCTTTGATGTCGAGCAAATTTCGGTGGAAACCGCGACAGTTCCATGAGACGAGGGTGGCCATTATGTCTGGTTTTTGTTCTTTCTGTGCTCTTGTTTGGTTTTTCGTGGAAGTAGATGCCTGGGAAATTCTAGACCCTCCTCTACTTCCATAGTGTCTGAATCCGCAGATTCAGAAATCATTTCGTCAAAAGAGCTATTGCTGGGACTTCTATTTTTATTAATTATTTTGTGACTTTCAATTTTAGGTTTACTTTGAATGACTGTTTCTTTTTTTTGTATTAAATGAGTTGCATTTTCCGTTTTCTTGGTGGATGTGGTTGGTTGGGTTTTATTTGGTTTAGTCTGCGTGCCTATTGATGTTTGGGTGGCAATGCTACGTGTTGTTTTAACTGCACTGGCATAAGATTTGTTTGATTGGAGCTGTGTGCTTTGAACTAGTTTTCTGGCTTCAGCATACGAGATGTTCCTGGTAACTTTAAGAGTCTGTACTTCTTTTTCGGATTTCCATTTTGGGCAGAGGCGTGAAAATGCTGGGTGCTGACCCTTGCAATTTATACACGAAGGCGCAGCGGTACAATTTTCCGAATCGTGGCCAATCTGTGAGCATCGGGCGCATGTGAGGCTGCCACGACAAGACGTCTTAGAATGGCCGAAACGCTGGCATTGGAAGCATCGCATAGGGTTGGGAATATAAGGTCTTACAGGACAATTTAAATATCCGGCCTTAATATTCTTAGGCAGATCAGGCGTGTTGAAGGTAAGGATCACGTGTTTCGTATCGATCAACTTACCTTCCTTACGCATCTTGATCCGCCTAGCACCGCAGACATTTTGGTCGGATAGCTCGGAAGCGATCTCTTCTTCAGGAACGTACAGAAGGTCGAATTCCGATATTACGCCACGACAATAATTCAGTGTCTTATGTGCTGTTACAGTGACATTCGCTTGCCCAAGTTTAGTAATCTGAAGTAAAGAAGCAGACTGGGTGGCTGAGTTTGTATCAATAAGCAAGTCTCCGGAGCGGAGACGCTTTATGTTTCTCGGCTCACCAATACAAGACTGGATGTATTTATTTATTACGAAAGGAGACATCTTATGCATTTCGCCAGAAGGACTAGAGATGACTAGGAAACGGGGACTATTGTGATGATGTTTTTTATTTGCATCTGTCCGTAATTTTTTTGCAGAATTTTCAGAACTAGGTTGAGTGACTGGTTTAATAGTAGACGTTTCAGAGCTAGGTTGAATGATTGGTTTATTAGTAGATGGTTCAGAGCTAGGTTGAGTGACTGGTTTAGCAGTATACGTTTCAGAACTAGGTTGAGTGACTGGTTTAGCTGTAGACGTTTCAGAACTAGTTTGAATGACTGGAGTTACCTCGAAATCTTTAATTAAGTAGATATGAGAAGAAGCCATAGTGAAAGAATAAAGATTCGGGTCCGACGGCCCCGCCCACCACGGAGCCCAACAAGGGAGCACAGATTCCTGTGTTAGGGCTAGCCGGACCTATACGCAAACTGAAGCCCCACAGTCGGCTTTCCCGAAAGCAGGTACTCCCGAGAGTTTGACCCCAAGCCACTGACACAAGGACTAGTGACCAGCCGATTGACACCCGTGAGGACGACTAAGGTGCCTCCCGTTTAGCTGAAGCAGAGGCCAAAGTAGTGTGTTGGGGACAGTACCTCGCCCCTCAACTACCAGGACCCTCCTTTCCAGCGACACGGGTCTCCACGCACGGCAAACACGTGGGCAGTTTTCTCGCCACTCGAAGACTAGAGACAAGGACTGTTCCAGTCTCTCGTGACGAGCCCCAAACTCCGTAGAGAGAAACCACGAGAGAGAAGAGAAGGGAAAAAGTTCCAGCAAAGAGGAGAGGAGACGGAAAAGAGGATAGATCACTGGGGCTCCAGGATCGTAACACCCGTCTCATCAAGAAGATGATCCCCTGAAGGGCTAGGGTACCTCGGGATTGCCACACCCGTACTCAAAGAAGTGAGCCCCCTGAGGGGCGTATTTATTAGAATAAAACAAATTAAATTCACAACAGCAACGTAAAGAAATACAGCAATACCGGGAAAGGACTCTTCGGGCTGTTTACGATATGAACGCCCTATTCCCTGTGCTTTACAGAAAACTCCTGGATTTGAGAAAATGTAAGTTAAAATTAATGAAAATTTTCTATATAAGCATGTTTTTTTTACTACAGCAGGAAACTTTCGTAAATAAATATATTAAATTTATTGAATTACTTTATTTTTGGTATTTTGATATTTAACACTCTCCTTCCAAAACACTATGCAGTAATTTTCGTCATCAGGCAGAAAGACCTAACGCCTGCAAAAGCAAGTTTGCTCTCAGTCGCACGTGGTGATTTCATGGTTGTGCTGCAAGCGTCCAGTGTTTGCTGATCATTGGTATTCGACTTGAAATCCGTTTGATATTTTATTTTAACTGCTTTTATCTCTCTTTGATGCAGAATGGGAAAGCGGAAGGGAGAATGTGAAGAACTTTCAGACATGATTTACTGTGTTAAGAAGAAAAAATCAGAAAATATGGAAAATCTTCTTGTGGAAGCCATTTTAACATCCGCGGTCAAACGGCTAAAAAATGATCTTAAGAATATTAGACGAAAAGAAAATAAAAAAATGGTGACAAAGCAGAATATTGCTTGCTTAGATCTCAATGAAACGTGGAGACATGACAAGGGAGTCAGTATTTGGTGAGAAAAGTCATCCTCTGAAGGCACTGTGTTAGATTTGGTGGAATCTTTTAGGAATTTGAAGTTGGTTAGTGATGTTAGAGATAGTAGTGTTTTTCAGAAAGTTAATTTTGGATTATGTAATACTGCTGTCGAAGAATAATGATGTTTAATGCCTTCTTTGCAAATGTTTCGGTTAGGGATGATATAACCTAACCCTAGTTATTTTTGAGAACACCTGCACTAGACCCCATTCATAGCAATTCATTCCCACAGGTGGTTAAGACTGCAAACCCTGAAATTTGTCCTCGCTTGTAATACTGGCAAGTAGGCTTGCTTCACGGGCATTTTCAGAGTTTTCCTTAGAATCGTTCTATGTGGCTGCCAGAAAACATTTGAATATATTGTTTATTTTTATTTAAATACAGTGATCTTGATTTTATGTTGCTTAATGTGCGGTTTACTAACAGTTTCTTTCGTTGTATTTTATTTAAAAATTAATAGTTATTGTAACCGAATATAATCCATTTATTATAAGCGAAGTTACTAACCATGTTTTGGGCATATTAGCTATTTAAAGAGCAAATGAAATAATTTTGTTTTAAAACTGTATATGATAATAATAAAGTTAGAGAACCCCAATGGCATTTCTTTTCTGATTGTCTGTGTAACATACTGGTAGAGCTTTCAGAAAAGGAGTACTTTTAGGGCATTGTTTGAAATTGATTTTATGTGATAATTAAAACATAATGAACAAATTTAATTTTCAATTGAAGATTCCTTACACTTTTAAAGCTTTATCTAAAATACCTTCTTTGATACTTGCAAATTACCACACGTCTCTTTAAGACAACTGCCTGAATTTTTATATTTGATCTATGTTTTCGTCAGCTTAATTTCGGAGTGACATAGAGCTACAGACAATTTTTTACCCAATTATGATGACAATTCTTCAGAAACAAGAATTGTTAATTAAGGCAAAGTATGCAAACACTCTGCTCAAAGCTCGATGTTTTTGTTCAGAATATAAGGACAATTTGCAGTTAATTTCAATTATGGTATTCAAAAGAATTAATTTTATCCTAGAATTTTCAGAAATTTCTCCTTTTGTGGCTAGAATCAATCACACATCATCATGAATTCCAACATACGAACTGTAGCCAAAATCAGCCATCTTTTTCCAAAAAGGAAAGTGAGTGGTCTTTATATATGCCGCATGCTTTTTGAACTCTTTCCCAAACCCGCTTGCTAGGCGTGGAGGATGTTATTGACGACACATATGAAATCCAGGAATCCCTCTGGCTCTGCCTTCTTACTTTTCGTGCATTTGCTTTGGCTCTTTTAAAGGCTATGAGGTTTCGCAGAGTAGGATATCTACGAAAAATACCCCATGCTTTTTTCTGTTTTTTCAGTGCTTCATGACAGTCGCGATTCCACCATGGTTTTGAATATTTTAGTAGTTTTCCTGATGTTCTAGGAATCGAAAGCATAGCTGCCTGAATAATAGTATTAGTAACAGCTTCAACAGCGTCATCGATATGCGCATCTTCTACCATTTCATCTGTGAGCTCTGCAATGGAAGAGAAGAGTTCCCAGTCTGCCCTGTCCAGTATGAATCGAGGGGATCTCGACATGGGGTTTGCTCCTCTTCGTGCAAGAGACACAAGAATGGGATAATGATCACTGTTGTAAAGATCTTTACCCACATTAAAAGTGCAAAAAGGCAACAGAGATGGTGAACAGATGGCAAGGTAGAGAGCATGGAATGTTTTTGAAGGCTCATGGAAGTAAGTATCTTGCCCATTATTGAGGAGACAAAGGCTATGATCTTCGATCATCTGCTCAATTTGTCTTCCTCGGCAATTAGTATCCTTACTACCCCAGAGCGGACTATGGCCGTTAAAATCTCCTATTATGATGAAAGGCTCAGGCAGCTGCTCTAAAAGACCATTTAAATCTTGCTGATCAATATGCTCATTTGGAGGCAAATACAGAGAAACGACTCTAACAACAAAATCAAAATTTGTTTGAGTAGCGACAACTTGGAGGGATGTCGTCAAAGAAAGCACATTTGAGGGATAATCCAGTGAGGTGAGGAGACCTACACCTCCACTGGCACGCTCACCTGCAAGGTTATCTTTCCTGACGAAGGAAAACCTCCGAAGTTTTGCCTGTTGTTCTGGTTTTAGATTTGTTTCCTGTACTGCGAAGCATACAGGATGATAAGCATTAATTATGGCTTTGATGTCGAGCAAATTTCGGTGGAAACCGCGACAGTTCCATGAGACGAGGGTGGCCATTATGTCTGGTTTTTGTTCTTTCTGTGCTCTTGTTTGGTTTTTCGTGGAAGTAGATGCCTGGGAAATTCTAGACCCTCCTCTACTTCCATAGTGTCTGAATCCGCAGATTCAGAAATCATTTCGTCAAAAGAGCTATTGCTGGGACTTCTATTTTTATTAATTATTTTGTGACTTTCAATTTTAGGTTTACTTTGAATGACTGTTTCTTTTTTTTGTATTAAATGAGTTGCATTTTCCGTTTTCTTGGTGGATGTGGTTGGTTGGGTTTTATTTGGTTTAGTCTGCGTGCCTATTGATGTTTGGGTGGCAATGCTACGTGTTGTTTTAACTGCACTGGCATAAGATTTGTTTGATTGGAGCTGTGTGCTTTGAACTAGTTTTCTGGCTTCAGCATACGAGATGTTCCTGGTAACTTTAAGAGTCTGTACTTCTTTTTCGGATTTCCATTTTGGGCAGAGGCGTGAAAATGCTGGGTGCTGACCCTTGCAATTTATACACGAAGGCGCAGCGGTACAATTTTCCGAATCGTGGCCAATCTGTGAGCATCGGGCGCATGTGAGGCTGCCACGACAAGACGTCTTAGAATGGCCGAAACGCTGGCATTGGAAGCATCGCATAGGGTTGGGAATATAAGGTCTTACAGGACAATTTAAATATCCGGCCTTAATATTCTTAGGCAGATCAGGCGTGTTGAAGGTAAGGATCACGTGTTTCGTATCGATCAACTTACCTTCCTTACGCATCTTGATCCGCCTAGCACCGCAGACATTTTGGTCGGATAGCTCGGAAGCGATCTCTTCTTCAGGAACGTACAGAAGGTCGAATTCCGATATTACGCCACGACAATAATTCAGTGTCTTATGTGCTGTTACAGTGACATTCGCTTGCCCAAGTTTAGTAATCTGAAGTAAAGAAGCAGACTGGGTGGCTGAGTTTGTATCAATAAGCAAGTCTCCGGAGCGGAGACGCTTTATGTTTCTCGGCTCACCAATACAAGACTGGATGTATTTATTTATTACGAAAGGAGACATCTTATGCATTTCGCCAGAAGGACTAGAGATGACTAGGAAACGGGGACTATTGTGATGATGTTTTTTATTTGCATCTGTCCGTAATTTTTTTGCAGAATTTTCAGAACTAGGTTGAGTGACTGGTTTAATAGTAGACGTTTCAGAGCTAGGTTGAATGATTGGTTTATTAGTAGATGGTTCAGAGCTAGGTTGAGTGACTGGTTTAGCAGTATACGTTTCAGAACTAGGTTGAGTGACTGGTTTAGCTGTAGACGTTTCAGAACTAGTTTGAATGACTGGAGTTACCTCGAAATCTTTAATTAAGTAGATATGAGAAGAAGCCATAGTGAAAGAATAAAGATTCGGGTCCGACGGCCCCGCCCACCACGGAGCCCAACAAGGGAGCACAGATTCCTGTGTTAGGGCTAGCCGGACCTATACGCAAACTGAAGCCCCACAGTCGGCTTTCCCGAAAGCAGGTACTCCCGAGAGTTTGACCCCAAGCCACTGACACAAGGACTAGTGACCAGCCGATTGACACCCGTGAGGACGACTAAGGTGCCTCCCGTTTAGCTGAAGCAGAGGCCAAAGTAGTGTGTTGGGGACAGTACCTCGCCCCTCAACTACCAGGACCCTCCTTTCCAGCGACACGGGTCTCCACGCACGGCAAACACGTGGGCAGTTTTCTCGCCACTCGAAGACTAGAGACAAGGACTGTTCCAGTCTCTCGTGACGAGCCCCAAACTCCGTAGAGAGAAACCACGAGAGAGAAGAGAAGGGAAAAAGTTCCAGCAAAGAGGAGAGGAGACGGAAAAGAGGATAGATCACTGGGGCTCCAGGATCGTAACACCCGTCTCATCAAGAAGATGATCCCCTGAAGGGCTAGGGTACCTCGGGATTGCCACACCCGTACTCAAAGAAGTGAGCCCCCTGAGGGGCGTATTTATTAGAATAAAACAAATTAAATTCACAACAGCAACGTAAAGAAATACAGCAATACCGGGAAAGGACTCTTCGGGCTGTTTACGATATGAACGCCCTATTCCCTGTGCTTTACAGAAAACTCCTGGATTTGAGAAAATGTAAGTTAAAATTAATGAAAATTTTCTATATAAGCATGTTTTTTTTACTACAGCAGGAAACTTTCGTAAATAAATATATTAAATTTATTGAATTACTTTATTTTTGGTATTTTGATATTTAACACTCTCCTTCCAAAACACTATGCAGTAATTTTCGTCATCAGGCAGAAAGACCTAACGCCTGCAAAAGCAAGTTTGCTCTCAGTCGCACGTGGTGATTTCATGGTTGTGCTGCAAGCGTCCAGTGTTTGCTGATCATTGGTATTCGACTTGAAATCCGTTTGATATTTTATTTTAACTGCTTTTATCTCTCTTTGATGCAGAATGGGAAAGCGGAAGGGAGAATGTGAAGAACTTTCAGACATGATTTACTGTGTTAAGAAGAAAAAATCAGAAAATATGGAAAATCTTCTTGTGGAAGCCATTTTAACATCCGCGGTCAAACGGCTAAAAAATGATCTTAAGAATATTAGACGAAAAGAAAATAAAAAAATGGTGACAAAGCAGAATATTGCTTGCTTAGATCTCAATGAAACGTGGAGACATGACAAGGGAGTCAGTATTTGGTGAGAAAAGTCATCCTCTGAAGGCACTGTGTTAGATTTGGTGGAATCTTTTAGGAATTTGAAGTTGGTTAGTGATGTTAGAGATAGTAGTGTTTTTCAGAAAGTTAATTTTGGATTATGTAATACTGCTGTCGAAGAATAATGATGTTTAATGCCTTCTTTGCAAATGTTTCGGTTAGGGATGATATAACCTAACCCTAGTTATTTTTGAGAACACCTGCACTAGACCCCATTCATAGCAATTCATTCCCACAGGTGGTTAAGACTGCAAACCCTGAAATTTGTCCTCGCTTGTAATACTGGCAAGTAGGCTTGCTTCACGGGCATTTTCAGAGTTTTCCTTAGAATCGTTCTATGTGGCTGCCAGAAAACATTTGAATATATTGTTTATTTTTATTTAAATACAGTGATCTTGATTTTATGTTGCTTAATGTGCGGTTTACTAACAGTTTCTTTCGTTGTATTTTATTTAAAAATTAATAGTTATTGTAACCGAATATAATCCATTTATTATAAGCGAAGTTACTAACCATGTTTTGGGCATATTAGCTATTTAAAGAGCAAATGAAATAATTTTGTTTTAAAACTGTATATGATAATAATAAAGTTAGAGAACCCCAATGGCATTTCTTTTCTGATTGTCTGTGTAACATACTGGTAGAGCTTTCAGAAAAGGAGTACTTTTAGGGCATTGTTTGAAATTGATTTTATGTGATAATTAAAACATAATGAACAAATTTAATTTTCAATTGAAGATTCCTTACACTTTTAAAGCTTTATCTAAAATACCTTCTTTGATACTTGCAAATTACCACACGTCTCTTTAAGACAACTGCCTGAATTTTTATATTTGATCTATGTTTTCGTCAGCTTAATTTCGGAGTGACATAGAGCTACAGACAATTTTTTACCCAATTATGATGACAATTCTTCAGAAACAAGAATTGTTAATTAAGGCAAAGTATGCAAACACTCTGCTCAAAGCTCGATGTTTTTGTTCAGAATATAAGGACAATTTGCAGTTAATTTCAATTATGGTATTCAAAAGAATTAATTTTATCCTAGACTTTTCAGAAATTTCTCCTTTTGTGGCTAGAATCAATCACACATCATCATGAATTCCAACATACGAACTGTAGCCAAAATCAGCCATCTTTTTCCAAAAAGGAAAGTGAGTGGTCTTTATATATGCCGCATGCTTTTTGAACTCTTTCCCAAACCCGCTTGCTAGGCGTGGAGGATGTTATTGACGACACATATGAAATCCAGGAATCCCTCTGGCTCTGCCTTCTTACTTTTCGTGCATTTGCTTTGGCTCTTTTAAAGGCTATGAGGTTTCGCAGAGTAGGATATCTACGAAAAATACCCCATGCTTTTTTCTGTTTTTTCAGTGCTTCATGACAGTCGCGATTCCACCATGGTTTTGAATATTTTAGTAGTTTTCCTGATGTTCTAGGAATCGAAAGCATAGCTGCCTGAATAATAGTATTAGTAACAGCTTCAACAGCGTCATCGATATGCGCATCTTCTACCATTTCATCTGTGAGCTCTGCAATGGAAGAGAAGAGTTCCCAGTCTGCCCTGTCCAGTATGAATCGAGGGGATCTCGACATGGGGTTTGCTCCTCTTCGTGCAAGAGACACAAGAATGGGATAATGATCACTGTTGTAAAGATCTTTACCCACATTAAAAGTGCAAAAAGGCAACAGAGATGGTGAACAGATGGCAAGGTAGAGAGCATGGAATGTTTTTGAAGGCTCATGGAAGTAAGTATCTTGCCCATTATTGAGGAGACAAAGGCTATGATCTTCGATCATCTGCTCAATTTGTCTTCCTCGGCAATTAGTATCCTTACTACCCCAGAGCGGACTATGGCCGTTAAAATCTCCTATTATGATGAAAGGCTCAGGCAGCTGCTCTAAAAGACCATTTAAATCTTGCTGATCAATATGCTCATTTGGAGGCAAATACAGAGAAACGACTCTAACAACAAAATCAAAATTTGTTTGAGTAGCGACAACTTGGAGGGATGTCGTCAAAGAAAGCACATTTGAGGGATAATCCAGTGAGGTGAGGAGACCTACACCTCCACTGGCACGCTCACCTGCAAGGTTATCTTTCCTGACGAAGGAAAACCTCCGAAGTTTTGCCTGTTGTTCTGGTTTTAGATTTGTTTCCTGTACTGCGAAGCATACAGGATGATAAGCATTAATTATGGCTTTGATGTCGAGCAAATTTCGGTGGAAACCGCGACAGTTCCATGAGACGAGGGTGGCCATTATGTCTGGTTTTTGTTCTTTCTGTGCTCTTGTTTGGTTTTTCGTGGAAGTAGATGCCTGGGAAATTCTAGACCCTCCTCTACTTCCATAGTGTCTGAATCCGCAGATTCAGAAATCATTTCGTCAAAAGAGCTATTGCTGGGACTTCTATTTTTATTAATTATTTTGTGACTTTCAATTTTAGGTTTACTTTGAATGACTGTTTCTTTTTTTTTGTATTAAATGAGTTGCATTTTCCGTTTTCTTGGTGGATGTGGTTGGTTGGGTTTTATTTGGTTTAGTCTGCGTGCCTATTGATGTTTGGGTGGCAATGCTACGTGTTGTTTTAACTGCACTGGCATAAGATTTGTTTGATTGGAGCTGTGTGCTTTGAACTAGTTTTCTGGCTTCAGCATACGAGATGTTCCTGGTAACTTTAAGAGTCTGTACTTCTTTTTCGGATTTCCATTTTGGGCAGAGGCGTGAAAATGCTGGGTGCTGACCCTTGCAATTTATACACGAATGCGCAGCGGTACAATTTTCCGAATCGTGGCCAATCTGTGAGCATCGGGCGCATGTGAGGCTGCCACGACAAGACGTCTTAGAATGGCCGAAACGCTGGCATTGGAAGCATCGCATAGGGTTGGGAATATAAGGTCTTACAGGACAATTTAAATATCCGGCCTTAATATTCTTAGGCAGATCAGGCTTCACGGGCATTTTCAGAGTTTTCCTTAGAATCGTTCTATGTGGCTGCCAGAAAACATTTGAATATATTGTTTAATTTTATTTAAATACAGTGATCTTGATTTTATGTTGCTTAATGTGCGGTTTACTAACAGTTTCTTTCGTTGTATTTTATTTAAAAATTAATAGTTATTGTAACCGAATATAATCCATTTATTATAAGCGAAGTTACTAACCATGTTTTGGGCATATTAGCTATTTAAAGAGCAAATGAAATAATTTTGTTTTAAAACTGTATATGATAATAATAAAGTTAGAGAACCCCAATGGCATTTCTTTTCTGATTGTCTGTGTAACATACTGGTGCAGCTTTCAGAAAAGGAGTACTTTTAGGGCATTGTTTGAAATTGATTTTATGTGATAATTAAAACATAATGAACAAATTTAATTTTCAATTGAAGATTCCTTACACTTTTAAAGCTTTATCTAAAATACCTTCTTTGATACTTGCAAATTACCACACGTCTCTTTAAGACAACTGCCTGAATTTTTATATTTGATCTATGTTTTCGTCAGCTTAATTTCGGAGTGACATAGAGCTACAGACAATTTTTTACCCAATTATGATGACAATTCTTCAGAAACAAGAATTGTTAATTAAGGCAAAGTATGCAAACACTCTGCTCAAAGCTCGATGTTTTTGTTCAGAATATAAGGACAATTTCCAGTTAATTTCAATTATGGTATTCAAAAGAATTAATTTTATCCTAGACTTTTCAGAAATTTCTCCTTTTGTGGCTAGAATCAATCACACATCATCATGAATACCAACATACGAACTGTAGCCAAAATCAGAAGGTGATATGTATAAAAAAGCTGTATTGTTAAAGACAGTAAGTTAGTTTAACAGATTTGACAGATATTTTATAGTCCTTAGTTTTTTTTTTTTTTTTCTTTTTGGAAGCAAGTTTTGATCCGTAGTGCCAATGTCACAGATCATTTGTCTCACACGAACTACTGTTTCGGACAATTTTTCTGCTTGGTTTACTACTGAAAGACACACGTGCGCCTTTTTCCTTCCTTTCCAAAAAAATTGCAAGTTGTTCTTTTTCAACCAGTGAGCTATCAGCTACGACTAACTAGTTTCCTCTGTGTTAACACCAAAGTGATCTATGGTTATTCGCTGTTGTGACAAGACAGGAACATTGTTCCAAACAGTTGTTCGTCCGAAACAAACTGACGTGTGCTAGCAACCTAAGAGACCTTAAATTAAACAGCCCACAGCCACACAACGCTGACTTCATTTCTTTCGTATTTATTAGAGTGAGTGAGTGAGTGAGTGAGTGATTATGGCGCAAAAACCAGAGATGATTATGACGCGCCAAACAAAAGATGAGATGATTACAATTGATGACATTAAAATTCAATAAATAAAAACAAGTAGATAAATGTACCAAATTCAGAGGATGAAGTCATATAAACACAAATTAAAAGCACATATTAACATTCAAGACACAGTCTTCAAAACAAATTACATTTGGTAATAAAAGCCAATCTCTTTTAAATAATAAAATAAATTAGAATTGACCTCTCTTCCGATTAAACGGTCGAGAGGTAAGTCACAGCTATTAAAATATTTCTGGCGAAGACTATTAAAACATGGACACTCAATTAAAATATGACGAACGGATAAACAAACATTACAATTAAAACAAACAGGCTCATTTTCTGCTTTAAGAAGATAGCTGTGTGTGACTCTGGTATGACCAATTCTGAGTCGAGTCAAAAGAACGTCCTCTTTACGATTTCCAGCAAAATCCCAATGCTCAATTCTAGGTTTGATGTTTCTCAACTTGTTGTGATGCTGAACATCCCAAATTTGCTGCCATTTTTTTCGTATCTTTCCCTTGATGACACAGCAGATGTCTCTAAAAGGGATAAGGCGACTGGACAGTTCGACAGCAGATTTTGCCGCGATGTCTGCAAGCTCGTTTCCCTTTATTCCCGTATGCCCGGGAACCCAGCAGTACAGGATTTCATCCTCGGATCATTAAATTTCTATGAATTTTGAGAACATCCACTACCACAGGATTCTGAGCGTTGGGAAAAGCTTCCAAGGATTTAAGAGCACTATACGAGTCTGTGTAAACTATGAACTTTTTGTGGCAGAGCTTTGAGATGTACAAAAGAGCATAATATATTGCAGTTAGTTCAGATGTTAGGACAGAGAAAGCATGGTGCAGGCATCTGCCCTCTATGTAATTTTCAAATACAAAAGCCATCCCGACATGATCATTTGACTTTGATCCATCTGTGTATATCGGATAATAACTGCTATATTTGTGCCTGTGCTCAGCGAAAATTTGTCTGTAAACGATCTCGTTAGTGCTCGCCTTTACGTGATGTTTAAAAACATCAAGAAGCTGGATCCGTGAATTTTCCCAAGGTGGAATTTCAAAATTCTGTACTGCTTGGGGGTGCATATCAGAGAGGGAGAGTTCCTCAATGACAGGGCGAACTCTTAAAGGGAAAGTAGGAACACAGGATGGACGTGTTTCAAATAATGTGTTACACTCATTATCAAGTAAGCACAGCTTATTGGGATGTTCAGGTTGTGATAGAGTATTAAAATATTGCAAAAGGGACAATTGCTCACGCCTCAGATAAAGTGATGGTTCGTTACAGTCAACATATAGGCTCTGCACAGGAGAAGTCCTGAAAGCTCCTGAACAAATCCGCAGACCTTGATGGTGAACAGGATCCAGTTTTAACAAAACAGATGACCGAGCGGATCCATAAACAACTGAGCCATAGTCCAGTTTAGAGCGGATTAGCGCTCTGTAAATGCGAAGCATGGAGCAACGCTCTGCACCCCAGGAGGTGTTCGCCAACACTTTTAAAATATTTATTGTTTTTAGACACTTCTTTCTCAAGTTTAAAACATGAGAAAGGAAAGTCAATTTTCGGTCGAACGTCACTCCTAAAAATTTTACTTCAGGCGCAACTGGAATAATTGTACCATTCAAGTATAACTCAGGTTCAGGATGGAGACCTCGCTTCCTACAAAAGTGCACGCAGACAGTTTTCTGTTTCGAAAATGTAAATCCCTGTTTGTCTGACCATTCTTGGATCTTAATCAGAGCCATCTGCAGTTGCCTCTCTACATATCTCATGTCTGCTCCTCGACAGCTAATCTGCAGATCATCAACATATAGAGATCCCAAGATGGTGGGAGGAAGTTCTTTTAGTACAGAATTTATTTTTAAACTAAACAGGGTTACACTGAGCACACAGCCTTGAGGCACACCCTCTTCCTGTTCAAAAACATCCGAAAAAACAGAGCCAATTCTTACTTGAAAAGTTCTAGTGTTCAAGAAATTTTGAATGAAAATTGGTAGGTTGCCGCGCAAGCCACTCTCGTGAAGATCCCGGAGTATACCGTATCTCCATGCCTTATCATAAGCTTTTTCAATGTCGAAGAATATCGAGACAAGGTGGCTTCTTCTTACAAATGCTTTTCGAATATATGTCTCTAAGAGGAGCATGTTATCTACAGTTGTTCTTCCCTTTCGAAAACCACTCTGATAAGGCGATATAATATCATTCTTTTCCAAGAAGTAGACTAGGCGGCTGTTTACCATCTTTTCAAACAGTTTGCAGAGGCAACTCGTAAGGGCAATTGGCCGATAGTTGGAGGGATTCCTTGGATCTTTCCCTGGCTTAGGAATAGGAATGACAACAGCTCTCCTCCATGCACTGGGAAAGGCATGCTCCTTCCACACCCTATTGTAAAGAGTGAGAAGGGCATTCAGTGACTTACAGGACAGATGCTTTAGCATTTCATAATTCACTCCATCAAGACCCGGAGAAGACCTATGTGTCTGCAATAAAGCACTCCTTAATTCAAGCATAGTAAAGTCTCTATTGTAAGGCTCAGATTTGGAAGAGTTGAATGCGATGGGATTTATTTCAGAGTGCTGCTTCATAGAAAGAAATGCAGGTGTATAGTTTCTGCTGGAAGAAACGGAAGCAAATGTCTCACCAATAGTATTCGCAATTTCTTCTATGGAGCTAATCACTCGGCCATCTTTTTCCAAAAAGGAAAGTGAGTGGTCTTTATATATGCCGCATGCTTTTTGAACTCTTTCCCAAACCCGCTTGCTAGGCGTGGAGGATGTTATTGACGACACATATGAAATCCAGGAATCCCTCTGGCTCTGCCTTCTTACTTTTCGTGCATTTGCTTTGGCTCTTTTAAAGGCTATGAGGTTTCGCAGAGTAGGATATCTACGAAAAATACCCCATGCTTTTTTCTGTTTTTTCAGTGCTTCATGACAGTCGCGATTCCACCATGGTTTTGAATATTTTAGTAGTTTTCCTGATGTTCTAGGAATCGAAAGCATAGCTGCCTGAATAATAGTATTAGTAACAGCTTCAACAGCGTCATCGATATGCGCATCTTCTACCATTTCATCTGTGAGCTCTGCAATGGAAGAGAAGAGTTCCCAGTCTGCCCTGTCCAGTATGAATCGAGGGGATCTCGACATGGGGTTTGCTCCTCTTCGTGCAAGAGACACAAGAATGGGATAATGATCACTGTTGTAAAGATCTTTACCCACATTAAAAGTGCAAAAAGGCAACAGAGATGGTGAACAGATGGCAAGGTAGAGAGCATGGAATGTTTTTGAAGGCTCATGGAAGTAAGTATCTTGCCCATTATTGAGGAGACAAAGGCTATGATCTTCGATCATCTGCTCAATTTGTCTTCCTCGGCAATTAGTATCCTTACTACCCCAGAGCGGACTATGGCCGTTAAAATCTCCTATTATGATGAAAGGCTCAGGCAGCTGCTCTAAAAGACCATTTAAATCTTGCTGATCAATATGCTCATTTGGAGGTAAATACAGAGAAACGACTGTAACAACAAAATCAAAATTTGTTTGAGTAGCGACAACTTGGAGGGATGTCGTCAAAGAAAGCACATTTGAGGGATAATCCAGTGAGGTGAGGAGACCTACACCTCCACTGGCACGCTCATCTGCAAGGTTATCTTTCCTGACGAAGGAAAACCTCCGAAGTTTTGCCTGTTGTTCTGGTTTTAGATTTGTTTCCTGTACTGCGAAGCATACAGGATGATAAGCATTAATTATGGCTTTGATGTCGAGCAAATTTCGGTGGAAACCGCGACAGTTCCATGAGACGAGGGTGGCCATTATGTCTGGTTTTTGTTCTTTCTGTGCTCTTGTTTGGTTTTTCGTGGAAGTAGATGCCTGGGAAATTCTAGACCCTCCTCTACTTCCATAGTGTCTGAATCCGCAGATTCAGAAATCATTTCGTCAAAAGAGCTATTGCTGGGACTTCTATTTTTATTAATTATTTTGTGACTTTCAATTTTAGGTTTACTTTGAATGACTGTTTCTTTTTTTTGTATTAAATGAGTTGCATTTTCCGTTTTCTTGGTGGATGTGGTTGGTTGGGTTTTATTTGGTTTAGTCTGCGTGCCTATTGATGTTTGGGTGGCAATGCTACGTGGCATAAGATTTGTTTGATTGGAGCTGTGTGCTTTGAACTAGTTTTCTGGCTTCAGCATACGAGATGTTCCTGGTAACTTTAAGAGTCTGTACTTCTTTTTCGGATTTCCATTTTGGGCAGAGGCGTGAAAATGCTGGGTGCTGACCCTTGCAATTTATACACGAAGGCGCAGCGGTACAATTTTCCGAATCGTGGCCAATCTGTGAGCATCGGGCGCATGTGAGGCTGCCACGACAAGACGTCTTAGAATGGCCGAAACGCTGGCATTGGAAGCATCGCATAGGGTTGGGAATATAAGGTCTTACAGGACAATTTAAATATCCGGCCTTAATATTCTTAGGCAGATCAGGCTTCACGGGCATTTTCAGAGTTTTCCTTAGAATCGTTCTATGTGGCTGCCAGAAAACATTTGAATATATTGTTTAATTTTATTTAAATACAGTGATCTTGATTTTATGTTGCTTAATGTGCGGTTTACTAACAGTTTCTTTCGTTGTATTTTATTTAAAAATTAATAGTTATTGTAACCGAATATAATCCATTTATTATAAGCGAAGTTACTAACCATGTTTTGGGCATATTAGCTATTTAAAGAGCAAATGAAATAATTTTGTTTTAAAACTGTATATGATAATAATAAAGTTAGAGAACCCCAATGGCATTTCTTTTCTGATTGTCTGTGTAACATACTGGTGCAGCTTTCAGAAAAGGAGTACTTTTAGGGCATTGTTTGAAATTGATTTTATGTGATAATTAAAACATAATGAACAAATTTAATTTTCAATTGAAGATTCCTTACACTTTTAAAGCTTTATCTAAAATACCTTCTTTGATACTTGCAAATTACCACACGTCTCTTTAAGACAACTGCCTGAATTTTTATATTTGATCTATGTTTTCGTCAGCTTAATTTCGGAGTGACATAGAGCTACAGACAATTTTTTACCCAATTATGATGACAATTCTTCAGAAACAAGAATTGTTAATTAAGGCAAAGTATGCAAACACTCTGCTCAAAGCTCGATGTTTTTGTTCAGAATATAAGGACAATTTCCAGTTAATTTCAATTATGGTATTCAAAAGAATTAATTTTATCCTAGACTTTTCAGAAATTTCTCCTTTTGTGGCTAGAATCAATCACACATCATCATGAATTCCAACATACGAACTGTAGCCAAAATCAGAAGGTGATATGTATAAAAAAGCTGTATTGTTAAAGACAGTAAGTTAGTTTAACAGATTTGACAGATATTTTATAGTCCTTAGTTTTTTTTTTTTTTTTCTTTTTGGAAGCAAGTTTTGATCCGTAGTGCCAATGTCACAGATCATTTGTCTCACACGAACTACTGTTTCGGACAATTTTTCTGCTTGGTTTACTATTGAAAGACACACGTGCGCCTTTTTCCTTCCTTTCCAAAAAAATTGCAAGTTGTTCTTTTTCAACCAGTGAGCTATCAGCTACGACTAACTAGTTTCCTCTGTGTTAACACCAAAGTGATCTATGGTTATTCGCTGTTGTGACAAGACAGGAACATTGTTCCAAACAGTTGTTCGTCCGAAACAAACTGACGTGTGCTAGCAACCTAAGAGACCTTAAATTAAACAGCCCACAGCCACACAACGCTGACTTCATTTCTTTCGTATTTATTAGAGTGAGTGAGTGAGTGAGTGAGTGAGTGAGTGAGTGATTATGGCGCAAAAACCAGAGATGATTATGACGCGCCAAACAAAAGATGAGATGATTACAATTGATGACATTAAAATTCAATAAATAAAAACAAGTAGATAAATGTACCAAATTCAGAGGATGAAGTCATATAAACACAAATTAAAAGCACATATTAACATTCAAGACACAGTCTTCAAAACAAATTACATTTGGTAATAAAAGCCAATCTCTTTTAAATAATAAAATAAATTAGAATTGACCTCTCTTCCGATTAAACGGTCGAGAGGTAAGTCACAGCTATTAAAATATTTCTGGCGAAGACTATTAAAACATGGACACTCAATTAAAATATGACGAACGGATAAACAAACATTACAATTAAAACAAACAGGCTCATTTTCTGCTTTAAGAAGATAGCTGTGTGTGACTCTGGTATGACCAATTCTGAGTCGAGTCAAAAGAACGTCCTCTTTACGATTTCCAGCAAAATCCCAATGCTCAATTCTAGGTTTGATGTTTCTCAACTTGTTGTGATGCTGAACATCCCAAATTTGCTGCCATTTTTTTCGTATCTTTCCCTTGATGACACAGCAGATGTCTCTAAAAGGGATAAGGCGACTGGACAGTTCGACAGCAGATTTTGCCGCGATGTCTGCAAGCTCGTTTCCCTTTATTCCCGTATGCCCGGGAACCCAGCAGTACAGGATTTCATATCCTCGGATCATTAAATTTCTATGAATTTTGAGAACATCCACTACCACAGGATTCTGAGCGTTGGGAAAAGCTTCCAAGGATTTAAGAGCACTATACGAGTCTGTGTAAACTATGAACTTTTTGTGGCAGAGCTTTGAGATGTACAAAAGAGCATAATATATTGCAGTTAGTTCAGATGTTAGGACAGAGAAAGCATGGTGCAGGCATCTGCCCTCTATGTAATTTTCAAATACAAAAGCCATCCCGACATGATCATTTGACTTTGATCCATCTGTGTATATCGGATAATAACTGCTATATTTGTGCCTGTGCTCAGCGAAAATTTGTCTGTAAACGATCTCGTTAGTGCTCGCCTTTACGTGATGTTTAAAAACATCAAGAAGCTGGATCCGTGAATTTTCCCAAGGTGGAATTTCAAAATTCTGTACTGCTTGGGGGTGCATATCAGAGAGGGAGAGTTCCTCAATGACAGGGCGAACTCTTAAAGGGAAAGTAGGAACACAGGATGGACGTGTTTCAAATAATGTGTTACACTCATTATCAAGTAAGCACAGCTTATTGGGATGTTCAGGTTGTGATAGAGTATTAAAATATTGCAAAAGGGACAATTGCTCACGCCTCAGATAAAGTGATGGTTCGTTACAGTCAACATATAGGCTCTGCACAGGAGAAGTCCTGAAAGCTCCTGAACAAATCCGCAGACCTTGATGGTGAACAGGATCCAGTTTTAACAAAACAGATGACCGAGCGGATCCATAAACAACTGAGCCATAGTCCAGTTTAGAGCGGATTAGCGCTCTGTAAATGCGAAGCATGGAGCAACGCTCTGCACCCCAGGAGGTGTTCGCCAACACTTTTAAAATATTTATTGTTTTTAGACACTTCTTTCTCAGGTTTAAAACATGAGAAAGGAAAGTCAATTTTCGGTCGAACGTCACTCCTAAAAATTTTACTTCAGGCGCAACTGGAATAATTGTACCATTCAAGTATAACTCAGGTTCAGGATGGAGACCTCGCTTCCTACAAAAGTGCACGCAGACAGTTTTCTGTTTCGAAAATGTAAATCCCTGTTTGTCTGACCATTCTTGGATCTTAATCAGAGCCATCTGCAGTTGCCTCTCTACATATCTCATGTCTGCTCCTCGACAGCTAATCTGCAGATCATCAACATATAGAGATCCCAAGATGGTGGGAGGAAGTTCTTTTAGTACAGAATTTATTTTTAAACTAAACAGGGTTACACTGAGCACACAGCCTTGAGGCACACCCTCTTCCTGTTCAAAAACATCCGAAAAAACAGAGCCAATTCTTACTTGAAAAGTTCTAGTGTTCAAGAAATTTTGAATGAAAATTGGTAGGTTGCCGCGCAAGCCACTCTCGTGAAGATCCCGAAGTATACCGTATCTCCATGCCTTATCATAAGCTTTTTCAATGTCGAAGAATATCGAGACAAGGTGGCTTCTTCTTACAAATGCTTTTCGAATAGATGTCTCTAAGAGGAGCATGTTATCTACAGTTGTTCTTCCCTTTCGAAAACCACTCTGATAAGGCGATATAATATCATTCTTTTCCAAGAAGTAGACTAGGCGGCTGTTTACCATCTTTTCAAACAGTTTGCAGAGGCAACTCGTAAGGGCAATTGGCCGATAGTTGGAGGGATTCCTTGGATCTTTCCCTGGCTTAGGAATAGGAATGACAACAGCTCTCCTCCATGCACTGGGAAAGGCATGCTCCTTCCACACCCTATTGTAAAGAGTGAGAAGGGCATTCAGTGACTTACAGGACAGATGCTTTAGCATTTCATAATTCACTCCATCAAGACCCGGAGAAGACCTATGTGTCTGCAATAAAGCACTCCTTAATTCAAGCATAGTAAAGTCTCTATTGTAAGGCTCAGATTTGGAAGAGTTGAATGCGATGGGATTTATTTCAGAGTGCTGCTTCATAGAAAGAAATGCAGGTGTATAGTTTCTGCTGGAAGAAACGGAAGCAAATGTCTCACCAATAGTATTCGCAATTTCTTCTATGGAGCTAATCACTCGGCCATCTTTTTCCAAAAAGGAAAGTGAGTGGTCTTTATATATGCCGCATGCTTTTTGAACTCTTTCCCAAACCCGCTTGCTAGGCGTGGAGGATGTTATTGACGACACATATGAAATCCAGGAATCCCTCTGGCTCTGCCTTCTTACTTTTCGTGCATTTGCTTTGGCTCTTTTAAAGGCTATGAGGTTTCGCAGAGTAGGATATCTACGAAAAATACCCCATGCTTTTTTCTGTTTTTTCAGTGCTTCATGACAGTCGCGATTCCACCATGGTTTTGAATATTTTAGTAGTTTTCCTGATGTTCTAGGAATCGAAAGCATAGCTGCCTGAATAATAGTATTAGTAACAGCTTCAACAGCGTCATCGATATGCGCATCTTCTACCATTTCATCTGTGAGCTCTGCAATGGAAGAGAAGAGTTCCCAGTCTGCCCTGTCCAGTATGAATCGAGGGGATCTCGACATGGGGTTTGCTCCTCTTCGTGCAAGAGACACAAGAATGGGATAATGATCACTGTTGTAAAGATCTTTACCCACATTAAAAGTGCAAAAAGGCAACAGAGATGGTGAACAGATGGCAAGGTAGAGAGCATGGAATGTTTTTGAAGGCT
Source organism: Stegodyphus dumicola (assembly GCF_044657685.1). Taxonomy (NCBI): domain Eukaryota; kingdom Metazoa; phylum Arthropoda; class Arachnida; order Araneae; family Eresidae; genus Stegodyphus; species Stegodyphus dumicola. Next base: position 12,444,711 of record NC_140769.1, read on the forward strand.
CATGGAAGTAAGTATCTTGCCCATTATTGAGGAGACAAAGGCTATGATCTTCGATCATCTGCTCAATTTGTCTTCCTCGGCAATTAGTATCCTTACTACCCCAGAGCGGACTATGGCCGTTAAAATCTCCTATTATGATGAAAGGCTCAGGCAGCTGCTCTAAAAGACCATTTAAATCTTGCTGATCAATATGCTCATTTGGAGGTAAATACAGAGAAACGACTGTAACAACAAAATCAAAATTTGTTTGAGTAGCGACAACTTGGAGGGATGTCGTCAAAGAAAGCACATTTGAGGGATAATCCAGTGAGGTGAGGAGACCTACACCTCCACTGGCACGCTCATCTGCAAGGTTATCTTTCCTGACGAAGGAAAACCTCCGAAGTTTTGCCTGTTGTTCTGGTTTTAGATTTGTTTCCTGTACTGCGAAGCATACAGGATGATAAGCATTAATTATGGCTTTGATGTCGAGCAAATTTCGGTGGAAACCGCGACAGTTCCATGAGACGAGGGTGGCCATTATGTCTGGTTTTTGTTCTTTCTGTGCTCTTGTTTGGTTTTTCGTGGAAGTAGATGCCTGGGAAATTCTAGACCCTCCTCTACTTCCATAGTGTCTGAATCCGCAGATTCAGAAATCATTTCGTCAAAAGAGCTATTGCTGGGACTTCTATTTTTATTAATTATTTTGTGACTTTCAATTTTAGGTTTACTTTGAATGACTGTTTCTTTTTTTTGTATTAAATGAGTTGCATTTTCCGTTTTCTTGGTGGATGTGGTTGGTTGGGTTTTATTTGGTTTAGTCTGCGTGCCTATTGATGTTTGGGTGGCAATGCTACGTGGCATAAGATTTGTTTGATTGGAGCTGTGTGCTTTGAACTAGTTTTCTGGCTTCAGCATACGAGATGTTCCTGGTAACTTTAAGAGTCTGTACTTCTTTTTCGGATTTCCATTTTGGGCAGAGGCGTGAAAATGCTGGGTGCTGACCCTTGCAATTTATACACGAAGGCGCAGCGGTACAATTTTCCGAATCGTGGCCAATCTGTGAGCATCGGGCGCATGTGAGGCTGCCACGACAAGACGTCTTAGAATGGCCGAAACGCTGGCATTGGAAGCATCGCATAGGGTTGGGAATATAAGGTCTTACAGGACAATTTAAATATCCGGCCTTAATATTCTTAGGCAGATCAGGCTTCACGGGCATTTTCAGAGTTTTCCTTAGAATCGTTCTATGTGGCTGCCAGAAAACATTTGAATATATTGTTTAATTTTATTTAAATACAGTGATCTTGATTTTATGTTGCTTAATGTGCGGTTTACTAACAGTTTCTTTCGTTGTATTTTATTTAAAAATTAATAGTTATTGTAACCGAATATAATCCATTTATTATAAGCGAAGTTACTAACCATGTTTTGGGCATATTAGCTATTTAAAGAGCAAATGAAATAATTTTGTTTTAAAACTGTATATGATAATAATAAAGTTAGAGAACCCCAATGGCATTTCTTTTCTGATTGTCTGTGTAACATACTGGTGCAGCTTTCAGAAAAGGAGTACTTTTAGGGCATTGTTTGAAATTGATTTTATGTGATAATTAAAACATAATGAACAAATTTAATTTTCAATTGAAGATTCCTTACACTTTTAAAGCTTTATCTAAAATACCTTCTTTGATACTTGCAAATTACCACACGTCTCTTTAAGACAACTGCCTGAATTTTTATATTTGATCTATGTTTTCGTCAGCTTAATTTCGGAGTGACATAGAGCTACAGACAATTTTTTACCCAATTATGATGACAATTCTTCAGAAACAAGAATTGTTAATTAAGGCAAAGTATGCAAACACTCTGCTCAAAGCTCGATGTTTTTGTTCAGAATATAAGGACAATTTCCAGTTAATTTCAATTATGGTATTCAAAAGAATTAATTTTATCCTAGACTTTTCAGAAATTTCTCCTTTTGTGGCTAGAATCAATCACACATCATCATGAATTCCAACATACGAACTGTAGCCAAAATCAGAAGGTGATATGTATAAAAAAGCTGTATTGTTAAAGACAGTAAGTTAGTTTAACAGATTTGACAGATATTTTATAGTCCTTAGTTTTTTTTTTTTTTTTCTTTTTGGAAGCAAGTTTTGATCCGTAGTGCCAATGTCACAGATCATTTGTCTCACACGAACTACTGTTTCGGACAATTTTTCTGCTTGGTTTACTATTGAAAGACACACGTGCGCCTTTTTCCTTCCTTTCCAAAAAAATTGCAAGTTGTTCTTTTTCAACCAGTGAGCTATCAGCTACGACTAACTAGTTTCCTCTGTGTTAACACCAAAGTGATCTATGGTTATTCGCTGTTGTGACAAGACAGGAACATTGTTCCAAACAGTTGTTCGTCCGAAACAAACTGACGTGTGCTAGCAACCTAAGAGACCTTAAATTAAACAGCCCACAGCCACACAACGCTGACTTCATTTCTTTCGTATTTATTAGAGTGAGTGAGTGAGTGAGTGAGTGATTATGGCGCAAAAACCAGAGATGATTATGACGCGCCAAACAAAAGATGAGATGATTACAATTGATGACATTAAAATTCAATAAATAAAAACAAGTAGATAAATGTACCAAATTCAGAGGATGAAGTCATATAAACACAAATTAAAAGCACATATTAACATTCAAGACACAGTCTTCAAAACAAATTACATTTGGTAATAAAAGCCAATCTCTTTTAAATAATAAAATAAATTAGAATTGACCTCTCTTCCGATTAAACGGTCGAGAGGTAAGTCACAGCTATTAAAATATTTCTGGCGAAGACTATTAAAACATGGACACTCAATTAAAATATGACGAACGGATAAACAAACATTACAATTAAAACAAACAGGCTCATTTTCTGCTTTAAGAAGATAGCTGTGTGTGACTCTGGTATGACCAATTCTGAGTCGAGTCAAAAGAACGTCCTCTTTACGATTTCCAGCAAAATCCCAATGCTCAATTCTAGGTTTGATGTTTCTCAACTTGTTGTGATGCTGAACATCCCAAATTTGCTGCCATTTTTTTCGTATCTTTCCCTTGATGACACAGCAGATGTCTCTAAAAGGGATAAGGCGACTGGACAGTTCGACAGCAGATTTTGCCGCGATGTCTGCAAGCTCGTTTCCCTTTATTCCCGTATGCCCGGGAACCCAGCAGTACAGGATTTCATATCCTCGGATCATTAAATTTCTATGAATTTTGAGAACATCCACTACCACAGGATTCTGAGCGTTGGGAAAAGCTTCCAAGGATTTAAGAGCACTATACGAGTCTGTGTAAACTATGAACTTTTTGTGGCAGAGCTTTGAGATGTACAAAAGAGCATAATATATTGCAGTTAGTTCAGATGTTAGGACAGAGAAAGCATGGTGCAGGCATCTGCCCTCTATGTAATTTTCAAATACAAAAGCCATCCCGACATGATCATTTGACTTTGATCCATCTGTGTATATCGGATAATAACTGCTATATTTGTGCCTGTGCTCAGCGAAAATTTGTCTGTAAACGATCTCGTTAGTGCTCGCCTTTACGTGATGTTTAAAAACATCAAGAAGCTGGATCCGTGAATTTTCCCAAGGTGGAATTTCAAAATTCTGTACTGCTTGGGGGTGCATATCAGAGAGGGAGAGTTCCTCAATGACAGGGCGAACTCTTAAAGGGAAAGTAGGAACACAGGATGGACGTGTTTCAAATAATGTGTTACACTCATTATCAAGTAAGCACAGCTTATTGGGATGTTCAGGTTGTGATAGAGTATTAAAATATTGCAAAAGGGACAATTGCTCACGCCTCAGATAAAGTGATGGTTCGTTACAGTCAACATATAGGCTCTGCACAGGAGAAGTCCTGAAAGCTCCTGAACAAATCCGCAGACCTTGATGGTGAACAGGATCCAGTTTTAACAAAACAGATGACCGAGCGGATCCATAAACAACTGAGCCATAGTCCAGTTTAGAGCGGATTAGCGCTCTGTAAATGCGAAGCATGGAGCAACGCTCTGCACCCCAGGAGGTGTTCGCCAACACTTTTAAAATATTTATTGTTTTTAGACACTTCTTTCTCAGGTTTAAAACATGAGAAAGGAAAGTCAATTTTCGGTCGAACGTCACTCCTAAAAATTTTACTTCAGGCGCAACTGGAATAATTGTACCATTCAAGTATAACTCAGGTTCAGGATGGAGACCTCGCTTCCTACAAAAGTGCACGCAGACAGTTTTCTGTTTCGAAAATGTAAATCCCTGTTTGTCTGACCATTCTTGGATCTTAATCAGAGCCATCTGCAGTTGCCTCTCTACATATCTCATGTCTGCTCCTCGACAGCTAATCTGCAGATCATCAACATATAGAGATCCCAAGATGGTGGGAGGAAGTTCTTTTAGTACAGAATTTATTTTTAAACTAAACAGGGTTACACTGAGCACACAGCCTTGAGGCACACCCTCTTCCTGTTCAAAAACATCCGAAAAAACAGAGCCAATTCTTACTTGAAAAGTTCTAGTGTTCAAGAAATTTTGAATGAAAATTGGTAGGTTGCCGCGCAAGCCACTCTCGTGAAGATCCCGGAGTATACCGTATCTCCATGCCTTATCATAAGCTTTTTCAATGTCGAAGAATATCGAGACAAGGTGGCTTCTTCTTACAAATGCTTTTCGAATAGATGTCTCTAAGAGGAGCATGTTATCTACAGTTGTTCTTCCCTTTCGAAAACCACTCTGATAAGGCGATATAATATCATTCTTTTCCAAGAAGTAGACTAGGCGGCTGTTTACCATCTTTTCAAACAGTTTGCAGAGGCAACTCGTAAGGGCAATTGGCCGATAGTTGGAGGGATTCCTTGGATCTTTCCCTGGCTTAGGAATAGGAATGACAACAGCTCTCCTCCATGCACTGGGAAAGGCATGCTCCTTCCACACCCTATTGTAAAGAGTGAGAAGGGCATTCAGTGACTTACAGGACAGATGCTTTAGCATTTCATAATTCACTCCATCAAGACCCGGAGAAGACCTATGTGTCTGCAATAAAGCACTCCTTAATTCAAGCATAGTAAAGTCTCTATTGTAAGGCTCAGATTTGGAAGAGTTGAATGCGATGGGATTTATTTCAGAGTGCTGCTTCATAGAAAGAAATGCAGGTGTATAGTTTCTGCTGGAAGAAACGGAAGCAAATGTCTCACCAATAGTATTCGCAATTTCTTCTATGGAGCTAATCACTCGGCCATCTTTTTCCAAAAAGGAAAGTGAGTGGTCTTTATATATGCCGCATGCTTTTTGAACTCTTTCCCAAACCCGCTTGCTAGGCGTGGAGGATGTTATTGACGACACATATGAAATCCAGGAATCCCTCTGGCTCTGCCTTCTTACTTTTCGTGCATTTGCTTTGGCTCTTTTAAAGGCTATGAGGTTTCGCAGAGTAGGATATCTACGAAAAATACCCCATGCTTTTTTCTGTTTTTTCAGTGCTTCATGACAGTCGCGATTCCACCATGGTTTTGAATATTTTAGTAGTTTTCCTGATGTTCTAGGAATCGAAAGCATAGCTGCCTGAATAATAGTATTAGTAACAGCTTCAACAGCGTCATCGATATGCGCATCTTCTACCATTTCATCTGTGAGCTCTGCAATGGAAGAGAAGAGTTCCCAGTCTGCCCTGTCCAGTATGAATCGAGGGGATCTCGACATGGGGTTTGCTCCTCTTCGTGCAAGAGACACAAGAATGGGATAATGATCACTGTTGTAAAGATCTTTACCCACATTAAAAGTGCAAAAAGGCAACAGAGATGGTGAACAGATGGCAAGGTAGAGAGCATGGAATGTTTTTGAAGGCTCATGGAAGTAAGTATCTTGCCCATTATTGAGGAGACAAAGGCTATGATCTTCGATCATCTGCTCAATTTGTCTTCCTCGGCAATTAGTATCCTTACTACCCCAGAGCGGACTATGGCCGTTAAAATCTCCTATTATGATGAAAGGCTCAGGCAGCTGCTCTAAAAGACCATTTAAATCTTGCTGATCAATATGCTCATTTGGAGGTAAATACAGAGAAACGACTGTAACAACAAAATCAAAATTTGTTTGAGTAGCGACAACTTGGAGGGATGTCGTCAAAGAAAGCACATTTGAGGGATAATCCAGTGAGGTGAGGAGACCTACACCTCCACTGGCACGCTCATCTGCAAGGTTATCTTTCCTGACGAAGGAAAACCTCCGAAGTTTTGCCTGTTGTTCTGGTTTTAGATTTGTTTCCTGTACTGCGAAGCATACAGGATGATAAGCATTAATTATGGCTTTGATGTCGAGCAAATTTCGGTGGAAACCGCGACAGTTCCATGAGACGAGGGTGGCCATTATGTCTGGTTTTTGTTCTTTCTGTGCTCTTGTTTGGTTTTTCGTGGAAGTAGATGCCTGGGAAATTCTAGACCCTCCTCTACTTCCATAGTGTCTGAATCCGCAGATTCAGAAATCATTTCGTCAAAAGAGCTATTGCTGGGACTTCTATTTTTATTAATTATTTTGTGACTTTCAATTTTAGGTTTACTTTGAATGACTGTTTCTTTTTTTTGTATTAAATGAGTTGCATTTTCCGTTTTCTTGGTGGATGTGGTTGGTTGGGTTTTATTTGGTTTAGTCTGCGTGCCTATTGATGTTTGGGTGGCAATGCTACGTGGCATAAGATTTGTTTGATTGGAGCTGTGTGCTTTGAACTAGTTTTCTGGCTTCAGCATACGAGATGTTCCTGGTAACTTTAAGAGTCTGTACTTCTTTTTCGGATTTCCATTTTGGGCAGAGGCGTGAAAATGCTGGGTGCTGACCCTTGCAATTTATACACGAAGGCGCAGCGGTACAATTTTCCGAATCGTGGCCAATCTGTGAGCATCGGGCGCATGTGAGGCTGCCACGACAAGACGTCTTAGAATGGCCGAAACGCTGGCATTGGAAGCATCGCATAGGGTTGGGAATATAAGGTCTTACAGGACAATTTAAATATCCGGCCTTAATATTCTTAGGCAGATCAGGCTTCACGGGCATTTTCAGAGTTTTCCTTAGAATCGTTCTATGTGGCTGCCAGAAAACATTTGAATATATTGTTTAATTTTATTTAAATACAGTGATCTTGATTTTATGTTGCTTAATGTGCGGTTTACTAACAGTTTCTTTCGTTGTATTTTATTTAAAAATTAATAGTTATTGTAACCGAATATAATCCATTTATTATAAGCGAAGTTACTAACCATGTTTTGGGCATATTAGCTATTTAAAGAGCAAATGAAATAATTTTGTTTTAAAACTGTATATGATAATAATAAAGTTAGAGAACCCCAATGGCATTTCTTTTCTGATTGTCTGTGTAACATACTGGTGCAGCTTTCAGAAAAGGAGTACTTTTAGGGCATTGTTTGAAATTGATTTTATGTGATAATTAAAACATAATGAACAAATTTAATTTTCAATTGAAGATTCCTTACACTTTTAAAGCTTTATCTAAAATACCTTCTTTGATACTTGCAAATTACCACACGTCTCTTTAAGACAACTGCCTGAATTTTTATATTTGATCTATGTTTTCGTCAGCTTAATTTCGGAGTGACATAGAGCTACAGACAATTTTTTACCCAATTATGATGACAATTCTTCAGAAACAAGAATTGTTAATTAAGGCAAAGTATGCAAACACTCTGCTCAAAGCTCGATGTTTTTGTTCAGAATATAAGGACAATTTCCAGTTAATTTCAATTATGGTATTCAAAAGAATTAATTTTATCCTAGACTTTTCAGAAATTTCTCCTTTTGTGGCTAGAATCAATCACACATCATCATGAATTCCAACATACGAACTGTAGCCAAAATCAGAAGGTGATATGTATAAAAAAGCTGTATTGTTAAAGACAGTAAGTTAGTTTAACAGATTTGACAGATATTTTATAGTCCTTAGTTTTTTTTTTTTTTTTTCTTTTTGGAAGCAAGTTTTGATCCGTAGTGCCAATGTCACAGATCATTTGTCTCACACGAACTACTGTTTCGGACAATTTTTCTGCTTGGTTTACTATTGAAAGACACACGTGCGCCTTTTTCCTTCCTTTCCAAAAAAATTGCAAGTTGTTCTTTTTCAACCAGTGAGCTATCAGCTACGACTAACTAGTTTCCTCTGTGTTAACACCAAAGTGATCTATGGTTATTCGCTGTTGTGACAAGACAGGAACATTGTTCCAAACAGTTGTTCGTCCGAAACAAACTGACGTGTGCTAGCAACCTAAGAGACCTTAAATTAAACAGCCCACAGCCACACAACGCTGACTTCATTTCTTTCGTATTTATTAGAGTGAGTGAGTGAGTGAGTGAGTGAGTGAGTGAGTGATTATGGCGCAAAAACCAGAGATGATTATGACGCGCCAAACAAAAGATGAGATGATTACAATTGATGACATTAAAATTCAATAAATAAAAACAAGTAGATAAATGTACCAAATTCAGAGGATGAAGTCATATAAACACAAATTAAAAGCACATATTAACATTCAAGACACAGTCTTCAAAACAAATTACATTTGGTAATAAAAGCCAATCTCTTTTAAATAATAAAATAAATTAGAATTGACCTCTCTTCCGATTAAACGGTCGAGAGGTAAGTCACAGCTATTAAAATATTTCTGGCGAAGACTATTAAAACATGGACACTCAATTAAAATATGACGAACGGATAAACAAACATTACAATTAAAACAAACAGGCTCATTTTCTGCTTTAAGAAGATAGCTGTGTGTGACTCTGGTATGACCAATTCTGAGTCGAGTCAAAAGAACGTCCTCTTTACGATTTCCAGCAAAATCCCAATGCTCAATTCTAGGTTTGATGTTTCTCAACTTGTTGTGATGCTGAACATCCCAAATTTGCTGCCATTTTTTTCGTATCTTTCCCTTGATGACACAGCAGATGTCTCTAAAAGGGATAAGGCGACTGGACAGTTCGACAGCAGATTTTGCCGCGATGTCTGCAAGCTCGTTTCCCTTTATTCCCGTATGCCCGGGAACCCAGCAGTACAGGATTTCATATCCTCGGATCATTAAATTTCTATGAATTTTGAGAACATCCACTACCACAGGATTCTGAGCGTTGGGAAAAGCTTCCAAGGATTTAAGAGCACTATACGAGTCTGTGTAAACTATGAACTTTTTGTGGCAGAGCTTTGAGATGTACAAAAGAGCATAATATATTGCAGTTAGTTCAGATGTTAGGACAGAGAAAGCATGGTGCAGGCATCTGCCCTCTATGTAATTTTCAAATACAAAAGCCATCCCGACATGATCATTTGACTTTGATCCATCTGTGTATATCGGATAATAACTGCTATATTTGTGCCTGTGCTCAGCGAAAATTTGTCTGTAAACGATCTCGTTAGTGCTCGCCTTTACGTGATGTTTAAAAACATCAAGAAGCTGGATCCGTGAATTTTCCCAAGGTGGAATTTCAAAATTCTGTACTGCTTGGGGGTGCATATCAGAGAGGGAGAGTTCCTCAATGACAGGGCGAACTCTTAAAGGGAAAGTAGGAACACAGGATGGACGTGTTTCAAATAATGTGTTACACTCATTATCAAGTAAGCACAGCTTATTGGGATGTTCAGGTTGTGATAGAGTATTAAAATATTGCAAAAGGGACAATTGCTCACGCCTCAGATAAAGTGATGGTTCGTTACAGTCAACATATAGGCTCTGCACAGGAGAAGTCCTGAAAGCTCCTGAACAAATCCGCAGACCTTGATGGTGAACAGGATCCAGTTTTAACAAAACAGATGACCGAGCGGATCCATAAACAACTGAGCCATAGTCCAGTTTAGAGCGGATTAGCGCTCTGTAAATGCGAAGCATGGAGCAACGCTCTGCACCCCAGGAGGTGTTCGCCAACACTTTTAAAATATTTATTGTTTTTAGACACTTCTTTCTCAGGTTTAAAACATGAGAAAGGAAAGTCAATTTTCGGTCGAACGTCACTCCTAAAAATTTTACTTCAGGCGCAACTGGAATAATTGTACCATTCAAGTATAACTCAGGTTCAGGATGGAGACCTCGCTTCCTACAAAAGTGCACGCAGACAGTTTTCTGTTTCGAAAATGTAAATCCCTGTTTGTCTGACCATTCTTGGATCTTAATCAGAGCCATCTGCAGTTGCCTCTCTACATATCTCATGTCTGCTCCTCGACAGCTAATCTGCAGATCATCAACATATAGAGATCCCAAGATGGTGGGAGGAAGTTCTTTTAGTACAGAATTTATTTTTAAACTAAACAGGGTTACACTGAGCACACAGCCTTGAGGCACACCCTCTTCCTGTTCAAAAACATCCGAAAAAACAGAGCCAATTCTTACTTGAAAAGTTCTAGTGTTCAAGAAATTTTGAATGAAAATTGGTAGGTTGCCGCGCAAGCCACTCTCGTGAAGATCCCGGAGTATACCGTATCTCCATGCCTTATCATAAGCTTTTTCAATGTCGAAGAATATCGAGACAAGGTGGCTTCTTCTTACAAATGCTTTTCGAATAGATGTCTCTAAGAGGAGCATGTTATCTACAGTTGTTCTTCCCTTTCGAAAACCACTCTGATAAGGCGATATAATATCATTCTTTTCCAAGAAGTAGACTAGGCGGCTGTTTACCATCTTTTCAAACAGTTTGCAGAGGCAACTCGTAAGGGCAATTGGCCGATAGTTGGAGGGATTCCTTGGATCTTTCCCTGGCTTAGGAATAGGAATGACAACAGCTCTCCTCCATGCACTGGGAAAGGCATGCTCCTTCCACACCCTATTGTAAAGAGTGAGAAGGGCATTCAGTGACTTACAGGACAGATGCTTTAGCATTTCATAATTCACTCCATCAAGACCCGGAGAAGACCTATGTGTCTGCAATAAAGCACTCCTTAATTCAAGCATAGTAAAGTCTCTATTGTAAGGCTCAGATTTGGAAGAGTTGAATGCGATGGGATTTATTTCAGAGTGCTGCTTCATAGAAAGAAATGCAGGTGTATAGTTTCTGCTGGAAGAAACGGAAGCAAATGTCTCACCAATAGTATTCGCAATTTCTTCTATGGAGCTAATCACTCGGCCATCTTTTTCCAAAAAGGAAAGTGAGTGGTCTTTATATATGCCGCATGCTTTTTGAACTCTTTCCCAAACCCGCTTGCTAGGCGTGGAGGATGTTATTGACGACACATATGAAATCCAGGAATCCCTCTGGCTCTGCCTTCTTACTTTTCGTGCATTTGCTTTGGCTCTTTTAAAGGCTATGAGGTTTCGCAGAGTAGGATATCTACGAAAAATACCCCATGCTTTTTTCTGTTTTTTCAGTGCTTCATGACAGTCGCGATTCCACCATGGTTTTGAATATTTTAGTAGTTTTCCTGATGTTCTAGGAATCGAAAGCATAGCTGCCTGAATAATAGTATTAGTAACAGCTTCAACAGCGTCATCGATATGCGCATCTTCTACCATTTCATCTGTGAGCTCTGCAATGGAAGAGAAGAGTTCCCAGTCTGCCCTGTCCAGTATGAATCGAGGGGATCTCGACATGGGGTTTGCTCCTCTTCGTGCAAGAGACACAAGAATGGGATAATGATCACTGTTGTAAAGATCTTTACCCACATTAAAAGTGCAAAAAGGCAACAGAGATGGTGAACAGATGGCAAGGTAGAGAGCATGGAATGTTTTTGAAGGCTCATGGAAGTAAGTATCTTGCCCATTATTGAGGAGACAAAGGCTATGATCTTCGATCATCTGCTCAATTTGTCTTCCTCGGCAATTAGTATCCTTACTACCCCAGAGCGGACTATGGCCGTTAAAATCTCCTATTATGATGAAAGGCTCAGGCAGCTGCTCTAAAAGACCATTTAAATCTTGCTGATCAATATGCTCATTTGGAGGCAAATACAGAGAAACGACTCTAACAACAAAATCAAAATTTGTTTGAGTAGCGACAACTTGGAGGGATGTCGTCAAAGAAAGCACATTTGAGGGATAATCCAGTGAGGTGAGGAGACCTACACCTCCACTGGCACGCTCACCTGCAAGGTTATCTTTCCTGACGAAGGAAAACCTCCGAAGTTTTGCCTGTTGTTCTGGTTTTAGATTTGTTTCCTGTACTGCGAAGCATACAGGATGATAAGCATTAATTATGGCTTTGATGTCGAGCAAATTTCGGTGGAAACCGCGACAGTTCCATGAGACGAGGGTGGCCATTATGTCTGGTTTTTGTTCTTTCTGTGCTCTTGTTTGGTTTTTCGTGGAAGTAGATGCCTGGGAAATTCTAGACCCTCCTCTACTTCCATAGTGTCTGAATCCGCAGATTCAGAAATCATTTCGTCAAAAGAGCTATTGCTGGGACTTCTATTTTTATTAATTATTTTGTGACTTTCAATTTTAGGTTTACTTTGAATGACTGTTTCTTTTTTTTGTATTAAATGAGTTGCATTTTCCGTTTTCTTGGTGGATGTGGTTGGTTGGGTTTTATTTGGTTTAGTCTGCGTGCCTATTGATGTTTGGGTGGCAATGCTACGTGTTGTTTTAACTGCACTGGCATAAGATTTGTTTGATTGGAGCTGTGTGCTTTGAACTAGTTTTCTGGCTTCAGCATACGAGATGTTCCTGGTAACTTTAAGAGTCTGTACTTCTTTTTCGGATTTCCATTTTGGGCAGAGGCGTGAAAATGCTGGGTGCTGACCCTTGCAATTTATACACGAAGGCGCAGCGGTACAATTTTCCGAATCGTGGCCAATCTGTGAGCATCGGGCGCATGTGAGGCTGCCACGACAAGACGTCTTAGAATGGCCGAAACGCTGGCATTGGAAGCATCGCATAGGGTTGGGAATATAAGGTCTTACAGGACAATTTAAATATCCGGCCTTAATATTCTTAGGCAGATCAGGCTTCACGGGCATTTTCAGAGTTTTCCTTAGAATCGTTCTATGTGGCTGCCAGAAAACATTTGAATATATTGTTTAATTTTATTTAAATACAGTGATCTTGATTTTATGTTGCTTAATGTGCGGTTTACTAACAGTTTCTTTCGTTGTATTTTATTTAAAAATTAATAGTTATTGTAACCGAATATAATCCATTTATTATAAGCGAAGTTACTAACCATGTTTTGGGCATATTAGCTATTTAAAGAGCAAATGAAATAATTTTGTTTTAAAACTGTATATGATAATAATAAAGTTAGAGAACCCCAATGGCATTTCTTTTCTGATTGTCTGTGTAACATACTGGTGCAGCTTTCAGAAAAGGAGTACTTTTAGGGCATTGTTTGAAATTGATTTTATGTGATAATTAAAACATAATGAACAAATTTAATTTTCAATTGAAGATTCCTTACACTTTTAAAGCTTTATCTAAAATACCTTCTTTGATACTTGCAAATTACCACACGTCTCTTTAAGACAACTGCCTGAATTTTTATATTTGATCTATGTTTTCGTCAGCTTAATTTCGGAGTGACATAGAGCTACAGACAATTTTTTACCCAATTATGATGACAATTCTTCAGAAACAAGAATTGTTAATTAAGGCAAAGTATGCAAACACTCTGCTCAAAGCTCGATGTTTTTGTTCAGAATATAAGGACAATTTCCAGTTAATTTCAATTATGGTATTCAAAAGAATTAATTTTATCCTAGACTTTTCAGAAATTTCTCCTTTTGTGGCTAGAATCAATCACACATCATCATGAATTCCAACATACGAACTGTAGCCAAAATCAGAAGGTGATATGTATAAAAAAGCTGTATTGTTAAAGACAGTAAGTTAGTTTAACAGATTTGACAGATATTTTATAGTCCTTAGTTTTTTTTTTTTTTTCTTTTTGGAAGCAAGTTTTGATCCGTAGTGCCAATGTCACAGATCATTTGTCTCACACGAACTACTGTTTCGGACAATTTTTCTGCTTGGTTTACTACTGAAAGACACACGTGCGCCTTTTTCCTTCCTTTCCAAAAAAATTGCAAGTTGTTCTTTTTCAACCAGTGAGCTATCAGCTACGACTAACTAGTTTCCTCTGTGTTAACACCAAAGTGATCTATGGTTATTCGCTGTTGTGACAAGACAGGAACATTGTTCCAAACAGTTGTTCGTCCGAAACAAACTGACGTGTGCTAGCAACCTAAGAGACCTTAAATTAAACAGCCCACAGCCACACAACGCTGACTTCATTTCTTTCGTATTTATTAGAGTGAGTGAGTGAGTGAGTGAGTGATTATGGCGCAAAAACCAGAGATGATTATGACGCGCCAAACAAAAGATGAGATGATTACAATTGATGACATTAAAATTCAATAAATAAAAACAAGTAGATAAATGTACCAAATTCAGAGGATGAAGTCATATAAACACAAATTAAAAGCACATATTAACATTCAAGACACAGTCTTCAAAACAAATTACATTTGGTAATAAAAGCCAATCTCTTTTAAATAATAAAATAAATTAGAATTGACCTCTCTTCCGATTAAACGGTCGAGAGGTAAGTCACAGCTATTAAAATATTTCTGGCGAAGACTATTAAAACATGGACACTCAATTAAAATATGACGAACGGATAAACAAACATTACAATTAAAACAAACAGGCTCATTTTCTGCTTTAAGAAGATAGCTGTGTGTGACTCTGGTATGACCAATTCTGAGTCGAGTCAAAAGAACGTCCTCTTTACGATTTCCAGCAAAATCCCAATGCTCAATTCTAGGTTTGATGTTTCTCAACTTGTTGTGATGCTGAACATCCCAAATTTGCTGCCATTTTTTTCGTATCTTTCCCTTGATGACACAGCAGATGTCTCTAAAAGGGATAAGGCGACTGGACAGTTCGACAGCAGATTTTGCCGCGATGTCTGCAAGCTCGTTTCCCTTTATTCCCGTATGCCCGGGAACCCAGCAGTACAGGATTTCATATCCTCGGATCATTAAATTTCTATGAATTTTGAGAACATCCACTACCACAGGATTCTGAGCGTTGGGAAAAGCTTCCAAGGATTTAAGAGCACTATACGAGTCTGTGTAAACTATGAACTTTTTGTGGCAGAGCTTTGAGATGTACAAAAGAGCATAATATATTGCAGTTAGTTCAGATGTTAGGACAGAGAAAGCATGGTGCAGGCATCTGCCCTCTATGTAATTTTCAAATACAAAAGCCATCCCGACATGATCATTTGACTTTGATCCATCTGTGTATATCGGATAATAACTGCTATATTTGTGCCTGTGCTCAGCGAAAATTTGTCTGTAAACGATCTCGTTAGTGCTCGCCTTTACGTGATGTTTAAAAACATCAAGAAGCTGGATCCGTGAATTTTCCCAAGGTGGAATTTCAAAATTCTGTACTGCTTGGGGGTGCATATCAGAGAGGGAGAGTTCCTCAATGACAGGGCGAACTCTTAAAGGGAAAGTAGGAACACAGGATGGACGTGTTTCAAATAATGTGTTACACTCATTATCAAGTAAGCACAGCTTATTGGGATGTTCAGGTTGTGATAGAGTATTAAAATATTGCAAAAGGGACAATTGCTCACGCCTCAGATAAAGTGATGGTTCGTTACAGTCAACATATAGGCTCTGCACAGGAGAAGTCCTGAAAGCTCCTGAACAAATCCGCAGACCTTGATGGTGAACAGGATCCAGTTTTAACAAAACAGATGACCGAGCGGATCCATAAACAACTGAGCCATAGTCCAGTTTAGAGCGGATTAGCGCTCTGTAAATGCGAAGCATGGAGCAACGCTCTGCACCCCAGGAGGTGTTCGCCAACACTTTTAAAATATTTATTGTTTTTAGACACTTCTTTCTCAGGTTTAAAACATGAGAAAGGAAAGTCAATTTTCGGTCGAACGTCACTCCTAAAAATTTTACTTCAGGCGCAACTGGAATAATTGTACCATTCAAGTATAACTCAGGTTCAGGATGGAGACCTCGCTTCCTACAAAAGTGCACGCAGACAGTTTTCTGTTTCGAAAATGTAAATCCCTGTTTGTCTGACCATTCTTGGATCTTAATCAGAGCCATCTGCAGTTGCCTCTCTACATATCTCATGTCTGCTCCTCGACAGCTAATCTGCAGATCATCAACATATAGAGATCCCAAGATGGTGGGAGGAAGTTCTTTTAGTACAGAATTTATTTTTAAACTAAACAGGGTTACACTGAGCACACAGCCTTGAGGCACACCCTCTTCCTGTTCAAAAACATCCGAAAAAACAGAGCCAATTCTTACTTGAAAAGTTCTAGTGTTCAAGAAATTTTGAATGAAAATTGGTAGGTTGCCGCGCAAGCCACTCTCGTGAAGATCCCGGAGTATACCGTATCTCCATGCCTTATCATAAGCTTTTTCAATGTCGAAGAATATCGAGACAAGGTGGCTTCTTCTTACAAATGCTTTTCGAATAGATGTCTCTAAGAGGAGCATGTTATCTCTAAGAGGAGCATGTTATCTACAGTTGTTCTTCCCTTTCGAAAACCACTCTGATAAGGCGATATAATATCATTCTTTTCCAAGAAGTAGACTAGGCGGCTGTTTACCATCTTTTCAAACAGTTTGCAGAGGCAACTCGTAAGGGCAATTGGCCGATAGTTGGAGGGATTCCTTGGATCTTTCCCTGGCTTAGGAATAGGAATGACAACAGCTCTCCTCCATGCACTGGGAAAGGCATGCTCCTTCCACACCCTATTGTAAAGAGTGAGAAGGGCATTCAGTGACTTACAGGACAGATGCTTTAGCATTTCATAATTCACTCCATCAAGACCCGGAGAAGACCTATGTGTCTGCAATAAAGCACTCCTTAATTCAAGCATAGTAAAGTCTCTATTGTAAGGCTCAGATTTGGAAGAGTTGAATGCGATGGGATTTATTTCAGAGTGCTGCTTCATAGAAAGAAATGCAGGTGTATAGTTTCTGCTGGAAGAAACGGAAGCAAATGTCTCACCAATAGTATTCGCAATTTCTTCTATGGAGCTAATCACTCGGCCATCTTTTTCCAAAAAGGAAAGTGAGTGGTCTTTATATATGCCGCATGCTTTTTGAACTCTTTCCCAAACCCGCTTGCTAGGCGTGGAGGATGTTATTGACGACACATATGAAATCCAGGAATCCCTCTGGCTCTGCCTTCTTACTTTTCGTGCATTTGCTTTGGCTCTTTTAAAGGCTATGAGGTTTCGCAGAGTAGGATATCTACGAAAAATACCCCATGCTTTTTTCTGTTTTTTCAGTGCTTCATGACAGTCGCGATTCCACCATGGTTTTGAATATTTTAGTAGTTTTCCTGATGTTCTAGGAATCGAAAGCATAGCTGCCTGAATAATAGTATTAGTAACAGCTTCAACAGCGTCATCGATATGCGCATCTTCTACCATTTCATCTGTGAGCTCTGCAATGGAAGAGAAGAGTTCCCAGTCTGCCCTGTCCAGTATGAATCGAGGGGATCTCGACATGGGGTTTGCTCCTCTTCGTGCAAGAGACACAAGAATGGGATAATGATCACTGTTGTAAAGATCTTTACCCACATTAAAAGTGCAAAAAGGCAACAGAGATGGTGAACAGATGGCAAGGTAGAGAGCATGGAATGTTTTTGAAGGCTCATGGAAGTAAGTATCTTGCCCATTATTGAGGAGACAAAGGCTATGATCTTCGATCATCTGCTCAATTTGTCTTCCTCGGCAATTAGTATCCTTACTACCCCAGAGCGGACTATGGCCGTTAAAATCTCCTATTATGATGAAAGGCTCAGGCAGCTGCTCTAAAAGACCATTTAAATCTTGCTGATCAATATGCTCATTTGGAGGCAAATACAGAGAAACGACTCTAACAACAAAATCAAAATTTGTTTGAGTAGCGACAACTTGGAGGGATGTCGTCAAAGAAAGCACATTTGAGGGATAATCCAGTGAGGTGAGGAGACCTACACCTCCACTGGCACGCTCACCTGCAAGGTTATCTTTCCTGACGAAGGAAAACCTCCGAAGTTTTGCCTGTTGTTCTGGTTTTAGATTTGTTTCCTGTACTGCGAAGCATACAGGATGATAAGCATTAATTATGGCTTTGATGTCGAGCAAATTTCGGTGGAAACCGCGACAGTTCCATGAGACGAGGGTGGCCATTATGTCTGGTTTTTGTTCTTTCTGTGCTCTTGTTTGGTTTTTCGTGGAAGTAGATGCCTGGGAAATTCTAGACCCTCCTCTACTTCCATAGTGTCTGAATCCGCAGATTCAGAAATCATTTCGTCAAAAGAGCTATTGCTGGGACTTCTATTTTTATTAATTATTTTGTGACTTTCAATTTTAGGTTTACTTTGAATGACTGTTTCTTTTTTTTGTATTAAATGAGTTGCATTTTCCGTTTTCTTGGTGGATGTGGTTGGTTGGGTTTTATTTGGTTTAGTCTGCGTGCCTATTGATGTTTGGGTGGCAATGCTACGTGTTGTTTTAACTGCACTGGCATAAGATTTGTTTGATTGGAGCTGTGTGCTTTGAACTAGTTTTCTGGCTTCAGCATACGAGATGTTCCTGGTAACTTTAAGAGTCTGTACTTCTTTTTCGGATTTCCATTTTGGGCAGAGGCGTGAAAATGCTGGGTGCTGACCCTTGCAATTTATACACGAAGGCGCAGCGGTACAATTTTCCGAATCGTGGCCAATCTGTGAGCATCGGGCGCATGTGAGGCTGCCACGACAAGACGTCTTAGAATGGCCGAAACGCTGGCATTGGAAGCATCGCATAGGGTTGGGAATATAAGGTCTTACAGGACAATTTAAATATCCGGCCTTAATATTCTTAGGCAGATCAGGCTTCACGGGCATTTTCAGAGTTTTCCTTAGAATCGTTCTATGTGGCTGCCAGAAAACATTTGAATATATTGTTTAATTTTATTTAAATACAGTGATCTTGATTTTATGTTGCTTAATGTGCGGTTTACTAACAGTTTCTTTCGTTGTATTTTATTTAAAAATTAATAGTTATTGTAACCGAATATAATCCATTTATTATAAGCGAAGTTACTAACCATGTTTTGGGCATATTAGCTATTTAAAGAGCAAATGAAATAATTTTGTTTTAAAACTGTATATGATAATAATAAAGTTAGAGAACCCCAATGGCATTTCTTTTCTGATTGTCTGTGTAACATACTGGTGCAGCTTTCAGAAAAGGAGTACTTTTAGGGCATTGTTTGAAATTGATTTTATGTGATAATTAAAACATAATGAACAAATTTAATTTTCAATTGAAGATTCCTTACACTTTTAAAGCTTTATCTAAAATACCTTCTTTGATACTTGCAAATTACCACACGTCTCTTTAAGACAACTGCCTGAATTTTTATATTTGATCTATGTTTTCGTCAGCTTAATTTCGGAGTGACATAGAGCTACAGACAATTTTTTACCCAATTATGATGACAATTCTTCAGAAACAAGAATTGTTAATTAAGGCAAAGTATGCAAACACTCTGCTCAAAGCTCGATGTTTTTGTTCAGAATATAAGGACAATTTCCAGTTAATTTCAATTATGGTATTCAAAAGAATTAATTTTATCCTAGACTTTTCAGAAATTTCTCCTTTTGTGGCTAGAATCAATCACACATCATCATGAATTCCAACATACGAACTGTAGCCAAAATCAGAAGGTGATATGTATAAAAAAGCTGTATTGTTAAAGACAGTAAGTTAGTTTAACAGATTTGACAGATATTTTATAGTCCTTAGTTTTTTTTTTTTTTTTTCTTTTTGGAAGCAAGTTTTGATCCGTAGTGCCAATGTCACAGATCATTTGTCTCACACGAACTACTGTTTCGGACAATTTTTCTGCTTGGTTTACTATTGAAAGACACACGTGCGCCTTTTTCCTTCCTTTCCAAAAAAATTGCAAGTTGTTCTTTTTCAACCAGTGAGCTATCAGCTACGACTAACTAGTTTCCTCTGTGTTAACACCAAAGTGATCTATGGTTATTCGCTGTTGTGACAAGACAGGAACATTGTTCCAAACAGTTGTTCGTCCGAAACAAACTGACGTGTGCTAGCAACCTAAGAGACCTTAAATTAAACAGCCCACAGCCACACAACGCTGACTTCATTTCTTTCGTATTTATTAGAGTGAGTGAGTGAGTGAGTGAGTGATTATGGCGCAAAAACCAGAGATGATTATGACGCGCCAAACAAAAGATGAGATGATTACAATTGATGACATTAAAATTCAATAAATAAAAACAAGTAGATAAATGTACCAAATTCAGAGGATGAAGTCATATAAACACAAATTAAAAGCACATATTAACATTCAAGACACAGTCTTCAAAACAAATTACATTTGGTAATAAAAGCTAATCTCTTTTAAATAATAAAATAAATTAGAATTGACCTCTCTTCCGATTAAACGGTCGAGAGGTAAGTCACAGCTATTAAAATATTTCTGGCGAAGACTATTAAAACATGGACACTCAATTAAAATATGACGAACGGATAAACAAACATTACAATTAAAACAAACAGGCTCATTTTCTGCTTTAAGAAGATAGCTGTGTGTGACTCTGGTATGACCAATTCTGAGTCGAGTCAAAAGAACGTCCTCTTTACGATTTCCAGCAAAATCCCAATGCTCAATTCTAGGTTTGATGTTTCTCAACTTGTTGTGATGCTGAACATCCCAAATTTGCTGCCATTTTTTTCGTATCTTTCCCTTGATGACACAGCAGATGTCTCTAAAAGGGATAAGGCGACTGGACAGTTCGACAGCAGATTTTGCCGCGATGTCTGCAAGCTCGTTTCCCTTTATTCCCGTATGCCCGGGAACCCAGCAGTACAGGATTTCATATCCTCGGATCATTAAATTTCTATGAATTTTGAGAACATCCACTACCACAGGATTCTGAGCGTTGGGAAAAGCTTCCAAGGATTTAAGAGCACTATACGAGTCTGTGTAAACTATGAACTTTTTGTGGCAGAGCTTTGAGATGTACAAAAGAGCATAATATATTGCAGTTAGTTCAGATGTTAGGACAGAGAAAGCATGGTGCAGGCATCTGCCCTCTATGTAATTTTCAAATACAAAAGCCATCCCGACATGATCATTTGACTTTGATCCATCTGTGTATATCGGATAATAACTGCTATATTTGTGCCTGTGCTCAGCGAAAATTTGTCTGTAAACGATCTCGTTAGTGCTCGCCTTTACGTGATGTTTAAAAACATCAAGAAGCTGGATCCGTGAATTTTCCCAAGGTGGAATTTCAAAATTCTGTACTGCTTGGGGGTGCATATCAGAGAGGGAGAGTTCCTCAATGACAGGGCGAACTCTTAAAGGGAAAGTAGGAACACAGGATGGACGTGTTTCAAATAATGTGTTACACTCATTATCAAGTAAGCACAGCTTATTGGGATGTTCAGGTTGTGATAGAGTATTAAAATATTGCAAAAGGGACAATTGCTCACGCCTCAGATAAAGTGATGGTTCGTTACAGTCAACATATAGGCTCTGCACAGGAGAAGTCCTGAAAGCTCCTGAACAAATCCGCAGACCTTGATGGTGAACAGGATCCAGTTTTAACAAAACAGATGACCGAGCGGATCCATAAACAACTGAGCCATAGTCCAGTTTAGAGCGGATTAGCGCTCTGTAAATGCGAAGCATGGAGCAACGCTCTGCACCCCAGGAGGTGTTCGCCAACACTTTTAAAATATTTATTGTTTTTAGACACTTCTTTCTCAGGTTTAAAACATGAGAAAGGAAAGTCAATTTTCGGTCGAACGTCACTCCTAAAAATTTTACTTCAGGCGCAACTGGAATAATTGTACCATTCAAGTATAACTCAGGTTCAGGATGGAGACCTCGCTTCCTACAAAAGTGCACGCAGACAGTTTTCTGTTTCGAAAATGTAAATCCCTGTTTGTCTGACCATTCTTGGATCTTAATCAGAGCCATCTGCAGTTGCCTCTCTACATATCTCATGTCTGCTCCTCGACAGCTAATCTGCAGATCATCAACATATAGAGATCCCAAGATGGTGGGAGGAAGTTCTTTTAGTACAGAATTTATTTTTAAACTAAACAGGGTTACACTGAGCACACAGCCTTGAGGCACACCCTCTTCCTGTTCAAAAACATCCGAAAAAACAGAGCCAATTCTTACTTGAAAAGTTCTAGTGTTCAAGAAATTTTGAATGAAAATTGGTAGGTTGCCGCGCAAGCCACTCTCGTGAAGATCCCGGAGTATACCGTATCTCCATGCCTTATCATAAGCTTTTTCAATGTCGAAGAATATCGAGACAAGGTGGCTTCTTCTTACAAATGCTTTTCGAATAGATGTCTCTAAGAGGAGCATGTTATCTACAGTTGTTCTTCCCTTTCGAAAACCACTCTGATAAGGCGATATAATATCATTCTTTTCCAAGAAGTAGACTAGGCGGCTGTTTACCATCTTTTCAAACAGTTTGCAGAGGCAACTCGTAAGGGCAATTGGCCGATAGTTGGAGGGATTCCTTGGATCTTTCCCTGGCTTAGGAATAGGAATGACAACAGCTCTCCTCCATGCACTGGGAAAGGCATGCTCCTTCCACACCCTATTGTAAAGAGTGAGAAGGGCATTCAGTGACTTACAGGACAGATGCTTTAGCATTTCATAATTCACTCCATCAAGACCCGGAGAAGACCTATGTGTCTGCAATAAAGCACTCCTTAATTCAAGCATAGTAAAGTCTCTATTGTAAGGCTCAGATTTGGAAGAGTTGAATGCGATGGGATTTATTTCAGAGTGCTGCTTCATAGAAAGAAATGCAGGTGTATAGTTTCTGCTGGAAGAAACGGAAGCAAATGTCTCACCAATAGTATTCGCAATTTCTTCTATGGAGCTAATCACTCGGCCATCTTTTTCCAAAAAGGAAAGTGAGTGGTCTTTATATATGCCGCATGCTTTTTGAACTCTTTCCCAAACCCGCTTGCTAGGCGTGGAGGATGTTATTGACGACACATATGAAATCCAGGAATCCCTCTGGCTCTGCCTTCTTACTTTTCGTGCATTTGCTTTGGCTCTTTTAAAGGCTATGAGGTTTCGCAGAGTAGGATATCTACGAAAAATACCCCATGCTTTTTTCTGTTTTTTCAGTGCTTCATGACAGTCGCGATTCCACCATGGTTTTGAATATTTTAGTAGTTTTCCTGATGTTCTAGGAATCGAAAGCATAGCTGCCTGAATAATAGTATTAGTAACAGCTTCAACAGCGTCATCGATATGCGCATCTTCTACCATTTCATCTGTGAGCTCTGCAATGGAAGAGAAGAGTTCCCAGTCTGCCCTGTCCAGTATGAATCGAGGGGATCTCGACATGGGGTTTGCTCCTCTTCGTGCAAGAGACACAAGAATGGGATAATGATCACTGTTGTAAAGATCTTTACCCACATTAAAAGTGCAAAAAGGCAACAGAGATGGTGAACAGATGGCAAGGTAGAGAGCATGGAATGTTTTTGAAGGCTCATGGAAGTAAGTATCTTGCCCATTATTGAGGAGACAAAGGCTATGATCTTCGATCATCTGCTCAATTTGTCTTCCTCGGCAATTAGTATCCTTACTACCCCAGAGCGGACTATGGCCGTTAAAATCTCCTATTATGATGAAAGGCTCAGGCAGCTGCTCTAAAAGACCATTTAAATCTTGCTGATCAATATGCTCATTTGGAGGTAAATACAGAGAAACGACTGTAACAACAAAATCAAAATTTGTTTGAGTAGCGACAACTTGGAGGGATGTCGTCAAAGAAAGCACATTTGAGGGATAATCCAGTGAGGTGAGGAGACCTACACCTCCACTGGCACGCTCATCTGCAAGGTTATCTTTCCTGACGAAGGAAAACCTCCGAAGTTTTGCCTGTTGTTCTGGTTTTAGATTTGTTTCCTGTACTGCGAAGCATACAGGATGATAAGCATTAATTATGGCTTTGATGTCGAGCAAATTTCGGTGGAAACCGCGACAGTTCCATGAGACGAGGGTGGCCATTATGTCTGGTTTTTGTTCTTTCTGTGCTCTTGTTTGGTTTTTCGTGGAAGTAGATGCCTGGGAAATTCTAGACCCTCCTCTACTTCCATAGTGTCTGAATCCGCAGATTCAGAAATCATTTCGTCAAAAGAGCTATTGCTGGGACTTCTATTTTTATTAATTATTTTGTGACTTTCAATTTTAGGTTTACTTTGAATGACTGTTTCTTTTTTTTGTATTAAATGAGTTGCATTTTCCGTTTTCTTGGTGGATGTGGTTGGTTGGGTTTTATTTGGTTTAGTCTGCGTGCCTATTGATGTTTGGGTGGCAATGCTACGTGTTGTTTTAACTGCACTGGCATAAGATTTGTTTGATTGGAGCTGTGTGCTTTGAACTAGTTTTCTGGCTTCAGCATACGAGATGTTCCTGGTAACTTTAAGAGTCTGTACTTCTTTTTCGGATTTCCATTTTGGGCAGAGGCGTGAAAATGCTGGGTGCTGACCCTTGCAATTTATACACGAAGGCGCAGCGGTACAATTTTCCGAATCGTGGCCAATCTGTGAGCATCGGGCGCATGTGAGGCTGCCACGACAAGACGTCTTAGAATGGCCGAAACGCTGGCATTGGAAGCATCGCATAGGGTTGGGAATATAAGGTCTTACAGGACAATTTAAATATCCGGCCTTAATATTCTTAGGCAGATCAGGCTTCACGGGCATTTTCAGAGTTTTCCTTAGAATCGTTCTATGTGGCTGCCAGAAAACATTTGAATATATTGTTTAATTTTATTTAAATACAGTGATCTTGATTTTATGTTGCTTAATGTGCGGTTTACTAACAGTTTCTTTCGTTGTATTTTATTTAAAAATTAATAGTTATTGTAACCGAATATAATCCATTTATTATAAGCGAAGTTACTAACCATGTTTTGGGCATATTAGCTATTTAAAGAGCAAATGAAATAATTTTGTTTTAAAACTGTATATGATAATAATAAAGTTAGAGAACCCCAATGGCATTTCTTTTCTGATTGTCTGTGTAACATACTGGTGCAGCTTTCAGAAAAGGAGTACTTTTAGGGCATTGTTTGAAATTGATTTTATGTGATAATTAAAACATAATGAACAAATTTAATTTTCAATTGAAGATTCCTTACACTTTTAAAGCTTTATCTAAAATACCTTCTTTGATACTTGCAAATTACCACACGTCTCTTTAAGACAACTGCCTGAATTTTTATATTTGATCTATGTTTTCGTCAGCTTAATTTCGGAGTGACATAGAGCTACAGACAATTTTTTACCCAATTATGATGACAATTCTTCAGAAACAAGAATTGTTAATTAAGGCAAAGTATGCAAACACTCTGCTCAAAGCTCGATGTTTTTGTTCAGAATATAAGGACAATTTCCAGTTAATTTCAATTATGGTATTCAAAAGAATTAATTTTATCCTAGACTTTTCAGAAATTTCTCCTTTTGTGGCTAGAATCAATCACACATCATCATGAATTCCAACATACGAACTGTAGCCAAAATCAGAAGGTGATATGTATAAAAAAGCTGTATTGTTAAAGACAGTAAGTTAGTTTAACAGATTTGACAGATATTTTATAGTCCTTAGTTTTTTTTTTTTTTTTTCTTTTTGGAAGCAAGTTTTGATCCGTAGTGCCAATGTCACAGATCATTTGTCTCACACGAACTACTGTTTCGGACAATTTTTCTGCTTGGTTTACTACTGAAAGACACACGTGCGCCTTTTTCCTTCCTTTCCAAAAAAATTGCAAGTTGTTCTTTTTCAACCAGTGAGCTATCAGCTACGACTAACTAGTTTCCTCTGTGTTAACACCAAAGTGATCTATGGTTATTCGCTGTTGTGACAAGACAGGAACATTGTTCCAAACAGTTGTTCGTCCGAAACAAACTGACGTGTGCTAGCAACCTAAGAGACCTTAAATTAAACAGCCCACAGCCACACAACGCTGACTTCATTTCTTTCGTATTTATTAGAGTGAGTGAGTGAGTGAGTGAGTGATTATGGCGCAAAAACCAGAGATGATTATGACGCGCCAAACAAAAGATGAGATGATTACAATTGATGACATTAAAATTCAATAAATAAAAACAAGTAGATAAATGTACCAAATTCAGAGGATGAAGTCATATAAACACAAATTAAAAGCACATATTAACATTCAAGACACAGTCTTCAAAACAAATTACATTTGGTAATAAAAGCCAATCTCTTTTAAATAATAAAATAAATTAGAATTGACCTCTCTTCCGATTAAACGGTCGAGAGGTAAGTCACAGCTATTAAAATATTTCTGGCGAAGACTATTAAAACATGGACACTCAATTAAAATATGACGAACGGATAAACAAACATTACAATTAAAACAAACAGGCTCATTTTCTGCTTTAAGAAGATAGCTGTGTGTGACTCTGGTATGACCAATTCTGAGTCGAGTCAAAAGAACGTCCTCTTTACGATTTCCAGCAAAATCCCAATGCTCAATTCTAGGTTTGATGTTTCTCAACTTGTTGTGATGCTGAACATCCCAAATTTGCTGCCATTTTTTTCGTATCTTTCCCTTGATGACACAGCAGATGTCTCTAAAAGGGATAAGGCGACTGGACAGTTCGACAGCAGATTTTGCCGCGATGTCTGCAAGCTCGTTTCCCTTTATTCCCGTATGCCCGGGAACCCAGCAGTACAGGATTTCATATCCTCGGATCATTAAATTTCTATGAATTTTGAGAACATCCACTACCACAGGATTCTGAGCGTTGGGAAAAGCTTCCAAGGATTTAAGAGCACTATACGAGTCTGTGTAAACTATGAACTTTTTGTGGCAGAGCTTTGAGATGTACAAAAGAGCATAATATATTGCAGTTAGTTCAGATGTTAGGACAGAGAAAGCATGGTGCAGGCATCTGCCCTCTATGTAATTTTCAAATACAAAAGCCATCCCGACATGATCATTTGACTTTGATCCATCTGTGTATATCGGATAATAACTGCTATATTTGTGCCTGTGCTCAGCGAAAATTTGTCTGTAAACGATCTCGTTAGTGCTCGCCTTTACGTGATGTTTAAAAACATCAAGAAGCTGGATCCGTGAATTTTCCCAAGGTGGAATTTCAAAATTCTGTACTGCTTGGGGGTGCATATCAGAGAGGGAGAGTTCCTCAATGACAGGGCGAACTCTTAAAGGGAAAGTAGGAACACAGGATGGACGTGTTTCAAATAATGTGTTACACTCATTATCAAGTAAGCACAGCTTATTGGGATGTTCAGGTTGTGATAGAGTATTAAAATATTGCAAAAGGGACAATTGCTCACGCCTCAGATAAAGTGATGGTTCGTTACAGTCAACATATAGGCTCTGCACAGGAGAAGTCCTGAAAGCTCCTGAACAAATCCGCAGACCTTGATGGTGAACAGGATCCAGTTTTAACAAAACAGATGACCGAGCGGATCCATAAACAACTGAGCCATAGTCCAGTTTAGAGCGGATTAGCGCTCTGTAAATGCGAAGCATGGAGCAACGCTCTGCACCCCAGGAGGTGTTCGCCAACACTTTTAAAATATTTATTGTTTTTAGACACTTCTTTCTCAGGTTTAAAACATGAGAAAGGAAAGTCAATTTTCGGTCGAACGTCACTCCTAAAAATTTTACTTCAGGCGCAACTGGAATAATTGTACCATTCAAGTATAACTCAGGTTCAGGATGGAGACCTCGCTTCCTACAAAAGTGCACGCAGACAGTTTTCTGTTTCGAAAATGTAAATCCCTGTTTGTCTGACCATTCTTGGATCTTAATCAGAGCCATCTGCAGTTGCCTCTCTACATATCTCATGTCTGCTCCTCGACAGCTAATCTGCAGATCATCAACATATAGAGATCCCAAGATGGTGGGAGGAAGTTCTTTTAGTACAGAATTTATTTTTAAACTAAACAGGGTTACACTGAGCACACAGCCTTGAGGCACACCCTCTTCCTGTTCAAAAACATCCGAAAAAACAGAGCCAATTCTTACTTGAAAAGTTCTAGTGTTCAAGAAATTTTGAATGAAAATTGGTAGGTTGCCGCGCAAGCCACTCTCGTGAAGATCCCGGAGTATACCGTATCTCCATGCCTTATCATAAGCTTTTTCAATGTCGAAGAATATCGAGACAAGGTGGCTTCTTCTTACAAATGCTTTTCGAATAGATGTCTCTAAGAGGAGCATGTTATCTACAGTTGTTCTTCCCTTTCGAAAACCACTCTGATAAGGCGATATAATATCATTCTTTTCCAAGAAGTAGACTAGGCGGCTGTTTACCATCTTTTCAAACAGTTTGCAGAGGCAACTCGTAAGGGCAATTGGCCGATAGTTGGAGGGATTCCTTGGATCTTTCCCTGGCTTAGGAATAGGAATGACAACAGCTCTCCTCCATGCACTGGGAAAGGCATGCTCCTTCCACACCCTATTGTAAAGAGTGAGAAGGGCATTCAGTGACTTACAGGACAGATGCTTTAGCATTTCATAATTCACTCCATCAAGACCCGGAGAAGACCTATGTGTCTGCAATAAAGCACTCCTTAATTCAAGCATAGTAAAGTCTCTATTGTAAGGCTCAGATTTGGAAGAGTTGAATGCGATGGGATTTATTTCAGAGTGCTGCTTCATAGAAAGAAATGCAGGTGTATAGTTTCTGCTGGAAGAAACGGAAGCAAATGTCTCACCAATAGTATTCGCAATTTCTTCTATGGAGCTAATCACTCGGCCATCTTTTTCCAAAAAGGAAAGTGAGTGGTCTTTATATATGCCGCATGCTTTTTGAACTCTTTCCCAAACCCGCTTGCTAGGCGTGGAGGATGTTATTGACGACACATATGAAATCCAGGAATCCCTCTGGCTCTGCCTTCTTACTTTTCGTGCATTTGCTTTGGCTCTTTTAAAGGCTATGAGGTTTCGCAGAGTAGGATATCTACGAAAAATACCCCATGCTTTTTTCTGTTTTTTCAGTGCTTCATGACAGTCGCGATTCCACCATGGTTTTGAATATTTTAGTAGTTTTCCTGATGTTCTAGGAATCGAAAGCATAGCTGCCTGAATAATAGTATTAGTAACAGCTTCAACAGCGTCATCGATATGCGCATCTTCTACCATTTCATCTGTGAGCTCTGCAATGGAAGAGAAGAGTTCCCAGTCTGCCCTGTCCAGTATGAATCGAGGGGATCTCGACATGGGGTTTGCTCCTCTTCGTGCAAGAGACACAAGAATGGGATAATGATCACTGTTGTAAAGATCTTTACCCACATTAAAAGTGCAAAAAGGCAACAGAGATGGTGAACAAATGGCAAGGTAGAGAGCATGGAATGTTTTTGAAGGCTCATGGAAGTAAGTATCTTGCCCATTATTGAGGAGACAAAGGCTATGATCTTCGATCATCTGCTCAATTTGTCTTCCTCGGCAATTAGTATCCTTACTACCCCAGAGCGGACTATGGCCGTTAAAATCTCCTATTATGATGAAAGGCTCAGGCAGCTGCTCTAAAAGACCATTTAAATCTTGCTGATCAATATGCTCATTTGGAGGCAAATACAGAGAAACGACTCTAACAACAAAATCAAAATTTGTTTGAGTAGCGACAACTTGGAGGGATGTCGTCAAAGAAAGCACATTTGAGGGATAATCCAGTGAGGTGAGGAGACCTACACCTCCACTGGCACGCTCATCTGCAAGGTTATCTTTCCTGACGAAGGAAAACCTCCGAAGTTTTGCCTGTTGTTCTGGTTTTAGATTTGTTTCCTGTACTGCGAAGCATACAGGATGATAAGCATTAATTATGGCTTTGATGTCGAGCAAATTTCGGTGGAAACCGCGACAGTTCCATGAGACGAGGGTGGCCATTATGTCTGGTTTTTGTTCTTTCTGTGCTCTTGTTTGGTTTTTCGTGGAAGTAGATGCCTGGGAAATTCTAGACCCTCCTCTACTTCCATAGTGTCTGAATCCGCAGATTCAGAAATCATTTCGTCAAAAGAGCTATTGCTGGGACTTCTATTTTTATTAATTATTTTGTGACTTTCAATTTTAGGTTTACTTTGAATGACTGTTTCTTTTTTTTGTATTAAATGAGTTGCATTTTCCGTTTTCTTGGTGGATGTGGTTGGTTGGGTTTTATTTGGTTTAGTCTGCGTGCCTATTGATGTTTGGGTGGCAATGCTACGTGTTGTTTTAACTGCACTGGCATAAGATTTGTTTGATTGGAGCTGTGTGCTTTGAACTAGTTTTCTGGCTTCAGCATACGAGATGTTCCTGGTAACTTTAAGAGTCTGTACTTCTTTTTCGGATTTCCATTTTGGGCAGAGGCGTGAAAATGCTGGGTGCTGACCCTTGCAATTTATACACGAAGGCGCAGCGGTACAATTTTCCGAATCGTGGCCAATCTGTGAGCATCGGGCGCATGTGAGGCTGCCACGACAAGACGTCTTAGAATGGCCGAAACGCTGGCATTGGAAGCATCGCATAGGGTTGGGAATATAAGGTCTTACAGGACAATTTAAATATCCGGCCTTAATATTCTTAGGCAGATCAGGCTTCACGGGCATTTTCAGAGTTTTCCTTAGAATCGTTCTATGTGGCTGCCAGAAAACATTTGAATATATTGTTTAATTTTATTTAAATACAGTGATCTTGATTTTATGTTGCTTAATGTGCGGTTTACTAACAGTTTCTTTCGTTGTATTTTATTTAAAAATTAATAGTTATTGTAACCGAATATAATCCATTTATTATAAGCGAAGTTACTAACCATGTTTTGGGCATATTAGCTATTTAAAGAGCAAATGAAATAATTTTGTTTTAAAACTGTATATGATAATAATAAAGTTAGAGAACCCCAATGGCATTTCTTTTCTGATTGTCTGTGTAACATACTGGTGCAGCTTTCAGAAAAGGAGTACTTTTAGGGCATTGTTTGAAATTGATTTTATGTGATAATTAAAACATAATGAACAAATTTAATTTTCAATTGAAGATTCCTTACACTTTTAAAGCTTTATCTAAAATACCTTCTTTGATACTTGCAAATTACCACACGTCTCTTTAAGACAACTGCCTGAATTTTTATATTTGATCTATGTTTTCGTCAGCTTAATTTCGGAGTGACATAGAGCTACAGACAATTTTTTACCCAATTATGATGACAATTCTTCAGAAACAAGAATTGTTAATTAAGGCAAAGTATGCAAACACTCTGCTCAAAGCTCGATGTTTTTGTTCAGAATATAAGGACAATTTCCAGTTAATTTCAATTATGGTATTCAAAAGAATTAATTTTATCCTAGACTTTTCAGAAATTTCTCCTTTTGTGGCTAGAATCAATCACACATCATCATGAATTCCAACATACGAACTGTAGCCAAAATCAGAAGGTGATATGTATAAAAAAGCTGTATTGTTAAAGACAGTAAGTTAGTTTAACAGATTTGACAGATATTTTATAGTCCTTAGTTTTTTTTTTTTTTTCTTTTTGGAAGCAAGTTTTGATCCGTAGTGCCAATGTCACAGATCATTTGTCTCACACGAACTACTGTTTCGGACAATTTTTCTGCTTGGTTTACTACTGAAAGACACACGTGCGCCTTTTTCCTTCCTTTCCAAAAAAATTGCAAGTTGTTCTTTTTCAACCAGTGAGCTATCAGCTACGACTAACTAGTTTCCTCTGTGTTAACACCAAAGTGATCTATGGTTATTCGCTGTTGTGACAAGACAGGAACATTGTTCCAAACAGTTGTTCGTCCGAAACAAACTGACGTGTGCTAGCAACCTAAGAGACCTTAAATTAAACAGCCCACAGCCACACAACGCTGACTTCATTTCTTTCGTATTTATTAGAGTGAGTGAGTGAGTGAGTGAGTGATTATGGCGCAAAAACCAGAGATGATTATGACGCGCCAAACAAAAGATGAGATGATTACAATTGATGACATTAAAATTCAATAAATAAAAACAAGTAGATAAATGTACCAAATTCAGAGGATGAAGTCATATAAACACAAATTAAAAGCACATATTAACATTCAAGACACAGTCTTCAAAACAAATTACATTTGGTAATAAAAGCCAATCTCTTTTAAATAATAAAATAAATTAGAATTGACCTCTCTTCCGATTAAACGGTCGAGAGGTAAGTCACAGCTATTAAAATATTTCTGGCGAAGACTATTAAAACATGGACACTCAATTAAAATATGACGAACGGATAAACAAACATTACAATTAAAACAAACAGGCTCATTTTCTGCTTTAAGAAGATAGCTGTGTGTGACTCTGGTATGACCAATTCTGAGTCGAGTCAAAAGAACGTCCTCTTTACGATTTCCAGCAAAATCCCAATGCTCAATTCTAGGTTTGATGTTTCTCAACTTGTTGTGATGCTGAACATCCCAAATTTGCTGCCATTTTTTTCGTATCTTTCCCTTGATGACACAGCAGATGTCTCTAAAAGGGATAAGGCGACTGGACAGTTCGACAGCAGATTTTGCCGCGATGTCTGCAAGCTCGTTTCCCTTTATTCCCGTATGCCCGGGAACCCAGCAGTACAGGATTTCATATCCTCGGATCATTAAATTTCTATGAATTTTGAGAACATCCACTACCACAGGATTCTGAGCGTTGGGAAAAGCTTCCAAGGATTTAAGAGCACTATACGAGTCTGTGTAAACTATGAACTTTTTGTGGCAGAGCTTTGAGATGTACAAAAGAGCATAATATATTGCAGTTAGTTCAGATGTTAGGACAGAGAAAGCATGGTGCAGGCATCTGCCCTCTATGTAATTTTCAAATACAAAAGCCATCCCGACATGATCATTTGACTTTGATCCATCTGTGTATATCGGATAATAACTGCTATATTTGTGCCTGTGCTCAGCGAAAATTTGTCTGTAAACGATCTCGTTAGTGCTCGCCTTTACGTGATGTTTAAAAACATCAAGAAGCTGGATCCGTGAATTTTCCCAAGGTGGAATTTCAAAATTCTGTACTGCTTGGGGGTGCATATCAGAGAGGGAGAGTTCCTCAATGACAGGGCGAACTCTTAAAGGGAAAGTAGGAACACAGGATGGACGTGTTTCAAATAATGTGTTACACTCATTATCAAGTAAGCACAGCTTATTGGGATGTTCAGGTTGTGATAGAGTATTAAAATATTGCAAAAGGGACAATTGCTCACGCCTCAGATAAAGTGATGGTTCGTTACAGTCAACATATAGGCTCTGCACAGGAGAAGTCCTGAAAGCTCCTGAACAAATCCGCAGACCTTGATGGTGAACAGGATCCAGTTTTAACAAAACAGATGACCGAGCGGATCCATAAACAACTGAGCCATAGTCCAGTTTAGAGCGGATTAGCGCTCTGTAAATGCGAAGCATGGAGCAACGCTCTGCACCCCAGGAGGTGTTCGCCAACACTTTTAAAATATTTATTGTTTTTAGACACTTCTTTCTCAGGTTTAAAACATGAGAAAGGAAAGTCAATTTTCGGTCGAACGTCACTCCTAAAAATTTTACTTCAGGCGCAACTGGAATAATTGTACCATTCAAGTATAACTCAGGTTCAGGATGGAGACCTCGCTTCCTACAAAAGTGCACGCAGACAGTTTTCTGTTTCGAAAATGTAAATCCCTGTTTGTCTGACCATTCTTGGATCTTAATCAGAGCCATCTGCAGTTGCCTCTCTACATATCTCATGTCTGCTCCTCGACAGCTAATCTGCAGATCATCAACATATAGAGATCCCAAGATGGTGGGAGGAAGTTCTTTTAGTACAGAATTTATTTTTAAACTAAACAGGGTTACACTGAGCACACAGCCTTGAGGCACACCCTCTTCCTGTTCAAAAACATCCGAAAAAACAGAGCCAATTCTTACTTGAAAAGTTCTAGTGTTCAAGAAATTTTGAATGAAAATTGGTAGGTTGCCGCGCAAGCCACTCTCGTGAAGATCCCGGAGTATACCGTATCTCCATGCCTTATCATAAGCTTTTTCAATGTCGAAGAATATCGAGACAAGGTGGCTTCTTCTTACAAATGCTTTTCGAATAGATGTCTCTAAGAGGAGCATGTTATCTACAGTTGTTCTTCCCTTTCGAAAACCACTCTGATAAGGCGATATAATATCATTCTTTTCCAAGAAGTAGACTAGGCGGCTGTTTACCATCTTTTCAAACAGTTTGCAGAGGCAACTCGTAAGGGCAATTGGCCGATAGTTGGAGGGATTCCTTGGATCTTTCCCTGGCTTAGGAATAGGAATGACAACAGCTCTCCTCCATGCACTGGGAAAGGCATGCTCCTTCCACACCCTATTGTAAAGAGTGAGAAGGGCATTCAGTGACTTACAGGACAGATGCTTTAGCATTTCATAATTCACTCCATCAAGACCCGGAGAAGACCTATGTGTCTGCAATAAAGCACTCCTTAATTCAAGCATAGTAAAGTCTCTATTGTAAGGCTCAGATTTGGAAGAGTTGAATGCGATGGGATTTATTTCAGAGTGCTG
Organism: Stegodyphus dumicola; assembly: GCF_044657685.1. Classification (NCBI taxonomy): domain Eukaryota; kingdom Metazoa; phylum Arthropoda; class Arachnida; order Araneae; family Eresidae; genus Stegodyphus; species Stegodyphus dumicola. Next base: position 12,479,277 of record NC_140769.1, read on the forward strand.
CTTCATAGAAAGAAATGCAGGTGTATAGTTTCTGCTGGAAGAAACGGAAGCAAATGTCTCACCAATAGTATTCGCAATTTCTTCTATGGAGCTAATCACTCGGCCATCTTTTTCCAAAAAGGAAAGTGAGTGGTCTTTATATATGCCGCATGCTTTTTGAACTCTTTCCCAAACCCGCTTGCTAGGCGTGGAGGATGTTATTGACGACACATATGAAATCCAGGAATCCCTCTGGCTCTGCCTTCTTACTTTTCGTGCATTTGCTTTGGCTCTTTTAAAGGCTATGAGGTTTCGCAGAGTAGGATATCTACGAAAAATACCCCATGCTTTTTTCTGTTTTTTCAGTGCTTCATGACAGTCGCGATTCCACCATGGTTTTGAATATTTTAGTAGTTTTCCTGATGTTCTAGGAATCGAAAGCATAGCTGCCTGAATAATAGTATTAGTAACAGCTTCAACAGCGTCATCGATATGCGCATCTTCTACCATTTCATCTGTGAGCTCTGCAATGGAAGAGAAGAGTTCCCAGTCTGCCCTGTCCAGTATGAATCGAGGGGATCTCGACATGGGGTTTGCTCCTCTTCGTGCAAGAGACACAAGAATGGGATAATGATCACTGTTGTAAAGATCTTTACCCACATTAAAAGTGCAAAAAGGCAACAGAGATGGTGAACAGATGGCAAGGTAGAGAGCATGGAATGTTTTTGAAGGCTCATGGAAGTAAGTATCTTGCCCATTATTGAGGAGACAAAGGCTATGATCTTCGATCATCTGCTCAATTTGTCTTCCTCGGCAATTAGTATCCTTACTACCCCAGAGCGGACTATGGCCGTTAAAATCTCCTATTATGATGAAAGGCTCAGGCAGCTGCTCTAAAAGACCATTTAAATCTTGCTGATCAATATGCTCATTTGGAGGTAAATACAGAGAAACGACTGTAACAACAAAATCAAAATTTGTTTGAGTAGCGACAACTTGGAGGGATGTCGTCAAAGAAAGCACATTTGAGGGATAATCCAGTGAGGTGAGGAGACCTACACCTCCACTGGCACGCTCATCTGCAAGGTTATCTTTCCTGACGAAGGAAAACCTCCGAAGTTTTGCCTGTTGTTCTGGTTTTAGATTTGTTTCCTGTACTGCGAAGCATACAGGATGATAAGCATTAATTATGGCTTTGATGTCGAGCAAATTTCGGTGGAAACCGCGACAGTTCCATGAGACGAGGGTGGCCATTATGTCTGGTTTTTGTTCTTTCTGTGCTCTTGTTTGGTTTTTCGTGGAAGTAGATGCCTGGGAAATTCTAGACCCTCCTCTACTTCCATAGTGTCTGAATCCGCAGATTCAGAAATCATTTCGTCAAAAGAGCTATTGCTGGGACTTCTATTTTTATTAATTATTTTGTGACTTTCAATTTTAGGTTTACTTTGAATGACTGTTTCTTTTTTTTGTATTAAATGAGTTGCATTTTCCGTTTTCTTGGTGGATGTGGTTGGTTGGGTTTTATTTGGTTTAGTCTGCGTGCCTATTGATGTTTGGGTGGCAATGCTACGTGGCATAAGATTTGTTTGATTGGAGCTGTGTGCTTTGAACTAGTTTTCTGGCTTCAGCATACGAGATGTTCCTGGTAACTTTAAGAGTCTGTACTTCTTTTTCGGATTTCCATTTTGGGCAGAGGCGTGAAAATGCTGGGTGCTGACCCTTGCAATTTATACACGAAGGCGCAGCGGTACAATTTTCCGAATCGTGGCCAATCTGTGAGCATCGGGCGCATGTGAGGCTGCCACGACAAGACGTCTTAGAATGGCCGAAACGCTGGCATTGGAAGCATCGCATAGGGTTGGGAATATAAGGTCTTACAGGACAATTTAAATATCCGGCCTTAATATTCTTAGGCAGATCAGGCTTCACGGGCATTTTCAGAGTTTTCCTTAGAATCGTTCTATGTGGCTGCCAGAAAACATTTGAATATATTGTTTAATTTTATTTAAATACAGTGATCTTGATTTTATGTTGCTTAATGTGCGGTTTACTAACAGTTTCTTTCGTTGTATTTTATTTAAAAATTAATAGTTATTGTAACCGAATATAATCCATTTATTATAAGCGAAGTTACTAACCATGTTTTGGGCATATTAGCTATTTAAAGAGCAAATGAAATAATTTTGTTTTAAAACTGTATATGATAATAATAAAGTTAGAGAACCCCAATGGCATTTCTTTTCTGATTGTCTGTGTAACATACTAGTATAGCTTTCAGAAAAGGAGTACTTTAAGGGCATTGTTTGAAATTGATTTTATGTGATAATTAAAACATAATGAACAAATTTAATTTTCAATTGAAGATTCCTTACTCTTTTAAAGCTTTATCTAAAAAACCTTCTTTGATACTTGCAAATTACCACACGTCTCTATAAGACAAATGCCTGAATTTTTAAATTTGATCTCAGTTTTCGTCAGCTTAATTTCAGAGTGACATAGAGCTACAGACAATTTTTTACCCAATTATGATGACAATTCTTCAGAAACAAGAATTGTTAATTAAGGCAAAGTATGCAAACACTATGCTCAAAGCTCGATGTTTTTGTTCAGAATATAAGGACAATTTGCAGTTAATTTCAATTATGTTATTCAAAACAATTAATTTTATCATAGACTTTTCAGAAATTTCACCTTTTGTGGCTATAATCAATCACACATCATCATGAATTCCAACACACGAACTGTAGCCAAAATCAGAAGGTGATATGTATAAAAACGCTGTATTGTTAAAGACACTAAGTTAGTTTAACAGATATTTTATAGTCCTTAGGTTTTTTTTTTTTTTTTTGAAGCAATGTTTGATCCGTAAGGCCCATATCACACATCATTTGTCTCACACGAACTACTGTTTCGGACAATTTTTCTGCTTGGTTTACTATTTAAAAGACAGATGTGCGCCTTTTTCCTTTCTTTCCAAAAAAATTGCAAGTTGTTCTTTTTCAACCAGAGAGCTATCAGCTACGATTAACTAGTTTCCTCTGTGTTAACACCAAAGTGATCTATGGTTATTCGCTGTTGTGACAAGACAGGAACATTGTTCCAAACAGTTGTTCGTCCGAAACAAACTGACGTGTGCTAGCAACCTAAGAGACCTTAAATTAAACAGCCCACAGCCACACAACGCTGACTTCATTTCTTTCGTATTTATTAGAGTGAGTGAGTGAGTGAGTGATTATGGCGCAAAAACCAGAGATGATTATGACGCGCCAAACAAAAGATGAGATGATTACAATTGATGACATTAAAATTCAATAAATAAAAACAAGTAGATAAATGTACCAAATTCAGAGGATGAAGTCATATAAACACAAATTAAAAGCACATATTAACATTCAAGACACAGTCTTCAAAACAAATTACATTTGGTAATAAAAGCCAATCTCTTTTAAATAATAAAATAAATTAGAATTGACCTCTCTTCCGATTAAACGGTCGAGAGGTAAGTCACAGCTATTAAAATATTTCTGGCGAAGACTATTAAAACATGGACACTCAATTAAAATATGACGAACGGATAAACAAACATTACAATTAAAACAAACAGGCTCATTTTCTGCTTTAAGAAGATAGCTGTGTGTGACTCTGGTATGACCAATTCTGAGTCGAGTCAAAAGAACGTCCTCTTTACGATTTCCAGCAAAATCCCAATGCTCAATTCTAGGTTTGATGTTTCTCAACTTGTTGTGATGCTGAACATCCCAAATTTGCTGCCATTTTTTTCGTATCTTTCCCTTGATGACACAGCAGATGTCTCTAAAAGGGATAAGGCGACTGGACAGTTCGACAGCAGATTTTGCCGCGATGTCTGCAAGCTCGTTTCCCTTTATTCCCGTATGCCCGGGAACCCAGCAGTACAGGATTTCATATCCTCGGATCATTAAATTTCTATGAATTTTGAGAACATCCACTACCACAGGATTCTGAGCGTTGGGAAAAGCTTCCAAGGATTTAAGAGCACTATACGAGTCTGTGTAAACTATGAACTTTTTGTGGCAGAGCTTTGAGATGTACAAAAGAGCATAATATATTGCAGTTAGTTCAGATGTTAGGACAGAGAAAGCATGGTGCAGGCATCTGCCCTCTATGTAATTTTCAAATACAAAAGCCATCCCGACATGATCATTTGACTTTGATCCATCTGTGTATATCGGATAATAACTGCTATATTTGTGCCTGTGCTCAGCGAAAATTTGTCTGTAAACGATCTCGTTAGTGCTCGCCTTTACGTGATGTTTAAAAACATCAAGAAGCTGGATCCGTGAATTTTCCCAAGGTGGAATTTCAAAATTCTGTACTGCTTGGGGGTGCATATCAGAGAGGGAGAGTTCCTCAATGACAGGGCGAACTCTTAAAGGGAAAGTAGGAACACAGGATGGACGTGTTTCAAATAATGTGTTACACTCATTATCAAGTAAGCACAGCTTATTGGGATGTTCAGGTTGTGATAGAGTATTAAAATATTGCAAAAGGGACAATTGCTCACGCCTCAGATAAAGTGATGGTTCGTTACAGTCAACATATAGGCTCTGCACAGGAGAAGTCCTGAAAGCTCCTGAACAAATCCGCAGACCTTGATGGTGAACAGGATCCAGTTTTAACAAAACAGATGACCGAGCGGATCCATAAACAACTGAGCCATAGTCCAGTTTAGAGCGGATTAGCGCTCTGTAAATGCGAAGCATGGAGCAACGCTCTGCACCCCAGGAGGTGTTCGCCAACACTTTTAAAATATTTATTGTTTTTAGACACTTCTTTCTCAGGTTTAAAACATGAGAAAGGAAAGTCAATTTTCGGTCGAACGTCACTCCTAAAAATTTTACTTCAGGCGCAACTGGAATAATTGTACCATTCAAGTATAACTCAGGTTCAGGATGGAGACCTCGCTTCCTACAAAAGTGCACGCAGACAGTTTTCTGTTTCGAAAATGTAAATCCCTGTTTGTCTGACCATTCTTGGATCTTAATCAGAGCCATCTGCAGTTGCCTCTCTACATATCTCATGTCTGCTCCTCGACAGCTAATCTGCAGATCATCAACATATAGAGATCCCAAGATGGTGGGAGGAAGTTCTTTTAGTACAGAATTTATTTTTAAACTAAACAGGGTTACACTGAGCACACAGCCTTGAGGCACACCCTCTTCCTGTTCAAAAACATCCGAAAAAACAGAGCCAATTCTTACTTGAAAAGTTCTAGTGTTCAAGAAATTTTGAATGAAAATTGGTAGGTTGCCGCGCAAGCCACTCTCGTGAAGATCCCGGAGTATACCGTATCTCCATGCCTTATCATAAGCTTTTTCAATGTCGAAGAATATCGAGACAAGGTGGCTTCTTCTTACAAATGCTTTTCGAATAGATGTCTCTAAGAGGAGCATGTTATCTACAGTTGTTCTTCCCTTTCGAAAACCACTCTGATAAGGCGATATAATATCATTCTTTTCCAAGAAGTAGACTAGGCGGCTGTTTACCATCTTTTCAAACAGTTTGCAGAGGCAACTCGTAAGGGCAATTGGCCGATAGTTGGAGGGATTCCTTGGATCTTTCCCTGGCTTAGGAATAGGAATGACAACAGCTCTCCTCCATGCACTGGGAAAGGCATGCTCCTTCCACACCCTATTGTAAAGAGTGAGAAGGGCATTCAGTGACTTACAGGACAGATGCTTTAGCATTTCATAATTCACTCCATCAAGACCCGGAGAAGACCTATGTGTCTGCAATAAAGCACTCCTTAATTCAAGCATAGTAAAGTCTCTATTGTAAGGCTCAGATTTGGAAGAGTTGAATGCGATGGGATTTATTTCAGAGTGCTGCTTCATAGAAAGAAATGCAGGTGTATAGTTTCTGCTGGAAGAAACGGAAGCAAATGTCTCACCAATAGTATTCGCAATTTCTTCTATGGAGCTAATCACTCGGCCATCTTTTTCCAAAAAGGAAAGTGAGTGGTCTTTATATATGCCGCATGCTTTTTGAACTCTTTCCCAAACCCGCTTGCTAGGCGTGGAGGATGTTATTGACGACACATATGAAATCCAGGAATCCCTCTGGCTCTGCCTTCTTACTTTTCGTGCATTTGCTTTGGCTCTTTTAAAGGCTATGAGGTTTCGCAGAGTAGGATATCTACGAAAAATACCCCATGCTTTTTTCTGTTTTTTCAGTGCTTCATGACAGTCGCGATTCCACCATGGTTTTGAATATTTTAGTAGTTTTCCTGATGTTCTAGGAATCGAAAGCATAGCTGCCTGAATAATAGTATTAGTAACAGCTTCAACAGCGTCATCGATATGCGCATCTTCTACCATTTCATCTGTGAGCTCTGCAATGGAAGAGAAGAGTTCCCAGTCTGCCCTGTCCAGTATGAATCGAGGGGATCTCGACATGGGGTTTGCTCCTCTTCGTGCAAGAGACACAAGAATGGGATAATGATCACTGTTGTAAAGATCTTTACCCACATTAAAAGTGCAAAAAGGCAACAGAGATGGTGAACAGATGGCAAGGTAGAGAGCATGGAATGTTTTTGAAGGCTCATGGAAGTAAGTATCTTGCCCATTATTGAGGAGACAAAGGCTATGATCTTCGATCATCTGCTCAATTTGTCTTCCTCGGCAATTAGTATCCTTACTACCCCAGAGCGGACTATGGCCGTTAAAATCTCCTATTATGATGAAAGGCTCAGGCAGCTGCTCTAAAAGACCATTTAAATCTTGCTGATCAATATGCTCATTTGGAGGTAAATACAGAGAAACGACTGTAACAACAAAATCAAAATTTGTTTGAGTAGCGACAACTTGGAGGGATGTCGTCAAAGAAAGCACATTTGAGGGATAATCCAGTGAGGTGAGGAGACCTACACCTCCACTGGCACGCTCATCTGCAAGGTTATCTTTCCTGACGAAGGAAAACCTCCGAAGTTTTGCCTGTTGTTCTGGTTTTAGATTTGTTTCCTGTACTGCGAAGCATACAGGATGATAAGCATTAATTATGGCTTTGATGTCGAGCAAATTTCGGTGGAAACCGCGACAGTTCCATGAGACGAGGGTGGCCATTATGTCTGGTTTTTGTTCTTTCTGTGCTCTTGTTTGGTTTTTCGTGGAAGTAGATGCCTGGGAAATTCTAGACCCTCCTCTACTTCCATAGTGTCTGAATCCGCAGATTCAGAAATCATTTCGTCAAAAGAGCTATTGCTGGGACTTCTATTTTTATTAATTATTTTGTGACTTTCAATTTTAGGTTTACTTTGAATGACTGTTTCTTTTTTTTGTATTAAATGAGTTGCATTTTCCGTTTTCTTGGTGGATGTGGTTGGTTGGGTTTTATTTGGTTTAGTCTGCGTGCCTATTGATGTTTGGGTGGCAATGCTACGTGGCATAAGATTTGTTTGATTGGAGCTGTGTGCTTTGAACTAGTTTTCTGGCTTCAGCATACGAGATGTTCCTGGTAACTTTAAGAGTCTGTACTTCTTTTTCGGATTTCCATTTTGGGCAGAGGCGTGAAAATGCTGGGTGCTGACCCTTGCAATTTATACACGAAGGCGCAGCGGTACAATTTTCCGAATCGTGGCCAATCTGTGAGCATCGGGCGCATGTGAGGCTGCCACGACAAGACGTCTTAGAATGGCCGAAACGCTGGCATTGGAAGCATCGCATAGGGTTGGGAATATAAGGTCTTACAGGACAATTTAAATATCCGGCCTTAATATTCTTAGGCAGATCAGGCTTCACGGGCATTTTCAGAGTTTTCCTTAGAATCGTTCTATGTGGCTGCCAGAAAACATTTGAATATATTGTTTAATTTTATTTAAATACAGTGATCTTGATTTTATGTTGCTTAATGTGCGGTTTACTAACAGTTTCTTTCGTTGTATTTTATTTAAAAATTAATAGTTATTGTAACCGAATATAATCCATTTATTATAAGCGAAGTTACTAACCATGTTTTGGGCATATTAGCTATTTAAAGAGCAAATGAAATAATTTTGTTTTAAAACTGTATATGATAATAATAAAGTTAGAGAACCCCAATGGCATTTCTTTTCTGATTGTCTGTGTAACATACTAGTATAGCTTTCAGAAAAGGAGTACTTTAAGGGCATTGTTTGAAATTGATTTTATGTGATAATTAAAACATAATGAACAAATTTAATTTTCAATTGAAGATTCCTTACTCTTTTAAAGCTTTATCTAAAAAACCTTCTTTGATACTTGCAAATTACCACACGTCTCTATAAGACAAATGCCTGAATTTTTAAATTTGATCTCAGTTTTCGTCAGCTTAATTTCAGAGTGACATAGAGCTACAGACAATTTTTTACCCAATTATGATGACAATTCTTCAGAAACAAGAATTGTTAATTAAGGCAAAGTATGCAAACACTATGCTCAAAGCTCGATGTTTTTGTTCAGAATATAAGGACAATTTGCAGTTAATTTCAATTATGTTATTCAAAACAATTAATTTTATCATAGACTTTTCAGAAATTTCACCTTTTGTGGCTATAATCAATCACACATCATCATGAATTCCAACACACGAACTGTAGCCAAAATCAGAAGGTGATATGTATAAAAACGCTGTATTGTTAAAGACACTAAGTTAGTTTAACAGATATTTTATAGTCCTTAGGTTTTTTTTTTTTTTTTTGAAGCAATGTTTGATCCGTAAGGCCCATATCACACATCATTTGTCTCACACGAACTACTGTTTCGGACAATTTTTCTGCTTGGTTTACTATTTAAAAGACAGATGTGCGCCTTTTTCCTTTCTTTCCAAAAAAATTGCAAGTTGTTCTTTTTCAACCAGAGAGCTATCAGCTACGATTAACTAGTTTCCTCTGTGTTAACACCAAAGTGATCTATGATTATTCGCTGTTGTGACAAGACAAAAACATTGTTCCAAACAGTTGTTCGTCCGAAACGAACCGACGTATTTTGCAACCTAAGAGACCTTAAATTAAACAGCCCATAGCCACACAACGCTGACTTCATTTCCTTTCGTATTTATTAGAATAAAACAAATTAAATTCACAACAGCAACGTAAAGAAATACAGCAATACCGGGAAAGGAATCTTCGGGCTGTTTACGATATGAACGCCTTATTCCCTGTGCTTTACAGAAAACTCCTGGATTTGAGAAAATGTATGTAAGTTAAAATTAAATAAAATTTTCTATATAAGCATGTTATTTTTACTACAGCAGGAAACTTTCGTAAATAAATATATTAAATTTATTGAATTACTTTACTTTTGGTATTTTGATATTTAACACTCTCCTTGCAAAACACTAAGCAGTAATTTTCGTCATTAGGCAGAAAGACCTAACGCCTGCAAAAGCAAGTTTGCTCTCAGTCGCACGTGGTGATTTCATCGTTGTGCTGCAAGCGTCCAGTGTCTGCTGATCATTGGTATTCGACTTGAAATCCGATTGATATTTTATCTTAACTGCTTTTATCTCTCTTTGATGCAGAATGGGAAAGCGGAAGAGAGAATGTGAAGAACTTTCAGACATGATTTACTGTGTTAAGAAGAAAATATGGAAAATCTTCTTGTGAAAGCCATTTTAACATCCGCGGTCAAACGGCTAAAAAATGATCTTAAGAATATTAGAGTAAAAGAAAATAAAAAAATGGTGACAAAGCAGAATATTGCTTGCTTAGATCTCAATGAAACGTGGAGACATGACAAGAGAGTCATTATTGACATTGGAGAGAAAGACACATCCTCTGAAGACACTGCGTTAGATTTGGTGGACGCTTTTAGGAATTTGAAGTTGGTTAGTGATGTTAGAGATAGTAGTGTTTTTCAGAAAGTTAATTTTGGATTATGTAATACTGCTGTCGAAGAATAATAATGTTTAATGCCTTCTTTGCAAATGTTTAGGTTAGGGATGATAAAAGCTAACCCTATTTATTTTTGAGAACACCTGCACTAGACCCCATCCATAGCAATTCATTCCCACAGGTGGTTAAGACTGCAAACCCTGGAATTTGTCCTCGCTTGAAATACTGGCAAGTAGGCTTGCTTCACGGGCATTTTCAGAGTTTTCCTTAGAATCGTTCTATGTGGCTGCCAGAAAACATTTGAATATATTGTTTATTTTTATATAAATACAGTGATCTTGATTTTATGTTGCTTAATGTGCGGTTTACTAACAGTTTCTTTCGTTGTATTTTATTTAAAATATAATAGTTATTGTAACCGAATATAATCCATTTATTATAAGCGAAGTTACTAACCATGTTTTGGGCATATTAGCTATTTAAAGAGCAATTGAAATAATTTTGTTTTAAAACTGTATATGATAATAATAAAGTTAGAGAACCCCAATGGCATTTCTTTTCTGATTGTCTGTGTAACATACTAGTATAGCTTTCAGAAAAGGAGTACTTTAAGGGCATTGTTTGAAATTGATTTTATGTGATAATTAAAACATAATGAACAAATATAATTTTCAATTGAAGATTCCTTACACTTTTAAAGCTTTATCTAAAAAACCTTCTTTGATACTTGCAAATTAACACACGTTTCTTTAAGACAACTGCCTGAATTTTTAAATTTGAACTATGTTTTCGTCAGCTTAATTTCGGAGTGACATAGAGCTACAGACAATGTTTTACCCAATTATGATGACAATTCTTCAGAAACAAGAATTGTTAATTAAGGCAAAGTATGCAAACACTATGCTCAAAGCTCGATGTTTTTGTTCAGAATATAAGGACAATTTGCAGTTAATTTCAATTATGTTATTCAAAACAATTAATTTTATCATAGACTTTTCAGAAATTTCACCTTTTGTGGCTATAATCAATCACACATCATCATGAATTCCAACACACGAACTGTAGCCAAAATCAGAAGGTGATATGTATAAAAACGCTGTATTGTTAAAGACACTAAGTTAGTTTAACAGATATTTTATAGTCCTTAGGTTTTTTTTTTTTTTTTTGAAGCAATGTTTGATCCGTAAGGCCCATATCACACATCATTTGTCTCACACGAACTACTGTTTCGGACAATTTTTCTGCTTGGTTTACTATTTAAAAGACAGATGTGCGCCTTTTTCCTTTCTTTCCAAAAAAATTGCAAGTTGTTCTTTTTCAACCAGAGAGCTATCAGCTACGATTAACTAGTTTCCTCTGTGTTAACACCAAAGTGATCTATGATTATTCGCTGTTGTGACAAGACAAAAACATTGTTCCAAACAGTTGTTCGTCCGAAACGAACCGACGTGTGCTAGCAACCTAAGAGACCTTAAATTAAACAGCCCATAGCCACACAACGCTGACTTCATTTCCTTTCGTATTTATTAGAATAAAACAAATTAAATTCACAACAGCAACGTAAAGAAATACAGCAATACCGGGAAAGGAATCTTCGGGCTGTTTACGATATGAACGCCCTATTCCCTGTGCTTTACAGAAAACTCCTGGATTTGAGAAAATGTATGTAAGTTAAAATTAAATAAAATTTTCTATATAAGCATGTTATTTTTACTACAGCAGGAAACTTTCGTAAATAAATATATTAAATTTATTGAATTACTTTACTTTTGGTATTTTGATATTTAACACTCTCCTTGCAAAACACTAAGCAGTAATTTTCGTCATTAGGCAGAAAGACCTAACGCCTGCAAAAGCAAGTTTGCTCTCAGTCGCACGTGGTGATTTCATCGTTGTGCTGCAAGCGTCCAGTGTCTGCTGATCATTGGTATTCGACTTGAAATCCGATTGATATTTTATCTTAACTGCTTTTATCTCTCTTTGATGCAGAATGGGAAAGCGGAAGAGAGAATGTGAAGAACTTTCAGACATGATTTACTGTGTTAAGAAGAAAATATGGAAAATCTTCTTGTGAAAGCCATTTTAACATCCGCGGTCAAACGGCTAAAAAATGATCTTAAGAATATTAGAGTAAAAGAAAATAAAAAAATGGTGACAAAGCAGAATATTGCTTGCTTAGATCTCAATGAAACGTGGAGACATGACAAGAGAGTCATTATTGACATTGGAGAGAAAGACACATCCTCTGAAGACACTGCGTTAGATTTGGTGGACGCTTTTAGGAATTTGAAGTTGGTTAGTGATGTTAGAGATAGTAGTGTTTTTCAGAAAGTTAATTTTGGATTATGTAATACTGCTGTCGAAGAATAATAATGTTTAATGCCTTCTTTGCAAATGTTTAGGTTAGGGATGATAAAAGCTAACCCTATTTATTTTTGAGAACACCTGCACTAGACCCCATCCATAGCAATTCATTCCCACAGGTGGTTAAGACTGCAAACCCTGGAATTTGTCCTCGCTTGAAATACTGGCAAGTAGGCTTGCTTCACGGGCATTTTCAGAGTTTTCCTTAGAATCGTTCTATGTGGCTGCCAGAAAACATTTGAATATATTGTTTATTTTTATATAAATACAGTGATCTTGATTTTATGTTGCTTAATGTGCGGTTTACTAACAGTTTCTTTCGTTGTATTTTATTTAAAATATAATAGTTATTGTAACCGAATATAATCCATTTATTATAAGCGAAGTTACTAACCATGTTTTGGGCATATTAGCTATTTAAAGAGCAATTGAAATAATTTTGTTTTAAAACTGTATATGATAATAATAAAGTTAGAGAACCCCAATGGCATTTCTTTTCTGATTGTCTGTGTAACATACTAGTATAGCTTTCAGAAAAGGAGTACTTTAAGGGCATTGTTTGAAATTGATTTTATGTGATAATTAAAACATAATGAACAAATATAATTTTCAATTGAAGATTCCTTACACTTTTAAAGCTTTATCTAAAAAACCTTCTTTGATACTTGCAAATTAACACACGTTTCTTTAAGACAACTGCCTGAATTTTTAAATTTGAACTATGTTTTCGTCAGCTTAATTTCGGAGTGACATAGAGCTACAGACAATGTTTTACCCAATTATGATGACAATTCTTCAGAAACAAGAATTGTTAATTAAGGCAAAGTATGCAAACACTATGCTCAAAGCTCGATGTTTTTGTTCAGAATATAAGGACAATTTGCAGTTAATTTCAATTATGTTATTCAAAACAATTAATTTTATCATAGACTTTTCAGAAATTTCACCTTTTGTGGCTATAATCAATCACACATCATCATGAATTCCAACACACGAACTGTAGCCAAAATCAGAAGGTGATATGTATAAAAACGCTGTATTGTTAAAGACACTAAGTTAGTTTAACAGATATTTTATAGTCCTTAGGTTTTTTTTTTTTTTTTGAAGCAATGTTTGATCCGTAAGGCCCATATCACACATCATTTGTCTCACACGAACTACTGTTTCGGACAATTTTTCTGCTTGGTTTACTATTTAAAAGACAGATGTGCGCCTTTTTCCTTTCTTTCCAAAAAAATTGCAAGTTGTTCTTTTTCAACCAGAGAGCTATCAGCTACGATTAACTAGTTTCCTCTGTGTTAACACCAAAGTGATCTATGATTATTCGCTGTTGTGACAAGACAAAAACATTGTTCCAAACAGTTGTTCGTCCGAAACGAACCGACGTGTGCTAGCAACCTAAGAGACCTTAAATTAAACAGCCCATAGCCACACAACGCTGACTTCATTTCCTTTCGTATTTATTAGAATAAAACAAATTAAATTCACAACAGCAACGTAAAGAAATACAGCAATACCGGGAAAGGAATCTTCGGGCTGTTTACGATATGAACGCCCTATTCCCTGTGCTTTACAGAAAACTCCTGGATTTGAGAAAATGTATGTAAGTTAAAATTAAATAAAATTTTCTATATAAGCATGTTATTTTTACTACAGCAGGAAACTTTCGTAAATAAATATATTAAATTTATTGAATTACTTTACTTTTGGTATTTTGATATTTAACACTCTCCTTGCAAAACACTAAGCAGTAATTTTCGTCATTAGGCAGAAAGACCTAACGCCTGCAAAAGCAAGTTTGCTCTCAGTCGCACGTGGTGATTTCATCGTTGTGCTGCAAGCGTCCAGTGTCTGCTGATCATTGGTATTCGACTTGAAATCCGATTGATATTTTATCTTAACTGCTTTTATCTCTCTTTGATGCAGAATGGGAAAGCGGAAGAGAGAATGTGAAGAACTTTCAGACATGATTTACTGTGTTAAGAAGAAAATATGGAAAATCTTCTTGTGAAAGCCATTTTAACATCCGCGGTCAAACGGCTAAAAAATGATCTTAAGAATATTAGAGTAAAAGAAAATAAAAAAATGGTGACAAAGCAGAATATTGCTTGCTTAGATCTCAATGAAACGTGGAGACATGACAAGAGAGTCATTATTGACATTGGAGAGAAAGACACATCCTCTGAAGACACTGCGTTAGATTTGGTGGACGCTTTTAGGAATTTGAAGTTGGTTAGTGATGTTAGAGATAGTAGTGTTTTTCAGAAAGTTAATTTTGGATTATGTAATACTGCTGTCGAAGAATAATAATGTTTAATGCCTTCTTTGCAAATGTTTAGGTTAGGGATGATAAAAGCTAACCCTATTTATTTTTGAGAACACCTGCACTAGACCCCATCCATAGCAATTCATTCCCACAGGTGGTTAAGACTGCAAACCCTGGAATTTGTCCTCGCTTGAAATACTGGCAAGTAGGCTTGCTTCACGGGCATTTTCAGAGTTTTCCTTAGAATCGTTCTATGTGGCTGCCAGAAAACATTTGAATATATTGTTTATTTTTATATAAATACAGTGATCTTGATTTTATGTTGCTTAATGTGCGGTTTACTAACAGTTTCTTTCGTTGTATTTTATTTAAAATATAATAGTTATTGTAACCGAATATAATCCATTTATTATAAGCGAAGTTACTAACCATGTTTTGGGCATATTAGCTATTTAAAGAGCAATTGAAATAATTTTGTTTTAAAACTGTATATGATAATAATAAAGTTAGAGAACCCCAATGGCATTTCTTTTCTGATTGTCTGTGTAACATACTAGTATAGCTTTCAGAAAAGGAGTACTTTAAGGGCATTGTTTGAAATTGATTTTATGTGATAATTAAAACATAATGAACAAATTTAATTTTCAATTGAAGATTCCTTACTCTTTTAAAGCTTTATCTAAAAAACCTTCTTTGATACTTGCAAATTAACACACGTTTCTTTAAGACAACTGCCTGAATTTTTAAATTTGAACTATGTTTTCGTCAGCTTAATTTCGGAGTGACATAGAGCTACAGACAATGTTTTACCCAATTATGATGACAATTCTTCAGAAACAAGAATTGTTAATTAAGGCAAAGTATGCAAACACTATGCTCAAAGCTCGATGTTTTTGTTCAGAATATAAGGACAATTTGCAGTTAATTTCAATTATGTTATTCAAAACAATTAATTTTATCATAGACTTTTCAGAAATTTCACCTTTTGTGGCTATAATCAATCACACATCATCATGAATTCCAACACACGAACTGTAGCCAAAATCAGAAGGTGATATGTATAAAAACGCTGTATTGTTAAAGACACTAAGTTAGTTTAACAGATATTTTATAGTCCTTAGGTTTTTTTTTTTTGAAGCAATGTTTGATCCGTAAGGCCCATATCACACATCATTTGTCTCACACGAACTACTGTTTCGGACAAATTTTCTGCTTGGTTTACTATTGAAAGACACACGTGCGCCTTTTTCCTTCCTTTCCAAAAAAATTGCAAGTTGTTCTTTTTCAACCAGTGAGCTATCACTTACGACTAACTAGTTTCCTCTGTGTTAACACCAAAGTGATCTATGGTTATTCGCTGTTGTGACAAGACAGAAACATTGTTCCAAACAGTTGTTCGTCCGAAACAAACTGACGTGTGCTAGCAACCTAAGAGACCTTAAATTAAACAGCCCACAGCCACACAACGCTGACTTCATTTCTTTCGTATTTATTAGAATAAAACAAATTAAATTCACAACAGCAACGTAAAGAAATACAGCAATACCGGGAAAGGACTCTTCGGACTGTTTACGATATGAACGCCCTATTCCCTGTGCTTTACAGAAAACTCCTGGATTTGAGAAAATGTAAGTTAAATTTAATGAAAATTTTCTATATAAGCATGTTTTTTTTACTACAGCAGGAAACTTTCGTAAATAAATATATTAAATTTATTGAATTACTTTATTTTTGGTATTTTGATATTTAACACTCTCCTTCCAAAACACTATGCAGTAATTTTCGTCATCAGGCAGAAAGACCTAACGCCTGCAAAAGCAAGTTTGCTCTCAGTCGCACGTAGTGATTTCATTGTTGTGCTGCAAGCGTCCAGTGTTTGCTGATCATTGGTATTCGACTTGAAATCCGTTTGATATTTTATTTTAACTGCTTTTATCTCTCTTTGATGCAGAATGGGAAAGCGGAAGAGAGAATGTGAAGAACTTTCAGACATGATTTACTGTGTTAAGAAGAAAAAATCAGAAAATATGGAAAATCTTCTTGTGAAAGCCATTTTAACATCCGCGGTCAAACGGCTAAAAAATGATCTTAAGAATATTAGACGAAAAGAAAATAAAAAAATGGTGACAAAGCAGAATATTGCTTGCTTAGATCTCAATGAAACGTGGAGACATGACAAGGGAGTCAGTATTGACATTGGAGAGAAAGAGTCATCCTCTGAAGGCACTGTGTTAGATTTGGTGGAAGCTTTTAGGAATTTGAAGTTGGTTAGTGATGTTAGAGATAGTAGTGTTTTTCAGAAAGTTAATTTTGGATTATGTAATACTGCTGTCGAAGAATAATGATGTTTAATGCCTTCTTTGCAAATGTTTCGGTTAGGGATGATAAAACCTAACCCTAGTTATTTTTGAGAACACCTGCACTAGACCCCATTCATAGCAATTCATTCCCACAGGTGGTTAAGACTGCAAACCCTGAAATTTGCCCTCGCTTGAAATACTGGCAAGTAGGCTTGCTTCACGGGCATTTTCAGAGTTTTCCTTAGAATCGTTCTATGTGGCTCCCAGAAAACATTTGAATATATTGTTTATTTTTATTTAAATACAGTGATCTTGATTTTATGTTGCTTAATGTGCGGTTTACTAACAGTTTCTTTCGTTGTATTTTATTTAAAAATTAATAGTTATTGTAACCGAATATAATCCATTTATTATAAGCGAAGTTACTAACCATGTTTTGGGCATATTAGCTATTTAAAGAGCAAATGAAATAATTTTGTTTTAAAACTGTATATGATAATAATAAAGTTAGAGAACCCCAATGGCATTTCTTTTCTGATTGTCTGTGTAACATACTGGTACAGCTTTCAGAAAAGGAGTACTTTTAGGGCATTGTTTGAAATTGATTTTATGTGATAATTAAAACATAATGAACAAATTTAATTTTCAATTGAAGATTCCTTACACTTTTAAAGCTTTATCTAAAATACCTTCTTTGATACTTGCAAATTACCACACGTCTCTTTAAGACAACTGCCTGAATTTTTATATTTGATCTATGTTTTCGTCAGCTTAATTTCGGAGTGACATAGAGCTACAGACAATTTTTTACCCAATTATGATGACAATTCTTCAGAAACAAGAATTGTTAATTAAAGCAAAGTATGCAAACACTATGCTCAAAGCTCGATGATTTTGTTCAGAATAAAAGGACAATTTCCAGTTAATTTCAATTATGTTATTCAAAACAATTAATTTTATCCTAGACTTTTCAGAAATTTCTCCTTTTGTGGCTAGAATCAATCACACATCATCATGAATTCCAACATACGAACTGTAGCCAAAATCAGAAGGTGATATGTATAAAAAAGCTGTATTGTTAAAGACAGTAAGTTAGTTTAACAGATTTGACAGATATTTTATAGCCCTTAGTTTTTTTTTTTTTTTTCTTTTTGGAAGCAAGTTTTGCTTCCAAAAAGAATGTTTTTAATGATAGTCTAAGCTTTTGCATTTTCCGAAAAGAGCAGTCATTTCTTGACTAAGCTAGAAGAATCTCATGTGAGGCATCTCTAGCTCATATGTGTATTTATATATATTTAATGTTACCTTCACTTCACAAACGCGAAAGTGAAGAAAAAAAAAAAAAAAAAAACCTTTGCTATCCTGATTTTTACTACATGTTGCTTGCGGATTATCCGATGAACAACGTTATGATTCAGTATATGCGTACAGCGCTTCGCCCCCAGTGTTTGTACTTACATTGTTTGAACAGAAACATGGGAGCAACAATTTCAAAAACAAAAACTGGAAAATACGGATCTCCAAGATTTCCTTACTCAACACTAACTGAAGCCCCTTGTTTCAGGAGGAGCGCCAATTTCCCCTGAAAAACAGGTTCAGAATAATATCCTACCGCCATTTTGGAGTGAAAGACTAGAGGAGGAATTGCCTCCCACCCAACCTGCAGCTATCCCCCCCTCAGAGGGAGAATGAAGAACCAGAGGAGCAATCCGGTGATTGTACCCTCCCCCCTACTGAAAGCTCTAACAAAACCAAGAGAAAAATTCCTTTTTTCTTTGTAGAACCTAAGGATTTTGAATTTCTAACTTCACTTGTACAAGCAACTGTGCCTACGGCAATATGTAGAATGAAAGGAAAGTTTTTACGCATAGAAATGCAGAATGAAGCAGATTATCGCTCGGTAGCCCGTAAAGGCTATCCTGCGCGGCCTGCCTAATACAGCAAAAGCAGAAAAAATACAATCAGAACTGCAATTATTGGGATATTCAATAATCAGTGTCACTCAACTCCGTAGGCGCAGATCCCGTTATCCTATGCCTTTATTCTTAATTCAACTAAATCCATCACTCAACGTATATGATATTTTCGAAGAGACAACCATGTTTGGAATTGAAATCAAATTTGAAAAACATATCGGGAAGAAGGGGCCGAGCCAGTGTTGGCGCTGCCAAGGCTTCTTTCACACTTCCGCAGTGTGCACACTGCCAATCCGGTGTCTGAGGTGTGCCGGACCGCATTACGCGTACCAATGCACCAAAGACCCGGAAGAAGCCAACACCTGCGCGAACTGCCTTGGGCGGCGCGCAGCCAACTGGTTTCGCTGCCCCAGAAACCCGGCAAACAAAAATAAAAATCCCCCCATTCCATCGGATAACGGGAAGTCAAAATTTGTACCGGCTCCGGCTAAAGCTCCTCATAGCAGCACGGACCCCTCTTTTAGCGATGTCGTTTCCGAACGGAAAAATCCCGGACCACCATCACACTACAAAGGACCAGAAGCAAGCCCCTGCATCGAAGCAAGCCCAGAAGCAGAGTCCTCTTCTTCAGCCACCACGACCGGCCCAGGCTCTAGCCCCAACTGTAGATGATGGCAGTTGTACTGATACACTTAGGAGTGTATTTCAAATTGCCTCCGAATTTGGAATTGAGCATCGCATCTTCTTACAAACCTTCAGAAATGCTCTCCCAAAGCTCCGAAATGTCTCCACGGGGCCTGAGAGAGCGTTTTATATTTACGAGGCATACTGCGGCCTCCTAAACTAACGGCTTTACATTCAACAGTACAACTAGTGATGACAGCCTCCTGATCTCCTACTGGAATGCAAATGGAATCAAGAAGAAGATTCACGAAGTCCGGGATTTTATTAATGAGCACCACATGGACCTCTTCCTCGTTCAGGAGACACATCTGGTTGAGGGATTTAGCGCGAACATCGCGAATTATTTCTGCTACCGCAATGACAGAGAGGTATGCATCAGTGACACTGTTCGTGCTAGTGGCGGTACTAGCATTTATATAAATCGCTCCCTAAAACATTCTAGAATCCCCACGCCACCACTGGATGCCTTAGAAGCGACAATTGTTCAAACTCATATTCCAAATTTCCCCCCAATAGCAGTAGCGTCCTGCTATATGCCTCCGAGACAGGGACCTGCATTTATCTCTGATCTCAGAAAATTAAGTGGTGTAGCAAACAACCTGATTATCGCAGGAGATTTAAATGCCCGTCATAGAAGTTGGGATTGTGTCACTGCCAACAACTATGGCGATAAATTCAAACTTTGGGCTCAGGACTCCCGTATCCAAATTATAGCGCCAAACACACCTACCCATTTCCAGTTTCCTGGGGGGTTACGTGCTCCCTCCATTATTGATTTGGCATTATTTAAAAATATTCCAGTAGATTATTCGATTGAAGTGATCCCGGAATTGTCTTCTGACCATTATCCGGTTCACCTCACCCTTAAAACATCCAAAATCAACCAAAATTAACCGGCGCAAGTCTCTACAAATTGGGACAACTTTCGGTATGTCTTGGAAAATGGTACTCTCCCCCTATCAAAATTGACGATAATCAGGAGGTTGACTTAGCCATTGACAGGCTCAACCAAACCCTAGGAAGTGCATTTACAGCAGCTTCCAAGCCCAAATTCTGGCAAAATTATTATAAATTACCTGATTTCATTAAAGAAAAAATCAAAATCAAAAACCGACTTCGCAGAGATTGGCAAAATACACGTTTGGAAGACATTCGAGTGCAACTGAGAAGGATCCAGAATGAGATCAAGTCTGATATCAAGAAATACACAGACGAAAAATACGCAAATTACCTTAAGTCCTTAAAGACTTCTGACAAAAACCTTTGGGTTGCTAGCGCACGACTTCGCAAACCAAAACACGACATTCCCCCCCCTAATGGGCACGGTCAACGACCGGATGGCATTAACAGACACTGAAAAGGCTGAACGCATTGCGGACAGTCTTCAAACACAATTTTCACCCAACACTGGACTCATGTTCGATTCCTGTGCAGAGCATACGCATGAAGTCCAACACCAAGTTGAAGAATTTCTCTCCTCAGATGCACAATCTGTGGAACCCATTATCACAACAATGACTGAGATTTCTGCCTTTATCAAAAATCTCACTCCCGCAAAAGCACCTGGCCTGGATAGGATTTCTAATCGCATGATTAAAAATTTACCAGTAAAATTCATATTTTACCTAGCAGTTTTGATAAACTCAATGCTAAGGTTAAAATATTATCCTCATAGCTGGAAGAATGCATTAGTCATTCCTATTCTAAAACCTGGAATGGACCCAAAGGTCCCTCAAAATTATAGACCGATCAGCCTCCTGTCTTCACTTAGTAAAATTTATGAAGCTATACTGCTTAGATACCTGAATGATTTCTGCCGAAACCGAAATATTATTATTCCTCAACAATTCGGTTTTCGAGCTAAACACTCAACTCAGGCCCAGCTACTGAGGGTAGTAAAAATCATTCACACAGGATCTCGCAGTGGAAAGCCTACAGCTATTGTTTATTTAGACGTAGCAAAGGCTTTCGACAGGTGTTGGCATATCGGAATTTTATTCAAGCTCATGCGACTTGAAATCTCGGCTAATTTCGTGCACATAATGCACTCTTATCTCACTAATCGTACCTTTTCTGTTAAAGTTAAATACTCTGTTTCTTCTCCTCGCCCTATCCTGGCGGGAGTGCCTCAGGGAGGAATTCTTAGAGCTACGCTCTTCAACTTGTAAACGACATACCACAAACACCAAGTGTCGATTTAGCACTCTATGCAGACGACACAGCCATCATTTCACAGCACTCAACACTACATGCCACTCTCAATCACCTACAGCTGTATTTAACAGACCTGGAGTCCTGGCTGTCCTGGAGACCTGGAAAATCAAAATTAATGTCGCAAAAAGTGCCGCCACAGTTTTCTTTTCCAGAAAGAGGAATGTCCATAGTCAACTCCCTCCACTCAGGTTATTTGATGAAAATGTACCCTGGGTGGACTCCTACAAATATCTGGGAGTATATCTAGATGCGAAGCTGCTCTGGAATACCCACATCTACTATGCCATACCAAAGCCAGAACAACAAGAACCCAACTGACGTCTCTCCTCAAAAGAACCAGCAACCTCTCCCTCAATAACAAGATCCTGCTTTACAAGAGTACCATTCTACCGATCCTGACGTATGCAGCCGTCGTCTGGTCAACTGCCGCCAATAGTCATCTGAAGAAAATCCAAGTATTCCAGAGCGTCACGCTTCGTATTCTGACAAATGCTCATTATTTCGTCCGTAATGAAGTGTTACATAATGATCTCAAAATTCTATCCCTTGATGCCTTTTTCCGGCAAAATTCGGCTAAATTCTTCAATAGATTATCTCAGATCGAAAACCCACTCTTGCATTCACTTCCTGCCTATGACCCAGCAGAGCCCAGCTCAGCTAAGCGAGCTAGGAGCGTTCTAGATAGAACATTTAACATCTTTCCTAGGAAGCCAAAGCGGAGGTGTCTGCTTGACTAGGAATTCTTTCTAATTTTTAAAATTAACTAGCACTTCACGGGCCTAACCCGGCGACCCTTAACTATTTCTTTATTATCTTATGCCCGCCGAACTTAATTCGGCCTAGTTCCTCGGTCCTTTTTCCATGCTGCTATAGATAACATGCTCCTCCACTTGCCAAGACCTCAGCTTTTCACAAATCACGGTCCAGACAATTAGGATTCTAATTTACAATAGATTAACTGACTCTTTAATACTTTTATCAATTCAAATAACTTACTTAATTCTTAAACCATATGTAAATATTGCAATCACTGAAATTAATTTCTCCCGGAATTTTACTTCAAACACTTTTATACTAATTTTTTTTTCAAGCAATCCGCATTTAAATCTACAAGCTTGCATTTCTTCAATTCGCATCTTCAATCAAGTAATTTAATTTAATCCTGCCCCTATTTTTATTTCTTTTTATTCCACTTCTCATCTGCCACTTAAACCACTCTTCCTCGCTTGTCTTCCCTTTAATCCTCTTAAAAACTTCTCCGTCTTTTTCACAGTTAACTTTCCTTACGCTTCCTTTCCGCTCGAAAAGTTGCTCCTATTCTTCCACTCGCCACAGGCGGTCGGAGAACTTTTCGCCTTCTTGAATTGACTATCCCCCCCCTCCTCTTCGCTCCTCCATCCCTTGCTTCGAGCTTTAGTCGCAAGACTCTCTCCCCCCCCCGCCCATTCCCAAGGCATTAGCAACTACTGCGGTTTTCCGTAATACCTAATATACCTTTCCCAAGCCCTGGAAAATTATGTTTCCCGGCTGATTGTCTTCCAACCTTTCCGATTCCATTAATGCAATGCATTCAGGAATTCGCCTTAATCATCACCTCTCTCTCTTTCAATCTTGGATAACAAGTTGAAAGCAGAAAGAATTTCTCGTCCCCAGCGTGGACTTCTTATCCATTTCTTTCACAGTAAACCCTTAATGGTTTCGATCACTTCCCTTTAGCCAATGCTCTTTCTTAATTAATTCAGTTTTCTTAACGAAGTTGTGGAGGTAATTGCATTAAGTTGCAAAGGTACTCCGGAAAATATCGCCTTGGGCCTTGGGCCTGAAGCACCGGCTCTATCAGCGCGACTCATTTTTCGAAGAAAGAAAAAATGTTCTCAAATTCTCTCATGGTTCGACATAAGGGAGACGTAGATATGTGGATTTTACCTCACTCTATCCATGGGTTTCTTTTTTATTATTTCAAAAACATTGTAGGATTGTATGTTTCTCTGATGTTTTGTCTACATTCACAGGTCCATAAATATTGCGTCTAATCTCTTGGGCATCCGGAAGTCATTACGGAACGCTTTTGAGACGTGGAAGAGTACTTTGGAAGTATCTAATACCGCGTAGCAGAATGTTCTTTTGCAGAGAAAATCGGAACAGATGAAACGTTGAGTCGTTCGTTTGATAATTTATCTAACGCTGAAGGTTTCAGAAAGGAAAACCGTTCTTAAAGTGTTTTCTGATAGCGAATTTTGTTCTGAAGAGAAAACAGCTGGAAATGAAATGTCAAGTTCTTCGATTGAAGTTATATCTGATGAAAAACACACTTGATGAAAAACCTTTATCTTGTTAAATTGGCTACTGAGGAGAAAACCGTAAATGAAACACTAATATTTGGACTGGAATTAAATCGGACGTTAAAGGGATATTTTCAGAAAAGAATAACATTGTTAAATTATCTTCTGATCGCGAATTTTGTTCTGAAGAAGAAACCGCTGGAAACGAACATCAAGTCCTTCGATTGAAGTTTCATGTGATGAAGAACCACCTTCAAAAACAAATGTCGTTAAATTGCCTCCCTGAAGAGGAATCCGTGATTGAAACTCCAAATTATATGTGACATTAAAGGGGCATTTTCTGAAAGGAATAACTTTATTCCTTCGAATTCGAAAAATTGCTTCTATAATAGGGTGAGAAACAATCCCTTCCACAGCAAAATGAAGAGTTTGCAAGTAATGATATAATTAAAAGTAATGTTAGAAAACACCCTAAATGCAGTCCACCAGGACAACCAAATTCGTTTGGAGTGCATATGTCTCCTCTTAAAATGCCAGAAAAAAATTGCAGTTCAACAAAGTTATTTTCATTACAACACAGTATTTATAATAAGGAACATGTGACTCATATTTTTACAAAACTTGCACCTAAAGAATATTAAAGCACATATTTTACATTTGAAGGACCTCGCAGGAGGTCGCCAAATTGAAGACCATAAATTTTCGTATTTTTGTGAGCTACAACTCTTTCGCAATTTTGTCAGCTACAGCGAATTTTAGAATGCAGTTCAATTAACCGTGTTTTTAGTGTATCGTATTGGCTAGTCACTGGTCGGTGCAAAACGATATCGCAAACGCTATTGAAAATATCAGATTCGATTGAAGATATCACGTGATTGAATTTCGTTGCGTACGGAAATAATTCAACAAACGGCAATTTCTCAATCAACTAGTTTTGAAATTAAGGAAAGTTCAGCAACAGTTCCATCTGAACAAAAGTTAACTACTGAATCAAAACTGTAGTGATGACTTCCAACCTTAGTCACCACATACTGAAATTTCAGAAATCGTTTCAATTGATCAACAAACAGAAAGTGCTCAATCAGTAAATGTGAAATTATGAAAAGTTAAAAAATGGGTCCCACTCGCCAGGAAGCAGCAACGGTGCTGTGAATAAACGACGGAGTTAGCGATCTGGATATGAACGATATAAATTTAAAGAAATATGACTTAGTTGTCAACACTGATTACCAATTCAGTGTAAGGGGAGAAGAAACATTCGCTATTTAAATGTTTCGAAAAGTTGTTTTCTATTTTCTGATAAAATCAAATTTTTGGAAGTATAATATTTGTGGAATAAATGAACAAAGAATTATAACTGTCTGCCTTTTGCATACGAATAAATCTGTATTTGGACTACAGAAATTCGACAACTTAATTACACGAATTTTCCGATGGATGATAAGGTATTTGCCTCCATTTTCCAACATGCCTTCATGGTGTAACGGTAGACACCTCGGCGCGTATTCGTGATTTCCTGGTTCGAGTCCCGCCAAAGATTTTAGTTTTCCAATTATGTAGCACTTGTAACGTTAACACGAAAGCCTTGCTTAGAGAACAAATGACAGATAACTAATTTCTCAATTTGTTTGTTATAAAAGGATTATAATTACGTTTTTGTTAAGTTTATTGTACTGTTTAAACATATTTTGTTTATAATGACCGATAACAAGGATATGGAGATATTTCGAATGTAATATTTCTTTGAAAACCTGCTCTGTTACTGCCTCTACGCAGACAATGCATACGAAATACAAGAAAACTGTGCCTGAAACAACGCACGCCCAATTTCATGCGCTGGCATAACTTAGAAAGCAGTGCAATCGTGAAACATTATTTTGAAACAATGTTATCTGCAGAGGCTTATGATAAATTGTCTAAAATTCCAGTTAGATTTTTAGGTGAGTATTTAGAAAGTCTTATATCAGTATCAGTTTCCTAAAGATAGCAGCCCATTTTCACCATAAACGTTTTCACGACAAAAGATTATACCAGTATATACTCAATACCTCATGGTTAAGCCATACATCGGAAGTAGAAGGTAATGCTACTAGGAAAATAAGTAGTGCAGGATGCTGCTTTTCTTTTCTTCTTCAGATACCAAAAATTGTTTGTATGTTTCTGTGACGTTCTGTTTACATTCAAAGGTCAAGAAATATTACGTCTAATCTTTAGGGCATCCGGATGTCATTACGGAACGCTTTTCAGACGTGGAAGAATACTTTGGACGTATCCCATACCGCGTACCTGAATGTTCTTTTGCAGAGGAAATCGGAACAGATGAAACATTGAATCGTTCGTGTGAAAATTTATCTAACGTTGAAGGTGTTATTTTCAGAAAGGAAAACCGTTTTTAAAGTATCTTCTGATAGCGAATTTTGTACTGAAGAGAAAACTGCTGGAAATGAAACGTCAAGTTTTTCGATTAAAGTTATATCTGACGAAGAACACCTAGAGAAACATATCTTGTTAAATTGGCTTCTGAGGAAAAAACCGTAAATGAAACACTAATCTCTGGACTGGAATAATATAGGACGTTGAACGGATATTTTCAAAAAGAATAACATTGTTAGTGTCTTCTGATCGCGAATTTTGTTCTGAAGAAAAAACCGCTGGAAATGAACGTCAAGTCCTTCGACTGAAATTACATATGGTAAAGAACCACCTCCAGGAACAAGTGTCGTTAAATTGTCTCGCTGAACAGGAAACCGTATTTGAAACTCTAAATTATATCTGACATTAAAGGGGTATTTTCTGAAAGGAAAGGATAATTTCTATAAAAATAATGCTTGGAACACAGTTAGAACCGATATTAAAACCGATGACTTTATTCAAATTTTTAATGAACAGTTTGGGCTGTATAATGCCAAGAATTATGTACGTCAAGTTCAGTGTGAGGGAGAAGCAGTCTGTAGAACCGTTAAGTTCTTCGGACGAAATTAAGGAGAAACTAAAAAATAACAATCATATTTTCATATAAACCGAATACTTAAAATATATCTCGCATTAGCGATTTGACTGATTTACGTGAATATGCTATTATTAAAAAACAAGTCTTCTTCAAGAAAAATTGCTTTCATAAAAATGAAAAACGAATAATTCAACGTAACGGTAGAAAAACCCTAAATGCAGTGCACGACCCACACAACCAAATTCTTTTGGAGTACACATGTCTACCTGTTTTATAATGTCAGAAAATACTGAATTCGACATTGTCTTTTCAGGCAGAATATTAACAATAAGCTATTCATATTCACGAAATATGAACTTCCACGAATATTAAAACACACATTATACATTCAAAAGACCTCACAGGAGATCGGCAAATTGAAGATCATAAATTTGCATCTTACCAGACTGAAAAAATGTTTTCAAATTCTGAAACTGACACCGAAGCTGGTGTTGATAAATCATCAAGCATAAAAAAATGATATGTACGTGAAGGTTACTTCTTTTGATTCACTGAATTCTGTGCGGAGCCATGAAGTAACACACAATAATAGTCAGTGATGAATCAGCAATAAGTTCATATACGATACTAGTGCAAGATAAATGAAGTTAATGAAAACACTAAAAAGAGAAAAACACTTTATGTAGTTATGCTATCCAAATACACGCATGAAGTTTAAAGTAGTACGAAGAATTTGTATGGCATACCTCTGAATTATACCAGAAATATTTGCTTAGTCAGTGTAACACAAATCACTTAAGGAAACAAATTCTTGGTCACATTGAAACATATTTTTCACGAGGCACATTTTTAAGATGACGCAATTATTTTTCACACTATTTTGAAGATATTCCGAAAATTACAAAGAATTAAGATATTAGATTTCATTAGTAAACGATATTCCTACTTCACAGCACACTATGAGCAGAGAAATTGGAGATGCAAGCAGATTCCAGGAGGCATTATGGATGCCATTTTTCGTGACGTGTGTTGTTGCTGCAGATAAAACGATGATAGCTGGGCTCGGTTATACTAACACTTTTATGTAATGCTAGCAAGGATATATATTTCAACACACGTTAACTAAAAACACATACACATCGGATGCAAGAATTTTTACATGTATGTCCATTTTAGAAAAAGGCGTGGAATTTGTAATACAGCTGTGCAGACTTCACAAGGCGGAAGCGAGGTAAACGCGTTCTTCATCGACGGCAGCCAGGAACAGAGTGAACTAGCGTCTACGGAGAGAAGGCAACTTTTGGGATCGTGATCTGATCCTCCTGTGCGCATCTCAATTTGCGCATATGCTGCCGTGCACTTCGTGAAATTTTGTTTATTTACGTGAAGTACTCTGTGGTTTTGAAATTTGCGTCATGTGTTGAGAATGGATGAAATTGTATTACGTCTGTATTTGATCTACAGTGAAATACAGTTCAATTAATAAATCGGTGTTTGTTAAAAAAATTAATTTATGCTTGGAGATAAAAAAATAAAATTTTTGCTAATGAAAGTTGTGCACTTTTCATTAAAAAAGTTTATTTCTTTTTATACATTAAACATTGAATTAATTATATACATTCAATAATAATGAAATATTATCTATGATTGTTGTTAATTAAGCATGCCTATCTTCTGTAAATTATTGCTAAAACATGTGCAAATAATGAGGAAATATACGTTATGCTAGTTTATTTCTTAGCAGGTAATCACAGGACTATGATAGAGAGTGTCTATTATT
This sequence comes from Stegodyphus dumicola, assembly GCF_044657685.1. Taxonomy (NCBI): domain Eukaryota; kingdom Metazoa; phylum Arthropoda; class Arachnida; order Araneae; family Eresidae; genus Stegodyphus; species Stegodyphus dumicola. The sequence goes on from NC_140769.1 coordinate 12,507,841, forward strand.
TGTTCCTGAAATTTCTTTATTGCTTATACTAAGCTTATGCATTAAAGTGTATTAAAAAGCTTATTTACGACACATATGAGCACATTCTGTTGCATCAGCTATGTGAGAAGTTGGTGTTACAACTGGCATTTCAACTATGAATTAAACTATTGACATTTCATCATCTGTACAAGAGATTTTAATTATATCATTAAGTCGTGCATGTGAGACAAATGCATTAAATTGTTATTACAATAGTGTGAAAACAAGAAAATTAAAGTCAATTTCTTTGAAAAAACTGTTACATTTTGGAAAAAATAAATACTTTAGACATTCATATTCATCATGTTATTCTCAATATATTTACAATGTCAAGCTAATAATACCTAAGTATTATTTGTGATAATTTATCATTTTAAAAGAGGTATATTATATGTCAAGGACAAGGTTGACAAAGAAAGTATAAGAATTCTTTCTGTAACTAAACATGATTCACTACTCAGTACTAAAATAAAGAGGTTTATCAATCCATGAATAACGTGTTTTTATGTACATCATCTTACTGGATGGTTGCTGCCAATGAATCGACTGTCTGTGTAACAGCTGGAGAACAAGGTGCTCAGAATTATCATTGATGCTCTGTGTTTTGTCTTAAAAAACATACATCAACCTGGATTTTAAAATGAAATTAATAGACATGAAGCTTAAATAGAAGTATCTAATTTTAAAATAACTGTAAGAGCCATAGCTGCAGTTTACTTAATAATTCAGATATTTGTGATTTTATCATTGAGGAGCCTTTCAATGGCTAAGGATTATGTAACATAACAGTATAGTAGTAGACTACAGTTAGTAAATTTGCAACATTTTTATTGCTAGTTCATAGTTGAGATATTAGTAAAGACCATTTCAGGTTGAATGTTAGCTATAACATTCTACCTGAACTGCCTACAGTACTTCGATCTTGCATGTATTTTCACTTACTGTCTCCAGAGGCAGAATTTTTTGTTTTTACATCCAGAGCTCTTTGATAGTGTTTTTTCCACACATGACAGTTCAACACAAATCGAAAACGGGGGACACTTCTACATAAAAGAAACATTCAATTGTTGGATGGATGATAGTACTTTGTACAGTTTGGTGGCATTTATGTAAAAATTATGTGTTGGTTATTTTTCAATAACTTGCAACAGTGATTTTGATTATAAATTTGTTTTAGGAAATTCTAAGCTACTGGATAACAAAAATATAGATTTTAGCAAAATGTTCATGTTATGCGTAAAAAATGAAAAATACCTTAAGATACATTTAAAATGTCAAAATTTCGGAAAAATATAACACTCTTTAAACCTCAGTTTCCTTACATCTAAATAGTATTAAGTGTGAAAATTTGTATAATTTATATATTTTTAATTACTTGTATAATGTATGCACTTGTGAATTGAGATCAATTAGTTGTTTTAACTGTTTTAAAAAATGAAGCAATATTATGCAGAGTAAGGAAATCAAGATTGTGATCCGATGACAATGAGATTAATGTTTAAATGTGAAATGGAAAGTTGTTATTTATTATATTATCAGAGAATTATTAAACTGGGCATAATCGCCAAGGAAGGTATTGAATGCTACGTGAAAATATGTTTACTAAAAAATTTGAATTTCATAATGAATGTATCCAAACACATGTTTTGAGTCAAAAGTTTGAAACTTGATGGCTGAGTGTAAATATAAAATTATGGATGTTTAAATACTTTGTAATTAGGCACATAGGTCAGGTTAATCTTTTTAAATAAGGTAAGGAATGCAAGAGCTATATGCCTAAAGGAAAATATGCCTTCATGGAGGAATTTCAAGGCAAAACTGACATTTGAGTGCATATTAAAAAATAATACATCTAATTTTCATTCAATTTATACATATTTCATATGTAAAAAATTCTGATATATGCTACATTACTGTTAATTACTTGACTTGAAAAATATAGTAAATACACAGAAATTTAAGATTTGCACATTTCGAAAAATATTAAATATATGAGTATACATTATCCTTGTAAAAAGCATAAAATACATAAATATTTATTAAATTATTATAAATGTATTTGGAAATGAAGGATTTATTCTTTCATAAACCCCTGTTAACGTTATTGTGAAGAAATCTAGTTATTAAATATATCTAAATTTATAATGATTATAAATATTATTTAAATATATAATAACCTTAACATTTAATTGTAAACATAAATTGAAAATTTTTAGCAGGAATTTTTTGTTTGCTATTTCAGCAAGAATTATTCATACTGGAAAGCAATCTGTTAAAAAGTGCTGTAAAGCACAGTCTACAAGATGTGTACTTAATTTTATCTAACAAATGCCTGGCTATTGACCATTAAAGTGCAGAGCACATATCCAGATGAGCAGGACTTGTCCAGAAACACACAAAGTACATAAAAGTGAGGTAGACAGATGTGTACTTAAGGAATTAGTAAAAAATAATTTTTAGAATATGCATTGTTGAAATTAAGGATATAAAAAAATATAATACAGTTAAAAGTCTTTAATCCGGACTCGTCGGGACTTCAGTGATTCCGGATTAGGGGTTTTTCCAGATTATAGATCATAAATTTAAATCTGGTAAGATGGCATGCAGAAATTATACAATTAAAAATATGAAACCATAATTTCTGTGTTGACGCATGCGCAGAAAGTTTGTAGCTTTGAGGTCCGGATTATGGACGTCCAGATTAAAGACTTTTGACTGTAAGTATCAAAAGAATTCTTTCCTTACATTTTGTAATAAATCAGTTACAAGTTTTAAACAATATTAAAAATAAACTTTTTTAATCCATTTCAAAAATACTCATAGAAAGTTAAGTACATGGAAATCAGTAGCAATATTTAACGTATTTTACTATGGAAATAACAGCTGCTCTAATTTGAAATTAACTGAACTGAGCATTAATTATAAAGTAGCTCTGATTTTTAAAGGATGCCTCAGAAGCTAAAAAATCATTCTGCATTTGAGAAGGTATTTCAGGAAGAAGCTCTGTAAATAGGAAAGAAATAATGCATAATTTTGATTTTAGTATTATAATAAACTTTGATCTTAATTTTTGTAATCATTAACCAAATAAAATCAAATTAACTTAAAATTTCTTTGTAATGTAATTAACAAGAACATGTGAAAATATTTCATTCAAATTAAACTTTTCTGGGAAAGTATAGCATTTAATTCCGCTCAGAATAATACATTGTTTTAAAATATTTTCTTTTTACATACTTATGACTTTGAAGTATTACGGAAAAAGAAAATATATATATTTATATGTATATTTACGATGTAATTACAAAATGTTTACCGCCGATTATGTTAAAACCTATTGATCTTAATGGATAGTCACTGAATAGTTTGGTTTCCACGAGAGGTGCACTACTGCTTCAGGGCAGTACACGAGGAAAACCAGTTAAGACCTCTCCTCTTATTTCTACCTATATTGTTTAAATTGAGGATTTTGGATCTTTAGAGAGTGTTTCTGGCATCTGTGTTGGATGGTCAGATTCTTCCAGCTCTAGTATAATTAAAAGTATCAGCTTTGTGTTCTCATGCCACCGATACTTTAATCTGATGTGCCAGTAAATTAGTGGCTAGCTTAATAATTAACTATGTAGTCTTAGACTACTGATCAACATTTTTCATTTATTTGATTGTTCGCATTTATTTGCATCGCCAGTAGCTGTGGTTATGCTCTAAGTTCAGGCCATGCTCTGTTTTGTTAAAAGTTCAGTTTAAATAAAAAGGTTGTTTTAAAATCTTTCATAAAGCTTTGTCATAATATCTCAAGTGATAATTATATTAGGGTTATAAGACTAAAATTCCATTATTAGACCAAGAATAACCTTATAACTTAATGGAAGTTTAAGATATTCATAATGACTAAATGTGTAAGTTTATTAAAAAGTTAATAGAGACAGAGCTTAAATTGCACCGGAGCCTGGCTCCGGTACTTCTTAGTTTTTGGAATAAATCATAAATAAGGCTCCGGCACTTCTTTTATGCAACTGAACAAAAATTTGATCTCAAACATTTAATTTTTTGCAGTAAAACTGTATTACAAATCGCTTATTAAATTTTAATTTATCTCTTTACATTTTACTTAATTTTAATTACTTTAATAATTTATTAATTAAATAACAATCATTAATTAAAAATAATTGATACTTATTAATATTAATTAAATAATAATGAATTAATTTGGTATTAATTAACTATTTAATTTTTAAATTATTAATGATTGTAACAGTCATTTTATTTATTTATTTACTTTTCTTTTCCTTTGCTGACAGTTTAGCATAGGGTTCTGGCACTTCTAAGTTTAGAAATTAAGTCCTGAATAAGGATATTTATTAATTATAGGAACTTGATAAGTAACCTTCACCAGCAATTTAATAGCCAGTTGATTGTGTTGTTGCCAAAGTAATTTTGTCATGATTTGAATATGGTTATCTTCCACTGTCGGGGCCGTTCCTAGCGCGGTGCAGCTGTAAAATTATGCAACAGCTGAACACTCGCGATACCACAACTAAATATTTTTAATTCATTGTACTTGTCACATGTAAATACTTTTTATACAATTTGTCACATATAAGTACTTAGTGAGTATGAAATAAAAATTCAACTAATCATTAAGAATTTTTTTTTTTAATTTGGGCACTGTATTTTTAGGAAAATACACAGGCAGCCAATGGCCTAGGGACGGCCCTGTCCACTGATGTAAATCTGTCGTGTTAGTCCAGCTGACAAGTATTTCATATTTCTGGTGTATAACTCTCAAGCTACGTTCTGCAGTAGAATTGCTTAAAAGTAAGAATGAAACAAGGATAACACATATGTCATTCATTTGCTGCACAAAGTATAACTCAAGATATTTGAAGTTAAAGCTCAGTTATATTCACTGCATTGCAACATGTTGAGAGAAAGGCAATTTTTATCCTTACCGTCCTACACCAGGGATGGCCAACACACGGCTTTTACTTTTTATGCAGCAACTACAGAAAAGTATATCATTTTTAATAAAATTCCCAGCAAGTCTGTAAATTACTTCCAGAGAACAGGCTCTAAACAATAATGATATTGCTAATATGAGCTCTAAACAATCATGCATACTGCTTTATTTCAAGCCTTTCACATTAACTATTACAAACTTTGATTTAATATTGAAGCAAATAGACATAGAAGATATGCAAATTCTAGTGATCTGTTTGCTCTAATGCGTACCAATGATGGTGATATGTTACTTAGGGTTATCATGTTTTAGGTTTGAAAATGCTAGACTGTAGGAATCTGCAGGAAACGGGAAAATGAACACTTGCCCCCTCCTCCAGAATTGAGTAAAAAATATATTTTTGCATCAATATAATATTGCATATTTCATAATCTGTTATAAAATCTTCAAAATGTGTGCGTGTGATTATGGCAAAGCCTCGAGGGCTATCTGCCTAAGAGGAGGGATGCCTTCGTGGAGGACTTTCTATGGAAAACTGGCTCCTATACACGTTACACATGGGGAAAACCACGAAAACGCCCATGCAGCCAGCCCGTTCACGGGATTCGAACTTCAGACCGAACTACTAGTGTTCAGCGACTTTATCGCTCGCTCGGCCGCTGGTGGGCCCAAAAATCTTCAAATTAAGTAGTTAAATAACAATGTGTTGATTTGATTGTTGGAACTGGAATATGGCAAAGATCATGTGGGGGAAGAAATACCTTCATGGAAGACTTTTTAATCAAAACTAGTTTGTTGGTTTGGTTTATTTTATTATGGCAAAGCACTTGATGGCCATCTGCCTAAGGGGAGAGATGTGGAGGACATTCTAAGGGAAACTGGCTCGTATACACATTACACATGGGGAAAAACATGGAAATGCCCATGCAGACAGCCCGTTTGAGGAAATTGAACCTCGGACCAAACTACCAGCGTTCAGTGACTTTACCGTTCGGCCGCTGGTGAGCCAAAACTAGCTTGTATTCATATTCATAAATACTTCGGGTGTTAACTGACATACTTTATCTTTCGGATGTGCAAAGAAAATAGACAAAACTTCCTGCTCAGTTCTGTTTGTAATAATAAATGCACAGGGAAAGCCGTGAAGCAAAGCATCAAGTAAAAGAAGTGTGATTAATTCAATTCTGTAACCGTTCAACCTATGTGTACCATTTATACATATATAGTCTGATCCCAACTTCTGAAGAAAGTGCCTCTGGGAGTCATTCATTTTCATTAATGTGAAATCATCATTTTAAAATTCAGGATAACTTTCTAAAATTCTATTTTAAGGCTTATAAAATAAAAGAGTTGTTATCCTCACTAGTAATTTCATTAACATTTATACAATCATTTTTATGCCTTACAGCATTTGATTGTGGATTATAAGAATTTTCGGTACACTTCTGTTACTGGGACCAGATTCAGAAATGTATACATTCATATGTACACATATATATGCATACACGAACACATCCATCCAGCCATACATGCATACATTTCTGATTCTGGTTCTGATAACGGAAGAGTACCGAATTTTCAATATTCCATAAATCATTCTTTGTCAAAAGATGCAGTATCATATACAGAATCTTGAATTTTATCTAAAATTTCATCAAAAGATACTTTTCCAGCAATTTAAGTTACATAAATTAACATTAGAATGGTATAACTGCCGTTCTAATTTTGTAAGAGACAGATGCCCTATACCCTTTCTATGACTTACAATGGGTTTTTCTATATAAGCAGTACATTTTCCATTATTAAACTGGCTTACTGGGCAATAAGCATTAATTTTGTTACTCCCTTGTATTTTTAAATGTCCCATGCCTTGCACTTTAGATATAAAATAATGTCCTGAATGATGGCATACAAAATAAATATCTTTTACATGTAATGGGTCATGTTTCTTTGTAAGTTAAAAAAATTTAGATTATGTTTCCATTTCAAAATTCTCCTTTCACAACATGAAATCATTAAACACAGAGAAATCTCTTTCTTTTTCAATGACTATTTCATGTTCCATTTGCAAATGTAATGAAAAGTTTTCCTTTGGAAAACCTTCATTACATAATGTGCATTTATATAATTTTTTAATGATGAACACTCAAGGGCAGTAAATGCACTATCTGATTGTGAAAATAATAAATTTTTATTATTGTTGAACTGACGACTATATAAACTGCATTTAAATTGGAAAACTATTTTTACTTGCTTTGAGTAATGTTGTTTGTTGTGATATATGCCATTTCATGCACTGACATTTTAGATTGCTGTTACTTGAGAAACATTTTTTTGGAATCAGGGCAGCTAAAACTTTTTTGAAGTTATACTGGATTTTGAAGCAAAAGTATATGAAATCGAATTATCATTGACGACTTTATAAAATGCATGATCTGAATTGGAATTAAATATTTCAGCAGTAGAAATATGCTTTTTATTGGAATGTATGTTCTTCAAATGATGCTATAAATTGCTGGCATTTGAAAAACACTTTTTTGCAAATAGAACAGTTGTAAGATTTTGAAATTACAGTTTTCTGAAAGATGTTACCAATCGTAATCAAAGCGGAAATGTGAATTTCAGATCTATTGTCTTGAATGATCATTGATATCACCACCGAGCTCATTTAAATTGGTGCTATATATTATAATATTCTGAAGCAGAATCCTCACAATATTCCTAAGTATTTGGCCGTAAGAAGGGTCTTTTATTGAGAGATTCTTCAGTTCATTATAAATATGTGAAAGCAAAATTCACATACTAACGCAGCATAAAACGCACGAAGTCAAATGCAAAATGTAAACAGACACATTTTTGACGTATCTGTTAACGTCACATGATGCGCAAACTGAGATGCGCGTAAGACGGGAGGATCAGATTCATGATCCCAAAAGTTGCCTTCTCTCCGTAGACGCTTGTCAGAGTGAGGGACCGTCGGAATTTTTTCCCAAGGTTCTTTAATATACTAAGGTTAGGCCAGGAACGGAAAAAGCGTGCCATTGGTTGCTGGTAGTGACGTCACCTGGGAGACAAGACGCATCGGCCGACGCGTCTGCTACATGATTTTGGTAATGGAAAAAATGTAAACTAAAGCAAAATGATCATTTTATATGTGGTAGATACACCGGAAATACCGGGTATATACTTTCCGATTAAGTATTTTGTTAAAGAAAAAGTTTATTTTATGCACAGAATTCGTACGAATGCTGAAAATAATTGTAAACATTAAATTCTTTTCGTAAAGGAAAGCATTAGAAAATGAAAAACGATATTTAAGTTAATTAAGGGAAATAAATATTGTAAAACAAGGTATTTTTCAATATTTTTTCGTAGTATTGTTTGCACTAAATAAATCTTGTTGAACAGAACACATGATGGCATAACTGCTAAAGACCATGGTAAAAACATAATCAAAAAGTATTATTCTATTTATTTTCATTGCTCATGCACTTTTTTTAATACAAATGAACTTTGACATTCCATGAGAAATATATGATCGTGTTTTTCAGTTTAAATTACATATCTCAACCAAAAATCTATATGAAAAGATTTGATTTAACAAATTCATATTTAAATACCATAAAATTCTACAAATTTCTTAATATCCGTCATTATACTTTTAAATAGTATACTTATCGCATTCTTTTTAAAGTGAAAAGTCACTTCATACTGATTCACTTCAGATTTTAGCAGACGTGCATATATTTTCAGTATAATCTAAAAGTACTCTTATAATCCCTTACACTCCCAAGATTTCTATATAACATTTATCCTGACGTGATTATTTGCTATAGTAAATAATCTTCGATATTGGCATCCTATTCTTCCTTCCATGCATTAAAAATGGAACAATTAAAATACATTTTCTTACACATATACGCACAATAATAATAATAATAAACTTGCCCTACATCTTAATTTCGGCCCACCAGCGGCCGAGCGGTAAAGTCGCTGAACACTGGTAGTTCGGTCCGAATCCCGCGAACGGGCTGGCTGCATGGCCGTTTTCGTGGTTTTCCTCATGTGTAACGTGTATACGAGCCAGTTACCCTGAGAAAGTCCTCCACGAAGGCATCACACCTATTACGCAGATAGCCCTAGTGTGCTTTGCCATAATTAAATACACCACCACATCTTAATTTCAATTCAGTCTGTACACAAATTAAATATTTTTAATTACTAATGTATTTTTATCAGCTTGTTTCTTAAAATACTTTTATTATACTCGAAATATGTGTTCAATATTGAATTATTTTTCTTTCTCTTATAATTAAAAACAAGTTATATGGAATCAAAATTAAAACATATGCAGCAGTTAAATAACACTGAACAGAATATTTTACTTACTCTTTCGCTATTTGTATTCTAGCATTATACACAGATTTCTTTTCCTTCAGTTTCAAGCATGTGTAAGTTATATCAATTAAATTACACCACACATACCTGTATGCATCAGTTAAATAACACTGAAGGAAATATGTCACTCACTCATTCGATGTTTGCATCATAGTGTGGTCGAGAAATTGTTCTTTCCTCACGGTGAGGCATGTATCAGTTTACTTAGTTCGCAAAGCTTAACCCAGACGCTGCTTCAATACATAGAATTAAAGAAAGTAAAAAAAACATGTGAATGAAGTTGGATACGCGAATTTATTAACTAATCATTCAGGTACTCAGTATTGGTAAACATGACACTGAGTTTAAATATCTCACTACGATGTAAGTCTCATACACAAAATGAAGATTATGATAAAAAATGATTTAAAATGAGAAATTTTTTCAATTTAAATGTAAAATAGCAGTAAAATGAAAAATAAATGTAAAATTACATCACAGTTATGTATGAAAACTACATAAATTCATTAAAAAATAGTTATTTTATCTGGTTGTAAAGAGTGTTTTCCGCCAAAAAACGTATTAACGTGTATAATTCTGACACAACGCTATAGCACAATTTGCCACTTCCACCTAGGTATAATAGCAAATTAACAACACAAATCAAATCAAACTGTTGATGCAACGAAAGTAAACAAACGCCAAGAACTAACGCTGTCACCCACATGACGTCATGCGTATGTGGCATAACTTTCTCCCTGCACTGCGCATCGCTCTTGGGTCCCCCCCCCCTGATTTTTTCCTACTGGTGAAGAGAGAGAAAGCTGATTACGCCCTCTTTTGGGTCAGTGGACAAAGAATATTCATAAAGAGTTCTCGACAAAGGTTATTGTACTTGATCCACTAACTTCTTTCTTGACTGTTCTTTGCTTGGAGCCATGAAGTAAGAGAAACACAGATGGGTGAAATTATTAACAATGATATTTCTTTACTAAGTTCATTTCGAAATATAAAGGTAACTATTCGCGAATTTTAATCAAAAACAAAGAGTTTAGTATAGGAGTCAGAAAACGCTTGTAATGCTAGCGCGAAAGCTTTGCGTATTGCTCGGCTCAGCGTAAATGGAAAATAATTACGTATTTGTTGTACTCTTTTAACATATTTTTTTATAATGACCAAATTTATAATTTTAAAGGAAGGGGACGGATAAACCCGAGACAGTCACCTTTTTGTCAAGTACCTCTAACAACTCCTTGGTACTTACGCATTAGCCGCAACCACCAAGAATTTAACGTCGCATTTCTATAACTGTCACTACAATTATACTGTCACAATTTAAACAGACCTATTGCTATCGTGAATATTTATAACATGTAATCTGTTTTCTATTGGATCTTCTGCATTGAATCTATAGTTACTGCTTATTGTATATTTATGCGTATTCTTGCTTCTATTGCATCTTAATTCTTTACTAGCCCCACTAAAACTTTTCGTATTTCCTAATGTGTTCGCCCCCTTTATTTCAGGCTCTTGCACCTAGCATATTTAATGTGCCGCGTGAAAAGGCGCAATTAGGTGCCTTAACATGGCCATTTAATTTAGAACCGTCTGGTAAAACAGTATTACCTTATATATTCGGAAAGCATATATACCAGATCAATTTCTTTCATAAATTCGGGTGAGAATCTAATGCATTACCTAGCTCAGTAAATTTAGCAGAGAAAGCATCAGCGAAGCAATTAACAGTGCCATTGTCTGTATTTAATAGCATAATCTTAGCTTTATTATTATATTAAATATTATTAGCACGTTCTTTACCAGCCAAAATATAAATCGGTATATATCCACGCAAAATCTGAAGAGCCGCCTACGAAACAGATCTAAAACACATACTAATTCACCGTTACGTGTAGGCTGCATTCAGAGGAACTTCAGGAATAGAACGAAAAGAAGAGAATTAAAAACAGACTAGTTTCACACTCCACACTATTCTAACTACATTCCATACACAGATGTACGTAAAAGAGAACTGGTAGTCACATCACTGCTTTGGATGTTTCTGGTATCAATAATGTAACATTGCATACCAAGTGATACAATTTTACACTCTGCAATTCTGGTTTTCCGCATTTATATTCGTTTGAAATCAGTGAAACCAAGGCCCGAAATAGCTAACTACCATCTACCAACTCTAAAAGTTAAAATTCATAACTCGGAAGTAGAAGGTAAAGCTACTAGAAAAATAAGTAGTGAAAGATGGTGCCTTTCTTCTCTTGTTGAGACACCAAAAATTGTTTTTAATGATAGTCTAAGCTTTTGCATTTTCCGAAAAGAGCAGTCATTTCTTGACTAAGCTAGAAGAATCTCATGTGAGGCATCTCTAGCTCATATGTGTATTTATATATATTTAATGTTACCTTCACTTCACAAGCGCGAAAGTGAAGAAAAAAAAAAAAAAAAAAAAACCTTTGCTATCCTGATTTTTACTACATGTTGCTTGCGGATTATCCGATGAACAACGTTATGATTCAGTATATGCGTACAGCGCTTCGCCCCCAGTGTTTGTACTTACATTGTTTGAACAGAAACATGGGAGCAACAATTTCAAAAACAAAAACTGGAAAATACGGATCTCCAAGATTTCCTTACTCAACACTAACTGAAGCCCCTTGTTTCACGAGGAGCGCCAATTTCCCCTGAAAAACAGGTTCAGAATAATATCCTACCGCCATTTTGGAGTGAAAGACTAGAGGAGGAATTGCCTCCCACCCAACCTGCAGCTATCCCCCCCTCAGAGGGAGAATGAAGAACCAGAGGAGCAATCCGGTGATTGTACCCTCCCCCCTACTGAAAGCTCTAACAAAACCAAGAGAAAAATTCCTTTTTTCTTTGTAGAACCTAAGGATTTTGAATTTCTAACTTCACTTGTACAAGCAACTGTGCCTACGGCAATATGTAGAATGAAAGGAAAGTTTTTACGCATAGAAATGCAGAATGAAGCAGATTATCGCTCGGTAGCCCGTAAAAGGCTATCCTGCGCGGCCTGCCTAATACAGCAAAAGCAGAAAAAATACAATCAGAACTGCAATTATTGGGATATTCAATAATCAGTGTCACTCAACTCCGTAGGCGCAGATCCCGTTATCCTATGCCTTTATTCTTAATTCAACTAAATCCATCACTCAACGTATATGATATTTTCGAAGAGACAACCATGTTTGGAATTGAAATCAAATTTGAGAAACATATCGGGAAGAAGGGGCCGAGCCAGTGTTGGCGCTGCCAAGGCTTCTTTCACACTTCCGCAGTGTGCACACTGCCAATCCGGTGTCTGAGGTGTGCCGGACCGCATTACGCGTACCAATGCACCAAAGACCCGGAAGAAGCCAACACCTGCGCGAACTGCCTTGGGCGGCGCGCAGCCAACTGGTTTCACTGCCCCAGAAACCCGGCAAACAAAAATAAAAATCCCCCCATTCCATCGGATAACGGGAAGTCAAAATTTGTACCGGCTCCGGCTAAAGCTCCTCATAGCAGCACGGACCCCTCTTTTAGCGATGTCGTTTCCGAACGGAAAAATCCCGGACCACCATCACACTACAAAGGACCAGAAGCAAGCCCCTGCATCGAAGCAAGCCCAGAAGCAGAGTCCTCTTCTTCAGCCACCACGACCGGCCCAGGCTCTAGCCCCAACTGTAGATGATGGCAGTTGTACTGATACACTTAGGAGTGTATTTCAAATTGCCTCCGAATTTGGAATTGAGCATCGCATCTTCTTACAAACCTTCAGAAATGCTCTCCCAAAGCTCCGAAATGTCTCCACGGGGCCTGAGAGAGCGTTTTATATTTACGAGGCATACTGCGGCCTCCTAAACTAACGGCTTTACATTCAACAGTACAACTAGTGATGACAGCCTCCTGATCTCCTACTGGAATGCAAATGGAATCAAGAAGAAGATTCACGAAGTCCGGGATTTTATTAATGAGCACCACATGGACCTCTTCCTCGTTCAGGAGACACATCTGGTTGAGGGATTTAGCGCGAACATCGCGAATTATTTCTGCTACCGCAATGACAGAGAGGTATGCATCAGTGACACTGTTCGTGCTAGTGGCGGTACTAGCATTTATATAAATCGCTCCCTAAAACATTCTAGAATCCCCACGCCACCACTGGAGGCCTTAGAAGCGACAATTGTTCAAACTCATATTCCAAATTTCCCCCCAATAGCAGTAGCGTCCTGCTATATGCCTCCGAGACAGGGACCTGCATTTATCTCTGATCTCAGAAAATTAAGTGGTGTAGCAAACAACCTGATTATCGCAGGAGATTTAAATGCCCGTCATAGAAGTTGGGATTGTGTCACTGCCAACAACTATGGCGATAAATTCAAACTTTGGGCTCAGGACTCCCGTATCCAAATTATAGCGCCAAACACACCTACCCATTTCCAGTTTCCTGGGGGGTTACGTGCTCCCTCCATTATTGATTTGGCATTATTTAAAAATATTCCAGTAGATTATTCGATTGAAGTGATCCCGGAATTGTCCTCTGACCATTATCCGGTTCACCTCACCCTTAAAACATCCAAAATCAACCAAAATTAACCGGCGCAAGTCTCTACAAATTGGGACAACTTTCGGTATGTCTTGGAAAATGGTACTCTCCCCCTATCAAAATTGACGATAATCAGGAGGTTGACTTAGCCATTGACAGGCTCAACCAAACCCTAGGAAGTGCATTTACAGCAGCTTCCAAGCCCAAATTCTGGCAAAATTATTATAAATTACCTGATTTCATTAAAGAAAAAATCAAAATCAAAAACCGACTTCGCAGAGATTGGCAAAATACACGTTTGGAAGACATTCGAGTGCAACTGAGAAGGATCCAGAATGAGATCAAGTCTGATATCAAGAAATACACAGACGAAAAATGCGCAAATTACCTTAAGTCCTTAAAGACTTCTGACAAAAGCCTTTGGGTTGCTAGCGCACGACTTCGCAAACCAAAACACGACATTCCCCCCCCTAATGGGCACGGTCAACGACCGGATGGCATTAACAGACACTGAAAAGGCTGAACGCATTGCGGACAGTCTTCAAACACAATTTTCACCCAACACTGGACTCATGTTCGATTCCTGTGCAGAGCATACGCATGAAGTCCAACACCAAGTTGAAGAATTTCTCTCCTCAGATGCACAATCTGAGGAACCCATTATCACAACAATGACTGAGATTTCTGCCTTTATCAAAAATCTCACTCCCGCAAAAGCACCTGGCCTGGATAGGATTTCTAATCGCATGATTAAAAATTTACCAGTAAAATTCATATTTTACCTAGCAGTTTTGATAAACTCAATGCTAAGGTTAAAATATTATCCTCATAGCTGGAAGAATGCATTAGTCATTCCTATTCTAAAACCTGGAATGGACCCAAAGGTCCCTCAAAATTATAGACCGATCAGCCTCCTGTCTTCACTTAGTAAAATTTATGAAGCTATACTGCTTAGATACCTGAATGATTTCTGCCGAAACCGAAATATTATTATTCCTCAACAATTCGGTTTTCGAGCTAAACACTCAACTCAGGCCCAGCTACTGAGGGTAGTAAAAATCATTCACACAGGATCTCGCAGTGGAAAGCCTACAGCTATTGTTTATTTAGACGTAGCAAAGGCTTTCGACAGGTGTTGGCATATCGGAATTTTATTCAAGCTCATGCGACTTGAAATCTCGGCTAATTTCGTGCACATAATGCACTCTTATCTCACTAATCGTACCTTTTCTGTTAAAGTTAAATACTCTGTTTCTTCTCCTCGCCCTATCCTGGCGGGAGTGCCTCAGGGAGGAATTCTTAGCGCTACGCTCTTCAACTTGTAAACGACATACCACAAACACCAAGTGTCGATTTAGCACTCTATGCAGACGACACAGCCATCATTTCACAGCCCTCAACACTACATGCCACTCTCAATCACCTACAGCTGTATTTAACAGACCTGGAGTCCTGGCTGTCCTGGAGACCTGGAAAATCAAAATTAATGTCGCAAAAAGTGCCGCCACAGTTTTCTTTTCCAGAAAGAGGAATGTCCATAGTCAACTCCCTCCACTCAGGTTATTTGATGAAAATGTACCCTGGGTGGACTCCTACAAATATCTGGGAGTATATCTAGATGCGAAGCTGCTCTGGAATACCCACATCAACTATGCCATACCAAAGCCAGAACAACAAGAACCCAACTGACGTCTCTCCTCAAAAGAACCAGCAACCTCTCCCTCAATAACAAGATCCTGCTTTACAAGAGTACCATTCTACCGATCCTGACGTACGCAGCCGTCGTCTGGTCAACTGCCGCCAATAGTCATCTGAAGAAAATCCAAGTATTCCAGAGCGTCACGCTTCGTATTCTGACAAATGCTCATTATTTCGTCCGTAATGAAGTGTTACATAATGATCTCAAAATTCTATCCCTTGATGCCTTTTTCCGGCAAAATTCGGCTAAATTCTTCAATAGATTATCTCAGATCGAAAACCCACTCTTGCATTCACTTCCTGCCTATGACCCAGCAGAGCCCAGCTCAGCTAAGCGAGCTAGGAGCGTTCTAGATAGAACATTTAACATCTTTCCTAGGAAGCCAAAGCGGAGGTGTCTGCTTGACTAGGAATTCTTTCTAATTTTTAAAATTAACTAGCACTTCACGGGCCTAACCCGGCGACCCTTAACTATTTCTTTATTATCTTATGCCCGCCGAACTTAATTCGGCCTAGTTCCTCGGTCCTTTTTCCATGCTGCTATAGATAACATGCTTCTCCACTTGCCAAGACCTCAGCTTTTCACAAATCACGGTCCAGACAATTAGGATTCTAATTTACAATAGATTAACTGACTCTTTAATACTTTTATCAATTCAAATAACTTATTTAATTCTTAAACCATATGTAAATATTGCAATCACTGAAATTAATTTCTCCCGGAATTTTACTTCAAACACTTTTATACTAATTTTTTTTTTCAAGCAATCTGCATTTAAATCTACAAGCTTGCATTTCTTCAATTCGCATCTTCAATCAAGTAATTTAATTTAATCCTGCCCCTATTTTTATTTCTTTTTATTCCACTTCTCATCTCCCACTTAAACCACTCTTCCTCGCTTGTCTTCCCTTTAATCCTCTTAAAAACTTCTCCGTCTTTTTCACAGTTAACTTTCCTTACGCTTCCTTTCCGCTCGAAAAGTTGCTCCTATTCTTCCACTCGCCACAGGCGGTCGGAGAACTTTTCGCCTTCTTGAATTGACTATCCCCCCCTCCTCTTCGCTCCTCCATCCCTTGCTTCGAGCTTTAGTCGCAAGACTCTCTCCCCCCCCGCCCATTCCCAAGGCATTAGCAACTACTGCGGTTTTCCGTAATACCTAATATACCTTTCCCAAGCCCTGGAAAATTATGTTTCCCGGCTGATTGTCTTCCAACCTTTCCGATTCCATTAATGCAATGCATTCAGGAATTCGCCTTAATCATCACCTCTCTCTCTTTCAATCTTGGATAACAAGTTGAAAGCAGAAAGAATTTCTCGTCCCCAGCGTGGACTTCTTATCCATTTCTTTCACAGTAAACCCTTAATGGTTTCGATCACTTCCCTTTAGCCAATGCTCTTTCTTAATTAATTCAGTTTTCTTAACGAAGTTGTGGAGGTAATTGCATTAAGTTGCAAAGGTACTCCGGAAAATATCGCCTTGGGCCTGAAGCACCGGCTCTATCAGCGCGACTCATTTTTCGAAGAAAGAAAAAATGTTCTCAAATTCTCTCATGGTTCGACATAAGGGAGACGTAGATATGTGGATTTTACCTCACTCTATCCATGGGTTTCTTTTTTATTATTTCAAAAACATTGTAGGATTGTATGTTTCTCTGATGTTTTGTCTACATTCACAGGTCCATAAATATTGCGTCTAATCTCTTGGGCATCCGGAAGTCATTACGGAACGCTTTTGAGACGTGGAAGAGTACTTTGGAAGTATCTAATACCGCGTAGCAGAATGTTCTTTTGCAGAGAAAATCGGAACAGATGAAACGTTGAGTCGTTCGTTTGATAATTTATCTAACGCTGAAGGTTTCAGAAAGGAAAACCGTTCTTAAAGTGTTTTCTGATAGCGAATTTTGTTCTGAAGAGAAAACAGCTGGAAATGAAATGTCAAGTTCTTCGATTGAAGTTATATCTGATGAAAAACACCTTGCGGAACATATCTTGTTAAATTGGCTACTGAGGAGAAAACCGTAAATGAAACACTAATATTTGGACTGGAATTAAATCGGACGTTAAAGGGATATTTTCAGAAAAGAATAACATTGTTAAATTATCTTCTGATCGCGAATTTTGTTCTGAAGAAGAAACCGCTGGAAACGAACATCAAGTCCTTCGATTGAAGTTTCATGTGATGAAGAACCACCTTCAAAAACAAATGTCGTTAAATTGCCTCCCTGAAGAGGAATCCGTGATTGAAACTCCAAATTATATGTGACATTAAAGGGGCATTTTCTGAAAGGAATAACTTTATTCCTTCGAATTCGAAAAATTGCTTCTATAATAGGATGAGAAACAATCCCTTCCACAGCAAAATGAAGAGTTTGCAAGTAATGATATAATTAAAAGTAATGTTAGAAAACACCCTAAATGCAGTCCACCAGGACAACCAAATTCGTTTGGAGTGCATATGTCTCCTCTTAAAATGCCAGAAAAAAATTGCAGTTCAACAAAGTTATTTTCATTACAACACAGTATTTATAATAAGGAACATGTGACTCATATTTTTACAAAACTTGCACCTAAAGAATATTAAAGCACATATTTTACATTTGAAGGACCTCGCAGGAGGTCGCCAAATTGAAGACCATAAATTTTCGTATTTTTGTGAGCTACAACTCTTTCGCAATTTTGTCAGCTACAGCGAATTTTAGAATGCAGTTCAATTAACCGTGTTTTTAGTGTATCGTATTGGCTAGTCACTGGTCGGTGCAAAACGATATCGCAAACGCTATTGAAAATATCAGATTCGATTGAAGATATCACGTGATTGAATTTCGTTGCGTACGGAAATAATTCAACAAACGGCAATTTCTCAATCAACTAGTTTTGAAATTAAGGAAAGTTCAGCAACAGTTCCATCTGAACAAAAGTTAACTACTGAATCAAAACTGTAGTGATGACTTCCAACCTTAGTCACCACATACTGAAATTTCAGAAATCGTTTCAATTGATCAACAAACAGAAAGTGCTCAATCAGTAAATGTGAAATTATGAAAAGTTAAAAAATGGGTCCCACTCGCCAGGAAGCAGCAACGGTGCTGTGAATAAACGACGGAGTTAGCGATCTGGATATGAACGATATAAATTTAAAGAAATATGACTTAGTTGTCAACACTGATTACCAATTCAGTGTAAGGGGAGAAGAAACATTCGCTATTTAAATGTTTCGAAAAGTTGTTTTCTATTTTCTGATAAAATCAAATTTTTGGAAGTATAATATTTGTGGAATAAATGAACAAAGAATTATAACTGTCTGCCTTTTGCATACGAATAAATCTGTATTTGGACTACAGAAATTCGACAACTTAATTACACGAATTTTCCGATGGATGATAAGGTATTTGCCTCCATTTTCCAACATGCCTTCATGGTGTAACGGTAGACACCTCGGCGCGTATTCGTGATTTCCTGGTTCGAGTCCCGCCAAAGATTTTAGTTTTCCAATTATGTAGCACTTGTAACGTTAACACGAAAGCCTTGCTTAGAGAACAAATGACAGATAACTAATTTCTCAATTTGTTTGTTATAAAAGGATTATAATTACGTTTTTGTTAAGTTTATTGTACTGTTTAAACATATTTTGTTTATAATGACCGATAACAAGGATATGGAGATATTTCGAATGTAATATTTCTTTGAAAACCTGCTCTGTTACTGCCTCTACGCAGACAATGCATACGAAATACAAGAAAACTGTGCCTGAAACAACGCACGCCCAATTTCATGCGCTGGCATAACTTAGAAAGCAGTGCAATCGTGAAACATTATTTTGAAACAATGTTATCTGCAGAGGCTTATGATAAATTGTCTAAAATTCCAGTTAGATTTTTAGGTGAGTATTTAGAAAGTCTTATATCAGTATCAGTTTCCTAAAGATAGCAGCCCATTTTCACCATAAACGTTTTCACGACAAAAGATTATACCAGTATATACTCAATACCTCATGGTTAAGCCATACATCGGAAGTAGAAGGTAATGCTACTAGGAAAATAAGTAGTGCAGGATGCTGCTTTTCTTTTCTTCTTCAGATACCAAAAATTGTTTGTATGTTTCTGTGACGTTCTGTTTACATTCAAAGGTCAAGAAATATTACGTCTAATCTTTAGGGCATCCGGATGTCATTACGGAACGCTTTTCAGACGTGGAAGAATACTTTGGACGTATCCCATACCGCGTACCTGAATGTTCTTTTGCAGAGGAAATCGGAACAGATGAAACATTGAATCGTTCGTGTGAAAATTTATCTAACGTTGAAGGTGTTATTTTCAGAAAGGAAAACCGTTTTTAAAGTATCTTCTGATAGCGAATTTTGTACTGAAGAGAAAACTGCTGGAAATGAAACGTCAAGTTTTTCGATTAAAGTTATATCTGACGAAGAACACCTAGAGAAACATATCTTGTTAAATTGGCTTCTGAGGAAAAAACCGTAAATGAAACACTAATCTCTGGACTGGAATAATATAGGACGTTGAACGGATATTTTCAAAAAGAATAACATTGTTAGTGTCTTCTGATCGCGAATTTTGTTCTGAAGAAAAAACCGCTGGAAATGAACGTCAAGTCCTTCGACTGAAATTACATATGGTAAAGAACCACCTCCAGGAACAAGTGTCGTTAAATTGTCTCGCTGAACAGGAAACCGTATTTGAAACTCTAAATTATATCTGACATTAAAGGGGTATTTTCTGAAAGGAAAGGATAATTTCTATAAAAATAATGCTTGGAACACAGTTAGAACCGATATTAAAACCGATGACTTTATTCAAATTTTTAATGAACAGTTTGGGCTGTATAATGCCAAGAATTATGTACGTCAAGTTCAGTGTGAGGGAGAAGCAGTCTGTAGAACCGTTAAGTTCTTCGGACGAAATTAAGGAGAAACTAAAAAATAACAATCATATTTTCATATAAACCGAATACTTAAAATATATCTCGCATTAGCGATTTGACTGATTTACGTGAATATGCTATTATTAAAAAACAAGTCTTCTTCAAGAAAAATTGCTTTCATAAAAATGAAAAACGAATAATTCAACGTAACGGTAGAAAAACCCTAAATGCAGTGCACGACCCACACAACCAAATTCTTTTGGAGTACACATGTCTACCTGTTTTATAATGTCAGAAAATACTGAATTCGACATTGTCTTTTCAGGCAGAATATTAACAATAAGCTATTCATATTCACGAAATATGAACTTCCACGAATATTAAAACACACATTATACATTCAAAAGACCTCACAGGAGATCGGCAAATTGAAGATCATAAATTTGCATCTTACCAGACTGAAAAAATGTTTTCAAATTCTGAAACTGACACCGAAGCTGGTGTTGATAAATCATCAAGCATAAAAAAATGATATGTACGTGAAGGTTACTTCTTTTGATTCACTGAATTCTGTGCGGAGCCATGAAGTAACACACAATAATAGTCAGTGATGAATCAGCAATAAGTTCATATACGATACTAGTGCAAGATAAATGAAGTTAATGAAAACACTAAAAAGAGAAAAACACTTTATGTAGTTATGCTATCCAAATACACGCATGAAGTTTAAAGTAGTACGAAGAATTTGTATGGCATACCTCTGAATTATACCAGAAATATTTGCTTAGTCAGTGTAACACAAATCACTTAAGGAAACAAATTCTTGGTCACATTGAAACATATTTTTCACGAGGCACATTTTTAAGATGACGCAATTATTTTTCACACTATTTTGAAGATATTCCGAAAATTACAAAGAATTAAGATATTAGATTTCATTAGTAAACGATATTCCTACTTCACAGCACACTATGAGCAGAGAAATTGGAGATGCAAGCAGATTCCAGGAGGCATTATGGATGCCATTTTTCGTGACGTGTGTTGTTGCTGCAGATAAAACGATGATAGCTGGGCTCGGTTATACTAACACTTTTATGTAATGCTAGCAAGGATATATATTTCAACACACGTTAACTAAAAACACATACACATCGGATGCAAGAATTTTTACATGTATGTCCATTTTAGAAAAAGGCGTGGAATTTGTAATACAGCTGTGCAGACTTCACAAGGCGGAAGCGAGGTAAACGCGTTCTTCATCGACGGCAGCCAGGAACAGAGTGAACTAGCGTCTACGGAGAGAAGGCAACTTTTGGGATCGTGATCTGATCCTCCTGTGCGCATCTCAATTTGCGCATATGCTGCCGTGCACTTCGTGAAATTTTGTTTATTTACGTGAAGTACTCTGTGGTTTTGAAATTTGCGTCATGTGTTGAGAATGGATGAAATTGTATTACGTCTGTATTTGATCTACAGTGAAATACAGTTCAATTAATAAATCGGTGTTTGTTAAAAAAATTAATTTATGCTTGGAGATAAAAAAATAAAATTTTTGCTAATGAAAGTTGTGCACTTTTCATTAAAAAAGTTTATTTCTTTTTATACATTAAACATTGAATTAATTATATACATTCAATAATAATGAAATATTATCTATGATTGTTGTTAATTAAGCATGCCTATCTTCTGTAAATTATTGCTAAAACATGTGCAAATAATGAGGAAATATACGTTATGCTAGTTTATTTCTTAGCAGGTAATCACAGGACTATGATAGAGAGTGTCTATTATTTGTTCCTGAAATTTCTTTATTGCTTATACTAAGCTTATGCATTAAAGTGTATTAAAAAGCTTATTTACGACACATATGAGCACATTCTGTTGCATCAGCTATGTGAGAAGTTGGTGTTACAACTGGCATTTCAACTATGAATTAAACTATTGACATTTCATCATCTGTACAAGAGATTTTAATTATATCATTAAGTCGTGCATGTGAGACAAATGCATTAAATTGTTATTACAATAGTGTGAAAACAAGAAAATTAAAGTCAATTTCTTTGAAAAAACTGTTACATTTTGGAAAAAATAAATACTTTAGACATTCATATTCATCATGTTATTCTCAATATATTTACAATGTCAAGCTAATAATACCTAAGTATTATTTGTGATAATTTATCATTTTAAAAGAGGTATATTATATGTCAAGGACAAGGTTGACAAAGAAAGTATAAGAATTCTTTCTGTAACTAAACATGATTCACTACTCAGTACTAAAATAAAGAGGTTTATCAATCCATGAATAACGTGTTTTTATGTACATCATCTTACTGGATGGTTGCTGCCAATGAATCGACTGTCTGTGTAACAGCTGGAGAACAAGGTGCTCAGAATTATCATTGATGCTCTGTGTTTTGTCTTAAAAAACATACATCAACCTGGATTTTAAAATGAAATTAATAGACATGAAGCTTAAATAGAAGTATCTAATTTTAAAATAACTGTAAGAGCCATAGCTGCAGTTTACTTAATAATTCAGATATTTGTGATTTTATCATTGAGGAGCCTTTCAATGGCTAAGGATTATGTAACATAACAGTATAGTAGTAGACTACAGTTAGTAAATTTGCAACATTTTTATTGCTAGTTCATAGTTGAGATATTAGTAAAGACCATTTCAGGTTGAATGTTAGCTATAACATTCTACCTGAACTGCCTACAGTACTTCGATCTTGCATGTATTTTCACTTACTGTCTCCAGAGGCAGAATTTTTTGTTTTTACATCCAGAGCTCTTTGATAGTGTTTTTTCCACACATGACAGTTCAACACAAATCGAAAACGGGGGACACTTCTACATAAAAGAAACATTCAATTGTTGGATGGATGATAGTACTTTGTACAGTTTGGTGGCATTTATGTAAAAATTATGTGTTGGTTATTTTTCAATAACTTGCAACAGTGATTTTGATTATAAATTTGTTTTAGGAAATTCTAAGCTACTGGATAACAAAAATATAGATTTTAGCAAAATGTTCATGTTATGCGTAAAAAATGAAAAATACCTTAAGATACATTTAAAATGTCAAAATTTCGGAAAAATATAACACTCTTTAAACCTCAGTTTCCTTACATCTAAATAGTATTAAGTGTGAAAATTTGTATAATTTATATATTTTTAATTACTTGTATAATGTATGCACTTGTGAATTGAGATCAATTAGTTGTTTTAACTGTTTTAAAAAATGAAGCAATATTATGCAGAGTAAGGAAATCAAGATTGTGATCCGATGACAATGAGATTAATGTTTAAATGTGAAATGGAAAGTTGTTATTTATTATATTATCAGAGAATTATTAAACTGGGCATAATCGCCAAGGAAGGTATTGAATGCTACGTGAAAATATGTTTACTAAAAAATTTGAATTTCATAATGAATGTATCCAAACACATGTTTTGAGTCAAAAGTTTGAAACTTGATGGCTGAGTGTAAATATAAAATTATGGATGTTTAAATACTTTGTAATTAGGCACATAGGTCAGGTTAATCTTTTTAAATAAGGTAAGGAATGCAAGAGCTATATGCCTAAAGGAAAATATGCCTTCATGGAGGAATTTCAAGGCAAAACTGACATTTGAGTGCATATTAAAAAATAATACATCTAATTTTCATTCAATTTATACATATTTCATATGTAAAAAATTCTGATATATGCTACATTACTGTTAATTACTTGACTTGAAAAATATAGTAAATACACAGAAATTTAAGATTTGCACATTTCGAAAAATATTAAATATATGAGTATACATTATCCTTGTAAAAAGCATAAAATACATAAATATTTATTAAATTATTATAAATGTATTTGGAAATGAAGGATTTATTCTTTCATAAACCCCTGTTAACGTTATTGTGAAGAAATCTAGTTATTAAATATATCTAAATTTATAATGATTATAAATATTATTTAAATATATAATAACCTTAACATTTAATTGTAAACATAAATTGAAAATTTTTAGCAGGAATTTTTTGTTTGCTATTTCAGCAAGAATTATTCATACTGGAAAGCAATCTGTTAAAAAGTGCTGTAAAGCACAGTCTACAAGATGTGTACTTAATTTTATCTAACAAATGCCTGGCTATTGACCATTAAAGTGCAGAGCACATATCCAGATGAGCAGGACTTGTCCAGAAACACACAAAGTACATAAAAGTGAGGTAGACAGATGTGTACTTAAGGAATTAGTAAAAAATAATTTTTAGAATATGCATTGTTGAAATTAAGGATATAAAAAAATATAATACAGTTAAAAGTCTTTAATCCGGACTCGTCGGGACTTCAGTGATTCCGGATTAGGGGTTTTTCCAGATTATAGATCATAAATTTAAATCTGGTAAGATGGCATGCAGAAATTATACAATTAAAAATATGAAACCATAATTTCTGTGTTGACGCATGCGCAGAAAGTTTGTAGCTTTGAGGTCCGGATTATGGACGTCCAGATTAAAGACTTTTGACTGTAAGTATCAAAAGAATTCTTTCCTTACATTTTGTAATAAATCAGTTACAAGTTTTAAACAATATTAAAAATAAACTTTTTTAATCCATTTCAAAAATACTCATAGAAAGTTAAGTACATGGAAATCAGTAGCAATATTTAACGTATTTTACTATGGAAATAACAGCTGCTCTAATTTGAAATTAACTGAACTGAGCATTAATTATAAAGTAGCTCTGATTTTTAAAGGATGCCTCAGAAGCTAAAAAATCATTCTGCATTTGAGAAGGTATTTCAGGAAGAAGCTCTGTAAATAGGAAAGAAATAATGCATAATTTTGATTTTAGTATTATAATAAACTTTGATCTTAATTTTTGTAATCATTAACCAAATAAAATCAAATTAACTTAAAATTTCTTTGTAATGTAATTAACAAGAACATGTGAAAATATTTCATTCAAATTAAACTTTTCTGGGAAAGTATAGCATTTAATTCCGCTCAGAATAATACATTGTTTTAAAATATTTTCTTTTTACATACTTATGACTTTGAAGTATTACGGAAAAAGAAAATATATATATTTATATGTATATTTACGATGTAATTACAAAATGTTTACCGCCGATTATGTTAAAACCTATTGATCTTAATGGATAGTCACTGAATAGTTTGGTTTCCACGAGAGGTGCACTACTGCTTCAGGGCAGTACACGAGGAAAACCAGTTAAGACCTCTCCTCTTATTTCTACCTATATTGTTTAAATTGAGGATTTTGGATCTTTAGAGAGTGTTTCTGGCATCTGTGTTGGATGGTCAGATTCTTCCAGCTCTAGTATAATTAAAAGTATCAGCTTTGTGTTCTCATGCCACCGATACTTTAATCTGATGTGCCAGTAAATTAGTGGCTAGCTTAATAATTAACTATGTAGTCTTAGACTACTGATCAACATTTTTCATTTATTTGATTGTTCGCATTTATTTGCATCGCCAGTAGCTGTGGTTATGCTCTAAGTTCAGGCCATGCTCTGTTTTGTTAAAAGTTCAGTTTAAATAAAAAGGTTGTTTTAAAATCTTTCATAAAGCTTTGTCATAATATCTCAAGTGATAATTATATTAGGGTTATAAGACTAAAATTCCATTATTAGACCAAGAATAACCTTATAACTTAATGGAAGTTTAAGATATTCATAATGACTAAATGTGTAAGTTTATTAAAAAGTTAATAGAGACAGAGCTTAAATTGCACCGGAGCCTGGCTCCGGTACTTCTTAGTTTTTGGAATAAATCATAAATAAGGCTCCGGCACTTCTTTTATGCAACTGAACAAAAATTTGATCTCAAACATTTAATTTTTTGCAGTAAAACTGTATTACAAATCGCTTATTAAATTTTAATTTATCTCTTTACATTTTACTTAATTTTAATTACTTTAATAATTTATTAATTAAATAACAATCATTAATTAAAAATAATTGATACTTATTAATATTAATTAAATAATAATGAATTAATTTGGTATTAATTAACTATTTAATTTTTAAATTATTAATGATTGTAACAGTCATTTTATTTATTTATTTACTTTTCTTTTCCTTTGCTGACAGTTTAGCATAGGGTTCTGGCACTTCTAAGTTTAGAAATTAAGTCCTGAATAAGGATATTTATTAATTATAGGAACTTGATAAGTAACCTTCACCAGCAATTTAATAGCCAGTTGATTGTGTTGTTGCCAAAGTAATTTTGTCATGATTTGAATATGGTTATCTTCCACTGTCGGGGCCGTTCCTAGCGCGGTGCAGCTGTAAAATTATGCAACAGCTGAACACTCGCGATACCACAACTAAATATTTTTAATTCATTGTACTTGTCACATGTAAATACTTTTTATACAATTTGTCACATATAAGTACTTAGTGAGTATGAAATAAAAATTCAACTAATCATTAAGAATTTTTTTTTTTAATTTGGGCACTGTATTTTTAGGAAAATACACAGGCAGCCAATGGCCTAGGGACGGCCCTGTCCACTGATGTAAATCTGTCGTGTTAGTCCAGCTGACAAGTATTTCATATTTCTGGTGTATAACTCTCAAGCTACGTTCTGCAGTAGAATTGCTTAAAAGTAAGAATGAAACAAGGATAACACATATGTCATTCATTTGCTGCACAAAGTATAACTCAAGATATTTGAAGTTAAAGCTCAGTTATATTCACTGCATTGCAACATGTTGAGAGAAAGGCAATTTTTATCCTTACCGTCCTACACCAGGGATGGCCAACACACGGCTTTTACTTTTTATGCAGCAACTACAGAAAAGTATATCATTTTTAATAAAATTCCCAGCAAGTCTGTAAATTACTTCCAGAGAACAGGCTCTAAACAATAATGATATTGCTAATATGAGCTCTAAACAATCATGCATACTGCTTTATTTCAAGCCTTTCACATTAACTATTACAAACTTTGATTTAATATTGAAGCAAATAGACATAGAAGATATGCAAATTCTAGTGATCTGTTTGCTCTAATGCGTACCAATGATGGTGATATGTTACTTAGGGTTATCATGTTTTAGGTTTGAAAATGCTAGACTGTAGGAATCTGCAGGAAACGGGAAAATGAACACTTGCCCCCTCCTCCAGAATTGAGTAAAAAATATATTTTTGCATCAATATAATATTGCATATTTCATAATCTGTTATAAAATCTTCAAAATGTGTGCGTGTGATTATGGCAAAGCCTCGAGGGCTATCTGCCTAAGAGGAGGGATGCCTTCGTGGAGGACTTTCTATGGAAAACTGGCTCCTATACACGTTACACATGGGGAAAACCACGAAAACGCCCATGCAGCCAGCCCGTTCACGGGATTCGAACTTCAGACCGAACTACTAGTGTTCAGCGACTTTATCGCTCGCTCGGCCGCTGGTGGGCCCAAAAATCTTCAAATTAAGTAGTTAAATAACAATGTGTTGATTTGATTGTTGGAACTGGAATATGGCAAAGATCATGTGGGGGAAGAAATACCTTCATGGAAGACTTTTTAATCAAAACTAGTTTGTTGGTTTGGTTTATTTTATTATGGCAAAGCACTTGATGGCCATCTGCCTAAGGGGAGAGATGTGGAGGACATTCTAAGGGAAACTGGCTCGTATACACATTACACATGGGGAAAAACATGGAAATGCCCATGCAGACAGCCCGTTTGAGGAAATTGAACCTCGGACCAAACTACCAGCGTTCAGTGACTTTACCGTTCGGCCGCTGGTGAGCCAAAACTAGCTTGTATTCATATTCATAAATACTTCGGGTGTTAACTGACATACTTTATCTT
This sequence comes from Stegodyphus dumicola, assembly GCF_044657685.1. NCBI lineage: Eukaryota > Metazoa > Arthropoda > Arachnida > Araneae > Eresidae > Stegodyphus > Stegodyphus dumicola. Next base: position 12,536,175 of record NC_140769.1, read on the forward strand.
TCGGATGTGCAAAGAAAATAGACAAAACTTCCTGCTCAGTTCTGTTTGTAATAATAAATGCACAGGGAAAGCCGTGAAGCAAAGCATCAAGTAAAAGAAGTGTGATTAATTCAATTCTGTAACCGTTCAACCTATGTGTACCATTTATACATATATAGTCTGATCCCAACTTCTGAAGAAAGTGCCTCTGGGAGTCATTCATTTTCATTAATGTGAAATCATCATTTTAAAATTCAGGATAACTTTCTAAAATTCTATTTTAAGGCTTATAAAATAAAAGAGTTGTTATCCTCACTAGTAATTTCATTAACATTTATACAATCATTTTTATGCCTTACAGCATTTGATTGTGGATTATAAGAATTTTCGGTACACTTCTGTTACTGGGACCAGATTCAGAAATGTATACATTCATATGTACACATATATATGCATACACGAACACATCCATCCAGCCATACATGCATACATTTCTGATTCTGGTTCTGATAACGGAAGAGTACCGAATTTTCAATATTCCATAAATCATTCTTTGTCAAAAGATGCAGTATCATATACAGAATCTTGAATTTTATCTAAAATTTCATCAAAAGATACTTTTCCAGCAATTTAAGTTACATAAATTAACATTAGAATGGTATAACTGCCGTTCTAATTTTGTAAGAGACAGATGCCCTATACCCTTTCTATGACTTACAATGGGTTTTTCTATATAAGCAGTACATTTTCCATTATTAAACTGGCTTACTGGGCAATAAGCATTAATTTTGTTACTCCCTTGTATTTTTAAATGTCCCATGCCTTGCACTTTAGATATAAAATAATGTCCTGAATGATGGCATACAAAATAAATATCTTTTACATGTAATGGGTCATGTTTCTTTGTAAGTTAAAAAAATTTAGATTATGTTTCCATTTCAAAATTCTCCTTTCACAACATGAAATCATTAAACACAGAGAAATCTCTTTCTTTTTCAATGACTATTTCATGTTCCATTTGCAAATGTAATGAAAAGTTTTCCTTTGGAAAACCTTCATTACATAATGTGCATTTATATAATTTTTTAATGATGAACACTCAAGGGCAGTAAATGCACTATCTGATTGTGAAAATAATAAATTTTTATTATTGTTGAACTGACGACTATATAAACTGCATTTAAATTGGAAAACTATTTTTACTTGCTTTGAGTAATGTTGTTTGTTGTGATATATGCCATTTCATGCACTGACATTTTAGATTGCTGTTACTTGAGAAACATTTTTTTGGAATCAGGGCAGCTAAAACTTTTTTGAAGTTATACTGGATTTTGAAGCAAAAGTATATGAAATCGAATTATCATTGACGACTTTATAAAATGCATGATCTGAATTGGAATTAAATATTTCAGCAGTAGAAATATGCTTTTTATTGGAATGTATGTTCTTCAAATGATGCTATAAATTGCTGGCATTTGAAAAACACTTTTTTGCAAATAGAACAGTTGTAAGATTTTGAAATTACAGTTTTCTGAAAGATGTTACCAATCGTAATCAAAGCGGAAATGTGAATTTCAGATCTATTGTCTTGAATGATCATTGATATCACCACCGAGCTCATTTAAATTGGTGCTATATATTATAATATTCTGAAGCAGAATCCTCACAATATTCCTAAGTATTTGGCCGTAAGAAGGGTCTTTTATTGAGAGATTCTTCAGTTCATTATAAATATGTGAAAGCAAAATTCACATACTAACGCAGCATAAAACGCACGAAGTCAAATGCAAAATGTAAACAGACACATTTTTGACGTATCTGTTAACGTCACATGATGCGCAAACTGAGATGCGCGTAAGACGGGAGGATCAGATTCATGATCCCAAAAGTTGCCTTCTCTCCGTAGACGCTTGTCAGAGTGAGGGACCGTCGGAATTTTTTCCCAAGGTTCTTTAATATACTAAGGTTAGGCCAGGAACGGAAAAAGCGTGCCATTGGTTGCTGGTAGTGACGTCACCTGGGAGACAAGACGCATCGGCCGACGCGTCTGCTACATGATTTTGGTAATGGAAAAAATGTAAACTAAAGCAAAATGATCATTTTATATGTGGTAGATACACCGGAAATACCGGGTATATACTTTCCGATTAAGTATTTTGTTAAAGAAAAAGTTTATTTTATGCACAGAATTCGTACGAATGCTGAAAATAATTGTAAACATTAAATTCTTTTCGTAAAGGAAAGCATTAGAAAATGAAAAACGATATTTAAGTTAATTAAGGGAAATAAATATTGTAAAACAAGGTATTTTTCAATATTTTTTCGTAGTATTGTTTGCACTAAATAAATCTTGTTGAACAGAACACATGATGGCATAACTGCTAAAGACCATGGTAAAAACATAATCAAAAAGTATTATTCTATTTATTTTCATTGCTCATGCACTTTTTTTAATACAAATGAACTTTGACATTCCATGAGAAATATATGATCGTGTTTTTCAGTTTAAATTACATATCTCAACCAAAAATCTATATGAAAAGATTTGATTTAACAAATTCATATTTAAATACCATAAAATTCTACAAATTTCTTAATATCCGTCATTATACTTTTAAATAGTATACTTATCGCATTCTTTTTAAAGTGAAAAGTCACTTCATACTGATTCACTTCAGATTTTAGCAGACGTGCATATATTTTCAGTATAATCTAAAAGTACTCTTATAATCCCTTACACTCCCAAGATTTCTATATAACATTTATCCTGACGTGATTATTTGCTATAGTAAATAATCTTCGATATTGGCATCCTATTCTTCCTTCCATGCATTAAAAATGGAACAATTAAAATACATTTTCTTACACATATACGCACAATAATAATAATAATAAACTTGCCCTACATCTTAATTTCGGCCCACCAGCGGCCGAGCGGTAAAGTCGCTGAACACTGGTAGTTCGGTCCGAATCCCGCGAACGGGCTGGCTGCATGGCCGTTTTCGTGGTTTTCCTCATGTGTAACGTGTATACGAGCCAGTTACCCTGAGAAAGTCCTCCACGAAGGCATCACACCTATTACGCAGATAGCCCTAGTGTGCTTTGCCATAATTAAATACACCACCACATCTTAATTTCAATTCAGTCTGTACACAAATTAAATATTTTTAATTACTAATGTATTTTTATCAGCTTGTTTCTTAAAATACTTTTATTATACTCGAAATATGTGTTCAATATTGAATTATTTTTCTTTCTCTTATAATTAAAAACAAGTTATATGGAATCAAAATTAAAACATATGCAGCAGTTAAATAACACTGAACAGAATATTTTACTTACTCTTTCGCTATTTGTATTCTAGCATTATACACAGATTTCTTTTCCTTCAGTTTCAAGCATGTGTAAGTTATATCAATTAAATTACACCACACATACCTGTATGCATCAGTTAAATAACACTGAAGGAAATATGTCACTCACTCATTCGATGTTTGCATCATAGTGTGGTCGAGAAATTGTTCTTTCCTCACGGTGAGGCATGTATCAGTTTACTTAGTTCGCAAAGCTTAACCCAGACGCTGCTTCAATACATAGAATTAAAGAAAGTAAAAAAAACATGTGAATGAAGTTGGATACGCGAATTTATTAACTAATCATTCAGGTACTCAGTATTGGTAAACATGACACTGAGTTTAAATATCTCACTACGATGTAAGTCTCATACACAAAATGAAGATTATGATAAAAAATGATTTAAAATCAGAAATTTTTTCAATTTAAATGTAAAATAGCAGTAAAATGAAAAATAAATGTAAAATTACATCACAGTTATGTATGAAAACTACATAAATTCATTAAAAAATAGTTATTTTATCTGGTTGTAAAGAGTGTTTTCCGCCAAAAAACGTATTAACGTGTATAATTCTGACACAACGCTATAGCACAATTTGCCACTTCCGCCTAGGTATAATAGCAAATTAACAACACAAATCAAATCAAACTGTTGATGCAACGAAAGTAAACAAACGCCAAGAACTAACGCTGTCACCCACATGACGTCATGCGTATGTGGCATAACTTTCTCCCTGCACTGCGCATCGCTCTTGGGCCCCCCCCCCTGATTTTTTCCTACTGGTGAAGAGAGAGAAAGCTGATTACGTCCTCTTTTGGGTCAGTGGACAAAGAATATTCATAAAGAGTTCTCGACAAAGGTTATTGTACTTGATCCACTAACTTCTTTCTTGACTGTTCTTTGCTTGGAGCCATGAAGTAAGAGAAACACAGATGGGTGAAATTATTAACAATGATATTTCTTTACTAAGTTCATTTCGAAATATAAAGGTAACTATTCGCGAATTTTAATCAAAAACAAAGAGTTTAGTATAGGAGTCAGAAAACGCTTGTAATGCTAGCGCGAAAGCTTTGCGTATTGCTCGGCTCAGCGTAAATGGAAAATAATTACGTATTTGTTGTACTCTTTTAACATATTTTTTTATAATGACCAAATTTATAATTTTAAAGGAAGGGGACGGATAAACCCGAGACAGTCACCTTTTTGTCAAGTACCTCTAACAACTCCTTGGTACTTACGCATTAGCCGCAACCACCAAGAATTTAACGTCGCATTTCTATAACTGTCACTACAATTATACTGTCACAATTTAAACAGACCTATTGCTATCGTGAATATTTATAACATGTAATCTGTTTTCTATTGGATCTTCTGCATTGAATCTATAGTTACTGCTTATTGTATATTTATGCGTATTCTTGCTTCTATTGCATCTTAATTCTTTACTAGCCCCACTAAAACTTTTCGTATTTCCTAATGTGTTCGCCCCCTTTATTTCAGGCTCTTGCACCTAGCATATTTAATGTGCCGCGTGAAAAGGCGCAATTAGGTGCCTTAACATGGCCATTTAATTTAGAACCGTCTGGTAAAACAGTATTACCTTATATATTCGGAAAGCATATATACCAGATCAATTTCTTTCATAAATTCGGGTGAGAATCTAATGCATTACCTAGCTCAGTAAATTTAGCAGAGAAAGCATCAGCGAAGCAATTAACAGTGCCATTGTCTGTATTTAATAGCATAATCTTAGCTTTATTATTATATTAAATATTATTAGCACGTTCTTTACCAGCCAAAATATAAATCGGTATATATCCACGCAAAATCTGAAGAGCCGCCTACGAAACAGATCTAAAACACATACTAATTCACCGTTACGTGTAGGCTGCATTCAGAGGAACTTCAGGAATAGAACGAAAAGAAGAGAATTAAAAACAGACTAGTTTCACACTCCACACTATTCTAACTACATTCCATACACAGATGTACGTAAAAGAGAACTGGTAGTCACATCACTGCTTTGGATGTTTCTGGTATCAATAATGTAACATTGCATACCAAGTGATACAATTTTACACTCTGCAATTCTGGTTTTCCGCATTTATATTCGTTTGAAATCAGTGAAACCAAGGCCCGAAATAGCTAACTACCATCTACCAACTCTAAAAGTTAAAATTCATAACTCGGAAGTAGAAGGTAAAGCTACTAGAAAAATAAGTAGTGAAAGATGGTGCCTTTCTTCTCTTGTTGAGACACCAAAAATTGTTTTTAATGATAGTCTAAGCTTTTGCATTTTCCGAAAAGAGCAGTCATTTCTTGACTAAGCTAGAAGAATCTCATGTGAGGCATCTCTAGCTCATATGTGTATTTATATATATTTAATGTTACCTTCACTTCACAAGCGCGAAAGTGAAGAAAAAAAAAAAAAAAAAAAAAAAAACCTTTGCTATCCTGATTTTTACTACATGTTGCTTGCGGATTATCCGATGAACAACGTTATGATTCAGTATATGCGTACAGCGCTTCGCCCCCAGTGTTTGTACTTACATTGTTTGAACAGAAACATGGGAGCAACAATTTCAAAAACAAAAACTGGAAAATACGGATCTCCAAGATTTCCTTACTCAACACTAACTGAAGCCCCTTGTTTCACGAGGAGCGCCAATTTCCCCTGAAAAACAGGTTCAGAATAATATCCTACCGCCATTTTGGAGTGAAAGACTAGAGGAGGAATTGCCTCCCACCCAACCTGCAGCTATCCCCCCCTCAGAGGGAGAATGAAGAACCAGAGGAGCAATCCGGTGATTGTACCCTCCCCCCTACTGAAAGCTCTAACAAAACCAAGAGAAAAATTCCTTTTTTCTTTGTAGAACCTAAGGATTTTGAATTTCTAACTTCACTTGTACAAGCAACTGTGCCTACGGCAATATGTAGAATGAAAGGAAAGTTTTTACGCATAGAAATGCAGAATGAAGCAGATTATCGCTCGGTAGCCCGTAAAGGCTATCCTGCGCGGCCTGCCTAATACAGCAAAAGCAGAAAAAATACAATCAGAACTGCAATTATTGGGATATTCAATAATCAGTGTCACTCAACTCCGTAGGCGCAGATCCCGTTATCCTATGCCTTTATTCTTAATTCAACTAAATCCATCACTCAACGTATATGATATTTTCGAAGAGACAACCATGTTTGGAATTGAAATCAAATTTGAGAAACATATCGGGAAGAAGGGGCCGAGCCAGTGTTGGCGCTGCCAAGGCTTCTTTCACACTTCCGCAGTATGCACACTGCCAATCCGGTGTCTGAGGTGTGCCGGACCGCATTACGCGTACCAATGCACCAAAGACCCGGAAGAAGCCAACACCTGCGCGAACTGCCTTGGGCGGCGCGCAGCCAACTGGTTTCACTGCCCCAGAAACCCGGCAAACAAAAATAAAAATACCCCCATTCCATCGGATAACGGGAAGTCAAAATTTGTACCGGCTCCGGCTAAAGCTCCTCATAGCAGCACGGACCCCTCTTTTAGCGATGTCGTTTCCGAACGGAAAAATCCCGGACCACCATCACACTACAAAGGACCAGAAGCAAGCCCCTGCATCGAAGCAAGCCCAGAAGCAGAGTCCTCTTCTTCAGCCACCACGACCGGCCCAGGCTCTAGCCCCAACTGTAGATGATGGCAGTTGTACTGATACACTTAGGAGTGTATTTCAAATTGCCTCCGAATTTGGAATTGAGCATCGCATCTTCTTACAAACCTTCAGAAATGCTCTCCCAAAGCTCCGAAATGTCTCCACGGGGCCTGAGAGAGCGTTTTATATTTACGAGGCATACTGCGGCCTCCTAAACTAACGGCTTTACATTCAACAGTACAACTAGTGATGACAGCCTCCTGATCTCCTACTGGAATGCAAATGGAATCAAGAAGAAGATTCACGAAGTCCGGGATTTTATTAATGAGCACCACATGGACCTCTTCCTCGTTCAGGAGACACATCTGGTTGAGGGATTTAGCGCGAACATCGCGAATTATTTCTGCTACCGCAATGACAGAGAGGTATGCATCAGTGACACTGTTCGTGCTAGTGGCGGTACTAGCATTTATATAAATCGCTCCCTAAAACATTCTAGAATCCCCACGCCACCACTGGAGGCCTTAGAAGCGACAATTGTTCAAACTCATATTCCAAATTTCCCCCCAATAGCAGTAGCGTCCTGCTATATGCCTCCGAGACAGGGACCTGCATTTATCTCTGATCTCAGAAAATTAAGTGGTGTAGCAAACAACCTGATTATCGCAGGAGATTTAAATGCCCGTCATAGAAGTTGGGATTGTGTCACTGCCAACAACTATGGCGATAAATTCAAACTTTGGGCTCAGGACTCCCGTATCCAAATTATAGCGCCAAACACACCTACCCATTTCCAGTTTCCTGGGGGGTTACGTGCTCCCTCCATTATTGATTTGGCATTATTTAAAAATATTCCAGTAGATTATTCGATTGAAGTGATCCCGGAATTGTCCTCTGACCATTATCCGGTTCACCTCACCCTTAAAACATCCAAAATCAACCAAAATTAACCGGCGCAAGTCTCTACAAATTGGGACAACTTTCGGTATGTCTTGGAAAATGGTACTCTCCCCCTATCAAAATTGACGATAATCAGGAGGTTGACTTAGCCATTGACAGGCTCAACCAAACCCTAGGAAGTGCATTTACAGCAGCTTCCAAGCCCAAATTCTGGCAAAATTATTATAAATTACCTGATTTCATTAAAGAAAAAATCAAAATCAAAAACCGACTTCGCAGAGATTGGCAAAATACACGTTTGGAAGACATTCGAGTGCAACTGAGAAGGATCCAGAATGAGATCAAGTCTGATATCAAGAAATACACAGACGAAAAATGCGCAAATTACCTTAAGTCCTTAAAGACTTCTGACAAAAGCCTTTGGGTTGCTAGCGCACGACTTCGCAAACCAAAACACGACATTCCCCCCCCTAATGGGCACGGTCAACGACCGGATGGCATTAACAGACACTGAAAAGGCTGAACGCATTGCGGACAGTCTTCAAACACAATTTTCACCCAACACTGGACTCATGTTCGATTCCTGTGCAGAGCATACGCATGAAGTCCAACACCAAGTTGAAGAATTTCTCTCCTCAGATGCACAATCTGAGGAACCCATTATCACAACAATGACTGAGATTTCTGCCTTTATCAAAAATCTCACTCCCGCAAAAGCACCTGGCCTGGATAGGATTTCTAATCGCATGATTAAAAATTTACCAGTAAAATTCATATTTTACCTAGCAGTTTTGATAAACTCAATGCTAAGGTTAAAATATTATCCTCATAGCTGGAAGAATGCATTAGTCATTCCTATTCTAAAACCTGGAATGGACCCAAAGGTCCCTCAAAATTATAGACCGATCAGCCTCCTGTCTTCACTTAGTAAAATTTATGAAGCTATACTGCTTAGATACCTGAATGATTTCTGCCGAAACCGAAATATTATTATTCCTCAACAATTCGGTTTTCGAGCTAAACACTCAACTCAGGCCCAGCTACTGAGGGTAGTAAAAATCATTCACACAGGATCTCGCAGTGGAAAGCCTACAGCTATTGTTTATTTAGACGTAGCAAAGGCTTTCGACAGGTGTTGGCATATCGGAATTTTATTCAAGCTCATGCGACTTGAAATCTCGGCTAATTTCGTGCACATAATGCACTCTTATCTCACTAATCGTACCTTTTCTGTTAAAGTTAAATACTCTGTTTCTTCTCCTCGCCCTATCCTGGCGGGAGTGCCTCAGGGAGGAATTCTTAGCGCTACGCTCTTCAACTTGTAAACGACATACCACAAACACCAAGTGTCGATTTAGCACTCTATGCAGACGACACAGCCATCATTTCACAGCCCTCAACACTACATGCCACTCTCAATCACCTACAGCTGTATTTAACAGACCTGGAGTCCTGGCTGTCCTGGAGACCTGGAAAATCAAAATTAATGTCGCAAAAAGTGCCGCCACAGTTTTCTTTTCCAGAAAGAGGAATGTCCATAGTCAACTCCCTCCACTCAGGTTATTTGATGAAAATGTACCCTGGGTGGACTCCTACAAATATCTGGGAGTATATCTAGATGCGAAGCTGCTCTGGAATACCCACATCAACTATGCCATACCAAAGCCAGAACAACAAGAACCCAACTGACGTCTCTCCTCAAAAGAACCAGCAACCTCTCCCTCAATAACAAGATCCTGCTTTACAAGAGTACCATTCTACCGATCCTGACGTACGCAGCCGTCGTCTGGTCAACTGCCGCCAATAGTCATCTGAAGAAAATCCAAGTATTCCAGAGCGTCACGCTTCGTATTCTGACAAATGCTCATTATTTCGTCCGTAATGAAGTGTTACATAATGATCTCAAAATTCTATCCCTTGATGCCTTTTTCCGGCAAAATTCGGCTAAATTCTTCAATAGATTATCTCAGATCGAAAACCCACTCTTGCATTCACTTCCTGCCTATGACCCAGCAGAGCCCAGCTCAGCTAAGCGAGCTAGGAGCGTTCTAGATAGAACATTTAACATCTTTCCTAGGAAGCCAAAGCGGAGGTGTCTGCTTGACTAGGAATTCTTTCTAATTTTTAAAATTAACTAGCACTTCACGGGCCTAACCCGGCGACCCTTAACTATTTCTTTATTATCTTATGCCCGCCGAACTTAATTCGGCCTAGTTCCTCGGTCCTTTTTCCATGCTGCTATAGATAACATGCTTCTCCACTTGCCAAGACCTCAGCTTTTCACAAATCACGGTCCAGACAATTAGGATTCTAATTTACAATAGATTAACTGACTCTTTAATACTTTTATCAATTCAAATAACTTATTTAATTCTTAAACCATATGTAAATATTGCAATCACTGAAATTAATTTCTCCCGGAATTTTACTTCAAACACTTTTATACTAATTTTTTTTTTTCAAGCAATCTGCATTTAAATCTACAAGCTTGCATTTCTTCAATTCGCATCTTCAATCAAGTAATTTAATTTAATCCTGCCCCTATTTTTATTTCTTTTTATTCCACTTCTCATCTCCCACTTAAACCACTCTTCCTCGCTTGTCTTCCCTTTAATCCTCTTAAAAACTTCTCCGTCTTTTTCACAGTTAACTTTCCTTACGCTTCCTTTCCGCTCGAAAAGTTGCTCCTATTCTTCCACTCGCCACAGGCGGTCGGAGAACTTTTCGCCTTCTTGAATTGACTATCCCCCCCTCCTCTTCGCTCCTCCATCCCTTGCTTCGAGCTTTAGTCGCAAGACTCTCTCCCCCCCCGCCCATTCCCAAGGCATTAGCAACTACTGCGGTTTTCCGTAATACCTAATATACCTTTCCCAAGCCCTGGAAAATTATGTTTCCCGGCTGATTGTCTTCCAACCTTTCCGATTCCATTAATGCAATGCATTCAGGAATTCGCCTTAATCATCACCTCTCTCTCTTTCAATCTTGGATAACAAGTTGAAAGCAGAAAGAATTTCTCGTCCCCAGCGTGGACTTCTTATCCATTTCTTTCACAGTAAACCCTTAATGGTTTCGATCACTTCCCTTTAGCCAATGCTCTTTCTTAATTAATTCAGTTTTCTTAACGAAGTTGTGGAGGTAATTGCATTAAGTTGCAAAGGTACTCCGGAAAATATCGCCTTGGGCCTGAAGCACCGGCTCTATCAGCGCGACTCATTTTTCGAAGAAAGAAAAAATGTTCTCAAATTCTCTCATGGTTCGACATAAGGGAGACGTAGATATGTGGATTTTACCTCACTCTATCCATGGGTTTCTTTTTTATTATTTCAAAAACATTGTAGGATTGTATGTTTCTCTGATGTTTTGTCTACATTCACAGGTCCATAAATATTGCGTCTAATCTCTTGGGCATCCGGAAGTCATTACGGAACGCTTTTGAGACGTGGAAGAGTACTTTGGAAGTATCTAATACCGCGTAGCAGAATGTTCTTTTGCAGAGAAAATCGGAACAGATGAAACGTTGAGTCGTTCGTTTGATAATTTATCTAACGCTGAAGGTTTCAGAAAGGAAAACCGTTCTTAAAGTGTTTTCTGATAGCGAATTTTGTTCTGAAGAGAAAACAGCTGGAAATGAAATGTCAAGTTCTTCGATTGAAGTTATATCTGATGAAAAACACCTTGCGGAACATATCTTGTTAAATTGGCTACTGAGGAGAAAACCGTAAATGAAACACTAATATTTGGACTGGAATTAAATCGGACGTTAAAGGGATATTTTCAGAAAAGAATAACATTGTTAAATTATCTTCTGATCGCGAATTTTGTTCTGAAGAAGAAACCGCTGGAAACGAACATCAAGTCCTTCGATTGAAGTTTCATGTGATGAAGAACCACCTTCAAAAACAAATGTCGTTAAATTGCCTCCCTGAAGAGGAATCCGTGATTGAAACTCCAAATTATATGTGACATTAAAGGGGCATTTTCTGAAAGGAATAACTTTATTCCTTCGAATTCGAAAAATTGCTTCTATAATAGGATGAGAAACAATCCCTTCCACAGCAAAATGAAGAGTTTGCAAGTAATGATATAATTAAAAGTAATGTTAGAAAACACCCTAAATGCAGTCCACCAGGACAACCAAATTCGTTTGGAGTGCATATGTCTCCTCTTAAAATGCCAGAAAAAAATTGCAGTTCAACAAAGTTATTTTCATTACAACACAGTATTTATAATAAGGAACATGTGACTCATATTTTTACAAAACTTGCACCTAAAGAATATTAAAGCACATATTTTACATTTGAAGGACCTCGCAGGAGGTCGCCAAATTGAAGACCATAAATTTTCGTATTTTTGTGAGCTACAACTCTTTCGCAATTTTGTCAGCTACAGCGAATTTTAGAATGCAGTTCAATTAACCGTGTTTTTAGTGTATCGTATTGGCTAGTCACTGGTCGGTGCAAAACGATATCGCAAACGCTATTGAAAATATCAGATTCGATTGAAGATATCACGTGATTGAATTTCGTTGCGTACGGAAATAATTCAACAAACGGCAATTTCTCAATCAACTAGTTTTGAAATTAAGGAAAGTTCAGCAACAGTTCCATCTGAACAAAAGTTAACTACTGAATCAAAACTGTAGTGATGACTTCCAACCTTAGTCACCACATACTGAAATTTCAGAAATCGTTTCAATTGATCAACAAACAGAAAGTGCTCAATCAGTAAATGTGAAATTATGAAAAGTTAAAAAATGGGTCCCACTCGCCAGGAAGCAGCAACGGTGCTGTGAATAAACGACGGAGTTAGCGATCTGGATATGAACGATATAAATTTAAAGAAATATGACTTAGTTGTCAACACTGATTACCAATTCAGTGTAAGGGGAGAAGAAACATTCGCTATTTAAATGTTTCGAAAAGTTGTTTTCTATTTTCTGATAAAATCAAATTTTTGGAAGTATAATATTTGTGGAATAAATGAACAAAGAATTATAACTGTCTGCCTTTTGCATACGAATAAATCTGTATTTGGACTACAGAAATTCGACAACTTAATTACACGAATTTTCCGATGGATGATAAGGTATTTGCCTCCATTTTCCAACATGCCTTCATGGTGTAACGGTAGACACCTCGGCGCGTATTCGTGATTTCCTGGTTCGAGTCCCGCCAAAGATTTTAGTTTTCCAATTATGTAGCACTTGTAACGTTAACACGAAAGCCTTGCTTAGAGAACAAATGACAGATAACTAATTTCTCAATTTGTTTGTTATAAAAGGATTATAATTACGTTTTTGTTAAGTTTATTGTACTGTTTAAACATATTTTGTTTATAATGACCGATAACAAGGATATGGAGATATTTCGAATGTAATATTTCTTTGAAAACCTGCTCTGTTACTGCCTCTACGCAGACAATGCATACGAAATACAAGAAAACTGTGCCTGAAACAACGCACGCCCAATTTCATGCGCTGGCATAACTTAGAAAGCAGTGCAATCGTGAAACATTATTTTGAAACAATGTTATCTGCAGAGGCTTATGATAAATTGTCTAAAATTCCAGTTAGATTTTTAGGTGAGTATTTAGAAAGTCTTATATCAGTATCAGTTTCCTAAAGATAGCAGCCCATTTTCACCATAAACGTTTTCACGACAAAAGATTATACCAGTATATACTCAATACCTCATGGTTAAGCCATACATCGGAAGTAGAAGGTAATGCTACTAGGAAAATAAGTAGTGCAGGATGCTGCTTTTCTTTTCTTCTTCAGATACCAAAAATTGTTTGTATGTTTCTGTGACGTTCTGTTTACATTCAAAGGTCAAGAAATATTACGTCTAATCTTTAGGGCATCCGGATGTCATTACGGAACGCTTTTCAGACGTGGAAGAATACTTTGGACGTATCCCATACCGCGTACCTGAATGTTCTTTTGCAGAGGAAATCGGAACAGATGAAACATTGAATCGTTCGTGTGAAAATTTATCTAACGTTGAAGGTGTTATTTTCAGAAAGGAAAACCGTTTTTAAAGTATCTTCTGATAGCGAATTTTGTACTGAAGAGAAAACTGCTGGAAATGAAACGTCAAGTTTTTCGATTAAAGTTATATCTGACGAAGAACACCTAGAGAAACATATCTTGTTAAATTGGCTTCTGAGGAAAAAACCGTAAATGAAACACTAATCTCTGGACTGGAATAATATAGGACGTTGAACGGATATTTTCAAAAAGAATAACATTGTTAGTGTCTTCTGATCGCGAATTTTGTTCTGAAGAAAAAACCGCTGGAAATGAACGTCAAGTCCTTCGACTGAAATTACATATGGTAAAGAACCACCTCCAGGAACAAGTGTCGTTAAATTGTCTCGCTGAACAGGAAACCGTATTTGAAACTCTAAATTATATCTGACATTAAAGGGGTATTTTCTGAAAGGAAAGGATAATTTCTATAAAAATAATGCTTGGAACACAGTTAGAACCGATATTAAAACCAATGACTTTATTCAAATTTTTAATGAACAGTTTGGGCTGTATAATGCCAAGAATTATGTACGTCAAGTTCAGTGTGAGGGAGAAGCAGTCTGTAGAACCGTTAAGTTCTTCGGACGAAATTAAGGAGAAACTAAAAAATAACAATCATATTTTCATATAAACCGAATACTTAAAATATATCTCGCATTAGCGATTTGACTGATTTACGTGAATATGCTATTATTAAAAAACAAGTCTTCTTCAAGAAAAATTGCTTTCATAAAAATGAAAAACGAATAATTCAACGTAACGGTAGAAAAACCCTAAATGCAGTGCACGACCCACACAACCAAATTCTTTTGGAGTACACATGTCTACCTGTTTTATAATGTCAGAAAATACTGAATTCGACATTGTCTTTTCAGGCAGAATATTAACAATAAGCTATTCATATTCACGAAATATGAACTTCCACGAATATTAAAACACACATTATACATTCAAAAGACCTCACAGGAGATCGGCAAATTGAAGATCATAAATTTGCATCTTACCAGACTGAAAAAATGTTTTCAAATTCTGAAACTGACACCGAAGCTGGTGTTGATAAATCATCAAGCATAAAAAAATGATATGTACGTGAAGGTTACTTCTTTTGATTCACTGAATTCTGTGCGGAGCCATGAAGTAACACACAATAATAGTCAGTGATGAATCAGCAATAACTTCATATACGATACTAGTGCAAGATAAATGAAGTTAATGAAAACACTAAAAAGAGAAAAACACTTTATGTAGTTATGCTATCCAAATACACGCATGAAGTTTAAAGTAGTACGAAGAATTTGTATGGCATACCTCTGAATTATACCAGAAATATTTGCTTAGTCAGTGTAACACAAATCACTTAAGGAAACAAATTCTTGGTCACATTGAAACATATTTTTCACGAGGCACATTTTTAAGATGACGCAATTATTTTTCACACTATTTTGAAGATATTCCGAAAATTACAAAGAATTAAGATATTAGATTTCATTAGTAAACGATATTCCTACTTCACAGCACACTATGAGCAGAGAAATTGGAGATGCAAGCAGATTCCAGGAGGCATTATGGATGCCATTTTTCGTGACGTGTGTTGTTGCTGCAGATAAAACGATGATAGCTGGGCTCGGTTATACTAACACTTTTATGTAATGCTAGCAAGGATATATATTTCAACACACGTTAACTAAAAACACATACACATCGGATGCAAGAATTTTTACATGTATGTCCATTTTAGAAAAAGGCGTGGAATTTGTAATACAGCTGTGCAGACTTCACAAGGCGGAAGCGAGGTAAACGCGTTCTTCATCGACGGCAGCCAGGAACAGAGTGAACTAGCGTCTACGGAGAGAAGGCAACTTTTGGGATCGTGATCTGATCCTCCTGTGCGCATCTCAATTTGCGCATATGCTGCCGTGCACTTCGTGAAATTTTGTTTATTTACGTGAAGTACTCTGTGGTTTTGAAATTTGCGTCATGTGTTGAGAATGGATGAAATTGTATTACGTCTGTATTTGATCTACAGTGAAATACAGTTCAATTAATAAATCGGTGTTTGTTGAAAAAATTAATTTATGCTTGGAGATAAAAAAATAAAATTTTTGCTAATGAAAGTTGTGCACTTTTCATTAAAAAAGTTTATTTCTTTTTATACATTAAACATTGAATTAATTATATACATTCAATAATAATGAAATATTATCTATGATTGTTGTTAATTAAGCATGCCTATCTTCTGTAAATTATTGCTAAAACATGTGCAAATAATGAGGAAATATACGTTATGCTAGTTTATTTCTTAGCAGGTAATCACAGGACTATGATAGAGAGTGTCTATTATTTGTTCCTGAAATTTCTTTATTGCTTATACTAAGCTTATGCATTAAAGTGTATTAAAAAGCTTATTTACGACACATATGAGCACATTCTGTTGCATCAGCTATGTGAGAAGTTGGTGTTATAACTGGCATTTCAACTATGAATTAAACTATTGACATTTCATCATCTGTACAAGAGATTTTAATTATATCATTAAGTCGTGCATGTGAGACAAATGCATTAAATTGTTATTACAATAGTGTGAAAACAAGAAAATTAAAGTCAATTTCTTTGAAAAAACTGTTACATTTTGGAAAAAATAAATACTTTAGACATTCATATTCATCATGTTATTCTCAATATATTTACAATGTCAAGCTAATAATACCTAAGTATTATTTGTGATAATTTATCATTTTAAAAGAGGTATATTATATGTCAAGGACAAGGTTGACAAAGAAAGTATAAGAATTCTTTCTGTAACTAAACATGATTCACTACTCAGTACTAAAATAAAGAGGTTTATCAATCCATGAATAACGTGTTTTTATGTACATCATCTTACTGGATGGTTGCTGCCAATGAATCGACTGTCTGTGTAACAGCTGGAGAACAAGGTGCTCAGAATTATCATTGATGCTCTGTGTTTTGTCTTAAAAAACATACATCAACCTGGATTTTAAAATGAAATTAATAGACATGAAGCTTAAATAGAAGTATCTAATTTTAAAATAACTGTAAGAGCCATAGCTGCAGTTTACTTAATAATTCAGATATTTGTGATTTTATCATTGAGGAGCCTTTCAATGGCTAAGGATTATGTAACATAACAGTATAGTAGTAGACTACAGTTAGTAAATTTGCAACATTTTTATTGCTAGTTCATAGTTGAGATATTAGTAAAGACCATTTCAGGTTGAATGTTAGCTATAACATTCTACCTGAACTGCCTACAGTACTTCGATCTTGCATGTATTTTCACTTACTGTCTCCAGAGGCAGAATTTTTTGTTTTTACATCCAGAGCTCTTTGATAGTGTTTTTTCCACACATGACAGTTCAACACAAATCGAAAACGGGGGACACTTCTACATAAAAGAAACATTCAATTGTTGGATGGATGATAGTACTTTGTACAGTTTGGTGGCATTTATGTAAAAATTATGTGTTGGTTATTTTTCAATAACTTGCAACAGTGATTTTGATTATAAATTTGTTTTAGGAAATTCTAAGCTACTGGATAACAAAAATATAGATTTTAGCAAAATGTTCATGTTATGCGTAAAAAATGAAAAATACCTTAAGATACATTTAAAATGTCAAAATTTCGGAAAAATATAACACTCTTTAAACCTCAGTTTCCTTACATCTAAATAGTATTAAGTGTGAAAATTTGTATAATTTATATATTTTTAATTACTTGTATAATGTATGCACTTGTGAATTGAGATCAATTAGTTGTTTTAACTGTTTTAAAAAATGAAGCAATATTATGCAGAGTAAGGAAATCAAGATTGTGATCCGATGACAATGAGATTAATGTTTAAATGTGAAATGGAAAGTTGTTATTTATTATATTATCAGAGAATTATTAAACTGGGCATAATCGCCAAGGAAGGTATTGAATGCTACGTGAAAATATGTTTACTAAAAAATTTGAATTTCATAATGAATGTATCCAAACACATGTTTTGAGTCAAAAGTTTGAAACTTGATGGCTGAGTGTAAATATAAAATTATGGATGTTTAAATACTTTGTAATTAGGCACATAGGTCAGGTTAATCTTTTTAAATAAGGTAAGGAATGCAAGAGCTATATGCCTAAAGGAAAATATGCCTTCATGGAGGAATTTCAAGGCAAAACTGACATTTGAGTGCATATTAAAAAATAATACATCTAATTTTCATTCAATTTATACATATTTCATATGTAAAAAATTCTGATATATGCTACATTACTGTTAATTACTTGACTTGAAAAATATAGTAAATACACAGAAATTTAAGATTTGCACATTTCGAAAAATATTAAATATATGAGTATACATTATCCTTGTAAAAAGCATAAAATACATAAATATTTATTAAATTATTATAAATGTATTTGGAAATGAAGGATTTATTCTTTCATAAACCCCTGTTAACGTTATTGTGAAGAAATCTAGTTATTAAATATATCTAAATTTATAATGATTATAAATATTATTTAAATATATAATAACCTTAACATTTAATTGTAAACATAAATTGAAAATTTTTAGCAGGAATTTTTTGTTTGCTATTTCAGCAAGAATTATTCATACTGGAAAGCAATCTGTTAAAAAGTGCTGTAAAGCACAGTCTACAAGATGTGTACTTAATTTTATCTAACAAATGCCTGGCTATTGACCATTAAAGTGCAGAGCACATATCCAGATGAGCAGGACTTGTCCAGAAACACACAAAGTACATAAAAGTGAGGTAGACAGATGTGTACTTAAGGAATTAGTAAAAAATAATTTTTAGAATATGCATTGTTGAAATTAAGGATATAAAAAAATATAATACAGTTAAAAGTCTTTAATCCGGACTCGTCGGGACTTCAGTGATTCCGGATTAGGGGTTTTTCCAGATTATAGATCATAAATTTAAATCTGGTAAGATGGCATGCAGAAATTATACAATTAAAAATATGAAACCATAATTTCTGTGTTGACGCATGCGCAGAAAGTTTGTAGCTTTGAGGTCCGGATTATGGACGTCCAGATTAAAGACTTTTGACTGTAAGTATCAAAAGAATTCTTTCCTTACATTTTGTAATAAATCAGTTACAAGTTTTAAACAATATTAAAAATAAACTTTTTTAATCCATTTCAAAAATACTCATAGAAAGTTAAGTACATGGAAATCAGTAGCAATATTTAACGTATTTTACTATGGAAATAACAGCTGCTCTAATTTGAAATTAACTGAACTGAGTATTAATTATAAAGTAGCTCTGATTTTTAAAGGATGCCTCAGAAGCTAAAAAATCATTCTGCATTTGAGAAGGTATTTCAGGAAGAAGCTCTGTAAATAGGAAAGAAATAATGCATAATTTTGATTTTAGTATTATAATAAACTTTGATCTTAATTTTTGTAATCATTAACCAAATAAAATCAAATTAACTTAAAATTTCTTTGTAATGTAATTAACAAGAACATGTGAAAATATTTCATTCAAATTAAACTTTTCTGGGAAAGTATAGCATTTAATTCCGCTCAGAATAATACATTGTTTTAAAATATTTTCTTTTTACATACTTATGACTTTGAAGTATTACGGAAAAAGAAAATATATATATTTATATGTATATTTACGATGTAATTACAAAATGTTTACCGCCGATTATGTTAAAACCTATTGATCTTAATGGATAGTCACTGAATAGTTTGGTTTCCACGAGAGGTGCACTACTGCTTCAGGGCAGTACACGAGGAAAACCAGTTAAGACCTCTCCTCTTATTTCTACCTATATTGTTTAAATTGAGGATTTTGGATCTTTAGAGAGTGTTTCTGGCATCTGTGTTGGATGGTCAGATTCTTCCAGCTCTAGTATAATTAAAAGTATCAGCTTTGTGTTCTCATGCCACCGATACTTTAATCTGATGTGCCAGTAAATTAGTGGCTAGCTTAATAATTAACTATGTAGTCTTAGACTACTGATCAACATTTTTCATTTATTTGATTGTTCGCATTTATTTGCATCGCCAGTAGCTGTGGTTATGCTCTAAGTTCAGGCCATGCTCTGTTTTGTTAAAAGTTCAGTTTAAATAAAAAGGTTGTTTTAAAATCTTTCATAAAGCTTTGTCATAATATCTCAAGTGATAATTATATTAGGGTTATAAGACTAAAATTCCATTATTAGACCAAGAATAACCTTATAACTTAATGGAAGTTTAAGATATTCATAATGACTAAATGTGTAAGTTTATTAAAAAGTTAATAGAGACAGAGCTTAAATTGCACCGGAGCCTGGCTCCGGTACTTCTTAGTTTTTGGAATAAATCATAAATAAGGCTCCGGCACTTCTTTTATGCAACTGAACAAAAATTTGATCTCAAACATTTAATTTTTTGCAGTAAAACTGTATTACAAATCGCTTATTAAATTTTAATTTATCTCTTTACATTTTACTTAATTTTAATTACTTTAATAATTTATTAATTAAATAACAATCATTAATTAAAAATAATTGATACTTATTAATATTAATTAAATAATAATGAATTAATTTGGTATTAATTAACTATTTAATTTTTAAATTATTAATGATTGTAACAGTCATTTTATTTATTTATTTACTTTTCTTTTCCTTTGCTGACAGTTTAGCATAGGGTTCTGGCACTTCTAAGTTTAGAAATTAAGTCCTGAATAAGGATATTTATTAATTATAGGAACTTGATAAGTAACCTTCACCAGCAATTTAATAGCCAGTTGATTGTGTTGTTGCCAAAGTAATTTTGTCATGATTTGAATATGGTTATCTTCCACTGTCGGGGCCGTTCCTAGCGCGGTGCAGCTGTAAAATTATGCAACAGCTGAACACTCGCGATACCACAACTAAATATTTTTAATTCATTGTACTTGTCACATGTAAATACTTTTTATACAATTTGTCACATATAAGTACTTAGTGAGTATGAAATAAAAATTCAACTAATCATTAAGAATTTTTTTTTTTAATTTGGGCACTGTATTTTTAGGAAAATACACAGGCAGCCAATGGCCTAGGGACGGCCCTGTCCACTGATGTAAATCTGTCGTGTTAGTCCAGCTGACAAGTATTTCATATTTCTGGTGTATAACTCTCAAGCTACGTTCTGCAGTAGAATTGCTTAAAAGTAAGAATGAAACAAGGATAACACATATGTCATTCATTTGCTGCACAAAGTATAACTCAAGATATTTGAAGTTAAAGCTCAGTTATATTCACTGCATTGCAACATGTTGAGAGAAAGGCAATTTTTATCCTTACCGTCCTACACCAGGGATGGCCAACACACGGCTTTTACTTTTTATGCAGCAACTACAGAAAAGTATATCATTTTTAATAAAATTCCCAGCAAGTCTGTAAATTACTTCCAGAGAACAGGCTCTAAACAATAATGATATTGCTAATATGAGCTCTAAACAATCATGCATACTGCTTTATTTCAAGCCTTTCACATTAACTATTACAAACTTTGATTTAATATTGAAGCAAATAGACATAGAAGATATGCAAATTCTAGTGATCTGTTTGCTCTAATGCGTACCAATGATGGTGATATGTTACTTAGGGTTATCATGTTTTAGGTTTGAAAATGCTAGACTGTAGGAATCTGCAGGAAACGGGAAAATGAACACTTGCCCCCTCCTCCAGAATTGAGTAAAAAATATATTTTTGCATCAATATAATATTGCATATTTCATAATCTGTTATAAAATCTTCAAAATGTGTGCGTGTGATTATGGCAAAGCCTCGAGGGCTATCTGCCTAAGAGGAGGGATGCCTTCGTGGAGGACTTTCTATGGAAAACTGGCTCCTATACACGTTACACATGGGGAAAACCACGAAAACGCCCATGCAGCCAGCCCGTTCACGGGATTCGAACTTCAGACCGAACTACTAGTGTTCAGCGACTTTATCGCTCGCTCGGCCGCTGGTGGGCCCAAAAATCTTCAAATTAAGTAGTTAAATAACAATGTGTTGATTTGATTGTTGGAACTGGAATATGGCAAAGATCATGTGGGGGAAGAAATACCTTCATGGAAGACTTTTTAATCAAAACTAGTTTGTTGGTTTGGTTTATTTTATTATGGCAAAGCACTTGATGGCCATCTGCCTAAGGGGAGAGATGCCTTTGTGGAGGACATTCTAAGGGAAACTGGCTCGTATACACATTACACATGGGGAAAAACATGGAAATGCCCATGCAGACAGCCCGTTTGAGGAAATTGAACCTCGGACCAAACTACCAGCGTTCAGTGACTTTACCGTTCGGCCGCTGGTGAGCCAAAACTAGCTTGTATTCATATTCATAAATACTTCGGGTGTTAACTGACATACTTTATCTTTCGGATGTGCAAAGAAAATAGACAAAACTTCCTGCTCAGTTCTGTTTGTAATAATAAATGCACAGGGAAAGCCGTGAAGCAAAGCATCAAGTAAAAGAAGTGTGATTAATTCAATTCTGTAACCGTTCAACCTATGTGTACCATTTATACATATATAGTCTGATCCCAACTTCTGAAGAAAGTGCCTCTGGGAGTCATTCATTTTCATTAATGTGAAATCATCATTTTAAAATTCAGGATAACTTTCTAAAATTCTATTTTAAGGCTTATAAAATAAAAGAGTTGTTATCCTCACTAGTAATTTCATTAACATTTATACAATCATTTTTATGCCTTACAGCATTTGATTGTGGATTATAAGAATTTTCGGTACACTTCTGTTACTGGGACCAGATTCAGAAATGTATACATTCATATGTACACATATATATGCATACACGAACACATCCATCCAGCCATACATGCATACATTTCTGATTCTGGTTCTGATAACGGAAGAGTACCGAATTTTCAATATTCCATAAATCATTCTTTGTCAAAAGATGCAGTATCATATACAGAATCTTGAATTTTATCTAAAATTTCATCAAAAGATACTTTTCCAGCAATTTAAGTTACATAAATTAACATTAGAATGGTATAACTGCCGTTCTAATTTTGTAAGAGACAGATGCCCTATACCCTTTCTATGACTTACAATGGGTTTTTCTATATAAGCAGTACATTTTCCATTATTAAACTGGCTTACTGGGCAATAAGCATTAATTTTGTTACTCCCTTGTATTTTTAAATGTCCCATGCCTTGCACTTTAGATATAAAATAATGTCCTGAATGATGGCATACAAAATAAATATCTTTTACATGTAATGGGTCATGTTTCTTTGTAAGTTAAAAAAATTTAGATTATGTTTCCATTTCAAAATTCTCCTTTCACAACATGAAATCATTAAACACAGAGAAATCTCTTTCTTTTTCAATGACTATTTCATGTTCCATTTGCAAATGTAATGAAAAGTTTTCCTTTGGAAAACCTTCATTACATAATGTGCATTTATATAATTTTTTAATGATGAACACTCAAGGGCAGTAAATGCACTATCTGATTGTGAAAATAATAAATTTTTATTATTGTTGAACTGACGACTATATAAACTGCATTTAAATTGGAAAACTATTTTTACTTGCTTTGAGTAATGTTGTTTGTTGTGATATATGCAATTTCATGCACTGACATTTTAGATTGCTGTTACTTGAGAAACATTTTTTTGGAATCAGGGCAGCTAAAACTTTTTTGAAGTTATACTGGATTTTGAAGCAAAAGTATATGAAATCGAATTATCATTGACGACTTTATAAAATGCATGATCTGAATTGGAATTAAATATTTCAGCAGTAGAAATATGCTTTTTATTGGAATGTATGTTCTTCAAATGATGCTATAAATTGCTGGCATTTGAAAAACACTTTTTTGCAAATAGAACAGTTGTAAGATTTTGAAATTACAGTTTTCTGAAAGATGTTACCAATCGTAATCAAAGCGGAAATGTGAATTTCAGATCTATTGTCTTGAATGATCATTGATATCACCACCGAGCTCATTTAAATTGGTGCTATATATTATAATATTCTGAAGCAGAATCCTCACAATATTCCTAAGTATTTGGCCGTAAGAAGGGTCTTTTATTGAGAGATTCTTCAGTTCATTATAAATATGTGAAAGCAAAATTCACATACTAACGCAGCATAAAACGCACGAAGTCAAATGCAAAATGTAAACAGACACATTTTTGACGTATCTGTTAACGTCACATGATGCGCAAACTGAGATGCGCGTAAGACGGGAGGATCAGATTCATGATCCCAAAAGTTGCCTTCTCTCCGTAGACGCTTGTCAGAGTGAGGGACCGTCGGAATTTTTTCCCAAGGTTCTTTAATATACTAAGGTTAGGCCAGGAACGGAAAAAGCGTGCCATTGGTTGCTGGTAGTGACGTCACCTGGGAGACAAGACGCATCGGCCGACGCGTCTGCTACATGATTTTGGTAATGGAAAAAATGTAAACTAAAGCAAAATGATCATTTTATATGTGGTAGATACACCGGAAATACCGGGTATATACTTTCCGATTAAGTATTTTGTTAAAGAAAAAGTTTATTTTATGCACAGAATTCGTACGAATGCTGAAAATAATTGTAAACATTAAATTCTTTTCGTAAAGGAAAGCATTAGAAAATGAAAAACGATATTTAAGTTAATTAAGGGAAATAAATATTGTAAAACAAGGTATTTTTCAATATTTTTTCGTAGTATTGTTTGCACTAAATAAATCTTGTTGAACAGAACACATGATGGCATAACTGCTAAAGACCATGGTAAAAACATAATCAAAAAGTATTATTCTATTTATTTTCATTGCTCATGCACTTTTTTTAATACAAATGAACTTTGACATTCCATGAGAAATATATGATCGTGTTTTTCAGTTTAAATTACATATCTCAACCAAAAATCTATATGAAAAGATTTGATTTAACAAATTCATATTTAAATACCATAAAATTCTACAAATTTCTTAATATCCGTCATTATACTTTTAAATAGTATACTTATCGCATTCTTTTTAAAGTGAAAAGTCACTTCATACTGATTCACTTCAGATTTTAGCAGACGTGCATATATTTTCAGTATAATCTAAAAGTACTCTTATAATCCCTTACACTCCCAAGATTTCTATATAACATTTATCCTGACGTGATTATTTGCTATAGTAAATAATCTTCGATATTGGCATCCTATTCTTCCTTCCATGCATTAAAAATGGAACAATTAAAATACATTTTCTTACACATATACGCACAATAATAATAATAATAAACTTGCCCTACATCTTAATTTCGGCCCACCAGCGGCCGAGCGGTAAAGTCGCTGAACACTGGTAGTTCGGTCCGAATCCCGCGAACGGGCTGGCTGCATGGCCGTTTTCGTGGTTTTCCTCATGTGTAACGTGTATACGAGCCAGTTACCCTGAGAAAGTCCTCCACGAAGGCATCACACCTATTACGCAGATAGCCCTAGTGTGCTTTGCCATAATTAAATACACCACCACATCTTAATTTCAATTCAGTCTGTACACAAATTAAATATTTTTAATTACTAATGTATTTTTATCAGCTTGTTTCTTAAAATACTTTTATTATACTCGAAATATGTGTTCAATATTGAATTATTTTTCTTTCTCTTATAATTAAAAACAAGTTATATGGAATCAAAATTAAAACATATGCAGCAGTTAAATAACACTGAACAGAATATTTTACTTACTCTTTCGCTATTTGTATTCTAGCATTATACACAGATTTCTTTTCCTTCAGTTTCAAGCATGTGTAAGTTATATCAATTAAATTACACCACACATACCTGTATGCATCAGTTAAATAACACTGAAGGAAATATGTCACTCACTCATTCGATGTTTGCATCATAGTGTGGTCGAGAAATTGTTCTTTCCTCACGGTGAGGCATGTATCAGTTTACTTAGTTCGCAAAGCTTAACCCAGACGCTGCTTCAATACATAGAATTAAAGAAAGTAAAAAAAACATGTGAATGAAGTTGGATACGCGAATTTATTAACTAATCATTCAGGTACTCAGTATTGGTAAACATGACACTGAGTTTAAATATCTCACTACGATGTAAGTCTCATACACAAAGTGAAGATTATGATAAAAAATGATTTAAAATGAGAAATTTTTTCAATTTAAATGTAAAATAGCAGTAAAATGAAAAATAAATGTAAAATTACATCACAGTTATGTATGAAAACTACATAAATTCATTAAAAAATAGTTATTTTATCTGGTTGTAAAGAGTGTTTTCCGCCAAAAAACGTATTAACGTGTATAATTCTGACACAACGCTATAGCACAATTTGCCACTTCCGCCTAGGTATAATAGCAAATTAACAACACAAATCAAATCAAACTGTTGATGCAACGAAAGTAAACAAACGCCAAGAACTAACGCTGTCACCCACATGACGTCATGCGTATGTGGCATAACTTTCTCCCTGCACTGCGCATCGCTCTTGGGCCCCCCCCCTGATTTTTTCCTACTGGTGAAGAGAGAGAAAGCTGATTACGTCCTCTTTTGGGTCAGTGGACAAAGAATATTCATAAAGAGTTCTCGACAAAGGTTATTGTACTTGATCCACTAACTTCTTTCTTGACTGTTCTTTGCTTGGAGCCATGAAGTAAGAGAAACACAGATGGGTGAAATTATTAACAATGATATTTCTTTACTAAGTTCATTTCGAAATATAAAGGTAACTATTCGCGAATTTTAATCAAAAACAAAGAGTTTAGTATAGGAGTCAGAAAACGCTTGTAATGCTAGCGCGAAAGCTTTGCGTATTGCTCGGCTCAGCGTAAATGGAAAATAATTACGTATTTGTTGTACTCTTTTAACATATTTTTTTATAATGACCAAATTTATAATTTTAAAGGAAGGGGACGGATAAACCCGAGACAGTCACCTTTTTGTCAAGTACCTCTAACAACTCCTTGGTACTTACGCATTAGCCGCAACCACCAAGAATTTAACGTCGCATTTCTATAACTGTCACTACAATTATACTGTCACAATTTAAACAGACCTATTGCTATCGTGAATATTTATAACATGTAATCTGTTTTCTATTGGATCTTCTGCATTGAATCTATAGTTACTGCTTATTGTATATTTATGCGTATTCTTGCTTCTATTGCATCTTAATTCTTTACTAGCCCCACTAAAACTTTTCGTATTTCCTAATGTGTTCGCCCCCTTTATTTCAGGCTCTTGCACCTAGCATATTTAATGTGCCGCGTGAAAAGGCGCAATTAGGTGCCTTAACATGGCCATTTAATTTAGAACCGTCTGGTAAAACAGTATTACCTTATATATTCGGAAAGCATATATACCAGATCAATTTCTTTCATAAATTCGGGTGAGAATCTAATGCATTACCTAGCTCAGTAAATTTAGCAGAGAAAGCATCAGCGAAGCAATTAACAGTGCCATTGTCTGTATTTAATAGCATAATCTTAGCTTTATTATTATATTAAATATTATTAGCACGTTCTTTACCAGCCAAAATATAAATCGGTATATATCCACGCAAAATCTGAAGAGCCGCCTACGAAACAGATCTAAAACACATACTAATTCACCGTTACGTGTAGGCTGCATTCAGAGGAACTTCAGGAATAGAACGAAAAGAAGAGAATTAAAAACAGACTAGTTTCACACTCCACACTATTCTAACTACATTCCATACACAGATGTACGTAAAAGAGAACTGGTAGTCACATCACTGCTTTGGATGTTTCTGGTATCAATAATGTAACATTGCATACCAAGTGATACAATTTTACACTCTGCAATTCTGGTTTTCCGCATTTATATTCGTTTGAAATCAGTGAAACCAAGGCCCGAAATAGCTAACTACCATCTACCAACTCTAAAAGTTAAAATTCATAACTCGGAAGTAGAAGGTAAAGCTACTAGAAAAATAAGTAGTGAAAGATGGTGCCTTTCTTCTCTTGTTGAGACACCAAAAATTGTTTTTAATGATAGTCTAAGCTTTTGCATTTTCCGAAAAGAGCAGTCATTTCTTGACTAAGCTAGAAGAATCTCATGTGAGGCATCTCTAGCTCATATGTGTATTTATATATATTTAATGTTACCTTCACTTCACAAGCGCGAAAGTGAAGAAAAAAAAAAAAAAAAAAAAACCTTTGCTATCCTGATTTTTACTACATGTTGCTTGCGGATTATCCGATGAACAACGTTATGATTCAGTATATGCGTACAGCGCTTCGCCCCCAGTGTTTGTACTTACATTGTTTGAACAGAAACATGGGAGCAACAATTTCAAAAACAAAAACTGGAAAATACGGATCTCCAAGATTTCCTTACTCAACACTAACTGAAGCCCCTTGTTTCACGAGGAGCGCCAATTTCCCCTGAAAAACAGGTTCAGAATAATATCCTACCGCCATTTTGGAGTGAAAGACTAGAGGAGGAATTGCCTCCCACCCAACCTGCAGCTATCCCCCCCTCAGAGGGAGAATGAAGAACCAGAGGAGCAATCCGGTGATTGTACCCTCCCCCCTACTGAAAGCTCTAACAAAACCAAGAGAAAAATTCCTTTTTTCTTTGTAGAACCTAAGGATTTTGAATTTCTAACTTCACTTGTACAAGCAACTGTGCCTACGGCAATATGTAGAATGAAAGGAAAGTTTTTACGCATAGAAATGCAGAATGAAGCAGATTATCGCTCGGTAGCCCGTAAAGGCTATCCTGCGCGGCCTGCCTAATACAGCAAAAGCAGAAAAAATACAATCAGAACTGCAATTATTGGGATATTCAATAATCAGTGTCACTCAACTCCGTAGGCGCAGATCCCGTTATCCTATGCCTTTATTCTTAATTCAACTAAATCCATCACTCAACGTATATGATATTTTCGAAGAGACAACCATGTTTGGAATTGAAATCAAATTTGAGAAACATATCGGGAAGAAGGGGCCGAGCCAGTGTTGGCGCTGCCAAGGCTTCTTTCACACTTCCGCAGTGTGCACACTGCCAATCCGGTGTCTGAGGTGTGCCGGACCGCATTACGCGTACCAATGCACCAAAGACCCGGAAGAAGCCAACACCTGCGCGAACTGCCTTGGGCGGCGCGCAGCCAACTGGTTTCACTGCCCCAGAAACCCGGCAAACAAAAATAAAAATCCCCCCATTCCATCGGATAACGGGAAGTCAAAATTTGTACCGGCTCCGGCTAAAGCTCCTCATAGCAGCACGGACCCCTCTTTTAGCGATGTCGTTTCCGAACGGAAAAATCCCGGACCACCATCACACTACAAAGGACCAGAAGCAAGCCCCTGCATCGAAGCAAGCCCAGAAGCAGAGTCCTCTTCTTCAGCCACCACGACCGGCCCAGGCTCTAGCCCCAACTGTAGATGATGGCAGTTGTACTGATACACTTAGGAGTGTATTTCAAATTGCCTCCGAATTTGGAATTGAGCATCGCATCTTCTTACAAACCTTCAGAAATGCTCTCCCAAAGCTCCGAAATGTCTCCACGGGGCCTGAGAGAGCGTTTTATATTTACGAGGCATACTGCGGCCTCCTAAACTAACGGCTTTACATTCAACAGTACAACTAGTGATGACAGCCTCCTGATCTCCTACTGGAATGCAAATGGAATCAAGAAGAAGATTCACGAAGTCCGGGATTTTATTAATGAGCACCACATGGACCTCTTCCTCGTTCAGGAGACACATCTGGTTGAGGGATTTAGCGCGAACATCGCGAATTATTTCTGCTACCGCAATGACAGAGAGGTATGCATCAGTGACACTGTTCGTGCTAGTGGCGGTACTAGCATTTATATAAATCGCTCCCTAAAACATTCTAGAATCCCCACGCCACCACTGGATGCCTTAGAAGCGACAATTGTTCAAACTCATATTCCAAATTTCCCCCCAATAGCAGTAGCGTCCTGCTATATGCCTCCGAGACAGGGACCTGCATTTATCTCTGATCTCAGAAAATTAAGTGGTGTAGCAAACAACCTGATTATCGCAGGAGATTTAAATGCCCGTCATAGAAGTTGGGATTGTGTCACTGCCAACAACTATGGCGATAAATTCAAACTTTGGGCTCAGGACTCCCGTATCCAAATTATAGCGCCAAACACACCTACCCATTTCCAGTTTCCTGGGGGGTTACGTGCTCCCTCCATTATTGATTTGGCATTATTTAAAAATATTCCAGTAGATTATTCGATTGAAGTGATCCCGGAATTGTCCTCTGACCATTATCCGGTTCACCTCACCCTTAAAACATCCAAAATCAACCAAAATTAACCGGCGCAAGTCTCTACAAATTGGGACAACTTTCGGTATGTCTTGGAAAATGGTACTCTCCCCCTATCAAAATTGACGATAATCAGGAGGTTGACTTAGCCATTGACAGGCTCAACCAAACCCTAGGAAGTGCATTTACAGCAGCTTCCAAGCCCAAATTCTGGCAAAATTATTATAAATTACCTGATTTCATTAAAGAAAAAATCAAAATCAAAAACCGACTTCGCAGAGATTGGCAAAATACACGTTTGGAAGACATTCGAGTGCAACTGAGAAGGATCCAGAATGAGATCAAGTCTGATATCAAGAAATACACAGACGAAAAATGCGCAAATTACCTTAAGTCCTTAAAGACTTCTGACAAAAGCCTTTGGGTTGCTAGCGCACGACTTCGCAAACCAAAACACGACATTCCCCCCCCTAATGGGCACGGTCAACGACCGGATGGCATTAACAGACACTGAAAAGGCTGAACGCATTGCGGACAGTCTTCAAACACAATTTTCACCCAACACTGGACTCATGTTCGATTCCTGTGCAGAGCATACGCATGAAGTCCAACACCAAGTTGAAGAATTTCTCTCCTCAGATGCACAATCTGAGGAACCCATTATCACAACAATGACTGAGATTTCTGCCTTTATCAAAAATCTCACTCCCGCAAAAGCACCTGGCCTGGATAGGATTTCTAATCGCATGATTAAAAATTTACCAGTAAAATTCATATTTTACCTAGCAGTTTTGATAAACTCAATGCTAAGGTTAAAATATTATCCTCATAGCTGGAAGAATGCATTAGTCATTCCTATTCTAAAACCTGGAATGGACCCAAAGGTCCCTCAAAATTATAGACCGATCAGCCTCCTGTCTTCACTTAGTAAAATTTATGAAGCTATACTGCTTAGATACCTGAATGATTTCTGCCGAAACCGAAATATTATTATTCCTCAACAATTCGGTTTTCGAGCTAAACACTCAACTCAGGCCCAGCTACTGAGGGTAGTAAAAATCATTCACACAGGATCTCGCAGTGGAAAGCCTACAGCTATTGTTTATTTAGACGTAGCAAAGGCTTTCGACAGGTGTTGGCATATCGGAATTTTATTCAAGCTCATGCGACTTGAAATCTCGGCTAATTTCGTGCACATAATGCACTCTTATCTCACTAATCGTACCTTTTCTGTTAAAGTTAAATACTCTGTTTCTTCTCCTCGCCCTATCCTGGCGGGAGTGCCTCAGGGAGGAATTCTTAGCGCTACGCTCTTCAACTTGTAAACGACATACCACAAACACCAAGTGTCGATTTAGCACTCTATGCAGACGACACAGCCATCATTTCACAGCCCTCAACACTACATGCCACTCTCAATCACCTACAGCTGTATTTAACAGACCTGGAGTCCTGGCTGTCCTGGAGACCTGGAAAATCAAAATTAATGTCGCAAAAAGTGCCGCCACAGTTTTCTTTTCCAGAAAGAGGAATGTCCATAGTCAACTCCCTCCACTCAGGTTATTTGATGAAAATGTACCCTGGGTGGACTCCTACAAATATCTGGGAGTATATCTAGATGCGAAGCTGCTCTGGAATACCCACATCAACTATGCCATACCAAAGCCAGAACAACAAGAACCCAACTGACGTCTCTCCTCAAAAGAACCAGCAACCTCTCCCTCAATAACAAGATCCTGCTTTACAAGAGTACCATTCTACCGATCCTGACGTACGCAGCCGTCGTCTGGTCAACTGCCGCCAATAGTCATCTGAAGAAAATCCAAGTATTCCAGAGCGTCACGCTTCGTATTCTGACAAATGCTCATTATTTCGTCCGTAATGAAGTGTTACATAATGATCTCAAAATTCTATCCCTTGATGCCTTTTTCCGGCAAAATTCGGCTAAATTCTTCAATAGATTATCTCAGATCGAAAACCCACTCTTGCATTCACTTCCTGCCTATGACCCAGCAGAGCCCAGCTCAGCTAAGCGAGCTAGGAGCGTTCTAGATAGAACATTTAACATCTTTCCTAGGAAGCCAAAGCGGAGGTGTCTGCTTGACTAGGAATTCTTTCTAATTTTTAAAATTAACTAGCACTTCACGGGCCTAACCCGGCGACCCTTAACTATTTCTTTATTATCTTATGCCCGCCGAACTTAATTCGGCCTAGTTCCTCGGTCCTTTTTCCATGCTGCTATAGATAACATGCTTCTCCACTTGCCAAGACCTCAGCTTTTCACAAATCACGGTCCAGACAATTAGGATTCTAATTTACAATAGATTAACTGACTCTTTAATACTTTTATCAATTCAAATAACTTATTTAATTCTTAAACCATATGTAAATATTGCAATCACTGAAATTAATTTCTCCCGGAATTTTACTTCAAACACTTTTATACTAATTTTTTTTTTCAAGCAATCTGCATTTAAATCTACAAGCTTGCATTTCTTCAATTCGCATCTTCAATCAAGTAATTTAATTTAATCCTGCCCCTATTTTTATTTCTTTTTATTCCACTTCTCATCTCCCACTTAAACCACTCTTCCTCGCTTGTCTTCCCTTTAATCCTCTTAAAAACTTCTCCGTCTTTTTCACAGTTAACTTTCCTTACGCTTCCTTTCCGCTCGAAAAGTTGCTCCTATTCTTCCACTCGCCACAGGCGGTCGGAGAACTTTTCGCCTTCTTGAATTGACTATCCCCCCCTCCTCTTCGCTCCTCCATCCCTTGCTTCGAGCTTTAGTCGCAAGACTCTCTCCCCCCCCCGCCCATTCCCAAGGCATTAGCAACTACTGCGGTTTTCCGTAATACCTAATATACCTTTCCCAAGCCCTGGAAAATTATGTTTCCCGGCTGATTGTCTTCCAACCTTTCCGATTCCATTAATGCAATGCATTCAGGAATTCGCCTTAATCATCACCTCTCTCTCTTTCAATCTTGGATAACAAGTTGAAAGCAGAAAGAATTTCTCGTCCCCAGCGTGGACTTCTTATCCATTTCTTTCACAGTAAACCCTTAATGGTTTCGATCACTTCCCTTTAGCCAATGCTCTTTCTTAATTAATTCAGTTTTCTTAACGAAGTTGTGGAGGTAATTGCATTAAGTTGCAAAGGTACTCCGGAAAATATCGCCTTGGGCCTGAAGCACCGGCTCTATCAGCGCGACTCATTTTTCGAAGAAAGAAAAAATGTTCTCAAATTCTCTCATGGTTCGACATAAGGGAGACGTAGATATGTGGATTTTACCTCACTCTATCCATGGGTTTCTTTTTTATTATTTCAAAAACATTGTAGGATTGTATGTTTCTCTGATGTTTTGTCTACATTCACAGGTCCATAAATATTGCGTCTAATCTCTTGGGCATCCGGAAGTCATTACGGAACGCTTTTGAGACGTGGAAGAGTACTTTGGAAGTATCTAATACCGCGTAGCAGAATGTTCTTTTGCAGAGAAAATCGGAACAGATGAAACGTTGAGTCGTTCGTTTGATAATTTATCTAACGCTGAAGGTTTCAGAAAGGAAAACCGTTCTTAAAGTGTTTTCTGATAGCGAATTTTGTTCTGAAGAGAAAACAGCTGGAAATGAAATGTCAAGTTCTTCGATTGAAGTTATATCTGATGAAAAACACCTTGCGGAACATATCTTGTTAAATTGGCTACTGAGGAGAAAACCGTAAATGAAACACTAATATTTGGACTGGAATTAAATCGGACGTTAAAGGGATATTTTCAGAAAAGAATAACATTGTTAAATTATCTTCTGATCGCGAATTTTGTTCTGAAGAAGAAACCGCTGGAAACGAACATCAAGTCCTTCGATTGAAGTTTCATGTGATGAAGAACCACCTTCAAAAACAAATGTCGTTAAATTGCCTCCCTGAAGAGGAATCCGTGATTGAAACTCCAAATTATATGTGACATTAAAGGGGCATTTTCTGAAAGGAATAACTTTATTCCTTCGAATTCGAAAAATTGCTTCTATAATAGGATGAGAAACAATCCCTTCCACAGCAAAATGAAGAGTTTGCAAGTAATGATATAATTAAAAGTAATGTTAGAAAACACCCTAAATGCAGTCCACCAGGACAACCAAATTCGTTTGGAGTGCATATGTCTCCTCTTAAAATGCCAGAAAAAAATTGCAGTTCAACAAAGTTATTTTCATTACAACACAGTATTTATAATAAGGAACATGTGACTCATATTTTTACAAAACTTGCACCTAAAGAATATTAAAGCACATATTTTACATTTGAAGGACCTCGCAGGAGGTCGCCAAATTGAAGACCATAAATTTTCGTATTTTTGTGAGCTACAACTCTTTCGCAATTTTGTCAGCTACAGCGAATTTTAGAATGCAGTTCAATTAACCGTGTTTTTAGTGTATCGTATTGGCTAGTCACTGGTCGGTGCAAAACGATATCGCAAACGCTATTGAAAATATCAGATTCGATTGAAGATATCACGTGATTGAATTTCGTTGCGTACGGAAATAATTCAACAAACGGCAATTTCTCAATCAACTAGTTTTGAAATTAAGGAAAGTTCAGCAACAGTTCCATCTGAACAAAAGTTAACTACTGAATCAAAACTGTAGTGATGACTTCCAACCTTAGTCACCACATACTGAAATTTCAGAAATCGTTTCAATTGATCAACAAACAGAAAGTGCTCAATCAGTAAATGTGAAATTATGAAAAGTTAAAAAATGGGTCCCACTCGCCAGGAAGCAGCAACGGTGCTGTGAATAAACGACGGAGTTAGCGATCTGGATATGAACGATATAAATTTAAAGAAATATGACTTAGTTGTCAACACTGATTACCAATTCAGTGTAAGGGGAGAAGAAACATTCGCTATTTAAATGTTTCGAAAAGTTGTTTTCTATTTTCTGATAAAATCAAATTTTTGGAAGTATAATATTTGTGGAATAAATGAACAAAGAATTATAACTGTCTGCCTTTTGCATACGAATAAATCTGTATTTGGACTACAGAAATTCGACAACTTAATTACACGAATTTTCCGATGGATGATAAGGTATTTGCCTCCATTTTCCAACATGCCTTCATGGTG
Organism: Stegodyphus dumicola; assembly: GCF_044657685.1. Classification (NCBI taxonomy): domain Eukaryota; kingdom Metazoa; phylum Arthropoda; class Arachnida; order Araneae; family Eresidae; genus Stegodyphus; species Stegodyphus dumicola. The sequence goes on from NC_140769.1 coordinate 12,571,454, forward strand.
TAACGGTAGACACCTCGGCGCGTATTCGTGATTTCCTGGTTCGAGTCCCGCCAAAGATTTTAGTTTTCCAATTATGTAGCACTTGTAACGTTAACACGAAAGCCTTGCTTAGAGAACAAATGACAGATAACTAATTTCTCAATTTGTTTGTTATAAAAGGATTATAATTACGTTTTTGTTAAGTTTATTGTACTGTTTAAACATATTTTGTTTATAATGACCGATAACAAGGATATGGAGATATTTCGAATGTAATATTTCTTTGAAAACCTGCTCTGTTACTGCCTCTACGCAGACAATGCATACGAAATACAAGAAAACTGTGCCTGAAACAACGCACGCCCAATTTCATGCGCTGGCATAACTTAGAAAGCAGTGCAATCGTGAAACATTATTTTGAAACAATGTTATCTGCAGAGGCTTATGATAAATTGTCTAAAATTCCAGTTAGATTTTTAGGTGAGTATTTAGAAAGTCTTATATCAGTATCAGTTTCCTAAAGATAGCAGCCCATTTTCACCATAAACGTTTTCACGACAAAAGATTATACCAGTATATACTCAATACCTCATGGTTAAGCCATACATCGGAAGTAGAAGGTAATGCTACTAGGAAAATAAGTAGTGCAGGATGCTGCTTTTCTTTTCTTCTTCAGATACCAAAAATTGTTTGTATGTTTCTGTGACGTTCTGTTTACATTCAAAGGTCAAGAAATATTACGTCTAATCTTTAGGGCATCCGGATGTCATTACGGAACGCTTTTCAGACGTGGAAGAATACTTTGGACGTATCCCATACCGCGTACCTGAATGTTCTTTTGCAGAGGAAATCGGAACAGATGAAACATTGAATCGTTCGTGTGAAAATTTATCTAACGTTGAAGGTGTTATTTTCAGAAAGGAAAACCGTTTTTAAAGTATCTTCTGATAGCGAATTTTGTACTGAAGAGAAAACTGCTGGAAATGAAACGTCAAGTTTTTCGATTAAAGTTATATCTGACGAAGAACACCTAGAGAAACATATCTTGTTAAATTGGCTTCTGAGGAAAAAACCGTAAATGAAACACTAATCTCTGGACTGGAATAATATAGGACGTTGAACGGATATTTTCAAAAAGAATAACATTGTTAGTGTCTTCTGATCGCGAATTTTGTTCTGAAGAAAAAACCGCTGGAAATGAACGTCAAGTCCTTCGACTGAAATTACATATGGTAAAGAACCACCTCCAGGAACAAGTGTCGTTAAATTGTCTCGCTGAACAGGAAACCGTATTTGAAACTCTAAATTATATCTGACATTAAAGGGGTATTTTCTGAAAGGAAAGGATAATTTCTATAAAAATAATGCTTGGAACACAGTTAGAACCGATATTAAAACCAATGACTTTATTCAAATTTTTAATGAACAGTTTGGGCTGTATAATGCCAAGAATTATGTACGTCAAGTTCAGTGTGAGGGAGAAGCAGTCTGTAGAACCGTTAAGTTCTTCGGACGAAATTAAGGAGAAACTAAAAAATAACAATCATATTTTCATATAAACCGAATACTTAAAATATATCTCGCATTAGCGATTTGACTGATTTACGTGAATATGCTATTATTAAAAGTAGTGTGTATATGCCGGAGCTGGCGCAGAGCCATTTACCCTCCCATAAAAACAGTACCCACTTTTAGAAATGTAATGGCTCTGTTTCACCCATATAATTTTTTTAAAACAATGGCTCTCAAATCACCCATTAAATTTCCACCCACTTTTAGAAAAGTAATGGTTCTCAAAGCCCCCATTAAAACCGCACCCACTTTTAGAAACAATGGTGTGAAAACCCTCCATTAAATTTCCACCCACTTTTAAAAACAATGGTGTGAAAACCCTCCATTAAAATCGAACCCACTTTTAGAAAACAATGGCGTCAAAACCACCCATAAAAAAACTGAACCCACTCTTAGGACGAACATGCAAAAGTCGCTGACACGGAAGGGTACCCCATTCGGCGAGCACCCCCTTTTTCTTTTAATAGTTCGAAAACTATTAAAAAAATGTATAATATATACCACCCATAGTTTACATTTGTTTATTTTTTTATTGCATAATGTCCTAAGGCCAAAGTATGAACACCATCCTCCAATATGTGTCGCTTGTCATCTTTTCCTGATAGGGCAATCTTATTCACTTGTATGGAATGAATCTCATGCTTTGTGCTCCTGATGAGATTCATGGTCCTGTACTGTACTTCCTGTGAGAACAAACAGCTTTTATAGTCCCCGAAAGATATCCTATTTTTCACTACACATTTCTTAACACCCTTAGACTTTTTAATTAGCTCTTTTTCAGTTTTACAAGCATACATCTTAGATCTTAAGCCAACGAACTCTTCCAAGATCTTCCCTGCATTTTCATCCTTCATCTTCCCCAATACCTTTTTATTGACTCGCGGTATTCCATACCTGTTACCTTCTGCATAGTCAGATGTATCAAAGTAGTCAATCATTCCTTTCATATCCTCATAAAAGTCCTCGGTCTGTATGTCATAGATGTAACTGTCAGTGTCCATGTACAATAGCTTGATATCGTCCCCGTATTTAGGCTTCATAAGATTATAATGGAAGTCGTACATCAGATGCTTCGATAGATCTAATATACTCATGCCGACGTATATTGGCTTATTAAAGATCACTTTCGTCTTGTTCATATGCACGGCGGCTAACCTTTCGTCGAAAATGGTCCTCCCCTTGAAGTTGGGCTTAGCAATGAGCTTCTCCGCTTTCTTGGGATCGCATACTAGTCTGATATCGAGTCGCTTCCTGATATTTTCCATCGTCTTGCCAAAGACCGAGTTGTTCATGAGTTTGAAGAAGTCTTTCTCAAAGTTATTGGTTGCCTTGGTCCTCATTTCAGTGTTCAGGTCTATGTATCTCTTCAACCAGGGAGACTGCTGAAACTCCAACACTTTGTGCACCTTTTTGAGCTTCATCCCCAACTGCAACAGTTGCTTCAAAACCCTGTAATGAACCACATAATGTTCTTTGTCATAGAGGGTCGTCAGTAGTTTTGGTTGTTTTGAGCCATCGGGCATCCTGCTCTCAGGTGCTAGAGGTAGGTCTGAATGGAGGTTGTGCAGATGGGCTGGGTACTGTAGGTCGCAATCGACGATGTATCCTGTGTCTGAGTCATCCGCTACTTGGGTCACATCTGACACAGTGCTCCACTTGAAGCCACCATGCGGTAGGTATTGACTCATGGCCCACCCGTAAAGGTTGTTGGCGTCAAGGTACATCAGGTAATTGGACTTCTTGTTCTCGTCATAGTCCTTCATGTACTTGTTGTTCGCCCTCCCATATCGGTTACAACACTGAGAGACACCTCCTCTGGTCCCCTTTTCTAGCATGAGTATCATGTCATAGTCTGTCAACAGCTCTAACTCGACCTCTGTGGTTTTGAGCATGGCATCCCAGGAGAGTCCAGGTGCGGTGAAGTACCATGCAGGATCCAACTTATAGGTCTTTAGACAGACATCTCGAAAGTGCTCCATGATGTCGGCAAGGATGAGTACATCAGTCTTCACATACAAATCGGAATATCCACCCAATGTCCTAATGTTGAAGGCCCTCCATACCCTTTTGGCGTGCTCGTAGTCCTCATCCTTTATGTGAGACTCATTCAATTGGTTGTAAAAGTCTTCTTGTGGGGGCAGCTTGGTCTCTTCGCATTTGTCCCACGAGTCCATGTAATCGTATGGATAGACGCCTTTTCGGGTGACGAGGTCTAGCTTGTCCTTGGGGAAGTACTTGGCTGTCTCCCTGAACTCCTTTACGTTCTTCGCAAGACTGTCTAGGCTAGCAGCCATGAACTTGAACGAGTCGACAAACCTCAACTTTATGCCAGGCAACTTTACTTTCTTCCCATCGCCTACATCTAACATCTTTGCCCCGACCTCCTTGCTGAATGAAATGTACCTCTCCTCGTTGTTCGGAATGACATCAATGTCTCCTTTCTCCCCACCGAGCTCCTTTATGAAGAGATGGGCGTCGTAGCCAGAGAGGTTGTGGATAAACACCGGAATGAACGAAGGCTCTTGGTACTTTAGGTTGCAAAGGTTGTGAGCAGGCCCTCTGTAGTTCGATTCACATTTCGCCGGATCAAGAAGATGGTCATGATCTCTGACCTTTCGGAAGTCTGGTTCATCCTTGGGTGAATAGGGGGAGGGTTTCTTCCTGATGTCTCCGCCACAGATATGGCAAACATGGGTCCTTTGGAAGTGCTCTTCATCTTCGGTGGTCATTTTAATGGGTTGCTTCTTATCATAAATGTTCTTTATCGCTAGCGCCTCAGCCTTCACTGTATCAAAGAACAGTTTGGTGGCATTGGGTCCTCTGTACGTGATTGGTGCCTTGTAGTCTGCATGTTTATACTTGATGTAGACAGTGAAGCTCATAGGCTCGTGCTTTTGATACTTATGCAAGAAGGATGCGTCTTCATTGGGATGACAGCTGTTTATCTTGTTTGTCAAGCACTCGAAGTCTCCATACATCACAAAGGGTACTCGCAATGACCTTTGGTAGTTTTTGAACCTCAGAGATTCGTCTTCCTTAGGCATTACCATCTTTACTGGCGTGTTCTTCCTACAATCCGTCTCATGAACTTGAAGGTCCTCCTCAGAGTGATAAAATAACAGGCATCTTTCACAGGGATATACTCTTTTCTCATGTTTAGTTAATTGAGCACTTATTAATTTCGACATGTCTTTTATCCAACAGTAATGACTGTTTCCTTCTTTATTCCTTGTGTACAGCAAATTGACGTGTTTGTCTTCCTTATTTTTAGTGATTCTCAATGGGTAAATGTCATTACCTTCGTATGAGTATATGCTCACCGATATGTCATTCAACTTCTCGAACCTGTTAAATACTCTGTCTTCCATCTGCACTGGGAACTCAATGCCTTCGAACTTTAGCTCATTCTCATACGGTTTATATTTGGTGACTCTTTGGGCATCTTTTTCCATAGGGTGCAGTGCAGAGAGTATTGCCCACATGAAACACTTATTATCCTCATTTTGTACGTTTATGACGGCTTTTTTAGCTTTAATTCTTTTCGGTAAATCAATGTAGGATGAGCCTCTCAGTGGGTTGTATTTATTGATCCTCACCTCAAGGCTTTTAATTCTGGCAAGCGTCCAGCCTGAACCCCTTGCAACAAACTCCTCCATTTCTGTCAATAACTTTTGGATAACCGATCTGTAATAAGCTACCAAATCAGTTGACTCTAAGATGACTTCATTTGTTGTTTTAAAGTTCATCTCCATTTCTTCCCTCATTCCGTCTTCCCCTTTTTGATAGTCGCAGAGGAACTGGAAATTAACCTTGAGACCATGCAGTCTTTTCAGATGTTTAGCGATCAGACCCCGGACCTGTGATGAAACATCGTTCAGAAAGTCTTTGGGAAGCATCAGATTGTGTTCGTTTTGGATATCATACGTCTTCAAACGAGATTCATAGGCTGTCTCAACTTCATGGGGGGTATATAGCCTTCTCTCTCGTGAATCTGAAAACAGGTCGGAGTCAAATGCGAAGTGACGGTTAAACAATACGCTTTCTATGTATGCTATGATGTCCGCCTTCCTTCCTAGCTTGGAATAGCCCGCAATACCATGCGTTCGACAAAATTCACGGAGTTGGCTGATGGTCATGTGATGCAGCGCCTGCATATATTCAAAATCATCTCTGTGTTCCACCTGGGAGGTGGCTGCCTTCTTTGGTTTCTCCGCCTTCGAACCAGAGTCCCCCTTTTTCATATAGTTTTGGTGAGCTTTAGTTTGCACGTGTTTATTTATGCTTGATTCCTTGATTAACTTTTCGCAACACCTGATCTTACGCACTCTGGTCTTCTTTGGCATGCTGAACAAGTCATTGTGGAAAGGAAAAGTGGAAAGACCGTTATGATATTGAATGAGGGTGATCAGTTCCACTTTTTTAAGGTTCGACTATCCTCGAATATTATGTTGCCGACAGTAGTCTTTCAACTGTCGGACGGTTTTCGATTCTAGATTCATTTTTGTCTTTCTATATACTAGAAACCTTTTCTTTAAATGCTTAAAATGTTGAAGGGGTACAATCAAATTTAAAAGCATTTAAAAGGAAGACTTGCTAAAATAAACATGGATATAGAGGAAGTGTTCGAAGTAATAAGAATGCTAGGTCTAGATATGAAAGTTTCTTCAGACAAAGGATCTGTAGGAACTGAATCTCAAGAATGTGGGCATAAATATGTGATTCAAAATGATGTTGGCTGGTACGTTTGCCAGGCATGTAGTGAAGAGCTGAGGTATGACCCCAATAAACCCCCTATCAAAATAGCAGATTTGTACCGTGGAAAGGCGCAGACAGCTAAGAAGGATAGTAGAATGAAGAACCTTTCTAAATGGTTAGATAAGAATAATCTTCTTTTCGATGATGCGCTAGGGGTTGATTTTTCATCCTTTATCAATAAATACGTTGAATTGTATCCGGACCGTAAAACCTTAATCAGCAAAGACTATATCTTATACCATATGTTACGGAAATGAGGCTACGACATCCATATTTTGGGGCTTCCATTAAAGTTACCTAAACTCAAGAAGACGCTGATTCAGAATGAAGAAATCTGCAGAACTATCTTCGAAACATTAAACTGGAGTTTTTCCCCAATAAGTGAACGATAATTTTTAATAGCCTTTGTCAGCTATTAAAAATAAACTAAATCTTTCTTATCAATCCAGCTGGTCTCAGGATAACCTAACCATTTTACTAGATACTTGTTCCCTTTCTTTTTGATGACTTTTTCGATCATATACACATCGTCTTTCTTATCATACTTTACTAGTTCATTTTCATAAAAAGTGCCTTTAACTTCATCATTATTTAAATCCTTAACTCTATAAGTGATTGGATCGGTTTCTAACACTTCAGAAATGACGAATATTTCTTCTGTAAAAGTTGCTTGATAACCCCTTCTGAAGGTAGACTTATATATTGATATTCTTACTTTATCTCCTACCTGGTATTTAGGTTTACGTATGACCTTTTCTTTAAACAAATTGTGGTAGACTTCACCACTGTTTTCTTCTAGACTGGCTTCAGCAGGTGTCATTCTGATACTTCTGTGGTATGAGTTGTTGTAATTCTTCACTAATTGATCCAATGCATCTATGTATCTTTTTGTATTGTTAGCTGCTAAATATTTTCTGATTTTGCCGTTTAAAGTTCTGTTGAACCGTTCCACTATGGAACACTTGATTTCGACGTTTTCAGTAGTAAACCAGTGAATATTATTCTCTTTAAACAGTCGCTGCGTCTCTTTGTTAATGAACTCGGTACCCTTGTCTGTCTGAATTTTTTGAGGAATTCTTTCCTTAAAGATCTTTTTAAACGCCATAGTGACTTCTTCTCCCGTTTTTCTGCGAACTGGTATAGCCCAACCATATTTGCTAAAAATGTCTATCACTGTTAGTAAGTAGATGTTGCCATCATTAGCACTTGATAGTGGCTTTAAGAATAACAAGTCTGCCTGCCATTGGTCGTCAATGTGTGATACGTAAGTTCTCCTTCTATTAAATTTACGGATAAGTGGTTTGTGTTTGGTGTAAACATCTTGCTGGTGTAAGAACTCTTCGACGTCCTTTCTGGGAACACGAGTCTTCCTCTGAAGCTCCTTGATGCCGCAATATCCAGTTTCAGGATCATAGTACACGTCTCTCAGTCTAGGGGTGTTCTGAGCTACCCCGTCAACTTTAAAAAAGAGCTTTTCTTTGATCCACACTCTTCACACATACCTTTCATAATAGGCCTTCCGTTGCTTGTTACCGAATTTTCAGCCTTTAGCGTACCTGTCTTCTTTTTACAGGCCAAGCAATATGTCACAATAGCACCTAGTCCAAAAACTCTTTTTGCTTTTATGATAGGTCGGATAACAGCCCTTGCTTGTTTTTCCCCGAGTGGATAAAAACCACTGTTTGGGTTTTCAATGGCGGCTAAATCCTTTAAAAGCTCTTCATCTGCAACATGTCTCTGTTTGGTGTCTTTTGTTTGACTGTATGATATGTCATGCTTCTTGCATGCTTTATCTACTCTGTTGACTCCTGGATCCCCCCTAGTCAATCTTTTAGAAAGCTTCGTAAAAGGTCCACAGTATTGATACCCAGGAAGATGCATTTCTGGTGGGTTGAGCTTGTCTTGCATCCAACCGACTAAATCTCCACCCTTCTTTTTCCAATCTTGCTTACTCATTTATTAAGAATGTAAAATTATTTTCCGTACCCGTTCAAGCCTTTCTCCTTCAAATATTTTTCCATGGGGAAGTACTTTAAGTCCTTAATAAATTCTTGCTCTTTAATCAATGCTTCCTCCTCCGAAATAGTCTTTGCTCTCAAGCCATTTAGTAAAGACTTATAAAACTTGTAGGCAAACTTGTATTCTTCTTTCCGTTCAGAGATATGCAAGGATTTATCAATAATCTCTATGACACTGGCCACGATGCTCAAGGATGCTAAGGGAAGCAGAGCGAAAGCAGTCAAACTCGAAGTACCAAACAGAAACTTCGCAACTGTCAGAGACAGACTAACATCACTGTAGAATTTGTAACTCTTCCTGTATACGTACAACCATGACTCTAATTTTTGTTCCATGCTTTATTTAAAGAATCAAAACATTTTCTATACCTCATCTCAGGGTTCACTAAATCAAGCATGAAAAAATCATGAGGTTTCGTGACACACTTTTTGTACATACTATTGAACTCCTCGCTGGTGAGACTACCATCGATTTCCCGCAGGATTTGTTTAACCTCTCTTGGCTGGAGTCGGAAGAAGATAAAGTAGTTACAGTTCTTGCGTATGTTGATGGGTGTTGAGTAATATGATTGCGATATATAGATGATGGAGGCATTTTTCTTTCTACCTCTTATGAATAGGTCCTCAATGACTTTTTGCTTCTTTTCAGTCACACAGTCATCGAATACCACTAGATTCTTAATGTTAGGATCAAGGTCATCCACTGTAATAAAATCGCCCAACTCTGACGTGAATAATGTATCCTTCTTGAACTTGTGAAACATTTTTAGAAACCTTTCTTTATCAACCTTCTTAATTTTTTTAAGGTTATGAATATCATCTTCCTCTATATCATTAAACTGCGTGTATGTTTCTTGTAGAGATGAATACTTGGGCTCGAAGATGTCTTTAGCACATACGTAGAGATTGTCAAACTTCAACCAATCGTAGATGAAGTTAAGAAGCAAGTTCGTCTTACCACACCCTGAAGGTCCGGTGATTAAAAGTCTGAAGGGATGTTTGGGTAGCAAAGGATGCTGATCAGCATATGCAAACTCTTCAGGTTGCGTGTAATTCTTTATTCGAATCATATCTTTATTTAAGGTGAAAATATTTGCTTTAAGGCAAAAAATATTTACTTTAAGGCAAAAACATTTACTTTAAGGCAAAACTTTATTTGCTAAGTAATAAAGATGAATCAATTAGAAAAGGAACGCACTGAAAAGATAAAGGGGCAGATACTAGCCCAAAAAAGATTGGGTGAGTTACAAAAAGATCTTAGAAGAAAAAACGAGCAGCAGCTTCAAGAAAAATTAGGTGTTCGAGAAATGTTAACAGAGTTTCATAAGCCTGTGACAGAAGAGATGACTAAGCAGGAAGTATCTAGAAACAAACACCTTAAAGCTGTTCAGGATGCAATACAGGAAATATCCTCTCCATCGTTAGAGTCCACAACAATTCCAGAATTGGATTATGGAATAAAAGATTTGGAGCGCAGGATTTATAATTTAAACTTAAATAAGGATATCGACGAGTCTTTCATTCGGGAAGAGGGTTTTGAACTACCATCGGAATTAGTGAACAAAAGTGAGGGCGAGCTGAATGAAATCATAAAACGCGCCAACGACAGAAATAAAGAATTCGGAACTAGAAAAGGGCCTATGAAAAAAGAATGGAAGAACAGTGCAGAAGATAATGAAGATAGGAAAAACTATTTAAGAAAAGAGTTGGACAAGTTCGACTACAAAATTCAAATGATGAGGAACTATACAAAAGCACTCAAAACACTCAGGGATGGAAATTATTATTCAGGCGAGGGTATCGATAGGGTGGAGCTGCTTTCGCGACTGACGGATAAAAGATGTGGAGGGAATAAAAGTAAAACGCTCTACAATAAAATCGTTACTCTGTTGGATGCGCTTTTGAAAAAGGGTGAGCTAACTAATGATTTTGTAAAAAGCTACTACGCAAAGTTTTTGAGCTAACTAAAATTTTCTCTACATATAATAAATGAGTAACTACATTAAAACAAAAGTGCATCTGACTGATCATCAGATCAACAAGTTAAAGACTGCACACAAGAAAAAAGAGGAGGTCACTCTACAGATCAATACCTCCAAGGCGCCAAATCATGATCTATATCTTACACAAACACAGATCGAGCAACTAAAGAAGGGCAAACGCATAAAGATCAGCAAAACACAACTGGAGACAAATGGTGGATTCTTGCCTTTTCTTCTTCCCATTCTTACTACTTTAGCTACCGGTGCTCTTTCGGGGGCAGCTGGATGGGGAGCCAAAAAGATTATGGATAAAGTAAGCGGATCCGGTTGCGGGGGAAAGAAAAAAAAGGGGAAAGGCGTTCTACAAAACTGGGAATCTCGAACAAAATGATTGAGGAATGCATGAATGGTGAGAGAGGATTTCGTGGCGTCTTCACATCAGACTTGCTACCCAAAAAGATGAGAAAGTTTGAAAGTGGAATTATTAATTTAGACTTGTCGACAGGGCCTGGAACACATTGGGTGGCTTACTACAACGATCCAAAAAATAATTTTGTAGAATATTTTGATTCATTCGGAGACTACAAATATAAAGGTACTACTTTAAAGGATGACACTATCCCGGCAAACATATTTCATTACCTGAGAACATCAAACAAAGAAGTTCGGTACAATTCAAGCTTCCTGCAGAAACCCACATCTGAGCGTTGTGGCTACTTCAGTATGACATACATAAAAAAGAGAAATAGAGGACACCCTCCTTGGGACATCTTATACTCCCTAACTCAAGAACCAAGTGATCATAATGAGAAGAAAGTGCTACTTTAATGAAACATGTGTGTTATTTTAATAGGTAAAAGCCCATTAAAATAAAAAAAAATAAAATGCTTATAATAAAATGACTCTGCTTATATTAAACTCAAAAGACTACCCGAAGTCAGAAGACTTTACTGTCGAATACGCTACGCCTCTGAGAATCAAGAGGGTTGCTTTGCAATCATTTTCCTTATGGGTTTCATGGTACAACATTTGCAAGGCCTATGAGAACAACATGCTTTCATTCTATGATGGAAGCCTTTGGTATGATCTAACTATTCCGGATGGAAATTATACTCTGGGGGAGCTAAACGATTACATGATGCAGTACTTCAAGGACGAAAGTCCTCCCATACAGTTTGGCGTGATATTCGCTCGACAGAGATTTGTGATAAAACTGAAAGAACACTACAAGCTTGATTTATCAAAGAGTAAGCTTCATGAGATTTTAGGATTTGAACCAAAGATTTACGAAGAAGTGAAACAAGAAGCCAAGTATGTGGCTAATATTTCTCGAAGCATCGATGATATTCATATCCATTGTGATATAATAGAGGGAGCTTATTTGAACCAATTTGCATCAGAAGTTATCCATTCTTTCACACCGGCTCAAGAGCCAGGCAGTTTGCTCTCTAAAGATTTTGACAGACCTATCTTTTTTAAGACAAAGAGTAACCACATATATAGGATCAGGATGCGTCTGACCAATCAGGATGGTGAACCTATTGAGCTCAATAATCAAAGGGTACTTTACAGGTTGCTGGTGGAGTGAAGAAAATTTTTGTACTTACAATAAATGAACAGACATAGACTTTACGGAGCAAGCAAGAGGATACAAGGGCGAGGTTTCTTTGGGAGAAAGCTTTTGAACCTAGCTAAGAAAGAGGTTGAACAAGAGGTGCAGCAAGCAGTGAATAGTAAATTGGAGTCAATCCTTAATAAAACGATTAAAAGAGGCACAGGTTTAAAAGTAGTGAACGAAGCTAAATTAGAAGCTATCCTTGGAAAGAATATGAAGCGAAAATAATTTTACTGCATATAATAAAGATGAACAATATTTGGGAGTTGAAACAAACGTCAGAAGACGTCATCAGAGATATAGAAAGTTTTGAGTATAGAGAAATCAAAGAAACGCACAACACTCAAGATACGAGTGAAGATGCCACGTATAACTTTCACATACTCGATACAAACGCTAAAATTCTCTACTCCAAAGGATATATTCACCAAGAACTCAGAGTCCTAAAAGCAAATGGAGATTCTGTAGGGGAAGAGAACGTGACATTGGTGAATGGTGGAGGTTTACTCAGGAGAAGTATCATGACCATCGGTGCCTATGAGATAGATTCAGATGTGCATGACACATCCTTGATGTTACAGGTTATGGGTTTAATTAACTTCACACCTGATTATGCAACTTCGGAAGCGACCAATATGTTTTACTATATAGATACCTCCGATTCTACCGAGAGAGGATCGTTCAAGTTTAACGGTGCCCTTACCGACGCTACAACAATGACAAATTTTTTCACTAACTTAAGAGTGAATGATGACCATAACGAAGGTTTTACCAAAAGATGGATGTATACCCGAGATAGTCAGTCTGTGCACATATTTATACCGCTCAAATACATTTTCGGCTTCCTCAATGATTATGAAAAAGTCATTACAGGCTTTGATGTAAAATTTCAGTTTCAAAGAAACAGTCATAGGAACATGTTGTATACAAATGTACCTAATCCTAAATATAAAGTACAAGTCAAGAAACTTTCGCTTTGGCTACCTTATGTTAAATTCAATTCTTCTGTTGATGGTCAGTTTACAAAACTGATTCTGTCGGACCAATCCATCGACATTAACTGGAGGCAACCTAGAGTAGTCAAGTCCAACATTTTAGAAAATAGCAGCGGATCATGCAACATACCCGCCACTACTGATGAAGTGATGAGCCTTTACGTTGTGCCCCAATATGATAAAAGAAACGAAAACTTTTCTCAAAACAACATGCTGTTCGATAACTTAAACATGATTGATTGCTGGCTTATGGTCAATAACGTGAGGGTGCCAAACATCAATTATACTATGGACTTTGAGAAAAAAGATTATTCGAGACTCTACGCCGCTCTCTTAGATGCAGGGCTTAACAATATCACTTCCGAAGCCGGATGTCTGATCAACTATGAAACCTTTAGAAGTCTCTATCCAATCATATGCTTCAACTTATCTTTTCACGAGCCGTACGTAAATGTTAGCAACCTGATGATTGAATTTCACTGGAGACTGAAGAGCAGCCCTGATGATAAGTATGTATTTTACTTTGTTTTGAATGAGAGAAAGAGATGCAAACTCAATATGGCAGAAAAGAAGATCATAGTGTTGAATACTTTAAGGATGTAATATTTAGAGATTATTTTTAGATTTTAATAGATTGTAATCTATTAAAAACTTATTTATATAATAATAAAGATGGCTTGGTATCCTTTTGGAATATACTATCCCAGAAAAGCGGTGGGTCTTCGCGGTCCACCTGGAATAGGGTTTAAACTCACAAACGATGGGAATTATGATATGGAATACAAGGTGCTGAAAAACTGTAAAGATCCAGTAGACGCCAACGATGTCACCACGAAGTCCTTCGTTTCCGGAGAATTGGAGGATTTAAAGCTGGAAATTAGGACACTTTATGATGTTATGACCAACAGAATAGAGGAATTAAAGCTGGAAGCTAGGAGAAGTAATGATGCTATGGTAAACAGCTTTAAAAATTATTCGTCAGAGACTTCGAAGAAGCTTAAAAGCTTGGAAATAGGATTCAAGCATACTGAAGAAAAATTACAGGAATATACTCAAAGTGTTTATATATGCGCAGATCCTCCTGAAAGCGGGTACAGCAGCTCAAAATTTCAGAAGGTGACATTTACTTCGTTCAGTAATAATTTACTGAATGGAGCACTCATGACATTGAATGAAAGTGTAAAGGCTAAAATAACCTTCTTCGCACTCATAGATAATAATGGTACTTATCTTGAAAGTGTGGTTGAAGCTCAAATTTTTAACGGTAATAAGATGCTGCGGGAGTTCAATTATAACACCGAACAGGTATCATTTATAAACTATATTAAGAAAGATAAAGAGATACAAGTATTCGTTAAGACTAAGGACCTAAAACCTTATGTATACTTGAAAGTAGAAATTCTTTTGTGTTTATAATAAATGGCTGACGTAAATTGGAACGATATTTCGAAGACCGGTTTGTTGGAAGGACAAATCAGGGCATTACAACAGAATATAAGTTGGTCGCTCGTGAGTCGATACTCGACTCTTTCGGAGGAGTTCATCGAAGAATTCTCAAATCAGGTGAACTGGAAGGTCATTTGTCAGTATCAGACGTTATCAGAACCATTTATAGAAAAACATGAAGGTTTAGTTGAATGGTATGAAATCTCCAAATACCAGAAATTGTCGGAACCCTTCATGGACAAATATGCCTATAGTTTAGACTGGGAACAAGCTTGCAGGTACCAAAAGATGACAGAACCTTTCCTCGATAAACATATAACAAAAGTGCATTGGATAACAGTTTCCCACTACCAAGTACTGAGCATAGACTTCATGCGGAAGCACAAAGACTATATCGATATGGTTCTTATCTCTTCCCAACAAACACTCACTGAAGATTTCATGAGGGAATTCGCAGAACAGCTGGAATGGGAACGAATTGTCAGATATCAAACCTTTAGCGAAGAGTTTATCTTAGAACACCAGGATAAGATAGACTTTTGTCATCTGATGACTTATAAACACCATTTACTATCGAATGCCTTTTACGAGATGCACTATAAAAAACTGATTTGCATCCTTCTAACTAACATATGCAACAGAAATTTATATAGATATAGCAGCGAAAATGAACCTTAAACCTAGTAATTTTTAATGCTGTGTAGCATTAAAAATAAAATAACTACCCGCAATTTGTTATGATCGTGTTTCCGTTTTCAACGTCCCGCGTGGGGAAAAAAAAAATCGAAGCGAACGCTGATGAAATGACCTTGGAGTGAAACGTGTTCCTAGCTTGAGGAAATGATAAGTGCTTTTTTTTTATTCTATCGTATACGTCACGACCTTGACTGCGTCTAAATGCGTAGTATTAGAAAGTGACAACAGATGGCAGCACCTCACAAAACATGTTTGATATGTTACATTTATAAGACAGTTAGCAATTATTGAATACGGACTACTAACATCAAAGTCCCAAGTTCAAACCCCGACCTCTCCCGGATTGATGTCATTCAATCCGGATTGATGGTCTTAACCTAGCCAAAAAGACATGTCAGCTTACTCTCGCCGTTGAACCAATAGAGTAGCATTCACCGTTATTCCAGCTTACTCTCGCCGTTGAACCAATAGAGTAGCATTCACCGTTATTCCAGCTTACTCTCGCCGTTGAACCAATAGAGTAGCATTCACCGTTATTCATAAGTGGGATCCCCGACGCTAAAGCGTCAGAGTCTTACAGTGTATGTCCTCTATGTTGTCCTATATATGTTGTATATATGTCCTATATATATTGTATATATGTATGTCCTATATATGTTGTGTGAGAGGTGGCCTGTGAGCCCTGTGAGTCCAGTCAGACCACAACTCCAGGTGAAGGGCGCTGCGCCCTCCACTGAGAAAAAGTTGGAGGGCGCTGCGCCCTCCAACCTCTACATTGGGAAAAAGTATGATAGCTTATCTTATCATGATGGTAAGGCCGTCTATATTTACTGTGTATGTGCGTGTTGTAATGGCTGTTCGCTCAAAGTTTAGTCCAATGGGGGAGAGTGTCCGCGGGGTCCTTCGGTCATGCTTGCGGGGCCTTCCTGGCTTTGTTCTCGGTACCTCGGCGAGCGAGTCCTTGGTATCGTTGGTGAGTGTCATCATAGTTAATTACTACAGCTTATGAATATACTGATCTCAGAGTCATTTCAAACGAAGGTTTCGTAAAATTTCGAGGGGTCTGATGAAACCTAGTGAATATTAAAAACATTTAAAGAGATGCATTCTATATGTAAAGATGGCAAATATTTATGACTTATTCGGTGATATTAGAGCTTTATATAGCTCAGGTAATAACAGCAGAATGTGCGGCCTTGCTAGAATGTGTCAGCATTTACTGACTGCTGTTGAAGAAGAAACAGATATGAATAATAATTATCCTGAAATTCATTCGCTAATTTTAAAATATATTATTCAAATGTATCAAATACTACACGAAGAAAAGAATAGTAAGGTACAGAATATGGGTTATGACACTCTATCAAAAATGACCAGATTTCTTTTGTGTAACTAAGCCTACTTTATTTTTTAATGACTCTAAAACCATTAAAAAAAAAGTTATTGCTCAAATTTAAACATGTTTCCAGGTTGGGCTTTCCCGACATCTTTACTTCCTAAATAAACAAAATAAAGAGGTTTAATGCCATTGAGCTTTAAATAATCAGATGCTTTGTTATCACATCGCTTCGGTAAAGATACAACACACTCAGGTAAATGGACTATTATTTTTTTACCATACTTTGTGTTTATTTCTCTAATTTCTGTAACCGGATACTTTTCATTGATATTAAGTTCGCTCATTTTCTTGAACTCATTGAGAGAACTAAATGTGTTTAATTCTTGTAACAATTCCATCTTTACATATAGAATCCATCTCTTTAAATGCTTTTATTATTCACTAGGTATTATTAATCAATTACCCATTGTCTCTCCTTTGACGCTCTAGAAGCCATACATAATGGTGCACTGATGGTATAAATTAATACCCTCACTAAATATACCATGCCAGTGGATTATGTGGGGGACGAATGTCCCCTTGCAAAAGAAGCATGCGATGAAGAGGAAAAGTGGCGTTTGTAAAAGCGGCGTTTTGGAAAAGTGGGTGGAATTTTTATGGAGGGTTGGAGAGCCATCACATTCTAAAAGTGGGTTCGATTTTAATGGAGGGTTGGAGAGCCATTGTTTTCTAAAAGTGGGTTCGATTTTAATGGAGGGTTTTCACACCATTGTTTTTAAAAGTGGGTGGAAATTTAATGGAGGGTTTTCACACCATTGTTTCTAAAAGTGGGTGCGGTTTTAATGGGGGCTTTGAGAACCATTACTTTTCTAAAAGTGGGTGGAAATTTAATGGGTGATTTGAGAGCCATTGTTTTAAAAAAATTATATGGGTGAAACAGAGCCATTACATTTCTAAAAGTGGGTACTGTTTTTATGGGAGGGTAAATGGCTCTGCGCCAGCTCCGGCATATACACACTACTATTAAAAAACAAGTCTTCTTCAAGAAAAATTGCTTTCATAAAAATGAAAAACGAATAATTCAACGTAACGGTAGAAAAACCCTAAATGCAGTGCACGACCCACACAACCAAATTCTTTTGGAGTACACATGTCTACCTGTTTTATAATGTCAGAAAATACTGAATTCGACATTGTCTTTTCAGGCAGAATATTAACAATAAGCTATTCATATTCACGAAATATGAACTTCCACGAATATTAAAACACACATTATACATTCAAAAGACCTCACAGGAGATCGGCAAATTGAAGATCATAAATTTGCATCTTACCAGACTGAAAAAATGTTTTCAAATTCTGAAACTGACACCGAAGCTGGTGTTGATAAATCATCAAGCATAAAAAAATGATATGTACGTGAAGGTTACTTCTTTTGATTCACTGAATTCTGTGCGGAGCCATGAAGTAACACACAATAATAGTCAGTGATGAATCAGCAATAAGTTCATATACGATACTAGTGCAAGATAAATGAAGTTAATGAAAACACTAAAAAGAGAAAAACACTTTATGTAGTTATGCTATCCAAATACACGCATGAAGTTTAAAGTAGTACGAAGAATTTGTATGGCATACCTCTGAATTATACCAGAAATATTTGCTTAGTCAGTGTAACACAAATCACTTAAGGAAACAAATTCTTGGTCACATTGAAACATATTTTTCACGAGGCACATTTTTAAGATGACGCAATTATTTTTCACACTATTTTGAAGATATTCCGAAAATTACAAAGAATTAAGATATTAGATTTCATTAGTAAACGATATTCCTACTTCACAGCACACTATGAGCAGAGAAATTGGAGATGCAAGCAGATTCCAGGAGGCATTATGGATGCCATTTTTCGTGACGTGTGTTGTTGCTGCAGATAAAACGATGATAGCTGGGCTCGGTTATACTAACACTTTTATGTAATGCTAGCAAGGATATATATTTCAACACACGTTAACTAAAAACACATACACATCGGATGCAAGAATTTTTACATGTATGTCCATTTTAGAAAAAGGCGTGGAATTTGTAATACAGCTGTGCAGACTTCACAAGGCGGAAGCGAGGTAAACGCGTTCTTCATCGACGGCAGCCAGGAACAGAGTGAACTAGCGTCTACGGAGAGAAGGCAACTTTTGGGATCGTGATCTGATCCTCCTGTGCGCATCTCAATTTGCGCATATGCTGCCGTGCACTTCGTGAAATTTTGTTTATTTACGTGAAGTACTCTGTGGTTTTGAAATTTGCGTCATGTGTTGAGAATGGATGAAATTGTATTACGTCTGTATTTGATCTACAGTGAAATACAGTTCAATTAATAAATCGGTGTTTGTTGAAAAAATTAATTTATGCTTGGAGATAAAAAAATAAAATTTTTGCTAATGAAAGTTGTGCACTTTTCATTAAAAAAGTTTATTTCTTTTTATACATTAAACATTGAATTAATTATATACATTCAATAATAATGAAATATTATCTATGATTGTTGTTAATTAAGCATGCCTATCTTCTGTAAATTATTGCTAAAACATGTGCAAATAATGAGGAAATATACGTTATGCTAGTTTATTTCTTAGCAGGTAATCACAGGACTATGATAGAGAGTGTCTATTATTTGTTCCTGAAATTTCTTTATTGCTTATACTAAGCTTATGCATTAAAGTGTATTAAAAAGCTTATTTACGACACATATGAGCACATTCTGTTGCATCAGCTATGTGAGAAGTTGGTGTTACAACTGGCATTTCAACTATGAATTAAACTATTGACATTTCATCATCTGTACAAGAGATTTTAATTATATCATTAAGTCGTGCATGTGAGACAAATGCATTAAATTGTTATTACAATAGTGTGAAAACAAGAAAATTAAAGTCAATTTCTTTGAAAAAACTGTTACATTTTGGAAAAAATAAATACTTTAGACATTCATATTCATCATGTTATTCTCAATATATTTACAATGTCAAGCTAATAATACCTAAGTATTATTTGTGATAATTTATCATTTTAAAAGAGGTATATTATATGTCAAGGACAAGGTTGACAAAGAAAGTATAAGAATTCTTTCTGTAACTAAACATGATTCACTACTCAGTACTAAAATAAAGAGGTTTATCAATCCATGAATAACGTGTTTTTATGTACATCATCTTACTGGATGGTTGCTGCCAATGAATCGACTGTCTGTGTAACAGCTGGAGAACAAGGTGCTCAGAATTATCATTGATGCTCTGTGTTTTGTCTTAAAAAACATACATCAACCTGGATTTTAAAATGAAATTAATAGACATGAAGCTTAAATAGAAGTATCTAATTTTAAAATAACTGTAAGAGCCATAGCTGCAGTTTACTTAATAATTCAGATATTTGTGATTTTATCATTGAGGAGCCTTTCAATGGCTAAGGATTATGTAACATAACAGTATAGTAGTAGACTACAGTTAGTAAATTTGCAACATTTTTATTGCTAGTTCATAGTTGAGATATTAGTAAAGACCATTTCAGGTTGAATGTTAGCTATAACATTCTACCTGAACTGCCTACAGTACTTCGATCTTGCATGTATTTTCACTTACTGTCTCCAGAGGCAGAATTTTTTGTTTTTACATCCAGAGCTCTTTGATAGTGTTTTTTCCACACATGACAGTTCAACACAAATCGAAAACGGGGGACACTTCTACATAAAAGAAACATTCAATTGTTGGATGGATGATAGTACTTTGTACAGTTTGGTGGCATTTATGTAAAAATTATGTGTTGGTTATTTTTCAATAACTTGCAACAGTGATTTTGATTATAAATTTGTTTTAGGAAATTCTAAGCTACTGGATAACAAAAATATAGATTTTAGCAAAATGTTCATGTTATGCGTAAAAAATGAAAAATACCTTAAGATACATTTAAAATGTCAAAATTTCGGAAAAATATAACACTCTTTAAACCTCAGTTTCCTTACATCTAAATAGTATTAAGTGTGAAAATTTGTATAATTTATATATTTTTAATTACTTGTATAATGTATGCACTTGTGAATTGAGATCAATTAGTTGTTTTAACTGTTTTAAAAAATGAAGCAATATTATGCAGAGTAAGGAAATCAAGATTGTGATCCGATGACAATGAGATTAATGTTTAAATGTGAAATGGAAAGTTGTTATTTATTATATTATCAGAGAATTATTAAACTGGGCATAATCGCCAAGGAAGGTATTGAATGCTACGTGAAAATATGTTTACTAAAAAATTTGAATTTCATAATGAATGTATCCAAACACATGTTTTGAGTCAAAAGTTTGAAACTTGATGGCTGAGTGTAAATATAAAATTATGGATGTTTAAATACTTTGTAATTAGGCACATAGGTCAGGTTAATCTTTTTAAATAAGGTAAGGAATGCAAGAGCTATATGCCTAAAGGAAAATATGCCTTCATGGAGGAATTTCAAGGCAAAACTGACATTTGAGTGCATATTAAAAAATAATACATCTAATTTTCATTCAATTTATACATATTTCATATGTAAAAAATTCTGATATATGCTACATTACTGTTAATTACTTGACTTGAAAAATATAGTAAATACACAGAAATTTAAGATTTGCACATTTCGAAAAATATTAAATATATGAGTATACATTATCCTTGTAAAAAGCATAAAATACATAAATATTTATTAAATTATTATAAATGTATTTGGAAATGAAGGATTTATTCTTTCATAAACCCCTGTTAACGTTATTGTGAAGAAATCTAGTTATTAAATATATCTAAATTTATAATGATTATAAATATTATTTAAATATATAATAACCTTAACATTTAATTGTAAACATAAATTGAAAATTTTTAGCAGGAATTTTTTGTTTGCTATTTCAGCAAGAATTATTCATACTGGAAAGCAATCTGTTAAAAAGTGCTGTAAAGCACAGTCTACAAGATGTGTACTTAATTTTATCTAACAAATGCCTGGCTATTGACCATTAAAGTGCAGAGCACATATCCAGATGAGCAGGACTTGTCCAGAAACACACAAAGTACATAAAAGTGAGGTAGACAGATGTGTACTTAAGGAATTAGTAAAAAATAATTTTTAGAATATGCATTGTTGAAATTAAGGATATAAAAAAATATAATACAGTTAAAAGTCTTTAATCCGGACTCGTCGGGACTTCAGTGATTCCGGATTAGGGGTTTTTCCAGATTATAGATCATAAATTTAAATCTGGTAAGATGGCATGCAGAAATTATACAATTAAAAATATGAAACCATAATTTCTGTGTTGACGCATGCGCAGAAAGTTTGTAGCTTTGAGGTCCGGATTATGGACGTCCAGATTAAAGACTTTTGACTGTAAGTATCAAAAGAATTCTTTCCTTACATTTTGTAATAAATCAGTTACAAGTTTTAAACAATATTAAAAATAAACTTTTTTAATCCATTTCAAAAATACTCATAGAAAGTTAAGTACATGGAAATCAGTAGCAATATTTAACGTATTTTACTATGGAAATAACAGCTGCTCTAATTTGAAATTAACTGAACTGAGCATTAATTATAAAGTAGCTCTGATTTTTAAAGGATGCCTCAGAAGCTAAAAAATCATTCTGCATTTGAGAAGGTATTTCAGGAAGAAGCTCTGTAAATAGGAAAGAAATAATGCATAATTTTGATTTTAGTATTATAATAAACTTTGATCTTAATTTTTGTAATCATTAACCAAATAAAATCAAATTAACTTAAAATTTCTTTGTAATGTAATTAACAAGAACATGTGAAAATATTTCATTCAAATTAAACTTTTCTGGGAAAGTATAGCATTTAATTCCGCTCAGAATAATACATTGTTTTAAAATATTTTCTTTTTACATACTTATGACTTTGAAGTATTACGGAAAAAGAAAATATATATATTTATATGTATATTTACGATGTAATTACAAAATGTTTACCGCCGATTATGTTAAAACCTATTGATCTTAATGGATAGTCACTGAATAGTTTGGTTTCCACGAGAGGTGCACTACTGCTTCAGGGCAGTACACGAGGAAAACCAGTTAAGACCTCTCCTCTTATTTCTACCTATATTGTTTAAATTGAGGATTTTGGATCTTTAGAGAGTGTTTCTGGCATCTGTGTTGGATGGTCAGATTCTTCCAGCTCTAGTATAATTAAAAGTATCAGCTTTGTGTTCTCATGCCACCGATACTTTAATCTGATGTGCCAGTAAATTAGTGGCTAGCTTAATAATTAACTATGTAGTCTTAGACTACTGATCAACATTTTTCATTTATTTGATTGTTCGCATTTATTTGCATCGCCAGTAGCTGTGGTTATGCTCTAAGTTCAGGCCATGCTCTGTTTTGTTAAAAGTTCAGTTTAAATAAAAAGGTTGTTTTAAAATCTTTCATAAAGCTTTGTCATAATATCTCAAGTGATAATTATATTAGGGTTATAAGACTAAAATTCCATTATTAGACCAAGAATAACCTTATAACTTAATGGAAGTTTAAGATATTCATAATGACTAAATGTGTAAGTTTATTAAAAAGTTAATAGAGACAGAGCTTAAATTGCACCGGAGCCTGGCTCCGGTACTTCTTAGTTTTTGGAATAAATCATAAATAAGGCTCCGGCACTTCTTTTATGCAACTGAACAAAAATTTGATCTCAAACATTTAATTTTTTGCAGTAAAACTGTATTACAAATCGCTTATTAAATTTTAATTTATCTCTTTACATTTTACTTAATTTTAATTACTTTAATAATTTATTAATTAAATAACAATCATTAATTAAAAATAATTGATACTTATTAATATTAATTAAATAATAATGAATTAATTTGGTATTAATTAACTATTTAATTTTTAAATTATTAATGATTGTAACAGTCATTTTATTTATTTATTTACTTTTCTTTTCCTTTGCTGACAGTTTAGCATAGGGTTCTGGCACTTCTAAGTTTAGAAATTAAGTCCTGAATAAGGATATTTATTAATTATAGGAACTTGATAAGTAACCTTCACCAGCAATTTAATAGCCAGTTGATTGTGTTGTTGCCAAAGTAATTTTGTCATGATTTGAATATGGTTATCTTCCACTGTCGGGGCCGTTCCTAGCGCGGTGCAGCTGTAAAATTATGCAACAGCTGAACACTCGCGATACCACAACTAAATATTTTTAATTCATTGTACTTGTCACATGTAAATACTTTTTATACAATTTGTCACATATAAGTACTTAGTGAGTATGAAATAAAAATTCAACTAATCATTAAGAATTTTTTTTTTTAATTTGGGCACTGTATTTTTAGGAAAATACACAGGCAGCCAATGGCCTAGGGACGGCCCTGTCCACTGATGTAAATCTGTCGTGTTAGTCCAGCTGACAAGTATTTCATATTTCTGGTGTATAACTCTCAAGCTACGTTCTGCAGTAGAATTGCTTAAAAGTAAGAATGAAACAAGGATAACACATATGTCATTCATTTGCTGCACAAAGTATAACTCAAGATATTTGAAGTTAAAGCTCAGTTATATTCACTGCATTGCAACATGTTGAGAGAAAGGCAATTTTTATCCTTACCGTCCTACACCAGGGATGGCCAACACACGGCTTTTACTTTTTATGCAGCAACTACAGAAAAGTATATCATTTTTAATAAAATTCCCAGCAAGTCTGTAAATTACTTCCAGAGAACAGGCTCTAAACAATAATGATATTGCTAATATGAGCTCTAAATAATCATGCATACTGCTTTATTTCAAGCCTTTCACATTAACTATTACAAACTTTGATTTAATATTGAAGCAAATAGACATAGAAGATATGCAAATTCTAGTGATCTGTTTGCTCTAATGCGTACCAATGATGGTGATATGTTACTTAGGGTTATCATGTTTTAGGTTTGAAAATGCTAGACTGTAGGAATCTGCAGGAAACGAGAAAATGAACACTTGCCCCCTCCTCCAGAATTGAGTAAAAAATATATTTTTGCATCAATATAATATTGCATATTTCATAATCTGTTATAAAATCTTCAAAATGTGTGCGTGTGATTATGGCAAAGCCTCGAGGGCTATCTGCCTAAGAGGAGGGATGCCTTCGTGGAGGACTTTCTATGGAAAACTGGCTCCTATACACGTTACACATGGGGAAAACCACGAAAACGCCCATGCAGCCAGCCCGTTCACGGGATTCGAACTTCAGACCGAACTACTAGTGTTCAGCGACTTTATCGCTCGCTCGGCCGCTGGTGGGCCCAAAAATCTTCAAATTAAGTAGTTAAATAACAATGTGTTGATTTGATTGTTGGAACTGGAATATGGCAAAGATCATGTGGGGGAAGAAATACCTTCATGGAAGACTTTTTAATCAAAACTAGTTTGTTGGTTTGGTTTATTTTATTATGGCAAAGCACTTGATGGCCATCTGCCTAAGGGGAGAGATGTGGAGGACATTCTAAGGGAAACTGGCTCGTATACACATTACACATGGGGAAAAACATGGAAATGCCCATGCAGACAGCCCGTTTGAGGAAATTGAACCTCGGACCAAACTACCAGCGTTCAGTGACTTTACCGTTCGGCCGCTGGTGAGCCAAAACTAGCTTGTATTCATATTCATAAATACTTCGGGTGTTAACTGACATACTTTATCTTTCGGATGTGCAAAGAAAATAGACAAAACTTCCTGCTCAGTTCTGTTTGTAATAATAAATGCACAGGGAAAGCCGTGAAGCAAAGCATCAAGTAAAAGAAGTGTGATTAATTCAATTCTGTAACCGTTCAACCTATGTGTACCATTTATACATATATAGTCTGATCCCAACTTCTGAAGAAAGTGCCTCTGGGAGTCATTCATTTTCATTAATGTGAAATCATCATTTTAAAATTCAGGATAACTTTCTAAAATTCTATTTTAAGGCTTATAAAATAAAAGAGTTGTTATCCTCACTAGTAATTTCATTAACATTTATACAATCATTTTTATGCCTTACAGCATTTGATTGTGGATTATAAGAATTTTCGGTACACTTCTGTTACTGGGACCAGATTCAGAAATGTATACATTCATATGTACACATATATATGCATACACGAACACATCCATCCAGCCATACATGCATACATTTCTGATTCTGGTTCTGATAACGGAAGAGTACCGAATTTTCAATATTCCATAAATCATTCTTTGTCAAAAGATGCAGTATCATATACAGAATCTTGAATTTTATCTAAAATTTCATCAAAAGATACTTTTCCAGCAATTTAAGTTACATAAATTAACATTAGAATGGTATAACTGCCGTTCTAATTTTGTAAGAGACAGATGCCCTATACCCTTTCTATGACTTACAATGGGTTTTTCTATATAAGCAGTACATTTTCCATTATTAAACTGGCTTACTGGGCAATAAGCATTAATTTTGTTACTCCCTTGTATTTTTAAATGTCCCATGCCTTGCACTTTAGATATAAAATAATGTCCTGAATGATGGCATACAAAATAAATATCTTTTACATGTAATGGGTCATGTTTCTTTGTAAGTTAAAAAAATTTAGATTATGTTTCCATTTCAAAATTCTCCTTTCACAACATGAAATCATTAAACACAGAGAAATCTCTTTCTTTTTCAATGACTATTTCATGTTCCATTTGCAAATGTAATGAAAAGTTTTCCTTTGGAAAACCTTCATTACATAATGTGCATTTATATAATTTTTTAATGATGAACACTCAAGGGCAGTAAATGCACTATCTGATTGTGAAAATAATAAATTTTTATTATTGTTGAACTGACGACTATATAAACTGCATTTAAATTGGAAAACTATTTTTACTTGCTTTGAGTAATGTTGTTTGTTGTGATATATGCCATTTCATGCACTGACATTTTAGATTGCTGTTACTTGAGAAACATTTTTTTGGAATCAGGGCAGCTAAAACTTTTTTGAAGTTATACTGGATTTTGAAGCAAAAGTATATGAAATCGAATTATCATTGACGACTTTATAAAATGCATGATCTGAATTGGAATTAAATATTTCAGCAGTAGAAATATGCTTTTTATTGGAATGTATGTTCTTCAAATGATGCTATAAATTGCTGGCATTTGAAAAACACTTTTTTGCAAATAGAACAGTTGTAAGATTTTGAAATTACAGTTTTCTGAAAGATGTTACCAATCGTAATCAAAGCGGAAATGTGAATTTCAGATCTATTGTCTTGAATGATCATTGATATCACCACCGAGCTCATTTAAATTGGTGCTATATATTATAATATTCTGAAGCAGAATCCTCACAATATTCCTAAGTATTTGGCCGTAAGAAGGGTCTTTTATTGAGAGATTCTTCAGTTCATTATAAATATGTGAAAGCAAAATTCACATACTAACGCAGCATAAAACGCACGAAGTCAAATGCAAAATGTAAACAGACACATTTTTGACGTATCTGTTAACGTCACATGATGCGCAAACTGAGATGCGCGTAAGACGGGAGGATCAGATTCATGATCCCAAAAGTTGCCTTCTCTCCGTAGACGCTTGTCAGAGTGAGGGACCGTCGGAATTTTTTCCCAAGGTTCTTTAATATACTAAGGTTAGGCCAGGAACGGAAAAAGCGTGCCATTGGTTGCTGGTAGTGACGTCACCTGGGAGACAAGACGCATCGGCCGACGCGTCTGCTACATGATTTTGGTAATGGAAAAAATGTAAACTAAAGCAAAATGATCATTTTATATGTGGTAGATACACCGGAAATACCGGGTATATACTTTCCGATTAAGTATTTTGTTAAAGAAAAAGTTTATTTTATGCACAGAATTCGTACGAATGCTGAAAATAATTGTAAACATTAAATTCTTTTCGTAAAGGAAAGCATTAGAAAATGAAAAACGATATTTAAGTTAATTAAGGGAAATAAATATTGTAAAACAAGGTATTTTTCAATATTTTTTCGTAGTATTGTTTGCACTAAATAAATCTTGTTGAACAGAACACATGATGGCATAACTGCTAAAGACCATGGTAAAAACATAATCAAAAAGTATTATTCTATTTATTTTCATTGCTCATGCACTTTTTTTAATACAAATGAACTTTGACATTCCATGAGAAATATATGATCGTGTTTTTCAGTTTAAATTACATATCTCAACCAAAAATCTATATGAAAAGATTTGATTTAACAAATTCATATTTAAATACCATAAAATTCTACAAATTTCTTAATATCCGTCATTATACTTTTAAATAGTATACTTATCGCATTCTTTTTAAAGTGAAAAGTCACTTCATACTGATTCACTTCAGATTTTAGCAGACGTGCATATATTTTCAGTATAATCTAAAAGTACTCTTATAATCCCTTACACTCCCAAGATTTCTATATAACATTTATCCTGACGTGATTATTTGCTATAGTAAATAATCTTCGATATTGGCATCCTATTCTTCCTTCCATGCATTAAAAATGGAACAATTAAAATACATTTTCTTACACATATACGCACAATAATAATAATAATAAACTTGCCCTACATCTTAATTTCGGCCCACCAGCGGCCGAGCGGTAAAGTCGCTGAACACTGGTAGTTCGGTCCGAATCCCGCGAACGGGCTGGCTGCATGGCCGTTTTCGTGGTTTTCCTCATGTGTAACGTGTATACGAGCCAGTTACCCTGAGAAAGTCCTCCACGAAGGCATCACACCTATTACGCAGATAGCCCTAGTGTGCTTTGCCATAATTAAATACACCACCACATCTTAATTTCAATTCAGTCTGTACACAAATTAAATATTTTTAATTACTAATGTATTTTTATCAGCTTGTTTCTTAAAATACTTTTATTATACTCGAAATATGTGTTCAATATTGAATTATTTTTCTTTCTCTTATAATTAAAAACAAGTTATATGGAATCAAAATTAAAACATATGCAGCAGTTAAATAACACTGAACAGAATATTTTACTTACTCTTTCGCTATTTGTATTCTAGCATTATACACAGATTTCTTTTCCTTCAGTTTCAAGCATGTGTAAGTTATATCAATTAAATTACACCACACATACCTGTATGCATCAGTTAAATAACACTGAAGGAAATATGTCACTCACTCATTCGATGTTTGCATCATAGTGTGGTCGAGAAATTGTTCTTTCCTCACGGTGAGGCATGTATCAGTTTACTTAGTTCGCAAAGCTTAACCCAGACGCTGCTTCAATACATAGAATTAAAGAAAGTAAAAAAAACATGTGAATGAAGTTGGATACGCGAATTTATTAACTAATCATTCAGGTACTCAGTATTGGTAAACATGACACTGAGTTTAAATATCTCACTACGATGTAAGTCTCATACACAAAATGAAGATTATGATAAAAAATGATTTAAAATGAGAAATTTTTTCAATTTAAATGTAAAATAGCAGTAAAATGAAAAATAAATGTAAAATTACATCACAGTTATGTATGAAAACTACATAAATTCATTAAAAAATAGTTATTTTATCTGGTTGTAAAGAGTGTTTTCCGCCAAAAAACGTATTAACGTGTATAATTCTGACACAACGCTATAGCACAATTTGCCACTTCCACCTAGGTATAATAGCAAATTAACAACACAAATCAAATCAAACTGTTGATGCAACGAAAGTAAACAAACGCCAAGAACTAACGCTGTCACCCACATGACGTCATGCGTATGTGGCATAACTTTCTCCCTGCACTGCGCATCGCTCTTGGGTCCCCCCCCCCTGATTTTTTCCTACTGGTGAAGAGAGAGAAAGCTGATTACGCCCTCTTTTGGGTCAGTGGACAAAGAATATTCATAAAGAGTTCTCGACAAAGGTTATTGTACTTGATCCACTAACTTCTTTCTTGACTGTTCTTTGCTTGGAGCCATGAAGTAAGAGAAACACAGATGGGTGAAATTATTAACAATGATATTTCTTTACTAAGTTCATTTCGAAATATAAAGGTAACTATTCGCGAATTTTAATCAAAAACAAAGAGTTTAGTATAGGAGTCAGAAAACGCTTGTAATGCTAGCGCGAAAGCTTTGCGTATTGCTCGGCTCAGCGTAAATGGAAAATAATTACGTATTTGTTGTACTCTTTTAACATATTTTTTTATAATGACCAAATTTATAATTTTAAAGGAAGGGGACGGATAAACCCGAGACAGTCACCTTTTTGTCAAGTACCTCTAACAACTCCTTGGTACTTACGCATTAGCCGCAACCACCAAGAATTTAACGTCGCATTTCTATAACTGTCACTACAATTATACTGTCACAATTTAAACAGACCTATTGCTATCGTGAATATTTATAACATGTAATCTGTTTTCTATTGGATCTTCTGCATTGAATCTATAGTTACTGCTTATTGTATATTTATGCGTATTCTTGCTTCTATTGCATCTTAATTCTTTACTAGCCCCACTAAAACTTTTCGTATTTCCTAATGTGTTCGCCCCCTTTATTTCAGGCTCTTGCACCTAGCATATTTAATGTGCCGCGTGAAAAGGCGCAATTAGGTGCCTTAACATGGCCATTTAATTTAGAACCGTCTGGTAAAACAGTATTACCTTATATATTCGGAAAGCATATATACCAGATCAATTTCTTTCATAAATTCGGGTGAGAATCTAATGCATTACCTAGCTCAGTAAATTTAGCAGAGAAAGCATCAGCGAAGCAATTAACAGTGCCATTGTCTGTATTTAATAGCATAATCTTAGCTTTATTATTATATTAAATATTATTAGCACGTTCTTTACCAGCCAAAATATAAATCGGTATATATCCACGCAAAATCTGAAGAGCCGCCTACGAAACAGATCTAAAACACATACTAATTCACCGTTACGTGTAGGCTGCATTCAGAGGAACTTCAGGAATAGAACGAAAAGAAGAGAATTAAAAACAGACTAGTTTCACACTCCACACTATTCTAACTACATTCCATACACAGATGTACGTAAAAGAGAACTGGTAGTCACATCACTGCTTTGGATGTTTCTGGTATCAATAATGTAACATTGCATACCAAGTGATACAATTTTACACTCTGCAATTCTGGTTTTCCGCATTTATATTCGTTTGAAATCAGTGAAACCAAGGCCCGAAATAGCTAACTACCATCTACCAACTCTAAAAGTTAAAATTCATAACTCGGAAGTAGAAGGTAAAGCTACTAGAAAAATAAGTAGTGAAAGATGGTGCCTTTCTTCTCTTGTTGAGACACCAAAAATTGTTTTTAATGATAGTCTAAGCTTTTGCATTTTCCGAAAAGAGCAGTCATTTCTTGACTAAGCTAGAAGAATCTCATGTGAGGCATCTCTAGCTCATATGTGTATTTATATATATTTAATGTTACCTTCACTTCACAAGCGCGAAAGTGAAGAAAAAAAAAAAAAAAAAAAAAAAAACCTTTGCTATCCTGATTTTTACTACATGTTGCTTGCGGATTATCCGATGAACAACGTTATGATTCAATATATGCGTACAGCGCTTCGCCCCCAGTGTTTGTACTTACATTGTTTGAACAGAAACATGGGAGCAACAATTTCAAAAACAAAAACTGGAAAATACGGATCTCCAAGATTTCCTTACTCAACACTAACTGAAGCCCCTTGTTTCACGAGGAGCGCCAATTTCCCCTGAAAAACAGGTTCAGAATAATATCCTACCGCCATTTTGGAGTGAAAGACTAGAGGAGGAATTGCCTCCCACCCAACCTGCAGCTATCCCCCCCTCAGAGGGAGAATGAAGAACCAGAGGAGCAATCCGGTGATTGTACCCTCCCCCCTACTGAAAGCTCTAACAAAACCAAGAGAAAAATTCCTTTTTTCTTTGTAGAACCTAAGGATTTTGAATTTCTAACTTCACTTGTACAAGCAACTGTGCCTACGGCAATATGTAGAATGAAAGGAAAGTTTTTACGCATAGAAATGCAGAATGAAGCAGATTATCGCTCGGTAGCCCGTAAAGGCTATCCTGCGCGGTCTGCCTAATACAGCAAAAGCAGAAAAAATACAATCAGAACTGCAATTATTGGGATATTCAATAATCAGTGTCACTCAACTCCGTAGGCGCAGATCCCGTTATCCTATGCCTTTATTCTTAATTCAACTAAATCCATCACTCAACGTATATGATATTTTCGAAGAGACAACCATGTTTGGAATTGAAATCAAATTTGAAAAACATATCGGGAAGAAGGGGCCGAGCCAGTGTTGGCGCTGCCAAGGCTTCTTTCACACTTCCGCAGTGTGCACACTGCCAATCCGGTGTCTGAGGTGTGCCGGACCGCATTACGCGTACCAATGCACCAAAGACCCGGAAGAAGCCAACACCTGCGCGAACTGCCTTGGGCAGCGCGCAGCCAACTGGTTTCACTGCCCCAGAAACCCGGCAAACAAAAATAAAAATCCCCCCATTCGATCGGATAACGGGAAGTCAAAATTTGTACCGGCTCCGGCTAAAGCTCCTCATAGCAGCACGGACCCCTCTTTTAGCGATGTCGTTTCCGGACGGAAAAATCCCGGACCCCATCACACTACAAAGGACCAGAAGCAAGCCCCTGCATCGAAGCAAGCCCAGAAGCAGAGTCCTCTTCTTCAGCCACCACGACCGGCCCAGGCTCTAGCCCCAACTGTAGATGATGGCAGTTGTACTGATACACTTAGGAGTGTATTTCAAATTGCCTCCGAATTTGGAATTGAGCATCGCATCTTCTTACAAACCTTCAGAAATGCTCTCCCAAAGCTCCGAAATGTCTCCACGGGGCCTGAGAGAGCGTTTTATATTTACGAGGCATACTGCGGCCTCCTAAACTAACGGCTTTACATTCAACAGTACAACTAGTGATGACAGCCTCCTGATCTCCTACTGGAATGCAAATGGAATCAAGAAGAAGATTCACGAAGTCCGGGATTTTATTAATGAGCACCACATGGACCTCTTCCTCGTTCAGGAGACACATCTGGTTGAGGGATTTAGCGCGAACATCGCGAATTATTTCTGCTACCGCAATGACAGAGAGGTATGCATCAGTGACACTGTTCGTGCTAGTGGCGGTACTAGCATTTATATAAATCGCTCCCTAAAACATTCTAGAATCCCCACGCCACCACTGGATGCCTTAGAAGCGACAATTGTTCAAACTCATATTCCAAATTTCCCCCCAATAGCAGTAGCGTCCTGCTATATGCCTCCGAGACAGGGACCTGCATTTATCTCTGATCTCAGAAAATTAAGTGGTGTAGCAAACAACCTGATTATCGCAGGAGATTTAAATGCCCGTCATAGAAGTTGGGATTGTGTCACTGCCAACAACTATGGCGATAAATTCAAACTTTGGGCTCAGGACTCCCGTATCCAAATTATAGCGCCAAACACACCTACCCATTTCCAGTTTCCTGGGGGGTTACGTGCTCCCTCCATTATTGATTTGGCATTATTTAAAAATATTCCAGTAGATTATTCGATTGAAGTGATCCCGGAATTGTCCTCTGACCATTATCCGGTTCACCTCACCCTTAAAACATCCAAAATCAACCAAAATTAACCGGCGCAAGTCTCTACAAATTGGGACAACTTTCGGTATGTCTTGGAAAATGGAACTCTCCCCCTATCAAAATTGACGATAATCAGGAGGTTGACTTAGCCATTGACAGGCTCAACCAAACCCTAGGAAGTGCATTTACAGCAGCTTCCAAGCCCAAATTCTGGCAAAATTATTATAAATTACCTGATTTCATTAAAGAAAAAATCAAAATCAAAAACCGACTTCCCAGAGATTGGCAAAATACACGTTTGGAAGACATTCGAGTGCAACTGAGAAGGATCCAGAATGAGATCAAGTCTGATATCAAGAAATACACAGACGAAAAATGCGCAAATTACCTTAAGTCCTTAAAGACTTCTGACAAAAGCCTTTGGGTTGCTAGCGCACGACTTCGCAAACCAAAACAAGACATTCCCCCCCCTAATGGGCACGGTCAACGACCGGATGGCATTAACAGACACTGAAAAGGCTGAACGCATTGCGGACAGTCTTCAAACACAATTTTCACCCAACACTGGACTCATGTTCGATTCCTGTGCAGAGCATACGCATGAAGTCCACACCAAGTTGAAGAATTTCTCTCCTCAGATGCACAATCTGTGGAACCCATTATCACAACAATGACTGAGATTTCTGCCTTTATCAAAAATCTCACTCCCGCAAAAGCACCTGGCCTGGATAGGATTTCTAATCGCATGATTAAAAATTTACCAGTAAAATTCATATTTTACCTAGCAGTTTTGATAAACTCAATGCTAAGGTTAAAATATTATCCTCATAGCTGGAAGAATGCATTAGTCATTCCTATTCTAAAACCTGGAATGGACCCAAAGGTCCCTCAAAATTATAGACCGATCAGCCTCCTGTCTTCACTTAGTAAAATTTATGAAGCTATACTGCTTAGATACCTGAATGATTTCTGCCGAAACCGAAATATTATTATTCCTCAACAATTCGGTTTTCGAGCTAAACACTCAACTCAGGCCCAGCTACTGAGGGTAGTAAAAATCATTCACACAGGATCTCGCAGTGGAAAGCCTACAGCTATTGTTTATTTAGACGTAGCAAAGGCTTTCGACAGGTGTTGGCATATCGGAATTTTATTCAAGCTCATGCGACTTGAAATCTCGGCTAATTTCGTGCACATAATGCACTCTTATCTCACTAATCGTACCTTTTCTGTTAAAGTTAAATACTCTGTTTCTTCTCCTCGCCCTATCCTGGCGGGAGTGCCTCAGGGAGGAATTCTTAGCGCTACGCTCTTCAACTTGTAAACGACATACCACAAACACCAAGTGTCGATTTAGCACTCTATGCAGACGACACAGCCATCATTTCACAGCACTCAACACTACATGCCACTCTCAATCACCTACAGCTGTATTTAACAGACCTGGAGTCCTGGCTGTCCTGGAGACCTGGAAAATCAAAATTAATGTCGCAAAAAGTGCCGCCACAGTTTTCTTTTCCAGAAAGAGGAATGTCCATAGTCAACTCCCTCCACTCAGGTTATTTGATGAAAATGTACCCTGGGTGGACTCCTACAAATATCTGGGAGTATATCTAGATGCGAAGCTGCTCTGGAATACCCACATCAACTATGCCATACCAAAGCCAGAACAACAAGAACCCAACTGACGTCTCTCCTCAAAAGAACCAGCAACCTCTCCCTCAATAACAAGATCCTGCTTTACAAGAGTACCATTCTACCGATCCTGACGTACGCAGCCGTCGTCTGGTCAACTGCCGCCAATAGTCATCTGAAGAAAATCCAAGTATTCCAGAGCGTCACGCTTCGTATTCTGACAAATGCTCATTATTTCGTCCGTAATGAAGTGTTACATAATGATCTCAAAATTCTATCCCTTGATGCCTTTTTCCGGCAAAATTCGGCTAAATTCTTCAATAGATTATCTCAGATCGAAAACCCACTCTTGCATTCACTTCCTGCCTATGACCCAGCAGAGCCCAGCTCAGCTAAGCGAGCTAGGAGCGTTCTAGATAGAACATTTAACATCTTTCCTAGGAAGCCAAAGCGGAGGTGTCTGCTTGACTAGGAATTCTTTCTAATTTTTAAAATTAACTAGCACTTCACGGGCCTAACCCGGCGACCCTTAACTATTTCTTTATTATCTTATGCCCGCCGAACTTAATTCGGCCTAGTTCCTCGGTCCTTTTTCCATGCTGCTATAGATAACATGCTTCTCCACTTGCCAAGACCTCAGCTTTTCACAAATCACGGTCCAGACAATTAGGATTCTAATTTACAATAGATTAACTGACTCTTTAATACTTTTATCAATTCAAATAACTTATTTAATTCTTAAACCATATGTAAATATTGCAATCACTGAAATTAATTTCTCCCGGAATTTTACTTCAAACACTTTTATACTAATTTTTTTTTTTCAAGCAATCTGCATTTAAATCTACAAGCTTGCATTTCTTCAATTCGCATCTTCAATCAAGTAATTTAATTTAATCCTGCCCCTATTTTTATTTCTTTTTATTCCACTTCTCATCTCCCACTTAAACCACTCTTCCTCGCTTGTCTTCCCTTTAATCCTCTTAAAAACTTCTCCGTCTTTTTCACAGTTAACTTTCCTTACGCTTCCTTTCCGCTCGAAAAGTTGCTCCTATTCTTCCACTCGCCACAGGCGGTCGGAGAACTTTTCGCCTTCTTGAATTGACTATCCCCCCCTCCTCTTCGCTCCTCCATCCCTTGCTTCGAGCTTTAGTCGCAAGACTCTCTCCCCCCCCGCCCATTCCCAAGGCATTAGCAACTACTGCGGTTTTCCGTAATACCTAATATACCTTTCCCAAGCCCTGGAAAATTATGTTTCCCGGCTGATTGTCTTCCAACCTTTCCGATTCCATTAATGCAATGCATTCAGGAATTCGCCTTAATCATCACCTCTCTCTCTTTCAATCTTGGATAACAAGTTGAAAGCAGAAAGAATTTCTCGTCCCCAGCGTGGACTTCTTATCCATTTCTTTCACAGTAAACCCTTAATGGTTTCGATCACTTCCCTTTAGCCAATGCTCTTTCTTAATTAATTCAGTTTTCTTAACGAAGTTGTGGAGGTAATTGCATTAAGTTGCAAAGGTACTCCGGAAAATATCGCCTTGGGCCTGAAGCACCGGCTCTATCAGCGCGACTCATTTTTCGAAGAAAGAAAAAATGTTCTCAAATTCTCTCATGGTTCGACATAAGGGAGACGTAGATATGTGGCCGAGCCAGTGTTGGCGCTGCCAAGGCTTCTTTCACACTTCCGCAGTGTGCACACTGCCAATCCGGTGTCTGAGGTGTGCCGGACCGCATTACGCGTACCAATGCACCAAAGACCCGGAAGAAGCCAACACCTGCGCGAACTGCCTTGGGCGGCGCGCAGCCAACTGGTTTCACTGCCCCAGAAACCCGGCAAACAAAAATAAAAATCCCCCCATTCCATCGGATAACGGGAAGTCAAAATTTGTACCGGCTCCGGCTAAAGCTCCTCATAGCAGCACGGACCCCTCTTTTAGCGATGTCGTTTCCGAACGGAAAAATCCCGGACCACCATCACACTACAAAGGACCAGAAGCAAGCCCCTGCATCGAAGCAAGCCCAGAAGCAGAGTCCTCTTCTTCAGCCACCACGACCGGCCCAGGCTCTAGCCCCAACTGTAGATGATGGCAGTTGTACTGATACACTTAGGAGTGTATTTCAAATTGCCTCCGAATTTGGAATTGAGCATCGCATCTTCTTACAAACCTTCAGAAATGCTCTCCCAAAGCTCCGAAATGTCTCCACGGGGCCTGAGAGAGCGTTTTATATTTACGAGGCATACTGCGGCCTCCTAAACTAACGGCTTTACATTCAACAGTACAACTAGTGATGACAGCCTCCTGATCTCCTACTGGAATGCAAATGGAATCAAGAAGAAGATTCACGAAGTCCGGGATTTTATTAATGAGCACCACATGGACCTCTTCCTCGTTCAGGAGACACATCTGGTTGAGGGATTTAGCGCGAACATCGCGAATTATTTCTGCTACCGCAATGACAGAGAGGTATGCATCAGTGACACTGTTCGTGCTAGTGGCGGTACTAGCATTTATATAAATCGCTCCCTAAAACATTCTAGAATCCCCACGCCACCACTGGAGGCCTTAGAAGCGACAATTGTTCAAACTCATATTCCAAATTTCCCCCCAATAGCAGTAGCGTCCTGCTATATGCCTCCGAGACAGGGACCTGCATTTATCTCTGATCTCAGAAAATTAAGTGGTGTAGCAAACAACCTGATTATCGCAGGAGATTTAAATGCCCGTCATAGAAGTTGGGATTGTGTCACTGCCAACAACTATGGCGATAAATTCAAACTTTGGGCTCAGGACTCCCGTATCCAAATTATAGCGCCAAACACACCTACCCATTTCCAGTTTCCTGGGGGGTTACGTGCTCCCTCCATTATTGATTTGGCATTATTTAAAAATATTCCAGTAGATTATTCGATTGAAGTGATCCCGGAATTGTCCTCTGACCATTATCCGGTTCACCTCACCCTTAAAACATCCAAAATCAACCAAAATTAACCGGCGCAAGTCTCTACAAATTGGGACAACTTTCGGTATGTCTTGGAAAATGGTACTCTCCCCCTATCAAAATTGACGATAATCAGGAGGTTGACTTAGCCATTGACAGGCTCAACCAAACCCTAGGAAGTGCATTTACAGCAGCTTCCAAGCCCAAATTCTGGCAAAATTATTATAAATTACCTGATTTCATTAAAGAAAAAATCAAAATCAAAAACCGACTTCGCAGAGATTGGCAAAATACACGTTTGGAAGACATTCGAGTGCAACTGAGAAGGATCCAGAATGAGATCAAGTCTGATATCAAGAAATACACAGACGAAAAATGCGCAAATTACCTTAAGTCCTTAAAGACTTCTGACAAAAGCCTTTGGGTTGCTAGCGCACGACTTCGCAAACCAAAACACGACATTCCCCCCCCTAATGGGCACGGTCAACGACCGGATGGCATTAACAGACACTGAAAAGGCTGAACGCATTGCGGACAGTCTTCAAACACAATTTTCACCCAACACTGGACTCATGTTCGATTCCTGTGCAGAGCATACGCATGAAGTCCAACACCAAGTTGAAGAATTTCTCTCCTCAGATGCACAATCTGAGGAACCCATTATCACAACAATGACTGAGATTTCTGCCTTTATCAAAAATCTCACTCCCGCAAAAGCACCTGGCCTGGATAGGATTTCTAATCGCATGATTAAAAATTTACCAGTAAAATTCATATTTTACCTAGCAGTTTTGATAAACTCAATGCTAAGGTTAAAATATTATCCTCATAGCTGGAAGAATGCATTAGTCATTCCTATTCTAAAACCTGGAATGGACCCAAAGGTCCCTCAAAATTATAGACCGATCAGCCTCCTGTCTTCACTTAGTAAAATTTATGAAGCTATACTGCTTAGATACCTGAATGATTTCTGCCGAAACCGAAATATTATTATTCCTCAACAATTCGGTTTTCGAGCTAAACACTCAACTCAGGCCCAGCTACTGAGGGTAGTAAAAATCATTCACACAGGATCTCGCAGTGGAAAGCCTACAGCTATTGTTTATTTAGACGTAGCAAAGGCTTTCGACAGGTGTTGGCATATCGGAATTTTATTCAAGCTCATGCGACTTGAAATCTCGGCTAATTTCGTGCACATAATGCACTCTTATCTCACTAATCGTACCTTTTCTGTTAAAGTTAAATACTCTGTTTCTTCTCCTCGCCCTATCCTGGCGGGAGTGCCTCAGGGAGGAATTCTTAGCGCTACGCTCTTCAACTTGTAAACGACATACCACAAACACCAAGTGTCGATTTAGCACTCTATGCAGACGACACAGCCATCATTTCACAGCCCTCAACACTACATGCCACTCTCAATCACCTACAGCTGTATTTAACAGACCTGGAGTCCTGGCTGTCCTGGAGACCTGGAAAATCAAAATTAATGTCGCAAAAAGTGCCGCCACAGTTTTCTTTTCCAGAAAGAGGAATGTCCATAGTCAACTCCCTCCACTCAGGTTATTTGATGAAAATGTACCCTGGGTGGACTCCTACAAATATCTGGGAGTATATCTAGATGCGAAGCTGCTCTGGAATACCCACATCAACTATGCCATACCAAAGCCAGAACAACAAGAACCCAACT
Organism: Stegodyphus dumicola; assembly: GCF_044657685.1. Classification (NCBI taxonomy): domain Eukaryota; kingdom Metazoa; phylum Arthropoda; class Arachnida; order Araneae; family Eresidae; genus Stegodyphus; species Stegodyphus dumicola. Next base: position 12,610,706 of record NC_140769.1, read on the forward strand.
GACGTCTCTCCTCAAAAGAACCAGCAACCTCTCCCTCAATAACAAGATCCTGCTTTACAAGAGTACCATTCTACCGATCCTGACGTACGCAGCCGTCGTCTGGTCAACTGCCGCCAATAGTCATCTGAAGAAAATCCAAGTATTCCAGAGCGTCACGCTTCGTATTCTGACAAATGCTCATTATTTCGTCCGTAATGAAGTGTTACATAATGATCTCAAAATTCTATCCCTTGATGCCTTTTTCCGGCAAAATTCGGCTAAATTCTTCAATAGATTATCTCAGATCGAAAACCCACTCTTGCATTCACTTCCTGCCTATGACCCAGCAGAGCCCAGCTCAGCTAAGCGAGCTAGGAGCGTTCTAGATAGAACATTTAACATCTTTCCTAGGAAGCCAAAGCGGAGGTGTCTGCTTGACTAGGAATTCTTTCTAATTTTTAAAATTAACTAGCACTTCACGGGCCTAACCCGGCGACCCTTAACTATTTCTTTATTATCTTATGCCCGCCGAACTTAATTCGGCCTAGTTCCTCGGTCCTTTTTCCATGCTGCTATAGATAACATGCTTCTCCACTTGCCAAGACCTCAGCTTTTCACAAATCACGGTCCAGACAATTAGGATTCTAATTTACAATAGATTAACTGACTCTTTAATACTTTTATCAATTCAAATAACTTATTTAATTCTTAAACCATATGTAAATATTGCAATCACTGAAATTAATTTCTCCCGGAATTTTACTTCAAACACTTTTATACTAATTTTTTTTTTTCAAGCAATCTGCATTTAAATCTACAAGCTTGCATTTCTTCAATTCGCATCTTCAATCAAGTAATTTAATTTAATCCTGCCCCTATTTTTATTTCTTTTTATTCCACTTCTCATCTCCCACTTAAACCACTCTTCCTCGCTTGTCTTCCCTTTAATCCTCTTAAAAACTTCTCCGTCTTTTTCACAGTTAACTTTCCTTACGCTTCCTTTCCGCTCGAAAAGTTGCTCCTATTCTTCCACTCGCCACAGGCGGTCGGAGAACTTTTCGCCTTCTTGAATTGACTATCCCCCCCTCTTCTTCGCTCCTCCATCCCTTGCTTCGAGCTTTAGTCGCAAGACTCTCTCCCCCCCCGCCCATTCCCAAGGCATTAGCAACTACTGCGGTTTTCCGTAATACCTAATATACCTTTCCCAAGCCCTGGAAAATTATGTTTCCCGGCTGATTGTCTTCCAACCTTTCCGATTCCATTAATGCAATGCATTCAGGAATTCGCCTTAATCATCACCTCTCTCTCTTTCAATCTTGGATAACAAGTTGAAAGCAGAAAGAATTTCTCGTCCCCAGCGTGGACTTCTTATCCATTTCTTTCACAGTAAACCCTTAATGGTTTCGATCACTTCCCTTTAGCCAATGCTCTTTCTTAATTAATTCAGTTTTCTTAACGAAGTTGTGGAGGTAATTGCATTAAGTTGCAAAGGTACTCCGGAAAATATCGCCTTGGGCCTGAAGCACCGGCTCTATCAGCGCGACTCATTTTTCGAAGAAAGAAAAAATGTTCTCAAATTCTCTCATGGTTCGACATAAGGGAGACGTAGATATGTGGCCGAGCCAGTGTTGGCGCTGCCAAGGCTTCTTTCACACTTCCGCAGTGTGCACACTGCCAATCCGGTGTCTGAGGTGTGCCGGACCGCATTACGCGTACCAATGCACCAAAGACCCGGAAGAAGCCAACACCTGCGCGAACTGCCTTGGGCGGCGCGCAGCCAACTGGTTTCACTGCCCCAGAAACCCGGCAAACAAAAATAAAAATCCCCCCATTCCATCGGATAACGGGAAGTCAAAATTTGTACCGGCTCCGGCTAAAGCTCCTCATAGCAGCACGGACCCCTCTTTTAGCGATGTCGTTTCCGAACGGAAAAATCCCGGACCACCATCACACTACAAAGGACCAGAAGCAAGCCCCTGCATCGAAGCAAGCCCAGAAGCAGAGTCCTCTTCTTCAGCCACCACGACCGGCCCAGGCTCTAGCCCCAACTGTAGATGATGGCAGTTGTACTGATACACTTAGGAGTGTATTTCAAATTGCCTCCGAATTTGGAATTGAGCATCGCATCTTCTTACAAACCTTCAGAAATGCTCTCCCAAAGCTCCGAAATGTCTCCACGGGGCCTGAGAGAGCGTTTTATATTTACGAGGCATACTGCGGCCTCCTAAACTAACGGCTTTACATTCAACAGTACAACTAGTGATGACAGCCTCCTGATCTCCTACTGGAATGCAAATGGAATCAAGAAGAAGATTCACGAAGTCCGGGATTTTATTAATGAGCACCACATGGACCTCTTCCTCGTTCAGGAGACACATCTGGTTGAGGGATTTAGCGCGAACATCGCGAATTATTTCTGCTACCGCAATGACAGAGAGGTATGCATCAGTGACACTGTTCGTGCTAGTGGCGGTACTAGCATTTATATAAATCGCTCCCTAAAACATTCTAGAATCCCCACGCCACCACTGGAGGCCTTAGAAGCGACAATTGTTCAAACTCATATTCCAAATTTCCCCCCAATAGCAGTAGCGTCCTGCTATATGCCTCCGAGACAGGGACCTGCATTTATCTCTGATCTCAGAAAATTAAGTGGTGTAGCAAACAACCTGATTATCGCAGGAGATTTAAATGCCCGTCATAGAAGTTGGGATTGTGTCACTGCCAACAACTATGGCGATAAATTCAAACTTTGGGCTCAGGACTCCCGTATCCAAATTATAGCGCCAAACACACCTACCCATTTCCAGTTTCCTGGGGGGTTACGTGCTCCCTCCATTATTGATTTGGCATTATTTAAAAATATTCCAGTAGATTATTCGATTGAAGTGATCCCGGAATTGTCCTCTGACCATTATCCGGTTCACCTCACCCTTAAAACATCCAAAATCAACCAAAATTAACCGGCGCAAGTCTCTACAAATTGGGACAACTTTCGGTATGTCTTGGAAAATGGTACTCTCCCCCTATCAAAATTGACGATAATCAGGAGGTTGACTTAGCCATTGACAGGCTCAACCAAACCCTAGGAAGTGCATTTACAGCAGCTTCCAAGCCCAAATTCTGGCAAAATTATTATAAATTACCTGATTTCATTAAAGAAAAAATCAAAATCAAAAACCGACTTCGCAGAGATTGGCAAAATACACGTTTGGAAGACATTCGAGTGCAACTGAGAAGGATCCAGAATGAGATCAAGTCTGATATCAAGAAATACACAGACGAAAAATGCGCAAATTACCTTAAGTCTTTAAAGACTTCTGACAAAAGCCTTTGGGTTGCTAGCGCACGACTTCGCAAACCAAAACACGACATTCCCCCCCCTAATGGGCACGGTCAACGACCGGATGGCATTAACAGACACTGAAAAGGCTGAACGCATTGCGGACAGTCTTCAAACACAATTTTCACCCAACACTGGACTCATGTTCGATTCCTGTGCAGAGCATACGCATGAAGTCCAACACCAAGTTGAAGAATTTCTCTCCTCAGATGCACAATCTGAGGAACCCATTATCACAACAATGACTGAGATTTCTGCCTTTATCAAAAATCTCACTCCCGCAAAAGCACCTGGCCTGGATAGGATTTCTAATCGCATGATTAAAAATTTACCAGTAAAATTCATATTTTACCTAGCAGTTTTGATAAACTCAATGCTAAGGTTAAAATATTATCCTCATAGCTGGAAGAATGCATTAGTCATTCCTATTCTAAAACCTGGAATGGACCCAAAGGTCCCTCAAAATTATAGACCGATCAGCCTCCTGTCTTCACTTAGTAAAATTTATGAAGCTATACTGCTTAGATACCTGAATGATTTCTGCCGAAACCGAAATATTATTATTCCTCAACAATTCGGTTTTCGAGCTAAACACTCAACTCAGGCCCAGCTACTGAGGGTAGTAAAAATCATTCACACAGGATCTCGCAGTGGAAAGCCTACAGCTATTGTTTATTTAGACGTAGCAAAGGCTTTCGACAGGTGTTGGCATATCGGAATTTTATTCAAGCTCATGCGACTTGAAATCTCGGCTAATTTCGTGCACATAATGCACTCTTATCTCACTAATCGTACCTTTTCTGTTAAAGTTAAATACTCTGTTTCTTCTCCTCGCCCTATCCTGGCGGGAGTGCCTCAGGGAGGAATTCTTAGCGCTACGCTCTTCAACTTGTAAACGACATACCACAAACACCAAGTGTCGATTTAGCACTCTATGCAGACGACACAGCCATCATTTCACAGCACTCAACACTACATGCCACTCTCAATCACCTACAGCTGTATTTAACAGACCTGGAGTCCTGGCTGTCCTGGAGACCTGGAAAATCAAAATTAATGTCGCAAAAAGTGCCGCCACAGTTTTCTTTTCCAGAAAGAGGAATGTCCATAGTCAACTCCCTCCACTCAGGTTATTTGATGAAAATGTACCCTGGGTGGACTCCTACAAATATCTGGGAGTATATCTAGATGCGAAGCTGCTCTGGAATACCCACATCAACTATGCCATACCAAAGCCAGAACAACAAGAACCCAACTGACGTCTCTCCTCAAAAGAACCAGCAACCTCTCCCTCAATAACAAGATCCTGCTTTACAAGAGTACCATTCTACCGATCCTGACGTACGCAGCCGTCGTCTGGTCAACTGCCGCCAATAGTCATCTGAAGAAAATCCAAGTATTCCAGAGCGTCACGCTTCGTATTCTGACAAATGCTCATTATTTCGTCCGTAATGAAGTGTTACATAATGATCTCAAAATTCTATCCCTTGATGCCTTTTTCCGGCAAAATTCGGCTAAATTCTTCAATAGATTATCTCAGATCGAAAACCCACTCTTGCATTCACTTCCTGCCTATGACCCAGCAGAGCCCAGCTCAGCTAAGCGAGCTAGGAGCGTTCTAGATAGAACATTTAACATCTTTCCTAGGAAGCCAAAGCGGAGGTGTCTGCTTGACTAGGAATTCTTTCTAATTTTTAAACTTAACTAGCACTTCACGGGCCTAACCCGGCGACCCTTAACTATTTCTTTATTATCTTATGCCCGCCGAACTTAATTCGGCCTAGTTCCTCGGTCCTTTTTCCATGCTGCTATAGATAACATGCTTCTCCACTTGCCAAGACCTCAGCTTTTCACAAATCACGGTCCAGACAATTAGGATTCTAATTTACAATAGATTAACTGACTCTTTAATACTTTTATCAATTCAAATAACTTATTTAATTCTTAAACCATATGTAAATATTGCAATCACTGAAATTAATTTCTCCCGGAATTTTACTTCAAACACTTTTATACTAATTTTTTTTTTTCAAGCAATCTGCATTTAAATCTACAAGCTTGCATTTCTTCAATTCGCATCTTCAATCAAGTAATTTAATTTAATCCTGCCCCTATTTTTATTTCTTTTTATTCCACTTCTCATCTCCCACTTAAACCACTCTTCCTCGCTTGTCTTCCCTTTAATCCTCTTAAAAACTTCTCCGTCTTTTTCACAGTTAACTTTCCTTACGCTTCCTTTCCGCTCGAAAAGTTGCTCCTATTCTTCCACTCGCCACAGGCGGTCGGAGAACTTTTCGCCTTCTTGAATTGACTATCCCCCCCTCCTCTTCGCTCCTCCATCCCTTGCTTCGAGCTTTAGTCGCAAGACTCTCTCCCCCCCGCCCATTCCCAAGGCATTAGCAACTACTGCGGTTTTCCGTAATACCTAATATACCTTTCCCAAGCCCTGGAAAATTATGTTTCCCGGCTGATTGTCTTCCAACCTTTCCGATTCCATTAATGCAATGCATTCAGGAATTCGCCTTAATCATCACCTCTCTCTCTTTCAATCTTGGATAACAAGTTGAAAGCAGAAAGAATTTCTCGTCCCCAGCGTGGACTTCTTATCCATTTCTTTCACAGTAAACCCTTAATGGTTTCGATCACTTCCCTTTAGCCAATGCTCTTTCTTAATTAATTCAGTTTTCTTAACGAAGTTGTGGAGGTAATTGCATTAAGTTGCAAAGGTACTCCGGAAAATATCGCCTTGGGCCTGAAGCACCGGCTCTATCAGCGCGACTCATTTTTCGAAGAAAGAAAAAATGTTCTCAAATTCTCTCATGGTTCGACATAAGGGAGACGTAGATATGTGGATTTTACCTCACTCTATCCATGGGTTTCTTTTTTATTATTTCAAAAACATTGTAGGATTGTATGTTTCTCTGATGTTTTGTCTACATTCACAGGTCCATAAATATTGCGTCTAATCTCTTGGGCATCCGGAAGTCATTACGGAACGCTTTTGAGACGTGGAAGAGTACTTTGGAAGTATCTAATACCGCGTAGCAGAATGTTCTTTTGCAGAGAAAATCGGAACAGATGAAACGTTGAGTCGTTCGTTTGATAATTTATCTAACGCTGAAGGTTTCAGAAAGGAAAACCGTTCTTAAAGTGTTTTCTGATAGCGAATTTTGTTCTGAAGAGAAAACAGCTGGAAATGAAATGTCAAGTTCTTCGATTGAAGTTATATCTGATGAAAAACACCTTGCGGAACATATCTTGTTAAATTGGCTACTGAGGAGAAAACCGTAAATGAAACACTAATATTTGGACTGGAATTAAATCGGACGTTAAAGGGATATTTTCAGAAAAGAATAACATTGTTAAATTATCTTCTGATCGCGAATTTTGTTCTGAAGAAGAAACCGCTGGAAACGAACATCAAGTCCTTCGATTGAAGTTTCATGTGATGAAGAACCACCTTCAAAAACAAATGTCGTTAAATTGCCTCCCTGAAGAGGAATCCGTGATTGAAACTCCAAATTATATGTGACATTAAAGGGGCATTTTCTGAAAGGAATAACTTTATTCCTTCGAATTCGAAAAATTGCTTCTATAATAGGATGAGAAACAATCCCTTCCACAGCAAAATGAAGAGTTTGCAAGTAATGATATAATTAAAAGTAATGTTAGAAAACACCCTAAATGCAGTCCACCAGGACAACCAAATTCGTTTGGAGTGCATATGTCTCCTCTTAAAATGCCAGAAAAAAATTGCAGTTCAACAAAGTTATTTTCATTACAACACAGTATTTATAATAAGGAACATGTGACTCATATTTTTACAAAACTTGCACCTAAAGAATATTAAAGCACATATTTTACATTTGAAGGACCTCGCAGGAGGTCGCCAAATTGAAGACCATAAATTTTCGTATTTTTGTGAGCTACAACTCTTTCGCAATTTTGTCAGCTACAGCGAATTTTAGAATGCAGTTCAATTAACCGTGTTTTTAGTGTATCGTATTGGCTAGTCACTGGTCGGTGCAAAACGATATCGCAAACGCTATTGAAAATATCAGATTCGATTGAAGATATCACGTGATTGAATTTCGTTGCGTACGGAAATAATTCAACAAACGGCAATTTCTCAATCAACTAGTTTTGAAATTAAGGAAAGTTCAGCAACAGTTCCATCTGAACAAAAGTTAACTACTGAATCAAAACTGTAGTGATGACTTCCAACCTTAGTCACCACATACTGAAATTTCAGAAATCGTTTCAATTGATCAACAAACAGAAAGTGCTCAATCAGTAAATGTGAAATTATGAAAAGTTAAAAAATGGGTCCCACTCGCCAGGAAGCAGCAACGGTGCTGTGAATAAACGACGGAGTTAGCGATCTGGATATGAACGATATAAATTTAAAGAAATATGACTTAGTTGTCAACACTGATTACCAATTCAGTGTAAGGGGAGAAGAAACATTCGCTATTTAAATGTTTCGAAAAGTTGTTTTCTATTTTCTGATAAAATCAAATTTTTGGAAGTATAATATTTGTGGAATAAATGAACAAAGAATTATAACTGTCTGCCTTTTGCATACGAATAAATCTGTATTTGGACTACAGAAATTCGACAACTTAATTACACGAATTTTCCGATGGATGATAAGGTATTTGCCTCCATTTTCCAACATGCCTTCATGGTGTAACGGTAGACACCTCGGCGCGTATTCGTGATTTCCTGGTTCGAGTCCCGCCAAAGATTTTAGTTTTCCAATTATGTAGCACTTGTAACGTTAACACGAAAGCCTTGCTTAGAGAACAAATGACAGATAACTAATTTCTCAATTTGTTTGTTATAAAAGGATTATAATTACGTTTTTGTTAAGTTTATTGTACTGTTTAAACATATTTTGTTTATAATGACCGATAACAAGGATATGGAGATATTTCGAATGTAATATTTCTTTGAAAACCTGCTCTGTTACTGCCTCTACGCAGACAATGCATACGAAATACAAGAAAACTGTGCCTGAAACAACGCACGCCCAATTTCATGCGCTGGCATAACTTAGAAAGCAGTGCAATCGTGAAACATTATTTTGAAACAATGTTATCTGCAGAGGCTTATGATAAATTGTCTAAAATTCCAGTTAGATTTTTAGGTGAGTATTTAGAAAGTCTTATATCAGTATCAGTTTCCTAAAGATAGCAGCCCATTTTCACCATAAACGTTTTCACGACAAAAGATTATACCAGTATATACTCAATACCTCATGGTTAAGCCATACATCGGAAGTAGAAGGTAATGCTACTAGGAAAATAAGTAGTGCAGGATGCTGCTTTTCTTTTCTTCTTCAGATACCAAAAATTGTTTGTATGTTTCTGTGACGTTCTGTTTACATTCAAAGGTCAAGAAATATTACGTCTAATCTTTAGGGCATCCGGATGTCATTACGGAACGCTTTTCAGACGTGGAAGAATACTTTGGACGTATCCCATACCGCGTACCTGAATGTTCTTTTGCAGAGGAAATCGGAACAGATGAAACATTGAATCGTTCGTGTGAAAATTTATCTAACGTTGAAGGTGTTATTTTCAGAAAGGAAAACCGTTTTTAAAGTATCTTCTGATAGCGAATTTTGTACTGAAGAGAAAACTGCTGGAAATGAAACGTCAAGTTTTTCGATTAAAGTTATATCTGACGAAGAACACCTAGAGAAACATATCTTGTTAAATTGGCTTCTGAGGAAAAAACCGTAAATGAAACACTAATCTCTGGACTGGAATAATATAGGACGTTGAACGGATATTTTCAAAAAGAATAACATTGTTAGTGTCTTCTGATCGCGAATTTTGTTCTGAAGAAAAAACCGCTGGAAATGAACGTCAAGTCCTTCGACTGAAATTACATATGGTAAAGAACCACCTCCAGGAACAAGTGTCGTTAAATTGTCTCGCTGAACAGGAAACCGTATTTGAAACTCTAAATTATATCTGACATTAAAGGGGTATTTTCTGAAAGGAAAGGATAATTTCTATAAAAATAATGCTTGGAACACAGTTAGAACCGATATTAAAACCAATGACTTTATTCAAATTTTTAATGAACAGTTTGGGCTGTATAATGCCAAGAATTATGTACGTCAAGTTCAGTGTGAGGGAGAAGCAGTCTGTAGAACCGTTAAGTTCTTCGGACGAAATTAAGGAGAAACTAAAAAATAACAATCATATTTTCATATAAACCGAATACTTAAAATATATCTCGCATTAGCGATTTGACTGATTTACGTGAATATGCTATTATTAAAAAACAAGTCTTCTTCAAGAAAAATTGCTTTCATAAAAATGAAAAACGAATAATTCAACGTAACGGTAGAAAAACCCTAAATGCAGTGCACGACCCACACAACCAAATTCTTTTGGAGTACACATGTCTACCTGTTTTATAATGTCAGAAAATACTGAATTCGACATTGTCTTTTCAGGCAGAATATTAACAATAAGCTATTCATATTCACGAAATATGAACTTCCACGAATATTAAAACACACATTATACATTCAAAAGACCTCACAGGAGATCGGCAAATTGAAGATCATAAATTTGCATCTTACCAGACTGAAAAAATGTTTTCAAATTCTGAAACTGACACCGAAGCTGGTGTTGATAAATCATCAAGCATAAAAAAATGATATGTACGTGAAGGTTACTTCTTTTGATTCACTGGATTCTGTGCGGAGCCATGAAGTAACACACAATAATAGTCAGTGATGAATCAGCAATAAGTTCATATACGATACTAGTGCAAGATAAATGAAGTTAATGAAAACACTAAAAAGAGAAAAACACTTTATGTAGTTATGCTATCCAAATACACGCATGAAGTTTAAAGTAGTACGAAGAATTTGTATGGCATACCTCTGAATTATACCAGAAATATTTGCTTAGTCAGTGTAATACAAATCACTTAAGGAAACAAATTCTTGGTCACATTGAAACATATTTTTCACGAGGCACATTTTTAAGATGACGCAATTATTTTTCACACTATTTTGAAGATATTCCGAAAATTACAAAGAATTAAGATATTAGATTTCATTAGTAAACGATATTCCTACTTCACAGCACACTATGAGCAGAGAAATTGGAGATGCAAGCAGATTCCAGGAGGCATTATGGATGCCATTTTTCGTGACGTGTGTTGTTGCTGCAGATAAAACGATGATAGCTGGGCTCGGTTATACTAACACTTTTATGTAATGCTAGCAAGGATATATATTTCAACACACGTTAACTAAAAACACATACACATCGGATGCAAGAATTTTTACATGTATGTCCATTTTAGAAAAAGGCGTGGAATTTGTAATACAGCTGTGCAGACTTCACAAGGCGGAAGCGAGGTAAACGCGTTCTTCATCGACGGCAGCCAGGAACAGAGTGAACTAGCGTCTACGGAGAGAAGGCAACTTTTGGGATCGTGATCTGATCCTCCTGTGCGCATCTCAATTTGCGCATATGCTGCCGTGCACTTCGTGAAATTTTGTTTATTTACGTGAAGTACTCTGTGGTTTTGAAATTTGCGTCATGTGTTGAGAATGGATGAAATTGTATTACGTCTGTATTTGATCTACAGTGAAATACAGTTCAATTAATAAATCGGTGTTTGTTAAAAAAATTAATTTATGCTTGGAGATAAAAAAATAAAATTTTTGCTAATGAAAGTTGTGCACTTTTCATTAAAAAAGTTTATTTCTTTTTATACATTAAACATTGAATTAATTATATACATTCAATAATAATGAAATATTATCTATGATTGTTGTTAATTAAGCATGCCTATCTTCTGTAAATTATTGCTAAAACATGTGCAAATAATGAGGAAATATACGTTATGCTAGTTTATTTCTTAGCAGGTAATCACAGGACTATGATAGAGAGTGTCTATTATTTGTTCCTGAAATTTCTTTATTGCTTATACTAAGCTTATGCATTAAAGTGTATTAAAAAGCTTATTTACGACACATATGAGCACATTCTGTTGCATCAGCTATGTGAGAAGTTGGTGTTACAACTGGCATTTCAACTATGAATTAAACTATTGACATTTCATCATCTGTACAAGAGATTTTAATTATATCATTAAGTCGTGCATGTGAGACAAATGCATTAAATTGTTATTACAATAGTGTGAAAACAAGAAAATTAAAGTCAATTTCTTTGAAAAAACTGTTACATTTTGGAAAAAATAAATACTTTAGACATTCATATTCATCATGTTATTCTCAATATATTTACAATGTCAAGCTAATAATACCTAAGTATTATTTGTGATAATTTATCATTTTAAAAGAGGTATATTATATGTCAAGGACAAGGTTGACAAAGAAAGTATAAGAATTCTTTCTATAACTAAACATGATTCACTACTCAGTACTAAAATAAAGAGGTTTATCAATCCATGAATAACGTGTTTTTATGTACATCATCTTACTGGATGGTTGCTGCCAATGAATCGACTGTCTGTGTAACAGCTGGAGAACAAGGTGCTCAGAATTATCATTGATGCTCTGTGTTTTGTCTTAAAAAACATACATCAACCTGGATTTTAAAATGAAATTAATAGACATGAAGCTTAAATAGAAGTATCTAATTTTAAAATAACTGTAAGAGCCATAGCTGCAGTTTACTTAATAATTCAGATATTTGTGATTTTATCATTGAGGAGCCTTTCAATGGCTAAGGATTATGTAACATAACAGTATAGTAGTAGACTACAGTTAGTAAATTTGCAACATTTTTATTGCTAGTTCATAGTTGAGATATTAGTAAAGACCATTTCAGGTTGAATGTTAGCTATAACATTCTACCTGAACTGCCTACAGTACTTCGATCTTGCATGTATTTTCACTTACTGTCTCCAGAGGCAGAATTTTTTGTTTTTACATCCAGAGCTCTTTGATAGTGTTTTTTCCACACATGACAGTTCAACACAAATCGAAAACGGGGGACACTTCTACATAAAAGAAACATTCAATTGTTGGATGGATGATAGTACTTTGTACAGTTTGGTGGCATTTATGTAAAAATTATGTGTTGGTTATTTTTCAATAACTTGCAACAGTGATTTTGATTATAAATTTGTTTTAGGAAATTCTAAGCTACTGGATAACAAAAATATAGATTTTAGCAAAATGTTCATGTTATGCGTAAAAAATGAAAAATACTTTAAGATACATTTAAAATGTCAAAATTTCGGAAAAATATAACACTCTTTAAACCTCAGTTTCCTTACATCTAAATAGTATTAAGTGTGAAAATTTGTATAATTTATATATTTTTAATTACTTGTATAATGTATGCACTTGTGAATTGAGATCAATTAGTTGTTTTAACTGTTTTAAAAAATGAAGCAATATTATGCAGAGTAAGGAAATCAAGATTGTGATCCGATGACAATGAGATTAATGTTTAAATGTGAAATGGAAAGTTGTTATTTATTATATTATCAGAGAATTATTAAACTGGGCATAATCGCCAAGGAAGGTATTGAATGCTACGTGAAAATATGTTTACTAAAAAATTTGAATTTCATAATGAATGTATCCAAACACATGTTTTGAGTCAAAAGTTTGAAACTTGATGGCTGAGTGTAAATATAAAATTATGGATGTTTAAATACTTTGTAATTAGGCACATAGGTCAGGTTAATCTTTTTAAATAAGGTAAGGAATGCAAGAGCTATATGCCTAAAGGAAAATATGCCTTCATGGAGGAATTTCAAGGCAAAACTGACATTTGAGTGCATATTAAAAAATAATACATCTAATTTTCATTCAATTTATACATATTTCATATGTAAAAAATTCTGATATATGCTACATTACTGTTAATTACTTGACTTGAAAAATATAGTAAATACACAGAAATTTAAGATTTGCACATTTCGAAAAATATTAAATATATGAGTATACATTATCCTTGTAAAAAGCATAAAATACATAAATATTTATTAAATTATTATAAATGTATTTGGAAATGAAGGATTTATTCTTTCATAAACCCCTGTTAACGTTATTGTGAAGAAATCTAGTTATTAAATATATCTAAATTTATAATGATTATAAATATTATTTAAATATATAATAACCTTAACATTTAATTGTAAACATAAATTGAAAATTTTTAGCAGGAATTTTTTGTTTGCTATTTCAGCAAGAATTATTCATACTGGAAAGCAATCTGTTAAAAAGTGCTGTAAAGCACAGTCTACAAGATGTGTACTTAATTTTATCTAACAAATGCCTGGCTATTGACCATTAAAGTGCAGAGCACATATCCAGATGAGCAGGACTTGTCCAGAAACACACAAAGTACATAAAAGTGAGGTAGACAGATGTGTACTTAAGGAATTAGTAAAAAATAATTTTTAGAATATGCATTGTTGAAATTAAGGATATAAAAAAATATAATACAGTTAAAAGTCTTTAATCCGGACTCGTCGGGACTTCAGTGATTCCGGATTAGGGGTTTTTCCAGATTATAGATCATAAATTTAAATCTGGTAAGATGGCATGCAGAAATTATACAATTAAAAATATGAAACCATAATTTCTGTGTTGACGCATGCGCAGAAAGTTTGTAGCTTTGAGGTCCGGATTATGGACGTCCAGATTAAAGACTTTTGACTGTAAGTATCAAAAGAATTCTTTCCTTACATTTTGTAATAAATCAGTTACAAGTTTTAAACAATATTAAAAATAAACTTTTTTAATCCATTTCAAAAATACTCATAGAAAGTTAAGTACATGGAAATCAGTAGCAATATTTAACGTATTTTACTATGGAAATAACAGCTGCTCTAATTTGAAATTAACTGAACTGAGCATTAATTATAAAGTAGCTCTGATTTTTAAAGGATGCCTCAGAAGCTAAAAAATCATTCTGCATTTGAGAAGGTATTTCAGGAAGAAGCTCTGTAAATAGGAAAGAAATAATGCATAATTTTGATTTTAGTATTATAATAAACTTTGATCTTAATTTTTGTAATCATTAACCAAATAAAATCAAATTAACTTAAAATTTCTTTGTAATGTAATTAACAAGAACATGTGAAAATATTTCATTCAAATTAAACTTTTCTGGGAAAGTATAGCATTTAATTCCGCTCAGAATAATACATTGTTTTAAAATATTTTCTTTTTACATACTTATGACTTTGAAGTATTACGGAAAAAGAAAATATATATATTTATATGTATATTTACGATGTAATTACAAAATGTTTACCGCCGATTATGTTAAAACCTATTGATCTTAATGGATAGTCACTGAATAGTTTGGTTTCCACGAGAGGTGCACTACTGCTTCAGGGCAGTACACGAGGAAAACCAGTTAAGACCTCTCCTCTTATTTCTACCTATATTGTTTAAATTGAGGATTTTGGATCTTTAGAGAGTGTTTCTGGCATCTGTGTTGGATGGTCAGATTCTTCCAGCTCTAGTATAATTAAAAGTATCAGCTTTGTGTTCTCATGCCACCGATACTTTAATCTGATGTGCCAGTAAATTAGTGGCTAGCTTAATAATTAACTATGTAGTCTTAGACTACTGATCAACATTTTTCATTTATTTGATTGTTCGCATTTATTTGCATCGCCAGTAGCTGTGGTTATGCTCTAAGTTCAGGCCATGCTCTGTTTTGTTAAAAGTTCAGTTTAAATAAAAAGGTTGTTTTAAAATCTTTCATAAAGCTTTGTCATAATATCTCAAGTGATAATTATATTAGGGTTATAAGACTAAAATTCCATTATTAGACCAAGAATAACCTTATAACTTAATGGAAGTTTAAGATATTCATAATGACTAAATGTGTAAGTTTATTAAAAAGTTAATAGAGACAGAGCTTAAATTGCACCGGAGCCTGGCTCCGGTACTTCTTAGTTTTTGGAATAAATCATAAATAAGGCTCCGGCACTTCTTTTATGCAACTGAACAAAAATTTGATCTCAAACATTTAATTTTTTGCAGTAAAACTGTATTACAAATCGCTTATTAAATTTTAATTTATCTCTTTACATTTTACTTAATTTTAATTACTTTAATAATTTATTAATTAAATAACAATCATTAATTAAAAATAATTGATACTTATTAATATTAATTAAATAATAATGAATTAATTTGGTATTAATTAACTATTTAATTTTTAAATTATTAATGATTGTAACAGTCATTTTATTTATTTATTTACTTTTCTTTTCCTTTGCTGACAGTTTAGCATAGGGTTCTGGCACTTCTAAGTTTAGAAATTAAGTCCTGAATAAGGATATTTATTAATTATAGGAACTTGATAAGTAACCTTCACCAGCAATTTAATAGCCAGTTGATTGTGTTGTTGCCAAAGTAATTTTGTCATGATTTGAATATGGTTATCTTCCACTGTCGGGGCCGTTCCTAGCGCGGTGCAGCTGTAAAATTATGCAACAGCTGAACACTCGCGATACCACAACTAAATATTTTTAATTCATTGTACTTGTCACATGTAAATACTTTTTATACAATTTGTCACATATAAGTACTTAGTGAGTATGAAATAAAAATTCAACTAATCATTAAGAATTTTTTTTTTTAATTTGGGCACTGTATTTTTAGGAAAATACACAGGCAGCCAATGGCCTAGGGACGGCCCTGTCCACTGATGTAAATCTGTCGTGTTAGTCCAGCTGACAAGTATTTCATATTTCTGGTGTATAACTCTCAAGCTACGTTCTGCAGTAGAATTGCTTAAAAGTAAGAATGAAACAAGGATAACACATATGTCATTCATTTGCTGCACAAAGTATAACTCAAGATATTTGAAGTTAAAGCTCAGTTATATTCACTGCATTGCAACATGTTGAGAGAAAGGCAATTTTTATCCTTACCGTCCTACACCAGGGATGGCCAACACACGGCTTTTACTTTTTATGCAGCAACTACAGAAAAGTATATCATTTTTAATAAAATTCCCAGCAAGTCTGTAAATTACTTCCAGAGAACAGGCTCTAAACAATAATGATATTGCTAATATGAGCTCTAAACAATCATGCATACTGCTTTATTTCAAGCCTTTCACATTAACTATTACAAACTTTGATTTAATATTGAAGCAAATAGACATAGAAGATATGCAAATTCTAGTGATCTGTTTGCTCTAATGCGTACCAATGATGGTGATATGTTACTTAGGGTTATCATGTTTTAGGTTTGAAAATGCTAGACTGTAGGAATCTGCAGGAAACGGGAAAATGAACACTTGCCCCCTCCTCCAGAATTGAGTAAAAAATATATTTTTGCATCAATATAATATTGCATATTTCATAATCTGTTATAAAATCTTCAAAATGTGTGCGTGTGATTATGGCAAAGCCTCGAGGGCTATCTGCCTAAGAGGAGGGATGCCTTCGTGGAGGACTTTCTATGGAAAACTGGCTCCTATACACGTTACACATGGGGAAAACCACGAAAACGCCCATGCAGCCAGCCCGTTCACGGGATTCGAACTTCAGACCGAACTACTAGTGTTCAGCGACTTTATCGCTCGCTCGGCCGCTGGTGGGCCCAAAAATCTTCAAATTAAGTAGTTAAATAACAATGTGTTGATTTGATTGTTGGAACTGGAATATGGCAAAGATCATGTGGGGGAAGAAATACCTTCATGGAAGACTTTTTAATCAAAACTAGTTTGTTGGTTTGGTTTATTTTATTATGGCAAAGCACTTGATGGCCATCTGCCTAAGGGGAGAGATGTGGAGGACATTCTAAGGGAAACTGGCTCGTATACACATTACACATGGGGAAAAACATGGAAATGCCCATGCAGACAGCCCGTTTGAGGAAATTGAACCTCGGACCAAACTACCAGCGTTCAGTGACTTTACCGTTCGGCCGCTGGTGAGCCAAAACTAGCTTGTATTCATATTCATAAATACTTCGGGTGTTAACTGACATACTTTATCTTTCGGATGTGCAAAGAAAATAGACAAAACTTCCTGCTCAGTTCTGTTTGTAATAATAAATGCACAGGGAAAGCCGTGAAGCAAAGCATCAAGTAAAAGAAGTGTGATTAATTCAATTCTGTAACCGTTCAACCTATGTGTACCATTTATACATATATAGTCTGATCCCAACTTCTGAAGAAAGTGCCTCTGGGAGTCATTCATTTTCATTAATGTGAAATCATCATTTTAAAATTCAGGATAACTTTCTAAAATTCTATTTTAAGGCTTATAAAATAAAAGAGTTGTTATCCTCACTAGTAATTTCATTAACATTTATACAATCATTTTTATGCCTTACAGCATTTGATTGTGGATTATAAGAATTTTCGGTACACTTCTGTTACTGGGACCAGATTCAGAAATGTATACATTCATATGTACACATATATATGCATACACGAACACATCCATCCAGCCATACATGCATACATTTCTGATTCTGGTTCTGATAACGGAAGAGTACCGAATTTTCAATATTCCATAAATCATTCTTTGTCAAAAGATGCAGTATCATATACAGAATCTTGAATTTTATCTAAAATTTCATCAAAAGATACTTTTCCAGCAATTTAAGTTACATAAATTAACATTAGAATGGTATAACTGCCGTTCTAATTTTGTAAGAGACAGATGCCCTATACCCTTTCTATGACTTACAATGGGTTTTTCTATATAAGCAGTACATTTTCCATTATTAAACTGGCTTACTGGGCAATAAGCATTAATTTTGTTACTCCCTTGTATTTTTAAATGTCCCATGCCTTGCACTTTAGATATAAAATAATGTCCTGAATGATGGCATACAAAATAAATATCTTTTACATGTAATGGGTCATGTTTCTTTGTAAGTTAAAAAAATTTAGATTATGTTTCCATTTCAAAATTCTCCTTTCACAACATGAAATCATTAAACACAGAGAAATCTCTTTCTTTTTCAATGACTATTTCATGTTCCATTTGCAAATGTAATGAAAAGTTTTCCTTTGGAAAACCTTCATTACATAATGTGCATTTATATAATTTTTTAATGATGAACACTCAAGGGCAGTAAATGCACTATCTGATTGTGAAAATAATAAATTTTTATTATTGTTGAACTGACGACTATATAAACTGCATTTAAATTGGAAAACTATTTTTACTTGCTTTGAGTAATGTTGTTTGTTGTGATATATGCAATTTCATGCACTGACATTTTAGATTGCTGTTACTTGAGAAACATTTTTTTGGAATCAGGGCAGCTAAAACTTTTTTGAAGTTATACTGGATTTTGAAGCAAAAGTATATGAAATCGAATTATCATTGACGACTTTATAAAATGCATGATCTGAATTGGAATTAAATATTTCAGCAGTAGAAATATGCTTTTTATTGGAATGTATGTTCTTCAAATGATGCTATAAATTGCTGGCATTTGAAAAACACTTTTTTGCAAATAGAACAGTTGTAAGATTTTGAAATTACAGTTTTCTGAAAGATGTTACCAATCGTAATCAAAGCGGAAATGTGAATTTCAGATCTATTGTCTTGAATGATCATTGATATCACCACCGAGCTCATTTAAATTGGTGCTATATATTATAATATTCTGAAGCAGAATCCTCACAATATTCCTAAGTATTTGGCCGTAAGAAGGGTCTTTTATTGAGAGATTCTTCAGTTCATTATAAATATGTGAAAGCAAAATTCACATACTAACGCAGCATAAAACGCACGAAGTCAAATGCAAAATGTAAACAGACACATTTTTGACGTATCTGTTAACGTCACATGATGCGCAAACTGAGATGCGCGTAAGACGGGAGGATCAGATTCATGATCCCAAAAGTTGCCTTCTCTCCGTAGACGCTTGTCAGAGTGAGGGACCGTCGGAATTTTTTCCCAAGGTTCTTTAATATACTAAGGTTAGGCCAGGAACGGAAAAAGCGTGCCATTGGTTGCTGGTAGTGACGTCACCTGGGAGACAAGACGCATCGGCCGACGCGTCTGCTACATGATTTTGGTAATGGAAAAAATGTAAACTAAAGCAAAATGATCATTTTATATGTGGTAGATACACCGGAAATACCGGGTATATACTTTCCGATTAAGTATTTTGTTAAAGAAAAAGTTTATTTTATGCACAGAATTCGTACGAATGCTGAAAATAATTGTAAACATTAAATTCTTTTCGTAAAGGAAAGCATTAGAAAATGAAAAACGATATTTAAGTTAATTAAGGGAAATAAATATTGTAAAACAAGGTATTTTTCAATATTTTTTCGTAGTATTGTTTGCACTAAATAAATCTTGTTGAACAGAACACATGATGGCATAACTGCTAAAGACCATGGTAAAAACATAATCAAAAAGTATTATTCTATTTATTTTCATTGCTCATGCACTTTTTTTAATACAAATGAACTTTGACATTCCATGAGAAATATATGATCGTGTTTTTCAGTTTAAATTACATATCTCAACCAAAAATCTATATGAAAAGATTTGATTTAACAAATTCATATTTAAATACCATAAAATTCTACAAATTTCTTAATATCCGTCATTATACTTTTAAATAGTATACTTATCGCATTCTTTTTAAAGTGAAAAGTCACTTCATACTGATTCACTTCAGATTTTAGCAGACGTGCATATATTTTCAGTATAATCTAAAAGTACTCTTATAATCCCTTACACTCCCAAGATTTCTATATAACATTTATCCTGACGTGATTATTTGCTATAGTAAATAATCTTCGATATTGGCATCCTATTCTTCCTTCCATGCATTAAAAATGGAACAATTAAAATACATTTTCTTACACATATACGCACAATAATAATAATAATAAACTTGCCCTACATCTTAATTTCGGCCCACCAGCGGCCGAGCGGTAAAGTCGCTGAACACTGGTAGTTCGGTCCGAATCCCGCGAACGGGCTGGCTGCATGGCCGTTTTCGTGGTTTTCCTCATGTGTAACGTGTATACGAGCCAGTTACCCTGAGAAAGTCCTCCACGAAGGCATCACACCTATTACGCAGATAGCCCTAGTGTGCTTTGCCATAATTAAATACACCACCACATCTTAATTTCAATTCAGTCTGTACACAAATTAAATATTTTTAATTACTAATGTATTTTTATCAGCTTGTTTCTTAAAATACTTTTATTATACTCGAAATATGTGTTCAATATTGAATTATTTTTCTTTCTCTTATAATTAAAAACAAGTTATATGGAATCAAAATTAAAACATATGCAGCAGTTAAATAACACTGAACAGAATATTTTACTTACTCTTTCGCTATTTGTATTCTAGCATTATACACAGATTTCTTTTCCTTCAGTTTCAAGCATGTGTAAGTTATATCAATTAAATTACACCACACATACCTGTATGCATCAGTTAAATAACACTGAAGGAAATATGTCACTCACTCATTCGATGTTTGCATCATAGTGTGGTCGAGAAATTGTTCTTTCCTCACGGTGAGGCATGTATCAGTTTACTTAGTTCGCAAAGCTTAACCCAGACGCTGCTTCAATACATAGAATTAAAGAAAGTAAAAAAAACATGTGAATGAAGTTGGATACGCGAATTTATTAACTAATCATTCAGGTACTCAGTATTGGTAAACATGACACTGAGTTTAAATATCTCACTACGATGTAAGTCTCATACACAAAATGAAGATTATGATAAAAAATGATTTAAAATGAGAAATTTTTTCAATTTAAATGTAAAATAGCAGTAAAATGAAAAATAAATGTAAAATTACATCACAGTTATGTATGAAAACTACATAAATTCATTAAAAAATAGTTATTTTATCTGGTTGTAAAGAGTGTTTTCCGCCAAAAAACGTATTAACGTGTATAATTCTGACACAACGCTATAGCACAATTTGCCACTTCCGCCTAGGTATAATAGCAAATTAACAACACAAATCAAATCAAACTGTTGATGCAACGAAAGTAAACAAACGCCAAGAACTAACGCTGTCACCCACATGACGTCATGCGTATGTGGCATAACTTTCTCCCTGCACTGCGCATCGCTCTTGGGCCCCCCCCTGATTTTTTCCTACTGGTGAAGAGAGAGAAAGCTGATTACGCCCTCTTTTGGGTCAGTGGACAAAGAATATTAATAAAGAGTTCTCGACAAAGGTTATTGTACTTGATCCACTGACTTCTTTCTTGACTGTCCTTTGCTTGGAGCCATGAAGTAAGAGAAACACAGATGGGTGAAATTATTAACAATGATATTTCTTTACTAAGTTCATTTCGAAATATAAAGGTAACTATTCGCGAATTTTAATCAAAAACAAAGAGTTTAGTATAGGAGTCAGAAAACGCTTGTAATGCTAGCGCGAAAGCTTTGCGTATTGCTCGGCTCAGCGTAAATGGAAAATAATTACGTATTTGTTGTACTCTTTTAACATATTTTTTTATAATGACCAAATTTATAATTTTAAAGGAAGGGGACGGATAAACCCGAGACAGTCACCTTTTTGTCAAGTACCTCTAACAACTCCTTGGTACTTACGCATTAGCCGCAACCACCAAGAATTTAACGTCGCATTTCTATAACTGTCACTACAATTATACTGTCACAATTTAAACAGACCTATTGCTATCGTGAATATTTATAACATGTAATCTGTTTTCTATTGGATCTTCTGCATTGAATCTATAGTTACTGCTTATTGTATATTTATGCGTATTCTTGCTTCTATTGCATCTTAATTCTTTACTAGCCCCACTAAAACTTTTCGTATTTCCTAATGTGTTCGCCCCCTTTATTTCAGGCTCTTGCACCTAGCATATTTAATGTGCCGCGTGAAAAGGCGCAATTAGGTGCCTTAACATGGCCATTTAATTTAGAACCGTCTGGTAAAACAGTATTACCTTATATATTCGGAAAGCATATATACCAGATCAATTTCTTTCATAAATTCGGGTGAGAATCTAATGCATTACCTAGCTCAGTAAATTTAGCAGAGAAAGCATCAGCGAAGCAATTAACAGTGCCATTGTCTGTATTTAATAGCATAATCTTAGCTTTATTATTATATTAAATATTATTAGCACGTTCTTTACCAGCCAAAATATAAATCGGTATATATCCACGCAAAATCTGAAGAGCCGCCTACGAAACAGATCTAAAACACATACTAATTCACCGTTACGTGTAGGCTGCATTCAGAGGAACTTCAGGAATAGAACGAAAAGAAGAGAATTAAAAACAGACTAGTTTCACACTCCACACTATTCTAACTACATTCCATACACAGATGTACGTAAAAGAGAACTGGTAGTCACATCACTGCTTTGGATGTTTCTGGTATCAATAATGTAACATTGCATACCAAGTGATACAATTTTACACTCTGCAATTCTGGTTTTCCGCATTTATATTCGTTTGAAATCAGTGAAACCAAGGCCCGAAATAGCTAACTACCATCTACCAACTCTAAAAGTTAAAATTCATAACTCGGAAGTAGAAGGTAAAGCTACTAGAAAAATAAGTAGTGAAAGATGGTGCCTTTCTTCTCTTGTTGAGACACCAAAAATTGTTTTTAATGATAGTCTAAGCTTTTGCATTTTCCGAAAAGAGCAGTCATTTCTTGACTAAGCTAGAAGAATCTCATGTGAGGCATCTCTAGCTCATATGTGTATTTATATATATTTAATGTTACCTTCACTTCACAAGCGCGAAAGTGAAGAAAAAAAAAAAAAAAAAAAAAAAAACCTTTGCTATCCTGATTTTTACTACATGTTGCTTGCGGATTATCCGATGAACAACGTTATGATTCAATATATGCGTACAGCGCTTCGCCCCCAGTGTTTGTACTTACATTGTTTGAACAGAAACATGGGAGCAACAATTTCAAAAACAAAAACTGGAAAATACGGATCTCCAAGATTTCCTTACTCAACACTAACTGAAGCCCCTTGTTTCACGAGGAGCGCCAATTTCCCCTGAAAAACAGGTTCAGAATAATATCCTACCGCCATTTTGGAGTGAAAGACTAGAGGAGGAATTGCCTCCCACCCAACCTGCAGCTATCCCCCCCTCAGAGGGAGAATGAAGAACCAGAGGAGCAATCCGGTGATTGTACCCTCCCCCCTACTGAAAGCTCTAACAAAACCAAGAGAAAAATTCCTTTTTTCTTTGTAGAACCTAAGGATTTTGAATTTCTAACTTCACTTGTACAAGCAACTGTGCCTACGGCAATATGTAGAATGAAAGGAAAGTTTTTACGCATAGAAATGCAGAATGAAGCAGATTATCGCTCGGTAGCCCGTAAAGGCTATCCTGCGCGGCCTGCCTAATACAGCAAAAGCAGAAAAAATACAATCAGAACTGCAATTATTGGGATATTCAATAATCAGTGTCACTCAACTCCGTAGGCGCAGATCCCGTTATCCTATGCCTTTATTCTTAATTCAACTAAATCCATCACTCAACGTATATGATATTTTCGAAGAGACAACCATGTTTGGAATTGAAATCAAATTTGAGAAACATATCGGGAAGAAGGGGCCGAGCCAGTGTTGGCGCTGCCAAGGCTTCTTTCACACTTCCGCAGTGTGCACACTGCCAATCCGGTGTCTGAGGTGTGCCGGACCGCATTACGCGTACCAATGCACCAAAGACCCGGAAGAAGCCAACACCTGCGCGAACTGCCTTGGGCGGCGCGCAGCCAACTGGTTTCACTGCCCCAGAAACCCGGCAAACAAAAATAAAAATCCCCCCATTCGATCGGATAACGGGAAGTCAAAATTTGTACCGGCTCCGGCTAAAGCTCCTCATAGCAGCACGGACCCCTCTTTTAGCGATGTCGTTTCCGGACGGAAAAATCCCGGACCCCATCACACTACAAAGGACCAGAAGGAAGCCCCTGCATCGAAGCAAGCCCAGAAGCAGAGTCCTCTTCTTCAGCCACCACCACCGGCCCAGGCTCTAGCCCCAACTGTAGATGATGGCAGTTGTACTGATACACTTAGGAGTGTATTTCAAATTGCCTCCGAATTTGGAATTGAGCATCGCATCTTCTTACAAACCTTCAGAAATGCTCTCCCAAAGCTCCGAAATGTCTCCACGGGGCCTGAGAGAGCGTTTTATATTTACGAGGCATACTGCGGCCTCCTAAACTAACGGCTTTACATTCAACAGTACAACTAGTGATGACAGCCTCCTGATCTCCTACTGGAATGCAAATGGAATCAAGAAGAAGATTCACGAAGTCCGGGATTTTATTAATGAGCACCACATGGACCTCTTCCTCGTTCAGGAGACACATCTGGTTGAGGGATTTAGCGCGAACATCGCGAATTATTTCTGCTACCGCAATGACAGAGAGGTATGCATCAGTGACACTGTTCGTGCTAGTGGCGGTACTAGCATTTATATAAATCGCTCCCTAAAACATTCTAGAATCCCCACGCCACCACTGGATGCCTTAGAAGCGACAATTGTTCAAACTCATATTCCAAATTTCCCCCCAATAGCAGTAGCGTCCTGCTATATGCCTCCGAGACAGGGACCTGCATTTATCTCTGATCTCAGAAAATTAAGTGGTGTAGCAAACAACCTGATTATCGCAGGAGATTTAAATGCCCGTCATAGAAGTTGGGATTGTGTCACTGCCAACAACTATGGCGATAAATTCAAACTTTGGGCTCAGGACTCCCGTATCCAAATTATAGCGCCAAACACACCTACCCATTTCCAGTTTCCTGGGGGGTTACGTGCTCCCTCCATTATTGATTTGGCATTATTTAAAAATATTCCAGTAGATTATTCGATTGAAGTGATCCCGGAATTGTCCTCTGACCATTATCCGGTTCACCTCACCCTTAAAACATCCAAAATCAACCAAAATTTACCGGCGCAAGTCTCTACAAATTGGGACAACTTTCGGTATGTCTTGGAAAATGGTACTCTCCCCCTATCAAAATTGACGATAATCAGGAGGTTGACTTAGCCATTGACAGGCTCAACCAAACCCTAGGAAGTGCATTTACAGCAGCTTCCAAGCCCAAATTCTGGCAAAATTATTATAAATTACCTGATTTCATTAAAGAAAAAATCAAAATCAAAAACCGACTTCCCAGAGATTGGCAAAATACACGTTTGGAAGACATTCGAGTGCAACTGAGAAGGATCCAGAATGAGATCAAGTATGATATCAAGAAATACACAGACGAAAAATGCGCAAATTACCTTAAGTCCTTAAAGACTTCTGACAAAAGCCTTTGGGTTGCTAGCGCACGACTTCGCAAACCAAAACACGACATTCCCCCCCCTAATGGGCACGGTCAACGACCGGATGGCATTAACAGACACTGAAAAGGCTGAACGCATTGCGGACAGTCTTCAAACACAATTTTCACCCAACACTGGACTCATGTTCGATTCCTGTGCAGAGCATACGCATGAAGTCCACACCAAGTTGAAGAATTTCTCTCCTCAGATGCACAATCTGTGGAACCCATTATCACAACAATGACTGAGATTTCTGCCTTTATCAAAAATCTCACTCCCGCAAAAGCACCTGGCCTGGATAGGATTTCTAATCGCATGATTAAAAATTTACCAGTAAAATTCATATTTTACCTAGCAGTTTTGATAAACTCAATGCTAAGGTTAAAATATTATCCTCATAGCTGGAAGAATGCATTAGTCATTCCTATTCTAAAACCTGGAATGGACCCAAAGGTCCCTCAAAATTATAGACCGATCAGCCTCCTGTCTTCACTTAGTAAAATTTATGAAGCTATACTGCTTAGATACCTGAATGATTTCTGCCGAAACCGAAATATTATTATTCCTCAACAATTCGGTTTTCGAGCTAAACACTCAACTCAGGCCCAGCTACTGAGGGTAGTAAAAATCATTCACACAGGATCTCGCAGTGGAAAGCCTACAGCTATTGTTTATTTAGACGTAGCAAAGGCTTTCGACAGGTGTTGGCATATCGGAATTTTATTCAAGCTCATGCGACTTGAAATCTCGGCTAATTTCGTGCACATAATGCACTCTTATCTCACTAATCGTACCTTTTCTGTTAAAGTTAAATACTCTGTTTCTTCTCCTCGCCCTATCCTGGCGGGAGTGCCTCAGGGAGGAATTCTTAGCGCTACGCTCTTCAACTTGTAAACGACATACCACAAACACCAAGTGTCGATTTAGCACTCTATGCAGACGACACAGCCATCATTTCACAGCACTCAACACTACATGCCACTCTCAATCACCTACAGCTGTATTTAACAGACCTGGAGTCCTGGCTGTCCTGGAGACCTGGAAAATCAAAATTAATGTCGCAAAAAGTGCCGCCACAGTTTTCTTTTCCAGAAAGAGGAATGTCCATAGTCAACTCCCTCCACTCAGGTTATTTGATGAAAATGTACCCTGGGTGGACTCCTACAAATATCTGGGAGTATATCTAGATGCGAAGCTGCTCTGGAATACCCACATCAACTATGCCATACCAAAGCCAGAACAACAAGAACCCAACTGACGTCTCTCCTCAAAAGAACCAGCAACCTCTCCCTCAATAACAAGATCCTGCTTTACAAGAGTACCATTCTACCGATCCTGACGTACGCAGCCGTCGTCTGGTCAACTGCCGCCAATAGTCATCTGAAGAAAATCCAAGTATTCCAGAGCGTCACGCTTCGTATTCTGACAAATGCTCATTATTTCGTCCGTAATGAAGTGTTACATAATGATCTCAAAATTCTATCCCTTGATGCCTTTTTCCGGCAAAATTCGGCTAAATTCTTCAATAGATTATCTCAGATCGAAAACCCACTCTTGCATTCACTTCCTGCCTATGACCCAGCAGAGCCCAGCTCAGCTAAGCGAGCTAGGAGCGTTCTAGATAGAACATTTAACATCTTTCCTAGGAAGCCAAAGCGGAGGTGTCTGCTTGACTAGGAATTCTTTCTAATTTTTAAACTTAACTAGCACTTCACGGGCCTAACCCGGCGACCCTTAACTATTTCTTTATTATCTTATGCCCGCCGAACTTAATTCGGCCTAGTTCCTCGGTCCTTTTTCCATGCTGCTATAGATAACATGCTTCTCCACTTGCCAAGACCTCAGCTTTTCACAAATCACGGTCCAGACAATTAGGATTCTAATTTACAATAGATTAACTGACTCTTTAATACTTTTATCAATTCAAATAACTTATTTAATTCTTAAACCATATGTAAATATTGCAATCACTGAAATTAATTTCTCCCGGAATTTTACTTCAAACACTTTTATACTAATTTTTTTTTTCAAGCAATCTGCATTTAAATCTACAAGCTTGCATTTCTTCAATTCGCATCTTCAATCAAGTAATTTAATTTAATCCTGCCCCTATTTTTATTTCTTTTTATTCCACTTCTCATCTCCCACTTAAACCACTCTTCCTCGCTTGTCTTCCCTTTAATCCTCTTAAAAACTTCTCCGTCTTTTTCACAGTTAACTTTCCTTACGCTTCCTTTCCGCTCGAAAAGTTGCTCCTATTCTTCCACTCGCCACAGGCGGTCGGAGAACTTTTCGCCTTCTTGAATTGACTATCCCCCCCTCCTCTTCGCTCCTCCATCCCTTGCTTCGAGCTTTAGTCGCAAGACTCTCTCCCCCCCCGCCCATTCCCAAGGCATTAGCAACTACTGCGGTTTTCCGTAATACCTAATATACCTTTCCCAAGCCCTGGAAAATTATGTTTCCCGGCTGATTGTCTTCCAACCTTTCCGATTCCATTAATGCAATGCATTCAGGAATTCGCCTTAATCATCACCTCTCTCTCTTTCAATCTTGGATAACAAGTTGAAAGCAGAAAGAATTTCTCGTCCCCAGCGTGGACTTCTTATCCATTTCTTTCACAGTAAACCCTTAATGGTTTCGATCACTTCCCTTTAGCCAATGCTCTTTCTTAATTAATTCAGTTTTCTTAACGAAGTTGTGGAGGTAATTGCATTAAGTTGCAAAGGTACTCCGGAAAATATCGCCTTGGGCCTGAAGCACCGGCTCTATCAGCGCGACTCATTTTTCGAAGAAAGAAAAAATGTTCTCAAATTCTCTCATGGTTCGACATAAGGGAGACGTAGATATGTGGCCGAGCCAGTGTTGGCGCTGCCAAGGCTTCTTTCACACTTCCGCAGTGTGCACACTGCCAATCCGGTGTCTGAGGTGTGCCGGACCGCATTACGCGTACCAATGCACCAAAGACCCGGAAGAAGCCAACACCTGCGCGAACTGCCTTGGGCGGCGCGCAGCCAACTGGTTTCACTGCCCCAGAAACCCGGCAAACAAAAATAAAAATCCCCCCATTCCATCGGATAACGGGAAGTCAAAATTTGTACCGGCTCCGGCTAAAGCTCCTCATAGCAGCACGGACCCCTCTTTTAGCGATGTCGTTTCCGAACGGAAAAATCCCGGACCACCATCACACTACAAAGGACCAGAAGCAAGCCCCTGCATCGAAGCAAGCCCAGAAGCAGAGTCCTCTTCTTCAGCCACCACGACCGGCCCAGGCTCTAGCCCCAACTGTAGATGATGGCAGTTGTACTGATACACTTAGGAGTGTATTTCAAATTGCCTCCGAATTTGGAATTGAGCATCGCATCTTCTTACAAACCTTCAGAAATGCTCTCCCAAAGCTCCGAAATGTCTCCACGGGGCCTGAGAGAGCGTTTTATATTTACGAGGCATACTGCGGCCTCCTAAACTAACGGCTTTACATTCAACAGTACAACTAGTGATGACAGCCTCCTGATCTCCTACTGGAATGCAAATGGAATCAAGAAGAAGATTCACGAAGTCCGGGATTTTATTAATGAGCACCACATGGACCTCTTCCTCGTTCAGGAGACACATCTGGTTGAGGGATTTAGCGCGAACATCGCGAATTATTTCTGCTACCGCAATGACAGAGAGGTATGCATCAGTGACACTGTTCGTGCTAGTGGCGGTACTAGCATTTATATAAATCGCTCCCTAAAACATTCTAGAATCCCCACGCCACCACTGGAGGCCTTAGAAGCGACAATTGTTCAAACTCATATTCCAAATTTCCCCCCAATAGCAGTAGCGTCCTGCTATATGCCTCCGAGACAGGGACCTGCATTTATCTCTGATCTCAGAAAATTAAGTGGTGTAGCAAACAACCTGATTATCGCAGGAGATTTAAATGCCCGTCATAGAAGTTGGGATTGTGTCACTGCCAACAACTATGGCGATAAATTCAAACTTTGGGCTCAGGACTCCCGTATCCAAATTATAGCGCCAAACACACCTACCCATTTCCAGTTTCCTGGGGGGTTACGTGCTCCCTCCATTATTGATTTGGCATTATTTAAAAATATTCCAGTAGATTATTCGATTGAAGTGATCCCGGAATTGTCCTCTGACCATTATCCGGTTCACCTCACCCTTAAAACATCCAAAATCAACCAAAATTAACCGGCGCAAGTCTCTACAAATTGGGACAACTTTCGGTATGTCTTGGAAAATGGTACTCTCCCCCTATCAAAATTGACGATAATCAGGAGGTTGACTTAGCCATTGACAGGCTCAACCAAACCCTAGGAAGTGCATTTACAGCAGCTTCCAAGCCCAAATTCTGGCAAAATTATTATAAATTACCTGATTTCATTAAAGAAAAAATCAAAATCAAAAACCGACTTCGCAGAGATTGGCAAAATACACGTTTGGAAGACATTCGAGTGCAACTGAGAAGGATCCAGAATGAGATCAAGTCTGATATCAAGAAATACACAGACGAAAAATGCGCAAATTACCTTAAGTCCTTAAAGACTTCTGACAAAAGCCTTTGGGTTGCTAGCGCACGACTTCGCAAACCAAAACACGACATTCCCCCCCCTAATGGGCACGGTCAACGACCGGATGGCATTAACAGACACTGAAAAGGCTGAACGCATTGCGGACAGTCTTCAAACACAATTTTCACCCAACACTGGACTCATGTTCGATTCCTGTGCAGAGCATACGCATGAAGTCCAACACCAAGTTGAAGAATTTCTCTCCTCAGATGCACAATCTGAGGAACCCATTATCACAACAATGACTGAGATTTCTGCCTTTATCAAAAATCTCACTCCCGCAAAAGCACCTGGCCTGGATAGGATTTCTAATCGCATGATTAAAAATTTACCAGTAAAATTCATATTTTACCTAGCAGTTTTGATAAACTCAATGCTAAGGTTAAAATATTATCCTCATAGCTGGAAGAATGCATTAGTCATTCCTATTCTAAAACCTGGAATGGACCCAAAGGTCCCTCAAAATTATAGACCGATCAGCCTCCTGTCTTCACTTAGTAAAATTTATGAAGCTATACTGCTTAGATACCTGAATGATTTCTGCCGAAACCGAAATATTATTATTCCTCAACAATTCGGTTTTCGAGCTAAACACTCAACTCAGGCCCAGCTACTGAGGGTAGTAAAAATCATTCACACAGGATCTCGCAGTGGAAAGCCTACAGCTATTGTTTATTTAGACGTAGCAAAGGCTTTCGACAGGTGTTGGCATATCGGAATTTTATTCAAGCTCATGCGACTTGAAATCTCGGCTAATTTCGTGCACATAATGCACTCTTATCTCACTAATCGTACCTTTTCTGTTAAAGTTAAATACTCTGTTTCTTCTCCTCGCCCTATCCTGGCGGGAGTGCCTCAGGGAGGAATTCTTAGCGCTACGCTCTTCAACTTGTAAACGACATACCACAAACACCAAGTGTCGATTTAGCACTCTATGCAGACGACACAGCCATCATTTCACAGCACTCAACACTACATGCCACTCTCAATCACCTACAGCTGTATTTAACAGACCTGGAGTCCTGGCTGTCCTGGAGACCTGGAAAATCAAAATTAATGTCGCAAAAAGTGCCGCCACAGTTTTCTTTTCCAGAAAGAGGAATGTCCATAGTCAACTCCCTCCACTCAGGTTATTTGATGAAAATGTACCCTGGGTGGACTCCTACAAATATCTGGGAGTATATCTAGATGCGAAGCTGCTCTGGAATACCCACATCAACTATGCCATACCAAAGCCAGAACAACAAGAACCCAACTGACGTCTCTCCTCAAAAGAACCAGCAACCTCTCCCTCAATAACAAGATCCTGCTTTACAAGAGTACCATTCTACCGATCCTGACGTACGCAGCCGTCGTCTGGTCAACTGCCGCCAATAGTCATCTGAAGAAAATCCAAGTATTCCAGAGCGTCACGCTTCGTATTCTGACAAATGCTCATTATTTCGTCCGTAATGAAGTGTTACATAATGATCTCAAAATTCTATCCCTTGATGCCTTTTTCCGGCAAAATTCGGCTAAATTCTTCAATAGATTATCTCAGATCGAAAACCCACTCTTGCATTCACTTCCTGCCTATGACCCAGCAGAGCCCAGCTCAGCTAAGCGAGCTAGGAGCGTTCTAGATAGAACATTTAACATCTTTCCTAGGAAGCCAAAGCGGAGGTGTCTGCTTGACTAGGAATTCTTTCTAATTTTTAAACTTAACTAGCACTTCACGGGCCTAACCCGGCGACCCTTAACTATTTCTTTATTATCTTATGCCCGCCGAACTTAATTCGGCCTAGTTCCTCGGTCCTTTTTCCATGCTGCTATAGATAACATGCTTCTCCACTTGCCAAGACCTCAGCTTTTCACAAATCACGGTCCAGACAATTAGGATTCTAATTTACAATAGATTAACTGACTCTTTAATACTTTTATCAATTCAAATAACTTATTTAATTCTTAAACCATATGTAAATATTGCAATCACTGAAATTAATTTCTCCCGGAATTTTACTTCAAACACTTTTATACTAATTTTTTTTTTCAAGCAATCTGCATTTAAATCTACAAGCTTGCATTTCTTCAATTCGCATCTTCAATCAAGTAATTTAATTTAATCCTGCCCCTATTTTTATTTCTTTTTATTCCACTTCTCATCTCCCACTTAAACCACTCTTCCTCGCTTGTCTTCCCTTTAATCCTCTTAAAAACTTCTCCGTCTTTTTCACAGTTAACTTTCCTTACGCTTCCTTTCCGCTCGAAAAGTTGCTCCTATTCTTCCACTCGCCACAGGCGGTCGGAGAACTTTTCGCCTTCTTGAATTGACTATCCCCCCCTCCTCTTCGCTCCTCCATCCCTTGCTTCGAGCTTTAGTCGCAAGACTCTCTCCCCCCCCGCCCATTCCCAAGGCATTAGCAACTACTGCGGTTTTCCGTAATACCTAATATACCTTTCCCAAGCCCTGGAAAATTATGTTTCCCGGCTGATTGTCTTCCAACCTTTCCGATTCCATTAATGCAATGCATTCAGGAATTCGCCTTAATCATCACCTCTCTCTCTTTCAATCTTGGATAACAAGTTGAAAGCAGAAAGAATTTCTCGTCCCCAGCGTGGACTTCTTATCCATTTCTTTCACAGTAAACCCTTAATGGTTTCGATCACTTCCCTTTAGCCAATGCTCTTTCTTAATTAATTCAGTTTTCTTAACGAAGTTGTGGAGGTAATTGCATTAAGTTGCAAAGGTACTCCGGAAAATATCGCCTTGGGCCTGAAGCACCGGCTCTATCAGCGCGACTCATTTTTCGAAGAAAGAAAAAATGTTCTCAAATTCTCTCATGGTTCGACATAAGGGAGACGTAGATATGTGGATTTTACCTCACTCTATCCATGGGTTTCTTTTTTATTATTTCAAAAACATTGTAGGATTGTATGTTTCTCTGATGTTTTGTCTACATTCACAGGTCCATAAATATTGCGTCTAATCTCTTGGGCATCCGGAAGTCATTACGGAACGCTTTTGAGACGTGGAAGAGTACTTTGGAAGTATCTAATACCGCGTAGCAGAATGTTCTTTTGCAGAGAAAATCGGAACAGATGAAACGTTGAGTCGTTCGTTTGATAATTTATCTAACGCTGAAGGTTTCAGAAAGGAAAACCGTTCTTAAAGTGTTTTCTGATAGCGAATTTTGTTCTGAAGAGAAAACAGCTGGAAATGAAATGTCAAGTTCTTCGATTGAAGTTATATCTGATGAAAAACACCTTGCGGAACATATCTTGTTAAATTGGCTACTGAGGAGAAAACCGTAAATGAAACACTAATATTTGGACTGGAATTAAATCGGACGTTAAAGGGATATTTTCAGAAAAGAATAACATTGTTAAATTATCTTCTGATCGCGAATTTTGTTCTGAAGAAGAAACCGCTGGAAACGAACATCAAGTCCTTCGATTGAAGTTTCATGTGATGAAGAACCACCTTCAAAAACAAATGTCGTTAAATTGCCTCCCTGAAGAGGAATCCGTGATTGAAACTCCAAATTATATGTGACATTAAAGGGGCATTTTCTGAAAGGAATAACTTTATTCCTTCGAATTCGAAAAATTGCTTCTATAATAGGATGAGAAACAATCCCTTCCACAGCAAAATGAAGAGTTTGCAAGTAATGATATAATTAAAAGTAATGTTAGAAAACACCCTAAATGCAGTCCACCAGGACAACCAAATTCGTTTGGAGTGCATATGTCTCCTCTTAAAATGCCAGAAAAAAATTGCAGTTCAACAAAGTTATTTTCATTACAACACAGTATTTATAATAAGGAACATGTGACTCATATTTTTACAAAACTTGCACCTAAAGAATATTAAAGCACATATTTTACATTTGAAGGACCTCGCAGGAGGTCGCCAAATTGAAGACCATAAATTTTCGTATTTTTGTGAGCTACAACTCTTTCGCAATTTTGTCAGCTACAGCGAATTTTAGAATGCAGTTCAATTAACCGTGTTTTTAGTGTATCGTATTGGCTAGTCACTGGTCGGTGCAAAACGATATCGCAAACGCTATTGAAAATATCAGATTCGATTGAAGATATCACGTGATTGAATTTCGTTGCGTACGGAAATAATTCAACAAACGGCAATTTCTCAATCAACTAGTTTTGAAATTAAGGAAAGTTCAGCAACAGTTCCATCTGAACAAAAGTTAACTACTGAATCAAAACTGTAGTGATGACTTCCAACCTTAGTCACCACATACTGAAATTTCAGAAATCGTTTCAATTGATCAACAAACAGAAAGTGCTCAATCAGTAAATGTGAAATTATGAAAAGTTAAAAAATGGGTCCCACTCGCCAGGAAGCAGCAACGGTGCTGTGAATAAACGACGGAGTTAGCGATCTGGATATGAACGATATAAATTTAAAGAAATATGACTTAGTTGTCAACACTGATTACCAATTCAGTGTAAGGGGAGAAGAAACATTCGCTATTTAAATGTTTCGAAAAGTTGTTTTCTATTTTCTGATAAAATCAAATTTTTGGAAGTATAATATTTGTGGAATAAATGAACAAAGAATTATAACTGTCTGCCTTTTGCATACGAATAAATCTGTATTTGGACTACAGAAATTCGACAACTTAATTACACGAATTTTCCGATGGATGATAAGGTATTTGCCTCCATTTTCCAACATGCCTTCATGGTGTAACGGTAGACACCTCGGCGCGTATTCGTGATTTCCTGGTTCGAGTCCCGCCAAAGATTTTAGTTTTCCAATTATGTAGCACTTGTAACGTTAACACGAAAGCCTTGCTTAGAGAACAAATGACAGATAACTAATTTCTCAATTTGTTTGTTATAAAAGGATTATAATTACGTTTTTGTTAAGTTTATTGTACTGTTTAAACATATTTTGTTTATAATGACCGATAACAAGGATATGGAGATATTTCGAATGTAATATTTCTTTGAAAACCTGCTCTGTTACTGCCTCTACGCAGACAATGCATACGAAATACAAGAAAACTGTGCCTGAAACAACGCACGCCCAATTTCATGCGCTGGCATAACTTAGAAAGCAGTGCAATCGTGAAACATTATTTTGAAACAATGTTATCTGCAGAGGCTTATGATAAATTGTCTAAAATTCCAGTTAGATTTTTAGGTGAGTATTTAGAAAGTCTTATATCAGTATCAGTTTCCTAAAGATAGCAGCCCATTTTCACCATAAACGTTTTCACGACAAAAGATTATACCAGTATATACTCAATACCTCATGGTTAAGCCATACATCGGAAGTAGAAGGTAATGCTACTAGGAAAATAAGTAGTGCAGGATGCTGCTTTTCTTTTCTTCTTCAGATACCAAAAATTGTTTGTATGTTTCTGTGACGTTCTGTTTACATTCAAAGGTCAAGAAATATTACGTCTAATCTTTAGGGCATCCGGATGTCATTACGGAACGCTTTTCAGACGTGGAAGAATACTTTGGACGTATCCCATACCGCGTACCTGAATGTTCTTTTGCAGAGGAAATCGGAACAGATGAAACATTGAATCGTTCGTGTGAAAATTTATCTAACGTTGAAGGTGTTATTTTCAGAAAGGAAAACCGTTTTTAAAGTATCTTCTGATAGCGAATTTTGTACTGAAGAGAAAACTGCTGGAAATGAAACGTCAAGTTTTTCGATTAAAGTTATATCTGACGAAGAACACCTAGAGAAACATATCTTGTTAAATTGGCTTCTGAGGAAAAAACCGTAAATGAAACACTAATCTCTGGACTGGAATAATATAGGACGTTGAACGGATATTTTCAAAAAGAATAACATTGTTAGTGTCTTCTGATCGCGAATTTTGTTCTGAAGAAAAAACCGCTGGAAATGAACGTCAAGTCCTTCGACTGAAATTACATATGGTAAAGAACCACCTCCAGGAACAAGTGTCGTTAAATTGTCTCGCTGAACAGGAAACCGTATTTGAAACTCTAAATTATATCTGACATTAAAGGGGTATTTTCTGAAAGGAAAGGATAATTTCTATAAAAATAATGCTTGGAACACAGTTAGAACCGATATTAAAACCAATGACTTTATTCAAATTTTTAATGAACAGTTTGGGCTGTATAATGCCAAGAATTATGTACGTCAAGTTCAGTGTGAGGGAGAAGCAGTCTGTAGAACCGTTAAGTTCTTCGGACGAAATTAAGGAGAAACTAAAAAATAACAATCATATTTTCATATAAACCGAATACTTAAAATATATCTCGCATTAGCGATTTGACTGATTTACGTGAATATGCTATTATTAAAAAACAAGTCTTCTTCAAGAAAAATTGCTTTCATAAAAATGAAAAACGAATAATTCAACGTAACGGTAGAAAAACCCTAAATGCAGTGCACGACCCACACAACCAAATTCTTTTGGAGTACACATGTCTACCTGTTTTATAATGTCAGAAAATACTGAATTCGACATTGTCTTTTCAGGCAGAATATTAACAATAAGCTATTCATATTCACGAAATATGAACTTCCACGAATATTAAAACACACATTATACATTCAAAAGACCTCACAGGAGATCGGCAAATTGAAGATCATAAATTTGCATCTTACCAGACTGAAAAAATGTTTTCAAATTCTGAAACTGACACCGAAGCTGGTGTTGATAAATCATCAAGCATAAAAAAATGATATGTACGTGAAGGTTACTTCTTTTGATTCACTGGATTCTGTGCGGAGCCATGAAGTAACACACAATAATAGTCAGTGATGAATCAGCAATAAGTTCATATACGATACTAGTGCAAGATAAATGAAGTTAATGAAAACACTAAAAAGAGAAAAACACTTTATGTAGTTATGCTATCCAAATACACGCATGAAGTTTAAAGTAGTACGAAGAATTTGTATGGCATACCTCTGAATTATACCAGAAATATTTGCTTAGTCAGTGTAATACAAATCACTTAAGGAAACAAATTCTTGGTCACATTGAAACATATTTTTCACGAGGCACATTTTTAAGATGACGCAATTATTTTTCACACTATTTTGAAGATATTCCGAAAATTACAAAGAATTAAGATATTAGATTTCATTAGTAAACGATATTCCTACTTCACAGCACACTATGAGCAGAGAAATTGGAGATGCAAGCAGATTCCAGGAGGCATTATGGATGCCATTTTTCGTGACGTGTGTTGTTGCTGCAGATAAAACGATGATAGCTGGGCTCGGTTATACTAACACTTTTATGTAATGCTAGCAAGGATATATATTTCAACACACGTTAACTAAAAACACATACACATCGGATGCAAGAATTTTTACATGTATGTCCATTTTAGAAAAAGGCGTGGAATTTGTAATACAGCTGTGCAGACTTCACAAGGCGGAAGCGAGGTAAACGCGTTCTTCATCGACGGCAGCCAGGAACAGAGTGAACTAGCGTCTACGGAGAGAAGGCAACTTTTGGGATCGTGATCTGATCCTCCTGTGCGCATCTCAATTTGCGCATATGCTGCCGTGCACTTCGTGAAATTTTGTTTATTTACGTGAAGTACTCTGTGGTTTTGAAATTTGCGTCATGTGTTGAGAATGGATGAAATTGTATTACGTCTGTATTTGATCTACAGTGAAATACAGTTCAATTAATAAATCGGTGTTTGTTAAAAAAATTAATTTATGCTTGGAGATAAAAAAATAAAATTTTTGCTAATGAAAGTTGTGCACTTTTCATTAAAAAAGTTTATTTCTTTTTATACATTAAACATTGAATTAATTATATACATTCAATAATAATGAAATATTATCTATGATTGTTGTTAATTAAGCATGCCTATCTTCTGTAAATTATTGCTAAAACATGTGCAAATAATGAGGAAATATACGTTATGCTAGTTTATTTCTTAGCAGGTAATCACAGGACTATGATAGAGAGTGTCTATTATTTGTTCCTGAAATTTCTTTATTGCTTATACTAAGCTTATGCATTAAAGTGTATTAAAAAGCTTATTTACGACACATATGAGCACATTCTGTTGCATCAGCTATGTGAGAAGTTGGTGTTACAACTGGCATTTCAACTATGAATTAAACTATTGACATTTCATCATCTGTACAAGAGATTTTAATTATATCATTAAGTCGTGCATGTGAGACAAATGCATTAAATTGTTATTACAATAGTGTGAAAACAAGAAAATTAAAGTCAATTTCTTTGAAAAAACTGTTACATTTTGGAAAAAATAAATACTTTAGACATTCATATTCATCATGTTATTCTCAATATATTTACAATGTCAAGCTAATAATACCTAAGTATTATTTGTGATAATTTATCATTTTAAAAGAGGTATATTATATGTCAAGGACAAGGTTGACAAAGAAAGTATAAGAATTCTTTCTATAACTAAACATGATTCACTACTCAGTACTAAAATAAAGAGGTTTATCAATCCATGAATAACGTGTTTTTATGTACATCATCTTACTGGATGGTTGCTGCCAATGAATCGACTGTCTGTGTAACAGCTGGAGAACAAGGTGCTCAGAATTATCATTGATGCTCTGTGTTTTGTCTTAAAAAACATACATCAACCTGGATTTTAAAATGAAATTAATAGACATGAAGCTTAAATAGAAGTATCTAATTTTAAAATAACTGTAAGAGCCATAGCTGCAGTTTACTTAATAATTCAGATATTTGTGATTTTATCATTGAGGAGCCTTTCAATGGCTAAGGATTATGTAACATAACAGTATAGTAGTAGACTACAGTTAGTAAATTTGCAACATTTTTATTGCTAGTTCATAGTTGAGATATTAGTAAAGACCATTTCAGGTTGAATGTTAGCTATAACATTCTACCTGAACTGCCTACAGTACTTCGATCTTGCATGTATTTTCACTTACTGTCTCCAGAGGCAGAATTTTTTGTTTTTACATCCAGAGCTCTTTGATAGTGTTTTTTCCACACATGACAGTTCAACACAAATCGAAAACGGGGGACACTTCTACATAAAAGAAACATTCAATTGTTGGATGGATGATAGTACTTTGTACAGTTTGGTGGCATTTATGTAAAAATTATGTGTTGGTTATTTTTCAATAACTTGCAACAGTGATTTTGATTATAAATTTGTTTTAGGAAATTCTAAGCTACTGGATAACAAAAATATAGATTTTAGCAAAATGTTCATGTTATGCGTAAAAAATGAAAAATACTTTAAGATACATTTAAAATGTCAAAATTTCGGAAAAATATAACACTCTTTAAACCTCAGTTTCCTTACATCTAAATAGTATTAAGTGTGAAAATTTGTATAATTTATATATTTTTAATTACTTGTATAATGTATGCACTTGTGAATTGAGATCAATTAGTTGTTTTAACTGTTTTAAAAAATGAAGCAATATTATGCAGAGTAAGGAAATCAAGATTGTGATCCGATGACAATGAGATTAATGTTTAAATGTGAAATGGAAAGTTGTTATTTATTATATTATCAGAGAATTATTAAACTGGGCATAATCGCCAAGGAAGGTATTGAATGCTACGTGAAAATATGTTTACTAAAAAATTTGAATTTCATAATGAATGTATCCAAACACATGTTTTGAGTCAAAAGTTTGAAACTTGATGGCTGAGTGTAAATATAAAATTATGGATGTTTAAATACTTTGTAATTAGGCACATAGGTCAGGTTAATCTTTTTAAATAAGGTAAGGAATGCAAGAGCTATATGCCTAAAGGAAAATATGCCTTCATGGAGGAATTTCAAGGCAAAACTGACATTTGAGTGCATATTAAAAAATAATACATCTAATTTTCATTCAATTTATACATATTTCATATGTAAAAAATTCTGATATATGCTACATTACTGTTAATTACTTGACTTGAAAAATATAGTAAATACACAGAAATTTAAGATTTGCACATTTCGAAAAATATTAAATATATGAGTATACATTATCCTTGTAAAAAGCATAAAATACATAAATATTTATTAAATTATTATAAATGTATTTGGAAATGAAGGATTTATTCTTTCATAAACCCCTGTTAACGTTATTGTGAAGAAATCTAGTTATTAAATATATCTAAATTTATAATGATTATAAATATTATTTAAATATATAATAACCTTAACATTTAATTGTAAACATAAATTGAAAATTTTTAGCAGGAATTTTTTGTTTGCTATTTCAGCAAGAATTATTCATACTGGAAAGCAATCTGTTAAAAAGTGCTGTAAAGCACAGTCTACAAGATGTGTACTTAATTTTATCTAACAAATGCCTGGCTATTGACCATTAAAGTGCAGAGCACATATCCAGATGAGCAGGACTTGTCCAGAAACACACAAAGTACATAAAAGTGAGGTAGACAGATGTGTACTTAAGGAATTAGTAAAAAATAATTTTTAGAATATGCATTGTTGAAATTAAGGATATAAAAAAATATAATACAGTTAAAAGTCTTTAATCCGGACTCGTCGGGACTTCAGTGATTCCGGATTAGGGGTTTTTCCAGATTATAGATCATAAATTTAAATCTGGTAAGATGGCATGCAGAAATTATACAATTAAAAATATGAAACCATAATTTCTGTGTTGACGCATGCGCAGAAAGTTTGTAGCTTTGAGGTCCGGATTATGGACGTCCAGATTAAAGACTTTTGACTGTAAGTATCAAAAGAATTCTTTCCTTACATTTTGTAATAAATCAGTTACAAGTTTTAAACAATATTAAAAATAAACTTTTTTAATCCATTTCAAAAATACTCATAGAAAGTTAAGTACATGGAAATCAGTAGCAATATTTAACGTATTTTACTATGGAAATAACAGCTGCTCTAATTTGAAATTAACTGAACTGAGCATTAATTATAAAGTAGCTCTGATTTTTAAAGGATGCCTCAGAAGCTAAAAAATCATTCTGCATTTGAGAAGGTATTTCAGGAAGAAGCTCTGTAAATAGGAAAGAAATAATGCATAATTTTGATTTTAGTATTATAATAAACTTTGATCTTAATTTTTGTAATCATTAACCAAATAAAATCAAATTAACTTAAAATTTCTTTGTAATGTAATTAACAAGAACATGTGAAAATATTTCATTCAAATTAAACTTTTCTGGGAAAGTATAGCATTTAATTCCGCTCAGAATAATACATTGTTTTAAAATATTTTCTTTTTACATACTTATGACTTTGAAGTATTACGGAAAAAGAAAATATATATATTTATATGTATATTTACGATGTAATTACAAAATGTTTACCGCCGATTATGTTAAAACCTATTGATCTTAATGGATAGTCACTGAATAGTTTGGTTTCCACGAGAGGTGCACTACTGCTTCAGGGCAGTACACGAGGAAAACCAGTTAAGACCTCTCCTCTTATTTCTACCTATATTGTTTAAATTGAGGATTTTGGATCTTTAGAGAGTGTTTCTGGCATCTGTGTTGGATGGTCAGATTCTTCCAGCTCTAGTATAATTAAAAGTATCAGCTTTGTGTTCTCATGCCACCGATACTTTAATCTGATGTGCCAGTAAATTAGTGGCTAGCTTAATAATTAACTATGTAGTCTTAGACTACTGATCAACATTTTTCATTTATTTGATTGTTCGCATTTATTTGCATCGCCAGTAGCTGTGGTTATGCTCTAAGTTCAGGCCATGCTCTGTTTTGTTAAAAGTTCAGTTTAAATAAAAAGGTTGTTTTAAAATCTTTCATAAAGCTTTGTCATAATATCTCAAGTGATAATTATATTAGGGTTATAAGACTAAAATTCCATTATTAGACCAAGAATAACCTTATAACTTAATGGAAGTTTAAGATATTCATAATGACTAAATGTGTAAGTTTATTAAAAAGTTAATAGAGACAGAGCTTAAATTGCACCGGAGCCTGGCTCCGGTACTTCTTAGTTTTTGGAATAAATCATAAATAAGGCTCCGGCACTTCTTTTATGCAACTGAACAAAAATTTGATCTCAAACATTTAATTTTTTGCAGTAAAACTGTATTACAAATCGCTTATTAAATTTTAATTTATCTCTTTACATTTTACTTAATTTTAATTACTTTAATAATTTATTAATTAAATAACAATCATTAATTAAAAATAATTGATACTTATTAATATTAATTAAATAATAATGAATTAATTTGGTATTAATTAACTATTTAATTTTTAAATTATTAATGATTGTAACAGTCATTTTATTTATTTATTTACTTTTCTTTTCCTTTGCTGACAGTTTAGCATAGGGTTCTGGCACTTCTAAGTTTAGAAATTAAGTCCTGAATAAGGATATTTATTAATTATAGGAACTTGATAAGTAACCTTCACCAGCAATTTAATAGCCAGTTGATTGTGTTGTTGCCAAAGTAATTTTGTCATGATTTGAATATGGTTATCTTCCACTGTCGGGGCCGTTCCTAGCGCGGTGCAGCTGTAAAATTATGCAACAGCTGAACACTCGCGATACCACAACTAAATATTTTTAATTCATTGTACTTGTCACATGTAAATACTTTTTATACAATTTGTCACATATAAGTACTTAGTGAGTATGAAATAAAAATTCAACTAATCATTAAGAATTTTTTTTTTTAATTTGGGCACTGTATTTTTAGGAAAATACACAGGCAGCCAATGGCCTAGGGACGGCCCTGTCCACTGATGTAAATCTGTCGTGTTAGTCCAGCTGACAAGTATTTCATATTTCTGGTGTATAACTCTCAAGCTACGTTCTGCAGTAGAATTGCTTAAAAGTAAGAATGAAACAAGGATAACACATATGTCATTCATTTGCTGCACAAAGTATAACTCAAGATATTTGAAGTTAAAGCTCAGTTATATTCACTGCATTGCAACATGTTGAGAGAAAGGCAATTTTTATCCTTACCGTCCTACACCAGGGATGGCCAACACACGGCTTTTACTTTTTATGCAGCAACTACAGAAAAGTATATCATTTTTAATAAAATTCCCAGCAAGTCTGTAAATTACTTCCAGAGAACAGGCTCTAAACAATAATGATATTGCTAATATGAGCTCTAAACAATCATGCATACTGCTTTATTTCAAGCCTTTCACATTAACTATTACAAACTTTGATTTAATATTGAAGCAAATAGACATAGAAGATATGCAAATTCTAGTGATCTGTTTGCTCTAATGCGTACCAATGATGGTGATATGTTACTTAGGGTTATCATGTTTTAGGTTTGAAAATGCTAGACTGTAGGAATCTGCAGGAAACGGGAAAATGAACACTTGCCCCCTCCTCCAGAATTGAGTAAAAAATATATTTTTGCATCAATATAATATTGCATATTTCATAATCTGTTATAAAATCTTCAAAATGTGTGCGTGTGATTATGGCAAAGCCTCGAGGGCTATCTGCCTAAGAGGAGGGATGCCTTCGTGGAGGACTTTCTATGGAAAACTGGCTCCTATACACGTTACACATGGGGAAAACCACGAAAACGCCCATGCAGCCAGCCCGTTCACGGGATTCGAACTTCAGACCGAACTACTAGTGTTCAGCGACTTTATCGCTCGCTCGGCCGCTGGTGGGCCCAAAAATCTTCAAATTAAGTAGTTAAATAACAATGTGTTGATTTGATTGTTGGAACTGGAATATGGCAAAGATCATGTGGGGGAAGAAATACCTTCATGGAAGACTTTTTAATCAAAACTAGTTTGTTGGTTTGGTTTATTTTATTATGGCAAAGCACTTGATGGCCATCTGCCTAAGGGGAGAGATGTGGAGGACATTCTAAGGGAAACTGGCTCGTATACACATTACACATGGGGAAAAACATGGAAATGCCCATGCAGACAGCCCGTTTGAGGAAATTGAACCTCGGACCAAACTACCAGCGTTCAGTGACTTTACCGTTCGGCCGCTGGTGAGCCAAAACTAGCTTGTATTCATATTCATAAATACTTCGGGTGTTAACTGACATACTTTATCTTTCGGATGTGCAAAGAAAATAGACAAAACTTCCTGCTCAGTTCTGTTTGTAATAATAAATGCACAGGGAAAGCCGTGAAGCAAAGCATCAAGTAAAAGAAGTGTGATTAATTCAATTCTGTAACCGTTCAACCTATGTGTACCATTTATACATATATAGTCTGATCCCAACTTCTGAAGAAAGTGCCTCTGGGAGTCATTCATTTTCATTAATGTGAAATCATCATTTTAAAATTCAGGATAACTTTCTAAAATTCTATTTTAAGGCTTATAAAATAAAAGAGTTGTTATCCTCACTAGTAATTTCATTAACATTTATACAATCATTTTTATGCCTTACAGCATTTGATTGTGGATTATAAGAATTTTCGGTACACTTCTGTTACTGGGACCAGATTCAGAAATGTATACATTCATATGTACACATATATATGCATACACGAACACATCCATCCAGCCATACATGCATACATTTCTGATTCTGGTTCTGATAACGGAAGAGTACCGAATTTTCAATATTCCATAAATCATTCTTTGTCAAAAGATGCAGTATCATATACAGAATCTTGAATTTTATCTAAAATTTCATCAAAAGATACTTTTCCAGCAATTTAAGTTACATAAATTAACATTAGAATGGTATAACTGCCG
The DNA here is from genome assembly GCF_044657685.1 of Stegodyphus dumicola. NCBI lineage: Eukaryota > Metazoa > Arthropoda > Arachnida > Araneae > Eresidae > Stegodyphus > Stegodyphus dumicola. The sequence goes on from NC_140769.1 coordinate 12,655,526, forward strand.
TTCTAATTTTGTAAGAGACAGATGCCCTATACCCTTTCTATGACTTACAATGGGTTTTTCTATATAAGCAGTACATTTTCCATTATTAAACTGGCTTACTGGGCAATAAGCATTAATTTTGTTACTCCCTTGTATTTTTAAATGTCCCATGCCTTGCACTTTAGATATAAAATAATGTCCTGAATGATGGCATACAAAATAAATATCTTTTACATGTAATGGGTCATGTTTCTTTGTAAGTTAAAAAAATTTAGATTATGTTTCCATTTCAAAATTCTCCTTTCACAACATGAAATCATTAAACACAGAGAAATCTCTTTCTTTTTCAATGACTATTTCATGTTCCATTTGCAAATGTAATGAAAAGTTTTCCTTTGGAAAACCTTCATTACATAATGTGCATTTATATAATTTTTTAATGATGAACACTCAAGGGCAGTAAATGCACTATCTGATTGTGAAAATAATAAATTTTTATTATTGTTGAACTGACGACTATATAAACTGCATTTAAATTGGAAAACTATTTTTACTTGCTTTGAGTAATGTTGTTTGTTGTGATATATGCAATTTCATGCACTGACATTTTAGATTGCTGTTACTTGAGAAACATTTTTTTGGAATCAGGGCAGCTAAAACTTTTTTGAAGTTATACTGGATTTTGAAGCAAAAGTATATGAAATCGAATTATCATTGACGACTTTATAAAATGCATGATCTGAATTGGAATTAAATATTTCAGCAGTAGAAATATGCTTTTTATTGGAATGTATGTTCTTCAAATGATGCTATAAATTGCTGGCATTTGAAAAACACTTTTTTGCAAATAGAACAGTTGTAAGATTTTGAAATTACAGTTTTCTGAAAGATGTTACCAATCGTAATCAAAGCGGAAATGTGAATTTCAGATCTATTGTCTTGAATGATCATTGATATCACCACCGAGCTCATTTAAATTGGTGCTATATATTATAATATTCTGAAGCAGAATCCTCACAATATTCCTAAGTATTTGGCCGTAAGAAGGGTCTTTTATTGAGAGATTCTTCAGTTCATTATAAATATGTGAAAGCAAAATTCACATACTAACGCAGCATAAAACGCACGAAGTCAAATGCAAAATGTAAACAGACACATTTTTGACGTATCTGTTAACGTCACATGATGCGCAAACTGAGATGCGCGTAAGACGGGAGGATCAGATTCATGATCCCAAAAGTTGCCTTCTCTCCGTAGACGCTTGTCAGAGTGAGGGACCGTCGGAATTTTTTCCCAAGGTTCTTTAATATACTAAGGTTAGGCCAGGAACGGAAAAAGCGTGCCATTGGTTGCTGGTAGTGACGTCACCTGGGAGACAAGACGCATCGGCCGACGCGTCTGCTACATGATTTTGGTAATGGAAAAAATGTAAACTAAAGCAAAATGATCATTTTATATGTGGTAGATACACCGGAAATACCGGGTATATACTTTCCGATTAAGTATTTTGTTAAAGAAAAAGTTTATTTTATGCACAGAATTCGTACGAATGCTGAAAATAATTGTAAACATTAAATTCTTTTCGTAAAGGAAAGCATTAGAAAATGAAAAACGATATTTAAGTTAATTAAGGGAAATAAATATTGTAAAACAAGGTATTTTTCAATATTTTTTCGTAGTATTGTTTGCACTAAATAAATCTTGTTGAACAGAACACATGATGGCATAACTGCTAAAGACCATGGTAAAAACATAATCAAAAAGTATTATTCTATTTATTTTCATTGCTCATGCACTTTTTTTAATACAAATGAACTTTGACATTCCATGAGAAATATATGATCGTGTTTTTCAGTTTAAATTACATATCTCAACCAAAAATCTATATGAAAAGATTTGATTTAACAAATTCATATTTAAATACCATAAAATTCTACAAATTTCTTAATATCCGTCATTATACTTTTAAATAGTATACTTATCGCATTCTTTTTAAAGTGAAAAGTCACTTCATACTGATTCACTTCAGATTTTAGCAGACGTGCATATATTTTCAGTATAATCTAAAAGTACTCTTATAATCCCTTACACTCCCAAGATTTCTATATAACATTTATCCTGACGTGATTATTTGCTATAGTAAATAATCTTCGATATTGGCATCCTATTCTTCCTTCCATGCATTAAAAATGGAACAATTAAAATACATTTTCTTACACATATACGCACAATAATAATAATAATAAACTTGCCCTACATCTTAATTTCGGCCCACCAGCGGCCGAGCGGTAAAGTCGCTGAACACTGGTAGTTCGGTCCGAATCCCGCGAACGGGCTGGCTGCATGGCCGTTTTCGTGGTTTTCCTCATGTGTAACGTGTATACGAGCCAGTTACCCTGAGAAAGTCCTCCACGAAGGCATCACACCTATTACGCAGATAGCCCTAGTGTGCTTTGCCATAATTAAATACACCACCACATCTTAATTTCAATTCAGTCTGTACACAAATTAAATATTTTTAATTACTAATGTATTTTTATCAGCTTGTTTCTTAAAATACTTTTATTATACTCGAAATATGTGTTCAATATTGAATTATTTTTCTTTCTCTTATAATTAAAAACAAGTTATATGGAATCAAAATTAAAACATATGCAGCAGTTAAATAACACTGAACAGAATATTTTACTTACTCTTTCGCTATTTGTATTCTAGCATTATACACAGATTTCTTTTCCTTCAGTTTCAAGCATGTGTAAGTTATATCAATTAAATTACACCACACATACCTGTATGCATCAGTTAAATAACACTGAAGGAAATATGTCACTCACTCATTCGATGTTTGCATCATAGTGTGGTCGAGAAATTGTTCTTTCCTCACGGTGAGGCATGTATCAGTTTACTTAGTTCGCAAAGCTTAACCCAGACGCTGCTTCAATACATAGAATTAAAGAAAGTAAAAAAAACATGTGAATGAAGTTGGATACGCGAATTTATTAACTAATCATTCAGGTACTCAGTATTGGTAAACATGACACTGAGTTTAAATATCTCACTACGATGTAAGTCTCATACACAAAATGAAGATTATGATAAAAAATGATTTAAAATGAGAAATTTTTTCAATTTAAATGTAAAATAGCAGTAAAATGAAAAATAAATGTAAAATTACATCACAGTTATGTATGAAAACTACATAAATTCATTAAAAAATAGTTATTTTATCTGGTTGTAAAGAGTGTTTTCCGCCAAAAAACGTATTAACGTGTATAATTCTGACACAACGCTATAGCACAATTTGCCACTTCCGCCTAGGTATAATAGCAAATTAACAACACAAATCAAATCAAACTGTTGATGCAACGAAAGTAAACAAACGCCAAGAACTAACGCTGTCACCCACATGACGTCATGCGTATGTGGCATAACATTCTCCCTGCACTGCGCATCGCTCTTGGGCCCCCCCCCTGATTTTTTCCTACTGGTGAAGAGAGAGAAAGCTGATTACGTCCTCTTTTGGGTCAGTGGACAAAGAATATTCATAAAGAGTTCTCGACAAAGGTTATTGTACTTGATCCACTAACTTCTTTCTTGACTGTTCTTTGCTTGGAGCCATGAAGTAAGAGAAACACAGATGGGTGAAATTATTAACAATGATATTTCTTTACTAAGTTCATTTCGAAATATAAAGGTAACTATTCGCGAATTTTAATCAAAAACAAAGAGTTTAGTATAGGAGTCAGAAAACGCTTGTAATGCTAGCGCGAAAGCTTTGCGTATTGCTCGGCTCAGCGTAAATGGAAAATAATTACGTATTTGTTGTACTCTTTTAACATATTTTTTTATAATGACCAAATTTATAATTTTAAAGGAAGGGGACGGATAAACCCGAGACAGTCACCTTTTTGTCAAGTACCTCTAACAACTCCTTGGTACTTACGCATTAGCCGCAACCACCAAGAATTTAACGTCGCATTTCTATAACTGTCACTACAATTATACTGTCACAATTTAAACAGACCTATTGCTATCGTGAATATTTATAACATGTAATCTGTTTTCTATTGGATCTTCTGCATTGAATCTATAGTTACTGCTTATTGTATATTTATGCGTATTCTTGCTTCTATTGCATCTTAATTCTTTACTAGCCCCACTAAAACTTTTCGTATTTCCTAATGTGTTCGCCCCCTTTATTTCAGGCTCTTGCACCTAGCATATTTAATGTGCCGCGTGAAAAGGCGCAATTAGGTGCCTTAACATGGCCATTTAATTTAGAACCGTCTGGTAAAACAGTATTACCTTATATATTCGGAAAGCATATATACCAGATCAATTTCTTTCATAAATTCGGGTGAGAATCTAATGCATTACCTAGCTCAGTAAATTTAGCAGAGAAAGCATCAGCGAAGCAATTAACAGTGCCATTGTCTGTATTTAATAGCATAATCTTAGCTTTATTATTATATTAAATATTATTAGCACGTTCTTTACCAGCCAAAATATAAATCGGTATATATCCACGCAAAATCTGAAGAGCCGCCTACGAAACAGATCTAAAACACATACTAATTCACCGTTACGTGTAGGCTGCATTCAGAGGAACTTCAGGAATAGAACGAAAAGAAGAGAATTAAAAACAGACTAGTTTCACACTCCACACTATTCTAACTACATTCCATACACAGATGTACGTAAAAGAGAACTGGTAGTCACATCACTGCTTTGGATGTTTCTGGTATCAATAATGTAACATTGCATACCAAGTGATACAATTTTACACTCTGCAATTCTGGTTTTCCGCATTTATATTCGTTTGAAATCAGTGAAACCAAGGCCCGAAATAGCTAACTACCATCTACCAACTCTAAAAGTTAAAATTCATAACTCGGAAGTAGAAGGTAAAGCTACTAGAAAAATAAGTAGTGAAAGATGGTGCCTTTCTTCTCTTGTTGAGACACCAAAAATTGTTTTTAATGATAGTCTAAGCTTTTGCATTTTCCGAAAAGAGCAGTCATTTCTTGACTAAGCTAGAAGAATCTCATGTGAGGCATCTCTAGCTCATATGTGTATTTATATATATTTAATGTTACCTTCACTTCACAAGCGCGAAAGTGAAGAAAAAAAAAAAAAAAAAAAAAAAAACCTTTGCTATCCTGATTTTTACTACATGTTGCTTGCGGATTATCCGATGAACAACGTTATGATTCAATATATGCGTACAGCGCTTCGCCCCCAGTGTTTGTACTTACATTGTTTGAACAGAAACATGGGAGCAACAATTTCAAAAACAAAAACTGGAAAATACGGATCTCCAAGATTTCCTTACTCAACACTAACTGAAGCCCCTTGTTTCACGAGGAGCGCCAATTTCCCCTGAAAAACAGGTTCAGAATAATATCCTACCGCCATTTTGGAGTGAAAGACTAGAGGAGGAATTGCCTCCCACCCAACCTGCAGCTATCCCCCCCTCAGAGGGAGAATGAAGAACCAGAGGAGCAATCCGGTGATTGTACCCTCCCCCCTACTGAAAGCTCTAACAAAACCAAGAGAAAAATTCCTTTTTTCTTTGTAGAACCTAAGGATTTTGAATTTCTAACTTCACTTGTACAAGCAACTGTGCCTACGGCAATATGTAGAATGAAAGGAAAGTTTTTACGCATAGAAATGCAGAATGAAGCAGATTATCGCTCGGTAGCCCGTAAAGGCTATCCTGCGCGGCCTGCCTAATACAGCAAAAGCAGAAAAAATACAATCAGAACTGCAATTATTGGGATATTCAATAATCAGTGTCACTCAACTCCGTAGGCGCAGATCCCGTTATCCTATGCCTTTATTCTTAATTCAACTAAATCCATCACTCAACGTATATGATATTTTCGAAGAGACAACCATGTTTGGAATTGAAATCAAATTTGAGAAACATATCGGGAAGAAGGGGCCGAGCCAGTGTTGGCGCTGCCAAGGCTTCTTTCACACTTCCGCAGTGTGCACACTGCCAATCCGGTGTCTGAGGTGTGCCGGACCGCATTACGCGTACCAATGCACCAAAGACCCGGAAGAAGCCAACACCTGCGCGAACTGCCTTGGGCGGCGCGCAGCCAACTGGTTTCACTGCCCCAGAAACCCGGCAAACAAAAATAAAAATCCCCCCATTCGATCGGATAACGGGAAGTCAAAATTTGTACCGGCTCCGGCTAAAGCTCCTCATAGCAGCACGGACCCCTCTTTTAGCGATGTCGTTTCCGGACGGAAAAATCCCGGACCCCATCACACTACAAAGGACCAGAAGGAAGCCCCTGCATCGAAGCAAGCCCAGAAGCAGAGTCCTCTTCTTCAGCCACCACCACCGGCCCAGGCTCTAGCCCCAACTGTAGATGATGGCAGTTGTACTGATACACTTAGGAGTGTATTTCAAATTGCCTCCGAATTTGGAATTGAGCATCGCATCTTCTTACAAACCTTCAGAAATGCTCTCCCAAAGCTCCGAAATGTCTCCACGGGGCCTGAGAGAGCGTTTTATATTTACGAGGCATACTGCGGCCTCCTAAACTAACGGCTTTACATTCAACAGTACAACTAGTGATGACAGCCTCCTGATCTCCTACTGGAATGCAAATGGAATCAAGAAGAAGATTCACGAAGTCCGGGATTTTATTAATGAGCACCACATGGACCTCTTCCTCGTTCAGGAGACACATCTGGTTGAGGGATTTAGCGCGAACATCGCGAATTATTTCTGCTACCGCAATGACAGAGAGGTATGCATCAGTGACACTGTTCGTGCTAGTGGCGGTACTAGCATTTATATAAATCGCTCCCTAAAACATTCTAGAATCCCCACGCCACCACTGGATGCCTTAGAAGCGACAATTGTTCAAACTCATATTCCAAATTTCCCCCCAATAGCAGTAGCGTCCTGCTATATGCCTCCGAGACAGGGACCTGCATTTATCTCTGATCTCAGAAAATTAAGTGGTGTAGCAAACAACCTGATTATCGCAGGAGATTTAAATGCCCGTCATAGAAGTTGGGATTGTGTCACTGCCAACAACTATGGCGATAAATTCAAACTTTGGGCTCAGGACTCCCGTATCCAAATTATAGCGCCAAACACACCTACCCATTTCCAGTTTCCTGGGGGGTTACGTGCTCCCTCCATTATTGATTTGGCATTATTTAAAAATATTCCAGTAGATTATTCGATTGAAGTGATCCCGGAATTGTCCTCTGACCATTATCCGGTTCACCTCACCCTTAAAACATCCAAAATCAACCAAAATTTACCGGCGCAAGTCTCTACAAATTGGGACAACTTTCGGTATGTCTTGGAAAATGGTACTCTCCCCCTATCAAAATTGACGATAATCAGGAGGTTGACTTAGCCATTGACAGGCTCAACCAAACCCTAGGAAGTGCATTTACAGCAGCTTCCAAGCCCAAATTCTGGCAAAATTATTATAAATTACCTGATTTCATTAAAGAAAAAATCAAAATCAAAAACCGACTTCCCAGAGATTGGCAAAATACACGTTTGGAAGACATTCGAGTGCAACTGAGAAGGATCCAGAATGAGATCAAGTATGATATCAAGAAATACACAGACGAAAAATGCGCAAATTACCTTAAGTCCTTAAAGACTTCTGACAAAAGCCTTTGGGTTGCTAGCGCACGACTTCGCAAACCAAAACACGACATTCCCCCCCCCCTAATGGGCACGGTCAACGACCGGATGGCATTAACAGACACTGAAAAGGCTGAACGCATTGCGGACAGTCTTCAAACACAATTTTCACCCAACACTGGACTCATGTTCGATTCCTGTGCAGAGCATACGCATAAAGTCCACACCAAGTTGAAGAATTTCTCTCCTCAGATGCACAATCTGTGGAACCCATTATCACAACAATGACTGAGATTTCTGCCTTTATCAAAAATCTCACTCCCGCAAAAGCACCTGGCCTGGATAGGATTTCTAATCGCATGATTAAAAATTTACCAGTAAAATTCATATTTTACCTAGCAGTTTTGATAAACTCAATGCTAAGGTTAAAATATTATCCTCATAGCTGGAAGAATGCATTAGTCATTCCTATTCTAAAACCTGGAATGGACCCAAAGGTCCCTCAAAATTATAGACCGATCACCTGTCTTCACTTAGTAAAATTTATGAAGCTATACTGCTTAGATACCTGAATGATTTCTGCCGAAACCGAAATATTATTATTCCTCAACAATTCGGTTTTCGAGCTAAACACTCAACTCAGGCCCAGCTACTGAGGGTAGTAGAAATCATTCACACAGGATCTCGCAGTGGAAAGCCTACAGCTATTGTTTATTTAGACGTAGCAAAGGCTTTCGACAGGTGTTGGCATATCGGAATTTTATTCAAGCTCATGCGACTTGAAATCTCGGCTAATTTCGTGCACATAATGCACTCTTATCTCACTAATCGTACCTTTTCTGTTAAAGTTAAATATTCTGTTTCTTCTCCTCGCCCTATCCTGGCGGGGGTGCCTCAGGGAGGAATTCTTAGCGCTACGCTCTTCAACTTGTAAACGACATACCATAAACACCAAGTGTCGATTTAGCACTCTATGCAGACGACACAGCCATCATTTCACAGCACTCAACACTACATGCCACTCTCAATCACCTACAGCTGTATTTAACAGACCTGGAGTCCTGGCTGTCCTGGAGACCTGGAAAATCAAAATTAATGTCGCAAAAAGTGCCGCCACAGTTTTCTTTTCCAGAAAGAGGAATGTCCATAGTCAACTCCCTCCACTCAGGTTATTTGATGAAAATGTACCCTGGGTGGACTCCTACAAATATCTGGGAGTATATCTAGATGCGAAGCTGCTCTGGAATACCCACATCAACTATGCCATACCAAAGCCAGAACAACAAGAACCCAACTGACGTCTCTCCTCAAAAGAACCAGCAACCTCTCCCTCAATAACAAGATCCTGCTTTACAAGAGTACCATTCTACCGATCCTGACGTACGCAGCCGTCGTCTGGTCAACTGCCGCCAATAGTCATCTGAAGAAAATCCAAGTATTCCAGAGCGTCACGCTTCGTATTCTGCCAAATGCTCATTATTTCGTCCGTAATAAAGTGTTACATAATGATCTCAAAATTCTATCCCTTGATGCCTTTTTCCGGCAAAATTCGGCTAAATTCTTCAATAGATTATCTCAGATCGAAAACCCAGTCTTGCATTCACTTCCTGCCTATGACCCACCAGAGCCCAGCTCAGCTAAGCGAGCTAGGAGCGTTCTAGATAGAACATTTAACATCTTTCCTAGGAAGCCAAAGCGGAGGTGTCTGCTTGACTAGGAATTCTTTCTAATTTTTAAAATTAACTAGCACTTCACGGGCCTAACCCGGCGACCCTTAACTATTTCTTTATTATCTTATGCCCGCCGAACTTAATTCGGCCTAGTTCTTCGGTCCTTTTTCCATGCTGCTATAGATAACATGCTCCTCCACTTGCCAAGACCTCAGCTTTTCACAAATCACGGTCCAGACAATTAGGATTCTAATTTACAATAGATTAACTGACTCTTTAATACTTTTATCAATTCAAATAACTTATTTAATTCTTAAACCATATGTAAATATTGCAATCACTGAAATTAATTTCTCCCGGAATTTTACTTCAAACACTTTTATACTAATTTTTTTTTTCAAGCAATCTGCATTTAAATCTACAAGCTTGCATTTCTTCAATTTGCATCTTCAATCAAGTAATTTCATTTAATCCTGCCCCTATTTTTATTTCTTTTTATTCCACTTCTCATCTCCCACTTAAACCACTCTTCCTCGCTTGTCTTCCCTTTAATCCTCTTAAAAACTTCTCCGTCTTTTTCACAGTTAACTTTCCTTACGCTTCCTTTCCCCTCGAAAAGTTGCTCCTATTCTTCTACTCGCCACAGGCGGTCGGAGAACTTTTCGCCTTCTTGAATTGACTATCCCCCCCTCCTCTTCGCTCCTCCATCCCTTGCTTCGAGCTTTAGTCGCAAGACTCTCTCCCCCCCCCGCCCATTCCCAAGGCATTAGCAACTACTGCGGTTTTCCGTAATACCTAATATACCTTTCCCAAGCCCTGGAAAATTATGTTTCCCGGCTGATTGTCTTCCAACCTTTCCGATTCCATTAATGCAATGCATTCAGGAATTCGCCTTAATCATCACCTCTCTCTCTTTCAATCTTGGATAACAAGTTGAAATCAGAAAGAATTTCTCGTCCCCAGCGTGGACTTCTTATCCATTTCTTTCACAGTAAACCCTTAATGGTTTCGATCACTTCCCTTTAGCCAATGCTCTTTCTTAATTAATTCAGTTTTCTTAACGAAGTTGTGGAGGTAATTGCATTAAGTTGCAAAGGTACTCCGGAAAATATCGCCTTGGGCCTGAAGCACCGGCTCTATCAGCGCGACTCATTTTTAGAAGAAAGAAAAAATGTTCTCAAATTCCCTCATGGTTCGACATAAGGGAGACGTAGATATGTGGATTTTACCTCACTCTATCCATGGGTTTCTTTTTTATTATTTCAAAAACATTGTAGGATTGTATGTTTCTCTGATGTTTTGTCTACATTCACAGGTCCATAAATATTGCGTCTAATCTCTTGGGCATCCGGAAGTCATTACGGAACGCTTTTGAGACGTGGAAGAGTACTTTGGAAGTATCTAATACCGCGTAGCAGAATGTTCTTTTGCAGAGAAAATCGGAACAGATGAAACGTTGAGTCGTTCGTTTGATAATTTATCTAACGCTGAAGGTTTCAGAAAGGAAAACCGTTCTTAAAGTGTTTTCTGATAGCGAATTTTGTTCTGAAGAGAAAACAGCTGGAAATGAAATGTCAAGTTCTTCGATTAAAGTTATATCTGATGAAAAACACCTTGCGGAACATATCTTGTTAAATTGGCTACTGAGGAGAAAACCGTAAATGAAACACTAATATTTGGACTGGAATTAAATCGGACGTTAAAGGGATATTTTCAGAAAAGAATAACATTGTTAAATTATCTTCTGATCGCGAATTTTGTTCTGAAGAAGAAACCGCTGGAAACGAACATCAAGTCCTTCGATTGAAGTTTCATGTGATGAAGAACCACCTTCAAAAACAAATGTCGTTAAATTGCCTCCCTGAAGAGGAATCCGTGATTGAAACTCCAAATTATATGTGACATTAAAGGGGCATTTTCTGAAAGGAATAATTTTATTCCTTCGAATTCGAAAAATTGCTTCTATAATAGGATGAGAAACAATCCCTTCCACAGCAAAATGAAGAGTTTGCAAGTAATGATATAATTAAAAGTAATGTTAGAAAACACCCTAAGTGCAGTCCACCAGGACAACCAAATTCGTTTGGAGTGCATATGTCTCCTCTTAAAATGCCAGAAAAAAATTGCAGTTCAACAAAGTTATTTTCATTACAACACAGTATTTATAATAAGGAACATGTGACTCATATTTTTACAAAACTTGCACCTAAAGAATATTAAAGCACATATTTTACATTTGAAGGACCTCGCAGGAGGTCGCCAAATTGAAGACCATAAATTTTCGTATTTTTGTGAGCTACAACTCTTTCGCAATTTTGTCAGCTACAGCGAATTTTAGAATGCAGTTCAATTAACCGTGTTTTTAGTGTATCGTATTGGCTAGTCACTGGTCGGTGCAAAACGATATCGCAAACGCTATTGAAAATATCAGATTCGATTGAAGATATCACGTGATTGAATTTCGTTGCGTACGGAAATAATTCAACAAACGGCAATTTCTCAATCAACTAGTTTTGAAATTAAGGAAAGTTCAGCAACAGTTCCATCTGAACAAAAGTTAACTACTGAATCAAAACTGTAGTGATGACTTCCAACCTTAGTCACCACATACTGAAATTTCAGAAATCGTTTCAATTGATCAACAAACAGAAAGTGCTCAATCAGTAAATGTGAAATTATGAAAAGTTAAAAAATGGGTCCCACTCGCCAGGAAGCAGCAACGGTGCTGTGAATAAACGACGGAGTTAGCGATCTGGATATGAACGATATAAATTTAAAGAAATATGACTTAGTTGTCAACACTGATTACCAATTCAGTGTAAGGGGAGAAGAAACATTCGCTATTTAAATGTTTCGAAAAGTTGTTTTCTATTTTCTGATAAAATCAAATTTTTGGAAGTATAATATTTGTGGAATAAATGAACAAAGAATTATAACTGTCTGCCTTTTGCATACGAATAAATCTGTATTTGGACTACAGAAATTCGACAACTTAATTACACGAATTTTCCGATGGATGATAAGGTATTTGCCTCCATTTTCCAACATGCCTTCATGGTGTAACGGTAGACACCTCGGCGCGTATTCGTGATTTCCTGGTTCGAGTCCCGCCAAAGATTTTAGTTTTCCAATTATGTAGCACTTGTAACGTTAACACGAAAGCCTTGCTTAGAGAACAAATGACAGATAACTAATTTCTCAATTTGTTTGTTATAAAAGGATTATAATTACGTTTTTGTTAAGTTTATTGTACTGTTTAAACATATTTTGTTTATAATGACCGATAACAAGGATATGGAGATATTTCGAATGTAATATTTCTTTGAAAACCTGCTCTGTTACTGCCTCTACGCAGACAATGCATACGAAATACAAGAAAACTGTGCCTGAAACAACGCCCAATTTCATGCGCTGGCATAACTTAGAAAGCAGTGCAATCGTGAAACATTATTTTGAAACAATGTTATCTGCAGAGGCTTATGATAAATTGTCTAAAATTCCAGTTAGATTTTTAGGTGAGTATTTAGAAAGTCTTATATCAGTATCAGTTTCCTAAAGATAGCAGCCCATTTTCACCATAAAGGTTTTCACGACAAAAGATTATACCAGTATATACTCAATACCTCATGGTTAAGCCATACATCGGAAGTAGAAGGTAATGCTACTAGGAAAATAAGTAGTGCAGGATGCTGCTTTTCTTCTCTTCTTCAGATACCAAAAATTGTTTGTATGTTTCTGTGACGTTCTGTTTACATTCAAAGGTCAAGAAATATTACGTCTAATCTTTAGGGCATCCGGATGTCATTACGGAACGCTTTTCAGACGTGGAAGAATACTTTGGACGTATCCCATACCGCGTACCTGAATGTTCTTTTGCAGAGGAAATCGGAACAGATGAAACATTGAATCGTTCGTGTGAAAATTTATCTAACGTTGAAGGTGTTATTTTCAGAAAGGAAAACCGTTTTTAAAGTATCTTCTGATAGCGAATTTTGTACTGAAGAGAAAACTGCTGGAAATGAAACGTCAAGTTTTTCGATTAAAGTTATATCTGACGAAGAACACCTAGAGAAACATATCTTGTTAAATTGGCTTCTGAGGAAAAAACCGTAAATGAAACACTAATCTCTGGACTGGAATAATATAGGACGTTGAACGGATATTTTCAAAAAGAATAACATTGTTAGTGTCTTCTGATCGCGAATTTTGTTCTGAAGAAAAAACCGCTGGAAATGAACGTCAAGTCCTTCGACTGAAATTACATATGGTAAAGAACCACCTCCAGGAACAAGTGTCGTTAAATTGTCTCGCTGAACAGGAAACCGTATTTGAAACTCTAAATTATATCTGACATTAAAGGGGTATTTTCTGAAAGGAAAGGATAATTTCTATAAAAATAATGCTTGGAACACAGTTAGAACCAATATTAAAACCAATGACTTTATTCAAATTTTTAATGAACAGTTTGGGCTGTATAATGCCAAGAATTATGTACGTCAAGTTCAGTGTGAGGGAGAAGCAGTCTGTAGAACCGTTAAGTTCTTCGGACGAAATTAAGGAGAAACTAAAAAATAACAATCATATTTTCATATAAACCGAATACTTAAAATATATCTCGCATTAGCGATTTGACTGATTTACGTGAATATGCTATTATTAAAAAAGAAGTCTTCTTCAAGAAAAATTGCTTTCATAAAAATGAAAAACGAATAATTCAACGTAACGGTAGAAAAACCCTAAATGCAGTGCACGACCCACACAACCAAATTCTTTTGGAGTACACATGTCTACCTGTTTTATAATGTCAGAAAATACTGAATTCGACATTGTCTTTTCAGGCAGAATATTAACAATAAGCTATTCATATTCACGAAATATGAACTTCCACGAATATTAAAACACACATTATACATTCAAAAGACCTCACAGGAGATCGGCAAATTGAAGATCATAAATTTGCATCTTACCAGACTGAAAAAATGTTTTCAAATTCTGAAACTGACACCGAAGCTGGTGTTGATAAATCATCAAGCATAAAAAAATGATATGTACGTGAAGGTTACTTCTTTTGATTCACTGAATTCTGTGCGGAGCCATGAAGTAACACACAATAATAGTCAGTGATGAATCAGCAATAAGTTCATATACGATACTAGTGCAAGATAAATGAAGTTAATGAAAACACTAAAAAGAGAAAAACACTTTATGTAGTTATGCTATCCAAATACACGCATGAAGTTTAAAGTAGTACGAAGAATTTGTATGGCATACCTCTGAATTATACCAGAAATATTTGCTTAGTCAGTGTAACACAAATCACTTAAGGAAACAAATTCTTGGTCACATTGAAACATATTTTTCACGAGGCACATTATAATTCACAAGCACATTTTTAAGATGACGCAATTATTTTTCACACTATTTTGAAGATATTCCGAAAATTACAAAGAATTAAGTTATTAGATTTCATTAGTAAACGATATTCCTACTTCACAGCACACTATGAGCAGAGAAATTGGAGACGCAAGCAGATTCCAGGAGGCATTATGGATGCCATTTTTCGTGACGTGTGTTGTTGCTGCAGATAAAACGATGATAGCTGGGCTCGGTTATACTAACACTTTTATGTAATGCTAGCAAGGATATATATTTCAACACACGTTAACTAAAAACACATACACATCGGATGCAAGAATTTTTACATGTATGTCCATTTTAGAAAAAGGCGTGGAATTTGTAATACAGCTGTGCAGACTGACTTCACAAGGCGGAAGCGAGGTAAACGCGTTCTTCATCGACGGCAGCCAGGAACAGAGTGAGGGACCGTCGGAATTTTTTCCCAAGGTTCTTTAATATACTAAGGTTAGGCCAGGAACGGAAAAAGCGTGCCATTGGTTGCTGGTAGTGACGTCACCTGGGAGACAAGACGCATCGGCCGACGCGTCTGCTACATGATTTTGGTAATGGAAAAAATGTAAACTAAAGCAAAATAATCATTTTATATGTGGTAGATACACCGGAAATACCGGGTATATACTTTCCGATTAAGTATTTTGTTAAAGAAAAAGTTTATTTTATGCACAGAATTCGTACGAATGCTGAAAATAATTGTAAACATTAAATTCTTTTCGTAAAGGAAAGCATTAGAAAATGAAAAACGATATTTAAGTTAATTAAGGGAAATAAATATTGTAAAACAAGGTATTTTTCAATATTTTTTCGTAGTATTGTTTGCACTAAATAAATCTTGTTGAACAGAACACATGATGGCATAACTGCTAAAGACCATGGTAAAAACATAATCAAAAAGTATTATTCTATTTATTTTCATTGCTCATGCACTTTTTTTAATACAAATGAACTTTGACATTCCATGAGAAATATATGATCGTGTTTTTCAGTTTAAATTACATATCTCAACCAAAAATCTATATGAAAAGATTTGATTTAACAAATTCATATTTAAATACCATAAAATTCTACAAATTTCTTAATATCCGTCATTATACTTTTAAATAGTATACTTATCGCATTCTTTTTAAAGTGAAAAGTCACTTCATACTGATTCACTTCAGATTTTAGCAGAAGTGCATATATTTTCAGTATAATCTAAAAGTACTCTTATAATCCCTTACACTCCCAAGATTTCTATATAACATTTATCCTGACGTGATTATTTGCTATAGTAAATAATCTTCGATATTGGCATCCTATTCTTCCTTCCATGCATTAAAAATGGAACAATTAAAATACATTTTCTTACACATATACGCACAATAATAATAATAATAAACTTGCCCTACATCTTAATTTCGGCCCACCAGCGGCCGAGCGGTAAAGTCGCTGAACACTGGTAGTTCGGTCCGAATCCCGCGAACGGGCTGGCTGCATGGCCGTTTTCGTGGTTTTCCTCATGTGTAACGTGTATACGAGCCAGTTTCCCTGAGAAAGTCCTCCACGAAGGCATCACACCTATTACGCAGATAGCCCTAGTGTGCTTTGCCATAATTAAATACACCACCACATCTTAATTTCAATTCAGTCTGTACACAAATTAAATATTTTTAATTACTAATGTATTTTTATCAGCTTGTTTCTTAAAATACTTTTATTATACTCGAAATATGTGTTCAATATTGAATTATTTTTCTTTCTCTTATAATTAAAAACAAGTTATATGGAATCAAAATTAAAACATATGCAGCAGTTAAATAACACTGAACAGAATATTTTACTTACTCTTTCGCTATTTGTATTCTAGCATTATACACAGATTTCTTTTCCTTCAGTTTCAAGCATGTGTAAGTTATATCAATTAAATTACACCACACATACCTGTATGCATCAGTTAAATAACACTGAAGGAAATATGTCACTCACTCATTCGATGTTTGCATCATAGTGTGGTCGAGAAATTGTTCTTTCCTCACGGTGAGGCATGTATCAGTTTACTTAGTTCGCAAAGCTTAACCCAGACGCTGCTTCAATACATAGAATTACGTTTGGGATGTAAAGAAAGTAAAAAAAACATGTGAATGAAGTTGGATACGCGAATTTATTAACTAATCATTCAGGTACTCAGTATTGGTAAACATGACACTGAATTTAAATATCTCACTACGATGTAAGTCTCATACACAAAATGAAGATTATGATAAAAAATGATTTAAAATGAGAAATTTTTTCAATTTAAATGTAAAATAGCAGTAAAATGAAAAATAAATGTAAAATTACATCACAGTTATGTATGAAAACTACATAAATTCATTAAAAAATAGTTATTTTATCTGGTTGTAAAGAGTGTTTTCCGCCAAAAAAACGTATTAACGTGTATAATTCTGACACAACGCTATAGCACAATTTGCCACTTCCGCCTAGGTATAATAGCAAATTAACAACACAAATCAAATCAAACTGTTGATGCAACGAAAGTAAACAAACGCCAAGAACTAACGCTGTCACCCACATGACGTCATGCGTATGTGGCATAACTTTCTCCCTGCACTGCGCATCGCTCTTGGGCCCCCCCCCCTGATTTTTTCCTACTGGTGAAGAGAGAGAAAGCTGATTACGCCCTCTTTTGGGTCAGTGGACAAAGAATATTAATAAAGAGTTCTCGACAAAGGTTATTGTACTTGATCCACTGACTTCTTTCTTGACTGTTCTTTGCTTGGAGCCATGAAGTAAGAGAAACACAGATGGGTGAAATTATTAACAATGATATTTCTTTACTAAGTTCATTTCGAAATATAAAGGTAACTATTCGCGAATTTTAATCAAAAACAAAGAGTTTAGTATAGGAGTCAGAAAACGCTTGTAATGCTAGCGCGGAAGCTTTGCGTATTGCTCGGCTCAGCGTAAATGGAAAATAATTACGTATTTGTTGTACTCTTTTAACATATTTTTTTATAATGACCAAATTTATAATTTTAAAGGAAGGGGACGGATAAACCCGAGACAGTCACCTTTTTGTCAAGTACCTCTAACAACTCCTTGCTACTTACGCATTAGCCGCAACCACCAAGAATTTAACGTCACATTTCTATAACTGTCACTACAATTATACTGTCACAATTTAAACAGACCTATTGCTATCGTGAATATTTATAACATGTAATCTGTTTTCTATTGGATCTTCTGCATTGAATCTATAGTTACTGCTTATTGTATATTTATGCGTATTCTTGCTTCTATTGCATCTTCATTCTTTACTAGCGCCACTAAAACTTTTCGTATTTCCTAATGTGTTCGCCCCCTTTATTTCAGGCTCTTGCATCTAGCATATTTAATGTGCCGCGTGAAAAGGCGCAATTAGGTGCCTTAACATGGCCATTTAATTTAGAACCGTCTGGTAAAACAGTATTACCTTATATATTCGGAAAGCATATATACCAGTTCAATTTCTTTCATAAATTCGGGTGAGAATCTGATGCATTACCTAGCTCAGTAAATTTAGCAGAGAAAGCATCAGCGAAGCAATTAACAGTGCCATTGTCTGTATTTAATAGCATAATCTTAGCTTTATTATTATATTAAATATTATTAGCACGTTCTTTTCCAGCCAAAATATAAATCGGTATATATCCACGCAAAATCTGAAGAGCCGCCTACGAAACAGATCTAAAACACATACTAATTCACCGTTACGTGTAGGCTGCATTCAGAGGAACTTCAGGAATAGAACGAAAAGAAGAGAATTAAAAACAGACTAGTTTCACACTCCACACTATTCTAACTACATTCCATACACAGATGTACGTAAAAGAGAACTGGTAGTCACATCACTGCTTTGGATGTTTCTGGTATCAATAATGTAACATTGCATACCAAGTGATACAATTTTACACTCTGCAATTCTGGTTTTCCGCATTTATATTCGTTCGAAATCAGTGAAACCAAGGCCCGAAATAGCTAACTACCATCTACCAACTCTAAAAGTTAAAATTCATAACTCGGAAGTAGAAGGTAAAGCTACTAGAAAAATAAGTAGTGAAAGATGGTGCCTTTCTTCTCTTGTTGAGACACCAAAAATTGTTTTTAATGATAGTCTAAGCTTTTGCATTTTCCGAAAAGAGCAGTCATTTCTTGACTAAGCTAGAAGAATCTCATGTGAGGCATCTCTAGCTCATATGTGTATTTATATATATTTAATGTTACCTTCACTTCACAAGCGCGAAAGTGAAGGAAAAAAAAAAAAAACCTTTGCTATCCTGATTTTTACTACATGTTGCTTGCGGATTATCCGATGAACAACGTTATGATTCAGTATATGCGTACAGCGCATCGCCCCCAGTGTTTGTACTTACATTGTTTGAACAGAAACATGGGAGCAACAATTTCAAAAACAAAAACTGGAAAATACGGATCTCCAAGATTTCCTTATTCAACACTAACTGAAGCCCCTTGTTTCACGAGGAGCGCCAATTTCCCCTGAAAAACAGGTTCAGAATAATACCCTACCGCCATTTTGGAGTGAAAGACTAGAGGAGGAATTGCCTCCCACCCAACCTGCAGCTATCCCCCCCTCAGAGGGAGAATGAAGAACCAGAGGAGCAATCCCGTGACTGTACCCTCCCCCCTACTGAAAGCTCTAACAAAACCAAGAGAAAAATTCTTTTTTTCTTTGTAGAACCTAAGGATTTTGAATTTCTAACTTCACTTGTACAAGCAACTGTGCCTACGGCAATATGTAGAATGAAAGGAAAGTTTTTACGCATAGAAATGCAGAATGAAGCAGATTATCGCTCGGTAGCCCAAATTCTCGGTAGCCCGTAAAGGCTATCCTGCGCGGCCTGCCTAATACAGCAAAAGCAGAAAAAATACAATCAGAACTGCAATTATTGGGATATTCAATAATCAGTGTCACTCAACTCCGTAGGCGCAGATCCCGTTATCCTATGCCTTTATTCTTAATTCAACTAAATCCATCACTCAACGTATATGATATTTTCGAAGAGACAACCATGTTTGGAATTGAAATCAAATTTGAAAAACATATCGGGAAGAAGGGGCCGAGCCAGTGTTGGCGCTGCCAAGGCTTCTTTCACACTTCCGCAGTGTGCACACTGCCAATCCGGTGTCTGAGGTGTGCCGGACCGCATTACGCGTACCAATGCACCAAAGACCCGGAAGAAGCCAACACCTGCGCGAACTGCCTTGGGCGGCGCGCAGCCAACTGGTTTCACTGCCCCAGAAACCCGGCAAACAAAAATAAAAATCCCCCCATTCGATCGGATAACGGGAAGTCAAAATTTGTACCGGCTCCGGCTAAAGCTCCTCATAGCAGCACGGACCCCTCTTTTAGCGATGTCGTTTCCGAACGGAAAAATCCCGGACCACCATCACACTACAAAGGACCAGAAGCAAGCCCCTGCATCGAAGCAAGCCCAGAAGCAGAGTCCTCTTCTTCAGCCACCACGACCGGCCCAGGCTCTAGCCCCAACTGTAGATGATGGCAGTTGTACTGATACACTTAGGAGTGTATTTCAAATTGCCTCCGAATTTGGAATTGAGCATCGCATCTTCTTACAAGCCTTCAGAAATGCTCTCCCAAAGCTCCGAAATGTCTCCACGGGGCCTGAGAGAGCGTTTTATATTTACGAGGCATACTGCGGCCTCCTAAACTAACGGCTTTACATTCAACAGTACAACTAGTGATGACAGCCTCCTGATCTCCTACAGGAATGCAAATGGAATCAAGAAGAAGATTCACGAAGTCCGGGATTTTATTAATGAGCACCACATGGACCTCTTCCTGGTTCAGGAGACACATCTGGTTGAGGGATTTAGCGCGAACATCGCGAATTATTTCTGCTACCGCAATGACAGAGAGGTATGCATCAGTGACACTGTTCGTGCTAGTGGCGGTACTAGCATTTATATAAAACGCTCCCTAAAACATTCTAGAATCCCCACGCCACCACTGGAGGCCTTAGAAGCGACAATTGTTCAAACTCATATTCCAAATTTCCCCCCAATAGCAGTAGCGTCCTGCTATATGCCTCCGAGACAGGGACCTGCATTTATCTCTGATCTCAGAAAATTAAGTGGTGTAGCAAACAACCTGATTATCGCAGGAGATTTAAATGCCCGTCATAGAAGTTGGGATTGTGTCACTGCCAACAACTATGGCGATAAATTCAAACTTTGGGCTCAGGACTCCCGTATCCAAATTATAGCGCCAAACACACCTATCCATTTCCAGTTTCCTGGGGGGTTACGTGCTCCCTCCATTATTGATTTGGCATTATTTAAAAATATTCCAGTAGATTATTCGATTGAAGTGATCCCGGAATTGTCCTCTGACCATTATCCGGTTCACCTCACCCTTAAAACATCCAAAATCAACCAAAATTTACCGGCGCAAGTCTCTACAAATTGGGACAACTTTCGGTATGTCTTGGAAAATGGTACTCTCCCCCCTATCAAAATTGACGATAATCAGGAGGTTGACTTAGCCATTGACAGGCTCAACCAAACCCTAGGAAGTGCATTTACAGCAGCTTCCAAGCCCAAATTCTGGCAAAATTATTATAAATTACCTGATTTCATTAAAGAAAAAATCAAAATCAAAAACCGACTTCGCAGAGATTGGCAAAATACACGTTTGGAAGACTTTCGAGTGCAACTGCGAAGGATCCAGAATGAGATCAAGTCTGATATCAAGAAATACACAGACGAAAAATACGCAAATTACCTTAAGTCCTTAAAGACTTCTGACAATAGCCTTTGGGTTGCTAGCGCACGACTTCGCAAACCAAAACACGACATTCCCCCCCCCTAATGGGCACGGTCAACGACCGGATGGCATTAACAGACACTGAAAAGGCTGAACGCATTGCGGACAGTCTTCAAACACAATTTTCACCCAACACTGGACTCATGTTCGATTCCTGTGCAGAGCATACGCATGAAGTCCAACACCAAGTTGAAGAATTTCTCTCCTCAGATGCACAATCTGAGGAACCCATTATCACAACAATGACTGAGATTTCTGCCTTTATCAAAAATCTCACTCCCGCAAAAGCACCTGGCCTGGATAGGATTTCTAATCGCATGATTAAAAATTTACCAGTAAAATTCATATTTTACCTAGCAGTTTTGATAAACTCAATGCTAAGGTTAAAATATTATCCTCATAGCTGGAAGAATGCATTAGTCATTCCTATTCTAAAACCTGGAATGGACCCAAAGATCCCTCAAATTTATAGACCGATCAGCCTCCTGTCTTCACTTAGTAAAATTTATGAAGCTATACTGCTTAGATACCTGAATGATTTCTGCCGAAACCGAAATATTATTATTCCTCAACAATTCGGTTTTCGAGCTAAACACTCAACTCAGGCCCAGCTACTGAGGGTAGTAAAAATCATTCACACAGGATCTCGCAGTGGAAAGCCTACAGCTATTGTTTATTTAGACGTAGCAAAGGCTTTCGACAGGTGTTGGCATATCGGAATTTTATTCAAGCTCATGCGACTTGAAATCTCGGCTAATTTCGTGCACATAATGCACTCTTATCTCACTAATCGTACCTTTTCTGTTAAAGTTAAATATTCTGTTTCTTCTCCTCGCCCTATCCTGGCGGGGGTGCCTCAGGGAGGAATTCTTAGCGCTACGCTCTTCAACTTGTAAACGACATACCATAAACACCAAGTGTCGATTTAGCACTCTATGCAGACGACACAGCCATCATTTCACAGCACTCAACACTACATGCCACTCTCAATCACCTACAGCTGTATTTAACAGACCTGGAGTCCTGGCTGTCCTGGAGACCTGGAAAATCAAAATTAATGTCGCAAAAAGTGCCGCCACAGTTTTCTTTTCCAGAAAGAGGAATGTCCATAGTCAACTCCCTCCACTCAGGTTATTTGATGAAAATGTACCCTGGGTGGACTCCTACAAATATCTGGGAGTATATCTAGATGCGAAGCTGCTCTGGAATACCCACATCAACTATGCCATACCAAAGCCAGAACAACAAGAACCCAACTGACGTCTCTCCTCAAAAGAACCAGCAACCTCTCCCTCAATAACAAGATCCTGCTTTACAAGAGTACCATTCTACCGATCCTGACGTACGCAGCCGTCGTCTGGTCAACTGCCGCCAATAGTCATCTGAAGAAAATCCAAGTATTCCAGAGCGTCACGCTTCGTATTCTGACAAATGCTCATTATTTCGTCCGTAATGAAGTGTTACATAATGATCTCAAAATTCTATCCCTTGATGCCTTTTTCCGGCAAAATTCGGCTAAATTCTTCAATAGATTATCTCAGATCGAAAACCCACTCTTGCATTCACTTCCTGCCTATGACCCAGCAGAGCCCAGCTCAGCTAAGCGAGCTAGGAGCGTTCTAGATAGAACATTTAACATCTTCCCTAGGAAGCCAAAGCGGAGGTGTCTGCTTGACTAGGAATTCTTTCTAATTTTTAAAATTAACTAGCACTTCACGGGCCTAACCCGGCGACCCTTAACTATTTCTTTATTATCTTATGCCCGCCGAACTTAATTCGGCCTAGTTCCTCGGTCCTTTTTCCATGCTGCTATAGATAACATGCTCCTCCACTTGCCAAGACCTCAGCTTTTCACAAATCACAGTCCAGACAATTAGGATTCTAATTTACAATAGATTAACTGACTCTTTAATACTTTTATCAATTCAAATAACTTATTTAATTCTTAAACCATATGTAAATATTGCAATCACTGAAATTAATTTCTCCCGGAATTTTACTTCAAACACTTTTATACTAATTTTTTTTTTCAAGCAATCTGCATTTAAATCTACAAGCTTGCATTTCTTCAATTTGCATCTTCAATCAAGTAATTTAATTTAATCCTGCCCCTATTTTTATTTCTTTTTATTCCACTTCTCATCTCCCACTTAAACCACTCTTCCTCGCTTGTCTTCCCTTTAATCCTCTTAAAAACTTCTCCGTCTTTTTCACAGTTAACTTTCCTTACGGTTCCTTTCCGCTCGAAAAGTTGCTCCTATTCTTCCACTCGCCACAGGCGGTCGGAGAACTTTTCGCCTTCTTGAATTGACTATCCCCCCCTCCTCTTCGCTCCTCCATCCCCTTTGCTTCGAGCTTTAGTCGCAAGACTCTCTCCCCCCCCCGCCCATTCCCAAGGCATTAGCAACTACTGCGGTTTTCCGTAATACCTAATATACCTTTCCCAAGCCCTGGAAAATTATGTTTCCCGGCTGATTGTCTTCCAACCTTTCCGATTCCATTAATGCAATGCATTCAGGAATTCGCCTTAATCATCACCTCTCTCTCTTTCAATCTTGGATAACAAGTTGAAAGCAGAAAGAATTTCTCGTCCCCAGGGTGGACTTCTTATCCATTTCTTTCACAGTAAACCCTTAATGGTTTCGATCACTTCCCTTTAGCCAATGCTCTTTCTTAATTAATTCAGTTTTCTTAACGAAGTTGTGGAGGTAATTACATTAAGTTGCAAAGGTACTCCGGAAAATATCGCCTTGGGCCTTGGGCCTGAAGCACCGGCTCTATCAGCGCGACTCATTTTTCGAAGAAAGAAAAAATGTTCTCAAATTCTCTCATGGTTCGACATAAGGGAGACGTAGATATGTGGATTTTACCTCACTCTATCCATGGGTTTCTTTTTTATTATTTCAAAAACATTGTAGGATTGTATGTTTCTCTGATGTTTTGTCTACATTCACAGGTCCATAAATATTGCGTCTAATCTCTTGGGCATCCGGAAGTCATTACGGAACGCTTTTGAGACGTGGAAGAGTACTTTGGAAGTATCTAATACCGCGTAGCAGAATGTTCTTTTGCAGAGAAAATCGGAACAGATGAAACGTTGAGTCGTTCGTTTGATAATTTATCTAACGCTGAAGGTTTCAGAAAGGAAAACCGTTCTTAAAGTGTTTTCTGATAGCGAATTTTGTTCTGAAGAGAAAACAGCTGGAAATGAAATGTCAAGTTCTTCGATTGAAGTTATATCTGATGAAAAACACCTTGCGGAACATATCTTGTTAAATTGGCTACTGAGGAGAAAACCGTAAATGAAACACTAATATTTGGACTGGAATTAAATCGGACGTTAAAGGGATATTTTCAGAAAAGAATAACATTGTTAAATTATCTTCTGATCGCGAATTTTGTTCTGAAGAAGAAACCGCTGGAAACGAACATCAAGTCCTTCGATTGAAGTTTCATGTGATGAAGAACCACCTTCAAAAACAAATGTCGTTAAATTGCCTCCCTGAAGAGGAATCCGTGATTGAAACTCCAAATTATATGTGACATTAAAGGGGCATTTTCTGAAAGGAATAATTTTATTCCTTCGAATTCGAAAAATTGCTTCTATAATAGGATGAGAAACAATCCCTTCCACAGCAAAATGAAGAGTTTGCAAGTAATGATATAATTAAAAGTAATGTTAGAAAACACCCTAAGTGCAGTCCACCAGGACAACCAAATTCGTTTGGAGTGCATATGTCTCCTCTTAAAATGCCAGAAAAAAATTGCAGTTCAACAAAGTTATTTTCATTACAACACAGTATTTATAATAAGGAACATGTGACTCATATTTTTACAAAACTTGCACCTAAAGAATATTAAAGCACATATTTTACATTTGAAGGACCTCGCAGGAGGTCGCCAAATTGAAGACCATAAATTTTCGTATTTTTGTGAGCTACAACTCTTTCGCAATTTTGTCAGCTACAGCGAATTTTAGAATGCAGTTCAATTAACCGTGTTTTTAGTGTATCGTATTGGCTAGTCACTGGTCGGTGCAAAACGATATCGCAAACGCTATTGAAAATATCAGATTCGATTGAAGATATCACGTGATTGAATTTCGTTGCGTACGGAAATAATTCAACAAACGGCAATTTCTCAATCAACTAGTTTTGAAATTAAGGAAAGTTCAGCAACAGTTCCATCTGAACAAAAGTTAACTACTGAATCAAAACTGTAGTGATGACTTCCAACCTTAGTCGCCACATACTGAAATTTCAGAAATCGTTTCAATTGATCAACAAACAGAAAGTGCTCAATCAGTAAATGTGAAATTATGAAAAGTTAAAAAATGGGTCCCACTCGCCAGGAAGCAGCAACGGTGCTGTGAATAAACGACGGAGTTAGCGATCTGGATATGAACGATATAAATTTAAAGAAATATGACTTAGTTGTCAACACTGATTACCAATTCAGTGTAAGGGGAGAAGAAACATTCGCTATTTAAATGTTTCGAAAAGTTGTTTTCTATTTTCTGATAAAATCAAATTTTTGGAAGTATAATATTTGTGGAATAAATGAACAAAGAATTATAACTGTCTGCCTTTTGCATACGAATAAATCTGTATTTGGACTACAGAAATTCGACAACTTAATTACACGAATTTTCCGATGGATGATAAGGTATTTGCCTCCATTTTCCAACATGCCTTCATGGTGTAACGGTAGACACCTCGGCGCGTATTCGTGATTTCCTGGTTCGAGTCCCGCCAAAGATTTTAGTTTTCCAATTATGTAGCACTTGTAACGTTAACACGAAAGCCTTGCTTAGAGAACAAATGACAGATAACTAATTTCTCAATTTGTTTGTTATAAAAGGATTATAATTACGTTTTTGTTAAGTTTATTGTACTGTTTAAACATATTTTGTTTATAATGACCGATAACAAGGATATGGAGATATTTCGAATGTAATATTTCTTTGAAAACCTGCTCTGTTACTGCCTCTACGCAGACAATGCATACGAAATACAAGAAAACTGTGCCTGAAACAACGCCCAATTTCATGCGCTGGCATAACTTAGAAAGCAGTGCAATCGTGAAACATTATTTTGAAACAATGTTATCTGCAGAGGCTTATGATAAATTGTCTAAAATTCCAGTTAGATTTTTAGGTGAGTATTTAGAAAGTCTTATATCAGTATCAGTTTCCTAAAGATAGCAGCCCATTTTCACCATAAAGGTTTTCACGACAAAAGATTATACCAGTATATACTCAATACCTCATGGTTAAGCCATACATCGGAAGTAGAAGGTAATGCTACTAGGAAAATAAGTAGTGCAGGATGCTGCTTTTCTTCTCTTCTTCAGATACCAAAAATTGTTTGTATGTTTCTGTGACGTTCTGTTTACATTCAAAGGTCAAGAAATATTACGTCTAATCTTTAGGGCATCCGGATGTCATTACGGAACGCTTTTCAGACGTGGAAGAATACTTTGGACGTATCCCATACCGCGTACCTGAATGTTCTTTTGCAGAGGAAATCGGAACAGATGAAACATTGAATCGTTCGTGTGAAAATTTATCTAACGTTGAAGGTGTTATTTTCAGAAAGGAAAACCGTTTTTAAAGTATCTTCTGATAGCGAATTTTGTACTGAAGAGAAAACTGCTGGAAATGAAACGTCAAGTTTTTCGATTAAAGTTATATCTGACGAAGAACACCTAGAGAAACATATCTTGTTAAATTGGCTTCTGAGGAAAAAACCGTAAATGAAACACTAATCTCTGGACTGGAATAATATAGGACGTTGAACGGATATTTTCAAAAAGAATAACATTGTTAGTGTCTTCTGATCGCGAATTTTGTTCTGAAGAAAAAACCGCTGGAAATGAACGTCAAGTCCTTCGACTGAAATTACATATGGTAAAGAACCACCTCCAGGAACAAGTGTCGTTAAATTGTCTCGCTGAACAGGAAACCGTATTTGAAACTCTAAATTATATCTGACATTAAAGGGGTATTTTCTGAAAGGAAAGGATAATTTCTATAAAAATAATGCTTGGAACACAGTTAGAACCGATATTAAAACCAATGACTTTATTCAAATTTTTAATGAACAGCTTGGGCTGTATAATGCCAAGAATTATGTACGTCAAGTTCAGTGTGAGGGAGAAGCAGTCTGTAGAACCGTTAAGTTCTTCGGACAAAATTAAGGAGAAACTAAAAAATAACAATCATATTTTCATATAAACCGAATACTTAAAATATATCTCGCATTAGCGATTTGACTGATTTACGTGAATATGCTATTATTAAAAAAGAAGTCTTCTTCAAGAAAAATTGCTTTCATAAAAATGA
Organism: Stegodyphus dumicola; assembly: GCF_044657685.1. Taxonomy (NCBI): domain Eukaryota; kingdom Metazoa; phylum Arthropoda; class Arachnida; order Araneae; family Eresidae; genus Stegodyphus; species Stegodyphus dumicola. The sequence goes on from NC_140769.1 coordinate 12,683,383, forward strand.
AAAACGAATAATTCAACGTAACGGTAGAAAAACCCTAAATGCAGTGCACGACCCACACAACCAAATTCTTTTGGAGTACACATGTCTACCTGTTTTATAATGTCAGAAAATACTGAATTCGACATTGTCTTTTCAGGCAGAATATTAACAATAAGCTATTCATATTCACGAAATATGAACTTCCACGAATATTAAAACACACATTATACATTCAAAAGACCTCACAGGAGATCGGCAAATTGAAGATCATAAATTTGCATCTTACCAGACTGAAAAAATGTTTTCAAATTCTGAAACTGACACCGAAGCTGGTGTTGATAAATCATCAAGCATAAAAAAATGATATGTACGTGAAGGTTACTTCTTTTGATTCACTGAATTCTGTGCGGAGCCATGAAGTAACACACAATAATAGTCAGTGATGAATCAGCAATAAGTTCATATACGATACTAGTGCAAGATAAATGAAGTTAATGAAAACACTAAAAAGAGAAAAACACTTTATGTAGTTATGCTATCCAAATACACGCATGAAGTTTAAAGTAGTACGAAGAATTTGTATGGCATACCTCTGAATTATACCAGAAATATTTGCTTAGTCAGTGTAACACAAATCACTTAAGGAAACAAATTCTTGGTCACATTGAAACATATTTTTCACGAGGCACATTATAATTCACAAGCACATTTTTAAGATGACGCAATTATTTTTCACACTATTTTGAAGATATTCCGAAAATTACAAAGAATTAAGATATTAGATTTCATTAGTAAACGATATTCCTACTTCACAGCACACTATGAGCAGAGAAATTGGAGACGCAAGCAGATTCCAGGAGGCATTATGGATGCCATTTTTCGTGACGTGTGTTGTTGCTGCAGATAAAACGATGATAGCTGGGCTCGGTTATACTAACACTTTTATGTAATGCTAGCAAGGATATATATTTCAACACACGTTAACTAAAAACACATACACATCGGATGCAAGAATTTTTACATGTATGTCCATTTTAGAAAAAGGCGTGGAATTTGTAATACAGCTGTGCAGACTGACTTCACAAGGCGGAAGCGAGGTAAACGCGTTCTTCATCGACGGCAGCCAGGAACAGAGTGAGGGACCGTCGGAATTTTTTCCCAAGGTTCTTTAATATACTAAGGTTAGGCCAGGAACGGAAAAAGCGTGCCATTGGTTGCTGGTAGTGACGTCACCTGGGAGACAAGACGCATCGGCCGACGCGTCTGCTACATGATTTTGGTAATGGAAAAAATGTAAACTAAAGCAAAATAATCATTTTATATGTGGTAGATACACCGGAAATACCGGGTATATACTTTCCGATTAATATTTTGTTAAAGAAAAAGTTTATTTTATGCACAGAATTCGTACGAATGCTGAAAATAATTGTAAACATTAAATTCTTTTCGTAAAGGAAAGCATTAGAAAATGAAAAACGATATTTAAGTTAATTAAGGGAAATAAATATTGTAAAACAAGGTATTTTTCAATATTTTTTCGTAGTATTGTTTGCACTAAATAAATCTTGTTGAACAGAACACATGATGGCATAACTGCTAAAGACCATGGTAAAAACATAATCAAAAAGTATTATTCTATTTATTTTCATTGCTCATGCACTTTTTTTAATACAAATGAACTTTGACATTCCATGAGAAATATATGATCGTGTTTTTCAGTTTAAATTACATATCTCAACCAAAAATCTATATGAAAAGATTTGATTTAACAAATTCATATTTAAATACCATAAAATTCTACAAATTTCTTAATATCCGTCATTATACTTTTAAATAGTATACTTATCGCATTCTTTTTAAAGTGAAAAGTCACTTCATACTGATTCACTTCAGATTTTAGCAGAAGTGCATATATTTTCAGTATAATCTAAAAGTACTCTTATAATCCCTTACACTCCCAAGATTTCTATATAACATTTATCCTGACGTGATTATTTGCTATAGTAAATAATCTTCGATATTGGCATCCTATTCTTCCTTCCATGCATTAAAAATGGAACAATTAAAATACATTTTCTTACACATATACGCACAATAATAATAATAATAAACTTGCCCTACATCTTAATTTCGGCCCACCAGCGGCCGAGCGGTAAAGTCGCTGAACACTGGTAGTTCGGTCCGAATCCCGCGAACGGGCTGGCTGCATGGCCGTTTTCGTGGTTTTCCTCATGTGTAACGTGTATACGAGCCAGTTTCCCTGAGAAAGTCCTCCACGAAGGCATCACACCTATTACGCAGATAGCCCTAGTGTGCTTTGCCATAATTAAATACACCACCACATCTTAATTTCAATTCAGTCTGTACACAAATTAAATATTTTTAATTACTAATGTATTTTTATCAGCTTGTTTCTTAAAATACTTTTATTATACTCGAAATATGTGTTCAATATTGAATTATTTTTCTTTCTCTTATAATTAAAAACAAGTTATATGGAATCAAAATTAAAACATATGCAGCAGTTAAATAACACTGAACAGAATATTTTACTTACTCTTTCGCTATTTGTATTCTAGCATTATACACAGATTTCTTTTCCTTCAGTTTCAAGCATGTGTAAGTTATATCAATTAAATTACACCACACATACCTGTATGCATCAGTTAAATAACACTGAAGGAAATATGTCACTCACTCATTCGATGTTTGCATCATAGTGTGGTCGAGAAATTGTTCTTTCCTCACGGTGAGGCATGTATCAGTTTACTTAGTTCGCAAAGCTTAACCCAGACGCTGCTTCAATACATAGAATTACGTTTGGGATGTAAAGAAAGTAAAAAAAACATGTGAATGAAGTTGGATACGCGAATTTATTAACTAATCATTCAGGTACTCAGTATTGGTAAACATGACACTGAGTTTAAATATCTCACTACGATGTAAGTCTCATACACAAAATGAAGATTATGATAAAAAATGATTTAAAATGAGAAATTTTTTCAATTTAAATGTAAAATAGCAGTAAAATGAAAAATAAATGTAAAATTACATCACAGTTATGTATGAAAACTACATAAATTCATTAAAAAATAGTTATTTTATCTGGTTGTAAAGAGTGTTTTCCGCCAAAAAAACGTATTAACGTGTATAATTCTGACACAACGCTATAGCACAATTTGCCACTTCCGCCTAGGTATAATAGCAAATTAACAACACAAATCAAATCAAACTGTTGATGCAACGAAAGTAAACAAACGCCAAGAACTAACGCTGTCACCCACATGACGTCATGCGTATGTGGCATAACTTTCTCCCTGCACTGCGCATCGCTCTTGGGCCCCCCCCCCTGATTTTTTCCTACTGGTGAAGAGAGAGAAAGCTGATTACGCCCTCTTTTGGGTCAGTGGACAAAGAATATTAATAAAGAGTTCTCGACAAAGGTTATTGTACTTGATCCACTGACTTCTTTCTTGACTGTTCTTTGCTTGGAGCCATGAAGTAAGAGAAACACAGATGGGTGAAATTATTAACAATGATACTTCTTTACTAAGTTCATTTCGAAATATAAAGGTAACTATTCGCGAATTTTAATCAAAAACAAAGAGTTTAGTATAGGAGTCAGAAAACGCTTGTAATGCTAGCGCGAAAGCTTTGCGTATTGCTCGGCTCAGCGTAAATGGAAAATAATTACGTATTTGTTGTACTCTTTTAACATATTTTTTTATAATGACCAAATTTATAATTTTAAAGGAAGGGGACGGATAAACCCGAGACAGTCACCTTTTTGTCAAGTACCTCTAACAACTCCTTGCTACTTACGCATTAGCCGCAACCACCAAGAATTTAACGTCACATTTCTATAACTGTCACTACAATTATACTGTCACAATTTAAACAGACCTATTGCTATCGTGAATATTTATAACATGTAATCTGTTTTCTATTGGATCTTCTGCATTGAATCTATAGTTACTGCTTATTGTATATTTATGCGTATTCTTGCTTCTATTGCATCTTCATTCTTTACTAGCGCCACTAAAACTTTTCGTATTTCCTAATGTGTTCGCCCCCTTTATTTCAGGCTCTTGCATCTAGCATATTTAATGTGCCGCGTGAAAAGGCGCAATTAGGTGCCTTAACATGGCCATTTAATTTAGAACCGTCTGGTAAAACAGTATTACCTTATATATTCGGAAAGCATATATACCAGTTCAATTTCTTTCATAAATTCGGGTGAGAATCTGATGCATTACCTAGCTCAGTAAATTTAGCAGAGAAAGCATCAGCGAAGCAATTAACAGTGCCATTGTCTGTATTTAATAGCATAATCTTAGCTTTATTATTATATTAAATATTATTAGCACGTTCTTTTCCAGCCAAAATATAAATCGGTATATATCCACGCAAAATCTGAAGAGCCGCCTACGAAACAGATCTAAAACACATACTAATTCACCGTTACGTGTAGGCTGCATTCAGAGGAACTTCAGGAATAGAACGAAAAGAAGAGAATTAAAAACAGACTAGTTTCACACTCCACACTATTCTAACTACATTCCATACACAGATGTACGTAAAAGAGAACTGGTAGTCACATCACTGCTTTGGATGTTTCTGGTATCAATAATGTAACATTGCATACCAAGTGATACAATTTTACACTCTGCAATTCTGGTTTTCCGCATTTATATTCGTTCGAAATCAGTGAAACCAAGGCCCGAAATAGCTAACTACCATCTACCAACTCTAAAAGTTAAAATTCATAACTCGGAAGTAGAAGGTAAAGCTACTAGAAAAATAAGTAGTGAAAGATGGTGCCTTTCTTCTCTTGTTGAGACACCAAAAATTGTTTTTAATGATAGTCTAAGCTTTTGCATTTTCCGAAAAGAGCAGTCATTTCTTGACTAAGCTAGAAGAATCTCATGTGAGGCATCTCTAGCTCATATGTGTATTTATATATATTTAATGTTACCTTCACTTCACAAGCGCGAAAGTGAAGGAAAAAAAAAAAAAAAACCTTTGCTATCCTGATTTTTACTACATGTTGCTTGCGGATTATCCGATGAACAACGTTATGATTCAGTATATGCGTACAGAGCATCGCCCCCAGTGTTTGTACTTACATTGTTTGAACAGAAACATGGGAGCAACAATTTCAAAAACAAAAACTGGAAAATACGGATCTCCAAGATTTCCTTATTCAACACTAACTGAAGCCCCTTGTTTCACGAGGAGCGCCAATTTCCCCTGAAAAACAGGTTCAGAATAATACCCTACCGCCATTTTGGAGTGAAAGACTAGAGGAGGAATTGCCTCCCACCCAACCTGCAGCTATCCCCCCCTCAGAGGGAGAATGAAGAACCAGAGGAGCAATCCCGTGACTGTACCCTCCCCCCTACTGAAAGCTCTAACAAAACCAAGAGAAAAATTCTTTTTTTCTTTGTAGAACCTAAGGATTTTGAATTTCTAACTTCACTTGTACAAGCAACTGTGCCTAAGGCAATATGTAGAATGAAAGGAAAGTTTTTACGCATAGAAATGCAGAATGAAGCAGATTATCGCTCGGTAGCCCAAATTCTCGGTAGCCCGTAAAGGCTATCCTGCGCGGCCTGCCTAATACAGCAAAAGCAGAAAAAATACAATCAGAACTGCAATTATTGGGATATTCAATAATCAGTGTCACTCAACTCCGTAGGCGCAGATCCCGTTATCCTATGCCTTTATTCTTAATTCAACTAAATCCATCACTCAACGTATATGATATTTTCGAAGAGACAACCATGTTTGGAATTGAAATCAAATTTGAAAAACATATCGGGAAGAAGGGGCCGAGCCAGTGTTGGCGCTGCCAAGGCTTCTTTCACACTTCCGCAGTGTGCACACTGCCAATCCGGTGTCTGAGGTGTGCCGGACCGCATTACGCGTACCAATGCACCAAAGACCCGGAAGAAGCCAACACCTGCGCGAACTGCCTTGGGCGGCGCGCAGCCAACTGGTTTCACTGCCCCAGAAACCCGGCAAACAAAAATAAAAATCCCCCCATTCGATCGGATAACGGGAAGTCAAAATTTGTACCGGCTCCGGCTAAAGCTCCTCATAGCAGCACGGACCCCTCTTTTAGCGATGTCGTTTCCGAACGGAAAAATCCCGGACCACCATCACACTACAAAGGACCAGAAGCAAGCCCCTGCATCGAAGCAAGCCCAGAAGCAGAGTCCTCTTCTTCAGCCACCACGACCGGCCCAGGCTCTAGCCCCAACTGTAGATGATGGCAGTTGTACTGATACACTTAGGAGTGTATTTCAAATTGCCTCCGAATTTGGAATTGAGCATCGCATCTTCTTACAAGCCTTCAGAAATGCTCTCCCAAAGCTCCGAAATGTCTCCACGGGGCCTGAGAGAGCGTTTTATATTTACGAGGCATACTGCGGCCTCCTAAACTAACGGCTTTACATTCAACAGTACAACTAGTGATGACAGCCTCCTGATCTTCTACTGGAATGCAAATAGAATCAAGAAGAAGATTCACGAAGTCCGGGATTTTATTAGCACCACATGGACCTCTTCCTCGTTCAGGAGACACATCTGGTTGAGGGATTTAGCGCGAACATCGCGAATTATTTCTGCTACCGCAATGACAGAGAGGTATGCATCAGTGACACTGTTCGTGCTAGTGGCGGTACTAGCATTTATATAAAACGCTCCCTAAAACATTCTAGAATCCCCACGCCACCACTGGAGGCCTTAGAAGCGACAATTGTTCAAACTCATATTCCAAATTTCCCCCCAATAGCAGTAGCGTCCTGCTATATGCCTCCGAGACAGGGACCTGCATTTATCTCTGATCTCAGAAAATTAAGTGGTGTAGCAAACAACCTGATTATCGCAGGAGATTTAAATGCCCGTCATAGAAGTTGGGATTGTGTCACTGCCAACAACTATGGCGATAAATTCAAACTTTGGGCTCAGGACTCCCGTATCCAAATTATAGCGCCAAACACACCTATCCATTTCCAGTTTCCTGGGGGGTTACGTGCTCCCTCCATTATTGATTTGGCATTATTTAAAAATATTCCAGTAGATTATTCGATTGAAGTGATCCCGGAATTGTCCTCTGACCATTATCCGGTTCACCTCACCCTTAAAACATCCAAAATCAACCAAAATTTACCGGCGCAAGTCTCTACAAATTGGGACAACTTTCGGTATGTCTTGGAAAATGGTACTCTCCCCCCTATCAAAATTGACGATAATCAGGAGGTTGACTTAGCCATTGACAGGCTCAACCAAACCCTAGGAAGTGCATTTACAGCAGCTTCCAAGCCCAAATTCTGGCAAAATTATTATAAATTACCTGATTTCATTAAAGAAAAAATCAAAATCAAAAACCGACTTCGCAGAGATTGGCAAAATACACGTTTGGAAGACTTTCGAGTGCAACTGCGAAGGATCCAGAATGAGATCAAGTCTGATATCAAGAAATACACAGACGAAAAATACGCAAATTACCTTAAGTCCTTAAAGACTTCTGACAATAGCCTTTGGGTTGCTAGCGCACGACTTCGCAAACCAAAACACGACATTCCCCCCCCCTAATGGGCACGGTCAACGACCGGATGGCATTAACAGACACTGAAAAGGCTGAACGCATTGCGGACAGTCTTCAAACACAATTTTCACCCAACACTGGACTCATGTTCGATTCCTGTGCAGAGCATACGCATGAAGTCCAACACCAAGTTGAAGAATTTCTCTCCTCAGATGCACAATCTGAGGAACCCATTATCACAACAATGACTGAGATTTCTGCCTTTATCAAAAATCTCACTCCCGCAAAAGCACCTGGCCTGGATAGGATTTCTAATCGCATGATTAAAAATTTACCAGTAAAATTCATATTTTACCTAGCAGTTTTGATAAACTCAATGCTAAGGTTAAAATATTATCCTCATAGCTGGAAGAATGCATTAGTCATTCCTATTCTAAAACCTGGAATGGACCCAAAGATCCCTCAAAATTATAGACCGATCAGCCTCCTGTCTTCACTTAGTAAAATTTATGAAGCTATACTGCTTAGATACCTGAATGATTTCTGCCGAAACCGAAATATTATTATTCCTCAACAATTCGGTTTTCGAGCTAAACACTCAACTCAGGCCCAGCTACTGAGGGTAGTAAAAATCATTCACACAGGATCTCGCAGTGGAAAGCCTACAGCTATTGTTTATTTAGACGTAGCAAAGGCTTTCGACAGGTGTTGGCATATCGGAATTTTATTCAAGCTCATGCGACTTGAAATCTCGGCTAATTTCGTGCACATAATGCACTCTTATCTCACTAATCGTACCTTTTCTGTTAAAGTTAAATATTCTGTTTCTTCTCCTCGCCCTATCCTGGCGGGGGTGCCTCAGGGAGGAATTCTTAGCGCTACGCTCTTCAACTTGTAAACGACATACCATAAACACCAAGTGTCGATTTAGCACTCTATGCAGACGACACAGCCATCATTTCACAGCACTCAACACTACATGCCACTCTCAATCACCTACAGCTGTATTTAACAGACCTGGAGTCCTGGCTGTCCTGGAGACCTGGAAAATCAAAATTAATGTCGCAAAAAGTGCCGCCACAGTTTTCTTTTCCAGAAAGAGGAATGTCCATAGTCAACTCCCTCCACTCAGGTTATTTGATGAAAATGTACCCTGGGTGGACTCCTACAAATATCTGGGAGTATATCTAGATGCGAAGCTGCTCTGGAATACCCACATCAACTATGCCATACCAAAGCCAGAACAACAAGAACCCAACTGACGTCTCTCCTCAAAAGAACCAGCAACCTCTCCCTCAATAACAAGATCCTGCTTTACAAGAGTACCATTCTACCGATCCTGACGTACGCAGCCGTCGTCTGGTCAACTGCCGCCAATAGTCATCTGAAGAAAATCCAAGTATTCCAGAGCGTCACGCTTCGTATTCTGACAAATGCTCATTATTTCGTCCGTAATGAAGTGTTACATAATGATCTCAAAATTCTATCCCTTGATGCCTTTTTCCGGCAAAATTCGGCTAAATTCTTCAATAGATTATCTCAGATCGAAAACCCACTCTTGCATTCACTTCCTGCCTATGACCCAGCAGAGCCCAGCTCAGCTAAGCGAGCTAGGAGCGTTCTAGATAGAACATTTAACATCTTCCCTAGGAAGCCAAAGCGGAGGTGTCTGCTTGACTAGGAATTCTTTCTAATTTTTAAAATTAACTAGCACTTCACGGGCCTAACCCGGCGACCCTTAACTATTTCTTTATTATCTTATGCCCGCCGAACTTAATTCGGCCTAGTTCCTCGGTCCTTTTTCCATGCTGCTATAGATAACATGCTCCTCCACTTGCCAAGACCTCAGCTTTTCACAAATCACAGTCCAGACAATTAGGATTCTAATTTACAATAGATTAACTGACTCTTTAATACTTTTATCAATTCAAATAACTTATTTAATTCTTAAACCATATGTAAATATTGCAATCACTGAAATTAATTTCTCCCGGAATTTTACTTCAAACACTTTTATACTAATTTTTTTTTTCAAGCAATCTGCATTTAAATCTACAAGCTTGCATTTCTTCAATTTGCATCTTCAATCAAGTAATTTAATTTAATCCTGCCCCTATTTTTATTTCTTTTTATTCCACTTCTCATCTCCCACTTAAACCACTCTTCCTCGCTTGTCTTCCCTTTAATCCTCTTAAAAACTTCTCCGTCTTTTTCACAGTTAACTTTCCTTACGGTTCCTTTCCGCTCGAAAAGTTGCTCCTATTCTTCCACTCGCCACAGGCGGTCGGAGAACTTTTCGCCTTCTTGAATTGACTATCCCCCCCTCCTCTTCGCTCCTCCATCCCTTGCTTCGAGCTTTAGTCGCAAGACTCTCTCCCCCCCCCCGCCCATTCCCAAGGCATTAGCAACTACTGCGGTTTTCCGTAATACCTAATATACCTTTCCCAAGCCCTGGAAAATTATGTTTCCCGGCTGATTGTCTTCCAACCTTTCCGATTCCATTAATGCAATGCATTCAGGAATTCGCCTTAATCATCACCTCTCTCTCTTTCAATCTTGGATAACAAGTTGAAAGCAGAAAGAATTTCTCGTCCCCAGGGTGGACTTCTTATCCATTTCTTTCACAGTAAACCCTTAATGGTTTCGATCACTTCCCTTTAGCCAATGCTCTTTCTTAATTAATTCAGTTTTCTTAACGAAGTTGTGGAGGTAATTACATTAAGTTGCAAAGGTACTCCGGAAAATATCGCCTTGGGCCTTGGGCCTGAAGCACCGGCTCTATCAGCGCGACTCATTTTTCGAAGAAAGAAAAAATTTTCTCAAATTCTCTCATGGTTCGACATAAGGGAGACGTAGATATGTGGATTTTACCTCACTCTATCCATGGGTTTCTTTTTTATTATTTCAAAAACATTGTAGGATTGTATGTTTCTCTGATGTTTTGTCTACATTCACAGGTCCATAAATATTGCGTCTAATCTCTTGGGCATCCGGAAGTCATTACGGAACGCTTTTGAGACGTGGAAGAGTACTTTGGAAGTATCTAATACCGCGTAGCAGAATGTTCTTTTGCAGAGAAAATCGGAACAGATGAAACGTTGAGTCGTTCGTTTGATAATTTATCTAACGCTGAAGGTTTCAGAAAGGAAAACCGTTCTTAAAGTGTTTTCTGATAGCGAATTTTGTTCTGAAGAGAAAACAGCTGGAAATGAAATGTCAAGTTCTTCGATTGAAGTTATATCTGATGAAAAACACCTTGCGGAACATATCTTGTTAAATTGGCTACTGAGGAGAAAACCGTAAATGAAACACTAATATTTGGACTGGAATTAAATCGGACGTTAAAGGGATATTTTCAGAAAAGAATAACATTGTTAAATTATCTTCTGATCGCGAATTTTGTTCTGAAGAAGAAACCGCTGGAAACGAACATCAAGTCCTTCGATTGAAGTTTCATGTGATGAAGAACCACCTTCAAAAACAAATGTCGTTAAATTGCCTCCCTGAAGAGGAATCCGTGATTGAAACTCCAAATTATATGTGACATTAAAGGGGCATTTTCTGAAAGGAATAATTTTATTCCTTCGAATTCGAAAAATTGCTTCTATAATAGGATGAGAAACAATCCCTTCCACAGCAAAATGAAGAGTTTGCAAGTAATGATATAATTAAAAGTAATGTTAGAAAACACCCTAAGTGCAGTCCACCAGGACAACCAAATTCGTTTGGAGTGCATATGTCTCCTCTTAAAATGCCAGAAAAAAATTGCAGTTCAACAAAGTTATTTTCATTACAACACAGTATTTATAATAAGGAACATGTGACTCATATTTTTACAAAACTTGCACCTAAAGAATATTAAAGCACATATTTTACATTTGAAGGACCTCGCAGGAGGTCGCCAAATTGAAGACCATAAATTTTCGTATTTTTGTGAGCTACAACTCTTTCGCAATTTTGTCAGCTACAGCGAATTTTAGAATGCAGTTCAATTAACCGTGTTTTTAGTGTATCGTATTGGCTAGTCACTGGTCGGTGCAAAACGATATCGCAAACGCTATTGAAAATATCAGATTCGATTGAAGATATCACGGGATTGAATTTCGTTGCGTACGGAAATAATTCAACAAACGGCAATTTCTCAATCAACTAGTTTTGAAATTAAGGAAAGTTCAGCAACAGTTCCATCTGAACAAAAGTTAACTACTGAATCAAAACTGTAGTGATGACTTCCAACCTTAGTCACCACATACTGAAATTTCAGAAATCGTTTCAATTGATCAACAAACAGAAAGTGCTCAATCAGTAAATGTGAAATTATGAAAAGTTAAAAAATGGGTCCCACTCGCCAGGAAGCAGCAACGGTGCTGTGAATAAACGACGGAGTTAGCGATCTGGATATGAACGATATAAATTTAAAGAAATATGACTTAGTTGTCAACACTGATTACCAATTCAGTGTAAGGGGAGAAGAAACATTCGCTATTTAAATGTTTCGAAAAGTTGTTTTCTATTTTCTGATAAAATCAAATTTTTGGAAGTATAATATTTGTGGAATAAATGAACAAAGAATTATAACTGTCTGCCTTTTGCATACGAATAAATCTGTATTTGGACTACAGAAATTCGACAACTTAATTACACGAATTTTCCGATGGATGATAAGGTATTTGCCTCCATTTTCCAACATGCCTTCATGGTGTAACGGTAGACACCTCGGCGCGTATTCGTGATTTCCTGGTTCGAGTCCCGCCAAAGATTTTAGTTTTCCAATTATGTAGCACTTGTAACGTTAACACGAAAGCCTTGCTTAGAGAACAAATGACAGATAACTAATTTCTCAATTTGTTTGTTATAAAAGGATTATAATTACGTTTTTGTTAAGTTTATTGTACTGTTTAAACATATTTTGTTTATAATGACCGATAACAAGGATATGGAGATATTTCGAATGTAATATTTCTTTGAAAACCTGCTCTGTTACTGCCTCTACGCAGACAATGCATACGAAATACAAGAAAACTGTGCCTGAAACAACGCCCAATTTCATGCGCTGGCATAACTTAGAAAGCAGTGCAATCGTGAAACATTATTTTGAAACAATGTTATCTGCAGAGGCTTATGATAAATTGTCTAAAATTCCAGTTAGATTTTTAGGTGAGTATTTAGAAAGTCTTATATCAGTATCAGTTTCCTAAAGATAGCAGCCCATTTTCACCATAAAGGTTTTCACGACAAAAGATTATACCAGTATATACTCAATACCTCATGGTTAAGCCATACATCGGAAGTAGAAGGTAATGCTACTAGGAAAATAAGTAGTGCAGGATGCTGCTTTTCTTCTCTTCTTCAGATACCAAAAATTGTTTGTATGTTTCTGTGACGTTCTGTTTACATTCAAAGGTCAAGAAATATTACGTCTAATCTTTAGGGCATCCGGATGTCATTACGGAACGCTTTTCAGACGTGGAAGAATACTTTGGACGTATCCCATACCGCGTACCTGAATGTTCTTTTGCAGAGGAAATCGGAACAGATGAAACATTGAATCGTTCGTGTGAAAATTTATCTAACGTTGAAGGTGTTATTTTCAGAAAGGAAAACCGTTTTTAAAGTATCTTCTGATAGCGAATTTTGTACTGAAGAGAAAACTGCTGGAAATGAAACGTCAAGTTTTTCGATTAAAGTTATATCTGACGAAGAACACCTAGAGAAACATATCTTGTTAATTGGCTTCTGAGGAAAAAACCGTAAATGAAACACTAATCTCTGGACTGGAATAATATAGGACGTTGAACGGATATTTTCAAAAAGAATAACATTGTTAGTGTCTTCTGATCGCGAATTTTGTTCTGAAGAAAAAACCGCTGGAAATGAACGTCAAGTCCTTCGACTGAAATTACATATGGTAAAGAACCACCTCCAGGAACAAGTGTCGTTAAATTGTCTCGCTGAACAGGAAACCGTATTTGAAACTCTAAATTATATCTGACATTAAAGGGGTATTTTCTGAAAGGAAAGGATAATTTCTATAAAAATAATGCTTGGAACACAGTTAGAACCGATATTAAAACCAATGACTTTATTCAAATTTTTAATGAACAGCTTGGGCTGTATAATGCCAAGAATTATGTACGTCAAGTTCAGTGTGAGGGAGAAGCAGTCTGTAGAACCGTTAAGTTCTTCGGACAAAATTAAGGAGAAACTAAAAAATAACAATCATATTTTCATATAAACCGAATACTTAAAATATATCTCGCATTAGCGATTTGACTGATTTACGTGAATATGCTATTATTAAAAAAGAAGTCTTCTTCAAGAAAAATTGCTTTCATAAAAATGAAAAACGAATAATTCAACGTAACGGTAGAAAAACCCTAAATGCAGTGCACGACCCACACAACCAAATTCTTTTGGAGTACACATGTCTACCTGTTTTATAATGTCAGAAAATACTGAATTCGACATTGTCTTTTCAGGCAGAATATTAACAATAAGCTATTCATATTCACGAAATATGAACTTCCACGAATATTAAAACACACATTATACATTCAAAAGACCTCACAGGAGATCGGCAAATTGAAGATCATAAATTTGCATCTTACCAGACTGAAAAAATGTTTTCAAATTCTGAAACTGACACCGAAGCTGGTGTTGATAAATCATCAAGCATAAAAAAATGATATGTACGTGAAGGTTACTTCTTTTGATTCACTGAATTCTGTGCGGAGCCATGAAGTAACACACAATAATAGTCAGTGATGAATCAGCAATAAGTTCATATACGATACTAGTGCAAGATAAATGAAGTTAATGAAAACACTAAAAAGAGAAAAACACTTTATGTAGTTATGCTATCCAAATACACGCATGAAGTTTAAAGTAGTACGAAGAATTTGTATGGCATACCTCTGAATTATACCAGAAATATTTGCTTAGTCAGTGTAACACAAATCACTTAAGGAAACAAATTCTTGGTCACATTGAAACATATTTTTCACGAGGCACATTATAATTCACAAGCACATTTTTAAGATGACGCAATTATTTTTCACACTATTTTGAAGATATTCCGAAAATTACAAAGAATTAAGATATTAGATTTCATTAGTAAACGATATTCCTACTTCACAGCACACTATGAGCAGAGAAATTGGAGACGCAAGCAGATTCCAGGAGGCATTATGGATGCCATTTTTCGTGACGTGTGTTGTTGCTGCAGATAAAACGATGATAGCTGGGCTCGGTTATACTAACACTTTTATGTAATGCTAGCAAGGATATATATTTCAACACACGTTAACTAAAAACACATACACATCGGATGCAAGAATTTTTACATGTATGTCCATTTTAGAAAAAGGCGTGGAATTTGTAATACAGCTGTGCAGACTGACTTCACAAGGCGGAAGCGAGGTAAACGCGTTCTTCATCGACGGCAGCCAGGAACAGAGTGAGGGACCGTCGGAATTTTTTCCCAAGGTTCTTTAATATACTAAGGTTAGGCCAGGAACGGAAAAAGCGTGCCATTGGTTGCTGGTAGTGACGTCACCTGGGAGACAAGACGCATCGGCCGACGCGTCTGCTACATGATTTTGGTAATGGAAAAAATGTAAACTAAAGCAAAATAATCATTTTATATGTGGTAGATACACCGGAAATACCGGGTATATACTTTCCGATTAATATTTTGTTAAAGAAAAAGTTTATTTTATGCACAGAATTCGTACGAATGCTGAAAATAATTGTAAACATTAAATTCTTTTCGTAAAGGAAAGCATTAGAAAATGAAAAACGATATTTAAGTTAATTAAGGGAAATAAATATTGTAAAACAAGGTATTTTTCAATATTTTTTCGTAGTATTGTTTGCACTAAATAAATCTTGTTGAACAGAACACATGATGGCATAACTGCTAAAGACCATGGTAAAAACATAATCAAAAAGTATTATTCTATTTATTTTCATTGCTCATGCACTTTTTTTAATACAAATGAACTTTGACATTCCATGAGAAATATATGATCGTGTTTTTCAGTTTAAATTACATATCTCAACCAAAAATCTATATGAAAAGATTTGATTTAACAAATTCATATTTAAATACCATAAAATTCTACAAATTTCTTAATATCCGTCATTATACTTTTAAATAGTATACTTATCGCATTCTTTTTAAAGTGAAAAGTCACTTCATACTGATTCACTTCAGATTTTAGCAGAAGTGCATATATTTTCAGTATAATCTAAAAGTACTCTTATAATCCCTTACACTCCCAAGATTTCTATATAACATTTATCCTGACGTGATTATTTGCTATAGTAAATAATCTTCGATATTGGCATCCTATTCTTCCTTCCATGCATTAAAAATGGAACAATTAAAATACATTTTCTTACACATATACGCACAATAATAATAATAATAAACTTGCCCTACATCTTAATTTCGGCCCACCAGCGGCCGAGCGGTAAAGTCGCTGAACACTGGTAGTTCGGTCCGAATCCCGCGAACGGGCTGGCTGCATGGCCGTTTTCGTGGTTTTCCTCATGTGTAACGTGTATACGAGCCAGTTTCCCTGAGAAAGTCCTCCACGAAGGCATCACACCTATTACGCAGATAGCCCTAGTGTGCTTTGCCATAATTAAATACACCACCACATCTTAATTTCAATTCAGTCTGTACACAAATTAAATATTTTTAATTACTAATGTATTTTTATCAGCTTGTTTCTTAAAATACTTTTATTATACTCGAAATATGTGTTCAATATTGAATTATTTTTCTTTCTCTTATAATTAAAAACAAGTTATATGGAATCAAAATTAAAACATATGCAGCAGTTAAATAACACTGAACAGAATATTTTACTTACTCTTTCGCTATTTGTATTCTAGCATTATACACAGATTTCTTTTCCTTCAGTTTCAAGCATGTGTAAGTTATATCAATTAAATTACACCACACATACCTGTATGCATCAGTTAAATAACACTGAAGGAAATATGTCACTCACTCATTCGATGTTTGCATCATAGTGTGGTCGAGAAATTGTTCTTTCCTCACGGTGAGGCATGTATCAGTTTACTTAGTTCGCAAAGCTTAACCCAGACGCTGCTTCAATACATAGAATTACGTTTGGGATGTAAAGAAAGTAAAAAAAACATGTGAATGAAGTTGGATACGCGAATTTATTAACTAATCATTCAGGTACTCAGTATTGGTAAACATGACACTGAGTTTAAATATCTCACTACGATGTAAGTCTCATACACAAAATGAAGATTATGATAAAAAATGATTTAAAATGAGAAATTTTTTCAATTTAAATGTAAAATAGCAGTAAAATGAAAAATAAATGTAAAATTACATCACAGTTATGTATGAAAACTACATAAATTCATTAAAAAATAGTTATTTTATCTGGTTGTAAAGAGTGTTTTCCGCCAAAAAAACGTATTAACGTGTATAATTCTGACACAACGCTATAGCACAATTTGCCACTTCCGCCTAGGTATAATAGCAAATTAACAACACAAATCAAATCAAACTGTTGATGCAACGAAAGTAAACAAACGCCAAGAACTAACGCTGTCACCCACATGACGTCATGCGTATGTGGCATAACTTTCTCCCTGCACTGCGCATCGCTCTTGGGCCCCCCCCCCTGATTTTTTCCTACTGGTGAAGAGAGAGAAAGCTGATTACGCCCTCTTTTGGGTCAGTGGACAAAGAATATTAATAAAGAGTTCTCGACAAAGGTTATTGTACTTGATCCACTGACTTCTTTCTTGACTGTTCTTTGCTTGGAGCCATGAAGTAAGAGAAACACAGATGGGTGAAATTATTAACAATGATATTTCTTTACTAAGTTCATTTCGAAATATAAAGGTAACTATTCGCGAATTTTAATCAAAAACAAAGAGTTTAGTATAGGAGTCAGAAAACGCTTGTAATGCTAGCGCGAAAGCTTTGCGTATTGCTCGGCTCAGCGTAAATGGAAAATAATTACGTATTTGTTGTACTCTTTTAACATATTTTTTTATAATGACCAAATTTATAATTTTAAAGGAAGGGGACGGATAAACCCGAGACAGTCACCTTTTTGTCAAGTACCTCTAACAACTCCTTGCTACTTACGCATTAGCCGCAACCACCAAGAATTTAACGTCACATTTCTATAACTGTCACTACAATTATACTGTCACAATTTAAACAGACCTATTGCTATCGTGAATATTTATAACATGTAATCTGTTTTCTATTGGATCTTCTGCATTGAATCTATAGTTACTGCTTATTGTATATTTATGCGTATTCTTGCTTCTATTGCATCTTCATTCTTTACTAGCGCCACTAAAACTTTTCGTATTTCCTAATGTGTTCGCCCCCTTTATTTCAGGCTCTTGCATCTAGCATATTTAATGTGCCGCGTGAAAAGGCGCAATTAGGTGCCTTAACATGGCCATTTAATTTAGAACCGTCTGGTAAAACAGTATTACCTTATATATTCGGAAAGCATATATACCAGTTCAATTTCTTTCATAAATTCGGGTGAGAATCTGATGCATTACCTAGCTCAGTAAATTTAGCAGAGAAAGCATCAGCGAAGCAATTAACAGTGCCATTGTCTGTATTTAATAGCATAATCTTAGCTTTATTATTATATTAAATATTATTAGCACGTTCTTTTCCAGCCAAAATATAAATCGGTATATATCCACGCAAAATCTGAAGAGCCGCCTACGAAACAGATCTAAAACACATACTAATTCACCGTTACGTGTAGGCTGCATTCAGAGGAACTTCAGGAATAGAACGAAAAGAAGAGAATTAAAAACAGACTAGTTTCACACTCCACACTATTCTAACTACATTCCATACACAGATGTACGTAAAAGAGAACTGGTAGTCACAT
This sequence comes from Stegodyphus dumicola, assembly GCF_044657685.1. Classification (NCBI taxonomy): domain Eukaryota; kingdom Metazoa; phylum Arthropoda; class Arachnida; order Araneae; family Eresidae; genus Stegodyphus; species Stegodyphus dumicola. The sequence continues at coordinate 12,701,836 of NC_140769.1, forward strand.
CACTGCTTTGGATGTTTCTGGTATCAATAATGTAACATTGCATACCAAGTGATACAATTTTACACTCTGCAATTCTGGTTTTCCGCATTTATATTCGTTCGAAATCAGTGAAACCAAGGCCCGAAATAGCTAACTACCATCTACCAACTCTAAAAGTTAAAATTCATAACTCGGAAGTAGAAGGTAAAGCTACTAGAAAAATAAGTAGTGAAAGATGGTGCCTTTCTTCTCTTGTTGAGACACCAAAAATTGTTTTTAATGATAGTCTAAGCTTTTGCATTTTCCGAAAAGAGCAGTCATTTCTTGACTAAGCTAGAAGAATCTCATGTGAGGCATCTCTAGCTCATATGTGTATTTATATATATTTAATGTTACCTTCACTTCACAAGCGCGAAAGTGAAGGAAAAAAAAAAAAAAACCTTTGCTATCCTGATTTTTACTACATGTTGCTTGCGGATTATCCGATGAACAACGTTATGATTCAGTATATGCGTACAGCGCATCGCCCCCAGTGTTTGTACTTACATTGTTTGAACAGAAACATGGGAGCAACAATTTCAAAAACAAAAACTGGAAAATACGGATCTCCAAGATTTCCTTATTCAACACTAACTGAAGCCCCTTGTTTCACGAGGAGCGCCAATTTCCCCTGAAAAACAGGTTCAGAATAATACCCTACCGCCATTTTGGAGTGAAAGACTAGAGGAGGAATTGCCTCCCACCCAACCTGCAGCTATCCCCCCCTCAGAGGGAGAATGAAGAACCAGAGGAGCAATCCCGTGACTGTACCCTCCCCCCTACTGAAAGCTCTAACAAAACCAAGAGAAAAATTCTTTTTTTCTTTGTAGAACCTAAGGATTTTGAATTTCTAACTTCACTTGTACAAGCAACTGTGCCTAAGGCAATATGTAGAATGAAAGGAAAGTTTTTACGCATAGAAATGCAGAATGAAGCAGATTATCGCTCGGTAGCCCAAATTCTCGGTAGCCCGTAAAGGCTATCCTGCGCGGCCTGCCTAATACAGCAAAAGCAGAAAAAATACAATCAGAACTGCAATTATTGGGATATTCAATAATCAGTGTCACTCAACTCCGTAGGCGCAGATCCCGTTATCCTATGCCTTTATTCTTAATTCAACTAAATCCATCACTCAACGTATATGATATTTTCGAAGAGACAACCATGTTTGGAATTGAAATCAAATTTGAAAAACATATCGGGAAGAAGGGGCCGAGCCAGTGTTGGCGCTGCCAAGGCTTCTTTCACACTTCCGCAGTGTGCACACTGCCAATCCGGTGTCTGAGGTGTGCCGGACCGCATTACGCGTACCAATGCACCAAAGACCCGGAAGAAGCCAACACCTGCGCGAACTGCCTTGGGCGGCGCGCAGCCAACTGGTTTCACTGCCCCAGAAACCCGGCAAACAAAAATAAAAATCCCCCCATTCGATCGGATAACGGGAAGTCAAAATTTGTACCGGCTCCGGCTAAAGCTCCTCATAGCAGCACGGACCCCTCTTTTAGCGATGTCGTTTCCGAACGGAAAAATCCCGGACCACCATCACACTACAAAGGACCAGAAGCAAGCCCCTGCATCGAAGCAAGCCCAGAAGCAGAGTCCTCTTCTTCAGCCACCACCACCGGCCCAGGCTCTAGCCCCAACTGTAGATGATGGCAGTTGTACTGATACACTTAGGAGTGTATTTCAAATTGCCTCCGAATTTGGAATTGAGCATCGCATCTTCTTACAAGCCTTCAGAAATGCTCTCCCAAAGCTCCGAAATGTCTCCACGGGGCCTGAGAGAGCGTTTTATATTTACGAGGCATACTGCGGCCTCCTAAACTAACGGCTTTACATTCAACAGTACAACTAGTGATGACAGCCTCCTGATCTCCTACAGGAATGCAAATGGAATCAAGAAGAAGATTCACGAAGTCCGGGATTTTATTAATGAGCACCACATGGACCTCTTCCTCGTTCAGGAGACACATCTGGTTGAGGGATTTAGCGCGAACATCGCGAATTATTTCTGCTACCGCAATGACAGAGAGGTATGCATCAGTGACACTGTTCGTGCTAGTGGCGGTACTAGCATTTATATAAAACGCTCCCTAAAACATTCTAGAATCCCCACGCCACCACTGGAGGCCTTAGAAGCGACAATTGTTCAAACTCATATTCCAAATTTCCCCCCAATAGCAGTAGCGTCCTGCTATATGCCTCCGAGACAGGGACCTGCATTTATCTCTGATCTCAGAAAATTAAGTGGTGTAGCAAACAACCTGATTATCGCAGGAGATTTAAATGCCCGTCATAGAAGTTGGGATTGTGTCACTGCCAACAACTATGGCGATAAATTCAAACTTTGGGCTCAGGACTCCCGTATCCAAATTATAGCGCCAAACACACCTATCCATTTCCAGTTTCCTGGGGGGTTACGTGCTCCCTCCATTATTGATTTGGCATTATTTAAAAATATTCCAGTAGATTATTCGATTGAAGTGATCCCGGAATTGTCCTCTGACCATTATCCGGTTCACCTCACCCTTAAAACATCCAAAATCAACCAAAATTTACCGGCGCAAGTCTCTACAAATTGGGACAACTTTCGGTATGTCTTGGAAAATGGTACTCTCCCCCCTATCAAAATTGACGATAATCAGGAGGTTGACTTAGCCATTGACAGGCTCAACCAAACCCTAGGAAGTGCATTTACAGCAGCTTCCAAGCCCAAATTCTGGCAAAATTATTATAAATTACCTGATTTCATTAAAGAAAAAATCAAAATCAAAAACCGACTTCGCAGAGATTGGCAAAATACACGTTTGGAAGACTTTCGAGTGCAACTGCGAAGGATCCAGAATGAGATCAAGTCTGATATCAAGAAATACACAGACGAAAAATACGCAAATTACCTTAAGTCCTTAAAGACTTCTGACAATAGCCTTTGGGTTGCTAGCGCACGACTTCGCAAACCAAAACACGACATTCCCCCCCCCCTAATGGGCACGGTCAACGACCGGATGGCATTAACAGACACTGAAAAGGCTGAACGCATTGCGGACAGTCTTCAAACACAATTTTCACCCAACACTGGACTCATGTTCGATTCCTGTGCAGAGCATACGCATGAAGTCCAACACCAAGTTGAAGAATTTCTCTCCTCAGATGCACAATCTGAGGAACCCATTATCACAACAATGACTGAGATTTCTGCCTTTATCAAAAATCTCACTCCCGCAAAAGCACCTGGCCTGGATAGGATTTCTAATCGCATGATTAAAAATTTACCAGTAAAATTCATATTTTACCTAGCAGTTTTGATAAACTCAATGCTAAGGTTAAAATATTATCCTCATAGCTGGAAGAATGCATTAGTCATTCCTATTCTAAAACCTGGAATGGACCCAAAGATCCCTCAAAATTATAGACCGATCAGCCTCCTGTCTTCACTTAGTAAAATTTATGAAGCTATACTGCTTAGATACCTGAATGATTTCTGCCGAAACCGAAATATTATTATTCCTCAACAATTCGGTTTTCGAGCTAAACACTCAACTCAGGCCCAGCTACTGAGGGTAGTAAAAATCATTCACACAGGATCTCGCAGTGGAAAGCCTACAGCTATTGTTTATTTAGACGTAGCAAAGGCTTTCGACAGGTGTTGGCATATCGGAATTTTATTCAAGCTCATGCGACTTGAAATCTCGGCTAATTTCGTGCACATAATGCACTCTTATCTCACTAATCGTACCTTTTCTGTTAAAGTTAAATATTCTGTTTCTTCTCCTCGCCCTATCCTGGCGGGGGTGCCTCAGGGAGGAATTCTTAGCGCTACGCTCTTCAACTTGTAAACGACATACCATAAACACCAAGTGTCGATTTAGCACTCTATGCAGACGACACAGCCATCATTTCACAGCACTCAACACTACATGCCACTCTCAATCACCTACAGCTGTATTTAACAGACCTGGAGTCCTGGCTGTCCTGGAGACCTGGAAAATCAAAATTAATGTCGCAAAAAGTGCCGCCACAGTTTTCTTTTCCAGAAAGAGGAATGTCCATAGTCAACTCCCTCCACTCAGGTTATTTGATGAAAATGTACCCTGGGTGGACTCCTACAAATATCTGGGAGTATATCTAGATGCGAAGCTGCTCTGGAATACCCACATCAACTATGCCATACCAAAGCCAGAACAACAAGAACCCAACTGACGTCTCTCCTCAAAAGAACCAGCAACCTCTCCCTCAATAACAAGATCCTGCTTTACAAGAGTACCATTCTACCGATCCTGACGTACGCAGCCGTCGTCTGGTCAACTGCCGCCAATAGTCATCTGAAGAAAATCCAAGTATTCCAGAGCGTCACGCTTCGTATTCTGACAAATGCTCATTATTTCGTCCGTAATGAAGTGTTACATAATGATCTCAAAATTCTATCCCTTGATGCCTTTTTCCGGCAAAATTCGGCTAAATTCTTCAATAGATTATCTCAGATCGAAAACCCACTCTTGCATTCACTTCCTGCCTATGACCCAGCAGAGCCCAGCTCAGCTAAGCGAGCTAGGAGCGTTCTAGATAGAACATTTAACATCTTCCCTAGGAAGCCAAAGCGGAGGTGTCTGCTTGACTAGGAATTCTTTCTAATTTTTAAAATTAACTAGCACTTCACGGGCCTAACCCGGCGACCCTTAACTATTTCTTTATTATCTTATGCCCGCCGAACTTAATTCGGCCTAGTTCCTCGGTCCTTTTTCCATGCTGCTATAGATAACATGCTCCTCCACTTGCCAAGACCTCAGCTTTTCACAAATCACAGTCCAGACAATTAGGATTCTAATTTACAATAGATTAACTGACTCTTTAATACTTTTATCAATTCAAATAACTTATTTAATTCTTAAACCATATGTAAATATTGCAATCACTGAAATTAATTTCTCCCGGAATTTTACTTCAAACACTTTTATACTAATTTTTTTTTTCAAGCAATCTGCATTTAAATCTACAAGCTTGCATTTCTTCAATTTGCATCTTCAATCAAGTAATTTAATTTAATCCTGCCCCTATTTTTATTTCTTTTTATTCCACTTCTCATCTCCCACTTAAACCACTCTTCCTCGCTTGTCTTCCCTTTAATCCTCTTAAAAACTTCTCCGTCTTTTTCACAGTTAACTTTCCTTACGGTTCCTTTCCGCTCGAAAAGTTGCTCCTATTCTTCCACTCGCCACAGGCGGTCGGAGAACTTTTCGCCTTCTTGAATTGACTATCCCCCCCTCCTCTTCGCTCCTCCATCCCTTGCTTCGAGCTTTAGTCGCAAGACTCTCTCCCCCCCCGCCCATTCCCAAGGCATTAGCAACTACTGCGGTTTTCCGTAATACCTAATATACCTTTCCCAAGCCCTGGAAAATTATGTTTCCCGGCTGATTGTCTTCCAACCTTTCCGATTCCATTAATGCAATGCATTCAGGAATTCGCCTTAATCATCACCTCTCTCTCTTTCAATCTTGGATAACAAGTTGAAAGCAGAAAGAATTTCTCGTCCCCAGGGTGGACTTCTTATCCATTTCTTTCACAGTAAACCCTTAATGGTTTCGATCACTTCCCTTTAGCCAATGCTCTTTCTTAATTAATTCAGTTTTCTTAACGAAGTTGTGGAGGTAATTACATTAAGTTGCAAAGGTACTCCGGAAAATATCGCCTTGGGCCTTGGGCCTGAAGCACCGGCTCTATCAGCGCGACTCATTTTTCGAAGAAAGAAAAAATGTTCTCAAATTCTCTCATGGTTCGACATAAGGGAGACGTAGATATGTGGATTTTACCTCACTCTATCCATGGGTTTCTTTTTTATTATTTCAAAAACATTGTAGGATTGTATGTTTCTCTGATGTTTTGTCTACATTCACAGGTCCATAAATATTGCGTCTAATCTCTTGGGCATCCGGAAGTCATTACGGAACGCTTTTGAGACGTGGAAGAGTACTTTGGAAGTATCTAATACCGCGTAGCAGAATGTTCTTTTGCAGAGAAAATCGGAACAGATGAAACGTTGAGTCGTTCGTTTGATAATTTATCTAACGCTGAAGGTTTCAGAAAGGAAAACCGTTCTTAAAGTGTTTTCTGATAGCGAATTTTGTTCTGAAGAGAAAACAGCTGGAAATGAAATGTCAAGTTCTTCGATTGAAGTTATATCTGATGAAAAACACCTTGCGGAACATATCTTGTTAAATTGGCTACTGAGGAGAAAACCGTAAATGAAACACTAATATTTGGACTGGAATTAAATCGGACGTTAAAGGGATATTTTCAGAAAAGAATAACATTGTTAAATTATCTTCTGATCGCGAATTTTGTTCTGAAGAAGAAACCGCTGGAAACGAACATCAAGTCCTTCGATTGAAGTTTCATGTGATGAAGAACCACCTTCAAAAACAAATGTCGTTAAATTGCCTCCCTGAAGAGGAATCCGTGATTGAAACTCCAAATTATATGTGACATTAAAGGGGCATTTTCTGAAAGGAATAACTTTATTCCTTCGAATTCGAAAAATTGCTTCTATAATAGGATGAGAAACAATCCCTTCCACAGCAAAATGAAGAGTTTGCAAGTAATGATATAATTAAAAGTAATGTTAGAAAACACCCTAAGTGCAGTCCACCAGGACAACCAAATTCGTTTGGAGTGCATATGTCTCCTCTTAAAATGCCAGAAAAAAATTGCAGTTCAACAAAGTTATTTTCATTACAACACAGTATTTATAATAAGGAACATGTGACTCATATTTTTACAAAACTTGCACCTAAAGAATATTAAAGCACATATTTTACATTTGAAGGACCTCGCAGGAGGTCGCCAAATTGAAGACCATAAATTTTCGTATTTTTGTGAGCTACAACTCTTTCGCAATTTTGTCAGCTACAGCGAATTTTAGAATGCAGTTCAATTAACCGTGTTTTTAGTGTATCGTATTGGCTAGTCACTGGTCGGTGCAAAACGATATCGCAAACGCTATTGAAAATATCAGATTCGATTGAAGATATCACGTGATTGAATTTCGTTGCGTACGGAAATAATTCAACAAACGGCAATTTCTCAATCAACTAGTTTTGAAATTAAGGAAAGTTCAGCAACAGTTCCATCTGAACAAAAGTTAACTACTGAATCAAAACTGTAGTGATGACTTCCAACCTTAGTCACCACATACTGAAATTTCAGAAATCGTTTCAATTGATCAACAAACAGAAAGTGCTCAATCAGTAAATGTGAAATTATGAAAAGTTAAAAAATGGGTCCCACTCGCCAGGAAGCAGCAACGGTGCTGTGAATAAACGACGGAGTTAGCGATCTGGATATGAACGATATAAATTTAAAGAAATATGACTTAGTTGTCAACACTGATTACCAATTCAGTGTAAGGGGAGAAGAAACATTCGCTATTTAAATGTTTCGAAAAGTTGTTTTCTATTTTCTGATAAAATCAAATTTTTGGAAGTATAATATTTGTGGAATAAATGAACAAAGAATTATAACTGTCTGCCTTTTGCATACGAATAAATCTGTATTTGGACTACAGAAATTCGACAACTTAATTACACGAATTTTCCGATGGATGATAAGGTATTTGCCTCCATTTTCCAACATGCCTTCATGGTGTAACGGTAGACACCTCGGCGCGTATTCGTGATTTCCTGGTTCGAGTCCCGCCAAAGATTTTAGTTTTCCAATTATGTAGCACTTGTAACGTTAACACGAAAGCCTTGCTTAGAGAACAAATGACAGATAACTAATTTCTCAATTTGTTTGTTATAAAAGGATTATAATTACGTTTTTGTTAAGTTTATTGTACTGTTTAAACATATTTTGTTTATAATGACCGATAACAAGGATATGGAGATATTTCGAATGTAATATTTCTTTGAAAACCTGCTCTGTTACTGCCTCTACGCAGACAATGCATACGAAATACAAGAAAACTGTGCCTGAAACAACGCCCAATTTCATGCGCTGGCATAACTTAGAAAGCAGTGCAATCGTGAAACATTATTTTGAAACAATGTTATCTGCAGAGGCTTATGATAAATTGTCTAAAATTCCAGTTAGATTTTTAGGTGAGTATTTAGAAAGTCTTATATCAGTATCAGTTTCCTAAAGATAGCAGCCCATTTTCACCATAAACGTTTTCACGACAAAAGATTATACCAGTATATACTCAATACCTCATGGTTAAGCCATACATCGGAAGTAGAAGGTAATGCTACTAGGAAAATAAGTAGTGCAGGATGCTGCTTTTCTTTTCTTCTTCAGATACCAAAAATTGTTTGTATGTTTCTGTGACGTTCTGTTTACATTCAAAGGTCAAGAAATATTACGTCTAATCTTTAGGGCATCCGGATGTCATTACGGAACGCTTTTCAGACGTGGAAGAATACTTTGGACGTATCCCATACCGCGTACCTGAATGTTCTTTTGCAGAGGAAATCGGAACAGATGAAACATTGAATCGTTCGTGTGAAAATTTATCTAACGTTGAAGGTGTTATTTTCAGAAAGGAAAACCGTTTTTAAAGTATCTTCTGATAGCGAATTTTGTACTGAAGAGAAAACTGCTGGAAATGAAACGTCAAGTTTTTCGATTAAAGTTATATCTGACGAAGAACACCTAGAGAAACATATCTTGTTAAATTGGCTTCTGAGGAAAACACCGTAAATGAAACACTAATCTCTGGACTGGAATAATATAGGACGTTGAACGGATATTTTCAAAAAGAATAACATTGTTAGTGTCTTCTGATCGCGAATTTTGTTCTGAAGAAAAAACCGCTGGAAATGAACGTCAAGTCCTTCGACTGAAATTACATATGGTAAAGAACCACCTCCAGGAACAAGTGTCGTTAAATTGTCTCGCTGAACAGGAAACCGTATTTGAAACTCTAAATTATATCTGACATTAAAGGGGTATTTTCTGAAAGGAAAGGATAATTTCTATAAAAATAATGCTTGGAACACAGTTAGAACCGATATTAAAACCAATGACTTTATTCAAATTTTTAATGAACAGCTTGGGCTGTATAATGCCAAGAATTATGTACGTCAAGTTCAGTGTGAGGGAGAAGCAGTCTGTAGAACCGTTAAGTTCTTCGGACAAAATTAAGGAGAAACTAAAAAATAACAATCATATTTTCATATAAACCGAATACTTAAAATATATCTCGCATTAGCGATTTGACTGATTTACGTGAATATGCTATTATTAAAAAACAAGTCTTCTTCAAGAAAAATTGCTTTCATAAAAATGAAAAACGAATAATTCAACGTAACGGTAGAAAAACCCTAAATGCAGTGCACGACCCACACAACCAAATTCTTTTGGAGTACACATGTCTACCTGTTTTATAATGTCAGAAAATACTGAATTCGACATTGTCTTTTCAGGCAGAATATTAACAATAAGCTATTCATATTCACGAAATATGAACTTCCACAAATATTAAAACACACATTATACATTCAGAAGACCTCACAGGAGATCGGCAAATTGAAGACCATAAATTTGCATCTTACCAGACTGAAAAAATGTTTTCAAATTCTGAAACTGACACCGAAGCTGGTGTTGATAAATCATCAAGCATAAAAAAATGATATGTACGTGAAGGTTACTTCTTTTGATCCACTGATTTCTGTACGAAGCCATGAAGTAACACACAATAATAGTCAGTGACGAATCACCAATGAGTTCATATACGATACTAGTGCAAGATAAATGAAGTTAATGCAAACATTAAGAGAAAAACACTATATGTAGGTATGCTATCCAAATACACGCATGAAGTTTAAAGTAGTACAAAGAATTTGTATGGCTTAGCACTGAATTATACCCATGGAGGTAGGAAGTAAGATGGAGTCGCCCTAAACAAGTTTCTCCGTACCCTGCTCTGAAGCACCGGCGATCCCTACGTGGTGACCAAAACATTGGGTCATTTACCATTGAGTTCTATGGGATTTGACGCGTTCGGGTGTAAATATTTTGTAATTACGTCGCAAATATACATATAAATGTATATATTTTCTTTTTCTACAACACTTCAGAGTCCTAAGTATGTGAAAACAACATATTTTTAAACAACATTTCATTCTGAACGGAATTAAATGCTATACTTTTCACAGGACAGTTTTCTCAGAATGGTTTAATTTGAATGAAATATTTTCACAAGTTTTCGTTAATTACATTAAAAAAAATTAAGGTAATTCGATTTTATTCGGTTAAGGTGCAAAAATTAAGATCAAAGTTTATTGTATTATTAATATTAAAATTATGCATTATTTCTTTTCTATTTATAGATCTTCTTCCTAAAATACTTTCTTAAATATGACATGATTTTTTGGCTTCTTTTAAATCGAAAAATGTAAGTCAATTTATAATTAATGCTCTATTCGGTTCATTTTAAATTAGAGAATTATTAGGAATTAAATAGTATTTGACTTTCTCTGAACATTTCTGAAAGGGAATAAAATAAGTTTTTTTTTTTTTTTTTTTTTTTTTAAGTATTATTTAAAACTTGTAACTGAGTTGTAAAATGTAAAGGGAATAATTCTTTTAATTATACTTATCAGATTTTTTTTTTACCCTTCATTTCAACAATACATATTCCAAAACTCTTTATTACGTTCTTAAGTGCGCATCTCATAGCATTTGCTTTACAATAGCTTTTAACAGATTACTTTCCAATACGAACAATTCTTGCTTAAATAATTTCATAACGTATTTGTCAACAGGATTTCAATTTATGTTTACAATTCAATATTAAGGTTATTATATATTTAGATAACATTTATAATCATTATACATTAGAAACATTTAATCATTAGATTTCTTCACAGTACTTTCACAGTTGTTTATAAGTGAATAAATTCTTCATTTCAAATACATTTATAAATAATTTAATGAATATTTAAGTATTTTGTCAAAGGCAGATACATGCTTTTTGCAAGCACATGCATAAATACCCATACATATTTCCTATTTATCATTTCCGGCATGTACAAATCTTTAATTTCTGTGATTCACTATATTTTTCGTGTAAAGTAATTTACACTAATTTAGCATACACCCGAAAGTTTTACATAAAAAATATATATGAATATAATTTGAATGAAAATTATAAGTATTATTTTTAATACCCACTCAAAGGTCAGTATTTCTTCAAAATTCCTCTACGATGGCATCTCTCTCTTTAGGCAGATAGCCCTTGCATGTGTTACTCTATTTAATAAAAACTTAATCTGACCTATGTGCCTTATTACAAATATTTTAACATACATAATTTTATATTTACATTTAGTCATCAAGTTTCAAACTTTTCAAATCTTCTAGAAAATAAATTTTGGCAGATCTCTTTTAGCAATTTTCTTAAAATCTATATTTTTGTAGTGCAACTGCTTAGAATTTTATAAAACAAATTCATAATCAAAATCGCTGTTGTTAGTTATCGAAAAATAACCAAGATGTGATTTTTGCGTAAATGTCAGTAAACTATACAAATTGCTATTATCCATCACACTATGAATGTTTCTTTCATGCGAGAGTGTCCCTTTTTCGATTTCTATGGAACTGTCGTGTGTCGAAATACTATCAGAATCTTGTCAAACGAGCTTCTGAATGTAAACAAAGAACACCCCGTCTGGTGACCCAAGCTTCAAAGCAGTGCTTCACTTCTAGCGCGGAATGGCCCCTCCTCCCTTTCCTACCTCCATGATTATACCAGAAATATTTGCTTAGTCAGTGTAACACAAATCACTTAAGGAAACAAATTCTAGGTCACATTGAAACACATTTTTCACGAGGCACATTATAATTCACAAGCACATTTTTAAGAAGACGCAATTATTTTTCACACTATTTTGAAGATATTTCGAAAATTACAAAGAATTAAGATATTAGATTTCATTAGTAAACGATATTCCTACTTCACAGCACACTTTGAGCAGAGAAATTGGAGATCCAAGCAGATTCCAGGAGGCATTATGGATGCCATTTTTCGTGGCGTGTGTTGTTGCTGCAGATAAAACGATGATAGCTGGGCTCGGTTATACTAACACTTTTATGTAAAGCTAGCAAGGATATACATTTCAATATACGTTAACTAATAACACATACACATCGGATGCAAGAATTTTTACATGTATGTCCATTTTAGAAAAAGGCGTGGAAGTTGTAATACAGCTGTGCAGACTTCACAAGGCGGAAGCGAGGTAAACGCGTGCTTCATCGACGGCAGTCAGGAACAGAGTGAGGGACGCATGTTCCTAAAACGTACTCGCTGTACCTCCTGCTGTGAGAGCTGCTTCGCTGCTATTGGTTAGAAGAATTTAGACGTAACATAGAGCTTTCGACGTCATTTGTTTTGTCACGTGGTAAAGCTTCTCGTACCTCAGCCATACTTGTTTGGGTTAGAGCGGTTATGTTTTAATCCTTTAAAAAAATCAGTTAAGTCAGAGGTGATTTTATGTACAACTGAATTAATTCATATGTTAATATATATTTTCACTTTATGCAATACACACTTGAGAAATACCGGATCATTACAAAGGAAGGAAAATGGGTTATTTGCTTGAGGAAGGAAAATGGGTTATAGCATTTTGCTAATGAAATGTTGGAAAAACAATATTTAACATAGTTTATTAATCTTTTATCGTGATACAACCACATTTTTAAGAACAAGATTAGAAAGTTTACAATTATACACCTAAATTTATCTCAGTTTTCACTCTGAAATAGAATCCCAGGAAAAATATTGTTAATGATGGACTAGATCAAAGTAGTTATATAGAGAAATCACACGTGGGATCTTTTCCTTTACTGAATAACATTTGCCAGTCAATTTACAGCAAAATATATATGCCTACATTGCCTACTGTCCATTAAATTAAATATAACCTTTGAATCGCTCTTAATATTCTTGTTTTAAAAGTAACTTGTCAGTTAATTTTATCAGTAACTTTTAGTATGCATTAGGTAGTAAGGAATATACTTTTTAGACACATAAACATTGCTTGGATTATCCTAAATTTTCATTTATATTTTAAAATACACAGTGTCATTTCCATTATCTATTTCTACTTCATTACTTTTTTTTTTTTTTTTTTTTTTTTTTTTTTTTTTTTTTTTGAAGATGGGGATGATCTAGTGTGACAAATTGCATTTTGAATGTATTTTAAATTTACCATTAATATTTTAAACTACATTTTGCACCAATATTTATGTTTGCTCTCCCATTAAGGGAAACAAATATAATAATATAAGTTATTAAATTAAAATTCCTATATTTAAATTAAAATTCCTGTGTTTAATTCCATCTTTAACAACAGCCATAAAATATATGGAATTTACATTCTTACCACAGATGTGGTAAGTCATGAACTCATTGGCACTGAAAAGTCATGAACTCATTGGCAACTTTGAAGAGCATTTGCAAACTTGTTGGTGAGTTAGGAGAGGGATGTTTGTTTGCATATCTTTAAATTTATTTCAACGATGCATCCACCACCACCTATTGTTTTACATTTTTCTTCTTCAATACAAGACACGCACAATTCTAGGCTTTTTTTCACCGTTGTTTTCCCTATAAATCTTTTTAATAAAAAAAAAAAAAAAAAAAAAAAAACAGAAAATTGCAAAATTTTGGCACCAGAATCCTAAAATGAGAAAGGAAAGAGAGGCATGTGATGCCTTTTATGTTGTATGCATGCAGAAAGCAACATCGCCAAAGATTTTACCAGAGACAACAGAAACTGCGGTATGTGGTCCACCCGAATGCTGAAGTACTGAAATTCCCATAGGAGGGATCATAATCTGCAACCACACTGGTGAAAATATCTGGAGAAGTGCTGTATGGGAGAATGCTATGTGTATACTTGGGTTGCGATATAAATGATTTTTAGTGACATGTGTAGCCACATAAATTTTTCTTCGCATCATGGTTTAGACCATCAATACTTTTTCACAGCATTCTGGTGAGGTTCAGAAAATTAGAAAGTACCAAAATTTATCATTTTAGAATTATTTTGAGTAAGTTATACACATTGTGAACTGTGATGAACAAAAATTAATAAGCTGTGCTTCCCTCAAACCAATTTTCTTTCTTCCACATAATGATTTATTTGCATATATCAGAACTTTACTATTGCAATATGCTTTTGGAATGATTATTATTTCAATCTATGAGATTTTTATTTTACCACCAAAGAAAACGTACAGACATCATTGCTGGGAAATAACTACCTCTAAAAATCTGACATGTATTAATAATAAATAGATACCTTTGTCACAATTTGAATTATCATTTTTAAAGCACATATGCTTTATATTTAATTATGTTAAAAAAAAAAAGCACTATCCTACTTGATCTGGTTTTCCTACCTGAGCTGGTGAATGAACTCACTAGTTTGACTCATTGATTAAGATAACATAATCTGTATGTATGGCTTTTACAGTTATATTATTCTTCAGTTCAGAACTAAGTAAGTGCTACATAGCAAAAAATTAAAGTAGTTTTTTTTTTTTAAAGTGACCATTGTTTCAGCTAACTTTGGTAGAAAAAATTAGCAGCCCTTAGATGCTTTGCCATGTTCAAGTAACCTAACCAAACCCTCGTTAGAACATTATAAGTGACTACAGCTATAGTTGTGCATAGAACTTTGCAAATAGAAGGATAAATAATATAAATGAATTTTTTCCAGATGAATCTTAATACATCAACACCATCAAGGATCACATCCATGGTCTGCATCAAAAAAATGCCACGTTATGTCATGCATTATGCATCCCCATACAGGTCTGAAACCAAGTGTAATCGTATGGTCCATTACATTCCAGTTGCCTTCAAGTTTAATGCTTGCAGTTGCTTCACGTTTAATGCTAATTTCACGTTAAATGCATTATGTCATGCATTATGCATCCCCATACAGGTCTGAAACCAAGTGTAATCGTATGGTCCATTACATTCCAATTGCCTTCACGTTTAATGCTCATCGGTGGCCAGGGCAACCTGTATGAGTGCAATGGGCAGCAAGACATAGGAGCGTCAAAATTTTTAGAATTTTGGCAGGAACTGGAAGGCATAATTTGCAAGCAGCAGTTATTCTATTTAGGTGATAAAATATCTAGCTCTGGCTTCGCTAGCAGCCAAACAGTAAAGTAGTTGAATACTGATAATTCGACCTGGGTTTACATTCTAGCGAACAGGTTGGCTGCACGTGTGTTTTCATAGTTTTCTGCATATATGAAATATGTATAAGCTAACTTCTCTTTGAAAGTACCTCTACCCTTAGCCAAGTTACTATACTGTAATCAAATAAATTAAACACCCCCCAAAAAAACAGCCTCCATGTTTAATATGCAGTTGAACAGGCGCCATTGTTTAGGGCTACTGTAAATGATTTATCAGATTTAAAAATTCTAATATCAAAAATATTATGCATATTATAATGATTGAATCCAAGTAAAGAATGAGAAATTATCCAAATTTTCTTTACGTACAACAAATGTTTTGCTATGTATGTTATGTGAGCACTAGCTACATTATGTACAAAAATACCATGTGATCACCAGGTGCATTTTGTACATAACATATTAACAATACATTATGTACAAAAATGCACTCCTTAATGTTTGCCCAATCGAAGACTTCAAATGTGATAGATGATGCAGTATGGAAACTCATACAAAAAATGTGAAATCAATAGCCATTTGGAAGTGTGCTATGTGATCAATGTTCATAAAATGTATGTAGCATGCGAGGTAATTTTTTAGTTTCTAGTTCATTTCCAAAAATTGATTATTGTATGTATACCATTTATAAAAAGGCAGTGTTTTTAAAATCTGATGAATCATTTATTATTACTCTGAGGTTTTCGAAGCTCACTGCTGTCTATCTTTAGAGGTTGTCTAGAACTAGTGATCAACAAGGAATGTATGGCACATAACAGAGAACAAATCCTAAATTCCCACCATTTTTTTATTGATCTATTAATCCCTTGATCTATGATTTCATCAGATCTGTTATCCACTGAATATATCAGGCCTATGATTATAAAAAAACTAACGTACCACAGTCTACCCATGGCTACATCAGCTGAAAACTGGTAATAACTGAAATCTACTTTTCTCACATATTCTAGGTGTACATCCAGTATCTGTTTATCTTCATGCAATGGCTGTACGAGGTGGTATACTCCAAGTTTAACTGTTTTTTAAACCATGTACTTTAAGTCTAACTGATTTGCTTACACATGTACAGTTAAACCACGTATTAAAATTTATTTGTATAATAAATATGGCTTTATCTCCCGTCTTCAATAATGTTATGCTTTTAAGGGCCATCAGTGTTTTAAGATTACAACAGTTATTTATATTAATGTTAACCCCCCAAAATATTAAATCATTGTAGAAATCTACAAATTAGACAAACTGCAATTATCATTTTCTTCTAATATTTAATCTAAAGCAACGGTTCTCAACCTTTCGACTAACGCGTACCATCTAAACAAAAATTGAAAACCTTTAATATCACCACCACTCCTGAACAAAGCTCAAATCACATAAATTTACAAGTGTTAGAAAAAAAACTCAATCAGAATGTTGGGTTTTAATTTTTTAATTTAATAGTTAAAAATACTTTGCTTCTTTGTATACCATGGTTGAAAACCCCTGATCTAAAGAAATGTTCCTATGTTGTTTAGATTCATCCACACTCATTCTGCAAATAAATTGAGGAAATTTTTATATTTTTGTCTATTAACAGTCAAATGGTAACTGCGTTAAGTGATAATATCAGTAGAACATATTCGCTGTACTGATGATTTTCATACTCTTTCTCAAATGTACACATAACTACTAATAATTTATTCATAGTAAATCATTAATAGAAGATTTTACTCTTTGATGAAACACATTTTACTTAACTTATCTTTTATGCACTTTTGTAACATACATGTTAAACGTCAGTTTACATATTTTCTAATTAATATTTCTTTCACTTAAATCATCATTTCCTAGAAACCGGTATTGCTGTTTGTTATTAATTTTTCATTAAAATGCTTTCATAAGTTTTTTTTTTTCCTTCTCAGAATTTTACTTCATGTGATGAATAAGCATTATTTCCATTAAGTTGGAAAATTTGGATCTAGGAAAATATAAAGTTTGTCCAGTTTTGTCTGACATCATTCTAAATCTCAAAACAAATCTATAGCACATTACTTTAGAGACAATTTTGATTAAAAAATCTGTGCGAAATAACATTAACAAGAGAAATTATCCTAGCTGTATCTAAGCAAATGTTCTGTGATACATATTTATGTAGGTATAATATATTTATGATATATTTTATTATAAAGATTAAGAGTTTTACTAAACATACATCACTTAACCTAGCTTCATATTTAAAGACACAAAACATTTGTACACTGATCTCAGGCAGGTCATGGCTGGCTTGGTCTTTCATGTATTTTCTATTCAGAAAAGCAGGTATGAGACAAATATCGTTTAGTAGCTTCCATGAGAGCATCTCTCAAACAAAATACTTGTCAAAATTAATTAATTAGCTTTTAAAGGTACATTAAAAGCATGATGTTATGAAGAAGAGAAAAGTTTCACAAAGCAGAAAAAAAAATCTAAATTACAAATTAGCAGGAAATCCAGCCTTAGTCCTACGAAGCTTTATTATAGCACTATTATATTTATTGTTTTAAACTCTAATTCATTTACTCAGAAAAACCATTCTATTAAGAAATTTTATATAACCATCATTAAGAAAAATATATTGTTTTTATATGACTACTTCATTTTAGACAACATATTACTTTATGAAGCCAAATAATAGATATACAAGACTTAGTTGAATATCAATTAATTGTGTAGATCTTTTGAAATTTTAATATATAATTAGGTGCTTTATTAGTGTTGGAAACATGATTTTGTAAGTAATTATTTTCTTCTCAGAAGACATGCTGTATTTTTGTCTTAAATCTGGCTGGTATTTTCTAGGGAAGATAATCTTTTAGAAGACTTTTGCTTACATTTTTGTTTGATTTATCCCTTAGAAAATTTCATGAATATCATGATGTTGACTGAGCAATACTACTAAGGCATTAGTTTTATATCATTATGCACAATGGCAAATGGTATGAGAGCGACTAAATGGCTAGTCAATAAGACAGTGATTATTTCTGGTGTTTTTTATTAAACGCGATCTGTAGCTTTCATAAGTATAATAAAATCTGAGATAGAGTTAGTAATTCATCATGAATCAACTTGACTGCTTTATGTAATCTTAAACAATGCCTAAGACCTATGGAAAAGCCACTTTAATAAGGGAGTGTACCAAGTGTCTTTCTAAATTTACAGCTGATATCACTCAAAACAGTTTTATGTATCTTATCATGCACATAAATTATGTCATGATGCAAAATATTTTCCCAACATGATGATAATGTAAGTCGAGCCTCCAGCAATGCACGCTTCACATTATCAGATATACCCCATTAAATAGAGAGTTCCTGATTTCGAAGCAGAGAACCATTGTACACATATATAGCAATCCTGTAACTGTCTAGTAGTGGGTGGTTTTACTATACTTTACCTTGTTGTAATGATGCTATTAATTATATCTTCAAAGATATCCCTAATTAATATATATTCAAATATTAATTTGATCCAAGACACTCTGATATTTATTAAAGTGTCATGCACATATTATGCGAATATAATTATTTTGGCTTTGTATATATTGTTAATGTTTACTTCAGGACAGTTTGGCTATGTTGTAATTGTAAGTCACTTTGTTTTTTATTTGCAATCTACTGGTGATTGGGAAAAGTATAAAAGAAAATCATCTAATATGAATGTGTTGTCAACTCCATTGATGGCTGCATGAAGTCTTTAGGCGCTATCTATCCTGCATCAATAATTTTTTATACAGAAATATGCAATAGTTTTATAAACTATGTAAAGTACTTACTCTTGAAGTCTCTTAGATAACTGTTAATCAATAATACACTAATAGCCATTAAAATTGCTATAGCATGAAGGAAAGCAAATAAAAAAAATATTTGTTGTGCATAAATAGTATGGCATGAAGATAAAATGATTAAATTTGTAAGTAGCTTGGGGGTTTACAAGGGTGCGAAATCAGTCGAAACAACTGCTCCACCTGGCAGCTAAAAACGGCCCTTATCCAGTTAGGCACTGAGTAGAATTTCACTTGAATGACAGAAATCGGCATCTCATTCCATTCTGATTCAAGTCCATGCCACACTTCATCAATCGTATTAGATGGAGAGGGTTGCTAGGCCAGTCCTCAGCAAACCACGAGCAGGTATTTTCAATGGGTGACAGATCTGGAGACCGTACAGGCCAGGGCAGCAATCAAATGCACTGCATACCGAGAAAGGTCAGAACACAATGTGCAACATGTGGTCTTGAATTATCCTGTTGGAAGATTGCATTTGGCAGGCCTCAAAGATAGGGCACAACCCCTGGATGTAAGATGTCACAAATGTACCGATCTGGCATTCAAATTACCATCGATCCGAACTAAAGATGTGTGTGCCATGTGCTCAGTGGCTGCCTATACCATCACATTAGGGTTCTTATGCTGATACTGAATGCAACCAGGCGATGTGCGGTCTCCTTGGAGCCTCTAGACACTTATACGATCATCAGAATAATGCACACAGAAACGGGACTCGTCTGAAAAGACGACATTGTACCCCTCCTATATCCAGCTTTGTTGTTGGACACACCACAGTAGCCATCTTTCTCTGTGCTGCATTGTTAAGGAAATCTAAAGTAATGGACACTGTGCTGATTGTCCATGCTGATGCAAACGTTGACACACCGTACGAGCAGATACTGGGTATGCTGCAAATATGCCCGTTTTCTGACTAATGGTCTGTGATGTGGTTGTAAATTTGGAGGGCTGACCTCACAATATGCCTGTCCTTTCGGATATTAATCATGGGACGGCAATGAGATCCTGCATGCCGTTCAGTATAATCCTCAGCATTCCATACATGCCATATTCGCTTAACAGTGGTTGGATGTTGACTAGTGCAACGGGCGATATCACAGAACGATAATCCACACACTCTATAGGCAACAATCCTGGCTCTATTGAATTCTGACCCTTGCTGGTAAGCATTTCTTCTTATTATTCAAGGCATACCACGATATTCTGAGCACATTCCAACCTTGCAAAGTGCTTTCCGAATGACAAATCCACTACACAACTTTTTGAAATTATTAATTCACCACGCCAAACTTTGCCTAGAAATACCATAATGACCGTTTTCAAGTTTTTGAATGCTTATTTTTTTCCTGCGATTCACATAAATTAGTATGCAACTGAATACCCACATCCAAAACTGAAACAATGTTTTTTGATACATTACTTGTGACAATGACAAAGTAGTGTCCTAGTTTGCCTTTTTGTACCTTTTTAAAGACAGACATCATCAGAAGTTGCTCTATATTTTTAAATAATCGAAAACAATATTCTTTTTCAGAATATCGGTTATTACTGCAAATATTAACAGTCCTCCATTTTTTAATTTTAGTTCCAGAAAATATTAACATACCAATGAAATATTAAAAGATTAAACTGTTCTTCTGTCAAAAATTTTCAAAAATACAAAACCAATCTTGTTTTATTAAAAAATAAATAAAAAATCCCTTCATGCCAAGCTCCAACTCCCTCAAAATTGAATCTCTAATGTTAAATCAAAATTCTCTTACATTATATCACAACCTCTGATATTTCAAAATCTAAAGTACAATAATAAATAATTTTATGCTCCGGTAACGAAATTTTTTTTGCATAATTATATATTTTGTTTGCCGAAATTTGTCTTCCTAGTAAACATATCTTATGCCGTCCAAATAAAATACTTCAAGCGTTATGTCTGAAAAGGTTTGTGTCCTATATTCTTTACCAGCTGTACCTTTTAGCGGTTTATTATTAATTCAGAATTGTATATGCATACAAAATTTATTACGTCTTATACAGCAAACTACAAATTACACTTTCACAACAGTTCAGAATCAATGCAATCGGCTTGTCACGTGACCAAACAAGTGACGTTTTTTACGTAGCAAGTCGGTCAGCCAATAGTGATTCAGCATTGTCACAACAGGGGGTACGGCGAGTACGTTTTAGGAACATGCGTGAGGGACCGTCGGAATTTTTCCCTACTGGTGAAGAGAGAGAAAGCTGATTACGCCCTCTTTTGGGTCAGTGGACAAAAAATATTAATAAAGAGTTCTCGACAAAGGTTACTGTACTTGATCCACTGACTTCTGCTTGGAGCCATGAAGTAAGAGAAACACAGATGGGTGAAATTATTAACAATGATATTTCTTTACTAAGCTCATTTCGAAATATAAACGTAACTATTCGCGAATTTTAATCAAAAACAAAGAGTTTACTATAGGAGTCAGAAAACGCTTGTAATGCTAGCGCGATAGCTTTGCGTATTGCTTGGTTCAGCGTAAAAGGAAAATAATTACGTTACTGTTGTACTCTTTTAACATATTTTTTTAAAATGACCAAATTTATAATTTTAAAGGAAGGGGACGGATAAACCCGAGACAGTCACCTTTTTGTCAAGTACCTCTAACAACTCCTTGGTACTTACGCATTAGCCGCAACCACCAAGAATTTAACGTCGCATTTCTATAACTGTCACTACAATTATACTGTCACAATTTAAACAGACCTATTGCTATCGTGAATATTTATAACATGTAATCTGTTTTCTATTGGATCTTCTGCATTGAATCTATAGTTACTGCTTATTGTATATTTATGCGTATTCTTGCTTCTATTGCATCTTAATTCTTTACTAGCGCCACTAAAACTTTTCGTATTTCCTAATGTGTCCGCCCCCTTTATTTTAGGCTCTTGCACCTAGCATATTTAATGTGCCGCGTGAAAAGGCGCAATTAGGTGCCTTAACATGGCCATTTAATTTAGAACCGTCTGGTAAAACAGTATTACCTTATATATTCGGAAAGCATATATACCAGTTCAATTTCTTTCATAAATTCGGGTGAGAATCTAATGCATTACCTAGCTCAGTAAATTTAGCAGAGAAAGCATCAGCGAAGCAATTAACAGTGCCATTGTCTGTATTTAATAGCATAATCTTAGCTTTATTATTATATTAAATATTATTAGCACGTTCTTTTCCAGCCAAAATGTAAATCGGTATATATCCACGCAAAATCAGAAGAGCCGCCTACGAAGCAGATCTAAAACACATACTAATTCACCGTTACGTGTAGGCTGCATTCAGAGGAACTTCAGGAATAGAACGAAAAGAAGAGAATTAAAAACAGACTAGTTTCACACTCCACACTATTCTAACTACATTCCATACACAGATGTACGTAAAAGAGAACTGGTAGTCACATCACTGCTTTGGATGTTTCTGGTATCAATAATGTAACATTGCATACCAAGTGATACAATTTTACACTCTGCAATTCTGGTTTTCCGCATTTATATTCGTTCGAAATCAGTGAAACCAAGGTCCAAAATAGCTAACTACCATCTACCAACTCTAAAATTTAAAATTCATAACTCGGAAGTAGAAGGTAAAGCTACTAGGAAAATAAGTAGTGAAAGATGGTGCCTTTCTTCTCTTGTTGAGACACCAAAAATTGTTTTTAATGATAGTCTAAGCTTTTGCATTTTCCGAAAAGAGCAGTCATTTCTTGACTAAGCTAGAAGAATCTCATGTGAGGCATCTCTAGCTCATATGTGTATTTATATATATTTAATGTTACCTTCACTTCACAAGCGCGAAAGTGAAGGAAAAAAAAAAAAAACCTTTGCTATCCTGATTTTTACTACATGTTGCTTGCGGATTATCCGATGAACAACGTTATGATTCAGTATATGCGTACAGCGCATCGCCCCCAGTGTTTGTACTTACATTGTTTGAACAGAAACATGGGAGCAACAATTTCAAAAACAAAAACTGGAAAATACGGATCTCCAAGATTTCCTTATTCAACACTAACTGAAGCCCCTTGTTTCACGAGGAGCGCCAATTTCCCCTGAAAAACAGGTTCAGAATAATACCCTACCGCCATTTTGGAGTGAAAGACTAGAGGAGGAACTGCCTCCCACCCAACCTGCAGCTATCCCCCCCTCAGAGGGAGAATGAAGAACCAGAGGAGCAATCCCGTGACTGTACCCTCCCCCCTACTGAAAGCTCTAACAAAACCAAGAGAAAAATTCTTTTTTTCTTTGTAGAACCTAAGGATTTTGAATTTCTAACTTCACTTGTACAAGCAACTGTGCCTACGGCAATATGTAGAATGAAAGGAAAGTTTTTACGCATAGAAATGCAGAATGAAGCAGATTATCGCTCGGTAGCCCAAATTCTCACTAATCAGGACGCCGAGTATAAATCTTTCAACTTAAAACAAGATCGGCCCGTAAAGGCTATCCTGCGCGGCCTGCCTAATACAGCAAAAGCAGAAAAAATAAAATCAGAACTGCAATTATTGGGATATTCAATAATCAGTGTCACTCAACTCCGTAGGCGCAGATCCCGTTATCCTATGCCTTTATTCTTAATTCAACTAAATCCATCACTCAACGTATATGATATTTTCGAAGAGACAACCATGTTTGGAATTGAAATCAAATTTGAAAAACATATCGGGAAGAAGGGGCCGAGCCAGTGTTGGCGCTGCCAAGGCTTCTTTCACACTTCCGCAGTGTGCACACTGCCAATCCGGTGTCTGAGGTGTGCAGTAAGGGCAGAAGTAAGGTCAAAAGGTAAATAGTTTAGCCTAAATTTAAGCACTACTTGCAACAAACAGGTTTAGGTGGAAGATACAAAAATAATAGGTTTAATTTTCTAACATACGACTCATCAATTCAAGGAACCGCATTTCAAAATGAGTTAGTACCTAAAACTGGTAGCAGTCATTTAAAACACGCAAGAAGTGATTCGAACACTAGAAGCGAAGACCTTTATGAAAATCACTTTATGCAATCAATTATTTCCAATCTAGTGATTCTGGTAATTCCAATTTCGTCGAATGTGGCTCATCAAATCAAGAGAATTATTCGAGTGATCAGAATCATCGAAGTGAATTATTAGCTGAAGCTCATGGCAACAATAAGGTGACAGACCCATCTAAGCGAGAGATAAGTGGAACCGAGCCAAAACAGTTTATGCAGACGTAGTCGCCTTTAAAAAATAATAAAATGTCCATGCATAATATAAAATAGTTCAGCTGATACTTAAACTTGGATATGATTGGTACCTTTTCAGACGCTGCAATTCTATTCTAACATTTTCATTTACATTATTTTTGGATGAATTTTCAATGGCAGACGAGTGAAGCTAATGACTACAATTGTTCAATGCCAGCCGAAATATCCAGGAATTCATTTAATCTAAGTGGAAGTAAAGATTGTAAGTGATTAATGTTTCAGGGTCATTTTTTAAAACAAAGTATTTAAATTGAATTACAGATTAAGACAAAGTTCAGTATTGTGTGTGACAATTCTAGCTGATCGCAGTCGTAATTTTGATTGCATAGCCCCAGGACACATCAACTCCCTATTTGTGATTTGGTAATCTGCTGACGACAGAACATTAAAAACAAATTTGGGGCTTTAAAAGGAAAGTAATTTGACTGAATTTTCAAATAACCCAGTGAGGGATTGTAGTTGATTCTTTCATGAATGAGTTTGTGTCCATTAACTGGTAGGAAGGACATGTTAGATTTCACTTTCCCTGGGACCATTGTAGTGATCAGTAGTGTGATTAATTTTCCTGAAACTTTAAACCTCCTATCTCAGAGCTCCGCTTCTAGGTCCGTGTTGATGAAAAATGGAATCTTTTGCTTCTTACCAGGGAAACATTCATGCACTTGTTCTCAACTGTTTGTAAAGTGAGGTACGCCTCAGCAATAACCTTCGGGTTTGTTACTCTTTCTTAATGTGCCGAGTAGTTTCCTCCCGTTCAAATAGTTCACACTTTCGTTTTCCACTTATTTAACGCTAGGATATGATTGGTACTTTTTCTGACCCTGCACTTATAATTCTGAAACCTTCGAACAGAAACAGCTCCCATATTACTCGTAGCTCCCGGATTCCTAGTAGGCAATGTCGCTAATTAATTTCTTTGTACTCTGCAACTTTTTCCATATGATCAGATCCATGAAGTTCTGAATCCTACACAGCTACCTCACTTTACCATAGCATATGATTGGTAACTTCTCAGACTCCATATTTCTATTTTAACTTTGATCTAATGACTTTTATCATATGAAGTAACTACGAAAGCTCAGATATCAAAATCTTATCTTGTGCAGCTGAAAGTTATTTCTCCAGATGACAATATAACAATTTTCGTCTTCTCTTCTAGGGATGTTATATTTCACAAATGTTGTCATCAGCATGTCATCAACCCTTGTTGTAGTCATGCTCTTGACGCAGTTGCTTCCCTAACAGTTGCATACGATTGGTACCTTTTCGGACACTGCATTTCTCTTGTAACTTTTAGTTTTCTCTAATATGACACTTTCATTTACATTGCTTTGGATGACTTTTTTATTGCAGATGAGTGAATGTTATGAGTAGAAGAGCTAAACATTAAGCAAAATATTCAAGAATTTTTTCCTTCTAAGTGGAAACTAAAGATATGAGAAAGCTTGAAAGCGGTTAGTGTTTCAGTGTGATTTTCACACCTTATTGAAAGAAATTATTTACCAAAAAATCTGTGACATAGATAAGATAAAACGATCTCATGCTTATCAGCTCTAGTTTATGGACGTACAAATATACTTAAATATATGTGAAATCAGATATTTAGAAACTGCTCGTGTCTCTACCAAAAGGATTACAAATAGAAAGGAATCATTAACAATGGGAATATCTTACCTCAACCTTATCCAAGTTAAATAATTATACCTGTAAAAGGGAGGAATATTGACTTGAATATGGAATCAATGAATGTATCAAGTGACAGAAAATAAATTTCTCACTTTCTTCTGGACATATTCCGAACAATATGGCTTGAATGTGTTATTTTATTTATAAACCTGCTCTGATAGCGCCTCAACGCAGACGATACTTATGAAATATTAGGATAGTGTACTAGAAATAATGCGTAAGACTTTATTACCAGAGTAAGAAAGCACTTATAATACTAAACCGAAAAATTTTCACACGGAACAAGTGACAGGTCATAAATTTCTGAAGTTGGTCCGTATAAAATTATTATAATCACGTTTCCATTTTACTGTTTAAATATATTTTGCTTATATTGACGAATAAAAATGAACTAGAGAAAGCCCATGATGATGGGAGACAATCTTGTTCATCAGATACAAAAAGCTCGGAAAGAATTCAACAAACGGAAATTTCTCAAACAAAAAGTAATGAAGTTAACAGAAGAAGAACAGAAAGTGCTCAATCATCAAATGATGAAATTACGAAAAGTTCAAAAATGGGTCTCACCCGTCAAGAAGCGACAACTGCCCACTCAATAAAAGGTGAATTTAGAGATCTGGATTCGTTATGTAGTTAAAGTGCAGAAGGTAAAGAAGTTGTGTCTTCAACAGGCAGTCTACCTGAAAATAACTCACTACATGGACTAAATTTCCTTGAAGCAGCGTTATCAAAAGCAGAAGAAAGCCTGAAGTTTAAAAACTAGCTGGCCCTTCTAAGAAGACACTGGAGGTTAAGATTGAGAGCGAAGAACTTTAAGAACAGATGACAAACGCTTGATTATGAAACACAGACGCCTTAAAATGAAACTCTTGATAAAGAAATGTAGACGCCTGTAAACGAACCTCTGAGGAAACACAGAAAGCCTGAGGAAGGAAACTAAGCCATTACCTCCGGCTTGTTTCTTACAAAATATTCACAGCAGCGAAACAACTCATTTAGACGAAATCGACATTAAAATCCTAAACTTAAGATTACCCTTTGCATAAAAATTAAGGCACGATTTAAGAATGAGCTGTCGGAATGAGTATTTAGTGATGTTGACTCATAAAATATTTATTATCAAGCATATTATCACTGATGTTCAAGTACCAAATTTTTCGCTATAAAAGCTAAGACCTGCATTTCAAGCAGTAAAGGTGCTAATCGCTTTTGCTGATTCAGAGTAAAATAACGTCATAAAAGACTTCTCCTTCTAGACGAAACGTTTCGAAGCAGCAGATGTTCAAAAACCAGCTACAAGTGGCAAGGCAATCCATCAGTTATTAACAGATCCTAATACATAAGGATTTCCTGAATCCAGCACAACCAGAACAAGAAATACGATATCTTCGGTAAGGCGTCAGGTGGAAGTTTCCCAGGTTAGCAATTCGGAATTGTCTCTGCAAAAGAAGGGACTTTTTCCAGCCAATGAGGAAACACGAATGACACGCTTGGTCGGAAAGTTAGAATCTAGTCATCTCCAACGTCCTCCATTACAAACTGAAGTTCCTTACGATGAGCCGAAAGGTTAAAAGTCTTCAGAAGTGACAGAATCCTTGAAAAAAAAAGAGTCAAAGCGTAAAACAGGCAAAGATTCTGGAAAAGGAAGAAAGGGATCCAGAAAAGCGAAAAAGAAATGAACAAAAAAATGTCAAGAGTTTTGCTTCGTCTCTCAAGTCAGGAATGTGGTAACGGAAAGTAAATGGTTATCTTTATGGAAACTTTAGTAACTTATATGCGCATCAACCATTTTTAAATTCGTTATTGTCCTTTTAAGCGAAATTCAGTATTGTCCGTGTTCTGTCATGTGTCTCGAGCAATATTTTGCTAGCTTTTTGCACAACAGCTTGGGCTTATCGAAGCGGTCTATTGAAACTGAAAATTTGGATATTTATCAGGCACCCGGATTTCAGCACTTACTTCGACTGATCAGAAAATGGCTGATGCACAACCATCATCTGCTGAAGTAAGGATGAAGGTAATTAGTTTAGCCTAAGTTTAGCAGTGCCATCATCTGAACAAAAAACAGGTATGATGATGGGAGCCGAGCCTATTTATCAAGAAGACAAAGCTAAAAAATGGTTCCATCTGGTGAAGGAGAAGCAGGTGCTCAATCCATTATCTTGTCAAGAAACACAAGCCAGAAAACCATGAAGTTGTGGATCACCATACATTACATAGCGAAAGCATAACAGCGACTCAACCTGGTGTTCACCTATTCGCAACTACAACTTTATCAGACGGTAAGTTTAGCAGTAGTTTCGTCTGAAGAAGAAACGACTACTGAAGCAAAGGGTATTAGAAAAATGGGTTCATTACATTAAGGAAAATTCCGAAATGGCTCCGTTTTTCAAAAAAAAAAATCTGAAACTACTCGCGATGATTATGCCATCCACCCTTGTTCATCACATATTAAAATCTCAGAAATGGTATCAGCTACTTAATCAGCAATTCATCCAGATATTAGGCGAATTTCTTTACTTGCGAAAATCTCACCAGATGCTCTGCTACACCAAGAACCTGGAGACGACGAAGGTAGTTACTCATAGCTAAGTTTCCTTTAACGTTCTGCAACTGCATAATCAGTGGCCGCTGAAGTCAAGCCTGTAGCCAATTTATTCAGCTGAAGTTAAGCAGCACATTCACCTGAAGAAGAAACAGTTACTAAATCAATAGACCATGATGATGGGAGAATATCTTGTTCACCAGATGCAAAAAGCTCGGATATAATTCAACAAACAGCAATTTTCCAATCAACAACTTATGAAATTAGGGAAAGTCCAGTAATAGCTCCAGCAGGACAAAAGTTATGTACTGAATCAAAAGATAAGTGATGTCTTTTACCCTCAGTTACCACAAACTCAAAGTTCAGAAATCGTTTCACCTGATCAAGAAACAGAAATTGCTCAATCAGCAAATGGTCAAATTACGAAAAGTTGAAAATTAGGTCCCACTCGTCAAGAAGGAGCAACGGTGCTGTGAATAAACGATGGATTTAGCGATCTGGATTTTAATCTGGATCTGAATGATATAAATTGAAAGAAATATGACTCAGTGGTCAACACTGATTACCAATTCAGTGTAAGGGGAGAAGAAACATTCGCTATTTAAAAGTTTCGAAAAGTCGTTTTCTATTTTCTCGTAAAATCAAATTTTTGGAAATATAATATTTGTGGAATAAATGAACGAAGAATTATAACTGTCTGCCTTTTGCATATGAATAAATCTGTATTTAGACTACAGAAATTCGACAACTTAATTACACGAATTTTCTGATAGACAGCTATAAGGTATTTGCTCCCTCTTTCCAGCATGCCTTCACGGTGTAACGGTAGGCAACTCGGCACGTATTCGTGATTTCCTGGTTCGAGTCCCGCCGAAGATTTTAGTTTTCTAATCATGTAGCACTTGTAACGTTAACACGAAAGCCTTGCTTAGAGAACAAATGACAGATAACTAATTTCTCAATTTGTTTGTTATAAAAGGATTATAATTACGTTTTTGTTAAGTTTATTGTACTGTTTAAACATATTTTGTTTATAATGACCGATAACAAGGATATGGAGATATTTCGAATGTAATATTTCTTTGAAAACCTGCTCTGTTACTGCCTCTACGCAGACAATGCATACGAAATACAAGAAAACTGTGCCTGAAACAACGCCCAATTTCATGCGCTGGCATAACTTAGAAAGCAGTGCAATCGTGAAACATTATTTTGAAACAATGTTATCTGCAGAGGCTTATGATAAATTGTCTAAAATTCCAGTTAGATTTTTAGGTGAGTATTTAGAAAGTCTTATATCAGTATCAGTTTCCTAAAGATAGCAGCCCATTTTCACCATAAAGGTTTTCACGACAAAAGATTATACCAGTATATACTCAATACCTCATGGTTAAGCCATACATCGGAAGTAGAAGGTAATGCTACTAGGAAAATAAGTAGTGCAGGATGCTGCTTTTCTTCTCTTCTTCAGATACCAAAAATTGTTTGTATGTTTCTGTGACGTTCTGTTTACATTCAAAGGTCAAGAAATATTACGTCTAATCTTTAGGGCATCCGGATGTCATTACGGAACGCTTTTCAGACGTGGAAGAATACTTTGGACGTATCCCATACCGCGTACCTGAATGTTCTTTTGCAGAGGAAATCGGAACAGATGAAACATTGAATCGTTCGTGTGAAAATTTATCTAACGTTGAAGGTGTTATTTTCAGAAAGGAAAACCGTTTTTAAAGTATCTTCTGATAGCGAATTTTGTACTGAAGAGAAAACTGCTGGAAATGAAACGTCAAGTTTTTCGATTAAAGTTATATCTGACGAAGAACACCTAGAGAAACATATCTTGTTAAATTGGCTTCTGAGGAAAAAACCGTAAATGAAACACTAATCTCTGGACTGGAATAATATAGGACGTTGAACGGATATTTTCAAAAAGAATAACATTGTTAGTGTCTTCTGATCGCGAATTTTGTTCTGAAGAAAAAACCGCTGGAAATGAACGTCAAGTCCTTCGACTGAAATTACATATGGTAAAGAACCACCTCCAGGAACAAGTGTCGTTAAATTGTCTCGCTGAACAGGAAACCGTATTTGAAACTCTAAATTATATCTGACATTAAAGGGGTATTTTCTGAAAGGAAAGGATAATTTCTATAAAAATAATGCTTGGAACACAGTTAGAACCGATATTAAAACCAATGACTTTATTCAAATTTTTAATGAACAGTTTGGGCTGTATAATGCCAAGAATTATGTACGTCAAGTTCAGTGTGAGGGAGAAGCAGTCTGTAGAACCGTTAAGTTCTTCGGACGAAATTAAGGAGAAACTAAAAAATAACAATCATATTTTCATATAAACCGAATACTTAAAATATATCTCGCATTAGCGATTTGACTGATTTACGTGAATATGCTATTATTAAAAAACAAGTCTTCTTCAAGAAAAATTGCTTTCATAAAAATGAAAAACGAATAATTCAACGTAACGGTAGAAAAACCCTAAATGCAGTGCACGACCCACACAACCAAATTCTTTTGGAGTACACATGTCTACCTGTTTTATAATGTCAGAAAATACTGAATTCGACATTGTCTTTTCAGGCAGAATATTAACAATAAGCTATTCATATTCACGAAATATGAACTTCCACGAATATTAAAACACACATTATACATTCAAAAGACCTCACAGGAGATCGGCAAATTGAAAATCATAAATTTGCATCTTACCAGACTGAAAAAATGTTTTCAAATTCTGAAACTGACACCGAAGCTGGTGTTGATAAATCATCAAGCATAAAAAAATGATATGTACGTGAAGGTTACTTCTTTTGATTCACTGAATTCTGTGCGGAGCCATGAAGTAACACACAATAATAGTCAGTGATGAATCAGCAATAAGTTCATATACGATACTAGTGCAAGATAAATGAAGTTAATGAAAACACTAAAAAGAGAAAAACACTTTATGTAGTTATGCTATCCAAATACACGCATGAAGTTTAAAGTAGTACAAAGAATTTGTATGGCTTAGCACTGAATTATACCCATGGAGGTAGGAAGTAAGATGGAGTCGCCCTAAACAAGTTTCTCCGTACCCTGCTCTGAAGCACCGGCGATCCCTACGTGGTGACCAAAAAATTGTGCCTGAAACAATGCCCAATTTTATGCGGTGGCATAACTTAGAAAGCAGTACAATCGTGAAACATTATTTTGAAATAGAGTTATCTACAGAGGCTTATGATAAATTTCCTAAAATTGCAGTTAGATTTTTAGGTGATTATTTAGAAAGTCTTATATCAGTACCAGTTTTCTAAAGACAGCAGCCCATTTTGACCATAAAGGTTTCACGACGAAAGATTATACCAGTATATAACTAAATACCTCATGAATAAGCTAGGGGATAACTTCTATAAAAATATGCTTGGAAGAAGTTTAGAACCGATATTGAAAACAATGACTTTATTCAAATTTTTATTGAAGAGTTTGGGCTGTATGATGCCAAGAATTGTGTACGTCAAGTTCAGTGTGAGGGAGAAGCAGTCCGTAGAACCGTTAAGTTCTTCGGACGAAATTAAGGAGAAACTGAAAAATAACAATCATATTTCCACATAAACCGAATACTTAAAATATATCTGGCATTAGCGACTTGACTGATTTACGTGATTATGCTATTATTAAAGAGGAAGTTTTCTCCAAGAAAAATTCGAAAATTGCTTTCATGAAAATGAAAAACGAATAATTCAAGGTAACGGTAGGGAAAGCCATAAATGCAACCATAAATGCAGATTAAGTGAAATTGAATATCGAAATAAAAATCATCATACCAACATTTAAAAGAATTAGAATATTATTAAATTCAAATACTTTAAAATACGCTATATAGAATATAATTAACATTAACACATATGTGAGAATAATTATCTCAGCAATTTTTGAAAATTGTGCATTAATTTTTAACAAAAATTGAAGCATACAATTATAAAATAACAGAAAAACATGTACTTAAATTTTTTTTAGTCATTTAACCTGTCGTTTATTGATAAGTATCACAAAAAAATCGGAATCATAATTTAGATATCAATGAAAAAAATTTGAAAAATGTAATATCAAGGGCAAGAATAAAAAAATAAAAAAATTATAAATAGGTAAAGCAATTTAGAGCCAAATTAATGGATCATAAAAATTAAAAATAACAAAAAAATTTGGAAAAAAAAAACCTACAGTTATAGGTATTGTTTTTAAGATTTCGAAGATCCTTTAACCGCCCCTCCCTGAAGTACAAAGGATAATAATTTTTTGATTCCCATACCAATAACTGGTACTTACCAATAACAACATTCATCTTTGAAGGAATTCGAATATATGAAAATTAAATTTTAAAATGGCGTGGTAATGCACAAATGTTCAGTAGCCAATCAGGGAGCTTATTACAGCTCGTTAATGCACAAATATTCTATAACCACGGAGTTAATACTCCGTGTTTATAACCAATCAGAGGGCTGATTACATCACGCCTAGAATTAAAATTATTTAAATAATCATAGATAATAAAATGATTTAAAAAATGCAAAATTAAATTGTATTTTAATATTTAACAGCCATAAATAATGTTTAAACATTACATTAAATTTATAGATATTAAAAGTAATTATTTTTAAAGTTAGGTGACGTCAATGATTACATCATCCACAACATAAAACTGCATGAAACAAAATAAAATTTTTATTTCAAATAAAAATGCAAAATTAAACTGATTTTTAATATTTAGAAGCCATAAATAATATTTAAAACACGGAATTTATGCATAATAAAACGCATTATTTTTTTAATAAAATGACAACAAAGTATCGGTTACCATAAATAACTTATCCAGCAATGGGTTTACCATAAGTCGTATAGCTCGCCAAAAGAAATATCGTCAAAAATCGCCAAAATCCGTGCAGCCGTCTACCAAAGTAGCACCATATTTCATTCCACATAAGAAATTTTACAATAATTCTAACCACTTTTGTAGATGAAGGCTTCGAAGCAAGTGTTCGGCCATTCATGATATTTATTTTATAACAACCAAAGCTTAAATTAAAAAAAAAAGTAATATATTAGAAAAATATTTGAGCGACTATAATTACTAGAAATCTATTTAATTTCGTTATTACCAACTTAGTATCTAACTACCAAAACTATCTAGTTTTTCTAATTACAAGAAATTCAAACAAATACCTCACGCAAAGCTAAAACTGCGTGGAGCATTTTGTAACGCTTGCATTTTGTTTTGTATC
This sequence comes from Stegodyphus dumicola, assembly GCF_044657685.1. Lineage (NCBI taxonomy): Eukaryota > Metazoa > Arthropoda > Arachnida > Araneae > Eresidae > Stegodyphus > Stegodyphus dumicola. The sequence continues at coordinate 12,735,635 of NC_140769.1, forward strand.
GTCTGTATTTTGTACGAGAAAAAAAATAATTTCTGGTAAACAGAGATGACTTGCTTACAAAACAGCCTCGATTGGAAATAAGGGATTGAATGATATTTAATTAAGCTTTTTCATAATGGCAACAGCATACTGAAGACTTTCTTTGGAATACTTATGGATATTTAGCGTGACAGATGTACAAGAATCCGTGCTTTCTTAAAAATTTCACGGACATTTATTATATTGGCTTTTATCTAATTATTGTAACTGTTTAATATGCCCCATATTTGTCCGAGATCGTGCAGCAGCTTAGCAACAGCTGCTGTCTTCGTCTCAGTTGGAGTCGTCCAAATTTTTGCCGGTTTTATTTTCTTGCAGTCTAAGTACGTTTACCTTCTAGCTGCTCCAGACATTTGAACTGCCTTTTCTGTAAGTATTACCAACAATAATTTTCCGTCTACTCGAAGTTAATAAGCAATTAAATTTATTTCAACAGTAATTTATGTAGCTTCCGTTTTACTGATCAATTTTCAAAATATAGTGAAAGTTGCTTTAATTTTATTTCAAAAATAAATGCGAATACGATTTCGATCCGTGCATGGGATGCTAGAAGAGAAAATCATTACTAAGAAGTGAAAATAAGTGAACACAGTATTAAATAAGGGAAGCACTTCCGCAGGGAATCCGGTAAATGTAAACATCGCCAACTTTGGCGATAATAGTTCAAACTTGGTAACCCATCGGATTTATCCTATTGGCTTGTTCGAAGTTTGCAACCAATCCTCTTGTGTTTATTTTGTTGAAAGATATATATCATATAGAAGTAAAATAAATAGGTTAACCATGACGTTTAGCGGTGTGTAGTTAACCAGGGAGGACGCGCGCTGTATTATTATGTAACGCGCGTCGCAATTAAGCGACGTACAAATGTAATAATGTAAAATAATGCATTCTATAATAATTATAACATTTATTGGTTGATCTTTACATTACGGTAACTTGGCGATATTTTGGCGAAAATTTGGCGACCAACTCCCCTACAGCAACCCTCTATTTTTTTTTCCCCGCCGCCATTTTGTCTTCACGAAGTAAAGACATGTTTCTTTTCTTCTTATCTACTGAACACTTCTTCCAACAATCTACTAGCCGAATTACACTTATGCTAGAAATTTTATCAAACAAAACTGCTTAATCATGACAAATATTCACTGCAAAATTCAGAAAAAGTGCACAATACCATACACCTTACGCGTTTTTCAAAATAACACATACACATAAACCATGTACACGCCGACTTATTTTTATTTAAAAAAACATCCCAGAATTGCACAAAAATGGCATTGCGCACACTCTTCACTATATCCATGTACACTGCTTTTTTCTCATAAATTCGAAAAATTTCACGAAAATACATGACAATTTTCTCAATCTTTAAACCCGGTAAAAAGAACATATATGAAATTACCTGATCGCGAAAAAGTATTTACCCTTTACAAATATGAACATTTCCACATATAAAATAAATAAAATATCCAAAAACTTTTACCTCTAAATCATCTATTACATTATACACGTCACCAACGAATTCATACATGAAGCATTACAAATATTTAGTATCAAATATTTAAATTATTTCCATGCACGTTTATTTCAACTTAAACGTAAACCAAATTCCTACAAGCATAAAATTCACAAAATAACTATCATTTCATTAAAATATCACTGAACCATGTACACGTCGACTTATTTTTACTTAAAAAAACATCCCAGAATTGCACAAAAATGGCATTGCGCACACTCTTCACTATATCCATGTACACTGCTTTTATCTCATAAATTAAAAAAATTTCACGAAAATACATGACAATTTTCTCAATCTTTAAACCCGGTAAAAAGAACATATATGAAATTACATGATCGCGAAAAAGTATTTACCCTTTACAAATATGAACATTTCCACATACAAAATAAATAAAATATCCAAAAACTTTTACCTCTAAATCATCTATTACATTATACACGTCACCAACGAATTCATACATGAAGCATTACAAATATTTATTATCAAATATTTAAATTATTTCCATGCACATTTATTTCAACTTAAACATACACCAAATTCCTACAAGTATAAAATTCACAAAATAATTATCATTTCATTAAAATATAATTAAATTCAAAAACACCACTTAAAATATACATGAGCACATACATTCAATTAATAAAAATTACCTTACAATCCTAATTAGTTTAAACTAAATCATTGCTAATAACAATTTTCCCAATAATACCAAATTCCTTTCCACCTTACATTTCCAACAATGCATAAAAATAATTAAAAATACTAACTTACCTAATCTCCTTCAGAATCTTCAATACGTGGCGGATACACTTTTCTTCATTCTCTTTCAGAATCTTTAAAATCATACTTATCTTTCAAAGCAAGATACCAGGTAAAATAAATAACATAATAAAACATGTTTATTTCTCTCTCACACAACCTTAAAAAACATTTCTTACTATCCTTTTCAATACCACTAAATACCCATTTCGAATTCACTTTACTTACGGCCATGGGATCCAAAAATTCACAAACACTATTTCACACAACACAGAATAAAGCCAAATACAAAATTTCCAGATTTTTTCCCGATTTCCCCCCTTTTCTGATTAAAGAACCGTAATTCGTCCATTAATATCACATGACATCCCATGATCTCGCATTTCCCCCACACAAAATAATGCGTAATCGGAACTCAGTACTGCTCACATTATTACCAAAGTCCCAGGTAGTAACCTTTATCGCCTCCAAAATGTCGCCAAACTACCAGTTACCGTAATGTAAAGATCAACCCATTTATTATATAAAATTGCTTAGAAATAAGGTTACTTTTAAATTTAATGACAAATAAATAAAAGTACTTAGTTTTCGTCATATGAGTAGGAATAATTTATTTCTATGAGAAATTTGTGTTTTTTATTTTTGAATGCAATTATAATCCAAATTATGCAGAATTATTACATGGACAATGAGTTATATAATTAATTTTCTAATCAATTAGGCTCAAGAAGTAATGTGTATACAAGACAGTTTCCCTTAGAAAGTCCTCCACGAAGGCATCCCTCCCTTTAAGCAGATAGCCCTAGTGTACTTTGCCATAATCTCAATAAACTTTTGTCATGTTATAAAACATAATTATTTCAGATTTTTTCAAATCTCCCGTGCTTTCATCAGTATGGTCATCATTGTGCATAGTTGACACATTTGTTCTTTTTAGCCATATAAGAAAGTAGCATTATATCCTTTTGAAACCCGAAGAGGGTTGAATGCTGTTCTCTATTCTTATTCGACACAAATTCAGGTGGGATAATCTTCTCATCCCTGCATATTGTTCCAACGATAGAAATTTTATTTTCCTGTAAGAAATTGGTCAATTTATAAACTGGTATACCAACTGTCTGTGGTAACATTCTTCCTGAATTGTATAATGGAGTTAGGATGCGCTTTGCTTTTTCACAAGAACTGTTGACTTTCTTGTATGGCCCATCTGGCTACTGACCTGAGTAAATTTGGTAAAATCCTAGTATACGGTGCAGCCTCGGCGCGATTTTGAAAATTATCGTCAACACCAAAAATGATCCAAAGAACGTCTCTCTCTCTCTCTATATATATATATATACTATACACTATATACTATGTGTGTATATACATAGTATATACACAATATATATAGTATATACTATGTATAACCATATATATTCTTTGAATGACCTGTTTACTACTCATCGTATATGTCGCGTTTTTACTGCTCATCATAAAAATGATCCAAAGAACATCTATATATATAGTATATACTATGTATAACCATATATATTCTTTGAATGACCTGATTACTACTCATCGTATATGTCACGTTTTTACTGCTCATCATAAAGTCGCCAAAAGTAGCCAAATCCCGTGTGCACTGGATAATAGGATTAAACCTAAATTTCTATGTTGAAAGTATAGAAGGTTCTAAAATCAACCCCAGTAAATATCTTTATACCATATCTTACAGGTTTCTTAGGCATATACTTAAGAAAGTAGCATCGTCTTTGAAAAGGTTCTAGCTTTTCGTACAAAGTTATGTATTCCCCTACATGATATAATTTCTGACAATTCTTGACAAAATTTTCAAACAAAACTCTTATTGGAGCTAATTTATCACCCTTTCTTCTGCCATTCCGTGTTCCGACATCATCAAATCATAAGGCACAAATGAAAAGAAAACACTTACAGTTCATTGTTTTACAAAAAATATTCAATCCTATTCCATCAGTCACCCATTATTTTCTAACATTTACATGGGAGGATAGATAATGAGAATGGGATTTACATAAGCAAGAAACACTTCTTTCTCCATAGGTTTTGCAACTCTTTAAAATTTCCCGAACTATTTTTTACATAAATATTAGAGCATTTCACAATCATTTCAATCATTGTGTCATCAAATATTAGCTTCCATGCATCAATGGGTGAAGCCACATCTTTAGATAATGTGTATTGCCAGGCAATTTTTTTATATTATGGGACGCCATGCATCTTTGAATTCGAAAGGGTTTTTTCTTCCATTTTGTTGTGTTATTTTTTCCTCTAAAATAGTCACTTTGATCACAAGGAATGTCTTCTGAAGAGTCGCACTGTTTTTCGAATTCAGACTGATGATACTAAATATATTTTCATCATCTAAATCTTGTAAGAAAGTCCATTTCTTGTAAGATGTTTAGAAACGTATAAGGAATGATGTTCCGCAAATTTTCCTTAAAATGGACATAATTCAGTGCTGTGTACATTAGTGCAATTTAGAATATCCAAAGTGAGAATGGAAAAAGCAATATTCTCATTTCCATTTATGAAATAACCAACGCTGTTGACAAATTAATATGTACTCTAGGATATCATTGAAATAATTTCTTCTTATAACAGATGTAGGAAAAATCAGCAGTTCCAGTTTTTATTCTGCATCAGGCCTAATGAAATCAAACATGACAACATCATTTTCTTCTCAATGATGCAGCCATACTGAAAAGGGTAGATGAAACACTTCTCAAAATGTTGTATCTGAAATGAGGCATAAATGCTTTGCGTGAAAAGTTCATGAATTGTTGCCAGACGTTGACAAGCCTATTTGTATTCTAAGAAAGATCTTTTTAAATCTGTTTTATAGTGAAAGTCTTTGGAGACACTGCAGCTGATATATTAATTTTGACAAAGTGGGTAACATGGTGAAGTGAGATTGTTATTATGCCAAGCAGTAATAACTTTAGGGGGCATGACAGTGTGATGGCCAATCAAAATTAATCAAAGTTTAATGAATCTTGAAATCAATCAAAGTTTAATGAATCAAGATACTGAATACTGAAGATTCAAACTTGGGTCAAACTACCAGTATTCAGAATTGTATTGCTCAACTGCTTACGAACTTGAACAAAAGTATGAATATCTTGTTAGTGAAACCCATGACGTAAGAAAATCGGGAAAATTTATAAAGTTTTCAAGATTAAAACATGGTTGATTTTGTTATGAATCCAATTATTCTGACATTTTTTAAATACACTCCTGCTACGCTAATAGAGGCGGAATGGTCATTGTCCTGCTTACAACAGATACATCATGTAAATGTAGAATCTGAAGGAAAGTTTAGGCAGTTTAGGTTATGGCAATGAATACTGGCTATGGACCTGAAGAAAGATACCGTTTTGAACAACTTTCTAAGGGAAACTGGCTTGTATTTGCATTACATATGAGGAAAACTAGAAAAATCAACCATGCAGCCAGCCCTTTAACTATGATATGAAACCAGATCAAACTACCAGTATTCAATATCAGTTGTAGGAAAAATCTGAAGAAAATGCTTGCAATATCATGTAATCAGAAATTAACTAGCATAGCATTAAATTAACTAGCATAGTGTTGCATAGCAGGATTACTTTTGCGAGTGTCGAGGTAGAGAATACTACCTTTGTGTGTGTGTGTGTTTGTTTCTTTTTCTTTATATAGGTATTTGGCCATGGTATTCATTACATATATTCTCTGTCATTCATACAGAATACTAATATTTTTAGTAAAAAGTGTCTTTTTCATTACATGCTTTGCTTGTCGATATTCTCAAAATTATGTTAAAAAATTAGTGCTACTGTACATTTAATAGATTAATGGATTCATTACTAAATAATACATTTAAAACATTCATTTTACACAAGCAATTTTTCAAAGTTGTTTTTTGAATTTACTTGCTGATAGCTTAAAATATCTTATTTTGAAACAACTGTCTTTTTCATAATAAATTTGACAATGCCAAGTATCTTCAATAATATTCAAATCCTTTAAAGTAGCATTGTAAATAAAACTAGAATAAGCATTATACATCTTGTTATCTTTCAAGATTCATTCAAACTTTGATTAATTACTCAAAGCAGTGGTTTACTAACTTTGATGACCCTGGGAATACATAAAAGTATTTTGTCATCTTAGAGAACCAATATTTTTTTTTTCATTCTAATCATCTATTGTATATAAACACCTAGCATCCTCTGAAAAGTAATTTTTAAAAATGCATTAAAAATATATCAAATTTTTAAGCATGGAAACTGATTTAATTCTTATTATTTTAGGTAAAAATAACAGTAATAAAAATAAAAATTTAATTTAAACTTAACCCATGTTAATCATAATATTTTAGGAGCCCTGTGGTTCTACGTGTTTAAAGTCTTTTAAAAATTACGTAGGAACACAGCCATACTATTCTAAAAAGCCGTTATATTAACCTCCCCCTCCCACACCTCTGGCGATTTTCACCACCTAACCCGGTACTGACGCACCGCTAGCAAGCGGCAAAACGAAGCCCGGAACACACGGCAAATATTCTCTTTCTAAAAGCAAACCAGTTTGCCAATTCGCCGGGTTACCTGCTTTGAACGTTTATCGCCATTTTGGCGATGTTTACATTTAACGGATCCTTTGCGAAAGTGCTTCCCATTAGCAGATTTATATTATTCTTCTCTCTTATTTATTATTATTTTTTCTGAATTTTTTAACAACGAATAGATAGAAATATTTTCGTAGATAGATGCCGGTTCTCGGTTCGGGATGAAAGGAGGGGTGAATGCTAATTTGTAACACGGCTGTTCACGTTGTGTTCTTAATTATTAACAGCTCTAAAAACCATGAGGTTTCCAAAGTCTAAAATAATTTGTTTTCATAGACCGCAAAAACGTGCATGTGCATTTTAAATAATTAAGTAATGCTTTTATTTTTATTATTGGTTATTGTCATCTAAAATTATGAGAATAAATCAATTTTTATGGCGTAAAATTTTAACAAGATAATATATTGTTAATGCTTTTCTAACAATAACCTTTCAGAGGATGGCAGGTGTGACATAAATAGGTGATTAAATTGAAATAAAAAAATATTATTGATTATCTATGATGACAGAATAGTTTGATGCATCACCATGGTCATCAAAATTAGTCAACCACTACTGGTGTAAGGAATATATTGTTTTCTGTGTTAACTGCAATTTAAGACAAATTTATTTTCATATATCACGTTTAACCGTTTAGTTTTACATCTACATGCATATTATCTGTGAATTTTTACTACCATATGCTTAATATATTGTTTTATCTGCTAACTTGAATTTACATGCACTAAAAACCACAGTACTTTTCCGTTTTGCCGGCGCAAGCGATAAAGTCGCCAATAATGCCAAACGGAATATTCTCGCTGGTAACCTTTTACGGCTCATTTTCAAAACAAGTCGCAGCTTTTTCTTATCAGATTGATTGTTTCTTTCATTACTGGCATATAATTACATAGAATTTTTATCAGATAGTTCAGTTTTATGTCTAAGGCCATTTTCGGTAATTAAGTTAGTTAGGATGCAATCACAGCGCTTGCCCGAAGCCGAAAATATAGAAAAGGTAAAGTCAAAGGTTAAATTCCTCGACTCTAATGAGAATGCATTAGCGAAGTAAAGTACTGCATTTTTACATAATTTCTGAGTAAGTTATTCGTACGAACTGAATTATTTCTTGCATTTAAACTTGTGTTCCAAATTAAGATTTAACTTCAAATTAATGTAGATAATTACTGAGAGCATTAGATTTTTGTAGAGTAGTTTACGTGAGATGAGATCGCTTGGGGTCACGTGATATGAACCGGCGAATCAGGATGTTGAACCATAGTAAATTCTTAATTTAATGTCTTTTTGCAAATTTATTGCCTTCATTTATTGGCTTTTTATAAAATTGTAAGCGATATTAAAATGTTTATGCCTTCAAAAAAAAGAATTCTTTGAACTAACATTCTTTTTTAATATTTTTTATGTGCATACTGTATGTTGTCGCCAATAAAGTCTGCTTGGCGAGATTTGCGCCGGCGAAACGGAAAAGTACCAAACCCACGTTTATGGCTCGGCTCATCATCGATGAACCACGAGCTTGGCGACTAAGAATGCAACGGGTTCTCTACGGATGAAAATCCTAAATAAACATTAAATTTGAGACTGGAATTTTTTGTTTTATCACAAATTAAGTTTATATTACAAAATACTACATAGTAATGGTTTGACCAGTGAATTTAGAGTATTGAAGTAACTATTCAAAATACAAATTTTGTCTGTACAAGAATTATTCACTAGTCATTAATTCAACCGTTATTATATATGGCAAAGTACTTATTGGTTTTATCGACTATCAGATATTAATCCCCAAGTTTGCTGGCATTTGTCGCCACACTACACAGAAATCCTTAAACCGTAACCAAAAGTTAGTAATAAGAAATGGGAAGTATTTTTATTTTTTCCGTTCGTTAAGAAATCTCTTTTTAGCTCAAAGGGGCAATTTGCCCAGAAGAGCTATTTCGTTTTGGCATTTTGCGTTGGTTCCCTATAAATAGCGTTTCATTTTTCAAATTGTTGCCACCCCGTCTGTTAGAGCCCTGCATTATATTTGCATTATATATAATGTATATATATATATACATTATTTGTATATATAGATATCTGCATGAACGTATGTATGTTTCTCGCATTGTGAAAATACAACGGTAGCTAGAGATACCAAATTCTGAATAACGTAGTCCTCCACACTAATATGGGCATTCGGAAGCCCAAATTTGGAATTTAATTTATTATCTGATTCATATTTTGTAAAAGTTTAATGAATGTTTGATTAACAAACTCAGCGATATCAAAGCCAGCAATGGTAACACTGTATGGAAAATTATCTCCAGCTTGCGAGACTGTTTATCGGAAATTCTAAAGATATCCTTGTTTAAGATTACTTTGTGATATTGCTGTTGAATTAAATTTTATGGTTTAAGGGCGAAGAACATGATATTTAATAAATAAAAGTAACACACAAGACGTTAACAAACGTTATTTTCTGACAAACTTTAAAATCTGAAAGTTTACATTTTTTTAAATTCAAAATGGTAACAATTTTCAGTTCACCATCAAGTAAAAAAGCTGCTGCATTTTTCCAAACAAAAAGCTTTTTATTTGAAGCTGTGAATGCACACTTAGAAAAAAGTTACTTATGTAAGACAGAACACGGTATGGAGATACAATGTAAAAATGAATGGAACTGCCCTTACGCACTTTGCCTTAAGCTATCGATCAAATGACCAACTAGTTGTGTGACAACTGCATACTTCGCTATCATATTTACATATAAACACTAAGAGTTGCGTTCGCGACAGACTTGTTGCTAAATGTATATGATTTTTCCTCAAAGGACATTTGTTTTATTAAATTCGATTACTGAAATATTTTTTCTCACCTTCATAGTCGATCATATCTGTTATAAGTGTTCTTGTTTTCAAAGTAAGCTGCCCAAACTGTATAGTGGTCAGTGACGCAAACTGCCATAGTGATGGGCATTGGTTGGAATCTCGGAAAAGTAAGCAGGTTGTGTCTGTGCGGCTAGGCGGCAATCCAAATACACAAGGAGCCGATTAAAGTGCTGACGAGTGTTTAGGGTAGGAGATCCTTAGACCACCCTCTGTTATGTTTTCCCTCAAAACTGGAGCGGAGCTTTACAGTAAAGTGGTGGAATTATACTTGTACAACATATGGTGAAATTCTGGTGTCCCATCTCATCTACTTATATCAATCAGTATGTTTCCAAGTAATTCCTTCTCTGTTTATTGAAATGATTAACTTAAGAGTGATACTTTATATTTAAAAAATTTGACCATAGTGAAAATAAGCTGACAATTAAACTGTTTACTTGTAGAATTATAAAAATCTTTCGGATAAATTGTCCTATTCCGGAAAAGATTCAAATTATGCGTCTATTTATTGTTTTTACATTAAAATGAATATCACACCATAAAAAACTAGCATTTACTACTCTTCGAATAACCACCATGATAGAAATCGCCAAAATGTTCATAATCCACCCGTTCTGGCAGTAGAGCGTTAAACAAGTCTTCAGTTTTAGCAAGCAACTTAGCCATTTTTATGCTCGTCTTTTTGGTTTTAAGTTACAACGGATTTTATAGATAGATCATGGTATCTTTTGTTATAAATTCAATTTTAAAATATATTCTGATGGAGAATTAACATGCAATTGAAGAAACTGCGGTAATATTTGTAAAAAAATTTAGTACTTTGTTGCAAAATTACCAATAAAAATAATCACATTCTTAACTCTATTGCCTTTAAATTTCCACCAGAACAAAACAAAAAAATTCACTTGTAAATAGTTTTGGTGATTGATTTTTGTTATGAATTCATAATTAAATGCCAAATTTATATACATATATATATTACATTTTCGCTATTACAAATCAGTACACATTTTTTCTTCTGTGAAAAATTGCCAGTCTGCTTCAAGCTGGTTGCATTAACCACTTCCCAATTTTGCCCGAACGCCGTTCGGGTACTTGTAAATGGCACTTTTTTGATTTTCCCGAGCGGCGCTCAGGCAAAACTTTTTTCTAGTCTAATACACTGATTTGCCCGAATTTTTTGCTTGCTTAGTGTGTAATGTTTCTAACAGATGGCGCTAGTAGTCCAGTAAAGTTAGAATTGCAAAACAACTGGTTTCAAGGTTAGGCTTTACTGAATTCTTTTACGCAAATAAAGGCGCGAAATTTCTTTTCACTAGCTCCGGTGTTCCGGCTACTGCGAATACTATTTGTTTTAAATTTGGAGCTAAAATAAAAGAAGAAATGAATGATAATGAGAAGCTTATAACTGAAGATATAACTCTGATATTGACTCAGATAGTGAATCTGAAATTTCACTAAATGATTCTGGAAGTAATGACAGTTTGTTGTCTGACTTCTCTAGTGATGAAGAAACGGAAAGTATAGATAATCTAACGCAAATTTGGAACTTTTATGAACTTGATATTAATAATCCTTCTTTCTCGATATTAATAATTCTTCTTTGGAATCGAACAGATATGTAATAACAATAAAACATTTTAAATTCTGACATCTATTTTTGTAAAGTGTGTTTTCCAGTTCGCTTACTTGTTCGAAAAAAGCCAACTTTAAGGAAATATGTGGTGCTTTTTACGATGAAAATAAAAATTAGCATAAATCAATAAATTCAATACTTGTAATAGTTCTGACTGCTGATTTGGGTTTATATAATGACTTTCTTCATAAAAATGTTTATCAAAAATATGCTTATTTTTTGTCATAATATGACGGAAAAAAGAATCTGTTAAGTGGTGTAAATACCCCAAAACAAAACTTGCATTAAAGCATACTTGCCTTCTGCCCCCCAAAAAACAGACATTATTGCTAGTCTGTTTTAAATTATTAACAAGGAAAATCTTTTTATATAATTTTCAATGAATTGGGCTGTCCAGACGGGAATGTGGTTAGTCACTCGGACCAAAGATTCTCATTCAAATTCATTTCACAGAATACCATTCATGTTCTTTGATCTGACAGTCGTACCGAAGTGACCAGGTTCGAATCCCGGAGAAGGCATTAATGTAAATTGTCTGTCCCTTTCTAGGATGTAACATTGGACGTCTGGTAAGTTCCTCTTTAATAAAATGACTGAAGCTTTTGGCCTTACTAGTGGCCAAGGTTTAAAATGGCTAGTGCCTGCCATTAAGAAAAGAAGAAAAATAAATCTTTCAATGTTGGATCTGATTTAGCAGGGAGTATTACGCATCAGCATGTGTATGATAACATTTTAAGTTCACTCGTATGAAAAGGCCACAACACCAGAGCTAATACAACAAAAATTCCCTAATCATAAAATGTTTTATGCAATTTCAGAATTTCTCCTTCGGGGCTGCGCTTGGCATATCTTCACAGATATGGAAGAATCTCAGAAAAGCTTCTGCAAAGCACATGTTAAAAGTAAGTAAACATTTCACGCCTAACATGACTGAATTTTTTTAACGAACTCTTAGGATGTTTTTACTGCAAAGTGCAACAGTAAAATTCTTAATAGCTTGTTAATTGGTTATGGCAAAGCATAACAATGTTATCTGCATAACAGAAAAGCTGTCTTTGTAGAAGGTTTTAATTTGCTCGAATTAACATTGTATATGTAAAATCTATGACTCCTGTCATGCAACCGGCTTCTTCGCCGGGGTCTCGCCAAAGGACTTTATAGACCATTTTTGATTCAAATAATAAAACAACATTGAAAAAATTCTGCTGAACTATTGATGAATGTTTTTTTTTTATCAGAAAGCTCATTCTGCTTTGTTTGAACCTTTTCATTTTTTCCCCCACAGAGAAATCTTCTGTCTGCCTTGATGTTTTCAGCGATTATTATAAATACAACAACAATTACTCTTCTGATTCTGGGAGAGAACAATGCTTTGCTGGCGATTTATCTTGACATCAATGGGAGATACCACTCTGTGACTCTAGCAAGCGAACTTCAAGCATATGGTAAGTAAATTACGGGAAAGAGTACAATCAAGAAGTTTCGGAGGTTTATGACAAAGCATACAAGGGCTCTCTGCATAAGGGAAGAGACAACATCGTTATGGTTTTTTACTCCGCCATTAAGAGTAAGGAGCCTACATGGCATGGCAAATCGTATCCGCGTTTACGTATGGAGAAATCCACGAAAACGCCTATGTAACCAGCCAGTTCGCTCCAAAACTCGAACCTCAGAAAAAACTACCAGTGTTAAGTGACTTTTACTGCTCCATCTGCTGGTGGGCCTAGGACAATACTTGCCAACAGTTTTCTACAGAAAGCTATATGCTGCAGGGTTGCTTAGTGGCCATTATTAAAATAAATATATTGTTCTTATCGCTCATAAAAGCGGTGTTGATTTCAAAGTAACTATTAACTCTAAAATGTCTTTAAAGTCTCAATGTTTTATTTTGCTTCTTTTTTTATTACTAGGAATGTTTTGTTCAGAAAAATCTTATCGTAGTCGAAAGGAAATTTTTATTTCCATCGGAAGTGTCAAGCTGGCGTAGATATCTGCCTAGAAAATAAATGTTTGGTACATTTTATTCTTAAGATTAAAGGTGTGAGATTTCTAAATGAAATTGGTTCTTATTTATATTTCCCTTTTGTAGGCACTTTATTTAGCCCACAAGTAGGGACACAGAAGATCTAGAGAGACATTGTTTGTCAGAGGGTTCAACAAGAAAGCATTGTGAAATACATGGGCTATAAGAACATGCTTGGAAAATTAGACTTCCTAAATAAATTTAAAACAAATACTAAATCATTTACTTTCTGATCATTAAAACTTAATTACCATCATGAATTTTTTTTTAAGTTTGTAAAAATCGTAACAAATCTTATCAGTGTAAACTGTCAAAAAATTTACATAGTTTATATGTACGTAAAAATTATATTCCAAACAAAATTGCTAAATGCAAAAAATTTATTTTGAAAAAAATAAATTAAATGCAAAAAATAAATTTTTTTCATATAAAATACTGAAAAAAAAAAAAAAAAAAAAAAAACACGACCACAAGCTTGTAATTTCAGTAATAACCAACACGCGCAAGTATCTTTTTCTTTAAACATACAGCATGGCCCTTCGGCGGCTGAGTGGTAGGGCTGCTGAACACGGGTAGTTCTGTCCGAGGTTCGAATCCCGCGAACGGGATGGCAGCATGGGCGTTTTTGTTGTTTTCTACATGTGTATCGTATCCTGTATACGAGTCAGTTCTTTAGAAAGTTCTCCAAGAAGGCATCCTCCAGGCAGATAGGCTTTGCCATAATCACATAAACTAAACCAATCATCTCTAGCTATTTACTCTGCCAAAAACGTTTGAATTCTTTCTTTGAACATTTTATTAGCTGAAATGTCAAAGAGTTCTAAAATTTAAGTAAAGGCTCCAAGAAGGATTGCTAACTTCGTTTATCCTTCTAGAACAACCTTCACTTCTCCAATTAGATAATTAGATCCTCTATGGTATATATAATCTTGCATTTTCCAAGCGAAAGATATTCAATCTATTTTCTTCGTATTAGTCCATGAAAATAGAATGAGATATAAACTCACGGAAATACTGCTAAGCTTAAAATTTACTAGTAACAACGTGTCCGCAGAATTCTTTATCCGGCCATGAAAATATATTTCCGGTACCAAAATATTTGAAATGACTAGAAGATTCGTATTTTTAAATTTTTGAAAGAAGTATATTTTACATAAGATACGAAATCTTACTTTTTACACTTCCTCCGTTTCCTATGCTTAACGCTTAGGCAACTTATACTCCCAATAAAAAGTAAAACAGAAAAGGTTTGACTCCCGCTCGACAAAAATTGACCAAGATATTTCATATTAAATTCGAGAATGCTATCTAATGGCCGTATACAAATTGAAGAGCGAAATGTTTGCATTTGCGAGTAACTAAAAATAAAATAGCTTTTAGAAAAAGGTATGTATATTAATATGAAAAGCATATGAATGCAGATTATTGTAAAGAATATTGAGCAATACAATTTTTTTCAAAATGGTGGTCTTATTTGCATAATGTAATGTAATTCATATTCTAGGAAACGGTGACAGGCTTCAGTACTAGCACATGCCCAAATCATAATATTGTTGAGTTCTACGGGTTCGTGGATTTGGAGTGATTGATGATAACACGTGACGAAGCATCAAAGCACAATTTATTACCCAAGACAGTTAGAGCATAGTTTTAAAGACACGTTTACAGTTATCGAAAAACTACGATAAACACGCTGAAACAATCAGCAACACAGCCCTAAGGCTATATCGATGAAGACACCTTTACGCCAAAGCACCAAAGTACAGCTCCCGATTCGATCGATCGCCTTCTCAAGCTAATCTCTGAACTCAAGATACAGCAAGTACTACATTAATTTATCTGAGTACAGGCAGGGTTATATATAGCTTAATCCTACCTTCGAGAATATTCTCGGGAAAACCGATAAGAATGGGTTCTAGAATGTTCTCACTCAGTTTTGGATTATCGCCAGTTATGCTGCCAAATGTCTCCAAATGGACGATTTCTCGCCAAATCTGGCAACCCTGTATTTTCCTGCGACTTTCTGGGAACCCTAATCCAGCTTTGCAGAGAAGCTATCTTACTGCTGCTGGGCATTTCGCAACAGTATTATTTGCATTAATTAAAAATGAAAAATATTTTTTGCTAAAGATTTTTTACATTTCCAGATTGATTCTAATGCTTTGGAAACTCAAAAATTATTTGTGTGAAATAGAGACACTAACAAACCATAAACCAATGTCATTGAATGCCGAAAAGAGGGAAAAAATAAGTCTCGAATAATCCTAATTCCTAATGCAAATTCAGAATGACGTCAAATATTGCAAATTTCGAAAATAAGCATTTCGGTTAATTTTTGCCATTTGGGGGTTAGTATCACAAATACAAAAGCTTTCTAAATATAAGTATAGGAACCAGAAGAACATATAAAAAGAATATTTGGTATTTTTTGGAATTTTTTTTAAAATTTAAAATACAAAAATGTGAATCTTAGCATCATTTAAAACACTTTTGTAAATGGAAATATATCTATGGTTAACCATTGCAAAAATGAAGGCTGTTTTTGACTGAAAGTAATTTGAAATAGTTCTTTTTTTCAGCTTATGCCTCTTTAGTTTGCTCTCCTGTCTTATGTCCTCTAGCTGCTGTTATTCATTTAAGTGCGAACTGCTTTCAAGTACGCTCCTAGAGAAAAGCAAGGAATGTTTTTCCTAATAAAAAAGAAAGGTATATTTTTGATACGCCTAATCCTCTTTCTTGAGTAGATTTTATAAAATATTAACCATTTAAACAATTTAATTTTTTAAAGTTAAATTCATAGAAAAATTTTGATCTGGAAAATTTCGGTTTAGGACTCGGTATAGAATTAAGAAACAAAAAAGCATTTTAAGTAATTTTAGGCAATTTATAATTTTATTTAAAGTATTTAATAGACGCCGAGGTATTTTAAAGTATGCCGAGGACTAGCTAATTCAGTTGGAGGCATTTTTAGCTGACATACTTCTTTTTATGTTCTGATGAATTCTGCCTATCTGTCATTTACAGTCCAGAACTGAAAACTAAGAACATGGCTACAAAAGAAAAGGCAGACTCAGAGAGTTGCGCTGTTTTTGCACCCTACTCAAGATCTCGATTCAGGGTGAAACAAAACTGCCTTTTTTCCCATAATTTTTCTGGAATTCTGGTTTATATCTAACACTCCACCAGTAATTTTCATACATTGTGTTAGAATATTAAATGAACTTGGTGCTGATTTTTTAAAATTATATTGCTGCCTGTTATACGTTCATGGAGTTTTTTAAAATCAACTACACATATGAGCAGCAATAAATTGAAATAAATAGTAATAAAACTTGTTATAAAATAATAAAGACAATCTGAAAGCTTTCAGCTTTTATATTGCACCCAAAGGGATGATTTTTAACATTTTGTGGCTTACCTTTATTGATTAAATATCATGCTCTTTGCACTTAAACTATAAAATTCAATTCAACAGCAATATCGCAAAACAGTTTTAAAAGGAACATATCATTAGAATTTCCGATACAGTCTGAGGCACTGCAAATAAAAGTGTTTTTTTTTTTCTCCTGTATGGCATTGCTATGGCTCGCTTTGAAATCGTTGAATTTGTTAATCAAAAATTCGTTAAAGTGTGCAAAATATGAAATCGATCATAAAACAAATTCCAAATTAGGGCTTCCAGATACCCATATTTGGTGGAGGATTAGGTTATTCAAAATTTGATGGCTCTAGGTACCGTTGTTTTATCACAGTGGTAGAAACATACATACATTTATGCAGATATTTTATTGATTTTATATTGATGGTGACAATTTGAAAAGTGAAACAAACATCTAAAGTTTTTGATGCAAAATTCCAAAACGAAATTAATAGCCCTTCTGGCTAATAAATATTAAATAAATAATAGGTCGTGTAACATGACAAAAACCTATAAATTTCCCAGAGAGAAAAGAGTACAGATAAGGCAATTACTCCTTAGTTTCGCAGAACAAAGTCTGTAAGAATCCTCGGAACAGGTGCTCAACACAGTCGTACCACTCTAAAAGGAATGACTGAACTTGTAAGGGCCATTCCTATTGGGGTTGATCTGAGCTAACAGAGACAGTTCCATGTGTCGACTAGCTCTGTTATGCTTGCAGTTCAGATATTTCAACTTGTTGCCCTATGTGAAAAAACTGATTTTGGAGATGTGTCAGCTACGTTAGTTGTCCCCGTTAGCTCAGATAAACCCTAGTGGGAATGGCCCTATAGACTGGGTGCTCCAAAAGCAACCAAGATTTATATTGTTGTTCAAAAGGTACAGGTTACTTACGTATTCTCGCATCCGCCTTAGTAGATTGCGCCGAATTTTCAGTGTGTCAAACTCTGGTAACCATGCTCATAACAATCCTTCAGCCAAGTAATGTTGCCATTCCCATATGCGCTGTTCATATTGCATTTCAACGGTTTTATTGAAAATTCGTGAAACTTTTTAGCCCTAAAATCAATTTTGAAAAAGCGCTTGCGGAATTTGTCAATAACGGGAAAAACTGCGGTAAAAAATGTCTGCAAGAATATACAATTTAACATAAAATGACTAAAAAGAACAATAACGAGATTCATTCCATAGATAGCCGGTGATACCGACCTTTGCAAGTTGACCAGTTTGTGCAAATATCTGTTTTTTTAAGCGAAAACAAACCCCTGAGTACAAGATGAGAAGAACAGTCCAAAAAAATTGCTAAAAAATTAAGCGAAGAAGGTGTTTTATTTTTAATGTATTATATAATCCTTATTTGATAATTAAAATTTGTATTTTAAATAGTTGAAGTGTATCTTTTTTCATATATTGATAAGTGATAGAATCTTTTTAAAAAATATCGGGAAAATTATCAGCTTTCACCCCATAAGTAACGTTTTTACCTTTTGTTGTATAAAAAATTGCCAATTGCGTCAAGGTGATTGCTTTAATACGTAAGTACTGGGGACAATACGCATTTCCGGATGCTTCGAAAAATCTTAGTAGTTTGAAAATGTGCTCTCGGAAACTTCTATAACTTTGTCAATAATAGGGAGAGCGGAAAGTAATGTCGTTTCTGTGCATTTCGACAACAACATGCTAAGGCCAGAAGTGGAAGCAAATCAATGCCAAACACTCTTAATGAACCTTGGTCGACCAACCAAGAACATTTAAAGCAGAATGAAAAAATAAGCAAAGCAGGTGTTTGAGTCCCCCTTAATCTGTTCGAAGAGAACAAAGCCAACCGATCCATCACATGCAACATATTGCTTCAACGGCACCATATAGAACCATTTTTTGATCATTTGATTCTGGAGAAAAAAATAGGTCCTATACGATAATCCAAAACGCAAAAGGCAGTTTTAATAGGTGTTAATATCCAAAAAACCGCTTCTGTGTGTTTCGTGGAGTATTCGAGGAATTGTTCCTTTTGAACTGCTGAAACCTGGACAAACTCTTAATGCAGATCTTTATTGTGAAAAATTGGATCCAATGAACCAATCTTTAATCAAAAAATATCCGGCGATTGTCAATAGAAAAGACATCATTCTGCAACACAAAACAATCCTGAAGCTTTAAACCTCCTATCCCAGAGCACCGGTTCTAGGTCCGTGTTAATGAAAAATGGAATCTTTTGCTTCTTAGCAGGGAAACATTCATGCACTTGTTTTCAACTGTTTGTAAAGTGAGGTACGCCTTGGCAATAACCTTCTGGTTTTGTTACTTTTTCTTAATGTGCTGAATAGTTTCCTCCCATTCAAATAGTTCACACTTTCGTTTTCCATTTATTTAACGGTAGGATATGATTGGTACTTTTTCTGACCCTGCACCTATAATTCTGAAACCTTCGAACAGAAACAGCTCCCAGATTTTTCGTAGTATAGGAACTCATACCTCCCGGATTTCTCCTAGGCAATGTTGCTAATTAATTCCTTTGTACTCTGCAACTTTTTCCATATGTTCAGATCCATGAAGTTCTGAATCCCGCATAGCTAGCTCACTTTACCACAGCATATCATTGGTACTTTCTCAGACCCCATATTTCTATTTTAACTTTGAACTAATGACTTTTATCATATGAAGTAACTGCGAAACTCGAATATCAAAATCTTATCTTCTGTAGCTGAAAGTTATTTGAACAGATGACCATATAACAATTTTCGTCTTCTCTTCTGCAGATGTTATATTTCACATATGTTGTGATCAGCATCACACTTGTTGTAGTCATGGTCTTGATGCAGTTGCTTCCTAACAGTTGCATATGATTGGTAACTTTTCGGACACTGCATTTCTCTTGTAACTTTCCGTTTTTTCTAATATGACTCTCTTATTTACATTGCTTTGGATGACTTTTTTTATTGAGATGAGTGAATGTTATGAGTAGAAGAGCTAAACATCAACCAAAATATTGAGGAATTTTTTTCCTTCTAAGTGGAAAGTAAAGATATGAGAAATCTTGAAATCGGTTAGGGTTTCAGGGTGATTTTCACACCTTATTGAAAGAAATCATTTACCAAAAAAACCTGTGACATAAAGATTAAGAGATAAAACGATCTTATGCTTGTCAGCTCTAGTTTATAGACAAACGAATAATCTTACTTTATATATGAAATCAGATTTTTAAAGATTGCTCGTGTCGCTTACAAAAGGATTACAAATAAAAAGGAATCATTAACAATGGAAATATCTTACCTAAACCTTATCCACGTCAAAATAATTATACCTGTAAAATAGAGGAATATTGACTATGAAGGGAATCAATGAATGTAACATGTGACAGAAAATAAATTTCTCAATTTGTTTTGCAGATTTTCGGAACGCTCTGCTCGAATGTGTTATTTTATTTGTAAATCTGCTGTGATACTGCCTGAGCGCAGACGATACTTACTAAATATAAGAAAACTATACTAGAAATAATGCTCCAATTAGTGCGCTGGCATAAGTTTTAAAGCAGTAAAATTTTGAAGCATTATTTTGAGGTAGAATTACCTGGAGTAGGATATGAAACATTTTCTAAATTTGGAGTTAGATTTTTAGATGATTATTTAGAAGATGAGTAAAAGTCTTCTAAATATAATAAACTCATGCTCCGTATCGTGCCCATGTTCACAATAACGGTTTTCACAACGTTGTGTAAACGACTATATCTGTATATCCTGAATACCTCATTGATAAGCTAAATGATAATTTCTCTAAAAAGGATGCTTGGAACAAATAGACGGATACTGAAACCAACGCCTTTTTCAAAATTTTTAATCAACATCTTCCACAGTCTGAAGCCAAGAAAATTCTACATCAATATCAGTTAGAGGGAGGAGCAGTCTCTAAACCGATAAGTTATTCGGACGAAATATAGACTAAGCGAAGAATAACAAATATTTTCCACCAAGTGCTTTTAACATTTCTGACAGTAACGATTTGATTATTTAAGTGACAAAGCTATTGACTTCCAATATCAGAAACTGGAAAACTTGCTTACATAAGAATGCACACCAAGCCTTTCAACAGAAACATGAAGAGTTTTCACGTAATAAAATAATTAAAATTATTCGTAACGATCTTAAGGATATTCGACGAAAAGAAAATAAGAAAATGGTGACAAAGCAGAATATTGCTTACTTAGATCTCAATGACATGTGGAGACATGACGAGGGAGTCAGTATTGACATTAGAGAGAAAGACTCATCCTCTGAAGTCACTGTGTTAGGTTTGATGGACGCTTTTAGGAATTTGAAGTTGGTTAGTGATGTTAGAGATAGAAATGTTTTTCAGAAAGTTAATTTTGAATTATGTAATACATCTGTCGAAGAATAATTATGCTTAATGCCTTCTTCGTAAATGTTTTGGGTAGAGATGATAAAAACTAACCCTAGTTATTTTTGAGAACACCTGTACTGGACCATATTCAAATCAATGCATTCCCACATGTGGTTAAGATTGCAGACCCTGAAATTTGCCCTCGCTTGAAATACTGGCAAGTAGGCTTGCTGCACAAGCATTTTCAGAATATTCCTTAGAAACGTTCTGTGTATCTGCCAGAAAACATATATTGTTTATTTTTATTTAAATACAGTGATTTTGATTTTATGTTGCTTAATGTGCGGTAACTGTAAAATTTAAAATTCATACATCGGAAGTAGAAGGTTAAGCTACTAGGAAAATAAGTAGTGCAGGATGTTGCCTTTCTTCTCTTGTTCAGACACCAAAAATTGTTTGTATGTTTCTGTGACGTTCTGTTTACATTCACAGGTCAAGAAATATTACGCCTAATCTCCAGGGCATCCGGAAGTCATAACGGAACGCTATTGAGACGTGGAAGAATACTTTGGATGTATCCCATACCCCATTGCGGAATGTTCTTTTGCAGAGAAAATAGGAAGAGATGAAACATTGAGTCGTTTGTGTGAAAATTTATCTAATGTTGAAGGAGTATTTTCAGAAAGGAAAACCGTTGTTAAAGTGTCTTCTGATAGCGAATTTTGTTCTGAAGAGAAAACTGCTAGAAATGAAGCGTCAAGTTCTTCGATTAAAGTTATATCTGATGAAAAGCACCTTGAAAAACGTATCTTGTTAAATTGGCTTCTGAGGAGAAAACTATAAATGAAACACTAATCGTTGGACTGGTACTATATCGGACGTTGGAGGGATATTTTAAGAAAGAAGAACATTGTTAAATTTTCTTCCGATTGCGAATTTTGTTCTGAAAAAAAAAACCTCTGGAAACTAACATCAAGTCCTTCGATTAAATTTACAAGCATCGTTAAATTGGCTCGCTGAACAGGAAACCCTAATTGAAACTCGAAATTATATCTGACATTAAAGGTGTATTTTCTGAAAGGAATAACTTTGTTCCTTCGAATTCGAAAAATTGCTTCTATAATAGAAGGAGAAACAATGCTTTTCACAGCAAAATGAGTTTGCAAGTAATGAAATAATTAAAAGTAATGTTAAAAAACACCCTAAATGCAGTACACCAGAAAAGACAACCAAATTCGTTCGTTTGGAGTGCATATGTCTCCTTCTCTGAAAATGCCAGAAAAAATAGCAGTTCAACAACACAGTATTTAGTAGTTGTAATGACAATGACTAGTATTAGTATTAGTGTTGTAATGACAATGACTAGTTGTCATACTAGTCATTGTCATTACAACACAGTATTTATAATAAGGAAAATGTGACTCATATTTTCACGAAACTTGCACCTAAAGAATATTGGAGCACATATTTTACATTCGAAGGACCTCACACGAGGTTGACAAATTGAAGACCATAAATTTTTGACCTTTTGTGAGCTACAACTCTTTTGCAATTTTGGAAGTTACAACAGCGAATTTCAGAATGCAGTTCAATTAACCATGTTTTTAGTGTATTGTATATGCCAGTGACTGGTATCCGCAAAAGAATATCGCAAACGCTATTGAGAATATCAGATTCGATTGAAGCTATCATGTGATTGAATTTTGTTGCATTTACAAATAATTGAACAAACGGCAATTTCTCAGTCAACTAGTTATGAAATTAAGTGCAGCAATAGTTCCATCTGGACCAAAGTTAACTACTGAATCAAAAGTGTAGTGATGACTTCCAATCTTAGTTACCACATACTAAATATTCAGAAATCCTTTCATTTGATCAAGAAACAGAATGTGCTCAATCAGCAAATGGTATGAAAAGTTCAACAGTGGGTCCCACTCGTGGATAAGTGGCAACCGTGTAGTAAATAAACAAGGCCGTTAGAGATCTGGATTTGCTACGTAGTGAAAGTGCAGTAATGACTCCCTGCACCCGGTAAAGAGGTTGTGATTTCAATAGCTGATGTACCTAGAAATGAAGATAACTCAGCTAATAGACTAGAATTTGTGTCAAGCAGCATTACCAAAATTAAAAGAACTCCTGAAAATTTAAAAACTACCCTGTCCTTCTAGGAAGACCGTGGTGGTTGTTAAGATTGAATGCGAAGCACTTTATGAACAGATGCCTTAGAAAGAAGCGCTTCATTAAGGAACACAGGCGCCTGAAAATTAAACTCTTGATAAAGAAACGCAGACGCCTGTAAAAGAACCTCTGAGAGAAACACAGAAGCCTGAATAAGAAACGAAGCCATTGGCTCTCGCTTGTTTCTTAAAAACTATTCACAGCAGAGAAACAACTGATTTGGATGAAATCGACAGTAAAAGCCTAAACATAAGATTGTGCTTTGTATAAAAATTAAGGTACGGTTTAAGAATCAGATATCGGAATGAGTCGTTAGTGTTGTTGACTCCTAAAGTTTTACCAAAACGGAATTGTCTCTGCAAACGAAGGGACGTTTGCCAGCCACTGAACAAACACGAATGACATGCTTGGTCGGAAAGTTAAAATCTTCTTATCTCCAACGTCCACCATTACAAACTGAACATCCTTGCGATGAGCCGAAAGGTGAAACGTCTTTAGTGACAGAATCCTTGTAAAAAGAAGCATCGTGTAAGACAGTTAGACTTTGTGGAAAAGGAAATTTACAAATAAAGTCAAGACTTTTGTATCTTTTATCGAATCAGGAATGCGGTAACGGAAAGTAAAGGGTAATCTTTATGGAAACTTTAGTAACTTATGTTTCCATGAACCATTTTTAAATTCGTTATTGTCCTTTTAATGAAAATTAGGTATGTTCTTTTAATATGTCTCAAACAACATTTTCCTAGCTGTGCTCACGACAGCTTGAGCTTATCAAAGCAGTGTATTGAAATTGAAAACGTGGGTATATATCAGGCCCCTGGATTTCAATGCTTACTTCGACTGATCAGGAAACAGCTGATGCACAACCAGCACCCGCGGAAGTAAGGTTAAAAGGTAATTAGTTTAATCTAAATTTAAGCAGTTCTTTCATCTGAACAAAGAAACAAATTTGGGTGGAAGTTACAAAAATGATAGCTTTAATTTTGAAACATACGACTCATCAATTCAAGGAACCGCATTTCAAAATGAGTTATTATCTAAGACTGGTAGCAGCTATTTAAGACGTGCAAGAAGTGGTTCGAAAACTAGAAGTGAAGAGCTTTATGAAAATCACTCTGTAGTAATCAATTATTTCAAATCTAGTGATTGTGCTAATTCTAACTTCGGCGAATGTGGCTCATCAAATCAAGAGAATATAGTTCGAAGTGAAATATTACCTGAAGCTCATGGCAACAATAAGGTGACAGACCCAGCTAAGCAGGAGATAAATGGAACGGAGCCAAAAAAAGTCTTATGCGGACGTGTTCGTCTTTAAAAAATAATAAAATGTCCATGCATCATATAAAACATTTCAGATGATACTGTCGCAAAGGCATTTTACACCATTTCGATTTCTCTGTTTGGTCTTGAATGGAGTTGCATATCTAACACTTCCATATGATTGGTACACTCATTTAGATTATTTTTAGATGAATTTTCAATGGAAAATGAGTGAAGCGAATGACTACAAATACTCAATGCCAACCAAAATATCCAGGAATTCGCTCTACTTAAGTGGAAGTAAAGTTTGTAAGTGGTTTATGTTTCAGGGTCATTTTTTAAAACAAAGTATTAAAAAGTTCAGTCTTGTGTGTGACAACTCTAGCTCATCGCAGTCATAATTTTGATTTCATAGCCCCAGGATACATCAGCAGCTTTTATCAATGGGTTTGTGTCCACTTAATGGAAGGAAGGACATGTTAGATTTCACTTTCCCTGGAAACACTG
Source organism: Stegodyphus dumicola (assembly GCF_044657685.1). Classification (NCBI taxonomy): domain Eukaryota; kingdom Metazoa; phylum Arthropoda; class Arachnida; order Araneae; family Eresidae; genus Stegodyphus; species Stegodyphus dumicola. The sequence goes on from NC_140769.1 coordinate 12,760,812, forward strand.
TAGTGAACAGTAGTGTGATTAATTTTTCTGAAACTTTAAACCTCCTATCCCAGAGCTCTGGTTATAGGTCCATGTTGATGGAAAGTGGAATGTTGTTTCTTAACAAGGAAACATTCATGCACTTGTTCTCAACTGTTTGTAAAGTGAGGTATGTCTCAGCAATAACCTTCTGGTTTTATTACTTTTTCTTAATGTGCCGAGTAGTTTTCTCCCCTTCAAATAGTTCACACTTTCGTTTTCCACTTATTTAACGCTAGGATATGATTGGTACTTTTTCTGACCCTGCACTTATAATTCTGAACAGGAACAGCTCCCAGATTTCTTGTAGCATAGGAACTCGTAGCTCCCGGATTTCTCATAGTCAACGTCGCTAATTAATTCCTTTGTACTCTGCAACTTTTTCCATATGTTCAGATCCGTGAAGTTCTGAATCCTACACAGCTAGCTCACTTTACCATAGCATATGATTGGTACCTTCTCAGACCCCGTATTTCTATTTTAACTTTGAACTAATGTCGTTTATTGTATGAAGTAACTACGAAAGCTCGGATATCAAAATCTTACCTCCTGCAGCTGTGTTGTTCAGAGGCTAATATTTAGAGTAAAGAAGCCATTGATTTAGAACAACACACTTTATTTACATGAATAATGAATAAAAAGATCACACAGGAAATCGTATTGACCATCACACAGCAAGTAACATCTCACCATTTCCATACGCTCGAAGCTCGAATGACGGATGTGTCAATAGAAGAAACAGCTGCGCCATCATAATTAATATGCATGCGTATAAGAAAAAATGTTTGTTCGCCTCTACCCAACACACCCCTCCTGCGAGCAACATTTTTTCAATACAAAAATGAAATACAAACAACATATAACACATTACATTAAGAAATTAAGGAAATTACTTTCAATGTATACATTAATTTTTCTTTACTGACACTCTTAGTAAGAAAATCTGCAATCATATTATCAGTTTTTGAATATTCCAACTCAGTAACATTGTCCTTTGTTAAGTCCTTCATAAAATGGAAACGTAAGTTCATGTGTCTGGATTTTGTAGATCTTGCACAGTTGATCCACTGGATGGCAGCTTGACTGCCTGTATTGAAGACCACTGTACCATTCAAAAATTGTTTACATTTTAATTCTGATAATAAATTTACAGTTCAAATAATATCCTTACAAATTTCAGAAATAGAAAATAATTCTGCTTCACAAGTAGACAGACTAACACTTCTCTGCTTACGACATTTCCAAGAAATCAATGAATCACCTAGTAAAATAGTACCACCAGAAAATGACTTACCATTTTCTGCATTTCCCCAGCTAGCATCAGCATATGCAATTAAAACTCCAAAATCATTGCTATAGAAAAGTTTTTTATTTTTTGTACCTTTTAAATACCTTAATACCCTTTTAGCCATAAGATAATGTTTTTTTTTTTTTTTTTTTTTTTTTTCCTGGTACATGATTAAATTGTGACAAATAAATTGTTACAAATGATATATCAGGACGTGTTCTATTCGCTAAATATAAAAGTTCCCCAATTAATTCCTGATACAAAATTGCATCAATTTTTTCATTTGTACATGAAAAACCTTTATCTACCCCTTTAACGATTGGCGTTTTCACTGCTTTACAATTTTGCAGATTGTGTTTAGTCAATAAAGATTCAATATATTCTGTTTGAGACAAAAATATACCATTTTCAAGTTTTTCTATTTGCATTCCTAAAAATTTTGAATTAGTATTTTCATGTAACTCAAATACATTTTTTATTTTAGAAACAATAATTTCAAGCATTTCTTTATTATTACAGAATACAGCTAAATCATCAACATACAAACACAATATAAAAATGTTTTTGGTATCATTATAAATAAATATACAATTATCAGACGCTAACTGTACCAGTCCAAGTTTTGCTAATTCAGTTTTTATTTTCATATACCAATTTCTACCCGATTGAGGCAACCCATAAATACTTTTCTTCAATTTACATACTTTTCCTTCTCCAATTAGTTTTTCATAACCAGCTGGAGGAGTCATATACACATCCTCGTTTAAGTTACTGTACAAGTACGCTGTTTTTACATCATAAAATTTAACACTCAAGTTTAATTTAGATGAAAGTGCAAGCAATAATCTAAAGCATTCAATGTTAACTACTGGTGAATATGATTCGGTATATTCCTTATTTTTTATTTGATTAAACCCAGCCGCTACTAATCGCGCTTTATATTTTACTTCCCCAGTCTCCTTCCTTCAAAGTATACACCCACTTACTTTTTACTAATTTTGTTTTTTCAGGCCTCTCTACTATTTCCCACACTTCGTGTTTATGTAATGAATCCATTTCATTTTCCATTGCGGATTCCAGTCAAACCAATTAGCACTTTGTTTTGCTTCTGAAAAATCATTTGGAACATTACTGATTATACTTGACGCTAGTTGTTTTGATTTGAGCCTCTCGGGTCGTCTTAATGGTATTTCATTTCCATATTTATTACTTTTTTCATAGCTGTCAGATGTTTGGACTTCATTCCCCCTGTCATCACCCCCACTACAACGGCTTATGTCGGCGATTTCGAAATTCGATGAGTCATCATATTCGCTTGCTTGGGTATTTTCCGTAACAACCAATTCGAGGTGTGGTTTTCGATCTACTTCGTTTCCCCTTCCTTTTAATTCTTCAATATCCCAAGTGTCTAATGTTTTATTTTTTCCCATATAATTACTATCCTTTAAAGATTCGTTAAATTTAACTGATCGTTCTTCAATTATTTTATTACTTGCTATATCATAAATACGATATTCTTTTCTTTCTCTAGCATATCCTAACATTATCCCTGGTATGTCAAATTTGTTTCGCATCACTTTCGGAATGTGAAAGTATGCCACACATCAGGAAACGGCTGATGCACAACCAGCACCCGCAGAAGGAAGGTCAAAAGTTAATTAGTTTAACCTAAATTTAAGCAGTGCTTTCATCTGAACAAAGACACAAATTTGGGTGGAAGATACAAAAATGATAGCTTTAATTTTCAAACGTACGACTCATCAATTCAAGGAACCGCATTTCAAAATGAGTTATTACCTAAGAATTGTAGCAGTCATTTAAGACACGCAAGAAGTGATTGGAACGCTAGAAGCGAAGACCTTTATGAAAATCACTCTGTAGTAATCCATTATTTCAAATCTAGTGATTATGGTAATTCTAACTTCGGCAAATGTGGCTCATGAAATTAAGAGAGTATAGTTCGAAGTGAATTATTACCTAAAGCTCATGGCAACAATAAGGTGTGAGTAATCATTGCTCATGGCAACAATAAATGCCAGAAAAAATTGCAGTTTAACAAAGTCACTGTCATTACAACACAGTATTTATAATAAGGAAAACGTGACTCGTTATTTTCGCAAAACTTGCACCTAAAGAATATTAAAGCACATATTTTACATTTAAAGGACCTCACAAGAGGTTGCCAAATTGAAGAACATAAATTTTTAGTTCTTCAATATACTCATAGCTTCTTTTTGCCAGCTATAACAAAGAATTTCAGAATGCTGTTCAATTAACCGTGATTTTAGTGTATCGTATTTGCCCGTCACTGGTGGGTGCAAAACGATATCGCAAACGCTATTGAGAATATCAGACTCGATTACAGATATCACGTGATTGAATTTCTTTGTGTTCGGAAATAGTTCAACAAACGGGAATTTCTCAATTAACTAGTCATGAAATTAACGAAATTTCAGCAAAAGTTCCATCTGGGCAAAAGTTAACTACTGAACAAAAATGTAGTGATGACTTGCACCCTTATTTGCCACATTCTAAAAGTTTAGACATCGTTTTATTTGATCAAGAAACAGAAAGTGCTCAATCAGCAAATGGTGAAATTACGAAAAGTTGAAAAGTGGGTCCCACTCGTCAAGAAGCGGCAACCGTGCAGTGAATAAACGAGGGCGTTAAAGATCTGGATTTGCTACGTAATGAAAGTGCAGTAATGACAACCGGTAAAGAGGTTGTGACTTGAATAGCTGATGTACTAGAAATGAAGATAACTCAGATGATGGCCTAGAATTTGTGTCAAGCAGCATTACCAAAATTAAAAGAACTCCTGAAAATTTAAAAACTAACCTGTCCTTCTAAGAAGACCGTGGTGGTTAAGATTCAACGCGAATTACTTGACGAACAGATGCCTTAGAAAGAAGCGCTTGATTAAGGATCACAGACGCCTGAAAATAAAACTCTTGATAAAGAAATGCAGATGCCTGTAAAAGAACCTCTGAGAGAAACATCTGAGGAAACACAGAAGCCTGAGTAAGAAACAAATCCATTGGCTCCCACTTGTTTCTTAAAAATTGTTCACAGCAGAGAAACAACTGATTTAGATGAAATCGACAGTAAAAGCCTGAACGTAAGATTGGGCTTTGTATAAAAATTAAGGTACGGTCTAAGAATGAGATATCGGAATGAGTATTTAGTGATGTTGACTCCTAAAGGTTTACCAAATCGGAATTGTCTCTGCAAAGGAAGGGACGTTTGCCAGGCATTGAACAAACTCGAATGACGCACTTGGTCGGAATGTTAAAATCTAGTCATCTCCAACGTCCTCCATTACAAACTGAACATCCTTGCGATGAGCCAAAAAGGGAAAAACCTTTAGTGACAGAATCCTTGGAAAAAGAATCAATGCGTAGGACAGCTAGACTTTCTGGAAAAGAAAGTTAGGGATCCAGAAAATTGAAATGGAAATTCATAAATAAACTCAAGAGTTTTGCATCTTTTATAGAATCAGGAATGTGGTAACGGAAAGTAAAAGGTAATCTTTATTACCCTTTACTTTAACTTTAGTAACTTATGTTTCCGTGAACCATTTTTAAATTCTTTATTGACCTTTTAAAGAAAATTAGATACTGTCTTTTAATATGTCTCAAACAACATTTTTCTAGCTATGCTCACGACAGCTTGAGCTTATCAAAGCAGTGTATTGAAATTGAAAATGTGGGTATATATCAGACACCCAGATTTCAATACTTACTTCGACTGATCAGGAAACGGCTGATGCACAACCAGCACCCGCAGAAGGAAGGTCAAAAGGTAATTAGTTTAACCTAAATTTAAGCAGTGCTTTCATCTGAACAAAGAAACAAATTTGGGTGGAAGATACAAAAATGATAGCTTTAATTTTCAAACGTACGACTCATCAATTCAAGGAACCGCATTTCAAAATGAGTTATTACCTAAGACTTGTAGCAGTCATTTAAGACACGCAAGAAGTGATTGGAACGCTAGAAGCGAAGACCTTTATGAAAATCACTCTGTAGTAATCCATTATTTCAAATCTAGTGATTATGGTAATTCTAACTTCGGCAAATGTGGCTCATGAAATTAAGAGAGTATAGTTCGAAGTGAATTATTACCTAAAGCTCATGGCAACAATAAGGTGTGAGTAATCATTGCTCATGGCAACAATAAATGCCAGAAAAAATTGCAGTTTAACAAAGTCACTGTCATTACAACACAGTATTTATAATAAGGAAAACGTGACTCGTTATTTTCGCAAAACTTGCACCTAAAGAATATTAAAGCACATATTTTACATTTAAAGGACCTCACAAGAGGTTGCCAAATTGAAGAACATAAATTTTTAGTTCTTCAATATACTCATAGCTTCTTTTTGCCAGCTATAACAAAGAATTTCAGAATGCAGTTCAATTAACCGTGATTTTAGTGTATCGTATTTGCCCGTCACTGGTGGGTGCAAAACGATATCGCAAACGCTATTGAGAATATCAGACTCGATTACAGATATCACGTGATTGAATTTCTTTGTGTTCGGAAATAGTTCAACAAACGGGAATTTCTCAATTAACTAGTCATGAAATTAACGAAATTTCAGCAAAAGTTCCATCTGGGCAAAAGTTAACTACTGAACAAAAATGTAGTGATGACTTGCACCCTTATTTGCCACATTCTAAAAGTTTAGACATCGTTTTATTTGATCAAGAAACAGAAAGTGCTCAATCAGCAAATGGTGAAATTACGAAAAGTTGAAAAGTGGGTCCCACTCGTCAAGAAGCGGCAACCGTGCAGTGAATAAACGAGGGCGTTAAAGATCTGGATTTGCTACGTAATGAAAGTGCAGTAATGACAACCGGTAAAGAGGTTGTGACTTGAATAGCTGATGTACTAGAAATGAAGATAACTCAGATGATGGCCTAGAATTTGTGTCAAGCAGCATTACCAAAATTAAAAGAACTCCTGAAAATTTAAAAACTAACCTGTCCTTCTAAGAAGACCGTGGTGGTTAAGATTCAACGCGAAGCACTTGACGAACAGATGCCTCAGAAAGAAGCGCTTGATTAAGGATCACAGACGCCTGAAAATAAAACTCTTGATAAAGAAATGCAGACGCCTGTAAAAGAACCTCTGAGAGAAACATCTGAGGAAACACAGAAGCCTGAGTAAGAAACAAATCCATTGGCTCCCGCTTGTTTCTTAAAAATTGTTCACAGCAGAGAAACAACTGATTTAGATGAAATCGACAGTAAAAGCCTGAACGTAAGATTGGGCTTTGTATAAAAATTAAGGTACGGTCTAAGAATGAGATATCGGAATGAGTATTTAGTGATGTTGACTCCTAAAGGTTTACCAAATCGGAATTGTCTCTGCAAAGGAAGGGACGTTTGCCAGGCATTGAACAAACTCGAATGACGCACTTGGTCGGAATGTTAAAATCTAGTCATCTCCAACGTCCTCCATTACAAACTGAACATCCTTGCGATGAGCCAAAAGGTGAAAAGTCTTTAGTGACAGAATCCTTGGAAAAAGAATCAATGCGTAGGACAGCTAGACTTTCTGGAAAAGAAAGTTAGGGATCCAGAAAATTGAAATGGAAATTCATAAATAAACTCAAGAGTGTTGCATCTTTTATAGAATCAGGAATGTGGTAACGGAAAGTAAAGGGTAATCTTTATTACCCTTTACTTTCCGTTACCACATTCCTGATTCCTTTACCTTATTATAAAGTAAAGGGTAATAAAGATTACCCTTTACTTTAACTTTAGTAACTTATGTTTCCATGAACCATTTTTAAATTCTTTATTGTCCTTTTAAAGAAAATTAGATACTGTCTTTTAATATGTCTCAAACAACATTTTTCTAGCTATGCTCACGACAGCTTGAGCTTATCAAAGCAGTGTATTGAAATTGAAAATGTGGGTATATATCAGACACCCAGATTTCAATACTTACTTCGACTGATCAGGAAACGGCTGATGCACAACCAGCACCCGCAGAAGGAAGGTCAAAAGGTAATTAGTTTAACCTAAATTTAAGCAGTGCTTTCATCTGAACAAAGAAACAAATTTGGGTGGAAGATACAAAAATGATAGCTTTAATTTTCAAACGTACGACTCATCAATTCAAGGAACCGCATTTCAAAATGAGTTATTACCTAAGACTTGTAGCAGTCATTTAAGACACGCAAGAAGTGATTGGAACGCTAGAAACGAAGACCTTTATGAAAATCACTCTGTAGTAATCCATTATTTCAAATCTAGTGATTATGGTAATTCTAACTTTGGCGAATGTGGCTCATGAAATTAAGAGAGTATAGTTCGAAGTGAATTATTACCTAAAGCTCATGGCAACAATAAGGTGACAGTACAACTCATGGCAACAATAAATGCCAGAAAAAATTGCAGTTTAACAAAGTCACTGTCATTACAACACAGTATTTATAATAAGGAAAACGTGACTCGTTATTTTCGCAAAACTTGCACCTAAAGAATATTAAAGCACATATTTTACATTTAAAGGACCTCACAAGAGGTTGCCAAATTGAAGAACATAAATTTTTAGTTCTTCAATATACTCATAGCTTCTTTTTGCCAGCTATAACAAAGAATTTCAGAATGCAGTTCAATTAACCGTGATTTTAGTGTATCGTATTTGCCCGTCACTGGTGGGTGCAAAACGATATCGCAAACGCTATTGAGAATATCAGACTCGATTACAGATATCACGTGATTGAATTTCTTTGTGTTCGGAAATAGTTCAACAAACGGGAATTTCTCAATTAACTAGTCATGAAATTAACGAAATTTCAGCAAAAGTTCCATCTGGGCAAAAGTTAACTACTGAACAAAAATGTAGTGATGACTTGCACCCTTATTTGCCACATTCTAAAAGTTTAGACATCGTTTTATTTGATCAAGAAACAGAAAGTGCTCAATCAGCAAATGGTGAAATTACGAAAAGTTGAAAAGTGGGTCCCACTCGTCAAGAAGCGGCAACCGTGCAGTGAATAAACGAGGGCGTTAAAGATCTGGATTTGCTACGTAATGAAAGTGCAGTAATGACAACCGGTAAAGAGGTTGTGACTTGAATAGCTGATGTACTAGAAATGAAGATAACTCAGATGATGGCCTAGAATTTGTGTCAAGCAGCATTACCAAAATTAAAAGAACTCCTGAAAATTTAAAAACTAACCTGTCCTTCTAAGAAGACCGTGGTGGTTAAGATTCAACGCGAATTACTTGACGAACAGATGCCTTAGAAAGAAGCGCTTGATTAAGGATCACAGACGCCTGAAAATAAAACTCTTGATAAAGAAATGCAGACGCCTGTAAAAGAACCTCTGAGAGAAACATCTGAGGAAACACAGAAGCCTGAGTAAGAAACAAATCCATTGGCTCCCGCTTGTTTCTTAAAAATTGTTCACAGCAGAGAAACAACTGATTTAGATGAAATCGACAGTAAAAGCCTGAACGTAAGATTGGGCTTTGTATAAAAATTAAGGTACGGTCTAAGAATGAGATATCGGAATGAGTATTTAGTGATGTTGACTCCTAAAGGTTTACCAAATCGGAATTGTCTCTGCAAAGGAAGGGACGTTTGCCAGGCATTGAACAAACTCGAATGACGCACTTGGTCGGAATGTTAAAATCTAGTCATCTCCAACGTCCTCCATTACAAACTGAACATCCTTGCGATGAGCCAAAAAGGGAAAAACCTTTAGTGACAGAATCCTTGGAAAAAGAATCAATGCGTAGGACAGCTAGACTTTCTGGAAAAGAAAGTTAGGGATCCAGAAAATTGAAATGGAAATTCATAAATAAACTCAAGAGTTTTGCATCTTTTATAGAATCAGGAATGTGGTAACGGAAAGTAAAAGGTAATCTTTATTACCCTTTACTTTAACTTTAGTAACTTATGTTTCCGTGAACCATTTTTAAATTCTTTATTGACCTTTTAAAGAAAATTAGATACTGTCTTTTAATATGTCTCAAACAACATTTTTCTAGCTATGCTCACGACAGCTTGAGCTTATCAAAGCAGTGTATTGAAATTGAAAATGTGGGTATATATCAGACACCCAGATTTCAATACTTACTTCGACTGATCAGGAAACGGCTGATGCACAACCAGCACCCGCAGAAGGAAGGTCAAAAGGTAATTAGTTTAACCTAAATTTAAGCAGTGCTTTCATCTGAACAAAGAAACAAATTTGGGTGGAAGATACAAAAATGATAGCTTTAATTTTCAAACGTACGACTCATCAATTCAAAGAACCGCATTTCAAAATGAGTTATTACCTAAGACTTGTAGCAGTCATTTAAGACACGCAAGAAGTGATTGGAACGCTAGAAGCGAAGACCTTTATGAAAATCACTCTGTAGTAATCCATTATTTCAAATCTAGTGATTATGGTAATTCTAACTTCGGCGAATGTGGCTCATGAAATTAAGAGAGTATAGTTCGAAGTGAATTATTACCTAAAGCTCATGGCAACAATAAGGTGTGAGTAATCATTGCTCATGGCAACAATAAATGCCAGAAAAAATTGCAGTTTAACAAAGTCACTGTCATTACAACACAGTATTTATAATAAGGAAAACGTGACTCGTTATTTTCGCAAAACTTGCACCTAAAGAATATTAAAGCACATATTTTACATTTAAAGGACCTCACAAGAGGTTGCCAAATTGAAGAACATAAATTTTTAGTTCTTCAATATACTCATAGCTTCTTTTTGCCAGCTATAACAAAGAATTTCAGAATGCAGTTCAATTAACCGTGATTTTAGTGTATCGTATTTGCCCGTCACTGGTGGGTGCAAAACGATATCGCAAACGCTATTGAGAATATCAGACTCGATTACAGATATCACGTGATTGAATTTCTTTGTGTTCGGAAATAGTTCAACAAACGGGAATTTCTCAATTAACTAGTCATGAAATTAACGAAATTTCAGCAAAAGTTCCATCTGGGCAAAAGTTAACTACTGAACAAAAATGTAGTGATGACTTGCACCCTTATTTGCCACATTCTAAAAGTTTAGACATCGTTTTATTTGATCAAGAAACAGAAAGTGCTCAATCAGCAAATGGTGAAATTATGAAAAGTTGAAAAGTGGGTCCCACTCGTCAAGAAGCGGCAACCGTGCAGTGAATAAACGAGGGCGTTAAAGATCTGGATTTGCTACGTAATGAAAGTGCAGTAATGACAACCGGTAAAGAGGTTGTGACTTGAATAGCTGATGTACTAGAAATGAAGATAACTCAGATGATGGCCTAGAATTTGTGTCAAGCAGCATTACCAAAATTAAAAGAACTCCTGAAAATTTAAAAACTAACCTGTCCTTCTAAGAAGACCGTGGTGGTTAAGATTCAACGCGAATTACTTGACGAACAGATGCCTTAGAAAGAAGCGCTTGATTAAGGATCACAGATGCCTGAAAATAAAACTCTTGATAAAGAAATGCAGACGCCTGTAAAAGAACCTCTGAGAGAAACATCTGAGGAAACACAGAAGCCTGAGTAAGAAACAAATCCATTGGCTCCCACTTGTTTCTTAAAAATTGTTCACAGCAGAGAAACAACTGATTTAGATGAAATCGACAGTAAAAGCCTGAACGTAAGATTGGGCTTTGTATAAAAATTAAGGTACGGTCTAAGAATGAGATATCGGAATGAGTATTTAGTGATGTTGACTCCTAAAGGTTTACCAAATCGGAATTGTCTCTGCAAAGGAAGGGACGTTTGCCAGGCATTGAACAAACTCGAATGACGCACTTGGTCGGAATGTTAAAATCTAGTCATCTCCAACGTCCTCCATTACAAACTGAACATCCTTGCGATGAGCCAAAAGGTGAAAAGTCTTTAGTGACAGAATCCTTGGAAAAAGAATCAATGCGTAGGACAGCTAGACTTTCTGGAAAAGAAAGTTAGGGATCCAGAAAATTGAAATGGAAATTCATAAATAAACTCAAGAGTGTTGCATCTTTTATAGAATCAGGAATGTGGTAACGGAAAGTAAAGGGTAATCTTTATTACCCTTTACTTTCCGTTACCACATTCCTGATTCCTTTACCTTATTATAAAGTAAAGGGTAATAAAGATTACCCTTTACTTTAACTTTAGTAACTTATGTTTCCATGAACCATTTTTAAATTCTTTATTGTCCTTTTAAAGAAAATTAGATACTGTCTTTTAATATGTCTCAAACAACATTTTTCTAGCTATGCTCACGACAGCTTGAGCTTATCAAAGCAGTGTATTGAAATTGAAAATGTGGGTATATATCAGACACCCAGATTTCAATACTTACTTCGACTGATCAGGAAACGGCTGATGCACAACCAGCACCCGCAGAAGGAAGGTCAAAAGGTAATTAGTTTAACCTAAATTTAAGCAGTGCTTTCATCTGAACAAAGAAACAAATTTGGGTGGAAGATACAAAAATGATAGCTTTAATTTTCAAACGTACGACTCATCAATTCAAGGAACCGCATTTCAAAATGAGTTATTACCTAAGACTTGTAGCAGTCATTTAAGACACGCAAGAAGTGATTGGAACGCTAGAAACGAAGACCTTTATGAAAATCACTCTGTAGTAATCCATTATTTCAAATCTAGTGATTATGGTAATTCTAACTTTGGCGAATGTGGCTCATGAAATTAAGAGAGTATAGTTCGAAGTGAATTATTACCTAAAGCTCATGGCAACAATAAGGTGACAGTACAACTCATGGCAACAATAAATGCCAGAAAAAATTGCAGTTTAACAAAGTCACTGTCATTACAACACAGTATTTATAATAAGGAAAACGTGACTCGTTATTTTCGCAAAACTTGCACCTAAAGAATATTAAAGCACATATTTTACATTTAAAGGACCTCACAAGAGGTTGCCAAATTGAAGAACATAAATTTTTAGTTCTTCAATATACTCATAGCTTCTTTTTGCCAGCTATAACAAAGAATTTCAGAATGCAGTTCAATTAACCGTGATTTTAGTGTATCGTATTTGCCCGTCACTGGTGGGTGCAAAACGATATCGCAAACGCTATTGAGAATATCAGACTCGATTACAGATATCACGTGATTGAATTTCTTTGTGTTCGGAAATAGTTCAACAAACGGGAATTTCTCAATTAACTAGTCATGAAATTAACGAAATTTCAGCAAAAGTTCCATCTGGGCAAAAGTTAACTACTGAACAAAAATGTAGTGATGACTTGCACCCTTATTTGCCACATTCTAAAAGTTTAGACATCGTTTTATTTGATCAAGAAACAGAAAGTGCTCAATCAGCAAATGGTGAAATTACGAAAAGTTGAAAAGTGGGTCCCACTCGTCAAGAAGCGGCAACCGTGCAGTGAATAAACGAGGGCGTTAAAGATCTGGATTTGCTACGTAATGAAAGTGCAGTAATGACAACCGGTAAAGAGGTTGTGACTTGAATAGCTGATGTACTAGAAATGAAGATAACTCAGATGATGGCCTAGAATTTGTGTCAAGCAGCATTACCAAAATTAAAAGAACTCCTGAAAATTTAAAAACTAACCTGTCCTTCTAAGAAGACCGTGGTGGTTAAGATTCAACGCGAAGCACTTGACGAACAGATGCCTCAGAAAGAATCGCTTGATTAAGGATCACAGACGCCTGAAAATAAAACTCTTGATAAAGAAATGCAGACGCCTGTAAAAGAACCTCTGAGAGAAACATCTGAGGAAACACAGAAGCCTGAGTAAGAAACAAATCCATTGGCTCCCGCTTGTTTCTTAAAAATTGTTCACAGCAGAGAAACAACTGATTTAGATGAAATCGACAGTAAAAGCCTGAACGTAAGATTGGGCTTTGTATAAAAATTAAGGTACGGTCTAAGAATGAGATATCGGAATGAGTATTTAGTGATGTTGACTCCTAAAGGTTTACCAAATCGGAATTGTCTCTGCAAAGGAAGGGACGTTTGCCAGGCATTGAACAAACTCGAATGACGCACTTGGTCGGAATGTTAAAATCTAGTCATCTCCAACGTCCTCCATTACAAACTGAACATCCTTGCGATGAGCCAAAAGGTGAAAAGTCTTTAGTGACAGAATCCTTGGAAAAAGAATCAATGCGTAGGACAGCTAGACTTTCTGGAAAAGAAAGTTAGGGATCCAGAAAATTGAAATGGAAATTCATAAATAAACTCAAGAGTGTTGCATCTTTTATAGAATCAGGAATGTGGTAACGGAAAGTAAAAGGAAATCTTTATTACCCTTTACTTTAACTTTAGTAACTTATGTTTCCGTGAACTATTTTTAAATTCTTTATTGTCCTTTTAAAGAAAATTAGATACTGTCTTTTAATATGTCTCAAACAACATTTTTCTAGCTATGCTCACGACAGCTTGAGCTTATCAAAGCAGTGTATTGAAATTGAAAATGTGGGTATATATCAGACACCCAGATTTCAATACTTACTTCGACTGATCAGGAAACGGCTGATGCACAACCAGCACCCGCAGAAGGAAGGTCAAAAGGTAATTAGTTTAACCTAAATTTAAGCAGTGCTTTCATCTGAACAAAGAAACAAATTTGGGTGGAAGATACAAAAATGATAGCTTTAATTTTCAAACGTACGACTCATCAATTCAAGGAACCGCATTTCAAAATGAGTTATTACCTAAGACTGGTAGCAGTCATTTAAGACACGCAAGAAGTGATTGGAACGCTAGAAGCGAAGACCTTTATGAAAATCACTCTGTAGTAATCCATTATTTCAAATCTAGTGATTATGGTAATTCTAACTTCGGCAAATGTGGCTCATGAAATTAAGAGAGTATAGTTCGAAGTGAATTATTACCTAAAGCTCATGGCAACAATAAGGTGTGAGTAATCATTGCTCATGGCAACAATAAATGCCAGAAAAAATTGCAGTTTAACAAAGTCATTGTCATTACAACACAGTATTTATTATAAGGAAAACGTGACTCGTTATTTTCGCAAAACTTGCACCTAAAGAATATTAAAGCACATATTTTACATTTAAAGGACCTCACAAGAGGTTGCCAAATTGAAGAACATAAATTTTTAGTTCTTCAATATACTCATAGCTTCTTTTTGCCAGCTATAACAAAGAATTTCAGAATGCAGTTCAATTAACCGTGATTTTAGTGTATCGTATTTGCCCGTCACTGGTGGGTGCAAAACGATATCGCAAACGCTATTGAGAATATCAGACTCGATTACAGATATCACATGATTGAATTTCTTTGTGTTCGGAAATAGTTCAACAAACGGGAATTTCTCAATTAACTAGTCATGAAATTAACGAAATTTCAGCAAAAGTTCCATCTCGGCAAAAGTTAACTACTGAACAAAAATGTAGTGATGACTTGCACCCTTATTTGCCACATTCTAAAAGTTTAGACATCGTTTTATTTGATCAAGAAACAGAAAGTGCTCAATCAGCAAATGGTGAAATTACGAAAAGTTGAAAAGTGGGTCCCACTCGTCAAGAAGCGGCAACCGTGCAGTGAATAAACGAGGGCGTTAAAGATCTGGATTTGCTACGTAATGAAAGTGCAGTAATGACAACCGGTAAAGAGGTTGTGACTTGAATAGCTGATGTACTAGAAATGAAGATAACTCAGATGATGGCCTAGAATTTGTGTCAAGCAGCATTACCAAAATTAAAAGAACTCCTGAAAATTTAAAAACTAACCTGTCCTTCTAAGAAGACCGTGGTGGTTAAGATTCAACGCGAAGCACTTGACGAACAGATGCCTCAGAAAGAATCGCTTGATTAAGGATCACAGACGCCTGAAAATAAAACTCTTGATAAAGAAATGCAGACGCCTGTAAAAGAACCTCTGAGAGAAACATCTGAGGAAACACAGAAGCCTGAGTAAGAAACAAATCCATTGGCTCCCGCTTGTTTCTTAAAAATTGTTCACAGCAGAGAAACAACTGATTTAGATGAAATCGACAGTAAAAGCCTGAACGTAAGATTGGGCTTTGTATAAAAATTAAGGTACGGTCTAAGAATGAGATATCGGAATGAGTATTTAGTGATGTTGACTCCTAAAGGTTTACCAAATCGGAATTGTCTCTGCAAAGGAAGGGACGTTTGCCAGGCATTGAACAAACTCGAATGACGCACTTGGTCGGAATGTTAAAATCTAGTCATCTCCAACGTCCTCCATTACAAACTGAACATCCTTGCGATGAGCCAAAAGGTGAAAAGTCTTTAGTGACAGAATCCTTGGAAAAAGAATCAATGCGTAGGACAGCTAGACTTTCTGGAAAAGAAAGTTAGGGATCCAGAAAATTGAAATGGAAATTCATAAATAAACTCAAGAGTGTTGCATCTTTTATAGAATCAGGAATGTGGTAACGGAAAGTAAAAGGAAATCTTTATTACCCTTTACTTTAACTTTAGTAACTTATGTTTCCGTGAACTATTTTTAAATTCTTTATTGTCCTTTTAAAGAAAATTAGATACTGTCTTTTAATATGTCTCAAACAACATTTTTCTAGCTATGCTCACGACAGCTTGAGCTTATCAAAGCAGTGTATTGAAATTGAAAATGTGGGTATATATCAGACACCCAGATTTCAATACTTACTTCGACTGATCAGGAAACGGCTGATGCACAACCAGCACCCGCAGAAGGAAGGTCAAAAGGTAATTAGTTTAACCTAAATTTAAGCAGTGCTTTCATCTGAACAAAGAAACAAATTTGGGTGGAAGATACAAAAATGATAGCTTTAATTTTCAAACGTACGACTCATCAATTCAAGGAACCGCATTTCAAAATGAGTTATTACCTAAGACTGGTAGCAGTCATTTAAGACACGCAAGAAGTGATTGGAACGCTAGAAGCGAAGACCTTTATGAAAATCACTCTGTAGTAATCCATTATTTCAAATCTAGTGATTATGGTAATTCTAACTTCGGCAAATGTGGCTCATGAAATTAAGAGAGTATAGTTCGAAGTGAATTATTACCTAAAGCTCATGGCAACAATAAGGTGTGAGTAATCATTGCTCATGGCAACAATAAATGCCAGAAAAAATTGCAGTTTAACAAAGTCATTGTCATTACAACACAGTATTTATTATAAGGAAAACGTGACTCGTTATTTTCGCAAAACTTGCACCTAAAGAATATTAAAGCACATATTTTACATTTAAAGGACCTCACAAGAGGTTGCCAAATTGAAGAACATAAATTTTTAGTTCTTCAATATACTCATAGCTTCTTTTTGCCAGCTATAACAAAGAATTTCAGAATGCAGTTCAATTAACCGTGATTTTAGTGTATCGTATTTGCCCGTCACTGGTGGGTGCAAAACGATATCGCAAACGCTATTGAGAATATCAGACTCGATTACAGATATCACGTGATTGAATTTCTTTGTGTTCGGAAATAGTTCAACAAACGGGAATTTCTCAATTAACTAGTCATGAAATTAACGAAATTTCAGCAAAAGTTCCATCTCGGCAAAAGTTAACTACTGAACAAAAATGTAGTGATGACTTGCACCCTTATTTGCCACATTCTAAAAGTTTAGACATCGTTTTATTTGATCAAGAAACAGAAAGTGCTCAATCAGCAAATGGTGAAATTACGAAAAGTTGAAAAGTGGGTCCCACTCGTCAAGAAGCGGCAACCGTGCAGTGAATAAACGAGGGCGTTAAAGATCTGGATTTGCTACGTAATGAAAGTGCAGTAATGACAACCGGTAAAGAGGTTGTGACTTGAATAGCTGATGTACTAGAAATGAAGATAACTCAGATGATGGCCTAGAATTTGTGTCAAGCAGCATTACCAAAATTAAAAGAACTCCTGAAAATTTAAAAACTAACCTGTCCTTCTAAGAAGACCGTGGTGGTTAAGATTCAACGCGAAGCACTTGACGAACAGATGCCTCAGAAAGAAGCGCTTGATTAAGGATCACAGACGCCTGAAAATAAAACTCTTGATAAAGAAATGCAGACGCCTGTAAAAGAACCTCTGAGAGAAACATCTGAGGAAACACAGAAGCCTGAGTAAGAAACAAATCCATTGGCTCCCACTTGTTTCTTAAAAATTGTTCACAGCAGAGAAACAACTGATTTAGATGAAATCGACAGTAAAAGCCTGAACGTAAGATTGGGCTTTGTATAAAAATTAAGGTACGGTCTAAGAATGAGATATCGGAATGAGTATTTAGTGATGTTGACTCCTAAAGGTTTACCAAATTGGAATTGTCTCTGCAAAGGAAGGGACGTTTGCCAGGCATTGAAAAAACTCGAACGACGCACTTGGTCGGAATGTTAAAATCTAGTCATCTCCAACGTCCTCCATTACAAACTGAACATCCTTGCGATGAGCCAAAAGGTGAAAAGTCTTTAGTGACAGAATCCTTGGAAAAAGAATCAATGCGTAGGACAGCTAGACTTTCTGGAAAACAAAAGTTAGGGATCCAGAAAATTGAAATGGAAATTCATAAATAAACTCAAGAGTGTTGCATCTTTTATAGAATCAGGAATGTGGTAACGGAAAGTAAAGGGTAATCTTTATTACCCTTTACTTTAACTTTAGTAACTTATGTTTCCTTGAACCATTTTTAAATTCGTTAATTTCCTTTTAAAGAAAATTAGATAGTGTCTTTTAATATGTCTCAAACAACATTTTTCTAGCTATGCTCACGACAGCTTGAGCTTATCAAAGCAGTGTATTGAAATTGAAAATGTGGGTATATATCAGACACCCAGATTTCAATACTTACTTCGACTGATCAGGAAACGGCTGATGCACAACCAGCACCCGCAGAAGGAAGGTCAAAAGGTAATTAGTTTAACCTAAATTTAAGCAGTGCTTTCATCTGAACAAAGAAACAAATTTGGGTGGAAGATACAAAAATGATAGCTTTAATTTTCAAACGTACGACTCATCAATTCAAGGAACCGCATTTCAAAATGAGTTATTACCTAAGACTGGTAGCAGTCATTTAAGACACGCAAGAAGTGATTGGAACGCTAGAAGCGAAGACCTTTATGAAAATCACTCTGTAGTAATCCATTATTTCAAATCTAGTGATTATGGTAATTCTAACTTCGGCAAATGTGGCTCATGAAATTAAGAGAGTATAGTTCGAAGTGAATTATTACCTAAAGCTCATGGCAACAATAAGGTGTGAGTAATCATTGCTCATGGCAACAATAAATGCCAGAAAAAATTGCAGTTTAACAAAGTCACTGTCATTACAACACAGTATTTATTATAAGGAAAACGTGACTCGTTATTTTCGCAAAACTTGCACCTAAAGAATATTAAAGCACATATTTTACATTTAAAGGACCTCACAAGAGGTTGCCAAATTGAAGAACATAAATTTTTAGTTCTTCAATATACTCATAGCTTCTTTTTGCCAGCTATAACAAAGAATTTCAGAATGCAGTTCAATTAACCGTGATTTTAGTGTATCGTATTTGCCCGTCACTGGTGGGTGCAAAACGATATCGCAAACGCTATTGAGAATATCAGACTCGATTACAGATATCACGTGATTGAATTTCTTTGTGTTCGGAAATAGTTCAACAAACGGGAATTTCTCAATTAACTAGTCATGAAATTAACGAAATTTCAGCAAAAGCTCCATCTGGGCAAAAGTTAACTACTGAACAAAAATGTAGTGATGACTTGCACCCTTATTTGCCACATTCTAAAAGTTTAGACATTGTTTTATTTGATCAAGAAACAGAAAGTGCTCTTTCAGCAAATGGTGAAATTACGAAAAGTTGAAAAGTGGGTCCCACTCGTCAAGAAGCGGCAACCGTGCAGTGAATAAACGAGGGCGTTAAAGATCTGGATTTGCTACGTAATGAAAGTGCAGTAATGACAACCGGTAAAGAGGTTGTGACTTGAATAGCTGATGTACTAGAAATGAAGTTAACTCAGATGATGGACTAGAATTTGTGTCAAGCAGGATTACCAAAATTAAAAGAACTCCTGAAAATTTAAAAACTAACCTGTCCTTCTAAGAAGACCGTGGTGGTTAAGATTCAACGCGAAGCACTTGACGAACAGATGCCTCAGAAAGAAGCGCTTGATTAAGGATCACAGACGCCTGAAAATAAAACTCTTGATAAAGAAATGCAGACGCCTGTAAAAGAACCTCTGAGAGAAACATCTGAGGAAACACAGAAGCCTGAGTAAGAAACAAATCCATTGGCTCCCACTTGTTTCTTAAAAATTGTTCACAGCAGAGAAACAACTGATTTAGATGAAATCGACAGTAAAAGCCTGAACGTAAGATTGGGCTTTGTATAAAAATTAAGGTACGGTCTAAGAATGAGATATCGGAATGAGTATTTAGTGATGTTGACTCCTAAAGGTTTACCAAATTGGAATTGTCTCTGCAAAGGAAGGGACGTTTGCCAGGCATTGAACAAACTCGAACGACGCACTTGGTCGGAATGTTAAAATCTAGTCATCTCCAACGTCCTCCATTACAAACTGAACATCCTTGCGATGAGCCAAAAGGTGAAAAGTCTTTAGTGACAGAATCCTTGGAAAAAGAATCAATGCGTAGGACAGCTAGACTTTCTGGAAAACAAAAGTTAGGGATCCAGAAAATTGAAATGGAAATTCATAAATAAACTCAAGAGTGTTGCATCTTTTATAGAATCAGGAATGTGGTAACGGAAAGTAAAGGGTAATCTTTATTACCCTTTACTTTAACTTTAGTAACTTATGTTTCCTTGAACCATTTTTAAATTCGTTAATTTCCTTTTAAAGAAAATTAGATAGTGTCTTTTAATATGTCTCAAACAACATTTTTCTAGCTATGCTCACGACAGCTTGAGCTTATCAAAGCAGTGTATTGAAATTGAAAATGTGGGTATATATCAGACACCCAGATTTCAATACTTACTTCGACTGATCAGGAAACGGCTGATGCACAACCAGCACCCGCAGAAGGAAGGTCAAAAGGTAATTAGTTTAACCTAAATTTAAGCAGTGCTTTCATCTGAACAAAGAAACAAATTTGGGTGGAAGATACAAAAATGATAGCTTTAATTTTCAAACGTACGACTCATCAATTCAAGGAACCGCATTTCAAAATGAGTTATTACCTAAGACTGGTAGCAGTCATTTAAGACACGCAAGAAGTGATTGGAACGCTAGAAGCGAAGACCTTTATGAAAATCACTCTGTAGTAATCCATTATTTCAAATCTAGTGATTATGGTAATTCTAACTTCGGCAAATGTGGCTCATGAAATTAAGAG
This sequence comes from Stegodyphus dumicola, assembly GCF_044657685.1. NCBI lineage: Eukaryota > Metazoa > Arthropoda > Arachnida > Araneae > Eresidae > Stegodyphus > Stegodyphus dumicola. Next base: position 12,781,378 of record NC_140769.1, read on the forward strand.
AGTATAGTTCGAAGTGAATTATTACCTAAAGCTCATGGCAACAATAAGGTGTGAGTAATCATTGCTCATGGCAACAATAAATGCCAGAAAAAATTGCAGTTTAACAAAGTCACTGTCATTACAACACAGTATTTATTATAAGGAAAACGTGACTCGTTATTTTCGCAAAACTTGCACCTAAAGAATATTAAAGCACATATTTTACATTTAAAGGACCTCACAAGAGGTTGCCAAATTGAAGAACATAAATTTTTAGTTCTTCAATATACTCATAGCTTCTTTTTGCCAGCTATAACAAAGAATTTCAGAATGCAGTTCAATTAACCGTGATTTTAGTGTATCGTATTTGCCCGTCACTGGTGGGTGCAAAACGATATCGCAAACGCTATTGAGAATATCAGACTCGATTACAGATATCACGTGATTGAATTTCTTTGTGTTCGGAAATAGTTCAACAAACGGGAATTTCTCAATTAACTAGTCATGAAATTAACGAAATTTCAGCAAAAGCTCCATCTGGGCAAAAGTTAACTACTGAACAAAAATGTAGTGATGACTTGCACCCTTATTTGCCACATTCTAAAAGTTTAGACATTGTTTTATTTGATCAAGAAACAGAAAGTGCTCTTTCAGCAAATGGTGAAATTACGAAAAGTTGAAAAGTGGGTCCCACTCGTCAAGAAGCGGCAACCGTGCAGTGAATAAACGAGGGCGTTAAACATCTGGATTTGCTACGTAATGAAAGTGCAGTAATGACAACCGGTAAAGAGGTTGTGACTTGAATAGCTGATGTACTAGAAATGAAGTTAACTCAGATGATGGACTAGAATTTGTGTCAAGCAGGATTACCAAAATTAAAAGAACTCCTGAAAATTTAAAAACTAACCTGTCCTTCTAAGAAGACCGTGGTGGTTAAGATTCAACGCGAAGCACTTGACGAACAGATGCCTCAGAAAGAAGCGCTTGATTAAGGATCACAGACGCCTGAAAATAAAACTCTTGATAAAGAAATGCAGACGCCTGTAAAAGAACCTCTGAGAGAAACATCTGAGGAAACACAGAAGCCTGAGTAAGAAACAAATCCATTGGCTCCCACTTGTTTCTTAAAAATTGTTCACAGCAGAGAAACAACTGATTTAGATGAAATCGACAGTAAAAGCCTGAACGTAAGATTGGGCTTTGTATAAAAATTAAGGTACGGTCTAAGAATGAGATATCGGAATGAGTATTTAGTGATGTTGACTCCTAAAGGTTTACCAAATTGGAATTGTCTCTGCAAAGGAAGGGACGTTTGCCAGGCATTGAACAAACTCGAATGACGCACTTGGTCGGAATGTTAAAATCTAGTCATCTCCAACGTCCTCCATTACAAACTGAACATCCTTGCGATGAGCCAAAAGGTGAAAAGTCTTTAGTGACAGAATCCTTGGAAAAAGAATCAATGCGTAGGACAGCTAGACTTTCTGGAAAACAAAAGTTAGGGATCCAGAAAATTGAAATGGAAATTCATAAATAAACTCAAGAGTGTTGCATCTTTTATAGAATCAGGAATGTGGTAACGGAAAGTAAAGGGTAATCTTTATTACCCTTTACTTTAACTTTAGTAACTTATGTTTCCGTGAACCATTTTTAAATTCGTTAATTTCCTTTTAAAGAAAATTAGATACTGTCTTTTAATATGTCTCAAACAACATTTTTCTAGCTATGCTCACGACAGCTTGAGCTTATCAAAGCAGTGTATTGAAATTGAAAATGTGGGTATATATCAGACACCCAGATTTCAATACTTACTTCGACTGATCAGGAAACGGCTGATGCACAACCAGCACCCGCAGAAGGAAGGTCAAAAGGTAATTAGTTTAACCTAAATTTAAGCAGTGCTTTTATCTGAACAAAGAAACAAATTTGGGTGGAAGATACAAAAATGATAGCTTTAATTTTCAAACGTACGACTCATCAATTCAAGGAACCGCATTTCAAAATGAGTTATTACCTAAGACTGGTAGCAGTCATTTAAGACACGCAAGAAGTGATTGGAACGCTAGAAGCGAAGACCTTTATGAAAATCACTCTGTAGTAATCCATTATTTCAAATCTAGTGATTATGGTAATTCTAACTTCGGCAAATGTGGCTCATGAAATTAAGAGAGTATAGTTCGAAGTGAATTATTACCTAAAGCTCATGGCAACAATAAGGTGTGAGTAATCATTGCTCATGGCAACAATAAATGCCAGAAAAAATTGCAGTTTAACAAAGTCACTGTCATTACAACACAGTATTTATAATAAGGAAAACGTGACTCGTTATTTTCGCAAAACTTGCACCTAAAGAATATTAAAGCACATATTTTACATTTAAAGGACCTCACAAGAGGTTGCCAAATTGAAGAACATAAATTTTTAGTTCTTCAATATACTCATAGCTTCTTTTTGCCAGCTATAACAAAGAATTTCAGAATGCAGTTCAATTAACCGTGATTTTAGTGTATCGTATTTGCCCGTCACTGGTGGGTGCAAAACGATATCGCAAACGCTATTGAGAATATCAGACTCGATTACAGATATCACGTGATTGAATTTCTTTGTGTTCGGAAATAGTTCAACAAACGGGAATTTCTCAATTAACTAGTCATGAAATTAACGAAATTTCAGCAAAAGCTCCATCTGGGCAAAAGTTAACTACTGAACAAAAATGTAGTGATGACTTGCACCCTTATTTGCCACATTCTAAAAGTTTAGACATTGTTTTATTTGATCAAGAAACAGAAAGTGCTCTTTCAGCAAATGGTGAAATTACGAAAAGTTGAAAAGTGGGTCCCACTCGTCAAGAAGCGGCAACCGTGCAGTGAATAAACGAGGGCGTTAAAGATCTGGATTTGCTACGTAATGAAAGTGCAGTAATGACAACCGGTAAAGAGGTTGTGACTTGAATAGCTGATGTACTAGAAATGAAGATAACTCAGATGATGGACTAGAATTTGTGTCAAGCAGGATTACCAAAATTAAAAGAACTCCTGAAAATTTAAAAACTAACCTGTCCTTCTAAGAAGACCGTGGTGGTTAAGATTCAACGCGAAGCACTTGACGAACAGATGCCTCAGAAAGAAGCGCTTGATTAAGGATCACAGACGCCTGAAAATAAAACTCTTGATAAAGAAATGCAGACGCCTGTAAAAGAACCTCTGAGAGAAACATCTGAGGAAACACAGAAGCCTGAGTAAGAAACAAATCCATTGGCTCCCACTTGTTTCTTAAAAATTGTTCACAGCAGAGAAACAACTGATTTAGATGAAATCGACAGTAAAAGCCTGAACGTAAGATTGGGCTTTGTATAAAAATTAAGGTACGGTCTAAGAATGAGATATCGGAATGAGTATTTAGTGATGTTGACTCCTAAAGGTTTACCAAATTGGAATTGCAAAGGAAGGGACGTTTGCCAGGCATTGAACAAACTCGAATGACGCACTTGGTCGGAATGTTAAAATCTAGTCATCTCCAACGTCCTCCATTACAAACTGAACATCCTTGCGATGAGCCAAAAGGTGAAAAGTCTTTAGTGACAGAATCCTTGGAAAAAGAATCAATGCGTAGGACAGCTAGACTTTCTGGAAAAGAAAGTTAGGGATCCAGAAAATTGAAATGGAAATTCATAAATAAACTCAAGAGTGTTGCATCTTTTATAGAATCAGGAATGTGGTAACGGAAAGTAAAAGGAAATCTTTATTACCCTTTACTTTAACTTTAGTAACTTATGTTTCCGTGAACTATTTTTAAATTCTTTATTGTCCTTTTAAAGAAAATTAGATACTGTCTTTTAATATGTCTCAAACAACATTTTTCTAGCTATGCTCACGACAGCTTGAGCTTATCAAAGCAGTGTATTGAAATTGAAAATGTGGGTATATATCAGACACCCAGATTTCAATACTTACTTCGACTGATCAGGAAACGGCTGATGCACAACCAGCACCCACAGAAGGAAGGTCAAAAGGTAATTAGTTTAACCTAAATTTAAGCAGTGCTTTCATCTGAACAAAGAAACAAATTTGGGTGGAAGATACAAAAATGATAGCTTTAATTTTCAAACGTACGACTCATCAATTCAAGGAACCGCATTTCAAAATGAGTTATTACCTAAGACTGGTAGCAGTCATTTAAGACACGCAAGAAGTGATTGGAACGCTAGAAGCGAAGACCTTTATGAAAATCACTCTGTAGTAATCCATTATTTCAAATCTAGTGATTATGGTAATTCTAACTTCGGCAAATGTGGCTCATGAAATTAAGAGAGTATAGTTCGAAGTGAATTATTACCTAAAGCTCATGGCAACAATAAGGTGTGAGTAATCATTGCTCATGGCAACAATAAATGCCAGAAAAAATTGCAGTTTAACAAAGTCATTGTCATTACAACACAGTATTTATTATAAGGAAAACGTGACTCGTTATTTTCGCAAAACTTGCACCTAAAGAATATTAAAGCACATATTTTACATTTAAAGGACCTCACAAGAGGTTGCCAAATTGAAGAACATAAATTTTTAGTTCTTCAATATACTCATAGCTTCTTTTTGCCAGCTATAACAAAGAATTTCAGAATGCAGTTCAATTAACCGTGATTTTAGTGTATCGTATTTGCCCGTCACTGGTGGGTGCAAAACGATATCGCAAACGCTATTGAGAATATCAGACTCGATTACAGATATCACGTGATTGAATTTCTTTGTGTTCGGAAATAGTTCAACAAACGGGAATTTCTCAATTAACTAGTCATGAAATTAACGAAATTTCAGCAAAAGTTCCATCTCGGCAAAAGTTAACTACTGAACAAAAATGTAGTGATGACTTGCACCCTTATTTGCCACATTCTAAAAGTTTAGACATCGTTTTATTTGATCAAGAAACAGAAAGTGCTCAATCAGCAAATGGTGAAATTACGAAAAGTTGAAAAGTGGGTCCCACTCGTCAAGAAGCGGCAACCGTGCAGTGAATAAACGAGGGCGTTAAAGATCTGGATTTGCTACGTAATGAAAGTGCAGTAATGACAACCGGTAAAGAGGTTGTGACTTGAATAGCTGATGTACTAGAAATGAAGATAACTCAGATGATGGCCTAGAATTTGTGTCAAGCAGCATTACCAAAATTAAAAGAACTCCTGAAAATTTAAAAACTAACCTGTCCTTCTAAGAAGACCGTGGTGGTTAAGATTCAACGCGAAGCACTTGACGAACAGATGCCTCAGAAAGAAGCGCTTGATTAAGGATCACAGACGCCTGAAAATAAAACTCTTGATAAAGAAATGCAGACGCCTGTAAAAGAACCTCTGAGAGAAACATCTGAGGAAACACAGAAGCCTGAGTAAGAAACAAATCCATTGGCTCCCACTTGTTTCTTAAAAATTGTTCACAGCAGAGAAACAACTGATTTAGATGAAATCGACAGTAAAAGCCTGAACGTAAGATTGGGCTTTGTATAAAAATTAAGGTACGGTCTAAGAATGAGATATCGGAATGAGTATTTAGTGATGTTGACTCCTAAAGGTTTACCAAATTGGAATTGTCTCTGCAAAGGAAGGGACGTTTGCCAGGCATTGAACAAACTCGAACGACGCACTTGGTCGGAATGTTAAAATCTAGTCATCTCCAACGTCCTCCATTACAAACTGAACATCCTTGCGATGAGCCAAAAGGTGAAAAGTCTTTAGTGACAGAATCCTTGGAAAAAGAATCAATGCGTAGGACAGCTAGACTTTCTGGAAAACAAAAGTTAGGGATCCAGAAAATTGAAATGGAAATTCATAAATAAACTCAAGAGTGTTGCATCTTTTATAGAATCAGGAATGTGGTAACGGAAAGTAAAGGGTAATCTTTATTACCCTTTACTTTAACTTTAGTAACTTATGTTTCCTTGAACCATTTTTAAATTCGTTAATTTCCTTTTAAAGAAAATTAGATAGTGTCTTTTAATATGTCTCAAACAACATTTTTCTAGCTATGCTCACGACAGCTTGAGCTTATCAAAGCAGTGTATTGAAATTGAAAATGTGGGTATATATCAGACACCCAGATTTCAATACTTACTTCGACTGATCAGGAAACGGCTGATGCACAACCAGCACCCGCAGAAGGAAGGTCAAAAGGTAATTAGTTTAACCTAAATTTAAGCAGTGCTTTCATCTGAACAAAGAAACAAATTTGGGTGGAAGATACAAAAATGATAGCTTTAATTTTCAAACGTACGACTCATCAATTCAAGGAACCGCATTTCAAAATGAGTTATTACCTAAGACTGGTAGCAGTCATTTAAGACACGCAAGAAGTGATTGGAACGCTAGAAGCGAAGACCTTTATGAAAATCACTCTGTAGTAATCCATTATTTCAAATCTAGTGATTATGGTAATTCTAACTTCGGCAAATGTGGCTCATGAAATTAAGAGAGTATAGTTCGAAGTGAATTATTACCTAAAGCTCATGGCAACAATAAGGTGTGAGTAATCATTGCTCATGGCAACAATAAATGCCAGAAAAAATTGCAGTTTAACAAAGTCACTGTCATTACAACACAGTATTTATTATAAGGAAAACGTGACTCGTTATTTTCGCAAAACTTGCACCTAAAGAATATTAAAGCACATATTTTACATTTAAAGGACCTCACAAGAGGTTGCCAAATTGAAGAACATAAATTTTTAGTTCTTCAATATACTCATAGCTTCTTTTTGCCAGCTATAACAAAGAATTTCAGAATGCAGTTCAATTAACCGTGATTTTAGTGTATCGTATTTGCCCGTCACTGGTGGGTGCAAAACGATATCGCAAACGCTATTGAGAATATCAGACTCGATTACAGATATCACGTGATTGAATTTCTTTGTGTTCGGAAATAGTTCAACAAACGGGAATTTCTCAATTAACTAGTCATGAAATTAACGAAATTTCAGCAAAAGCTCCATCTGGGCAAAAGTTAACTACTGAACAAAAATGTAGTGATGACTTGCACCCTTATTTGCCACATTCTAAAAGTTTAGACATTGTTTTATTTGATCAAGAAACAGAAAGTGCTCTTTCAGCAAATGGTGAAATTACGAAAAGTTGAAAAGTGGGTCCCACTCGTCAAGAAGCGGCAACCGTGCAGTGAATAAACGAGGGCGTTAAAGATCTGGATTTGCTACGTAATGAAAGTGCAGTAATGACAACCGGTAAAGAGGTTGTGACTTGAATAGCTGATGTACTAGAAATGAAGTTAACTCAGATGATGGACTAGAATTTGTGTCAAGCAGGATTACCAAAATTAAAAGAACTCCTGAAAATTTAAAAACTAACCTGTCCTTCTAAGAAGACCGTGGTGGTTAAGATTCAACGCGAAGCACTTGACGAACAGATGCCTCAGAAAGAAGCGCTTGATTAAGGATCACAGACGCCTGAAAATAAAACTCTTGATAAAGAAATGCAGACGCCTGTAAAAGAACCTCTGAGAGAAACATCTGAGGAAACACAGAAGCCTGAGTAAGAAACAAATCCATTGGCTCCCACTTGTTTCTTAAAAATTGTTCACAGCAGAGAAACAACTGATTTAGATGAAATCGACAGTAAAAGCCTGAACGTAAGATTGGGCTTTGTATAAAAATTAAGGTACGGTCTAAGAATGAGATATCGGAATGAGTATTTAGTGATGTTGACTCCTAAAGGTTTACCAAATTGGAATTGTCTCTGCAAAGGAAGGGACGTTTGCCAGGCATTGAACAAACTCGAATGACGCACTTGGTCGGAATGTTAAAATCTAGTCATCTCCAACGTCCTCCATTACAAACTGAACATCCTTGCGATGAGCCAAAAGGTGAAAAGTCTTTAGTGACAGAATCCTTGGAAAAAGAATCAATGCGTAGGACAGCTAGACTTTCTGGAAAACAAAAGTTAGGGATCCAGAAAATTGAAATGGAAATTCATAAATAAACTCAAGAGTGTTGCATCTTTTATAGAATCAGGAATGTGGTAACGGAAAGTAAAGGGTAATCTTTATTACCCTTTACTTTAACTTTAGTAACTTATGTTTCCGTGAACCATTTTTAAATTCGTTAATTTCCTTTTAAAGAAAATTAGATACTGTCTTTTAATATGTCTCAAACAACATTTTTCTAGCTATGCTCACGACAGCTTGAGCTTATCAAAGCAGTGTATTGAAATTGAAAATGTGGGTATATATCAGACACCCAGATTTCAATACTTACTTCGACTGATCAGGAAACGGCTGATGCACAACCAGCACCCGCAGAAGGAAGGTCAAAAGGTAATTAGTTTAACCTAAATTTAAGCAGTGCTTTTATCTGAACAAAGAAACAAATTTGGGTGGAAGATACAAAAATGATAGCTTTAATTTTCAAACGTACGACTCATCAATTCAAGGAACCGCATTTCAAAATGAGTTATTACCTAAGACTGGTAGCAGTCATTTAAGACACGCAAGAAGTGATTGGAACGCTAGAAGCGAAGACCTTTATGAAAATCACTCTGTAGTAATCCATTATTTCAAATCTAGTGATTATGGTAATTCTAACTTCGGCAAATGTGGCTCATGAAATTAAGAGAGTATAGTTCGAAGTGAATTATTACCTAAAGCTCATGGCAACAATAAGGTGTGAGTAATCATTGCTCATGGCAACAATAAATGCCAGAAAAAATTGCAGTTTAACAAAGTCACTGTCATTACAACACAGTATTTATAATAAGGAAAACGTGACTCGTTATTTTCGCAAAACTTGCACCTAAAGAATATTAAAGCACATATTTTACATTTAAAGGACCTCACAAGAGGTTGCCAAATTGAAGAACATAAATTTTTAGTTCTTCAATATACTCATAGCTTCTTTTTGCCAGCTATAACAAAGAATTTCAGAATGCAGTTCAATTAACCGTGATTTTAGTGTATCGTATTTGCCCGTCACTGGTGGGTGCAAAACGATATCGCAAACGCTATTGAGAATATCAGACTCGATTACAGATATCACGTGATTGAATTTCTTTGTGTTCGGAAATAGTTCAACAAACGGGAATTTCTCAATTAACTAGTCATGAAATTAACGAAATTTCAGCAAAAGCTCCATCTGGGCAAAAGTTAACTACTGAACAAAAATGTAGTGATGACTTGCACCCTTATTTGCCACATTCTAAAAGTTTAGACATTGTTTTATTTGATCAAGAAACAGAAAGTGCTCTTTCAGCAAATGGTGAAATTACGAAAAGTTGAAAAGTGGGTCCCACTCGTCAAGAAGCGGCAACCGTGCAGTGAATAAACGAGGGCGTTAAAGATCTGGATTTGCTACGTAATGAAAGTGCAGTAATGACAACCGGTAAAGAGGTTGTGACTTGAATAGCTGATGTACTAGAAATGAAGATAACTCAGATGATGGACTAGAATTTGTGTCAAGCAGGATTACCAAAATTAAAAGAACTCCTGAAAATTTAAAAACTAACCTGTCCTTCTAAGAAGACCGTGGTGGTTAAGATTCAACGCGAAGCACTTGACGAACAGATGCCTCAGAAAGAAGCGCTTGATTAAGGATCACAGACGCCTGAAAATAAAACTCTTGATAAAGAAATGCAGACGCCTGTAAAAGAACCTCTGAGAGAAACATCTGAGGAAACACAGAAGCCTGAGTAAGAAACAAATCCATTGGCTCCCACTTGTTTCTTAAAAATTGTTCACAGCAGAGAAACAACTGATTTAGATGAAATCGACAGTAAAAGCCTGAACGTAAGATTGGGCTTTGTATAAAAATTAAGGTACGGTCTAAGAATGAGATATCGGAATGAGTATTTAGTGATGTTGACTCCTAAAGGTTTACCAAATTGGAATTGCAAAGGAAGGGACGTTTGCCAGGCATTGAACAAACTCGAATGACGCACTTGGTCGGAATGTTAAAATCTAGTCATCTCCAACGTCCTCCATTACAAACTGAACATCCTTGCGATGAGCCAAAAGGTGAAAAGTCTTTAGTGACAGAATCCTTGGAAAAAGAATCAATGCGTAGGACAGCTAGACTTTCTGGAAAAGAAAGTTAGGGATCCAGAAAATTGAAATGGAAATTCATAAATAAACTCAAGAGTGTTGCATCTTTTATAGAATCAGGAATGTGGTAACGGAAAGTAAAGGGTAATCTTTATTACCCTTTACTTTAACTTTAGTAACTTATGTTTCCGTGAACCATTTTTAAATTCGTTAATTTCCTTTTAAAGAAAATTAGATACTGTCTTTTAATATGTCTCAAACAACATTTTTCTAGCTATGCTCACGACAGCTTGAGCTTATCAAAGCAGTGTATTGAAATTGAAAATGTGGGTATATATCAGACACCCAGATTTCAATACTTACTTCGACTGATCAGGAAACGGCTGATGCACAACCAGCACCCGCAGAAGGAAGGTCAAAAGGTAATTAGTTTAACCTAAATTTAAGCAGTGCTTTCATCTGAACAAAGAAACAAATTTGGGTGGAAGATACAAAAATGATAGCTTTAATTTTCAAACGTACGACTCATCAATTCAAGGAACCGCATTTCAAAATGAGTTATTACCTAAGACTGGTAGCAGTCATTTAAGACACGCAAGAAGTGATTGGAACGCTAGAAGCGAAGACTTTTATGAAAATCACTCTGTAGTAATCCATTATTTCAAATCTAGTGATTATGGTAATTCTAACTTCGGCAAATGTGGCTCATGAAATTAAGAGAGTATAGTTCGAAGTGAATTATTACCTAAAGCTCATGGCAACAATAAGGTGTGAGTAATCATTGCTCATGGCAACAATAAATGCCAGAAAAAATTGCAGTTTAACAAAGTCATTGTCATTACAACACAGTATTTATTATAAGGAAAACGTGACTCGTTATTTTCGCAAAACTTGCACCTAAAGAATATTAAAGCACATATTTTACATTTAAAGGACCTCACAAGAGGTTGCCAAATTGAAGAACATAAATTTTTAGTTCTTCAATATACTCATAGCTTCTTTTTGCCAGCTATAACAAAGAATTTCAGAATGCAGTTCAATTAACCGTGATTTTAGTGTATCGTATTTGCCCGTCACTGGTGGGTGCAAAACGATATCGCAAACGCTATTGAGAATATCAGACTCGATTACAGATATCACGTGATTGAATTTCTTTGTGTTCGGAAATAGTTCAACAAACGGGAATTTCTCAATTAACTAGTCATGAAATTAACGAAATTTCAGCAAAAGCTCCATCTGGGCAAAAGTTAACTACTGAACAAAAATGTAGTGATGACTTGCACCCTTATTTGCCACATTCTAAAAGTTTAGACATCGTTTTATTTGATCAAGAAACAGAAAGTGCTCAATCAGCAAATGGTGAAATTACGAAAAGTTGAAAAGTGGGTCCCACTCGTCAAGAAGCGGCAACCGTGCAGTGAATAAACGAGGGCGTTAAAGATCTGGATTTGCTACGTAATGAAAGTGCAGTAATGACAACCGGTAAAGAGGTTGTGACTTGAATAGCTGATGTACTAGAAATGAAGATAACTCAGATGATGGCCTAGAATTTGTGTCAAGCAGCATTACCAAAATTAAAAGAACTCCTGAAAATTTAAAAACTAACCTGTCCTTCTAAGAAGACCGTGGTGGTTAAGATTCAACGCGAAGCACTTGACGAACAGATGCCTCAGAAAGAAGCGCTTGATTAAGGATCACAGACGCCTGAAAATAAAACTCTTGATAAAGAAATGCAGACGCCTGTAAAAGAACCTCTGAGAGAAACATCTGAGGAAACACAGAAGCCTGAGTAAGAAACAAATCCATTGGCTCCCACTTGTTTCTTAAAAATTGTTCACAGCAGAGAAACAACTGATTTAGATGAAATCGACAGTAAAAGCCTGAACGTAAGATTGGGCTTTGTATAAAAATTAAGGTACGGTCTAAGAATGAGATATCGGAATGAGTATTTAGTGATGTTGACTCCTAAAGGTTTACCAAATTGGAATTGTCTCTGCAAAGGAAGGGACGTTTGCCAGGCATTGAACAAACTCGAATGACGCACTTGGTCGGAATGTTAAAATCTAGTCATCTCCAACGTCCTCCATTACAAACTGAACATCCTTGCGATGAGCCAAAAGGTGAAAAGTCTTTAGTGACAGAATCCTTGGAAAAAGAATCAATGCGTAGGACAGCTAGACTTTCTGGAAAACAAAAGTTAGGGATCCAGAAAATTGAAATGGAAATTCATAAATAAACTCAAGAGTGTTGCATCTTTTATAGAATCAGGAATGTGGTAACGGAAAGTAAAGGGTAATCTTTATTACCCTTTACTTTAACTTTAGTAACTTATGTTTCCTTGAACCATTTTTAAATTCGTTAATTTCCTTTTAAAGAAAATTAGATAGTGTCTTTTAATATGTCTCAAACAACATTTTTCTAGCTATGCTCACGACAGCTTGAGCTTATCAAAGCAGTGTATTGAAATTGAAAATGTGGGTATATATCAGACACCCAGATTTCAATACTTACTTCGACTGATCAGGAAACGGCTGATGCACAACCAGCACCCGCAGAAGGAAGGTCAAAAGGTAATTAGTTTAACCTAAATTTAAGCAGTGCTTTCATCTGAACAAAGAAACAAATTTGGGTGGAAGATACAAAAATGATAGCTTTAATTTTCAAACGTACGACTCATCAATTCAAGGAACCGCATTTCAAAATGAGTTATTACCTAAGACTGGTAGCAGTCATTTAAGACACGCAAGAAGTGATTGGAACGCTAGAAGCGAAGACCTTTATGAAAATCACTCTGTAGTAATCCATTATTTCAAATCTAGTGATTATGGTAATTCTAACTTCGGCAAATGTGGCTCATGAAATTAAGAGAGTATAGTTCGAAGTGAATTATTACCTAAAGCTCATGGCAACAATAAGGTGTGAGTAATCATTGCTCATGGCAACAATAAATGCCAGAAAAAATTGCAGTTTAACAAAGTCATTGTCATTACAACACAGTATTTATTATAAGGAAAACGTGACTCGTTATTTTCGCAAAACTTGCACCTAAAGAATATTAAAGCACATATTTTACATTTAAAGGACCTCACAAGAGGTTGCCAAATTGAAGAACATAAATTTTTAGTTCTTCAATATACTCATAGCTTCTTTTTGCCAGCTATAACAAAGAATTTCAGAATGCAGTTCAATTAACCGTGATTTTAGTGTATCGTATTTGCCCGTCACTGGTGGGTGCAAAACGATATCGCAAACGCTATTGAGAATATCAGACTCGATTACAGATATCACGTGATTGAATTTCTTTGTGTTCGGAAATAGTTCAACAAACGGGAATTTCTCAATTAACTAGTCATGAAATTAACGAAATTTCAGCAAAAGCTCCATCTGGGCAAAAGTTAACTACTGAACAAAAATGTAGTGATGACTTGCACCCTTATTTGCCACATTCTAAAAGTTTAGACATTGTTTTATTTGATCAAGAAACAGAAAGTGCTCTTTCAGCAAATGGTGAAATTACGAAAAGTTGAAAAGTGGGTCCCACTCGTCAAGAAGCGGCAACCGTGCAGTGAATAAACGAGGGCGTTAAAGATCTGGATTTGCTACGTAATGAAAGTGCAGTAATGACAACCGGTAAAGAGGTTGTGACTTGAATAGCTGATGTACTAGAAATGAAGATAACTCAGATGATGGACTAGAATTTGTGTCAAGCAGGATTACCAAAATTAAAAGAACTCCTGAAAATTTAAAAACTAACCTGTCCTTCTAAGAAGACCGTGGTGGTTAAGATTCAACGCGAAGCACTTGACGAACAGATGCCTCAGAAAGAAGCGCTTGATTAAGGATCACAGACGCCTGAAAATAAAACTCTTGATAAAGAAATGCAGACGCCTGTAAAAGAACCTCTGAGAGAAACATCTGAGGAAACACAGAAGCCTGAGTAAGAAACAAATCCATTGGCTCCCACTTGTTTCTTAAAAATTGTTCACAGCAGAGAAACAACTGATTTAGATGAAATCGACAGTAAAAGCCTGAACGTAAGATTGGGCTTTGTATAAAAATTAAGGTACGGTCTAAGAATGAGATATCGGAATGAGTATTTAGTGATGTTGACTCCTAAAGGTTTACCAAATTGGAATTGCAAAGGAAGGGACGTTTGCCAGGCATTGAACAAACTCGAATGACGCACTTGGTCGGAATGTTAAAATCTAGTCATCTCCAACGTCCTCCATTACAAACTGAACATCCTTGCGATGAGCCAAAAGGTGAAAAGTCTTTAGTGACAGAATCCTTGGAAAAAGAATCAATGCGTAGGACAGCTAGACTTTCTGGAAAAGAAAGTTAGGGATCCAGAAAATTGAAATGGAAATTCATAAATAAACTCAAGAGTGTTGCATCTTTTATAGAATCAGGAATGTGGTAACGGAAAGTAAAGGGTAATCTTTATTACCCTTTACTTTAACTTTAGTAACTTATGTTTCCGTGAACCATTTTTAAATTCGTTAATTTCCTTTTAAAGAAAATTAGATACTGTCTTTTAATATGTCTCAAACAACATTTTTCTAGCTATGCTCACGACAGCTTGAGCTTATCAAAGCAGTGTATTGAAATTGAAAATGTGGGTATATATCAGACACCCAGATTTCAATACTTACTTCGACTGATCAGGAAACGGCTGATGCACAACCAGCACCCGCAGAAGGAAGGTCAAAAGGTAATTAGTTTAACCTAAATTTAAGCAGTGCTTTCATCTGAACAAAGAAACAAATTTGGGTGGAAGATACAAAAATGATAGCTTTAATTTTCAAACGTACGACTCATCAATTCAAGGAACCGCATTTCAAAATGAGTTATTACCTAAGACTGGTAGCAGTCATTTAAGACACGCAAGAAGTGATTGGAACGCTAGAAGCGAAGACCTTTATGAAAATCACTCTGTAGTAATCCATTATTTCAAATCTAGTGATTATGGTAATTCTAACTTCGGCAAATGTGGCTCATGAAATTAAGAGAGTATAGTTCGAAGTGAATTATTACCTAAAGCTCATGGCAACAATAAGGTGTGAGTAATCATTGCTCATGGCAACAATAAATGCCAGAAAAAATTGCAGTTTAACAAAGTCATTGTCATTACAACACAGTATTTATTATAAGGAAAACGTGACTCGTTATTTTCGCAAAACTTGCACCTAAAGAATATTAAAGCACATATTTTACATTTAAAGGACCTCACAAGAGGTTGCCAAATTGAAGAACATAAATTTTTAGTTCTTCAATATACTCATAGCTTCTTTTTGCCAGCTATAACAAAGAATTTCAGAATGCAGTTCAATTAACCGTGATTTTAGTGTATCGTATTTGCCCGTCACTGGTGGGTGCAAAACGATATCGCAAACGCTATTGAGAATATCAGACTCGATTACAGATATCACGTGATTGAATTTCTTTGTGTTCGGAAATAGTTCAACAAACGGGAATTTCTCAATTAACTAGTCATGAAATTAACGAAATTTCAGCAAAAGCTCCATCTGGGCAAAAGTTAACTACTGAACAAAAATGTAGTGATGACTTGCACCCTTATTTGCCACATTCTAAAAGTTTAGACATTGTTTTATTTGATCAAGAAACAGAAAGTGCTCTTTCAGCAAATGGTGAAATTACGAAAAGTTGAAAAGTGGGTCCCACTCGTCAAGAAGCGGCAACCGTGCAGTGAATAAACGAGGGCGTTAAAGATCTGGATTTGCTACGTAATGAAAGTGCAGTAATGACAACCGGTAAAGAGGTTGTGACTTGAATAGCTGATGTACTAGAAATGAAGATAACTCAGATGATGGACTAGAATTTGTGTCAAGCAGGATTACCAAAATTAAAAGAACTCCTGAAAATTTAAAAACTAACCTGTCCTTCTAAGAAGACCGTGGTGGTTAAGATTCAACGCGAAGCACTTGACGAACAGATGCCTCAGAAAGAAGCGCTTGATTAAGGATCAGAGACGCCTGAAAATAAAACTCTTGATAAAGAAATGCAGACGCCTGTAAAAGAACCTCTGAGAGAAACATCTGAGGAAACACAGAAGCCTGAGTAAGAAACAAATCCATTGGCTCCCACTTGTTTCTTAAAAATTGTTCACAGCAGAGAAACAACTGATTTAGATGAAATCGACAGTAAAAGCCTGAACGTAAGATTGGGCTTTGTATAAAAATTAAGGTACGGTCTAAGAATGAGATATCGGAATGAGTATTTAGTGATGTTGACTCCTAAAGGTTTACCAAATTGGAATTGCAAAGGAAGGGACGTTTGCCAGGCATTGAACAAACTCGAATGACGCACTTGGTCGGAATGTTAAAATCTAGTCATCTCCAACGTCCTCCATTACAAACTGAACATCCTTGCGATGAGCCAAAAGGTGAAAAGTCTTTAGTGACAGAATCCTTGGAAAAAGAATCAATGCGTAGGACAGCTAGACTTTCTGGAAAAGAAAGTTAGGGATCCAGAAAATTGAAATGGAAATTCATAAATAAACTCAAGAGTGTTGCATCTTTTATAGAATCAGGAATGTGGTAACGGAAAGTAAAGGGTAATCTTTATTACCCTTTACTTTAACTTTAGTAACTTATGTTTCCGTGAACCATTTTTAAATTCGTTAATTTCCTTTTAAAGAAAATTAGATACTGTCTTTTAATATGTCTCAAACAACATTTTTCTAGCTATGCTCACGACAGCTTGAGCTTATCAAAGCAGTGTATTGAAATTGAAAATGTGGGTATATATCAGACACCCAGATTTCAATACTTACTTCGACTGATCAGGAAACGGCTGATGCACAACCAGCACCCGCAGAAGGAAGGTCAAAAGGTAATTAGTTTAACCTAAATTTAAGCAGTGCTTTCATCTGAACAAAGAAACAAATTTGGGTGGAAGATACAAAAATGATAGCTTTAATTTTCAAACGTACGACTCATCAATTCAAGGAACCGCATTTCAAAATGAGTTATTACCTAAGACTGGTAGCAGTCATTTAAGACACGCAAGAAGTGATTGGAACGCTAGAAGCGAAGACCTTTATGAAAATCACTCTGTAGTAATCCATTATTTCAAATCTAGTGATTATGGTAATTCTAACTTCGGCAAATGTGGCTCATGAAATTAAGAGAGTATAGTTCGAAGTGAATTATTACCTAAAGCTCATGGCAACAATAAGGTGTGAGTAATCATTGCTCATGGCAACAATAAATGCCAGAAAAAATTGCAGTTTAACAAAGTCATTGTCATTACAACACAGTATTTATTATAAGGAAAACGTGACTCGTTATTTTCGCAAAACTTGCACCTAAAGAATATTAAAGCACATATTTTACATTTAAAGGACCTCACAAGAGGTTGCCAAATTGAAGAACATAAATTTTTAGTTCTTCAATATACTCATAGCTTCTTTTTGCCAGCTATAACAAAGAATTTCAGAATGCAGTTCAATTAACCGTGATTTTAGTGTATCGTATTTGCCCGTCACTGGTGGGTGCAAAACGATATCGCAAACGCTATTGAGAATATCAGACTCGATTACAGATATCACGTGATTGAATTTCTTTGTGTTCGGAAATAGTTCAACAAACGGGAATTTCTCAATTAACTAGTCATGAAATTAACGAAATTTCAGCAAAAGCTCCATCTGGGCAAAAGTTAACTACTGAACAAAAATGTAGTGATGACTTGCACCCTTATTTGCCACATTCTAAAAGTTTAGACATCGTTTTATTTGATCAAGAAACAGAAAGTGCTCAATCAGCAAATGGTGAAATTACGAAAAGTTGAAAAGTGGGTCCCACTCGTCAAGAAGCGGCAACCGTGCAGTGAATAAACGAGGGCGTTAAAGATCTGGATTTGCTACGTAATGAAAGTGCAGTAATGACAACCGGTAAAGAGGTTGTGACTTGAATAGCTGATGTACTAGAAATGAAGATAACTCAGATGATGGCCTAGAATTTGTGTCAAGCAGCATTACCAAAATTAAAAGAACTCCTGAAAATTTAAAAACTAACCTGTCCTTCTAAGAAGACCGTGGTGGTTAAGATTCAACGCGAAGCACTTGACGAACAGATGCCTCAGAAAGAAGCGCTTGATTAAGGATCACAGACGCCTGAAAATAAAACTCTTGATAAAGAAATGCAGACGCCTGTAAAAGAACCTCTGAGAGAAACATCTGAGGAAACACAGAAGCCTGAGTAAGAAACAAATCCATTGGCTCCCACTTGTTTCTTAAAAATTGTTCACAGCAGAGAAACAACTGATTTAGATGAAATCGACAGTAAAAGCCTGAACGTAAGATTGGGCTTTGTATAAAAATTAAGGTACGGTCTAAGAATGAGATATCGGAATGAGTATTTAGTGATGTTGACTCCTAAAGGTTTACCAAATTGGAATTGTCTCTGCAAAGGAAGGGACGTTTGCCAGGCATTGAACAAACTCGAATGACGCACTTGGTCGGAATGTTAAAATCTAGTCATCTCCAACGTCCTCCATTACAAACTGAACATCCTTGCGATGAGCCAAAAGGTGAAAAGTCTTTAGTGACAGAATCCTTGGAAAAAGAATCAATGCGTAGGACAGCTAGACTTTCTGGAAAACAAAAGTTAGGGATCCAGAAAATTGAAATGGAAATTCATAAATAAACTCAAGAGTGTTGCATCTTTTATAGAATCAGGAATGTGGTAACGGAAAGTAAAGGGTAATCTTTATTACCCTTTACTTTAACTTTAGTAACTTATGTTTCCGTGAACCATTTTTAAATTCGTTAATTTCCTTTTAAAGAAAATTAGATACTGTCTTTTAATATGTCTCAAACAACATTTTTCTAGCTATGCTCACGACAGCTTGAGCTTATCAAAGCAGTGTATTGAAATTGAAAATGTGGGTATATATCAGACACCCAGATTTCAATACTTACTTCGACTGATCAGGAAACGGCTGATGCACAACCAGCACCCGCAGAAGGAAGGTCAAAAGGTAATTAGTTTAACCTAAATTTAAGCAGTGCTTTCATCTGAACAAAGAAACAAATTTGGGTGGAAGATACAAAAATGATAGCTTTAATTTTCAAACGTACGACTCATCAATTCAAGGAACCGCATTTCAAAATGAGTTATTACCTAAGACTGGTAGCAGTCATTTAAGACACGCAAGAAGTGATTGGAACGCTAGAAGCGAAGACCTTTATGAAAATCACTCTGTAGTAATCCATTATTTCAAATCTAGTGATTATGGTAATTCTAACTTCGGCAAATGTGGCTCATGAAATTAAGAGAGTATAGTTCGAAGTGAATTATTACCTAAAGCTCATGGCAACAATAAGGTGTGAGTAATCATTGCTCATGGCAACAATAAATGCCAGAAAAAATTGCAGTTTAACAAAGTCATTGTCATTACAACACAGTATTTATTATAAGGAAAACGTGACTCGTTATTTTCGCAAAACTTGCACCTAAAGAATATTAAAGCACATATTTTACATTTAAAGGACCTCACAAGAGGTTGCCAAATTGAAGAACATAAATTTTTAGTTCTTCAATATACTCATAGCTTCTTTTTGCCAGCTATAACAAAGAATTTCAGAATGCAGTTCAATTAACCGTGATTTTAGTGTATCGTATTTGCCCGTCACTGGTGGGTGCAAAACGATATCGCAAACGCTATTGAGAATATCAGACTCGATTACAGATATCACGTGATTGAATTTCTTTGTGTTCGGAAATAGTTCAACAAACGGGAATTTCTCAATTAACTAGTCATGAAATTAACGAAATTTCAGCAAAAGCTCCATCTGGGCAAAAGTTAACTACTGAACAAAAATGTAGTGATGACTTGCACCCTTATTTGCCACATTCTAAAAGTTTAGACATTGTTTTATTTGATCAAGAAACAGAAAGTGCTCAATCAGCAAATGGTGAAATTACGAAAAGTTGAAAAGTGGGTCCCACTCGTCAAGAAGCGGCAACCGTGCAGTGAATAAACGAGGGCGTTAAAGATCTGGATTTGCTACGTAATGAAAGTGCAGTAATGACAACCGGTAAAGAGGTTGTGACTTGAATAGCTGATGTACTAGAAATGAAGATAACTCAGATGATGGCCTAGAATTTGTGTCAAGCAGCATTACCAAAATTAAAAGAACTCCTGAAAATTTAAAAACTAACCTGTCCTTCTAAGAAGACCGTGGTGGTTAAGATTCAACGCGAAGCACTTGACGAACAGATGCCTCAGAAAGAAGCGCTTGATTAAGGATCACAGACGCCTGAAAATAAAACTCTTGATAAAGAAATGCAGACGCCTGTAAAAGAACCTCTGAGAGAAACATCTGAGGAAACACAGAAGCCTGAGTAAGAAACAAATCCATTGGCTCCCACTTGTTTCTTAAAAATTGTTCACAGCAGAGAAACAACTGATTTAGATGAAATCGACAGTAAAAGCCTGAACGTAAGATTGGGCTTTGTATAAAAATTAAGGTACGGTCTAAGAATGAGATATCGGAATGAGTATTTAGTGATGTTGACTCCTAAAGGTTTACCAAATTGGAATTGTCTCTGCAAAGGAAGGGACGTTTGCCAGGCATTGAACAAACTCGAATGACGCACTTGGTCGGAATGTTAAAATCTAGTCATCTCCAACGTCCTCCATTACAAACTGAACATCCTTGCGATGAGCCAAAAGGTGAAAAGTCTTTAGTGACAGAATCCTTGGAAAAAGAATCAATGCGTAGGACAGCTAGACTTTCTGGAAAACAAAAGTTAGGGATCCAGAAAATTGAAATGGAAATTCATAAATAAACTCAAGAGTGTTGCATCTTTTATAGAATCAGGAATGTGGTAACGGAAAGTAAAGGGTAATCTTTATTACCCTTTACTTTAACTTTAGTAACTTATGTTTCCGTGCACCATTTTTAAATTCGTTAATTTCCTTTTAAAGAAAATTAGATACTGTCTTTTAATATGTCTCAAACAACATTTTTCTAGCTATGCTCACGACAGCTTGAGCTTATCAAAGCAGTGTATTGAAATTGAAAATGTGGGTATATATCAGACACCCAGATTTCAATACTTACTTCGACTGATCAGGAAACGGCTGATGCACAACCAGCACCCGCAGAAGGAAGGTCAAAAGGTAATTAGTTTAACCTAAATTTAAGCAGTGCTTTCATCTGAACAAAGAAACAAATTTGGGTGGAAGATACAAAAATGATAGCTTTAATTTTCAAACGTACGACTCATCAATTCAAGGAACCGCATTTCAAAATGAGTTATTACCTAAGACTGGTAGCAGTCATTTAAGACACGCAAGAAGTGATTGGAACGCTAGAAGCGAAGACCTTTATGAAAATCACTCTGTAGTAATCCATTATTTCAAATCTAGTGATTATGGTAATTCTAACTTCGGCAAATGTGGCTCATGAAATTAAGAGAGTATAGTTCGAAGTGAATTATTACCTAAAGCTCATGGCAACAATAAGGTGTGAGTAATCATTGCTCATGGCAACAATAAATGCCAGAAAAAATTGCAGTTTAACAAAGTCATTGTCATTACAACACAGTATTTATTATAAGGAAAACGTGACTCGTTATTTTCGCAAAACTTGCACCTAAAGAATATTAAAGCACATATTTTACATTTAAAGGACCTCACAAGAGGTTGCCAAATTGAAGAACATAAATTTTTAGTTCTTCAATATACTCATAGCTTCTTTTTGCCAGCTATAACAAAGAATTTCAGAATGCAGTTCAATTAACCGTGATTTTAGTGTATCGTATTTGCCCGTCACTGGTGGGTGCAAAACGATATCGCAAACGCTATTGAGAATATCAGACTCGATTACAGATATCACGTGATTGAATTTCTTTGTGTTCGGAAATAGTTCAACAAACGGGAATTTCTCAATTAACTAGTCATGAAATTAACGAAATTTCAGCAAAAGCTCCATCTGGGCAAAAGTTAACTACTGAACAAAAATGTAGTGATGACTTGCACCCTTATTTGCCACATTCTAAAAGTTTAGACATCGTTTTATTTGATCAAGAAACAGAAAGTGCTCTTTCAGCAAATGGTGAAATTACGAAAAGTTGAAAAGTGGGTCCCACTCGTCAAGAAGCGGCAACCGTGCAGTGAATAAACGAGGGCGTTAAAGATCTGGATTTGCTACGTAATGAAAGTGCAGTAATGACAACCGGTAAAGAGGTTGTGACTTGAATAGCTGATGTACTAGAAATGAAGATAACTCAGATGATGGACTAGAATTTGTGTCAAGCAGGATTACCAAAATTAAAAGAACTCCTGAAAATTTAAAAACTAACCTGTCCTTCTAAGAAGACCGTGGTGGTTAAGATTCAACGCGAAGCACTTGACGAACAGATGCCTCAGAAAGAAGCGCTTGATTAAGGATCACAGACGCCTGAAAATAAAACTCTTGATAAAGAAATGCAGACGCCTGTAAAAGAACCTCTGAGAGAAACATCTGAGGAAACACAGAAGCCTGAGTAAGAAACAAATCCATTGGCTCCCACTTGTTTCTTAAAAATTGTTCACAGCAGAGAAACAACTGATTTAGATGAAATCGACAGTAAAAGCCTGAACGTAAGATTGGGCTTTGTATAAAAATTAAGGTACGGTCTAAGAATGAGATATCGGAATGAGTATTTAGTGATGTTGACTCCTAAAGGTTTACCAAATTGGAATTGCAAAGGAAGGGACGTTTGCCAGGCATTGAACAAACTCGAATGACGCACTTGGTCGGAATGTTAAAATCTAGTCATCTCCAACGTCCTCCATTACAAACTGAACATCCTTGCGATGAGCCAAAAGGTGAAAAGTCTTTAGTGACAGAATCCTTGGAAAAAGAATCAATGCGTAGGACAGCTAGACTTTCTGGAAAAGAAAGTTAGGGATCCAGAAAATTGAAATGGAAATTCATAAATAAACTCAAGAGTGTTGCATCTTTTATAGAATCAGGAATGTGGTAACGGAAAGTAAAGGGTAATCTTTATTACCCTTTACTTTAACTTTAGTAACTTATGTTTCCGTGAACCATTTTTAAATTCGTTAATTTCCTTTTAAAGAAAATTAGATACTGTCTTTTAATATGTCTCAAACAACATTTTTCTAGCTATGCTCACGACAGCTTGAGCTTATCAAAGCAGTGTATTGAAATTGAAAATGTGGGTATATATCAGACACCCAGATTTCAATACTTACTTCGACTGATCAGGAAACGGCTGATGCACAACCAGCACCCGCAGAAGGAAGGTCAAAAGGTAATTAGTTTAACCTAAATTTAAGCAGTGCTTTCATCTGAACAAAGAAACAAATTTGGGTGGAAGATACAAAAATGATAGCTTTAATTTTCAAACGTACGACTCATCAATTCAAGGAACCGCATTTCAAAATGAGTTATTACCTAAGACTGGTAGCAGTCATTTAAGACACGCAAGAAGTGATTGGAACGCTAGAAGCGAAGACCTTTATGAAAATCACTCTGTAGTAATCCATTATTTCAAATCTAGTGATTATGGTAATTCTAACTTCGGCAAATGTGGCTCATGAAATTAAGAGAGTATAGTTCGAAGTGAATTATTACCTAAAGCTCATGGCAACAATAAGGTGTGAGTAATCATTGCTCATGGCAACAATAAATGCCAGAAAAAATTGCAGTTTAACAAAGTCATTGTCATTACAACACAGTATTTATTATAAGGAAAACGTGACTCGTTATTTTCGCAAAACTTGCACCTAAAGAATATTAAAGCACATATTTTACATTTAAAGGACCTCACAAGAGGTTGCCAAATTGAAGAACATAAATTTTTAGTTCTTCAATATACTCATAGCTTCTTTTTGCCAGCTATAACAAAGAATTTCAGAATGCAGTTCAATTAACCGTGATTTTAGTGTATCGTATTTGCCCGTCACTGGTGGGTGCAAAACGATATCGCAAACGCTATTGAGAATATCAGACTCGATTACAGATATCACGTGATTGAATTTCTTTGTGTTCGGAAATAGTTCAACAAACGGGAATTTCTCAATTAACTAGTCATGAAATTAACGAAATTTCAGCAAAAGCTCCATCTGGGCAAAAGTTAACTACTGAACAAAAATGTAGTGATGACTTGCACCCTTATTTGCCACATTCTAAAAGTTTAGACATCGTTTTATTTGATCAAGAAACAGAAAGTGCTCTTTCAGCAAATGGTGAAATTACGAAAAGTTGAAAAGTGGGTCCCACTCGTCAAGAAGCGGCAACCGTGCAGTGAATAAACGAGGGCGTTAAAGATCTGGATTTGCTACGTAATGAAAGTGCAGTAATGACAACCGGTAAAGAGGTTGTGACTTGAATAGCTGATGTACTAGAAATGAAGATAACTCAGATGATGGACTAGAATTTGTGTCAAGCAGGATTACCAAAATTAAAAGAACTCCTGAAAATTTAAAAACTAACCTGTCCTTCTAAGAAGACCGTGGTGGTTAAGATTCAACGCGAAGCACTTGACGAACAGATGCCTCAGAAAGAAGCGCTTGATTAAGGATCACAGACGCCTGAAAATAAAACTCTTGATAAAGAAATGCAGACGCCTGTAAAAGAACCTCTGAGAGAAACATCTGAGGAAACACAGAAGCCTGAGTAAGAAACAAATCCATTGGCTCCCACTTGTTTCTTAAAAATTGTTCACAGCAGAGAAACAACTGATTTAGATGAAATCGACAGTAAAAGCCTGAACGTAAGATTGGGCTTTGTATAAAAATTAAGGTACGGTCTAAGAATGAGATATCGGAATGAGTATTTAGTGATGTTGACTCCTAAAGGTTTACCAAATTGGAATTGCAAAGGAAGGGACGTTTGCCAGGCATTGAACAAACTCGAATGACGCACTTGGTCGGAATGTTAAAATCTAGTCATCTCCAACGTCCTCCATTACAAACTGAACATCCTTGCGATGAGCCAAAAGGTGAAAAGTCTTTAGTGACAGAATCCTTGGAAAAAGAATCAATGCGTAGGACAGCTAGACTTTCTGGAAAAGAAAGTTAGGGATCCAGAAAATTGAAATGGAAATTCATAAATAAACTCAAGAGTGTTGCATCTTTTATAGAATCAGGAATGTGGTAACGGAAAGTAAAGGGTAATCTTTATTACCCTTTACTTTAACTTTAGTAACTTATGTTTCCGTGAACCATTTTTAAATTCGTTAATTTCCTTTTAAAGAAAATTAGATACTGTCTTTTAATATGTCTCAAACAACATTTTTCTAGCTATGCTCACGACAGCTTGAGCTTATCAAAGCAGTGTATTGAAATTGAAAATGTGGGTATATATCAGACACCCAGATTTCAATACTTACTTCGACTGATCAGGAAACGGCTGATGCACAACCAGCACCCGCAGAAGGAAGGTCAAAAGGTAATTAGTTTAACCTAAATTTAAGCAGTGCTTTCATCTGAACAAAGAAACAAATTTGGGTGGAAGATACAAAAATGATAGCTTTAATTTTCAAACGTACGACTCATCAATTCAAGGAACCGCATTTCAAAATGAGTTATTACCTAAGACTGGTAGCAGTCATTTAAGACACGCAAGAAGTGATTGGAACGCTAGAAGCGAAGACCTTTATGAAAATCACTCTGTAGTAATCCATTATTTCAAATCTAGTGATTATGGTAATTCTAACTTCGGCAAATGTGGCTCATGAAATTAAGAGAGTATAGTTCGAAGTGAATTATTACCTAAAGCTCATGGCAACAATAAGGTGTGAGTAATCATTGCTCATGGCAACAATAAATGCCAGAAAAAATTGCAGTTTAACAAAGTCATTGTCATTACAACACAGTATTTATTATAAGGAAAACGTGACTCGTTATTTTCGCAAAACTTGCACCTAAAGAATATTAAAGCACATATTTTACATTTAAAGGACCTCACAAGAGGTTGCCAAATTGAAGAACATAAATTTTTAGTTCTTCAATATACTCATAGCTTCTTTTTGCCAGCTATAACAAAGAATTTCAGAATGCAGTTCAATTAACCGTGATTTTAGTGTATCGTATTTGCCCGTCACTGGTGGGTGCAAAACGATATCGCAAACGCTATTGAGAATATCAGACTCGATTACAGATATCACGTGATTGAATTTCTTTGTGTTCGGAAATAGTTCAACAAACGGGAATTTCTCAATTAACTAGTCATGAAATTAACGAAATTTCAGCAAAAGCTCCATCTGGGCAAAAGTTAACTACTGAACAAAAATGTAGTGATGACTTGCACCCTTATTTGCCACATTCTAAAAGTTTAGACATTGTTTTATTTGATCAAGAAACAGAAAGTGCTCTTTCAGCAAATGGTGAAATTACGAAAAGTTGAAAAGTGGGTCCCACTCGTCAAGAAGCGGCAACCGTGCAGTGAATAAACGAGGGCGTTAAAGATCTGGATTTGCTACGTAATGAAAGTGCAGTAATGACAACCGGTAAAGAGGTTGTGACTTGAATAGCTGATGTACTAGAAATGAAGATAACTCAGATGATGGACTAGAATTTGTGTCAAGCAGGATTACCAAAATTAAAAGAACTCCTGAAAATTTAAAAACTAACCTGTCCTTCTAAGAAGACCGTGGTGGTTAAGATTCAACGCGAAGCACTTGACGAACAGATGCCTCAGAAAGAAGCGCTTGATTAAGGATCACAGACGCCTGAAAATAAAACTCTTGATAAAGAAATGCAGACGCCTGTAAAAGAACCTCTGAGAGAAACATCTGAGGAAACACAGAAGCCTGAGTAAGAAACAAATCCATTGGCTCCCACTTGTTTCTTAAAAATTGTTCACAGCAGAGAAACAACTGATTTAGATGAAATCGACAGTAAAAGCCTGAACGTAAGATTGGGCTTTGTATAAAAATTAAGGTACGGTCTAAGAATGAGATATCGGAATGAGTATTTAGTGATGTTGACTCCTAAAGGTTTACCAAATTGGAATTGCAAAGGAAGGGACGTTTGCCAGGCATTGAACAAACTCGAATGACGCACTTGGTCGGAATGTTAAAATCTAGTCATCTCCAACGTCCTCCATTACAAACTGAACATCCTTGCGATGAGCCAAAAGGTGAAAAGTCTTTAGTGACAGAATCCTTGGAAAAAGAATCAATGCGTAGGACAGCTAGACTTTCTGGAAAAGAAAGTTAGGGATCCAGAAAATTGAAATGGAAATTCATAAATAAACTCAAGAGTGTTGCATCTTTTATAGAATCAGGAATGTGGTAACGGAAAGTAAAGGGTAATCTTTATTACCCTTTACTTTAACTTTAGTAACTTATGTTTCCGTGAACCATTTTTAAATTCGTTAATTTCCTTTTAAAGAAAATTAGATACTGTCTTTTAATATGTCTCAAACAACATTTTTCTAGCTATGCTCACGACAGCTTGAGCTTATCAAAGCAGTGTATTGAAATTGAAAATGTGGGTATATATCAGACACCCAGATTTCAATACTTACTTCGACTGATCAGGAAACGGCTGATGCACAACCAGCACCCGCAGAAGGAAGGTCAAAAGGTAATTAGTTTAACCTAAATTTAAGCAGTGCTTTCATCTGAACAAAGAAACAAATTTGGGTGGAAGATAC
This sequence comes from Stegodyphus dumicola, assembly GCF_044657685.1. NCBI lineage: Eukaryota > Metazoa > Arthropoda > Arachnida > Araneae > Eresidae > Stegodyphus > Stegodyphus dumicola. Next base: position 12,809,025 of record NC_140769.1, read on the forward strand.
AAAAATGATAGCTTTAATTTTCAAACGTACGACTCATCAATTCAAGGAACCGCATTTCAAAATGAGTTATTACCTAAGACTGGTAGCAGTCATTTAAGACACGCAAGAAGTGATTGGAACGCTAGAAGCGAAGACCTTTATGAAAATCACTCTGTAGTAATCCATTATTTCAAATCTAGTGATTATGGTAATTCTAACTTCGGCAAATGTGGCTCATGAAATTAAGAGAGTATAGTTCGAAGTGAATTATTACCTAAAGCTCATGGCAACAATAAGGTGTGAGTAATCATTGCTCATGGCAACAATAAATGCCAGAAAAAATTGCAGTTTAACAAAGTCATTGTCATTACAACACAGTATTTATTATAAGGAAAACGTGACTCGTTATTTTCGCAAAACTTGCACCTAAAGAATATTAAAGCACATATTTTACATTTAAAGGACCTCACAAGAGGTTGCCAAATTGAAGAACATAAATTTTTAGTTCTTCAATATACTCATAGCTTCTTTTTGCCAGCTATAACAAAGAATTTCAGAATGCAGTTCAATTAACCGTGATTTTAGTGTATCGTATTTGCCCGTCACTGGTGGGTGCAAAACGATATCGCAAACGCTATTGAGAATATCAGACTCGATTACAGATATCACGTGATTGAATTTCTTTGTGTTCGGAAATAGTTCAACAAACGGGAATTTCTCAATTAACTAGTCATGAAATTAACGAAATTTCAGCAAAAGCTCCATCTGGGCAAAAGTTAACTACTGAACAAAAATGTAGTGATGACTTGCACCCTTATTTGCCACATTCTAAAAGTTTAGACATCGTTTTATTTGATCAAGAAACAGAAAGTGCTCAATCAGCAAATGGTGAAATTACGAAAAGTTGAAAAGTGGGTCCCACTCGTCAAGAAGCGGCAACCGTGCAGTGAATAAACGAGGGCGTTAAAGATCTGGATTTGCTACGTAATGAAAGTGCAGTAATGACAACCGGTAAAGAGGTTGTGACTTGAATAGCTGATGTACTAGAAATGAAGATAACTCAGATGATGGCCTAGAATTTGTGTCAAGCAGCATTACCAAAATTAAAAGAACTCCTGAAAATTTAAAAACTAACCTGTCCTTCTAAGAAGACCGTGGTGGTTAAGATTCAACGCGAAGCACTTGACGAACAGATGCCTCAGAAAGAAGCGCTTGATTAAGGATCACAGACGCCTGAAAATAAAACTCTTGATAAAGAAATGCAGACGCCTGTAAAAGAACCTCTGAGAGAAACATCTGAGGAAACACAGAAGCCTGAGTAAGAAACAAATCCATTGGCTCCCACTTGTTTCTTAAAAATTGTTCACAGCAGAGAAACAACTGATTTAGATGAAATCGACAGTAAAAGCCTGAACGTAAGATTGGGCTTTGTATAAAAATTAAGGTACGGTCTAAGAATGAGATATCGGAATGAGTATTTAGTGATGTTGACTCCTAAAGGTTTACCAAATTGGAATTGTCTCTGCAAAGGAAGGGACGTTTGCCAGGCATTGAACAAACTCGAATGACGCACTTGGTCGGAATGTTAAAATCTAGTCATCTCCAACGTCCTCCATTACAAACTGAACATCCTTGCGATGAGCCAAAAGGTGAAAAGTCTTTAGTGACAGAATCCTTGGAAAAAGAATCAATGCGTAGGACAGCTAGACTTTCTGGAAAACAAAAGTTAGGGATCCAGAAAATTGAAATGGAAATTCATAAATAAACTCAAGAGTGTTGCATCTTTTATAGAATCAGGAATGTGGTAACGGAAAGTAAAGGGTAATCTTTATTACCCTTTACTTTAACTTTAGTAACTTATGTTTCCGTGAACCATTTTTAAATTCGTTAATTTCCTTTTAAAGAAAATTAGATACTGTCTTTTAATATGTCTCAAACAACATTTTTCTAGCTATGCTCACGACAGCTTGAGCTTATCAAAGCAGTGTATTGAAATTGAAAATGTGGGTATATATCAGACACCCAGATTTCAATACTTACTTCGACTGATCAGGAAACGGCTGATGCACAACCAGCACCCGCAGAAGGAAGGTCAAAAGGTAATTAGTTTAACCTAAATTTAAGCAGTGCTTTCATCTGAACAAAGAAACAAATTTGGGTGGAAGATACAAAAATGATAGCTTTAATTTTCAAACGTACGACTCATCAATTCAAGGAACCGCATTTCAAAATGAGTTATTACCTAAGACTGGTAGCAGTCATTTAAGACACGCAAGAAGTGATTGGAACGCTAGAAGCGAAGACCTTTATGAAAATCACTCTGTAGTAATCCATTATTTCAAATCTAGTGATTATGGTAATTCTAACTTCGGCAAATGTGGCTCATGAAATTAAGAGAGTATAGTTCGAAGTGAATTATTACCTAAAGCTCATGGCAACAATAAGGTGTGAGTAATCATTGCTCATGGCAACAATAAATGCCAGAAAAAATTGCAGTTTAACAAAGTCACTGTCATTACAACACAGTATTTATAATAAGGAAAACGTGACTCGTTATTTTCGCAAAACTTGCACCTAAAGAATATTAAAGCACATATTTTACATTTAAAGGACCTCACAAGAGGTTGCCAAATTGAAGAACATAAATTTTTAGTTCTTCAATATACTCATAGCTTCTTTTTGCCAGCTATAACAAAGAATTTCAGAATGCAGTTCAATTAACCGTGATTTTAGTGTATCGTATTTGCCCGTCACTGGTGGGTGCAAAACGATATCGCAAACGCTATTGAGAATATCAGACTCGATTACAGATATCACGTGATTGAATTTCTTTGTGTTCGGAAATAGTTCAACAAACGGGAATTTCTCAATTAACTAGTCATGAAATTAACGAAATTTCAGCAAAAGCTCCATCTGGGCAAAAGTTAACTACTGAACAAAAATGTAGTGATGACTTGCACCCTTATTTGCCACATTCTAAAAGTTTAGACATCGTTTTATTTGATCAAGAAACAGAAAGTGCTCTTTCAGCAAATGGTGAAATTACGAAAAGTTGAAAAGTGGGTCCCACTCGTCAAGAAGCGGCAACCGTGCAGTGAATAAACGAGGGCGTTAAAGATCTGGATTTGCTACGTAATGAAAGTGCAGTAATGACAACCGGTAAAGAGGTTGTGACTTGAATAGCTGATGTACTAGAAATGAAGATAACTCAGATGATGGACTAGAATTTGTGTCAAGCAGGATTACCAAAATTAAAAGAACTCCTGAAAATTTAAAAACTAACCTGTCCTTCTAAGAAGACCGTGGTGGTTAAGATTCAACGCGAAGCACTTGACGAACAGATGCCTCAGAAAGAAGCGCTTGATTAAGGATCACAGACGCCTGAAAATAAAACTCTTGATAAAGAAATGCAGACGCCTGTAAAAGAACCTCTGAGAGAAACATCTGAGGAAACACAGAAGCCTGAGTAAGAAACAAATCCATTGGCTCCCACTTGTTTCTTAAAAATTGTTCACAGCAGAGAAACAACTGATTTAGATGAAATCGACAGTAAAAGCCTGAACGTAAGATTGGGCTTTGTATAAAAATTAAGGTACGGTCTAAGAATGAGATATCGGAATGAGTATTTAGTGATGTTGACTCCTAAAGGTTTACCAAATTGGAATTGTCTCTGCAAAGGAAGGGACGTTTGCCAGGCATTGAACAAACTCGAATGACGCACTTGGTCGGAATGTTAAAATCTAGTCATCTCCAACGTCCTCCATTACAAACTGAACATCCTTGCGATGAGCCAAAAGGTGAAAAGTCTTTAGTGACAGAATCCTTGGAAAAAGAATCAATGCGTAGGACAGCTAGACTTTCTGGAAAACAAAAGTTAGGGATCCAGAAAATTGAAATGGAAATTCATAAATAAACTCAAGAGTGTTGCATCTTTTATAGAATCAGGAATGTGGTAACGGAAAGTAAAGGGTAATCTTTATTACCCTTTACTTTAACTTTAGTAACTTATGTTTCCGTGAACCATTTTTAAATTCGTTAATTTCCTTTTAAAGAAAATTAGATACTGTCTTTTAATATGTCTCAAACAACATTTTTCTAGCTATGCTCACGACAGCTTGAGCTTATCAAAGCAGTGTATTGAAATTGAAAATGTGGGTATATATCAGACACCCAGATTTCAATACTTACTTCGACTGATCAGGAAACGGCTGATGCACAACCAGCACCCGCAGAAGGAAGGTCAAAAGGTAATTAGTTTAACCTAAATTTAAGCAGTGCTTTCATCTGAACAAAGAAACAAATTTGGGTGGAAGATACAAAAATGATAGCTTTAATTTTCAAACGTACGACTCATCAATTCAAGGAACCGCATTTCAAAATGAGTTATTACCTAAGACTGGTAGCAGTCATTTAAGACACGCAAGAAGTGATTGGAACGCTAGAAGCGAAGACCTTTATGAAAATCACTCTGTAGTAATCCATTATTTCAAATCTAGTGATTATGGTAATTCTAACTTCGGCAAATGTGGCTCATGAAATTAAGAGAGTATAGTTCGAAGTGAATTATTACCTAAAGCTCATGGCAACAATAAGGTGTGAGTAATCATTGCTCATGGCAACAATAAATGCCAGAAAAAATTGCAGTTTAACAAAGTCACTGTCATTACAACACAGTATTTATAATAAGGAAAACGTGACTCGTTATTTTCGCAAAACTTGCACCTAAAGAATATTAAAGCACATATTTTACATTTAAAGGACCTCACAAGAGGTTGCCAAATTGAAGAACATAAATTTTTAGTTCTTCAATATACTCATAGCTTCTTTTTGCCAGCTATAACAAAGAATTTCAGAATGCAGTTCAATTAACCGTGATTTTAGTGTATCGTATTTGCCCGTCACTGGTGGGTGCAAAACGATATCGCAAACGCTATTGAGAATATCAGACTCGATTACAGATATCACGTGATTGAATTTCTTTGTGTTCGGAAATAGTTCAACAAACGGGAATTTCTCAATTAACTAGTCATGAAATTAACGAAATTTCAGCAAAAGCTCCATCTGGGCAAAAGTTAACTACTGAACAAAAATGTAGTGATGACTTGCACCCTTATTTGCCACATTCTAAAAGTTTAGACATCGTTTTATTTGATCAAGAAACAGAAAGTGCTCTTTCAGCAAATGGTGAAATTACGAAAAGTTGAAAAGTGGGTCCCACTCGTCAAGAAGCGGCAACCGTGCAGTGAATAAACGAGGGCGTTAAAGATCTGGATTTGCTACGTAATGAAAGTGCAGTAATGACAACCGGTAAAGAGGTTGTGACTTGAATAGCTGATGTACTAGAAATGAAGATAACTCAGATGATGGACTAGAATTTGTGTCAAGCAGGATTACCAAAATTAAAAGAACTCCTGAAAATTTAAAAACTAACCTGTCCTTCTAAGAAGACCGTGGTGGTTAAGATTCAACGCGAAGCACTTGACGAACAGATGCCTCAGAAAGAAGCGCTTGATTAAGGATCACAGACGCCTGAAAATAAAACTCTTGATAAAGAAATGCAGACGCCTGTAAAAGAACCTCTGAGAGAAACATCTGAGGAAACACAGAAGCCTGAGTAAGAAACAAATCCATTGGCTCCCACTTGTTTCTTAAAAATTGTTCACAGCAGAGAAACAACTGATTTAGATGAAATCGACAGTAAAAGCCTGAACGTAAGATTGGGCTTTGTATAAAAATTAAGGTACGGTCTAAGAATGAGATATCGGAATGAGTATTTAGTGATGTTGACTCCTAAAGGTTTACCAAATTGGAATTGTCTCTGCAAAGGAAGGGACGTTTGCCAGGCATTGAACAAACTCGAATGACGCACTTGGTCGGAATGTTAAAATCTAGTCATCTCCAACGTCCTCCATTACAAACTGAACATCCTTGCGATGAGCCAAAAGGTGAAAAGTCTTTAGTGACAGAATCCTTGGAAAAAGAATCAATGCGTAGGACAGCTAGACTTTCTGGAAAAGAAAGTTAGGGATCCAGAAAATTGAAATGGAAATTCATAAATAAACTCAAGAGTGTTGCATCTTTTATAGAATCAGGAATGTGGTAACGGAAAGTAAAGGGTAATCTTTATTACCCTTTACTTTAACTTTAGTAACTTATGTTTCCGTGAACCATTTTTAAATTCGTTAATTTCCTTTTAAAGAAAATTAGATACTGTCTTTTAATATGTCTCAAACAACATTTTTCTAGCTATGCTCACGACAGCTTGAGCTTATCAAAGCAGTGTATTGAAATTGAAAATGTGGGTATATATCAGACACCCAGATTTCAATACTTACTTCGACTGATCAGGAAACGGCTGATGCACAACCAGCACCAGCAGAAGGAAGGTCAAAAGGTAATTAGTTTAACCTAAATTTAAGCAGTGCTTTCATCTGAACAAAGAAACAAATTTGGGTGGAAGATACAAAAATGATAGCTTTAATTTTCAAACGTACGACTCATCAATTCAAGGAACCGCATTTCAAAATGAGTTATTACCTAAGACTGGTAGCAGTCATTTAAGACACGCAAGAAGTGATTGGAACGCTAGAAGCAAAGACCTTTATGAAAATCACTCTGTAGTAATCCATTATTTCAAATCTAGTGATTATGGTAATTCTAACTTCGGCAAATGTGGCTCATGAAATTAAGAGAGTATAGTTCGAAGTGAATTATTACCTAAAGCTCATGGCAACAATAAGGTGTGAGTAATCATTGCTCATGGCAACAATAAATGCCAGAAAAAATTGCAGTTTAACAAAGTCACTGTCATTACAACACAGTATTTATAATAAGGAAAACGTGACTCGTTATTTTCGCAAAACTTGCACCTAAAGAATATTAAAGCACATATTTTACATTTAAAGGACCTCACAAGAGGTTGCCAAATTGAAGAACATAAATTTTTAGTTCTTCAATATACTCATAGCTTCTTTTTGCCAGCTATAACAAAGAATTTCAGAATGCAGTTCAATTAACCGTGATTTTAGTGTATCGTATTTGCCCGTCACTGGTGGGTGCAAAACGATATCGCAAACGCTATTGAGAATATCAGACTCGATTACAGATATCACGTGATTGAATTTCTTTGTGTTCGGAAATAGTTCAACAAACGGGAATTTCTCAATTAACTCGTCATGAAATTAACGAAAGTTCAGCAAAAGTTCCATCTCGGCAAAAGTTAACTACTGAACAAAAATGTAGTGTTGACTTGCACCCTTATTTGCCACATTCTAAAAGTTTAGACATCGTTTTATTTGATCAAGAAACAGAAAGTGCTCTTTCAGCAAATGGTGAAATTACGAAAAGTTGAAAAGTGGGTCCCACTCGTCAAGAAGCGGCAACCGTGCAGTGAATAAACGATGGCGTTAAAGATCTGGATTTGCTACGTAATGAAAGTGCAGTAATGACAACCGGTAAAGAGGTTGTGACTTGAATAGCTGATGTACTAGAAATGAAGATAACTCAGATGATGGCCTAGAATTTGTGTCAAGCAGCATTACCAAAATTAAAAGAACTCCTGAAAATTTAAAAACTAACCTGTCCTTCTAAGAAGACCGTGGTGGTTAAGATTCAACGCGAAGCACTTGACGAACAGATGCCTCAGAAAGAAGCGCTTGATTAAGGATCACAGACGCCTGAAAATAAAACTCTTGATAAAGAAATGCAGACGCCTGTAAAAGAACCTCTGAGAGAAACATCTGAGGAAACACAGAAGCCTGAGTAAGAAACAAATCCATTGGCTCCCACTTGTTTCTTAAAAATTGTTCACAGCAGAGAAACAACTGATTTAGATGAAATCGACAGTAAAAGCCTGAACGTAAGATTGGGCTTTGTATAAAAATTAAGGTACGGTCTAAGAATGAGATATCGGAATGAGTATTTAGTGATGTTGACTCCTAAAGGTTTACCAAATTGGAATTGTCTCTGCAAAGGAAGGGACGTTTGCCAGGCATTGAACAAACTCGAATGACGCACTTGGTCGGAATGTTAAAATCTAGTCATCTCCAACGTCCTCCATTACAAACTGAACATCCTTGCGATGAGCCAAAAGGTGAAAAGTCTTTAGTGACAGAATCCTTGGAAAAAGAATCAATGCGTAGGACAGCTAGACTTTCTGGAAAAGAAAGTTAGGGATCCAGAAAATTGAAATGGAAATTCATAAATAAACTCAAGAGTGTTGCATCTTTTATAGAATCAGGAATGTGGTAACGGAAAGTAAAGGGTAATCTTTATTACCCTTTACTTTAACTTTAGTAAATTATGTTTCCGTGAACCATTTTTAAATTCGTTAATTTCCTTTTAAAGAAAATTAGATACTGTCTTTTAATATGTCTCAAACAACATTTTTCTAGCTATGCTCACGACAGCTTGAGCTTATCAAAGCAGTGTATTGAAATTGAAAATGTGGGTATATATCAGACACCCAGATTTCAATACTTACTTCGACTGATCAGGAAACGGCTGATGCACAACCAGCACCAGCAGAAGGAAGGTCAAAAGGTAATTAGTTTAACCTAAATTTAAGCAGTGCTTTCATCTGAACAAAGAAACAAATTTGGGTGGAAGATACAAAAATGATAGCTTTAATTTTCAAACGTACGACTCATCAATTCAAGGAACCGCATTTCAAAATGAGTTATTACCTAAGACTGGTAGCAGTCATTTAAGACACGCAAGAAGTGATTGGAACGCTAGAAGCGAAGACCTTTATGAAAATCACTCTGTAGTAATCCATTATTTCAAATCTAGTGATTATGGTAATTCTAACTTCGGCAAATGTGGCTCATGAAATTAAGAGAGTATAGTTCGAAGTGAATTATTACCTAAAGCTCATGGCAACAATAAGGTGTGAGTAATCATTGCTCATGGCAACAATAAATGCCAGAAAAAATTGCAGTTTAACAAAGTCACTGTCATTACAACACAGTATTTATAATAAGGAAAACGTGACTCGTTATTTTCGCAAAACTTGCACCTAAAGAATATTAAAGCACATATTTTACATTTAAAGGACCTCACAAGAGGTTGCCAAATTGAAGAACATAAATTTTTAGTTCTTCAATATACTCATAGCTTCTTTTTGCCAGCTATAACAAAGAATTTCAGAATGCAGTTCAATTAACCGTGATTTTAGTGTATCGTATTTGCCCGTCACTGGTGGGTGCAAAACGATATCGCAAACGCTATTGAGAATATCAGACTCGATTACAGATATCACGTGATTGAATTTCTTTGTGTTCGGAAATAGTTCAACAAACGGGAATTTCTCAATTAACTCGTCATGAAATTAACGAAAGTTCAGCAAAAGTTCCATCTCGGCAAAAGTTAACTACTGAACAAAAATGTAGTGTTGACTTGCACCCTTATTTGCCACATTCTAAAAGTTTAGACATCGTTTTATTTGATCAAGAAACAGAAAGTGCTCTTTCAGCAAATGGTGAAATTACGAAAAGTTGAAAAGTGGGTCCCACTCGTCAAGAAGCGGCAACCGTGCAGTGAATAAACGATGGCGTTAAAGATCTGGATTTGCTACGTAATGAAAGTGCAGTAATGACAACCGGTAAAGAGGTTGTGACTTGAATAGCTGATGTACTAGAAATGAAGATAACTCAGATGATGGCCTAGAATTTGTGTCAAGCAGCATTACCAAAATTAAAAGAACTCCTGAAAATTTAAAAACTAACCTGTCCTTCTAAGAAGACCGTGGTGGTTAAGATTCAACGCGAAGCACTTGACGAACAGATGCCTCAGAAAGAAGCGCTTGATTAAGGATCACAGACGCCTGAAAATAAAACTCTTGATAAAGAAATGCAGACGCCTGTAAAAGAACCTCTGAGAGAAACATCTGAGGAAACACAGAAGCCTGAGTAAGAAACAAATCCATTGGCTCCCACTTGTTTCTTAAAAATTGTTCACAGCAGAGAAACAACTGATTTAGATGAAATCGACAGTAAAAGCCTGAACGTAAGATTGGGCTTTGTATAAAAATTAAGGTACGGTCTAAGAATGAGATATCGGAATGAGTATTTAGTGATGTTGACTCCTAAAGGTTTACCAAATTGGAATTGCAAAGGAAGGGACGTTTGCCAGGCATTGAACAAACTCGAATGACGCACTTGGTCGGAATGTTAAAATCTAGTCATCTCCAACGTCCTCCATTACAAATTGAACATCCTTGCGATGAGCCAAAAGGTGAAAAGTCTTTAGTGACAGAATCCTTGGAAAAAGAATCAATGCGTAGGACAGCTAGACTTTCTGGAAAAGAAAGTTAGGGATCCAGAAAATTGAAATGGAAATTCATAAATAAACTCAAGAGTGTTGCATCTTTTATAGAATCAGGAATGTGGTAACGGAAAGTAAAGGGTAATCTTTATTACCCTTTACTTTAACTTTAGTAAATTATGTTTCCGTGAACCATTTTTAAATTCGTTAATTTCCTTTTAAAGAAAATTAGATACTGTCTTTTAATATGGCTCAAACAACATTTTTCTAGCTATGCTCACGACAGCTTGAGCTTATCAAAGCAGTGTATTGAAATTGAAAATGTAGGTATATATCAGACACCCAGATTTCAATACTTACTTCGACTGATCAGGAAACGGCTGATGCACAACCAGCACCAGCAGAAGGAAGGTCAAAAGGTAATTAGTTTAACCTAAATTTAAGCAGTGCTTTCATCTGAACAAAGAAACAAATTTGGGTGGAAGATACAAAAATGATAGCTTTAATTTTCAAACGTACGACTCATCAATTCAAGGAACCGCATGTCAAAATGAGTTATTACCTAAGACTGGTAGCAGTCATTTAAGACACGCAAGAAGTGATTGGAACGCTAGAAGCAAAGACCTTTATGAAAATCACTCTGTAGTAATCCATTATTTCAAATCTAGTGATTATGGTAATTCTAACTTCGGCAAATGTGGCTCATGAAATTAAGAGAGTATAGTTCGAAGTGAATTATTACCTAAAGCTCATGGCAACAATAAGGTGTGAGTAATCATTGCTCATGGCAACAATAAATGCCAGAAAAAATTGCAGTTTAACAAAGTCACTGTCATTACAACACAGTATTTATAATAAGGAAAACGTGACTCGTTATTTTCGCAAAACTTGCACCTAAAGAATATTAAAGCACATATTTTACATTTAAAGGACCTCACAAGAGGTTGCCAAATTGAAGAACATAAATTTTTAGTTCTTCAATATACTCATAGCTTCTTTTTGCCAGCTATAACAAAGAATTTCAGAATGCAGTTCAATTAACCGTGATTTTAGTGTATCGTATTTGCCCGTCACTGGTGGGTGCAAAACGATATCGCAAACGCTATTGAGAATATCAGACTCGATTACAGATATCACGTGATTGAATTTCTTTGTGTTCGGAAATAGTTCAACAAACGGGAATTTCTCAATTAACTAGTCATGAAATTAACGAAATTTCAGCAAAAGTTCCATCTGGGCAAAAGTTAACTACTGAACAAAAATGTAGTGATGACTTGCACCCTTATTTGCCACATTCTAAAAGTTTAGACATCGTTTTATTTGATCAAGAAACAGAAAGTGCTCAATCAGCAAACGGTGAAATTACGAAAAGTTGAAAAGTGGGTCCCACTCGTCAAGAAGCGGCAACCGTGCAGTGAATAAACTAGGGCGTTAAAGATCTGGATTTGCTACGTAATGAAAGTGCAGTAATGACAAATGGTAAAGAGGTTGTGACTTGAATAGCTGATGTACTAGAAATGAAGATAACTCAGATGATGGACTAGAATTTGTGTCAAGCAGCATTACCAAAATTAAAAGAACTCCTGAAAATTTAAAAACTAACCTGTCCTTCTAAGAAGACCGTGGTGGTTAAGATTCAACGCGAAGCACTTGACGAACAGATGCCTTAGAAAGAAGCGCTTGATTAAGGATCACAGACGCCTGAAAATAAAACTCTTGATAAAGAAATGCAGACGCCTGTAAAAGAACCTTTGAGAGAAACATCTGAGGAAACACAGAAGCCTGAGTAAGAAACAAATCCATTGGCTCCCGCTTGTTTCTTAAAAATTGTTCACAGCAGAGAAACAACTGATTTAGATGAAATCGACAGTAAAAGCCTGAACGTAAGATTGCGCTTTGTATAAAAATTAAGGTACGGTCTAAGAATGAGATATCGGAATGAGTATTTAGTGATGTTGACTCCTAAAGGTTTACCAAATCGGAATTGTCTCTGCAAAGGAAGGGACGTTTGCCAGGCATTGAACAAACTCGAATGACGCACTTGGTCGGAATGTTAAAATGTAGTCATCTCCAACGTCCTCCATTACAAACTGAACATCCTTGCGATGACCCAAAAGGTGAAAAGCCTTTAGTGACAGAATCCTTGGAAAAAGAATCAATGCATAGGACAGCTAGACTTTCTGGAAAAGAAAGTTAGGGATCCAGAAAATTGAAATGGAAATTCATAAATAAACTCAAGAGTTTTGCATCTTTTATAGAATCAGGAATGTGGTAACGGAAGGTAAAGGGTAATCTTTATTACCCTGTACTTTAACTTTAGTAACTTATGTTTCCGTGAACCATTTTTAAATTCGTTATTGTCCTTTTAAAGAAAATTAGATACTGTCTTTTAATATGTCTCAAACAACATTTTTCTAGCTATGCTCACGACAGCTTGAGCTTATCAAAGCAGTGTATTGAAATTGAAAATGTGGGTATATATCAGACACCCAGATTTCAATACTTACTTCGACTGATCAGGAAACGGCTGATACACAACCAGCACCCGCAGAAGGAAGGTCAAAAGGTAATTAGTTTAACCTAAATTTAAGCAGTGCTTTCATCTGAACAAAGAAACAAATTTGGGTGGAAGATACAAAAATGATAGCTTTAATTTTCAAATGTGCGACTCATCAATTCAAGGAACCGCATTTCAAAATGAGTTATTACTTAAGACTGGTAGCAGTCATTTAAGACACGCAAGAATTGATTGGAACGCTAGAAACGAAGACCTTTATGAAAATCACTCTGTAGTAATCCATTATTTCAAATCTAGTGATTATGGTAATTCTAACTTTGGCGAATGTGGCTCATGAAATTAAGAGAGTATAGTTCGAAGTGAATTATTACCTAAAGCTCATGGCAACAATAAGGTGACAGTACAACTCATGGCAACAATAAATGCCAGAAAAAATTGCAGTTTAACAAAGTCACTGTCATTACAACACAGTATTTATAATAAGGAAAACGTGACTCGTTATTTTCGCAAAACTTGCACCTAAAGAATATTAAAGCACATATTTTACATTTAAAGGACCTCACAAGAGGTTGCCAAATTGAAGAACATAAATTTTTAGTTCTTCAATATACTCATAGCTTCTTTTTGCCAGCTATAACAAAGAATTTCAGAATGCAGTTCAATTAACCGTGATTTTAGTGTATCGTATTTGCCCGTCACTGGTGGGTGCAAAACGATATCGCAAACGCTATTGAGAATATCAGACTCGATTACAGATATCACGTGATTGAATTTCTTTGTGTTCGGAAATAGTTCAACAAACGGGAATTTCTCAATTAACTAGTCATGAAATTAACGAAATTTCAGCAAAAGTTCCATCTGGGCAAAAGTTAACTACTGAACAAAAATGTAGTGATGACTTGCACCCTTATTTGCCACATTCTAAAAGTTTAGACATCGTTTTATTTGATCAAGAAACAGAAAGTGCTCAATCAGCAAATGGTGAAATTACGAAAAGTTGAAAAGTGGGTCCCACTCATCAAGAAGCGGCAACCGTGCAGTGAATAAACGAGGGCGTTAAAGATCTGGATTTGCTACGTAATGAAAGTGCAGTAATGACAAATGGTAAAGAGGTTGTGACTTGAATAGCTGATGTACTAGAAATGAAGATAACTCAGATGATGGACTAGAATTTGTGTCAAGCAGCATTACCAAAATTAAAAGAACTCCTGAAAATTTAAAAACTAACCTGTCCTTCTAAGAAGACCGTGGTGGTTAAGATTCAACGCGAAGCACTTGACGAACAGATGCCTTAGAAAGAAGCGCTTGATTAAGGATCACAGACGCCTGAAAATAAAACTCTTGATAAAGAAATGCAGACGCCTGTAAAAGAACCTCTGAGAGAAACATCTGAGGAAACACAGAAGCCTGAGTAAGAAACAAATCCATTGGCTCCCACTTGTTTCTTAAAAATTGTTCACAGCAGAGAAACAACTGATTTAGATGAAATCGACAGTAAAAGCCTGAACGTAAGATTGGGCTTTGTATAAAAATTAAGGTACGGTCTAAGAATGAGATATCGGAATGAGTATTTAGTGATGTTGACTCCTAAAGGTTTACCAAATTGGAATTGCAAAGGAAGGGACGTTTGCCAGGCATTGAACAAACTCGAATGACGCACTTGGTCGGAATGTTAAAATCTAGTCATCTCCAACGTCCTCCATTACAAACTGAACATCCTTGCGATGAGCCAAAAGGTGAAAAGTCTTTAGTGACAGAATCCTTGGAAAAAGAATCAATGCGTAGGACAGCTAGACTTTCTGGAAAAGAAAGTTAGGGATCCAGAAAATTGAAATGGAAATTCATAAATAAACTCAAGAGTGTTGCATCTTTTATAGAATCAGGAATGTGGTAACGGAAAGTAAAGGGTAATCTTTATTACCCTTTACTTTAACTTTAGTAACTTATGTTTCCGTGAACCATTTTTAAATTCGTTAATTTCCTTTTAAAGAAAATTAGATACTGTCTTTTAATATGTCTCAAACAACATTTTTCTAGCTATGCTCACGACAGCTTGAGCTTATCAAAGCAGTGTATTGAAATTGAAAATGTGGGTATATATCAGACACCCAGATTTCAATACTTACTTCGACTGATCAGGAAACGGCTGATGCACAACCAGCACCCGCAGAAGGAAGGTCAAAAGGTAATTAGTTTAACCTAAATTTAAGCAGTGCTTTCATCTGAACAAAGAAACAAATTTGGGTGGAAGATACAAAAATGATAGCTTTAATTTTCAAACGTACGACTCATCAATTCAAGGAACGGCATTTCAAAATGAGTTATTACCTAAGACTGGTAGCAGTCATTTAAGACACGCAAGAAGTGATTGGAACGCTAGAAGCGAAGACCTTTATGAAAATCACTCTGTAGTAATCCATTATTTCAAATCTAGTGATTATGGTAATTCTAACTTCGGCAAATGTGGCTCATGAAATTAAGAGAGTATAGTTCGAAGTGAATTATTACCTAAAGCTCATGGCAACAATAAGGTGTGAGTAATCATTGCTCATGGCAACAATAAATGCCAGAAAAAATTGCAGTTTAACAAAGTCACTGTCATTACAACACAGTATTTATAATAAGGAAAACGTGACTCGTTATTTTCGCAAAACTTGCACCTAAAGAATATTAAAGCACATATTTTACATTTAAAGGACCTCACAAGAGGTTGCCAAATTGAAGAACATAAATTTTTAGTTCTTCAATATACTCATAGCTTCTTTTTGCCAGCTATAACAAAGAATTTCAGAATGCAGTTCAATTAACCGTGATTTTAGTGTATCGTATTTGCCCGTCACTGGTGGGTGCAAAACGATATCGCAAACGCTATTGAGAATATCAGACTCGATTACAGATATCACGTGATTGAATTTCTTTGTGTTCGGAAATAGTTCAACAAACGGGAATTTCTCAATTAACTAGTCATGAAATTAACGAAATTTCAGCAAAAGTTCCATCTGGGCAAAAGTTAACTACTGAACAAAAATGTAGTGATGACTTGCACCCTTATTTGCCACATTCTAAAAGTTTAGACATCGTTTTATTTGATCAAGAAACAGAAAGTGCTCAATCAGCAAACGGTGAAATTACGAAAAGTTGAAAAGTGGGTCCCACTCGTCAAGAAGCGGCAACCGTGCAGTGAATAAACTAGGGCGTTAAAGATCTGGATTTGCTACGTAATGAAAGTGCAGTAATGACAAATGGTAAAGAGGTTGTGACTTGAATAGCTGATGTACTAGAAATGAAGATAACTCAGATGATGGACTAGAATTTGTGTCAAGCAGCATTACCAAAATTAAAAGAACTCCTGAAAATTTAAAAACTAACCTGTCCTTCTAAGAAGACCGTGGTGGTTAAGATTCAACGCGAAGCACTTGACGAACAGATGCCTTAGAAAGAAGCGCTTGATTAAGGATCACAGACGCCTGAAAATAAAACTCTTGATAAAGAAATGCAGACGCCTGTAAAAGAACCTTTGAGAGAAACATCTGAGGAAACACAGAAGCCTGAGTAAGAAACAAATCCATTGGCTCCCGCTTGTTTCTTAAAAATTGTTCACAGCAGAGAAACAACTGATTTAGATGAAATCGACAGTAAAAGCCTGAACGTAAGATTGCGCTTTGTATAAAAATTAAGGTACGGTCTAAGAATGAGATATCGGAATGAGTATTTAGTGATGTTGACTCCTAAAGGTTTACCAAATCGGAATTGTCTCTGCAAAGGAAGGGACGTTTGCCAGGCATTGAACAAACTCGAATGACGCACTTGGTCGGAATGTTAAAATGTAGTCATCTCCAACGTCCTCCATTACAAACTGAACATCCTTGCGATGACCCAAAAGGTGAAAAGCCTTTAGTGACAGAATCCTTGGAAAAAGAATCAATGCATAGGACAGCTAGACTTTCTGGAAAAGAAAGTTAGGGATCCAGAAAATTGAAATGGAAATTCATAAATAAACTCAAGAGTTTTGCATCTTTTATAGAATCAGGAATGTGGTAACGGAAGGTAAAGGGTAATCTTTATTACCCTGTACTTTAACTTTAGTAACTTATGTTTCCGTGAACCATTTTTAAATTCGTTATTGTCCTTTTAAAGAAAATTAGATACTGTCTTTTAATATGTCTCAAACAACATTTTTCTAGCTATGCTCACGACAGCTTGAGCTTATCAAAGCAGTGTATTGAAATTGAAAATGTGGGTATATATCAGACACCCAGATTTCAATACTTACTTCGACTGATCAGGAAACGGCTGATACACAACCAGCACCCGCAGAAGGAAGGTCAAAAGGTAATTAGTTTAACCTAAATTTAAGCAGTGCTTTCATCTGAACAAAGAAACAAATTTGGGTGGAAGATACAAAAATGATAGCTTTAATTTTCAAATGTGCGACTCATCAATTCAAGGAACCGCATTTCAAAATGAGTTATTACTTAAGACTGGTAGCAGTCATTTAAGACACGCAAGAATTGATTGGAACGCTAGAAACGAAGACCTTTATGAAAATCACTCTGTAGTAATCCATTATTTCAAATCTAGTGATTATGGTAATTCTAACTTTGGCGAATGTGGCTCATGAAATTAAGAGAGTATAGTTCGAAGTGAATTATTACCTAAAGCTCATGGCAACAATAAGGTGACAGTACAACTCATGGCAACAATAAATGCCAGAAAAAATTGCAGTTTAACAAAGTCACTGTCATTACAACACAGTATTTATAATAAGGAAAACGTGACTCGTTATTTTCGCAAAACTTGCACCTAAAGAATATTAAAGCACATATTTTACATTTAAAGGACCTCACAAGAGGTTGCCAAATTGAAGAACATAAATTTTTAGTTCTTCAATATACTCATAGCTTCTTTTTGCCAGCTATAACAAAGAATTTCAGAATGCAGTTCAATTAACCGTGATTTTAGTGTATCGTATTTGCCCGTCACTGGTGGGTGCAAAACGATATCGCAAACGCTATTGAGAATATCAGACTCGATTACAGATATCACGTGATTGAATTTCTTTGTGTTCGGAAATAGTTCAACAAACGGGAATTTCTCAATTAACTAGTCATGAAATTAACGAAATTTCAGCAAAAGTTCCATCTGGGCAAAAGTTAACTACTGAACAAAAATGTAGTGATGACTTGCACCCTTATTTGCCACATTCTAAAAGTTTAGACATCGTTTTATTTGATCAAGAAACAGAAAGTGCTCAATCAGCAAATGGTGAAATTACGAAAAGTTGAAAAGTGGGTCCCACTCATCAAGAAGCGGCAACCGTGCAGTGAATAAACGAGGGCGTTAAAGATCTGGATTTGCTACGTAATGAAAGTGCAGTAATGACAAATGGTAAAGAGGTTGTGACTTGAATAGCTGATGTACTAGAAATGAAGATAACTCAGATGATGGACTAGAATTTGTGTCAAGCAGCATTACCAAAATTAAAAGAACTCCTGAAAATTTAAAAACTAACCTGTCCTTCTAAGAAGACCGTGGTGGTTAAGATTCAACGCGAAGCACTTGACGAACAGATGCCTTAGAAAGAAGCGCTTGATTAAGGATCACAGACGCCTGAAAATAAAACTCTTGATAAAGAAATGCAGACGCCTGTAAAAGAACCTCTGAGAGAAACATCTGAGGAAACACAGAAGCCTGAGTAAGAAACAAATCCATTGGCTCCCACTTGTTTCTTAAAAATTGTTCACAGCAGAGAAACAACTGATTTAGATGAAATCGACAGTAAAAGCCTGAACGTAAGATTGGGCTTTGTATAAAAATTAAGGTACGGTCTAAGAATGAGATATCGGAATGAGTATTTAGTGATGTTGACTCCTAAAGGTTTACCAAATTGGAATTGCAAAGGAAGGGACGTTTGCCAGGCATTGAACAAACTCGAATGACGCACTTGGTCGGAATGTTAAAATCTAGTCATCTCCAACGTCCTCCATTACAAACTGAACATCCTTGCGATGAGCCAAAAGGTGAAAAGTCTTTAGTGACAGAATCCTTGGAAAAAGAATCAATGCGTAGGACAGCTAGACTTTCTGGAAAAGAAAGTTAGGGATCCAGAAAATTGAAATGGAAATTCATAAATAAACTCAAGAGTGTTGCATCTTTTATAGAATCAGGAATGTGGTAACGGAAAGTAAAGGGTAATCTTTATTACCCTTTACTTTAACTTTAGTAACTTATGTTTCCGTGAACCATTTTTAAATTCGTTAATTTCCTTTTAAAGAAAATTAGATACTGTCTTTTAATATGTCTCAAACAACATTTTTCTAGCTATGCTCACGACAGCTTGAGCTTATCAAAGCAGTGTATTGAAATTGAAAATGTGGGTATATATCAGACACCCAGATTTCAATACTTACTTCGACTGATCAGGAAACGGCTGATGCACAACCAGCACCCGCAGAAGGAAGGTCAAAAGGTAATTAGTTTAACCTAAATTTAAGCAGTGCTTTCATCTGAACAAAGAAACAAATTTGGGTGGAAGATACAAAAATGATAGCTTTAATTTTCAAACGTACGACTCATCAATTCAAGGAACGGCATTTCAAAATGAGTTATTACCTAAGACTGGTAGCAGTCATTTAAGACACGCAAGAAGTGATTGGAACGCTAGAAGCGAAGACCTTTATGAAAATCACTCTGTAGTAATCCATTATTTCAAATCTAGTGATTATGGTAATTCTAACTTCGGCAAATGTGGCTCATGAAATTAAGAGAGTATAGTTCGAAGTGAATTATTACCTAAAGCTCATGGCAACAATAAGGTGTGAGTAATCATTGCTCATGGCAACAATAAATGCCAGAAAAAATTGCAGTTTAACAAAGTCACTGTCATTACAACACAGTATTTATAATAAGGAAAACGTGACTCGTTATTTTCGCAAAACTTGCACCTAAAGAATATTAAAGCACATATTTTACATTTAAAGGACCTCACAAGAGGTTGCCAAATTGAAGAACATAAATTTTTAGTTCTTCAATATACTCATAGCTTCTTTTTGCCAGCTATAACAAAGAATTTCAGAATGCAGTTCAATTAACCGTGATTTTAGTGTATCGTATTTGCCCGTCACTGGTGGGTGCAAAACGATATCGCAAACGCTATTGAGAATATCAGACTCGATTACAGATATCACGTGATTGAATTTCTTTGTGTTCGGAAATAGTTCAACAAACGGGAATTTCTCAATTAACTAGTCATGAAATTAACGAAATTTCAGCAAAAGCTCCATCTGGGCAAAAGTTAACTACTGAACAAAAATGTAGTGATGACTTGCACCCTTATTTGCCACATTCTAAAAGTTTAGACATCGTTTTATTTGATCAAGAAACAGAAAGTGCTCTTTCAGCAAATGGTGAAATTACGAAAAGTTGAAAAGTGGGTCCCACTCGTCAAGAAGCGGCAACCGTGCAGTGAATAAACGAGGGCGTTAAAGATCTGGATTTGCTACGTAATGAAAGTGCAGTAATGACAACCGGTAAAGAGGTTGTGACTTGAATAGCTGATGTACTAGAAATGAAGATAACTCAGATGATGGACTAGAATTTGTGTCAAGCAGGATTACCAAAATTAAAAGAACTCCTGAAAATTTAAAAACTAACCTGTCCTTCTAAGAAGACCGTGGTGGTTAAGATTCAACGCGAAGCACTTGACGAACAGATGCCTCAGAAAGAAGCGCTTGATTAAGGATCACAGACGCCTGAAAATAAAACTCTTGATAAAGAAATGCAGACGCCTGTAAAAGAACCTCTGAGAGAAACATCTGAGGAAACACAGAAGCCTGAGTAAGAAACAAATCCATTGGCTCCCACTTGTTTCTTAAAAATTGTTCACAGCAGAGAAACAACTGATTTAGATGAAATCGACAGTAAAAGCCTGAACATAAGATTGGGCTTTGTATAAAAATTAAGGTACGGTCTAAGAATGAGATATCGGAATGAGTATTTAGTGATGTTGACTCCTAAAGGTTTACCAAATTGGAATTGCAAAGGAAGGGACGTTTGCCAGGCATTGAACAAACTCGAATGACGCACTTGGTCGGAATGTTAAAATCTAGTCATCTCCAACGTCCTCCATTACAAACTGAACATCCTTGCGATGAGCCAAAAGGTGAAAAGTCTTTAGTGACAGAATCCTTGGAAAAAGAATCAATGCGTAGGACAGCTAGACTTTCTGGAAAAGAAAGTTAGGGATCCAGAAAATTGAAATGGAAATTCATAAATAAACTCAAGAGTGTTGCATCTTTTATAGAATCAGGAATGTGGTAACGGAAAGTAAAGGGTAATCTTTATTACCCTTTACTTTAACTTTAGTAACTTATGTTTCCGTGAACCATTTTTAAATTCGTTAATTTCCTTTTAAAGAAAATTAGATACTGTCTTTTAATATGTCTCAAACAACATTTTTCTAGCTATGCTCACGACAGCTTGAGCTTATCAAAGCAGTGTATTGAAATTGAAAATGTGGGTATATATCAGACACCCAGATTTCAATACTTACTTCGACTGATCAGGAAACGGCTGATGCACAACCAGCACCAGCAGAAGGAAGGTCAAAAGGTAATTAGTTTAACCTAAATTTAAGCAGTGCTTTCATCTGAACAAAGAAACAAATTTGGGTGGAAGATACAAAAATGATAGCTTTAATTTTCAAACGTACGACTCATCAATTCAAGGAACCGCATTTCAAAATGAGTTATTACCTAAGACTGGTAGCAGTCATTTAAGACACGCAAGAAGTGATTGGAACGCTAGAAGCGAAGACCTTTATGAAAATCACTCTGTAGTAATCCATTATTTCAAATCTAGTGATTATGGTAATTCTAACTTCGGCAAATGTGGCTCATGAAATTAAGAGAGTATAGTTCGAAGTGAATTATTACCTAAAGCTCATGGCAACAATAAGGTGACAGTACAACTCATGGCAACAATAAATGCCAGAAAAAATTGCAGTTTAACAAAGTCACTGTCATTACAACACAGTATTTATAATAAGGAAAACGTGACTCGTTATTTTCGCAAAACTTGCACCTAAAGAATATTAAAGCACATATTTTACATTTAAAGGACCTCACAAGAGGTTGCCAAATTGAAGAACATAAATTTTTAGTTCTTCAATATACTCATAGCTTCTTTTTGCCAGCTATAACAAAGAATTTCAGAATGCAGTTCAATTAACCGTGATTTTAGTGTATCGTATTTGCCCGTCACTGGTGGGTGCAAAACGATATCGCAAACGCTATTGAGAATATCAGACTCGATTACAGATATCACGTGATTGAATTTCTTTGTGTTCGGAAATAGTTCAACAAACGGGAATTTCTCAATTAACTAGTCATGAAATTAACGAAATTTCAGCAAAAGTTCCATCTGGGCAAAAGTTAACTACTGAACAAAAATGTAGTGATGACTTGCACCCTTATTTGCCACATTCTAAAAGTTTAGACATCGTTTTATTTGATCAAGAAACAGAAAGTGCTCAATCAGCAAATGGTGAAATTACGAAAAGTTGAAAAGTGGGTCCCACTCGTCAAGAAGCGGCAACCGTGCAGTGAATAAACGAGGGCGTTAAAGATCTGGATTTGCTACGTAATGAAAGTGCAGTAATGACAAATGGTAAAGAGGTTGTGACTTGAATAGCTGATGTACTAGAAATGAAGATAACTCAGATGATGGACTAGAATTTGTGTCAAGCAGCATTACCAAAATTAAAAGAACTCCTGAAAATTTAAAAACTAACCTGTCCTTCTAAGAAGACCGTGGTGGTTAAGATTCAACGCGAAGCACTTGACGAACAGATGCCTTAGAAAGAAGCGCTTGATTAAGGATCACAGACGCCTGAAAATAAAACTCTTGATAAAGAAATGCAGACGCCTGTAAAAGAACCTCTGAGAGAAACATCTGAGGAAACACAGAAGCCTGAGTAAGAAACAAATCCATTGGCTCCCGCTTGTTTCTTAAAAATTGTTCACAGCAGAGAAACAACTGATTTAGATGAAATCGACAGTAAAAGCCTGAACGTAAGATTGCGCTTTGTATAAAAATTAAGGTACGGTCTAAGAATGAGATATCGGAATGAGTATTTAGTGATGTTGACTCCTAAAGGTTTACCAAATCGGAATTGTCTCTGCAAAGGAAGGGACGTTTGCCAGGCATTGAACAAACTCGAATGACGCACTTGGTCGGAATGTTAAAATCTAGTCATCTCCAACGTCCTCCATTACAAACTGAACATCCTTGCGATGACCCAAAAGGTGAAAAGCCTTTAGTGACAGAATCCTTGGAAAAAGAATCAATGCATAGGACAGCTAGACTTTCTGGAAAAGAAAGTTAGGGATCCAGAAAATTGAAATGGAAATTCATAAATAAACTCAAGAGTTTTGCATCTTTTATAGAATCAGGAATGTGGTAACGGAAAGTAAAGGGTAATCTTTATTACCCTGTACTTTAACTTTAGTAACTTATGTTTCCGTGAACCATTTTTAAATTCGTTATTGTCCTTTTAAAGAAAATTAGATACTGTCTTTTAATATGTCTCAAACAACATTTTTCTAGCTATGTTCACGACAGCTTGAGCTTATCAAAGCAGTGTATTGAAATTGAAAATGTGGGTATATATCAGACACCCAGATTTCAATACTTACTTCGACTGATCAGGAAACGGCTGATACACAACCAGCACCCGCAGAAGGAAGGTCAAAAGGTAATTAGTTTAACCTAAATTTAAGCAGTGCTTTCATCTGAACAAAGAAACAAATTTGGGTGGAAGATACAAAAATGATAGCTTTAATTTTCAAACGTACGACTCATCAATTCAAGGAACCGCATTTCAAAATGAGTTATTACCTAAGACTGGTAGCAGTCATTTAAGACACGCAAGAAGTGATTGGAACGCTAGAAGCGAAGACCTTTATGAAAATCACTCTGTAGTAATCCATTATTTCAAATCTAGTGATTATGGTAATTCTAACTTCGGCAAATGTGGCTCATGAAATTAAGAGAGTATAGTTCGAAGTGAATTATTACCTAAAGCTCATGGCAACAATAAGGTGTGAGTAATCATTGCTCATGGCAACAATAAATGCCAGAAAAAATTGCAGTTTAACAAAGTCACTGTCATTACAACACAGTATTTATAATAAGGAAAACGTGACTCGTTATTTTCGCAAAACTTGCACCTAAAGAATATTAAAGCACATATTTTACATTTAAAGGACCTCACAAGAGGTTGCCAAATTGAAGAACATAAATTTTTAGTTCTTCAATATACTCATAGCTTCTTTTTGCCAGCTATAACAAAGAATTTCAGAATGCAGTTCAATTAACCGTGATTTTAGTGTATCGTATTTGCCCGTCACTGGTGGGTGCAAAACGATATCGCAAACGCTATTGAGAATATCAGACTCGATTACAGATATCACGTGATTGAATTTCTTTGTGTTCGGAAATAGTTCAACAAACGGGAATTTCTCAATTAACTAGTCATGAAATTAACGAAATTTCAGCAAAAGTTCCATCTGGGCAAAAGTTAACTACTGAACAAAAATGTAGTGATGACTTGCACCCTTATTTGCCACATTCTAAAAGTTTAGACATCGTTTTATTTGATCAAGAAACAGAAAGTGCTCAATCAGCAAATGGTGAAATTACGAAAAGTTGAAAAGTGGGTCCCACTCGTCAAGAAGCGGCAACCGTGCAGTGAATAAACGAGGGCGTTAAAGATCTGGATTTGCTACGTAATGAAAGTGCAGTAATGACAAATGGTAAAGAGGTTGTGACTTGAATAGCTGATGTACTAGAAATGAAGATAACTCAGATGATGGACTAGAATTTGTGTCAAGCAGCATTACCAAAATTAAAAGAACTCCTGAAAATTTAAAAACTAACCTGTCCTTCTAAGAAGACCGTGGTGGTTAAGATTCAACGCGAAGCACTTGACGAACAGATGCCTTAGAAAGAAGCGCTTGATTAAGGATCACAGACGCCTGAAAATAAAACTTGATAAAGAAATGCAGACGCCTGTAAAAGAACCTCTGAGAGAAACATCTGAGGAAACACAGAAGCCTGAGTAAGAAACAAATCCATTGGCTCCCGCTTGTTTCTTAAAAATTGTTCACAGCAGAGAAACAACTGATTTAGATGAAATCGACAGTAAAAGCCTGAACGTAAGATTGCGCTTTGTATAAAAATTAAGGTACGGTCTAAGAATGAGATATCGGAATGAGTATTTAGTGATGTTGACTCCTAAAGGTTTACCAAATCGGAATTGTCTCTGCAAAGGAAGGGACGTTTGCCAGGCATTGAACAAACTCGAATGACGCACTTGGTCGGAATGTTAAAATCTAGTCATCTCCAACGTCCTCCATTACAAACTGAACATCCTTGCGATGACCCAAAAGGTGAAAAGCCTTTAGTGACAGAATCCTTGGAAAAAGAATCAATGCATAGGACAGCTAGACTTTCTGGAAAAGAAAGTTAGGGATCCAGAAAATTGAAATGGAAATTCATAAATAAACTCAAGAGTTTTGCATCTTTTATAGAATCAGGAATGTGGTAACGGAAGGTAAAGGGTAATCTTTATTACCCTGTACTTTAACTTTAGTAACTTATGTTTCCGTGAACTTTTTAAATTCGTTATTGTCCTTTTAAAGAAAATTAGATACTGTCTTTTAATATGTCTCAAACAACATTTTTCTAGCTATGCTCACGACAGCTTGAGCTTATCAAAGCAGTGTATTGAAATTGAAAATGTGGGTATATATCAGACACCCAGATTTCAATACTTACTTCGACTGATCAGGAAACGGCTGATGCACAACCAGCACCAGCAGAAGGAAGGTCAAAAGGTAATTAGTTTAACCTAAATTTAAGCAGTGCTTTCATCTGAACAAAGAAACAAATTTGGGTGGAAGATACAAAAATGATAGCTTTAATTTTCAAACGTACGACTCATCAATTCAAGGAACCGCATTTCAAAATGAGTTATTACCTAAGACTGGTAGCAGTCATTTAAGACACGCAAGAAGTGATTGGAACGCTAGAAGCGAAGAATTTTATGAAAATCACTCTGTAGTAATCCATTATTTCAAATCTAGTGATTATGGTAATTCTAACTTTGGCGAATGTGGCTCATGAAATTAAGAGAGTATAGTTCGAAGTGAATTATTACCTAAAGCTCATGGCAACAATAAGGTGACAGTACAACTCATGGCAACAATAAATGCCAGAAAAAATTGCAGTTTAACAAAGTCATTGTCATTACAACACAGTATTTATAATAAGGAAAACGTGACTCGTTATTTTCGCAAAACTTGCACCTAAAGAATATTAAAGCACATATTTTACATTTAAAGGACCTCACAAGAGGTTGCCAAATTGAAGAACATAAATTTTTAGTTCTTCAATTTACTCTTAGCTTCTTTTTGCCAGCTATAACAAAGAATTTCAGAATGCAGTTCAATTAACCGTGATTTTAGTGTATCGTATTTGCCCGTCACTGGTGGGTGCAAAACGATATCGCAAACGCTATTGAGAATATCAGACTCGATTACAGATATCACGTGATTGAATTTCTTTGTGTTCGGAAATAGTTCAACAAACGGGAATTTCTCAATTAACTAGTCATGAAATTAACGAAATTTCAGCAAAAGCTCCATCTGGGCAAAAGTTAACTACTGAACAAAAATGTAGTGATGACTTGCACCCTTATTTGCCACATTCTAAAAGTTTAGACATCGTTTTATTTGATCAAGAAACAGAAAGTGCTCTTTCAGCAAATGGTGAAATTACGAAAAGTTGAAAAGTGGGTCCCACTCGTCAAGAAGCGGCAACCGTGCAGTGAATAAACGAGGGCGTTAAAGATCTGGATTTGCTACGTAATGAAAGTGCAGTAATGACAACCGGTAAAGAGGTTGTGACTTGAATAGCTGATGTACTAGAAATGAAGATAACTCAGATGATGGACTAGAATTTGTGTCAAGCAGGATTACCAAAATTAAAAGAACTCCTGAAAATTTAAAAACTAACCTGTCCTTCTAAGAAGACCGTGGTGGTTAAGATTCAACGCGAAGCACTTGACGAACAGATGCCTCAGAAAGAAGCGCTTGATTAAGGATCACAGACGCCTGAAAATAAAACTCTTGATAAAGAAATGCAGACGCCTGTAAAAGAACCTCTGAGAGAAACATCTGAGGAAACACAGAAGCCTGAGTAAGAAACAAATCCATTGGCTCCCACTTGTTTCTTAAAAATTGTTCACAGCAGAGAAACAACTGATTTAGATGAAATCGACAGTAAAAGCCTGAACGTAAGATTGGGCTTTGTATAAAAATTAAGGTACGGTCTAAGAATGAGATATCGGAATGAGTATTTAGTGATGTTGACTCCTAAAGGTTTACCAAATTGGAATTGTCTCTGCAAAGGAAGGGACGTTTGCCAGGCATTGAACAAACTCGAATGACGCACTTGGTCGGAATGTTAAAATCTAGTCATCTCCAACGTCCTCCATTACAAACTGAACATCCTTGCGATGAGCCAAAAGGTGAAAAGTCTTTAGTGACAGAATCCTTGGAAAAAGAATCAATGCGTAGGACAGCTAGACTTTCTGGAAAAGAAAGTTAGGGATCCAGAAAATTGAAATGGAAATTCATAAATAAACTCAAGAGTGTTGCATCTTTTATAGAATCAGGAATGTGGTAACGGAAAGTAAAGGGTAATCTTTATTACCCTTTACTTTAACTTTAGTAACTTATGTTTCCGTGAACCATTTTTAAATTCGTTAATTTCCTTTTAAAGAAAATTAGATACTGTCTTTTAATATGTCTCAAACAACATTTTTCTAGCTATGCTCACGACAGCTTGAGCTTATCAAAGCAGTGTATTGAAATTGAAAATGTGGGTATATATCAGACACCCAGATTTCAATACTTACTTCGACTGATCAGGAAACGGCTGATGCACAACCAGCACCAGCAGAAGGAAGGTCAAAAGGTAATTAGTTTAACCTAAATTTAAGCAGTGCTTTCATCTGAACAAAGAAACAAATTTGGGTGGAAGATACAAAAATGATAGCTTTAATTTTCAAACGTACGACTCATCAATTCAAGGAACCGCATTTCAAAATGAGTTATTACCTAAGACTGGTAGCAGTCATTTAAGACACGCAAGAAGTGATTGGAACGCTAGAAGCAAAGACCTTTATGAAAATCACTCTGTAGTAATCCATTATTTCAAATCTAGTGATTATGGTAATTCTAACTTCGGCAAATGTGGCTCATGAAATTAAGAGAGTATAGTTCGAAGTGAATTATTACCTAAAGCTCATGGCAACAATAAGGTGTGAGTAATCATTGCTCATGGCAACAATAAATGCCAGAAAAAATTGCAGTTTAACAAAGTCACTGTCATTACAACACAGTATTTATAATAAGGAAAACGTGACTCGTTATTTTCGCAAAACTTGCACCTAAAGAATATTAAAGCACATATTTTACATTTAAAGGACCTCACAAGAGGTTGCCAAATTGAAGAACATAAATTTTTAGTTCTTCAATATACTCATAGCTTCTTTTTGCCAGCTATAACAAAGAATTTCAGAATGCAGTTCAATTAACCGTGATTTTAGTGTATCGTATTTGCCCGTCACTGGTGGGTGCAAAACGATATCGCAAACGCTATTGAGAATATCAGACTCAATTACAGATATCACGTGATTGAATTTCTTTGTGTTCGGAAATAGTTCAACAAACGGGAATTTCTCAATTAACTCGTCATGAAATTAACGAAAGTTCAGCAAAAGTTCCATCTCGGCAAAAGTTAACTACTGAACAAAAATGTAGTGATGACTTGCACCCTTATTTGCCACATTCTAAAAGTTTAGACATCGTTTTATTTGATCAAGAAACAGAAAGTGCTCTTTCAGCAAATGGTGAAATTACGAAAAGTTGAAAAGTGGGTCCCACTCGTCAAGAAGCGGCAACCGTGCAGTGAATAAACGATGGCGTTAAAGATCTGGATTTGCTACGTAATGAAAGTGCAGTAATGACAACCGGTAAAGAGGTTGTGACTTGAATAGCTGATGTACTAGAAATGAAGATAACTCAGATGATGGCCTAGAATTTGTGTCAAGCAGCATTACCAAAATTAAAAGAACTCCTGAAAATTTAAAAACTAACCTGTCCTTCTAAGAAGACCGTGGTGGTTAAGATTCAACGCGAAGCACTTGACGAACAGATGCCTCAGAAAGAAGCGCTTGATTAAGGATCACAGACGCCTGAAAATAAAACTCTTGATAAAGAAATGCAGACGCCTGTAAAAGAACCTCTGAGAGAAACATCTGAGGAAACACAGAAGCCTGAGTAAGAAACAAATCCATTGGCTCCCACTTGTTTCTTAAAAATTGTTCACAGCAGAGAAACAACTGATTTAGATGAAATCGACAGTAAAAGCCTGAACGTAAGATTGGGCTTTGTATAAAAATTAAGGTACGGTCTAAGAATGAGATATCGGAATGAGTATTTAGTGATGTTGACTCCTAAAGGTTTACCAAATTGGAATTGTCTCTGCAAAGGAAGGGACGTTTGCCAGGCATTGAACAAACTCGAATGACGCACTTGGTCGGAATGTTAAAATCTAGTCATCTCCAACGTCCTCCATTACAAACTGAACATCCTTGCGATGAGCCAAAAGGTGAAAAGTCTTTAGTGACAGAATCCTTGGAAAAAGAATCAATGCGTAGGACAGCTAGACTTTCTGGAAAAGAAAGTTAGGGATCCAGAAAATTGAAATGGAAATTCATAAATAAACTCAAGAGTGTTGCATCTTTTATAGAATCAGGAATGTGGTAACGGAAAGTAAAGGGTAATCTTTATTACCCTTTACTTTAACTTTAGTAAATTATGTTTCCGTGAACCATTTTTAAATTCGTTAATTTCCTTTTAAAGAAAATTAGATACTGTCTTTTAATATGTCTCAAACAACATTTTTCTAGCTATGCTCACGACAGCTTGAGCTTATCAAAGCAGTGTATTGAAATTGAAAATGTGGGTATATATCAGACACCCAGATTTCAATACTTACTTCGACTGATCAGGAAACGGCTGATGCACAACCAGCACCCGCAGAAGGAAGGTCAAAAGGTAATTAGTTTAACCTAAATTTAAGCAGTGCTTTCATCTGAACAAAGAAACAAATTTGGGTGGAAGATACAAAAATGATAGCTTTAATTTTCAAACGTACGACTCATCAATTCAAGGAACCGCATTTCAAAATGAGTTATTACCTAAGACTGGTAGCAGTCATTTAAGACACGCAAGAAGTGATTGGAACGCTAGAAGCGAAGACCTTTATGAAAATCACTCTGTAGTAATCCATTATTTCAAATCTAGTGATTATGGTAATTCTAACTTCGGCAAATGTGGCTCATGAAATTAAGAGAGTATAGTTCGAAGTGAATTATTACCTAAAGCTCATGGCAACAATAAGGTGTGAGTAATCATTGCTCATGGCAACAATAAATGCCAGAAAAAATTGCAGTTTAACAAAGTCACTGTCATTACAACACAGTATTTATAATAAGGAAAACGTGACTCGTTATTTTCGCAAAACTTGCACCTAAAGAATATTAAAGCACATATTTTACATTTAAAGGACCTCACAAGAGGTTGCCAAATTGAAGAACATAAATTTTTAGTTCTTCAATATACTCATAGCTTCTTTTTGCCAGCTATAACAAAGAATTTCAGAATGCAGTTCAATTAACCGTGATTTTAGTGTATCGTATTTGCCCGTCACTGGTGGGTGCAAAACGATATCGCAAACGCTATTGAGAATATCAGACTCGATTACAGATATCACGTGATTGAATTTCTTTGTGTTCGGAAATAGTTCAACAAACGGGAATTTCTCAATTAACTCGTCATGAAATTAACGAAAGTTCAGCAAAAGTTCCATCTCGGCAAAAGTTAACTACTGAACAAAAATGTAGTGTTGACTTGCACCCTTATTTGCCACATTCTAAAAGTTTAGACATCGTTTTATTTGATCAAGAAACAGAAAGTGCTCTTTCAGCAAATGGTGAAATTACGAAAAGTTGAAAAGTGGGTCCCACTCGTCAAGAAGCGGCAACCGTGCAGTGAATAAACGATGGCGTTAAAGATCTGGATTTGCTACGTAATGAAAGTGCAGTAATGACAACCGGTAAAGAGGTTGTGACTTGAATAGCTGATGTACTAGAAATGAAGATAACTCAGATGATGGCCTAGAATTTGTGTCAAGCAGCATTACCAAAATTAAAAGAACTCCTGAAAATTTAAAAACTAACCTGTCCTTCTAAGAAGACCGTGGTGGTTAAGATTCAACGCGAAGCACTTGACGAACAGATGCCTCAGAAAGAAGCGCTTGATTAAGGATCACAGACGCCTGAAAATAAAACTCTTGATAAAGAAATGCAGACGCCTGTAAAAGAACCTCTGAGAGAAACATCTGAGGAAACACAGAAGCCTGAGTAAGAAACAAATCCATTGGCTCCCACTTGTTTCTTAAAAATTGTTCACAGCAGAGAAACAACTGATTTAGATGAAATCGACAGTAAAAGCCTGAACGTAAGATTGGGCTTTGTATAAAAATTAAGGTACGGTCTAAGAATGAGATATCGGAATGAGTATTTAGTGATGTTGACTCCTAAAGGTTTACCAAATTGGAATTGCAAAGGAAGGGACGTTTGCCAGGCATTGAACAAACTCGAATGACGCACTTGGTCGGAATGTTAAAATCTAGTCATCTCCAACGTCCTCCATTACAAATTGAACATCCTTGCGATGAGCCAAAAGGTGAAAAGTCTTTAGTGACAGAATCCTTGGAAAAAGAATCAATGCGTAGGACAGCTAGACTTTCTGGAAAAGAAAGTTAGGGATCCAGAAAATTGAAATGGAAATTCATAAATAAACTCAAGAGTGTTGCATCTTTTATAGAATCAGGAATGTGGTAACGGAAAGTAAAGGGTAATCTTTATTACCCTTTACTTTAACTTTAGTAACTTATGTTTCCGTGAACCATTTTTAAATTCGTTAATTTCCTTTTAAAGAAAATTAGATACTGTCTTTTAATATGTCTCAAACAACATTTTTCTAGCTATGCTCACGACAGCTTGAGCTTATCAAAGCAGTGTATTGAAATTGAAAATGTGGGTATATATCAGACACCCAGATTTCAATACTTACTTCGACTGATCAGGAAACGGCTGATGCACAACCAGCACCCGCAGAAGGAAGGTCAAAAGGTAATTAGTTTAACCTAAATTTAAGCAGTGCTTTCATCTGAACAAAGAAACAAATTTGGGTGGAAGATACAAAAATGATAGCTTTAATTTTCAAACGTACGACTCATCAATTCAAGGAACGGCATTTCAAAATGAGTTATTACCTAAGACTGGTAGCAGTCATTTAAGACACGCAAGAAGTGATTGGAACGCTAGAAGCGAAGACCTTTATGAAAATCACTCTGTAGTAATCCATTATTTCAAATCTAGTGATTATGGTAATTCTAACTTCGGCAAATGTGGCTCATGAAATTAAGAGAGTATAGTTCGAAGTGAATTATTACCTAAAGCTCATGGCAACAATAAGGTGTGAGTAATCATTGCTCATGGCAACAATAAATGCCAGAAAAAATTGCAGTTTAACAAAGTCACTGTCATTACAACACAGTATTTATAATAAGGAAAACGTGACTCGTTATTTTCGCAAAACTTGCACCTAAAGAATATTAAAGCACATATTTTACATTTAAAGGACCTCACAAGAGGTTGCCAAATTGAAGAACATAAATTTTTAGTTCTTCAATATACTCATAGCTTCTTTTTGCCAGCTATAACAAAGAATTTCAGAATGCAGTTCAATTAACCGTGATTTTAGTGTATCGTATTTGCCCGTCACTGGTGGGTGCAAAACGATATCGCAAACGCTATTGAGAATATCAGACTCGATTACAGATATCACGTGATTGAATTTCTTTGTGTTCGGAAATAGTTCAACAAACGGGAATTTCTCAATTAACTAGTCATGAAATTAACGAAATTTCAGCAAAAGTTCCATCTGGGCAAAAGTTAACTACTGAACAAAAATGTAGTGATGACTTGCACCCTTATTTGCCACATTCTAAAAGTTTAGACATCGTTTTATTTGATCAAGAAACAGAAAGTGCTCAATCAGCAAATGGTGAAATTACGAAAAGTTGAAAAGTGGGTCCCACTCATCAAGAAGCGGCAACCGTGCAGTGAATAAATGAGGGCGTTAAAGATCTGGATTTGCTACGTAATGAAAGTGCAGTAATGACAAATGGTAAAGAGGTTGTGACTTGAATAGCTGATGTACTAGAAATGAAGATAACTCAGATGATGGACTAGAATTTGTGTCAAGCAGCATTACCAAAATTAAAAGAACTCCTGAAAATTTAAAAACTAACCTGTCCTTCTAAGAAGACCGTGGTGGTTAAGATTCAACGCGAAGCACTTGACGAACAGATGCCTTAGAAAGAAGCGCTTGATTAAGGATCACAGACGCCTGAAAATAAAACTCTTGATAAAGAAATGCAGACGCCTGTAAAAGAACCTCTGAGAGAAACATCTGAGGAAACACAGAAGCCTGAGTAAGAAACAAATCCATTGGCTCCCGCTTGTTTCTTAAAAATTGTTCACAGCAGAGAAACAACTGATTTAGATGAAATCGACAGTAAAAGCCTGAACGTAAGATTGCGCTTTGTATAAAAATTAAGGTACGGTCTAAGAATGAGATATCGGAATGAGTATTTAGTGATGTTGACTCCTAAAGGTTTACCAAATCGGAATTGTCTCTGCAAAGGAAGGGACGTTTGCCAGGCATTGAACAAACTCGAATGACGCACTTGGTCGGAATGTTAAAATCTAGTCATCTCCAACGTCCTCCATTACAAACTGAACATCCTTGCGATGAGCCAAAAGGTGAAAAGTCTTTAGTGACAGAATCCTTGGAAAAAGAATCAATGCGTAGGACAGCTAGACTTTCTGGAAAAGAAAGTTAGGGATCCAGAAAATTGAAATGGAAATTCATAAATAAACTCAAGAGTGTTGCATCTTTTATAGAATCAGGAATGTGGTAACGGAAAGTAAAGGGTAATCTTTATTACCCTTTACTTTAACTTTAGTAACTTATGTTTCCGTGAACCATTTTTAAATTCGTTAATTTCCTTTTAAAGAAAATTAGATACTGTCTTTTAATATGTCTCAAACAACATTTTTCTAGCTATGCTCACGACAGCTTGAGCTTATCAAAGCAGTGTATTGAAATTGAAAATGTGGGTATATATCAGACACCCAGATTTCAATACTTACTTCGACTGATCAGGAAACGGCTGATGCACAACCAGCACCCGCAGAAGGAAGGTCAAAAGGTAATTAGTTTAACCTAAATTTAAGCAGTGCTTTCATCTGAACAAAGAAACAAATTTGGGTGGAAGATACAAAAATGATAGCTTTAATTTTCAAACGTACGACTCATCAATTCAAGGAACGGCATTTCAAAATGAGTTATTACCTAAGACTGGTAGCAGTCATTTAAGACACGCAAGAAGTGATTGGAACGCTAGAAGCGAAGACCTTTATGAAAATCACTCTGTAGTAATCCATTATTTCAAATCTAGTGATTATGGTAATTCTAACTTCGGCAAATGTGGCTCATGAAATTAAGAGAGTATAGTTCGAAGTGAATTATTACCTAAAGCTCATGGCAACAATAAGGTGTGAGTAATCATTGCTCATGGCAACAATAAATGCCAGAAAAAATTGCAGTTTAACAAAGTCACTGTCATTACAACACAGTATTTATAATAAGGAAAACGTGACTCGTTATTTTCGCAAAACTTGCACCTAAAGAATATTAAAGCACATATTTTACATTTAAAGGACCTCACAAGAGGTTGCCAAATTGAAGAACATAAATTTTTAGTTCTTCAATATACTCATAGCTTCTTTTTGCCAGCTATAACAAAGAATTTCAGAATGCAGTTCAATTAACCGTGATTTTAGTGTATCGTATTTGCCCGTCACTGGTGGGTGCAAAACGATATCGCAAACGCTATTGAGAATATCAGACTCGATTACAGATATCACGTGATTGAATTTCTTTGTGTTCGGAAATAGTTCAACAAACGGGAATTTCTCAATTAACTAGTCATGAAATTAACGAAATTTCAGCAAAAGCTCCATCTGGGCAAAAGTTAACTACTGAACAAAAATGTAGTGATGACTTGCACCCTTATTTGCCACATTCTAAAAGTTTAGACATCGTTTTATTTGATCAAGAAACAGAAAGTGCTCTTTCAGCAAATGGTGAAATTACGAAAAGTTGAAAAGTGGGTCCCACTCGTCAAGAA
This sequence comes from Stegodyphus dumicola, assembly GCF_044657685.1. NCBI lineage: Eukaryota > Metazoa > Arthropoda > Arachnida > Araneae > Eresidae > Stegodyphus > Stegodyphus dumicola. The sequence continues at coordinate 12,844,240 of NC_140769.1, forward strand.
GCGGCAACCGTGCAGTGAATAAACGAGGGCGTTAAAGATCTGGATTTGCTACGTAATGAAAGTGCAGTAATGACAACCGGTAAAGAGGTTGTGACTTGAATAGCTGATGTACTAGAAATGAAGATAACTCAGATGATGGACTAGAATTTGTGTCAAGCAGGATTACCAAAATTAAAAGAACTCCTGAAAATTTAAAAACTAACCTGTCCTTCTAAGAAGACCGTGGTGGTTAAGATTCAACGCGAAGCACTTGACGAACAGATGCCTCAGAAAGAAGCGCTTGATTAAGGATCACAGACGCCTGAAAATAAAACTCTTGATAAAGAAATGCAGACGCCTGTAAAAGAACCTCTGAGAGAAACATCTGAGGAAACACAGAAGCCTGAGTAAGAAACAAATCCATTGGCTCCCACTTGTTTCTTAAAAATTGTTCACAGCAGAGAAACAACTGATTTAGATGAAATCGACAGTAAAAGCCTGAACATAAGATTGGGCTTTGTATAAAAATTAAGGTACGGTCTAAGAATGAGATATCGGAATGAGTATTTAGTGATGTTGACTCCTAAAGGTTTACCAAATTGGAATTGCAAAGGAAGGGACGTTTGCCAGGCATTGAACAAACTCGAATGACGCACTTGGTCGGAATGTTAAAATCTAGTCATCTCCAACGTCCTCCATTACAAACTGAACATCCTTGCGATGAGCCAAAAGGTGAAAAGTCTTTAGTGACAGAATCCTTGGAAAAAGAATCAATGCGTAGGACAGCTAGACTTTCTGGAAAAGAAAGTTAGGGATCCAGAAAATTGAAATGGAAATTCATAAATAAACTCAAGAGTGTTGCATCTTTTATAGAATCAGGAATGTGGTAACGGAAAGTAAAGGGTAATTTTTATTACCCTTTACTTTAACTTTAGTAACTTATGTTTCCGTGAACCATTTTTAAATTCGTTAATTTCCTTTTAAAGAAAATTAGATACTGTCTTTTAATATGTCTCAAACAACATTTTTCTAGCTATGCTCACGACAGCTTGAGCTTATCAAAGCAGTGTATTGAAATTGAAAATGTGGGTATATATCAGACACCCAGATTTCAATACTTACTTCGACTGATCAGGAAACGGCTGATGCACAACCAGCACCAGCAGAAGGAAGGTCAAAAGGTAATTAGTTTAACCTAAATTTAAGCAGTGCTTTCATCTGAACAAAGAAACAAATTTGGGTGGAAGATACAAAAATGATAGCTTTAATTTTCAAACGTACGACTCATCAATTCAAGGAACCGCATTTCAAAATGAGTTATTACCTAAGACTGGTAGCAGTCATTTAAGACACGCAAGAAGTGATTGGAACGCTAGAAGCGAAGACCTTTATGAAAATCACTCTGTAGTAATCCATTATTTCAAATCTAGTGATTATGGTAATTCTAACTTCGGCAAATGTGGCTCATGAAATTAAGAGAGTATAGTTCGAAGTGAATTATTACCTAAAGCTCATGGCAACAATAAGGTGACAGTACAACTCATGGCAACAATAAATGCCAGAAAAAATTGCAGTTTAACAAAGTCACTGTCATTACAACACAGTATTTATAATAAGGAAAACGTGACTCGTTATTTTCGCAAAACTTGCACCTAAAGAATATTAAAGCACATATTTTACATTTAAAGGACCTCACAAGAGGTTGCCAAATTGAAGAACATAAATTTTTAGTTCTTCAATATACTCATAGCTTCTTTTTGCCAGCTATAACAAAGAATTTCAGAATGCAGTTCAATTAACCGTGATTTTAGTGTATCGTATTTGCCCGTCACTGGTGGGTGCAAAACGATATCGCAAACGCTATTGAGAATATCAGACTCGATTACAGATATCACGTGATTGAATTTCTTTGTGTTCGGAAATAGTTCAACAAACGGGAATTTCTCAATTAACTAGTCATGAAATTAACGAAATTTCAGCAAAAGTTCCATCTGGGCAAAAGTTAACTACTGAACAAAAATGTAGTGATGACTTGCACCCTTATTTGCCACATTCTAAAAGTTTAGACATCGTTTTATTTGATCAAGAAACAGAAAGTGCTCAATCAGCAAATGGTGAAATTACGAAAAGTTGAAAAGTGGGTCCCACTCGTCAAGAAGCGGCAACCGTGCAGTGAATAAACGAGGGCGTTAAAGATCTGGATTTGCTACGTAATGAAAGTGCAGTAATGACAAATGGTAAAGAGGTTGTGACTTGAATAGCTGATGTACTAGAAATGAAGATAACTCAGATGATGGACTAGAATTTGTGTCAAGCAGCATTACCAAAATTAAAAGAACTCCTGAAAATTTAAAAACTAACCTGTCCTTCTAAGAAGACCGTGGTGGTTAAGATTCAACGCGAAGCACTTGACGAACAGATGCCTTAGAAAGAAGCGCTTGATTAAGGATCACAGACGCCTGAAAATAAAACTCTTGATAAAGAAATGCAGACGCCTGTAAAAGAACCTCTGAGAGAAACATCTGAGGAAACACAGAAGCCTGAGTAAGAAACAAATCCATTGGCTCCCGCTTGTTTCTTAAAAATTGTTCACAGCAGAGAAACAACTGATTTAGATGAAATCGACAGTAAAAGCCTGAACGTAAGATTGCGCTTTGTATAAAAATTAAGGTACGGTCTAAGAATGAGATATCGGAATGAGTATTTAGTGATGTTGACTCCTAAAGGTTTACCAAATCGGAATTGTCTCTGCAAAGGAAGGGACGTTTGCCAGGCATTGAACAAACTCGAATGACGCACTTGGTCGGAATGTTAAAATCTAGTCATCTCCAACGTCCTCCATTACAAACTGAACATCCTTGCGATGACCCAAAAGGTGAAAAGCCTTTAGTGACAGAATCCTTGGAAAAAGAATCAATGCATAGGACAGCTAGACTTTCTGGAAAAGAAAGTTAGGGATCCAGAAAATTGAAATGGAAATTCATAAATAAACTCAAGAGTTTTGCATCTTTTATAGAATCAGGAATGTGGTAACGGAAAGTAAAGGGTAATCTTTATTACCCTGTACTTTAACTTTAGTAACTTATGTTTCCGTGAACCATTTTTAAATTCGTTATTGTCCTTTTAAAGAAAATTAGATACTGTCTTTTAATATGTCTCAAACAACATTTTTCTAGCTATGTTCACGACAGCTTGAGCTTATCAAAGCAGTGTATTGAAATTGAAAATGTGGGTATATATCAGACACCCAGATTTCAATACTTACTTCGACTGATCAGGAAACGGCTGATACACAACCAGCACCCGCAGAAGGAAGGTCAAAAGGTAATTAGTTTAACCTAAATTTAAGCAGTGCTTTCATCTGAACAAAGAAACAAATTTGGGTGGAAGATACAAAAATGATAGCTTTAATTTTCAAACGTACGACTCATCAATTCAAGGAACCGCATTTCAAAATGAGTTATTACCTAAGACTGGTAGCAGTCATTTAAGACACGCAAGAAGTGATTGGAACGCTAGAAGCGAAGACCTTTATGAAAATCACTCTGTAGTAATCCATTATTTCAAATCTAGTGATTATGGTAATTCTAACTTCGGCAAATGTGGCTCATGAAATTAAGAGAGTATAGTTCGAAGTGAATTATTACCTAAAGCTCATGGCAACAATAAGGTGTGAGTAATCATTGCTCATGGCAACAATAAATGCCAGAAAAAATTGCAGTTTAACAAAGTCACTGTCATTACAACACAGTATTTATAATAAGGAAAACGTGACTCGTTATTTTCGCAAAACTTGCACCTAAAGAATATTAAAGCACATATTTTACATTTAAAGGACCTCACAAGAGGTTGCCAAATTGAAGAACATAAATTTTTAGTTCTTCAATATACTCATAGCTTCTTTTTGCCAGCTATAACAAAGAATTTCAGAATGCAGTTCAATTAACCGTGATTTTAGTGTATCGTATTTGCCCGTCACTGGTGGGTGCAAAACGATATCGCAAACGCTATTGAGAATATCAGACTCGATTACAGATATCACGTGATTGAATTTCTTTGTGTTCGGAAATAGTTCAACAAACGGGAATTTCTCAATTAACTAGTCATGAAATTAACGAAATTTCAGCAAAAGTTCCATCTGGGCAAAAGTTAACTACTGAACAAAAATGTAGTGATGACTTGCACCCTTATTTGCCACATTCTAAAAGTTTAGACATCGTTTTATTTGATCAAGAAACAGAAAGTGCTCAATCAGCAAATGGTGAAATTACGAAAAGTTGAAAAGTGGGTCCCACTCGTCAAGAAGCGGCAACCGTGCAGTGAATAAACGAGGGCGTTAAAGATCTGGATTTGCTACGTAATGAAAGTGCAGTAATGACAAATGGTAAAGAGGTTGTGACTTGAATAGCTGATGTACTAGAAATGAAGATAACTCAGATGATGGACTAGAATTTGTGTCAAGCAGCATTACCAAAATTAAAAGAACTCCTGAAAATTTAAAAACTAACCTGTCCTTCTAAGAAGACCGTGGTGGTTAAGATTCAACGCGAAGCACTTGACGAACAGATGCCTTAGAAAGAAGCGCTTGATTAAGGATCACAGACGCCTGAAAATAAAACTCTTGATAAAGAAATGCAGACGCCTGTAAAAGAACCTCTGAGAGAAACATCTGAGGAAACACAGAAGCCTGAGTAAGAAACAAATCCATTGGCTCCCGCTTGTTTCTTAAAAATTGTTCACAGCAGAGAAACAACTGATTTAGATGAAATCGACAGTAAAAGCCTGAACGTAAGATTGCGCTTTGTATAAAAATTAAGGTACGGTCTAAGAATGAGATATCGGAATGAGTATTTAGTGATGTTGACTCCTAAAGGTTTACCAAATCGGAATTGTCTCTGCAAAGGAAGGGACGTTTGCCAGGCATTGAACAAACTCGAATGACGCACTTGGTCGGAATGTTAAAATCTAGTCATCTCCAACGTCCTCCATTACAAACTGAACATCCTTGCGATGACCCAAAAGGTGAAAAGCCTTTAGTGACAGAATCCTTGGAAAAAGAATCAATGCATAGGACAGCTAGACTTTCTGGAAAAGAAAGTTAGGGATCCAGAAAATTGAAATGGAAATTCATAAATAAACTCAAGAGTTTTGCATCTTTTATAGAATCAGGAATGTGGTAACGGAAAGTAAAGGGTAATCTTTATTACCCTGTACTTTAACTTTAGTAACTTATGTTTCCGTGAACCATTTTTAAATTCGTTATTGTCCTTTTAAAGAAAATTAGATACTGTCTTTTAATATGTCTCAAACAACATTTTTCTAGCTATGTTCACGACAGCTTGAGCTTATCAAAGCAGTGTATTGAAATTGAAAATGTGGGTATATATCAGACACCCAGATTTCAATACTTACTTCGACTGATCAGGAAACGGCTGATACACAACCAGCACCCGCAGAAGGAAGGTCAAAAGGTAATTAGTTTAACCTAAATTTAAGCAGTGCTTTCATCTGAACAAAGAAACAAATTTGGGTGGAAGATACAAAAATGATAGCTTTAATTTTCAAACGTACGACTCATCAATTCAAGGAACCGCATTTCAAAATGAGTTATTACCTAAGACTGGTAGCAGTCATTTAAGACACGCAAGAAGTGATTGGAACGCTAGAAGCGAAGACCTTTATGAAAATCACTCTGTAGTAATCCATTATTTCAAATCTAGTGATTATGGTAATTCTAACTTCGGCAAATGTGGCTCATGAAATTAAGAGAGTATAGTTCGAAGTGAATTATTACCTAAAGCTCATGGCAACAATAAGGTGTGAGTAATCATTGCTCATGGCAACAATAAATGCCAGAAAAAATTGCAGTTTAACAAAGTCACTGTCATTACAACACAGTATTTATAATAAGGAAAACGTGACTCGTTATTTTCGCAAAACTTGCACCTAAAGAATATTAAAGCACATATTTTACATTTAAAGGACCTCACAAGAGGTTGCCAAATTGAAGAACATAAATTTTTAGTTCTTCAATATACTCATAGCTTCTTTTTGCCAGCTATAACAAAGAATTTCAGAATGCAGTTCAATTAACCGTGATTTTAGTGTATCGTATTTGCCCGTCACTGGTGGGTGCAAAACGATATCGCAAACGCTATTGAGAATATCAGACTCGATTACAGATATCACGTGATTGAATTTCTTTGTGTTCGGAAATAGTTCAACAAACGGGAATTTCTCAATTAACTAGTCATGAAATTAACGAAATTTCAGCAAAAGTTCCATCTGGGCAAAAGTTAACTACTGAACAAAAATGTAGTGATGACTTGCACCCTTATTTGCCACATTCTAAAAGTTTAGACATCGTTTTATTTGATCAAGAAACAGAAAGTGCTCAATCAGCAAATGGTGAAATTACGAAAAGTTGAAAAGTGGGTCCCACTCGTCAAGAAGCGGCAACCGTGCAGTGAATAAACGAGGGCGTTAAAGATCTGGATTTGCTACGTAATGAAAGTGCAGTAATGACAAATGGTAAAGAGGTTGTGACTTGAATAGCTGATGTACTAGAAATGAAGATAACTCAGATGATGGACTAGAATTTGTGTCAAGCAGCATTACCAAAATTAAAAGAACTCCTGAAAATTTAAAAACTAACCTGTCCTTCTAAGAAGACCGTGGTGGTTAAGATTCAACGCGAAGCACTTGACGAACAGATGCCTTAGAAAGAAGCGCTTGATTAAGGATCACAGACGCCTGAAAATAAAACTTGATAAAGAAATGCAGACGCCTGTAAAAGAACCTCTGAGAGAAACATCTGAGGAAACACAGAAGCCTGAGTAAGAAACAAATCCATTGGCTCCCGCTTGTTTCTTAAAAATTGTTCACAGCAGAGAAACAACTGATTTAGATGAAATCGACAGTAAAAGCCTGAACGTAAGATTGCGCTTTGTATAAAAATTAAGGTACGGTCTAAGAATGAGATATCGGAATGAGTATTTAGTGATGTTGACTCCTAAAGGTTTACCAAATCGGAATTGTCTCTGCAAAGGAAGGGACGTTTGCCAGGCATTGAACAAACTCGAATGACGCACTTGGTCGGAATGTTAAAATCTAGTCATCTCCAACGTCCTCCATTACAAACTGAACATCCTTGCGATGACCCAAAAGGTGAAAAGCCTTTAGTGACAGAATCCTTGGAAAAAGAATCAATGCATAGGACAGCTAGACTTTCTGGAAAAGAAAGTTAGGGATCCAGAAAATTGAAATGGAAATTCATAAATAAACTCAAGAGTTTTGCATCTTTTATAGAATCAGGAATGTGGTAACGGAAGGTAAAGGGTAATCTTTATTACCCTGTACTTTAACTTTAGTAACTTATGTTTCCGTGAACTTTTTAAATTCGTTATTGTCCTTTTAAAGAAAATTAGATACTGTCTTTTAATATGTCTCAAACAACATTTTTCTAGCTATGCTCACGACAGCTTGAGCTTATCAAAGCAGTGTATTGAAATTGAAAATGTGGGTATATATCAGACACCCAGATTTCAATACTTACTTCGACTGATCAGGAAACGGCTGATGCACAACCAGCACCAGCAGAAGGAAGGTCAAAAGGTAATTAGTTTAACCTAAATTTAAGCAGTGCTTTCATCTGAACAAAGAAACAAATTTGGGTGGAAGATACAAAAATGATAGCTTTAATTTTCAAACGTACGACTCATCAATTCAAGGAACCGCATTTCAAAATGAGTTATTACCTAAGACTGGTAGCAGTCATTTAAGACACGCAAGAAGTGATTGGAACGCTAGAAGCGAAGAATTTTATGAAAATCACTCTGTAGTAATCCATTATTTCAAATCTAGTGATTATGGTAATTCTAACTTTGGCGAATGTGGCTCATGAAATTAAGAGAGTATAGTTCGAAGTGAATTATTACCTAAAGCTCATGGCAACAATAAGGTGACAGTACAACTCATGGCAACAATAAATGCCAGAAAAAATTGCAGTTTAACAAAGTCATTGTCATTACAACACAGTATTTATAATAAGGAAAACGTGACTCGTTATTTTCGCAAAACTTGCACCTAAAGAATATTAAAGCACATATTTTACATTTAAAGGACCTCACAAGAGGTTGCCAAATTGAAGAACATAAATTTTTAGTTCTTCAATTTACTCTTAGCTTCTTTTTGCCAGCTATAACAAAGAATTTCAGAATGCTGTTCAATTAACCGTGATTTTAGTGTATCGTATTTGCCAGTCACTGGTGGGTGCAAAACGATATCGCAAACGCTATTGAGAATATCAGACTCGATTACAGATATCACGTGATTGAATTTCTTTGTGTTCGGAAATAGTTCAACAAACGGGAATTTCTCAATTAACTAGTCATGAAATTAACGAAATTTCAGCAAAAGTTCCATCTGGGCAAAAGTTAACTACTGAACAAAAATGTAGTGATGACTTGCACCCTTATTTGCCACATTCTAAAAGTTTAGACATCGTTTTATTTGATCAAGAAACAGAAAGTGCTCTTTCAGCAAATGGTGAAATTACGAAAAGTTGAAAAGTGGGTCCCACTCGTCAAGAAGCGGCAACCGTGCAGTGAATAAACGAGGGCGTTAAAGATCTGGATTTGCTACGTAATGAAAGTGCAGTAATGACAATCGGTAAAGAGGTTGTGACTTGAATAGCTGATGTACTAGAAATGAAGATAACTCAGATGATGGACTAGAATTTGTGTCAAGCAGCATTACCAAAATTAAAAGAACTGCTGAAAGTTTAAAATCTAACCTGTCCTTCTAAGAAGACCGTGGTGGTTAAGATTGAACGCGAAGCACTTGACAAACAGATGCCTTAGAAAGAAGCGCTTGATTAAGGAACACTGACGCCTGAAAATGAAACTCTTGCTAAAGAAACGCAGACGCCTGTAAAAGAACCTCTGGGAGAAACATCTGAAGAAACACAGAAGCGTGAGTAAGAAACAAATCCATTGGCTCCCGCTTGTTTCTTAAAAATTGTTCACAGCAGAGAAACAACTGATTTAGATGAAATCGACAGTAAAAGCATGAACGTAAGATTGCGCTTTGTATAAAAATTAAGGTACGGTCTAAGAATGAGATATCGGAATGAGTATTTAGTGATGTTGACTCCTAAAGGTTTACCAAATCGGAATTGTCTCTGCAAAGGAAGGGACGTTTGCCAGGCATTGAACAAACTCGAATGACGCACTTGGTCGGAATGTTAAAATCTAGTCATCTCCAACGTCCTCCATTACAAACTGAACATCCTTGCGATGACCCAAAAGGTGAAAAGCCTTTAGTGACAGAATCCTTGGAAAAAGAATCAATGCATAGGACAGCTAGACTTTCTGGAAAAGAAAGTTAGGGATCCAGAAAATTGAAATGGAAATTCATAAATAAACTCAAGAGTTTTGCATCTTTTATAGAATCAGGAATGTGGTAACGGAAGGTAAAGCGTAATCTTTATTACCCTGTACTTTAACTTTAGTAACTTATGTTTCCGTGAACCATTTTTAAATTCGTTATTGTCCTTTTAAAGAAAATTAGATACTGTCTTTTAATATGTCTCAAACAACATTTTTCTAGCTATGCTCACGACAGCTTGAGCTTATCAAAGCAGTGTATTGAAATTGAAAATGTGGGTATATATCAGACACCCAGATTTCAATACTTACTTCGACTGATCAGGAAACGGCTGATGCACAACCAGCACCCGCAGAAGGAAGGTCAAAAGGTAATTAGTTTAACCTAAATTTAAGCAGTGCTTTCATCTGAACAAAGAAACAAATTTGGGTGGAAGATACAAAAATGATAGCTTTAATTTTCAAACGTACGACTCATCAATTCAAGGAACCGCATTTCAAAATGAGTTATTACCTAAGACTGGTAGCAGTCATTTAAGACACGCAAGAAGTGATTGGAACGCTAGAAGCGAAGAATTTTATGAAAATCACTCTGTAGTAATCCATTATTTCAAATCTAGTGATTATGGTAATTCTAACTTTGGCGAATGTGGCTCATGAAATTAAGAGAGTATAGTTCGAAGTGAATTATTACCTAAAGCTCATGGCAACAATAAGGTGACAGTACAACTCATGGCAACAATAAATGCCAGAAAAAATTGCAGTTTAACAAAGTCATTGTCATTACAACACAGTATTTATAATAAGGAAAACGTGACTCGTTATTTTCGCAAAACTTGCACCTAAAGAATATTAAAGCACATATTTTACATTTAAAGGACCTCACAAGAGGTTGCCAAATTGAAGAACATAAATTTTTAGTTCTTCAATTTACTCTTAGCTTCTTTTTGCCAGCTATAACAAAGAATTTCAGAATGCAGTTCAATTAACCGTGATTTTAGTGTATCGTATTTGCCCGTCACTGGTGGGTGCAAAACGATATCGCAAACGCTATTGAGAATATCAGACTCGATTACAGATATCACGTGATTGAATTTCTTTGTGTTCGGAAATAGTTCAACAAACGGGAATTTCTCAATTAACTAGTCATGAAATTAACGAAATTTCAGCAAAAGTTCCATCTGGGCAAAAGTTAACTACTGAACAAAAATGTAGTGATGACTTGCACCCTTATTTGCCACATTCTAAAAGTTTAGACATCGTTTTATTTGATCAAGAAACAGAAAGTGCTCAATCAGCAAATGGTGAAATTTCGAAAAGTTGAAAAGTGGGTCCCACTCGTCAAGAAGCGGCAACCGTGCAGTGAATAAACGAGGGCGTTAAAGATCTGGATTTGCTACGTAATGAAAGTGCAGTAATGACAAATGGTAAAGAGGTTGTGACTTGAATAGCTGATGTACTAGAAATGAAGATAACTCAGATGATGGACTAGAATTTGTGTCAAGCAGCATTACCAAAATTAAAAGAACTCCTGAAAATTTAAAAACTAACCTGTCCTTCTAAGAAGACCGTGGTGGTTAAGATTCAACGCGAAGCACTTGACGAACAGATGCCTTAGAAAGAAGCGCTTGATTAAGGATCACAGACGCCTGAAAATAAAACTCTTGATAAAGAAATGCAGACGCCTGTAAAAGAACCTCTGAGAGAAACATCTGAGGAAACACAGAAGCCTGAGTAAGAAACAAATCCATTGGCTCCCGCTTGTTTCTTAAAAATTGTTCACAGCAGAGAAACAACTGATTTAGATGAAATCGACAGTAAAAGCCTGAACGTAAGATTGCGCTTTGTATAAAAATTAAGGTACGGTCTAAGAATGAGATATCGGAATGAGTATTTAGTGATGTTGACTCCTAAAGGTTTACCAAATCGGAATTGTCTCTGCAAAGGAAGGGACGTTTGCCAGGCATTGAACAAACTCGAATGACGCACTTGGTCGGAATGTTAAAATCTAGTCATCTCCAACGTCCTCCATTACAAACTGAACATCCTTGCGATGACCCAAAAGGTGAAAAGCCTTTAGTGACAGAATCCTTGGAAAAAGAATCAATGCATAGGACAGCTAGACTTTCTGGAAAAGAAAGTTAGGGATCCAGAAAATTGAAATGGAAATTCATAAATAAACTCAAGAGTTTTGCATCTTTTATAGAATCAGGAATGTGGTAACGGAAGGTAAAGGGTAATCTTTATTACCCTGTACTTTAACTTTAGTAACTTATGTTTCCGTGAACCATTTTTAAATTCGTTATTGTCCTTTTAAAGAAAATTAGATACTGTCTTTTAATATGTCTCAAATAACATTTTTCTAGCTATGCTCACGACAGCTTGAGCTTATCAAAGCAGTGTATTGAAATTGAAAATGTGGGTATATATCAGACACCCAGATTTCAATACTTACTTCGACTGATCAGGAAACGGCTGATGCACAACCAGCACCCGCAGAAGGAAGGTCAAAAGGTAATTAGTTTAACCTAAATTTAAGCAGTGCTTTCATCTGAACAAAGAAACAAATTTGGGTGGAAGATACAAAAATGATAGCTTTAATTTTCAAACGTACGACTCATCAATTCAAGGAACCGCATTTCAAAATGAGTTATTACCTAAGACTGGTAGCAGTCATTTAAGACACGCAAGAAGTGATTGGAACGCTAGAAGCGAAGAATTTTATGAAAATCACTCTGTAGTAATCCATTATTTCAAATCTAGTGATTATGGTAATTCTAACTTTGGCGAATGTGGCTCATGAAATTAAGAGAGTATAGTTCGAAGTGAATTATTACCTAAAGCTCATGGCAACAATAAGGTGACAGTACAACTCATGGCAACAATAAATGCCAGAAAAAATTGCAGTTTAACAAAGTCATTGTCATTACAACACAGTATTTATAATAAGGAAAACGTGACTCGTTATTTTCGCAAAACTTGCACCTAAAGAATATTAAAGCACATATTTTACATTTAAAGGACCTCACAAGAGGTTGCCAAATTGAAGAACATAAATTTTTAGTTCTTCAATTTACTCTTAGCTTCTTTTTGCCAGCTATAACAAAGAATTTCAGAATGCTGTTCAATTAACCGTGATTTTAGTGTATCGTATTTGCCAGTCACTGGTGGGTGCAAAACGATATCGCAAACGCTATTGAGAATATCAGACTCGATTACAGATATCACGTGATTGAATTTCTTTGTGTTCGGAAATAGTTCAACAAACGGGAATTTCTCAATTAACTAGTCATGAAATTAACGAAATTTCAGCAAAAGTTCCATCTGGGCAAAAGTTAACTACTGAACAAAAATGTAGTGATGACTTGCACCCTTATTTGCCACATTCTAAAAGTTTAGACATCGTTTTATTTGATCAAGAAACAGAAAGTGCTCTTTCAGCAAATGGTGAAATTACGAAAAGTTGAAAAGTGGGTCCCACTCGTCAAGAAGCGGCAACCGTGCAGTGAATAAACGAGGGCGTTAAAGATCTGGATTTGCTACGTAATGAAAGTGCAGTAATGACAATCGGTAAAGAGGTTGTGACTTGAATAGCTGATGTACTAGAAATGAAGATAACTCAGATGATGGACTAGAATTTGTGTCAAGCAGCATTACCAAAATTAAAAGAACTGCTGAAAGTTTAAAATCTAACCTGTCCTTCTAAGAAGACCGTGGTGGTTAAGATTGAACGCGAAGCACTTGACAAACAGATGCCTTAGAAAGAAGCGCTTGATTAAGGAACACTGACGCCTGAAAATGAAACTCTTGCTAAAGAAACGCAGACGCCTGTAAAAGAACCTCTGGGAGAAACATCTGAAGAAACACAGAAGCGTGAGTAAGAAACAAATCCATTGGCTCCCGCTTGTTTCTTAAAAATTGTTCACAGCAGAGAAACAACTGATTTAGATGAAATCGACAGTAAAAGCATGAACGTAAGATTGCGCTTTGTATAAAAATTAAGGTACGGTCTAAGAATGAGATATCGGAATGAGTATTTAGTGATGTTGACTCCTAAAGGTTTACCAAATCGGAATTGTCTCTGCAAAGGAAGGGACGTTTGCCAGGCATTGAACAAACTCGAATGACGCACTTGGTCGGAATGTTAAAATCTAGTCATCTCCAACGTCCTCCATTACAAACTGAACATCCTTGCGATGACCCAAAAGGTGAAAAGCCTTTAGTGACAGAATCCTTGGAAAAAGAATCAATGCATAGGACAGCTAGACTTTCTGGAAAAGAAAGTTAGGGATCCAGAAAATTGAAATGGAAATTCATAAATAAACTCAAGAGTTTTGCATCTTTTATAGAATCAGGAATGTGGTAACGGAAAGTAAAGGGTAATCTTTATTACCCTGTACTTTAACTTTAGTAACTTATGTTTCCGTGAACCATTTTTAAATTCGTTATTGTCCTTTTAAAGAAAATTAGATACTGTCTTTTAATATGTCTCAAACAACATTTTTCTAGCTATGTTCACGACAGCTTGAGCTTATCAAAGCAGTGTATTGAAATTGAAAATGTGGGTATATATCAGACACCCAGATTTCAATACTTACTTCGACTGATCAGGAAACGGCTGATGCACAACCAGCACCCGCAGAAGGAAGGTCAAAAGGTAATTAGTTTAACCTAAATTTAAGCAGTGCTTTCATCTGAACAAAGAAACAAATTTGGGTGGAAGATACAAAAATGATAGCTTTAATTTTCAAACGTACGACTCATCAATTCAAGGAACCGCATTTCAAAATGAGTTATTACCTAAGACTGGTAGCAGTCATTTAAGACACGCAAGAAGTGATTGGAACGCTAGAAGCGAAGACCTTTATGAAAATCACTCTGTAGTAATCCATTATTTCAAATCTAGTGATTATGGTAATTCTAACTTCGGCAAATGTGGCTCATGAAATTAAGAGAGTATAGTTCGAAGTGAATTATTACCTAAAGCTCATGGCAACAATAAGGTGTGAGTAATCATTGCTCATGGCAACAATAAATGCCAGAAAAAATTGCAGTTTAACAAAGTCACTGTCATTACAACACAGTATTTATAATAAGGAAAACGTGACTCGTTATTTTCGCAAAACTTGCACCTAAAGAATATTAAAGCACATATTTTACATTTAAAGGACCTCACAAGAGGTTGCCAAATTGAAGAACATAAATTTTTAGTTCTTCAATTTACTCTTAGCTTCTTTTTGCCAGCTATAACAAAGAATTTCAGAATGCAGTTCAATTAACCGTGATTTTAGTGTATCGTATTTGCCCGTCACTGGTGGGTGCAAAACGATATCGCAAACGCTATTGAGAATATCAGACTCGATTACAGATATCACGTGATTGAATTTCTTTGTGTTCGGAAATAGTTCAACAAACGGGAATTTCTCAATTAACTAGTCATGAAATTAACGAAATTTCAGCAAAAGTTCCATCTGGGCAAAAGTTAACTACTGAACAAAAATGTAGTGATGACTTGCACCCTTATTTGCCACATTCTAAAAGTTTAGACATCGTTTTATTTGATCAAGAAACAGAAAGTGCTCAATCAGCAAATGGTGAAATTACGAAAAGTTGAAAAGTGGGTCCCACTCGTCAAGAAGCGGCAACCGTGCAGTGAATAAACGAGGGCGTTAAAGATCTGGATTTGCTACGTAATGAAAGTGCAGTAATGACAATCGGTAAAGAGGTTGTGACTTGAATAGCTGATGTACTAGAAATGAAGATAACTCAGATGATGGACTAGAATTTGTGTCAAGCAGCATTACCAAAATTAAAAGAACTCCTGAAAATTTAAAAACTAACCTGTCCTTCTAAGAAGACCGTGGTGGTTAAGATTCAACGCGAAGCACTTGACGAACAGATGCCTTAGAAAGAAGCGCTTGATTAAGGATCACAGACGCCTGAAAATAAAACTCTTGATAAAGAAATGCAGACGCCTGTAAAAGAACCTCTGAGAGAAACATCTGAGGAAACACAGAAGCCTGAGTAAGAAACAAATCCATTGGCTCCCGCTTGTTTCTTAAAAATTGTTCACAGCAGAGAAACAACTGATTTAGATGAAATCGACAGTAAAAGCCTGAACGTAAGATTGCGCTTTGTATAAAAATTAAGGTACGGTCTAAGAATGAGATATCGGAATGAGTATTTAGTGATGTTGACTCCTAAAGGTTTACCAAATCGGAATTGTCTCTGCAAAGGAAGGGACGTTTGCCAGGCATTGAACAAACTCGAATGACGCACTTGGTCGGAATGTTAAAATCTAGTCATCTCCAACGTCCTCCATTACAAACTGAACATCCTTGCGATGACCCAAAAGGTGAAAAGCCTTTAGTGACAGAATCCTTGGAAAAAGAATCAATGCATAGGACAGCTAGACTTTCTGGAAAAGAAAGTTAGGGATCCAGAAAATTGAAATGGAAATTCATAAATAAACTCAAGAGTTTTGCATCTTTTATAGAATCAGGAATGTGGTAACGGAAGGTAAAGGGTAATCTTTATTACCCTGTACTTTAACTTTAGTAACTTATGTTTCCGTGAACCATTTTTAAATTCGTTATTGTCCTTTTAAAGAAAATTAGATACTGTCTTTTAATATGTCTCAAATAACATTTTTCTAGCTATGCTCACGACAGCTTGAGCTTATCAAAGCAGTGTATTGAAATTGAAAATGTGGGTATATATCAGACACCCAGATTTCAATACTTACTTCGACTGATCAGGAAACGGCTGATGCACAACCAGCACCCGCAGAAGGAAGGTCAAAAGGTAATTAGTTTAACCTAAATTTAAGCAGTGCTTTCATCTGAACAAAGAAACAAATTTGGGTGGAAGATACAAAAATGATAGCTTTAATTTTCAAACGTACGACTCATCAATTCAAGGAACCGCATTTCAAAATGAGTTATTACCTAAGACTGGTAGCAGTCATTTAAGACACGCAAGAAGTGATTGGAACGCTAGAAGCGAAGAATTTTATGAAAATCACTCTGTAGTAATCCATTATTTCAAATCTAGTGATTATGGTAATTCTAACTTTGGCGAATGTGGCTCATGAAATTAAGAGAGTATAGTTCGAAGTGAATTATTACCTAAAGCTCATGGCAACAATAAGGTGACAGTACAACTCATGGCAACAATAAATGCCAGAAAAAATTGCAGTTTAACAAAGTCATTGTCATTACAACACAGTATTTATAATAAGGAAAACGTGACTCGTTATTTTCGCAAAACTTGCACCTAAAGAATATTAAAGCACATATTTTACATTTAAAGGACCTCACAAGAGGTTGCCAAATTGAAGAACATAAATTTTTAGTTCTTCAATTTACTCTTAGCTTCTTTTTGCCAGCTATAACAAAGAATTTCAGAATGCTGTTCAATTAACCGTGATTTTAGTGTATCGTATTTGCCAGTCACTGGTGGGTGCAAAACGATATCGCAAACGCTATTGAGAATATCAGACTCGATTACAGATATCACGTGATTGAATTTCTTTGTGTTCGGAAATAGTTCAACAAACGGGAATTTCTCAATTAACTAGTCATGAAATTAACGAAATTTCAGCAAAAGTTCCATCTGGGCAAAAGTTAACTACTGAACAAAAATGTAGTGATGACTTGCACCCTTATTTGCCACATTCTAAAAGTTTAGACATCGTTTTATTTGATCAAGAAACAGAAAGTGCTCTTTCAGCAAATGGTGAAATTACGAAAAGTTGAAAAGTGGGTCCCACTCGTCAAGAAGCGGCAACCGTGCAGTGAATAAACGAGGGCGTTAAAGATCTGGATTTGCTACGTAATGAAAGTGCAGTAATGACAATCGGTAAAGAGGTTGTGACTTGAATAGCTGATGTACTAGAAATGAAGATAACTCAGATGATGGACTAGAATTTGTGTCAAGCAGCATTACCAAAATTAAAAGAACTGCTGAAAGTTTAAAATCTAACCTGTCCTTCTAAGAAGACCGTGGTGGTTAAGATTGAACGCGAAGCACTTGACAAACAGATGCCTTAGAAAGAAGCGCTTGATTAAGGAACACTGACGCCTGAAAATGAAACTCTTGCTAAAGAAACGCAGACGCCTGTAAAAGAACCTCTGGGAGAAACATCTGAAGAAACACAGAAGCGTGAGTAAGAAACAAATCCATTGGCTCCCGCTTGTTTCTTAAAAATTGTTCACAGCAGAGAAACAACTGATTTAGATGAAATCGACAGTAAAAGCATGAACGTAAGATTGCGCTTTGTATAAAAATTAAGGTACGGTCTAAGAATGAGATATCGGAATGAGTATTTAGTGATGTTGACTCCTAAAGGTTTACCAAATCGGAATTGTCTCTGCAAAGGAAGGGACGTTTGCCAGGCATTGAACAAACTCGAATGACGCACTTGGTCGGAATGTTAAAATCTAGTCATCTCCAACGTCCTCCATTACAAACTGAACATCCTTGCGATGACCCAAAAGGTGAAAAGCCTTTAGTGACAGAATCCTTGGAAAAAGAATCAATGCATAGGACAGCTAGACTTTCTGGAAAAGAAAGTTAGGGATCCAGAAAATTGAAATGGAAATTCATAAATAAACTCAAGAGTTTTGCATCTTTTATAGAATCAGGAATGTGGTAACGGAAGGTAAAGCGTAATCTTTATTACCCTGTACTTTAACTTTAGTAACTTATGTTTCCGTGAACCATTTTTAAATTCGTTATTGTCCTTTTAAAGAAAATTAGATACTGTCTTTTAATATGTCTCAAACAACATTTTTCTAGCTATGCTCACGACAGCTTGAGCTTATCAAAGCAGTGTATTGAAATTGAAAATGTGGGTATATATCAGACACCCAGATTTCAATACTTACTTCGACTGATCAGGAAACGGCTGATGCACAACCAGCACCCGCAGAAGGAAGGTCAAAAGGTAATTAGTTTAACCTAAATTTAAGCAGTGCTTTCATCTGAACAAAGAAACAAATTTGGGTGGAAGATACAAAAATGATAGCTTTAATTTTCAAACGTACGACTCATCAATTCAAGGAACCGCATTTCAAAATGAGTTATTACCTAAGACTGGTAGCAGTCATTTAAGACACGCAAGAAGTGATTGGAACGCTAGAAGCGAAGAATTTTATGAAAATCACTCTGTAGTAATCCATTATTTCAAATCTAGTGATTATGGTAATTCTAACTTTGGCGAATGTGGCTCATGAAATTAAGAGAGTATAGTTCGAAGTGAATTATTACCTAAAGCTCATGGCAACAATAAGGTGACAGTACAACTCATGGCAACAATAAATGCCAGAAAAAATTGCAGTTTAACAAAGTCATTGTCATTACAACACAGTATTTATAATAAGGAAAACGTGACTCGTTATTTTCGCAAAACTTGCACCTAAAGAATATTAAAGCACATATTTTACATTTAAAGGACCTCACAAGAGGTTGCCAAATTGAAGAACATAAATTTTTAGTTCTTCAATTTACTCTTAGCTTCTTTTTGCCAGCTATAACAAAGAATTTCAGAATGCAGTTCAATTAACCGTGATTTTAGTGTATCGTATTTGCCCGTCACTGGTGGGTGCAAAACGATATCGCAAACGCTATTGAGAATATCAGACTCGATTACAGATATCACGTGATTGAATTTCTTTGTGTTCGGAAATAGTTCAACAAACGGGAATTTCTCAATTAACTAGTCATGAAATTAACGAAATTTCAGCAAAAGTTCCATCTGGGCAAAAGTTAACTACTGAACAAAAATGTAGTGATGACTTGCACCCTTATTTGCCACATTCTAAAAGTTTAGACATCGTTTTATTTGATCAAGAAACAGAAAGTGCTCAATCAGCAAATGGTGAAATTTCGAAAAGTTGAAAAGTGGGTCCCACTCGTCAAGAAGCGGCAACCGTGCAGTGAATAAACGAGGGCGTTAAAGATCTGGATTTGCTACGTAATGAAAGTGCAGTAATGACAAATGGTAAAGAGGTTGTGACTTGAATAGCTGATGTACTAGAAATGAAGATAACTCAGATGATGGACTAGAATTTGTGTCAAGCAGCATTACCAAAATTAAAAGAACTCCTGAAAATTTAAAAACTAACCTGTCCTTCTAAGAAGACCGTGGTGGTTAAGATTCAACGCGAAGCACTTGACGAACAGATGCCTTAGAAAGAAGCGCTTGATTAAGGATCACAGACGCCTGAAAATAAAACTCTTGATAAAGAAATGCAGACGCCTGTAAAAGAACCTCTGAGAGAAACATCTGAGGAAACACAGAAGCCTGAGTAAGAAACAAATCCATTGGCTCCCGCTTGTTTCTTAAAAATTGTTCACAGCAGAGAAACAACTGATTTAGATGAAATCGACAGTAAAAGCCTGAACGTAAGATTGCGCTTTGTATAAAAATTAAGGTACGGTCTAAGAATGAGATATCGGAATGAGTATTTAGTGATGTTGACTCCTAAAGGTTTACCAAATCGGAATTGTCTCTGCAAAGGAAGGGACGTTTGCCAGGCATTGAACAAACTCGAATGACGCACTTGGTCGGAATGTTAAAATCTAGTCATCTCCAACGTCCTCCATTACAAACTGAACATCCTTGCGATGACCCAAAAGGTGAAAAGCCTTTAGTGACAGAATCCTTGGAAAAAGAATCAATGCATAGGACAGCTAGACTTTCTGGAAAAGAAAGTTAGGGATCCAGAAAATTGAAATGGAAATTCATAAATAAACTCAAGAGTTTTGCATCTTTTATAGAATCAGGAATGTGGTAACGGAAGGTAAAGCGTAATCTTTATTACCCTGTACTTTAACTTTAGTAACTTATGTTTCCGTGAACCATTTTTAAATTCGTTATTGTCCTTTTAAAGAAAATTAGATACTGTCTTTTAATATGTCTCAAACAACATTTTTCTAGCTATGCTCACGACAGCTTGAGCTTATCAAAGCAGTGTATTGAAATTGAAAATGTGGGTATATATCAGACACCCAGATTTCAATACTTACTTCGACTGATCAGGAAACGGCTGATGCACAACCAGCACCCGCAGAAGGAAGGTCAAAAGGTAATTAGTTTAACCTAAATTTAAGCAGTGCTTTCATCTGAACAAAGAAACAAATTTGGGTGGAAGATACAAAAATGATAGCTTTAATTTTCAAACGTACGACTCATCAATTCAAGGAACCGCATTTCAAAATGAGTTATTACCTAAGACTGGTAGCAGTCATTTAAGACACGCAAGAAGTGATTGGAACGCTAGAAGCGAAGAATTTTATGAAAATCACTCTGTAGTAATCCATTATTTCAAATCTAGTGATTATGGTAATTCTAACTTTGGCGAATGTGGCTCATGAAATTAAGAGAGTATAGTTCGAAGTGAATTATTACCTAAAGCTCATGGCAACAATAAGGTGACAGTACAACTCATGGCAACAATAAATGCCAGAAAAAATTGCAGTTTAACAAAGTCATTGTCATTACAACACAGTATTTATAATAAGGAAAACGTGACTCGTTATTTTCGCAAAACTTGCACCTAAAGAATATTAAAGCACATATTTTACATTTAAAGGACCTCACAAGAGGTTGCCAAATTGAAGAACATAAATTTTTAGTTCTTCAATTTACTCTTAGCTTCTTTTTGCCAGCTATAACAAAGAATTTCAGAATGCAGTTCAATTAACCGTGATTTTAGTGTATCGTATTTGCCCGTCACTGGTGGGTGCAAAACGATATCGCAAACGCTATTGAGAATATCAGACTCGATTACAGATATCACGTGATTGAATTTCTTTGTGTTCGGAAATAGTTCAACAAACGGGAATTTCTCAATTAACTAGTCATGAAATTAACGAAATTTCAGCAAAAGTTCCATCTGGGCAAAAGTTAACTACTGAACAAAAATGTAGTGATGACTTGCACCCTTATTTGCCACATTCTAAAAGTTTAGACATCGTTTTATTTGATCAAGAAACAGAAAGTGCTCAATCAGCAAATGGTGAAATTTCGAAAAGTTGAAAAGTGGGTCCCACTCGTCAAGAAGCGGCAACCGTGCAGTGAATAAACGAGGGCGTTAAAGATCTGGATTTGCTACGTAATGAAAGTGCAGTAATGACAAATGGTAAAGAGGTTGTGACTTGAATAGCTGATGTACTAGAAATGAAGATAACTCAGATGATGGACTAGAATTTGTGTCAAGCAGCATTACCAAAATTAAAAGAACTCCTGAAAATTTAAAAACTAACCTGTCCTTCTAAGAAGACCGTGGTGGTTAAGATTCAACGCGAAGCACTTGACGAACAGATGCCTTAGAAAGAAGCGCTTGATTAAGGATCACAGACGCCTGAAAATAAAACTCTTGATAAAGAAATGCAGACGCCTGTAAAAGAACCTCTGAGAGAAACATCTGAGGAAACACAGAAGCCTGAGTAAGAAACAAATCCATTGGCTCCCGCTTGTTTCTTAAAAATTGTTCACAGCAGAGAAACAACTGATTTAGATGAAATCGACAGTAAAAGCCTGAACGTAAGATTGCGCTTTGTATAAAAATTAAGGTACGGTCTAAGAATGAGATATCGGAATGAGTATTTAGTGATGTTGACTCCTAAAGGTTTACCAAATCGGAATTGTCTCTGCAAAGGAAGGGACGTTTGCCAGGCATTGAACAAACTCGAATGACGCACTTGGTCGGAATGTTAAAATCTAGTCATCTCCAACGTCCTCCATTACAAACTGAACATCCTTGCGATGACCCAAAAGGTGAAAAGCCTTTAGTGACAGAATCCTTGGAAAAAGAATCAATGCATAGGACAGCTAGACTTTCTGGAAAAGAAAGTTAGGGATCCAGAAAATTGAAATGGAAATTCATAAATAAACTCAAGAGTTTTGCATCTTTTATAGAATCAGGAATGTGGTAACGGAAGGTAAAGGGTAATCTTTATTACCCTGTACTTTAACTTTAGTAACTTATGTTTCCGTGAACCATTTTTAAATTCGTTATTGTCCTTTTAAAGAAAATTAGATACTGTCTTTTAATATGTCTCAAACAACATTTTTCTAGCTATGCTCACGACAGCTTGAGCTTATCAAAGCAGTGTATTGAAATTGAAAATGTGGGTATATATCAGACACCCAGATTTCAATACTTACTTCGACTGATCAGGAAATGGCTGATGCACAACCAGCACCCGCAGAAGGAAGGTCAAAAGGTAATTAGTTTAACCTAAATTTAAGCAGTGCTTTCATCTGAACAAAGAAACAAATTTGGGTGGAAGATACAAAAATGATAGCTTTAATTTTCAAACGTATGACTCATCAATTCAAGGAACCGCATTTCAAAATGAGTTATTACCTAAGACTGGTAGCAGTCATTTAAGACACGCAAGAAGTGATTGGAACGCTAGAAGCGAAGAATTTTATGAAAATCACTCTGTAGTAATCCATTATTTCAAATCTAGTGATTATGGTAATTCTAACTTTGGCGAATGTGGCTCATGAAATTAAGAGAGTATAGTTCGAAGTGAATTATTACCTAAAGCTCATGGCAACAATAAGGTGACAGTACAACTCATGGCAACAATAAATGCCAGAAAAAATTGCAGTTTAACAAAGTCATTGTCATTACAACACAGTATTTATAATAAGGAAAACGTGACTCGTTATTTTCGCAAAACTTGCACCTAAAGAATATTAAAGCACATATTTTACATTTAAAGGACCTCACAAGAGGTTGCCAAATTGAAGAACATAAATTTTTAGTTCTTCAATTTACTCTTAGCTTCTTTTTGCCAGCTATAACAAAGAATTTCAGAATGCTGTTCAATTAACCGTGATTTTAGTGTATCGTATTTGCCAGTCACTGGTGGGTGCAAAACGATATCGCAAACGCTATTGAGAATATCAGACTCGATTACAGATATCACGTGATTGAATTTCTTTGTGTTCGGAAATAGTTCAACAAACGGGAATTTCTCAATTAACTAGTCATGAAATTAACGAAATTTCAGCAAAAGTTCCATCTGGGCAAAAGTTAACTACTGAACAAAAATGTAGTGATGACTTGCACCCTTATTTGCCACATTCTAAAAGTTTAGACATCGTTTTATTTGATCAAGAAACAGAAAGTGCTCTTTCAGCAAATGGTGAAATTACGAAAAGTTGAAAAGTGGGTCCCACTCGTCAAGAAGCGGCAACCGTGCAGTGAATAAACGAGGGCGTTAAAGATCTGGATTTGCTACGTAATGAAAGTGCAGTAATGACAATCGGTAAAGAGGTTGTGACTTGAATAGCTGATGTACTAGAAATTAAGATAACTCAGATGATGGACTAGAATTTGTGTCAAGCAGCATTACCAAAATTAAAAGAACTGCTGAAAGTTTAAAATCTAACCTGTCCTTCTAAGAAGACCGTGGTGGTTAAGATTGAACGCGAAGCACTTGACAAACAGATGCCTTAGAAAGAAGCGCTTGATTAAGGAACACTGACGCCTGAAAATGAAACTCTTGCTAAAGAAACGCAGACGCCTGTAAAAGAACCTCTGGGAGAAACATCTGAAGAAACACAGAAGCGTGAGTAAGAAACAAATCCATTGGCTCCCGCTTGTTTCTTAAAAATTGTTCACAGCAGAGAAACAACTGATTTAGATGAAATCGACAGTAAAAGCATGAACGTAAGATTGCGCTTTGTATAAAAATTAAGGTACGGTCTAAGAATGAGATATCGGAATGAGTATTTAGTGATGTTGACTCCTAAAGGTTTACCAAATCGGAATTGTCTCTGCAAAGGAAGGGACGTTTGCCAGGCATTGAACAAACTCGAATGACGCACTTGGTCGGAATGTTAAAATCTAGTCATCTCCAACGTCCTCCATTACAAACTGAACATCCTTGCGATGACCCAAAAGGTGAAAAGCCTTTAGTGACAGAATCCTTGGAAAAAGAATCAATGCATAGGACAGCTAGACTTTCTGGAAAAGAAAGTTAGGGATCCAGAAAATTGAAATGGAAATTCATAAATAAACTCAAGAGTTTTGCATCTTTTATAGAATCAGGAATGTGGTAACGGAAGGTAAAGGGTAATCTTTATTACCCTGTACTTTAACTTTAGTAACTTATGTTTCCGTGAACCATTTTTAAATTCGTTATTGTCCTTTTAAAGAAAATTAGATACTGTCTTTTAATATGTCTCAAACAACATTTTTCTAGCTATGCTCACGACAGCTTGAGCTTATCAAAGCAGTGTATTGAAATTGAAAATGTGGGTATATATCAGACACCCAGATTTCAATACTTACTTCGACTGATCAGGAAACGGCTGATGCACAACCAGCACCCGCAGAAGGAAGGTCAAAAGGTAATTAGTTTAACCTAAATTTAAGCAGTGCTTTCATCTGAACAAAGAAACAAATTTGGGTGGAAGATACAAAAATGATAGCTTTAATTTTCAAACGTACGACTCATCAATTCAAGGAACCGCATTTCAAAATGAGTTATTACCTAAGACTGGTAGCAGTCATTTAAGACACGCAAGAAGTGATTGGAACGCTAGAAGCGAAGAATTTTATGAAAATCACTCTGTAGTAATCCATTATTTCAAATCTAGTGATTATGGTAATTCTAACTTTGGCGAATGTGGCTCATGAAATTAAGAGAGTATAGTTCGAAGTGAATTATTACCTAAAGCTCATGGCAACAATAAGGTGACAGTACAACTCATGGCAACAATAAATGCCAGAAAAAATTGCAGTTTAACAAAGTCATTGTCATTACAACACAGTATTTATAATAAGGAAAACGTGACTCGTTATTTTCGCAAAACTTGCACCTAAAGAATATTAAAGCACATATTTTACATTTAAAGGACCTCACAAGAGGTTGCCAAATTGAAGAACATAAATTTTTAGTTCTTCAATTTACTCTTAGCTTCTTTTTGCCAGCTATAACAAAGAATTTCAGAATGCTGTTCAATTAACCGTGATTTTAGTGTATCGTATTTGCCAGTCACTGGTGGGTGCAAAACGATATCGCAAACGCTATTGAGAATATCAGACTCGATTACAGATATCACATGATTGAATTTCTTTGTGTTCGGAAATAGTTCAACAAACGGGAATTTCTCAATTAACTAGTCATGAAATTAACGAAATTTCAGCAAAAGTTCCATCTGGGCAAAAGTTAACTACTGAACAAAAATGTAGTGATGACTTGCACCCTTATTTGCCACATTCTAAAAGTTTAGACATCGTTTTATTTGATCAAGAAACAGAAAGTGCTCTTTCAGCAAATGGTGAAATTACGAAAAGTTGAAAAGTGGGTCCCACTCGTCAAGAAGCGGCAACCGTGCAGTGAATAAACGAGGGCGTTAAAGATCTGGATTTGCTACGTAATGAAAGTGCAGTAATGACAATCGGTAAAGAGGTTGTGACTTGAATAGCTGATGTACTAGAAATGAAGATAACTCAGATGATGGACTAGAATTTGTGTCAAGCAGCATTACCAAAATTAAAAGAACTGCTGAAAGTTTAAAATCTAACCTGTCCTTCTAAGAAGACCGTGGTGGTTAAGATTGAACGCGAAGCACTTGACGAACAGATGCCTTAGAAAGAAGCGCTTGATTAAGGAACACTGACGCCTGAAAATGAAACTCTTGCTAAAGAAACGCAGACGCCTGTAAAAGAACCTCTGGGAGAAACATCTGAAGAAACACAGAAGCGTGAGTAAGAAACAAATCCATTGGCTCCCGCTTGTTTCTTAAAAATTGTTCACAGCAGAGAAACAACTGATTTAGATGAAATCGACAGTAAAAGCCTGAACGTAAGATTGCGCTTTGTATAAAAATTAAGGTACGGTCTAAGAATGAGATATCGGAATGAGTATTTAGTGATGTTGACTCCTAAAGGTTTACCAAATCGGAATTGTCTCTGCAAAGGAAGGGACGTTTGCCAGGCATTGAACAAACTCGAATGACGCACTTGGTCGGAATGTTAAAATCTAGTCATCTCCAACGTCCTCCATTACAAACTGAACATCCTTGCGATGACCCAAAAGGTGAAAAGCCTTTAGTGACAGAATCCTTGGAAAAAGAATCAATGCATAGGACAGCTAGACTTTCTGGAAAAGAAAGTTAGGGATCCAGAAAATTGAAATGGAAATTCATAAATAAACTCAAGAGTTTTGCATCTTTTATAGAATCAGGAATGTGGTAACGGAAGGTAAAGGGTAATCTTTATTACCCTGTACTTTAACTTTAGTAACTTATGTTTCCGTGAACCATTTTTAAATTCGTTATTGTCCTTTTAAAGAAAATTAGATACTGTCTTTTAATATGTCTCAAACAACATTTTTCTAGCTATGCTCACGACAGCTTGAGCTTATCAAAGCAGTGTATTGAAATTGAAAATGTGGGTATATATCAGACACCCAGATTTCAATACTTACTTCGACTGATCAGGAAACGGCTGATGCACAACCAGCACCCGCAGAAGGAAGGTCAAAAGGTAATTAGTTTAACCTAAATTTAAGCAGTGCTTTCATCTGAACAAAGAAACAAATTTGGGTGGAAGATACAAAAATGATAGCTTTAATTTTCAAACGTACGACTCATCAATTCAAGGAACCGCATTTCAAAATGAGTTATTACCTAAGACTGGTAGCAGTCATTTAAGACACGCAAGAAGTGATTGGAACGCTAGAAGCGAAGAATTTTATGAAAATCACTCTGTAGTAATCCATTATTTCAAATCTAGTGATTATGGTAATTCTAACTTTGGCGAATGTGGCTCATGAAATTAAGAGAGTATAGTTCGAAGTGAATTATTACCTAAAGCTCATGGCAACAATAAGGTGACAGTACAACTCATGGCAACAATAAATGCCAGAAAAAATTGCAGTTTAACAAAGTCATTGTCATTACAACACAGTATTTATAATAAGGAAAACGTGACTCGTTATTTTCGCAAAACTTGCACCTAAAGAATATTAAAGCACATATTTTACATTTAAAGGACCTCACAAGAGGTTGCCAAATTGAAGAACATAAATTTTTAGTTCTTCAATATACTCATAGCTTCTTTTTGCCAGCTATAACAAAGAATTTCAGAATGCAGTTCAATTAACCGTGATTTTAGTGTATCGTATTTGCCCGTCACTGGTGGGTGCAAAACGATATCGCAAACGCTATTGAGAATATCAGACTCGATTACAGATATCACGTGATTGAATTTCTTTGTGTTCGGAAATAGTTCAACAAACGGGAATTTCTCAATTAACTAGTCATGAAATTAACGAAATTTCAGCAAAAGTTCCATCTGGGCAAAAGTTAACTACTGAACAAAAATGTAGTGATGACTTGCACCCTTATTTGCCACATTCTAAAAGTTTAGACATCGTTTTATTTGATCAAGAAACAGAAAGTGCTCTTTCAGCAAATGGTGAAATTACGAAAAGTTGAAAAGTGGGTCCCACTCGTCAAGAAGCGGCAACCGTGCAGTGAATAAACGAGGGCGTTAAAGATCTGGATTTGCTACGTAATGAAAGTGCAGTAATGACAATCGGTAAAGAGGTTGTGACTTGAATAGCTGATGTACTAGAAATGAAGATAACTCAGATGATGGACTAGAATTTGTGTCAAGCAGCATTACCAAAATTAAAAGAACTGCTGAAAGTTTAAAATCTAACCTGTCCTTCTAAGAAGACCGTGGTGGTTAAGATTGAACGCGAAGCACTTGACGAACAGATGCCTTAGAAAGAAGCGCTTGATTAAGGAACACTGACGCCTGAAAATGAAACTCTTGCTAAAGAAACGCAGACGCCTGTAAAAGAACCTCTGGGAGAAACATCTGAAGAAACACAGAAGCGTGAGTAAGAAACAAATCCATTGGCTCCCGCTTGTTTCTTAAAAATTGTTCACAGCAGAGAAACAACTGATTTAGATGAAATCGACAGTAAAAGCATGAACGTAAGATTGCGCTTTGTATAAAAATTAAGGTACGGTCTAAGAATGAGATATCGGAATGAGTATTTAGTGATGTTGACTCCTAAAGGTTTACCAAATCGGAATTGTCTCTGCAAAGGAAGGGACGTTTGCCAGGCATTGAACAAACTCGAATGACGCACTTGGTCGGAATGTTAAAATCTAGTCATCTCCAACGTCCTCCATTACAAACTGAACATCCTTGCGATGACCCAAAAGGTGAAAAGCCTTTAGTGACAGAATCCTTGGAAAAAGAATCAATGCATAGGACAGCTAGACTTTCTGGAAAAGAAAGTTAGGGATCCAGAAAATTGAAATGGAAATTCATAAATAAACTCAAGAGTTTTGCATCTTTTATAGAATCAGGAATGTGGTAACGGAAAGTAAAGGGTAATCTTTATTACCCTGTACTTTAACTTTAGTAACTTATGTTTCCGTGAACCATTTTTAAATTCGTTATTGTCCTTTTAAAGAAAATTAGATACTGTCTTTTAATATGTCTCAAACAACATTTTTCTAGCTATGTTCACGACAGCTTGAGCTTATCAAAGCAGTGTATTGAAATTGAAAATGTGGGTATATATCAGACACCCAGATTTCAATACTTACTTCGACTGATCAGGAAATGGCTGATGCACAACCAGCACCCGCAGAAGGAAGGTCAAAAGGTAATTAGTTTAACCTAAATTTAAGCAGTGCTTTCATCTGAACAAAGAAACAAATTTGGGTGGAAGATACAAAAATGATAGCTTTAATTTTCAAACGTATGACTCATCAATTCAAGGAACCGCATTTCAAAATGAGTTATTACCTAAGACTGGTAGCAGTCATTTAAGACACGCAAGAAGTGATTGGAACGCTAGAAGCGAAGAATTTTATGAAAATCACTCTGTAGTAATCCATTATTTCAAATCTAGTGATTATGGTAATTCTAACTTTGGCGAATGTGGCTCATGAAATTAAGAGAGTATAGTTCGAAGTGAATTATTACCTAAAGCTCATGGCAACAATAAGGTGACAGTACAACTCATGGCAACAATAAATGCCAGAAAAAATTGCAGTTTAACAAAGTCATTGTCATTACAACACAGTATTTATAATAAGGAAAACGTGACTCGTTATTTTCGCAAAACTTGCACCTAAAGAATATTAAAGCACATATTTTACATTTAAAGGACCTCACAAGAGGTTGCCAAATTGAAGAACATAAATTTTTAGTTCTTCAATTTACTCTTAGCTTCTTTTTGCCAGCTATAACAAAGAATTTCAGAATGCTGTTCAATTAACCGTGATTTTAGTGTATCGTATTTGCCAGTCACTGGTGGGTGCAAAACGATATCGCAAACGCTATTGAGAATATCAGACTCGATTACAGATATCACGTGATTGAATTTCTTTGTGTTCGGAAATAGTTCAACAAACGGGAATTTCTCAATTAACTAGTCATGAAATTAACGAAATTTCAGCAAAAGTTCCATCTGGGCAAAAGTTAACTACTGAACAAAAATGTAGTGATGACTTGCACCCTTATTTGCCACATTCTAAAAGTTTAGACATCGTTTTATTTGATCAAGAAACAGAAAGTGCTCTTTCAGCAAATGGTGAAATTACGAAAAGTTGAAAAGTGGGTCCCACTCGTCAAGAAGCGGCAACCGTGCAGTGAATAAACGAGGGCGTTAAAGATCTGGATTTGCTACGTAATGAAAGTGCAGTAATGACAATCGGTAAAGAGGTTGTGACTTGAATAGCTGATGTACTAGAAATTAAGATAACTCAGATGATGGACTAGAATTTGTGTCAAGCAGCATTACCAAAATTAAAAGAACTGCTGAAAGTTTAAAATCTAACCTGTCCTTCTAAGAAGACCGTGGTGGTTAAGATTGAACGCGAAGCACTTGACAAACAGATGCCTTAGAAAGAAGCGCTTGATTAAGGAACACTGACGCCTGAAAATGAAACTCTTGCTAAAGAAACGCAGACGCCTGTAAAAGAACCTCTGGGAGAAACATCTGAAGAAACACAGAAGCGTGAGTAAGAAACAAATCCATTGGCTCCCGCTTGTTTCTTAAAAATTGTTCACAGCAGAGAAACAACTGATTTAGATGAAATCGACAGTAAAAGCATGAACGTAAGATTGCGCTTTGTATAAAAATTAAGGTACGGTCTAAGAATGAGATATCGGAATGAGTATTTAGTGATGTTGACTCCTAAAGGTTTACCAAATCGGAATTGTCTCTGCAAAGGAAGGGACGTTTGCCAGGCATTGAACAAACTCGAATGACGCACTTGGTCGGAATGTTAAAATCTAGTCATCTCCAACGTCCTCCATTACAAACTGAACATCCTTGCGATGACCCAAAAGGTGAAAAGCCTTTAGTGACAGAATCCTTGGAAAAAGAATCAATGCATAGGACAGCTAGACTTTCTGGAAAAGAAAGTTAGGGATCCAGAAAATTGAAATGGAAATTCATAAATAAACTCAAGAGTTTTGCATCTTTTATAGAATCAGGAATGTGGTAACGGAAGGTAAAGGGTAATCTTTATTACCCTGTACTTTAACTTTAGTAACTTATGTTTCCGTGAACCATTTTTAAATTCGTTATTGTCCTTTTAAAGAAAATTAGATACTGTCTTTTAATATGTCTCAAACAACATTTTTCTAGCTATGCTCACGACAGCTTGAGCTTATCAAAGCAGTGTATTGAAATTGAAAATGTGGGTATATATCAGACACCCAGATTTCAATACTTACTTCGACTGATCAGGAAACGGCTGATGCACAACCAGCACCCGCAGAAGGAAGGTCAAAAGGTAATTAGTTTAACCTAAATTTAAGCAGTGCTTTCATCTGAACAAAGAAACAAATTTGGGTGGAAGATACAAAAATGATAGCTTTAATTTTCAAACGTACGACTCATCAATTCAAGGAACCGCATTTCAAAATGAGTTATTACCTAAGACTGGTAGCAGTCATTTAAGACACGCAAGAAGTGATTGGAACGCTAGAAGCGAAGAATTTTATGAAAATCACTCTGTAGTAATCCATTATTTCAAATCTAGTGATTATGGTAATTCTAACTTTGGCGAATGTGGCTCATGAAATTAAGAGAGTATAGTTCGAAGTGAATTATTACCTAAAGCTCATGGCAACAATAAGGTGACAGTACAACTCATGGCAACAATAAATGCCAGAAAAAATTGCAGTTTAACAAAGTCATTGTCATTACAACACAGTATTTATAATAAGGAAAACGTGACTCGTTATTTTCGCAAAACTTGCACCTAAAGAATATTAAAGCACATATTTTACATTTAAAGGACCTCACAAGAGGTTGCCAAATTGAAGAACATAAATTTTTAGTTCTTCAATTTACTCTTAGCTTCTTTTTGCCAGCTATAACAAAGAATTTCAGAATGCTGTTCAATTAACCGTGATTTTAGTGTATCGTATTTGCCAGTCACTGGTGGGTGCAAAACGATATCGCAAACGCTATTGAGAATATCAGACTCGATTACAGATATCACGTGATTGAATTTCTTTGTGTTCGGAAATAGTTCAACAAACGGGAATTTCTCAATTAACTAGTCATGAAATTAACGAAATTTCAGCAAAAGTTCCATCTGGGCAAAAGTTAACTACTGAACAAAAATGTAGTGATGACTTGCACCCTTATTTGCCACATTCTAAAAGTTTAGACATCGTTTTATTTGATCAAGAAACAGAAAGTGCTCTTTCAGCAAATGGTGAAATTACGAAAAGTTGAAAAGTGGCTCCCACTCGTCAAGAAGCGGCAACCGTGCAGTGAATAAACGAGGGCGTTAAAGATCTGGATTTGCTACGTAATGAAAGTGCAGTAATGACAATCGGTAAAGAGGTTGTGACTTGAATAGCTGATGTACTAGAAATGAAGATAACTCAGATGATGGACTAGAATTTGTGTCAAGCAGCATTACCAAAATTAAAAGAACTGCTGAAAGTTTAAAATCTAACCTGTCCTTCTAAGAAGACCGTGGTGGTTAAGATTGAACGCGAAGCACTTGACGAACAGATGCCTTAGAAAGAAGCGCTTGATTAAGGAACACTGACGCCTGAAAATGAAACTCTTGCTAAAGAAACGCAGACGCCTGTAAAAGAACCTCTGGGAGAAACATCTGAAGAAACACAGAAGCGTGAGTAAGAAACAAATCCATTGGCTCCCGCTTGTTTCTTAAAAATTGTTCACAGCAGAGAAACAACTGATTTAGATGAAATCGACAGTAAAAGCATGAACGTAAGATTGCGCTTTGTATAAAAATTAAGGTACGGTCTAAGAATGAGATATCGGAATGAGTATTTAGTGATGTTGACTCCTAAAGGTTTACCAAATCGGAATTGTCTCTGCAAAGGAAGGGACGTTTGCCAGGCATTGAACAAACTCGAATGACGCACTTGGTCGGAATGTTAAAATCTAGTCATCTCCAACGTCCTCCATTACAAACTGAACATCCTTGCGATGACCCAAAAGGTGAAAAGCCTTTAGTGACAGAATCCTTGGAAAAAGAATCAATGCATAGGACAGCTAGACTTTCTGGAAAAGAAAGTTAGGGATCCAGAAAATTGAAATGGAAATTCATAAATAAACTCAAGAGTTTTGCATCTTTTATAGAATCAGGAATGTGGTAACGGAAGGTAAAGGGTAATCTTTATTACCCTGTACTTTAACTTTAGTAACTTATGTTTCCGTGAACCATTTTTAAATTCGTTATTGTCCTTTTAAAGAAAATTAGATACTGTCTTTTAATATGTCTCAAACAACATTTTTCTAGCTATGCTCACGACAGCTTGAGCTTATCAAAGCAGTGTATTGAAATTGAAAATGTGGGTATATATCAGACACCCAGATTTCAATACTTACTTCGACTGATCAGGAAATGGCTGATGCACAACCAGCACCCGCAGAAGGAAGGTCAAAAGGTAATTAGTTTAACCTAAATTTAAGCAGTGCTTTCATCTGAACAAAGAAACAAATTTGGGTGGAAGATACAAAAATGATAGCTTTAATTTTCAAACGTATGACTCATCAATTCAAGGAACCGCATTTCAAAATGAGTTATTACCTAAGACTGGTAGCAGTCATTTAAGACACGCAAGAAGTGATTGGAACGCTAGAAGCGAAGAATTTTATGAAAATCACTCTGTAGTAATCCATTATTTCAAATCTAGTGATTATGGTAATTCTAACTTTGGCGAATGTGGCTCATGAAATTAAGAGAGTATAGTTCGAAGTGAATTATTACCTAAAGCTCATGGCAACAATAAGGTGACAGTACAACTCATGGCAACAATAAATGCCAGAAAAAATTGCAGTTTAACAAAGTCATTGTCATTACAACACAGTATTTATAATAAGGAAAACGTGACTCGTTATTTTCGCAAAACTTGCACCTAAAGAATATTAAAGCACATATTTTACATTTAAAGGACCTCACAAGAGGTTGCCAAATTGAAGAACATAAATTTTTAGTTCTTCAATTTACTCTTAGCTTCTTTTTGCCAGCTATAACAAAGAATTTCAGAATGCAGTTCAATTAACCGTGATTTTAGTGTATCGTATTTGCCCGTCACTGGTGGGTGCAAAACGATATCGCAAACGCTATTGAGAATATCAGACTCGATTACAGATATCACGTGATTGAATTTCTTTGTGTTCGGAAATAGTTCAACAAACGGGAATTTCTCAATTAACTAGTCATGAAATTAACGAAATTTCAGCAAAAGCTCCATCTGGGCAAAAGTTAACTACTGAACAAAAATGTAGTGATGACTTGCACCCTTATTTGCCACATTCTAAAAGTTTAGACATCGTTTTATTTGATCAAGAAACAGAAAGTGCTCTTTCAGCAAATGGTGAAATTACGAAAAGTTGAAAAGTGGGTCCCACTCGTCAAGAAGCGGCAACCGTGCAGTGAATAAACGAGGGCGTTAAAGATCTGGATTTGCTACGTAATGAAAGTGCAGTAATGACAATCGGTAAAGAGGTTGTGACTTGAATAGCTGATGTACTAGAAATGAAGATAACTCAGATGATGGACTAGAATTTGTGTCAAGCAGCATTACCAAAATTAAAAGAACTCCTGAAAATTTAAAAACTAACCTGTCCTTCTAAGAAGACCGTGGTGGTTAAGATTCAACGCGAAGCACTTGACGAACAGATGCCTTAGAAAGAAGCGCTTGATTAAGGATCACAGACGCCTGAAAATAAAACTCTTGATAAAGAAATGCAGACGCCTGTAAAAGAACCTCTGAGAGAAACATCTGAGGAAACACAGAAGCCTGAGTAAGAAACAAATCCATTGGCTCCCGCTTGTTTCTTAAAAATTGTTCACAGCAGAGAAACAACTGATTTAGATGAAATCGACAGTAAAAGCCTGAACGTAAGATTGCGCTTTGTATAAAAATTAAGGTACGGTCTAAGAATGAGATATCGGAATGAGTATTTAGTGATGTTGACTCCTAAAGGTTTACCAAATCGGAATTGTCTCTGCAAAGGAAGGGACGTTTGCCAGGCATTGAACAAACTCGAATGACGCACTTGGTCGGAATGTTAAAATCTAGTCATCTCCAACGTCCTCCATTACAAACTGAACATCCTTGCGATGACCCAAAAGGTGAAAAGCCTTTAGTGACAGAATCCTTGGAAAAAGAATCAATGCATAGGACAGCTAGACTTTCTGGAAAAGAAAGTTAGGGATCCAGAAAATTGAAATGGAAATTCATAAATAAACTCAAGAGTTTTGCATCTTTTATAGAATCAGGAATGTGGTAACGGAAGGTAAAGGGTAATCTTTATTACCCTGTACTTTAACTTTAGTAACTTATGTTTCCGTGAACCATTTTTAAATTCGTTATTGTCCTTTTAAAGAAAATTAGATACTGTCTTTTAATATGTCTCAAACAACATTTTTCTAGCTATGCTCACGACAGCTTGAGCTTATCAAAGCAGTGTATTGAAATTGAAAATGTGGGTATATATCAGACACCCAGATTTCAATACTTACTTCGACTGATCAGGAAATGGCTGATGCACAACCAGCACCCGCAGAAGGAAGGTCAAAAGGTAATTAGTTTAACCTAAATTTAAGCAGTGCTTTCATCTGAACAAAGAAACAAATTTGGGTGGAAGATACAAAAATGATAGCTTTAATTTTCAAACGTACGACTCATCAATTCAAGGAACCGCATTTCAAAATGAGTTATTACCTAAGACTGGTAGCAGTCATTTAAGACACGCAAGAAGTGATTGGAACGCTAGAAGCGAAGAATTTTATGAAAATCACTCTGTAGTAATCCATTATTTCAAATCTAGTGATTATGGTAATTCTAACTTTGGCGAATGTGGCTCATGAAATTAAGAGAGTATAGTTCGAAGTGAATTATTACCTAAAGCTCATGGCAACAATAAGGTGACAGTACAACTCATGGCAACAATAAATGCCAGAAAAAATTGCAGTTTAACAAAGTCATTGTCATTACAACACAGTATTTATAATAAGGAAAACGTGACTCGTTATTTTCGCAAAACTTGCACCTAAAGAATATTAAAGCACATATTTTACATTTAAAGGACCTCACAAGAGGTTGCCAAATTGAAGAACATAAATTTTTAGTTCTTCAATTTACTCTTAGCTTCTTTTTGCCAGCTATAACAAAGAATTTCAGAATGCTGTTCAATTAACCGTGATTTTAGTGTATCGTATTTGCCAGTCACTGGTGGGTGCAAAACGATATCGCAAACGCTATTGAGAATATCAGACTCGATTACAGATATCACATGATTGAATTTCTTTGTGTTCGGAAATAGTTCAACAAACGGGAATTTCTCAATTAACTAGTCATGAAATTAACGAAATTTCAGCAAAAGTTCCATCTGGGCAAAAGTTAACTACTGAACAAAAATGTAGTGATGACTTGCACCCTTATTTGCCACATTCTAAAAGTTTAGACATCGTTTTATTTGATCAAGAAACAGAAAGTGCTCTTTCAGCAAATGGTGAAATTACGAAAAGTTGAAAAGTGGCTCCCACTCGTCAAGAAGCGGCAACCGTGCAGTGAATAAACGAGGGCGTTAAAGATCTGGATTTGCTACGTAATGAAAGTGCAGTAATGACAATCGGTAAAGAGGTTGTGACTTGAATAGCTGATGTACTAGAAATGAAGATAACTCAGATGATGGACTAGAATTTGTGTCAAGCAGCATTACCAAAATTAAAAGAACTGCTGAAAGTTTAAAATCTAACCTGTCCTTCTAAGAAGACCGTGGTGGTTAAGATTCAACGCGAAGCACTTGACGAACAGATGCCTTAGAAAGAAGCGCTTGATTAAGGATCACAGACGCCTGAAAATAAAACTCTTGATAAAGAAATGCAGACGCCTGTAAAAGAACCTCTGAGAGAAACATCTGAGGAAACACAGAAGCCTGAGTAAGAAACAAATCCATTGGCTCCCGCTTGTTTCTTAAAAATTGTTCACAGCAGAGAAACAACTGATTTAGATGAAATCGACAGTAAAAGCCTGAACGTAAGATTGCGCTTTGTATAAAAATTAAGGTACGGTCTAAGAATGAGATATCGGAATGAGTATTTAGTGATGTTGACTCCTAAAGGTTTACCAAATCGGAATTGTCTCTGCAAAGGAAGGGACGTTTGCCAGGCATTGAACAAACTCGAATGACGCACTTGGTCGGAATGTTAAAATCTAGTCATCTCCAACGTCCTCCATTACAAACTGAACATCCTTGCGATGACCCAAAAGGTGAAAAGCCTTTAGTGACAGAATCCTTGGAAAAAGAATCAATGCATAGGACAGCTAGACTTTCTGGAAAAGAAAGTTAGGGATCCAGAAAATTGAAATGGAAATTCATAAATAAACTCAAGAGTTTTGCATCTTTTATAGAATCAGGAATGTGGTAACGGAAGGTAAAGGGTAATCTTTATTACCCTGTACTTTAACTTTAGTAACTTATGTTTCCGTGAACCATTTTTAAATTCGTTATTGTCCTTTTAAAGAAAATTAGATACTGTCTTTTAATATGTCTCAAACAACATTTTTCTAGCTATGCTCACGACAGCTTGAGCTTATCAAAGCAGTGTATTGAAATTGAAAATGTGGGTATATATCAGACACCCAGATTTCAATACTTACTTCGACTGATCAGGAAACGGCTGATGCACAACCAGCACCCGCAGAAGGAAGGTCAAAAGGTAATTAGTTTAACCTAAATTTAAGCAGTGCTTTCATCTGAACAAAGAAACAAATTTGGGTGGAAGATACAAAAATGATAGCTTTAATTTTCAAACGTACGACTCATCAATTCAAGGAACCGCATTTCAAAATGAGTTATTACCTAAGACTGGTAGCAGTCATTTAAGACACGCAAGAAGTGATTGGAACGCTAGAAGCGAAGAATTTTATGAAAATCACTCTGTAGTAATCCATTATTTCAAATCTAGTGATTATGGTAATTCTAACTTTGGCGAATGTGGATCATGAAATTAAGAGAGTATAGTTCGAAGTGAATTATTACCTAAAGCTCATGGCAACAATAAGGTGTCAGTAATCATTGCTCATGGCAACAATAAATGCCAGAAAAAATTGCAGTTTAACAAAGTCACTGTCATTACAACACAGTATTTATAATAAGGAAAACGTGACTCGTTATTTTCGCAAAACTTGCACCTAAAGAATATTAAAGCACATATTTTACATTTAAAGGACCTCACAAGAGGTTGCCAAATTGAAGAACATAAATTTTTAGTTCTTCAATATACTCATAGCTTCTTTTTGCCAGCTATAACAAAGAATTTCAGAATGCAGTTCAATTAACCGTGATTTTAGTGTATCGTATTTGCCCGTCACTGGTGGGTGCAAAACGATATCGCAAACGCTATTGAGAATATCAGACTCGATTACAGATATCACGTGATTGAATTTCTTTGTGTTCGGAAATAGTTCAACAAACGGGAATTTCTCAATTAACTAGTCATGAAATTAACGAAATTTCAGCAAAAGTTCCATCTGGGCAAAAGTTAACTACTGAACAAAAATGTAGTGATGACTTGCACCCTTATTTGCCACATTCTAAAAGTTTAGACATCGTTTTATTTGATCAAGAAACAGAAAGTGCTCTTTCAGCAAATGGTGAAATTACGAAAAGTTGAAAAGTGGGTCCCACTCGTCAAGAAGCGGCAACCGTGCAGTGAATAAACGAGGGCGTTAAAGATCTGGATTTGCTACGTAATGAAAGTGCAGTAATGACAATCGGTAAAGAGGTTGTGACTTGAATAGCTGATGTACTAGAAATGAAGATAACTCAGATGATGGACTAGAATTTGTGTCAAGCAGCATTACCAAAATTAAAAGAACTGCTGAAAGTTTAAAATCTAACCTGTCCTTCTAAGAAGACCGTGGTGGTTAAGATTGAACGCGAAGCACTTGACGAACAGATGCCTTAGAAAGAAGCGCTTGATTAAGGAACACTGACGCCTGAAAATGAAACTCTTGCTAAAGAAACGCAGACGCCTGTAAAAGAACCTCTGGGAGAAACATCTGAAGAAACACAGAAGCGTGAGTAAGAAACAAATCCATTGGCTCCCGCTTGTTTCTTAAAAATTGTTCACAGCAGAGAAACAACTGATTTAGATGAAATCGACAGTAAAAGCATGAACGTAAGATTGCGCTTTGTATAAAAATTAAGGTACGGTCTAAGAATGAGATATCGGAATGAGTATTTAGTGATGTTGACTCCTAAAGGTTTACCAAATCGGAATTGTCTCTGCAAAGGAAGGGACGTTTGCCAGGCATTGAACAAACTCGAATGACGCACTTGGTCGGAATGTTAAAATCTAGTCATCTCCAACGTCCTCCATTACAAACTGAACATCCTTGCGATGACCCAAAAGGTGAAAAGCCTTTAGTGACAGAATCCTTGGAAAAAGAATCAATGCATAGGACAGCTAGACTTTCTGGAAAAGAAAGTTAGGGATCCAGAAAATTGAAATGGAAATTCATAAATAAACTCAAGAGTTTTGCATCTTTTATAGAATCAGGAATGTGGTAACGGAAAGTAAAGGGTAATCTTTATTACCCTGTACTTTAACTTTAGTAACTTATGTTTCCGTGAACCATTTTTAAATTCGTTATTGTCCTTTTAAAGAAAATTAGATACTGTCTTTTAATATGTCTCAAACAACATTTTTCTAGCTATGTTCACGACAGCTTGAGCTTATCAAAGCAGTGTATTGAAATTGAAAATGTGGGTATATATCAGACACCCAGATTTCAATACTTACTTCGACTGATCAGGAAACGGCTGATACACAACCAGCACCCGCATAAGGAAGGTCAAAAGGTAATTAGTTTAACCTAAATTTAAGCAGTGCTTTCATCTGAACAAAGAAACAAATTTGGGTGGAAGATACAAAAATGATAGCTTTAATTTTCAAATGTACGACTCATCAATTCAAGGAACCGCATTTCAAAATGAGTTATTACTTAAGACTAGTAGCAGTCATTTAAGACACGCAAGAATTGATTGGAACGCTAGAAACGAAGACCTTTATGAAAATCACTCTGTAGTAATCCATTATTTCAAATCTAGTGATTATGGTAATTCTAACTTCGGCAAATGTGGCTCATGAAATTAAGAGAGTATAGTTCGAAGTGAATTATTACCTAAAGCTCATGGCAACAATAAGGTGTCAGTAATCATTGCTCATGGCAACAATAAATGCCAGAAAAAATTGCAGTTTAACAAAGTCATTGTCATTACAACACAGTATTTATAATAAGGAAAACGTGACTCGTTATTTTCGCAAAACTTGCACCTAAAGAATATTAAAGCACATATTTTACATTTAAAGGACCTCACAAGAGGTTGCCAAATTGAAGAACATAAATTTTTAGTTCTTCAATTTACTCTTAGCTTCTTTTTGCCAGCTATAACAAAGAATTTCAGAATGCAGTTCAATTAACCGTGATTTTAGTGTATCGTATTTGCCCGTCACTGGTGGGTGCAAAACGATATCGCAAACGCTATTGAGAATATCAGACTCGATTACAGATATCACGTGATTGAATTTCTTTGTGTTCGGAAATAGTTCAACAAACGGGAATTTCTCAATTAACTAGTCATGAAATTAACGAAATTTCAGCAAAAGTTCCATCTGGGCAAAAGTTAACTACTGAACAAAAATGTAGTGATGACTTGCACCCTTATTTGCCACATTCTAAAAGTTTAGACATCGTTTTATTTGATCAAGAAACAGAAAGTGCTCAATCAGCAAATGGTGAAATTACGAAAAGTTGAAAAGTGGGTCCCACTCGTCAAGAAGCGGCAACCGTGCAGTGAATAAACGAGGGCGTTAAAGATCTGGATTTGCTACGTAATGAAAGTGCAGTAATGACAATCGGTAAAGAGGTTGTGACTTGAATAGCTGATGTACTAGAAATGAAGATAACTCAGATGATGGACTAGAATTTGTGTCAAGCAGCATTACCAAAATTAAAAGAACTGCTGAAAGTTTAAAATCTAACCTGTCCTTCTAAGAAGACCGTGGTGGTTAAGATTGAACGCGAAGCACTTGACGAACAGATGCCTTAGAAAGAAGCGCTTGATTAAGGAACACTGACGCCTGAAAATGAAACTCTTGCTAAAGAAACGCAGACGCCTGTAAAAGAACCTCTGGGAGAAACATCTGAAGAAACACAGAAGCGTGAGTAAGAAACAAATCCATTGGCTCCCGCTTGTTTCTTAAAAATTGTTCACAGCAGAGAAACAACTGATTTAGATGAAATCGACAGTAAAAGCATGAACGTAAGATTGCGCTTTGTATAAAAATTAAGGTACGGTCTAAGAATGAGATATCGGAATGAGTATTTAGTGATGTTGACTCCTAAAGGTTTACCAAATCGGAATTGTCTCTGCAAAGGAAGGGACGTTTGCCAGGCATTGAACAAACTCGAATGACGCACTTGGTCGGAATGTTAAAATCTAGTCATCTCCAACGTCCTCCATTACAAACTGAACATCCTTGCGATGACCCAAAAGGTGAAAAGCCTTTAGTGACAGAATCCTTGGAAAAAGAATCAATGCATAGGACAGCTAGACTTTCTGGAAAAGAAAGTTAGGGATCCAGAAAATTGAAATGGAAATTCATAAATAAACTCAAGAGTTTTGCATCTTTTATAGAATCAGGAATGTGGTAACGGAAAGTAAAGGGTAATCTTTATTACCCTGTACTTTAACTTTAGTAACTTATGTTTCCGTGAACCATTTTTAAATTCGTTATTGTCCTTTTAAAGAAAATTAGATACTGTCTTTTAATATGTCTCAAACAACATTTTTCTAGCTATGTTCACGACAGCTTGAGCTTATCAAAGCAGTGTATTGAAATTGAAAATGTGGGTATATATCAGACACCCAGATTTCAATACTTACTTCGACTGATCAGGAAACGGCTGATACACAACCAGCACCCGCATAAGGAAGGTCAAAAGGTAATTAGTTTAACCTAAATTTAAGCAGTGCTTTCATCTGAACAAAGAAACAAATTTGGGTGGAAGATACAAAAATGATAGCTTTAATTTTCAAATGTACGACTCATCAATTCAAGGAACCGCATTTCAAAATGAGTTATTACTTAAGACTAGTAGCAGTCATTTAAGACACGCAAGAATTGATTGGAACGCTAGAAACGAAGACCTTTATGAAAATCACTCTGTAGTAATCCATTATTTCAAATCTAGTGATTATGGTAATTCTAACTTCGGCAAATGTGGCTCATGAAATTAAGAGAGTATAGTTCGAAGTGAATTATTACCTAAAGCTCATGGCAACAATAAGGTGTCAGTAATCATTGCTCATGGCAACAATAAATGCCAGAAAAAATTGCAGTTTAACAAAGTCATTGTCATTACAACACAGTATTTATAATAAGGAAAACGTGACTCGTTATTTTCGCAAAACTTGCACCTAAAGAATATTAAAGCACATATTTTACATTTAAAGGACCTCACAAGAGGTTGCCAAATTGAAGAACATAAATTTTTAGTTCTTCAATATACTCATAGCTTCTTTTTGCCAGCTATAACAAAGAATTTCAGAATGCAGTTCAATTAACCGTGATTTTAGTGTATCGTATTTGCCCGTCACTGGTGGGTGCAAAACGATATCGCAAACGCTATTGAGAATATCAGACTCGATTACAGATATCACGTGATTGAATTTCTTTGTGTTCGGAAATAGTTCAACAAACGGGAATTTCTCAATTAACTAGTCATGAAATTAACGAAATTTCAGCAAAAGTTCCATCTGGGCAAAAGTTAACTACTGAACAAAAATGTAGTGATGACTTGCACCCTTATTTGCCACATTCTAAAAGTTTAGACATCGTTTTATTTGATCAAGAAACAGAAAGTGCTCTTTCAGGAAATGGTGAAATTACGAAAAGTTGAAAAGTGGGTCCCACTCGTCAAGAAGCGGCAACCGTGCAGTGAATAAACGAGGGCGTTAAAGATCTGGATTTGCTACGTAATGAAAGTGCAGTAATGACAATCGGTAAAGAGGTTGTGACTTGAATAGCTGATGTACTAGAAATGAAGATAACTCAGATGATGGACTAGAATGTGTCAAGCAGCATTACCAAAATTAAAAGAACTGCTGAAAGTTTAAAATCTAACCTGTCCTTCTAAGAAGACCGTGGTGGTTAAGATTGAACGCGAAGCACTTGACGAACAGATGCCTTAGAAAGAAGCGCTTGATTAAGGAACACTGACGCCTGAAAATGAAACTCTTGCTAAAGAAACGCAGACGCCTGTAAAAGAACCTCTGGGAGAAACATCTGAAGAAACACAGAAGCGTGAGTAAGAAACAAATCCATTGGCTCCCGCTTGTTTCTTAAAAATTGTTCACAGCAGAGAAACAACTGATTTAGATGAAATCGACAGTAAAAGCATGAACGTAAGATTGCGCTTTGTATAAAAATTAAGGTACGGTCTAAGAATGAGATATCGGAATGAGTATTTAGTGATGTTGACTCCTAAAGGTTTACCAAATCGGAATTGTCTCTGCAAAGGAAGGGACGTTTGCCAGGCATTGAACAAACTCGAATGACGCACTTGGTCGGAATGTTAAAATCTAGTCATCTCCAACGTCCTCCATTACAAACTGAACATCCTTGCGATGAGCCAAAAGGTGAAAAGTCTTTAGTGACAGAATCCTTGGAAAAAGAATCAATGCGTAGGACAGCTAGACTTTCTGGAAAAGAAAGTTAGGGATCCAGAAAATTGAAATGGAAATTCATAAATAAACTCAAGAGTGTTGCATCTTTTATAGAATCAGGAATGTGGTAACGGAAAGTAAAGGGTAATCTTTATTACTTTAGTAACTTATGTTTCCGTGAACCATTTTTAAATTCGTTAATTTCCTTTTAAAGAAAATTAGATACTGTCTTTTAATATGTCTCAAACAACATTTTTCTAGCTATGCTCACGACAGCTTGAGCTTATCAAAGCAGTGTATTGAAATTGAAAATGTGGGTATATATCAGACACCCAGATTTCAATACTTACTTCGACTGATCAGGAAACGGCTGATGCACAACCAGCACCCGCAGAAGGAAGGTCAAAAGGTAATTAGTTTAACCTAAATTTAAGCAGTGCTTTCATATGAACAAAGAAACAAATTTGGGTGGAAGATACAAAAATGATAGCTTTAATTTTCAAACGTACGACTCATCAATTCAAGGAACCGCA
The DNA here is from genome assembly GCF_044657685.1 of Stegodyphus dumicola. Taxonomy (NCBI): domain Eukaryota; kingdom Metazoa; phylum Arthropoda; class Arachnida; order Araneae; family Eresidae; genus Stegodyphus; species Stegodyphus dumicola. Next base: position 12,888,389 of record NC_140769.1, read on the forward strand.
TTTCAAAATGAGTTATTACCTAAGACTGGTAGCAGTCATTTAAGACACGCAAGAAGTGATTGGAACGCTAGAAGCGAAGACCTTTATGAAAATCACTCTGTAGTAATCCATTATTTCAAATCTAGTGATTATGGTAATTCTAACTTCGGCAAATGTGGCTCATGAAATTAAGAGAGTATAGTTCGAAGTGAATTATTACCTAAAGCTCATGGCAACAATAAGGTGTCAGTAATCATTGCTCATGGCAACAATAAATGCCAGAAAAAATTGCAGTTTAACAAAGTCATTGTCATTACAACACAGTATTTATTATAAGGAAAACGTGACTCGTTATTTTCGCAAAACTTGCACCTAAAGAATATTAAAGCACATATTTTACATTTAAAGGACCTCACAAGAGGTTGCCAAATTGAAGAACATAAATTTTTAGTTCTTCAATATACTCATAGCTTCTTTTTGCCAGCTATAACAAAGAATTTCAGAATGCAGTTCAATTAACCGTGATTTTAGTGTATCGTATTTGCCCGTCACTGGTGGGTGCAAAACGATATCGCAAACGCTATTGAGAATATCAGACTCGATTACAGATATCACGTGATTGAATTTCTTTGTGTTCGGAAATAGTTCAACAAACGGGAATTTCTCAATTAACTAGTCATGAAATTAACGAAATTTCAGCAAAAGCTCCATCTGGGCAAAAGTTAACTACTGAACAAAAATGTAGTGATGACTTGCACCCTTATTTGCCACATTCTAAAAGTTTAGACATCGTTTTATTTGATCAAGAAACAGAAAGTGCTCTTTCAGCAAATGGTGAAATTACGAAAAGTTGAAAAGTGGGTCCCACTCGTCAAGAAGCGGCAACCGTGCAGTGAATAAACGAGGGCGTTAAAGATCTGGATTTGCTACGTAATGAAAGTGCAGTAATGACAATCGGTAAAGAGGTTGTGACTTGAATAGCTGATGTACTAGAAATGAAGATAACTCAGATGATGGACTAGAATTTGTGTCAAGCAGCATTACCAAAATTAAAAGAACTGCTGAAAGTTTAAAATCTAACCTGTCCTTCTAAGAAGACCGTGGTGGTTAAGATTGAACGCGAAGCACTTGACGAACAGATGCCTTAGAAAGAAGCGCTTGATTAAGGAACACTGACGCCTGAAAATGAAACTCTTGCTAAAGAAACGCAGACGCCTGTAAAAGAACCTCTGGGAGAAACATCTGAAGAAACACAGAAGCGTGAGTAAGAAACAAATCCATTGGCTCCCGCTTGTTTCTTAAAAATTGTTCACAGCAGAGAAACAACTGATTTAGATGAAATCGACAGTAAAAGCCTGAACGTAAGATTGCGCTTTGTATAAAAATTAAGGTACGGTCTAAGAATGAGATATCGGAATGAGTATTTAGTGATGTTGACTCCTAAAGGTTTACCAAATCGGAATTGTCTCTGCAAAGGAAGGGACGTTTGCCAGGCATTGAACAAACTCGAATGACGCACTTGGTCGGAATGTTAAAATCTAGTCATCTCCAACGTCCTCCATTACAAACTGAACATCCTTGCGATGACCCAAAAGGTGAAAAGCCTTTAGTGACAGAATCCTTGGAAAAAGAATCAATGCATAGGACAGCTAGACTTTCTGGAAAAGAAAGTTAGGGATCCAGAAAATTGAAATGGAAATTCATAAATAAACTCAAGAGTTTTGCATCTTTTATAGAATCAGGAATGTGGTAACGGAAAGTAAAGGGTAATCTTTATTACCCTGTACTTTAACTTTAGTAACTTATGTTTCCGTGAACCATTTTTAAATTCGTTATTGTCCTTTTAAAGAAAATTAGATACTGTCTTTTAATATGTCTCAAACAACATTTTTCTAGCTATGTTCACGACAGCTTGAGCTTATCAAAGCAGTGTATTGAAATTGAAAATGTGGGTATATATCAGACACCCAGATTTCAATACTTACTTCGACTGATCAGGAAACGGCTGATACACAACCAGCACCCGCATAAGGAAGGTCAAAAGGTAATTAGTTTAACCTAAATTTAAGCAGTGCTTTCATCTGAACAAAGAAACAAATTTGGGTGGAAGATACAAAAATGATAGCTTTAATTTTCAAATGTACGACTCATCAATTCAAGGAACCGCATTTCAAAATGAGTTATTACTTAAGACTAGTAGCAGTCATTTAAGACACGCAAGAATTGATTGGAACGCTAGAAACGAAGACCTTTATGAAAATCACTCTGTAGTAATCCATTATTTCAAATCTAGTGATTATGGTAATTCTAACTTCGGCAAATGTGGCTCATGAAATTAAGAGAGTATAGTTCGAAGTGAATTATTACCTAAAGCTCATGGCAACAATAAGGTGTCAGTAATCATTGCTCATGGCAACAATAAATGCCAGAAAAAATTGCAGTTTAACAAAGTCACTGTCATTACAACACAGTATTTATAATAAGGAAAACGTGACTCGTTATTTTCGCAAAACTTGCACCTAAAGAATATTAAAGCACATATTTTACATTTAAAGGATCTCACAAGAGGTTGCCAAATTGAAGAACATAAATTTTTAGTTCTTCAATATACTCATAGCTTCTTTTTGCCAGCTATAACAAAGAATTTCAGAATGCAGTTCAATTAACCGTGATTTTAGTGTATCGTATTTGCCAGTCACTGGTGGGTGCAAAACGATATCGCAAACGCTATTGAGAATATCAGACTCGATTACAGATATCACGTGATTGAATTTCTTTGTGTTCGGAAATAGTTCAACAAACGGGAATTTCTCAATTAACTAGTCATGAAATTAACGAAATTTCAGCAAAAGTTCCATCTGGGCAAAAGTTAACTACTGAACAAAAATGTAGTGATGACTTGCACCCTTATTTGCCACATTCTAAAAGTTTAGGCATCGTTTTATTTGATCAAGAAACAGAAAGTGCTCTTTCAGCAAATGGTGAAATTACGAAAAGTTGAAAAGTGGGTCCCACTCGTCAAGAAGCGGCAACCGTGCAGTGAATAAACGAGGGCGTTAAAGATCTGGATTTGCTACGTAATGAAAGTGCAGTAATGACAATCGGTAAAGAGGTTGTGACTTGAATAGCTGATGTACTAGAAATGAAGATAACTCAGATGATGGACTAGAATTTGTGTCAAGCAGCATTACCAAAATTAAAAGAACTGCTGAAAGTTTAAAATCTAACCTGTCCTTCTAAGAAGACCGTGGTGGTTAAGATTGAACGCGAAGCACTTGACGAACAGATGCCTTAGAAAGAAGCGCTTGATTAAGGAACACTGACGCCTGAAAATGAAACTCTTGCTAAAGAAACGCAGACGCCTGTAAAAGAACCTCTGGGAGAAACATCTGAAGAAACACAGAAGCGTGAGTAAGAAACAAATCCATTGGCTCCCGCTTGTTTCTTAAAAATTGTTCACAGCAGAGAAACAACTGATTTAGATGAAATCGACAGTAAAAGCCTGAACGTAAGATTGCGCTTTGTATAAAAATTAAGGTACGGTCTAAGAATGAGATATCGGAATGAGTATTTAGTGATGTTGACTCCTAAAGGTTTACCAAATCGGAATTGTCTCTGCAAAGGAAGGGACGTTTGCCAGGCATTGAACAAACTCGAATGACGCACTTGGTCGGAATGTTAAAATCTAGTCATCTCCAACGTCCTCCATTACAAACTGAACATCCTTGCGATGACCCAAAAGGTGAAAAGCCTTTAGTGACAGAATCCTTGGAAAAAGAATCAATGCATAGGACAGCTAGACTTTCTGGAAAAGAAAGTTAGGGATCCAGAAAATTGAAATGGAAATTCATAAATAAACTCAAGAGTTTTGCATCTTTTATAGAATCAGGAATGTGGTAACGGAAGGTAAAGGGTAATCTTTATTACCCTGTACTTTAACTTTAGTAACTTATGTTTCCGTGAACCATTTTTAAATTCGTTATTGTCCTTTTAAAGAAAATTAGATACTGTCTTTTAATATGTCTCAAACAACATTTTTCTAGCTATGCTCACGACAGCTTGAGCTTATCAAAGCAGTGTATTGAAATTGAAAATGTGGGTATATATCAGACACCCAGATTTCAATACTTACTTCGACTGATCAGGAAACGGCTGATGCACAACCAGCACCCGCAGAAGGAAGGTCAAAAGGTAATTAGTTTAACCTAAATTTAAGCAGTGCTTTCATCTGAACAAAGAAACAAATTTGGGTGGAAGATACAAAAATGATAGCTTTAATTTTCAAACGTACGACTCATCAATTCAAGGAACCGCATTTCAAAATGAGTTATTACCTAAGACTGGTAGCAGTCATTTAAGACACGCAAGAAGTGATTGGAACGCTAGAAGCGAAGAATTTTATGAAAATCACTCTGTAGTAATCCATTATTTCAAATCTAGTGATTATGGTAATTCTAACTTTGGCGAATGTGGCTCATGAAATTAAGAGAGTATAGTTCGAAGTGAATTATTACCTAAAGCTCATGGCAACAATAAGGTGACAGTACAACTCATGGCAACAATAAATGCCAGAAAAAATTGCAGTTTAACAAAGTCATTGTCATTACAACACAGTATTTATAATAAGGAAAACGTGACTCGTTATTTTCGCAAAACTTGCACCTAAAGAATATTAAAGCACATATTTTACATTTAAAGGACCTCACAAGAGGTTGCCAAATTGAAGAACATAAATTTTTAGTTCTTCAATATACTCATAGCTTCTTTTTGCCAGCTATAACAAAGAATTTCAGAATGCAGTTCAATTAACCGTGATTTTAGTGTATCGTATTTGCCCGTCACTGGTGGGTGCAAAACGATATCGCAAACGCTATTGAGAATATCAGACTCGATTACAGATATCACGTGATTGAATTTCTTTGTGTTCGGAAATAGTTCAACAAACGGGAATTTCTCAATTAACTAGTCATGAAATTAACGAAATTTCAGCAAAAGTTCCATCTGGGCAAAAGTTAACTACTGAACAAAAATGTAGTGATGACTTGCACCCTTATTTGCCACATTCTAAAAGTTTAGACATCGTTTTATTTGATCAAGAAACAGAAAGTGCTCTTTCAGCAAATGGTGAAATTACGAAAAGTTGAAAAGTGGGTCCCACTCGTCAAGAAGCGGCAACCGTGCAGTGAATAAACGAGGGCGTTAAAGATCTGGATTTGCTACGTAATGAAAGTGCAGTAATGACAATCGGTAAAGAGGTTGTGACTTGAATAGCTGATGTACTAGAAATGAAGATAACTCAGATGATGGACTAGAATTTGTGTCAAGCAGCATTACCAAAATTAAAAGAACTGCTGAAAGTTTAAAATCTAACCTGTCCTTCTAAGAAGACCGTGGTGGTTAAGATTGAACGCGAAGCACTTGACGAACAGATGCCTTAGAAAGAAGCGCTTGATTAAGGAACACTGACGCCTGAAAATGAAACTCTTGCTAAAGAAACGCAGACGCCTGTAAAAGAACCTCTGGGAGAAACATCTGAAGAAACACAGAAGCGTGAGTAAGAAACAAATCCATTGGCTCCCGCTTGTTTCTTAAAAATTGTTCACAGCAGAGAAACAACTGATTTAGATGAAATCGACAGTAAAAGCATGAACGTAAGATTGCGCTTTGTATAAAAATTAAGGTACGGTCTAAGAATGAGATATCGGAATGAGTATTTAGTGATGTTGACTCCTAAAGGTTTACCAAATCGGAATTGTCTCTGCAAAGGAAGGGACGTTTGCCAGGCATTGAACAAACTCGAATGACGCACTTGGTCGGAATGTTAAAATCTAGTCATCTCCAACGTCCTCCATTACAAACTGAACATCCTTGCGATGACCCAAAAGGTGAAAAGCCTTTAGTGACAGAATCCTTGGAAAAAGAATCAATGCATAGGACAGCTAGACTTTCTGGAAAAGAAAGTTAGGGATCCAGAAAATTGAAATGGAAATTCATAAATAAACTCAAGAGTTTTGCATCTTTTATAGAATCAGGAATGTGGTAACGGAAAGTAAAGGGTAATCTTTATTACCCTGTACTTTAACTTTAGTAACTTATGTTTCCGTGAACCATTTTTAAATTCGTTATTGTCCTTTTAAAGAAAATTAGATACTGTCTTTTAATATGTCTCAAACAACATTTTTCTAGCTATGTTCACGACAGCTTGAGCTTATCAAAGCAGTGTATTGAAATTGAAAATGTGGGTATATATCAGACACCCAGATTTCAATACTTACTTCGACTGATCAGGAAACGGCTGATACACAACCAGCACCCGCATAAGGAAGGTCAAAAGGTAATTAGTTTAACCTAAATTTAAGCAGTGCTTTCATCTGAACAAAGAAACAAATTTGGGTGGAAGATACAAAAATGATAGCTTTAATTTTCAAACGTACGACTCATCAATTCAAGGAACCGCATTTCAAAATGAGTTATTACCTAAGACTGGTAGCAGTCATTTAAGACACGCAAGAAGTGATTGGAACGCTAGAAGCGAAGAATTTTATGAAAATCACTCTGTAGTAATCCATTATTTCAAATCTAGTGATTATGGTAATTCTAACTTTGGCGAATGTGGATCATGAAATTAAGAGAGTATAGTTCGAAGTGAATTATTACCTAAAGCTCATGGCAACAATAAGGTGTCAGTAATCATTGCTCATGGCAACAATAAATGCCAGAAAAAATTGCAGTTTAACAAAGTCACTGTCATTACAACACAGTATTTATAATAAGGAAAACGTGACTCGTTATTTTCGCAAAACTTGCACCTAAAGAATATTAAAGCACATATTTTACATTTAAAGGACCTCACAAGAGGTTGCCAAATTGAAGAACATAAATTTTTAGTTCTTCAATATACTCATAGCTTCTTTTTGCCAGCTATAACAAAGAATTTCAGAATGCAGTTCAATTAACCGTGATTTTAGTGTATCGTATTTGCCCGTCACTGGTGGGTGCAAAACGATATCGCAAACGCTATTGAGAATATCAGACTCGATTACAGATATCACGTGATTGAATTTCTTTGTGTTCGGAAATAGTTCAACAAACGGGAATTTCTCAATTAACTAGTCATGAAATTAACGAAATTTCAGCAAAAGTTCCATCTGGGCAAAAGTTAACTACTGAACAAAAATGTAGTGATGACTTGCACCCTTATTTGCCACATTCTAAAAGTTTAGACATCGTTTTATTTGATCAAGAAACAGAAAGTGCTCTTTCAGCAAATGGTGAAATTACGAAAAGTTGAAAAGTGGGTCCCACTCGTCAAGAAGCGGCAACCGTGCAGTGAATAAACGAGGGCGTTAAAGATCTGGATTTGCTACGTAATGAAAGTGCAGTAATGACAATCGGTAAAGAGGTTGTGACTTGAATAGCTGATGTACTAGAAATGAAGATAACTCAGATGATGGACTAGAATTTGTGTCAAGCAGCATTACCAAAATTAAAAGAACTGCTGAAAGTTTAAAATCTAACCTGTCCTTCTAAGAAGACCGTGGTGGTTAAGATTGAACGCGAAGCACTTGATGAACAGATGCCTTAGAAAGAAGCGCTTGATTAAGGAACACTGACGCCTGAAAATGAAACTCTTGCTAAAGAAACGCAGACGCCTGTAAAAGAACCTCTGGGAGAAACATCTGAAGAAACACAGAAGCGTGAGTAAGAAACAAATCCATTGGCTCCCGCTTGTTTCTTAAAAATTGTTCACAGCAGAGAAACAACTGATTTAGATGAAATCGACAGTAAAAGCATGAACGTAAGATTGCGCTTTGTATAAAAATTAAGGTACGGTCTAAGAATGAGATATCGGAATGAGTATTTAGTGATGTTGACTCCTAAAGGTTTACCAAATCGGAATTGTCTCTGCAAAGGAAGGGACGTTTGCCAGGCATTGAACAAACTCGAATGACGCACTTGGTCGGAATGTTAAAATCTAGTCATCTCCAACGTCCTCCATTACAAACTGAACATCCTTGCGATGACCCAAAAGGTGAAAAGCCTTTAGTGACAGAATCCTTGGAAAAAGAATCAATGCATAGGACAGCTAGACTTTCTGGAAAAGAAAGTTAGGGATCCAGAAAATTGAAATGGAAATTCATAAATAAACTCAAGAGTTTTGCATCTTTTATAGAATCAGGAATGTGGTAACGGAAAGTAAAGGGTAATCTTTATTACCCTGTACTTTAACTTTAGTAACTTATGTTTCCGTGAACCATTTTTAAATTCGTTATTGTCCTTTTAAAGAAAATTAGATACTGTCTTTTAATATGTCTCAAACAACATTTTTCTAGCTATGTTCACGACAGCTTGAGCTTATCAAAGCAGTGTATTGAAATTGAAAATGTGGGTATATATCAGACACCCAGATTTCAATACTTACTTCGACTGATCAGGAAACGGCTGATACACAACCAGCACCCGCATAAGGAAGGTCAAAAGGTAATTAGTTTAACCTAAATTTAAGCAGTGCTTTCATCTGAACAAAGAAACAAATTTGGGTGGAAGATACAAAAATGATAGCTTTAATTTTCAAATGTACGACTCATCAATTCAAGGAACCGCATTTCAAAATGAGTTATTACTTAAGACTAGTAGCAGTCATTTAAGACACGCAAGAATTGATTGGAACGCTAGAAACGAAGACCTTTATGAAAATCACTCTGTAGTAATCCATTATTTCAAATCTAGTGATTATGGTAATTCTAACTTCGGCAAATGTGGCTCATGAAATTAAGAGAGTATAGTTCGAAGTGAATTATTACCTAAAGCTCATGGCAACAATAAGGTGTCAGTAATCATTGCTCATGGCAACAATAAATGCCAGAAAAAATTGCAGTTTAACAAAGTCATTGTCATTACAACACAGTATTTATAATAAGGAAAACGTGACTCGTTATTTTCGCAAACCTAAAGAATATTAAAGCACATATTTTACATTTAAAGGACCTCACAAGAGGTTGCCAAATTGAAGAACATAAATTTTTAGTTCTTCAATTTACTCTTAGCTTCTTTTTGCCAGCTATAACAAAGAATTTCAGAATGCTGTTCAATTAACCGTGATTTTAGTGTATCGTATTTGCCAGTCACTGGTGGGTGCAAAACGATATCGCAAACGCTATTGAGAATATCAGACTCGATTACAGATATCACGTGATTGAATTTCTTTGTGTTCGGAAATAGTTCAACAAACGGGAATTTCTCAATTAACTAGTCATGAAATTAACGAAATTTCAGCAAAAGTTCCATCTGGGCAAAAGTTAACTACTGAACAAAAATGTAGTGATGACTTGCACCCTTATTTGCCACATTCTAAAAGTTTAGACATCGTTTTATTTGATCAAGAAACAGAAAGTGCTCAATCAGCAAATGGTGAAATTTCGAAAAGTTGAAAAGTGGGTCCCACTCTTCAAGAAGCGGCAACCGTGCAGTGAATAAACGAGGGCGTTAAAGATCTGGATTTGCTACGTAATGAAAGTGCAGTAATGACAATCGGTAAAGAGGTTGTGACTTGAATAGCTGATGTACTAGAAATGAAGATAACTCAGATGATGGACTAGAATTTGTGTCAAGCAGCATTACCAAAATTAAAAGAACTCCTGAAAATTTAAAAACTAACCTGTCCTTCTAAGAAGACCGTGGTGGTTAAGATTCAACGCGAAGCACTTGACGAACAGATGCCTTAGAAAGAAGCGCTTGATTAAGGATCACAGACGCCTGAAAATAAAACTCTTGATAAAGAAATGCAGACGCCTGTAAAAGAACCTCTGAGAGAAACATCTGAGGAAACACAGAAGCCTGAGTAAGAAACAAATCCATTGGCTCCCGCTTGTTTCTTAAAAATTGTTCACAGCAGAGAAACAACTGATTTAGATGAAATCGACAGTAAAAGCCTGAACGTAAGATTGCGCTTTGTATAAAAATTAAGGTACGGTCTAAGAATGAGATATCGGAATGAGTATTTAGTGATGTTGACTCCTAAAGGTTTACCAAATCGGAATTGTCTCTGCAAAGGAAGGGACGTTTGCCAGGCATTGAACAAACTCGAATGACGCACTTGGTCGGAATGTTAAAATCTAGTCATCTCCAACGTCCTCCATTACAAACTGAACATCCTTGCGATGACCCAAAAGGTGAAAAGCCTTTAGTGACAGAATCCTTGGAAAAAGAATCAATGCATAGGACAGCTAGACTTTCTGGAAAAGAAAGTTAGGGATCCAGAAAATTGAAATGGAAATTCATAAATAAACTCAAGAGTTTTGCATCTTTTATAGAATCAGGAATGTGGTAACGGAAGGTAAAGGGTAATCTTTATTACCCTGTACTTTAACTTTAGTAACTTATGTTTCCGTGAACCATTTTTAAATTCGTTATTGTCCTTTTAAAGAAAATTAGATACTGTCTTTTAATATGTCTCAAACAACATTTTTCTAGCTATGCTCACGACAGCTTGAGCTTATCAAAGCAGTGTATTGAAATTGAAAATGTGGGTATATATCAGACACCCAGATTTCAATACTTACTTCGACTGATCAGGAAATGGCTGATGCACAACCAGCACCCGCAGAAGGAAGGTCAAAAGGTAATTAGTTTAACCTAAATTTAAGCAGTGCTTTCATCTGAACAAAGAAACAAATTTGGGTGGAAGATACAAAAATGATAGCTTTAATTTTCAAACGTACGACTCATCAATTCAAGGAACCGCATTTCAAAATGAGTTATTACCTAAGACTGGTAGCAGTCATTTAAGACACGCAAGAAGTGATTGGAACGCTAGAAGCGAAGAATTTTATGAAAATCACTCTGTAGTAATCCATTATTTCAAATCTAGTGATTATGGTAATTCTAACTTTGGCGAATGTGGCTCATGAAATTAAGAGAGTATAGTTCGAAGTGAATTATTACCTAAAGCTCATGGCAACAATAAGGTGACAGTACAACTCATGGCAACAATAAATGCCAGAAAAAATTGCAGTTTAACAAAGTCATTGTCATTACAACACAGTATTTATAATAAGGAAAACGTGACTCGTTATTTTCGCAAAACTTGCACCTAAAGAATATTAAAGCACATATTTTACATTTAAAGGACCTCACAAGAGGTTGCCAAATTGAAGAACATAAATTTTTAGTTCTTCAATTTACTCTTAGCTTCTTTTTGCCAGCTATAACAAAGAATTTCAGAATGCTGTTCAATTAACCGTGATTTTAGTGTATCGTATTTGCCAGTCACTGGTGGGTGCAAAACGATATCGCAAACGCTATTGAGAATATCAGACTCGATTACAGATATCACATGATTGAATTTCTTTGTGTTCGGAAATAGTTCAACAAACGGGAATTTCTCAATTAACTAGTCATGAAATTAACGAAATTTCAGCAAAAGTTCCATCTGGGCAAAAGTTAACTACTGAACAAAAATGTAGTGATGACTTGCACCCTTATTTGCCACATTCTAAAAGTTTAGACATCGTTTTATTTGATCAAGAAACAGAAAGTGCTCTTTCAGCAAATGGTGAAATTACGAAAAGTTGAAAAGTGGGTCCCACTCGTCAAGAAGCGGCAACCGTGCAGTGAATAAACGAGGGCGTTAAAGATCTGGATTTGCTACGTAATGAAAGTGCAGTAATGACAATCGGTAAAGAGGTTGTGACTTGAATAGCTGATGTACTAGAAATGAAGATAACTCAGATGATGGACTAGAATTTGTGTCAAGCAGCATTACCAAAATTAAAAGAACTGCTGAAAGTTTAAAATCTAACCTGTCCTTCTAAGAAGACCGTGGTGGTTAAGATTGAACGCGAAGCACTTGACGAACAGATGCCTTAGAAAGAAGCGCTTGATTAAGGAACACTGACGCCTGAAAATGAAACTCTTGCTAAAGAAACGCAGACGCCTGTAAAAGAAACTCTGGGAGAAACATCTGAAGAAACACAGAAGCGTGAGTAAGAAACAAATCCATTGGCTCCCGCTTGTTTCTTAAAAATTGTTCACAGCAGAGAAACAACTGATTTAGATGAAATCGACAGTAAAAGCATGAACGTAAGATTGCGCTTTGTATAAAAATTAAGGTACGGTCTAAGAATGAGATATCGGAATGAGTATTTAGTGATGTTGACTCCTAAAGGTTTACCAAATCGGAATTGTCTCTGCAAAGGAAGGGACGTTTGCCAGGCATTGAACAAACTCGAATGACGCACTTGGTCGGAATGTTAAAATCTAGTCATCTCCAACGTCCTCCATTACAAACTGAACATCCTTGCGATGACCCAAAAGGTGAAAAGCCTTTAGTGACAGAATCCTTGGAAAAAGAATCAATGCATAGGACAGCTAGACTTTCTGGAAAAGAAAGTTAGGGATCCAGAAAATTGAAATGGAAATTCATAAATAAACTCAAGAGTTTTGCATCTTTTATAGAATCAGGAATGTGGTAACGGAAAGTAAAGGGTAATCTTTATTACCCTGTACTTTAACTTTAGTAACTTATGTTTCCGTGAACCATTTTTAAATTCGTTATTGTCCTTTTAAAGAAAATTAGATACTGTCTTTTAATATGTCTCAAACAACATTTTTCTAGCTATGTTCACGACAGCTTGAGCTTATCAAAGCAGTGTATTGAAATTGAAAATGTGGGTATATATCAGACACCCAGATTTCAATACTTACTTCGACTGATCAGGAAACGGCTGATACACAACCAGCACCCGCATAAGGAAGGTCAAAAGGTAATTAGTTTAACCTAAATTTAAGCAGTGCTTTCATCTGAACAAAGAAACAAATTTGGGTGGAAGATACAAAAATGATAGCTTTAATTTTCAAATGTACGACTCATCAATTCAAGGAACCGCATTTCAAAATGAGTTATTACTTAAGACTAGTAGCAGTCATTTAAGACACGCAAGAATTGATTGGAACGCTAGAAACGAAGACCTTTATGAAAATCACTCTGTAGTAATCCATTATTTCAAATCTAGTGATTATGGTAATTCTAACTTCGGCAAATGTGGCTCATGAAATTAAGAGAGTATAGTTCGAAGTGAATTATTACCTAAAGCTCATGGCAACAATAAGGTGTCAGTAATCATTGCTCATGGCAACAATAAATGCCAGAAAAAATTGCAGTTTAACAAAGTCACTGTCATTACAACACAGTATTTATAATAAGGAAAACGTGACTCGTTATTTTCGCAAAACTTGCACCTAAAGAATATTAAAGCACATATTTTACATTTAAAGGACCTCACAAGAGGTTGCCAAATTGAAGAACATAAATTTTTAGTTCTTCAATATACTCATAGCTTCTTTTTGCCAGCTATAACAAAGAATTTCAGAATGCAGTTCAATTAACCGTGATTTTAGTGTATCGTATTTGCCAGTCACTGGTGGGTGCAAAACGATATCGCAAACGCTATTGAGAATATCAGACTCGATTACAGATATCACGTGATTGAATTTCTTTGTGTTCGGAAATAGTTCAACAAACGGGAATTTCTCAATTAACTAGTCATGAAATTAACGAAATTTCAGCAAAAGTTCCATCTGGGCAAAAGTTAACTACTGAACAAAAATGTAGTGATGACTTGCACCCTTATTTGCCACATTCTAAAAGTTTAGACATCGTTTTATTTGATCAAGAAACAGAAAGTGCTCTTTCAGCAAATGGTGAAATTACGAAAAGTTGAAAAGTGGGTCCCACTCGTCAAGAAGCGGCAACCGTGCAGTGAATAAACGAGGGCGTTAAAGATCTGGATTTGCTACGTAATGAAAGTGCAGTAATGACAATCGGTAAAGAGGTTGTGACTTGAATAGCTGATGTACTAGAAATGAAGATAACTCAGATGATGGACTAGAATTTGTGTCAAGCAGCATTACCAAAATTAAAAGAACTGCTGAAAGTTTAAAATCTAACCTGTCCTTCTAAGAAGACCGTGGTGGTTAAGATTGAACGCGAAGCACTTGACGAACAGATGCCTTAGAAAGAAGCGCTTGATTAAGGAACACTGACGCCTGAAAATGAAACTCTTGCTAAAGAAACGCAGACGCCTGTAAAAGAACCTCTGGGAGAAACATCTGAAGAAACACAGAAGCGTGAGTAAGAAACAAATCCATTGGCTCCCGCTTGTTTCTTAAAAATTGTTCACAGCAGAGAAACAACTGATTTAGATGAAATCGACAGTAAAAGCATGAACGTAAGATTGCGCTTTGTATAAAAATTAAGGTACGGTCTAAGAATGAGATATCGGAATGAGTATTTAGTGATGTTGACTCCTAAAGGTTTACCAAATCGGAATTGTCTCTGCAAAGGAAGGGACGTTTGCCAGGCATTGAACAAACTCGAATGACGCACTTGGTCGGAACGTTAAAATCTAGTCATCTCCAACGCCCTCCATTACAAACTGAACATCCTTGCGATGACCCAAAAGGTGAAAAGCCTTTAGTGACAGAATCCTTGGAAAAAGAATCAATGCATAGGACAGCTAGACTTTCTGGAAAAGAAAGTTAGGGATCCAGAAAATTGAAATGGAAATTCATAAATAAACTCAAGAGTTTTGCATCTTTTATAGAATCAGGAATGTGGTAACGGAAGGTAAAGGGTAATCTTTATTACCCTGTACTTTAACTTTAGTAACTTATGTTTCCGTGAACCATTTTTAAATTCGTTATTGTCCTTTTAAAGAAAATTAGATACTGTCTTTTAATATGTCTCAAACAACATTTTTCTAGCTATGCTCACGACAGCTTGAGCTTATCAAAGCAGTGTATTGAAATTGAAAATGTGGGTATATATCAGACACCCAGATTTCAATACTTACTTCGACTGATCAGGAAACGGCTGATGCACAACCAGCACCCGCAGAAGGAAGGTCAAAAGGTAATTAGTTTAACCTAAATTTAAGCAGTGCTTTCATCTGAACAAAGAAACAAATTTGGGTGGAAGATACAAAAATGATAGCTTTAATTTTCAAACGTACGACTCATCAATTCAAGGAACCGCATTTCAAAATGAGTTATTACCTAAGACTGGTAGCAGTCATTTAAGACACGCAAGAAGTGATTGGAACGCTAGAAGCGAAGAATTTTATGAAAATCACTCTGTAGTAATCCATTATTTCAAATCTAGTGATTATGGTAATTCTAACTTTGGCGAATGTGGCTCATGAAATTAAGAGAGTATAGTTCGAAGTGAATTATTACCTAAAGCTCATGGCAACAATAAGGTGACAGTACAACTCATGGCAACAATAAATGCCAGAAAAAATTGCAGTTTAACAAAGTCATTGTCATTACAACACAGTATTTATAATAAGGAAAACGTGACTCGTTATTTTCGCAAAACTTGCACCTAAAGAATATTAAAGCACATATTTTACATTTAAAGGACCTCACAAGAGGTTGCCAAATTGAAGAACATAAATTTTTAGTTCTTCAATTTACTCTTAGCTTCTTTTTGCCAGCTATAACAAAGAATTTCAGAATGCAGTTCAATTAACCGTGATTTTAGTGTATCGTATTTGCCCGTCACTGGTGGGTGCAAAACGATATCGCAAACGCTATTGAGAATATCAGACTCGATTACAGATATCACGTGATTGAATTTCTTTGTGTTCGGAAATAGTTCAACAAACGGGAATTTCTCAATTAACTAGTCATGAAATTAACGAAATTTCAGCAAAAGTTCCATCTGGGCAAAAGTTAACTACTGAACAAAAATGTAGTGATGACTTGCACCCTTATTTGCCACATTCTAAAAGTTTAGACATCGTTTTATTTGATCAAGAAACAGAAAGTGCTCTTTCAGCAAATGGTGAAATTTCGAAAAGTTGAAAAGTGGGTCCCACTCGTCAAGAAGCGGCAACCGTGCAGTGAATAAACGAGGGCGTTAAAGATCTGGATTTGCTACGTAATGAAAGTGCAGTAATGACAATCGGTAAAGAGGTTGTGACTTGAATAGCTGATGTACTAGAAATGAAGATAACTCAGATGATGGACTAGAATTTGTGTCAAGCAGCATTACCAAAATTAAAAGAACTGCTGAAAGTTTAAAATCTAACCTGTCCTTCTAAGAAGACCGTGGTGGTTAAGATTGAACGCGAAGCACTTGACGAACAGATGCCTTAGAAAGAAGCGCTTGATTAAGGAACACTGACGCCTGAAAATGAAACTCTTGCTAAAGAAACGCAGACGCCTGTAAAAGAACCTCTGGGAGAAACATCTGAAGAAACACAGAAGCGTGAGTAAGAAACAAATCCATTGGCTCCCGCTTGTTTCTTAAAAATTGTTCACAGCAGAGAAACAACTGATTTAGATGAAATCGACAGTAAAAGCATGAACGTAAGATTGCGCTTTGTATAAAAATTAAGGTACGGTCTAAGAATGAGATATCGGAATGAGTATTTAGTGATGTTGACTCCTAAAGGTTTACCAAATCGGAATTGTCTCTGCAAAGGAAGGGACGTTTGCCAGGCATTGAACAAACTCGAATGACGCACTTGGTCGGAATGTTAAAATCTAGTCATCTCCAACGCCCTCCATTACAAACTGAACATCCTTGCGATGACCCAAAAGGTGAAAAGCCTTTAGTGACAGAATCCTTGGAAAAAGAATCAATGCATAGGACAGCTAGACTTTCTGGAAAAGAAAGTTAGGGATCCAGAAAATTGAAATGGAAATTCATAAATAAACTCAAGAGTTTTGCATCTTTTATAGAATCAGGAATGTGGTAACGGAAGGTAAAGGGTAATCTTTATTACCCTGTACTTTAACTTTAGTAACTTATGTTTCCGTGAACCATTTTTAAATTCGTTATTGTCCTTTTAAAGAAAATTAGATACTGTCTTTTAATATGTCTCAAACAACATTTTTCTAGCTATGCTCACGACAGCTTGAGCTTATCAAAGCAGTGTATTGAAATTGAAAATGTGGGTATATATCAGACACCCAGATTTCAATACTTACTTCGACTGATCAGGAAACGGCTGATGCACAACCAGCACCCGCAGAAGGAAGGTCAAAAGGTAATTAGTTTAACCTAAATTTAAGCAGTGCTTTCATCTGAACAAAGAAACAAATTTGGGTGGAAGATACAAAAATGATAGCTTTAATTTTCAAACGTACGACTCATCAATTCAAGGAACCGCATTTCAAAATGAGTTATTACCTAAGACTGGTAGCAGTCATTTAAGACACGCAAGAAGTGATTGGAACGCTAGAAGCGAAGAATTTTATGAAAATCACTCTGTAGTAATCCATTATTTCAAATCTAGTGATTATGGTAATTCTAACTTTGGCGAATGTGGCTCATGAAATTAAGAGAGTATAGTTCGAAGTGAATTATTACCTAAAGCTCATGGCAACAATAAGGTGACAGTACAACTCATGGCAACAATAAATGCCAGAAAAAATTGCAGTTTAACAAAGTCATTGTCATTACAACACAGTATTTATAATAAGGAAAACGTGACTCGTTATTTTCGCAAAACTTGCACCTAAAGAATATTAAAGCACATATTTTACATTTAAAGGACCTCACAAGAGGTTGCCAAATTGAAGAACATAAATTTTTAGTTCTTCAATTTACTCTTAGCTTCTTTTTGCCAGCTATAACAAAGAATTTCAGAATGCAGTTCAATTAACCGTGATTTTAGTGTATCGTATTTGCCCGTCACTGGTGGGTGCAAAACGATATCGCAAACGCTATTGAGAATATCAGACTCGATTACAGATATCACGTGATTGAATTTCTTTGTGTTCGGAAATAGTTCAACAAACGGGAATTTCTCAATTAACTAGTCATGAAATTAACGAAATTTCAGCAAAAGTTCCATCTGGGCAAAAGTTAACTACTGAACAAAAATGTAGTGATGACTTGCACCCTTATTTGCCACATTCTAAAAGTTTAGACATCGTTTTATTTGATCAAGAAACAGAAAGTGCTCAATCAGCAAATGGTGAAATTTCGAAAAGTTGAAAAGTGGGTCCCACTCGTCAAGAAGCGGCAACCGTGCAGTGAATAAACGAGGGCGTTAAAGATCTGGATTTGCTACGTAATGAAAGTGCAGTAATGACAAATGGTAAAGAGGTTGTGACTTGAATAGCTGATGTACTAGAAATGAAGATAACTCAGATGATGCACTAGAATTTGTGTCAAGCAGCATTACCAAAATTAAAAGAACTCCTGAAAATTTAAAAACTAACCTGTCCTTCTAAGAAGACCGTGGTGGTTAAGATTCAACGCGAAGCACTTGACGAACAGATGCCTTAGAAAGAAGCGCTTGATTAAGGATCACAGACGCCTGAAAATAAAACTCTTGATAAAGAAATGCAGACGCCTGTAAAAGAACCTCTGAGAGAAACATCTGAGGAAACACAGAAGCCTGAGTAAGAAACAAATCCATTGGCTCCCGCTTGTTTCTTAAAAATTGTTCACAGCAGAGAAACAACTGATTTAGATGAAATCGACAGTAAAAGCCTGAACGTAAGATTGCGCTTTGTATAAAAATTAAGGTACGGTCTAAGAATGAGATATCAGAATGAGTATTTAGTGATGTTGACTCCTAAAGGTTTACCAAATCGGAATTGTCTCTGCAAAGGAAGGGACGTTTGCCAGGCATTGAACAAACTCGAATGACGCACTTGGTCGGAATGTTAAAATCTAGTCATCTCCAACGTCCTCCATTACAAACTGAACATCCTTGCGATGACCCAAAAGGTGAAAAGCCTTTAGTGACAGAATCCTTGGAAAAAGAATCAATGCATAGGACAGCTAGACTTTCTGGAAAAGAAAGTTAGGGATCCAGAAAATTGAAATGGAAATTCATAAATAAACTCAAGAGTTTTGCATCTTTTATAGAATCAGGAATGTGGTAACGGAAGGTAAAGGGTAATCTTTATTACCCTGTACTTTAACTTTAGTAACTTATGTTTCCGTGAACCATTTTTAAATTCGTTATTGTCCTTTTAAAGAAAATTAGATACTGTCTTTTAATATGTCTCAAACAACATTTTTCTAGCTATGCTCACGACAGCTTGAGCTTATCAAAGCAGTGTATTGAAATTGAAAATGTGGGTATATATCAGACACCCAGATTTCAATACTTACTTCGACTGATCAGGAAACGGCTGATGCACAACCAGCACCCGCAGAAGGAAGGTCAAAAGGTAATTAGTTTAACCTAAATTTAAGCAGTGCTTTCATCTGAACAAAGAAACAAATTTGGGTGGAAGATACAAAAATGATAGCTTTAATTTTCAAACGTACGACTCATCAATTCAAGGAACCGCATTTCAAAATGAGTTATTACCTAAGACTGGTAGCAGTCATTTAAGACACGCAAGAAGTGATTGGAACGCTAGAAGCGAAGAATTTTATGAAAATCACTCTGTAGTAATCCATTATTTCAAATCTAGTGATTATGGTAATTCTAACTTTGGCGAATGTGGATCATGAAATTAAGAGAGTATAGTTCGAAGTGAATTATTACCTAAAGCTCATGGCAACAATAAGGTGACAGTACAACTCATGGCAACAATAAATGCCAGAAAAAATTGCAGTTTAACAAAGTCATTGTCATTACAACACAGTATTTATAATAAGGAAAACGTGACTCGTTATTTTCGCAAAACTTGCACCTAAAGAATATTAAAGCACATATTTTACATTTAAAGGACCTCACAAGAGGTTGCCAAATTGAAGAACATAAATTTTTAGTTCTTCAATTTACTCTTAGCTTCTTTTTGCCAGCTATAACAAAGAATTTCAGAATGCTGTTCAATTAACCGTGATTTTAGTGTATCGTATTTGCCAGTCACTGGTGGGTGCAAAACGATATCACAAACGCTATTGAGAATATCAGACTCGATTACAGATATCACGTGATTGAATTTCTTTGTGTTCGGAAATAGTTCAACAAACGGGAATTTCTCAATTAACTAGTCATGAAATTAACGAAATTTCAGCAAAAGTTCCATCTGGGCAAAAGTTAACTACTGAACAAAAATGTAGTGATGACTTGCACCCTTATTTGCCACATTCTAAAAGTTTAGACATCGTTTTATTTGATCAAGAAACAGAAAGTGCTCTTTCAGCAAATGGTGAAATTACGAAAAGTTGAAAAGTGGGTCCCACTCGTCAAGAAGCGGCAACCGTGCAGTGAATAAACGAGGGCGTTAAAGATCTGGATTTGCTACGTAATGAAAGTGCAGTAATGACAATCGGTAAAGAGGTTGTGACTTGAATAGCTGATGTACTAGAAATGAAGATAACTCAGATGATGGACTAGAATTTGTGTCAAGCAGCATTACCAAAATTAAAAGAACTGCTGAAAGTTTAAAATCTAACCTGTCCTTCTAAGAAGACCGTGGTGGTTAAGATTGAACGCGAAGCACTTGACGAACAGATGCCTTAGAAAGAAGCGCTTGATTAAGGAACACTGACGCCTGAAAATGAAACTCTTGCTAAAGAAACGCAGACGCCTGTAAAAGAACCTCTGGGAGAAACATCTGAAGAAACACAGAAGCGTGAGTAAGAAACAAATCCATTGGCTCCCGCTTGTTTCTTAAAAATTGTTCACAGCAGAGAAACAACTGATTTAGATGAAATCGACAGTAAAAGCATGAACGTAAGATTGCGCTTTGTATAAAAATTAAGGTACGGTCTAAGAATGAGATATCGGAATGAGTATTTAGTGATGTTGACTCCTAAAGGTTTACCAAATCGGAATTGTCTCTGCAAAGGAAGGGACGTTTGCCAGGCATTGAACAAACTCGAATGACGCACTTGGTCGGAATGTTAAAATCTAGTCATCTCCAACGTCCTCCATTACAAACTGAACATCCTTGCGATGACCCAAAAGGTGAAAAGCCTTTAGTGACAGAATCCTTGGAAAAAGAATCAATGCATAGGACAGCTAGACTTTCTGGAAAAGAAAGTTAGGGATCCAGAAAATTGAAATGGAAATTCATAAATAAACTCAAGAGTTTTGCATCTTTTATAGAATCAGGAATGTGGTAACGGAAAGTAAAGGGTAATCTTTATTACCCTGTACTTTAACTTTAGTAACTTATGTTTCCGTGAACCATTTTTAAATTCGTTATTGTCCTTTTAAAGAAAATTAGATACTGTCTTTTAATATGTCTCAAACAACATTTTTCTAGCTATGTTCACGACAGCTTGAGCTTATCAAAGCAGTGTATTGAAATTGAAAATGTGGGTATATATCAGACACCCAGATTTCAATACTTACTTCGACTGATCAGGAAACGGCTGATACACAACCAGCACCCGCATAAGGAAGGTCAAAAGGTAATTAGTTTAACCTAAATTTAAGCAGTGCTTTCATCTGAACAAAGAAACAAATTTGGGTGGAAGATACAAAAATGATAGCTTTAATTTTCAAATGTACGACTCATCAATTCAAGGAACCGCATTTCAAAATGAGTTATTACTTAAGACTAGTAGCAGTCATTTAAGACACGCAAGAATTGATTGGAACGCTAGAAACGAAGACCTTTATGAAAATCACTCTGTAGTAATCCATTATTTCAAATCTAGTGATTATGGTAATTCTAACTTTGGCGAATGTGGCTCATGAAATTAGGAGAGTATAGTTCGAAGTGAATTATTACCTAAAGCTCATGGCAACAATAAGGTGTCAGTAATCATTGCTCATGGCAACAATAAGGTGACAGTACAACTCATGGCAACAATAATTGCCAGAAAAAATTGCAGTTTAACAAAGTCATTGTCATTACAACACAGTATTTATAATAAGGAAAACGTGACTCGTTATTTTCGCAAAACTTGCACCTAAAGAATATTAAAGCACATATTTTACATTTAAAGGACCTCACAAGAGGTTGCCAAATTGAAGAACATAAATTTTTAGTTCTTCAATATACTCATAGCTTCTTTTTGCCAGCTATAACAAAGAATTTCAGAATGCAGTTCAATTAACCGTGATTTTAGTGTATCGTATTTGCCCGTCACTGGTGGGTGCAAAACGATATCGCAAACGCTATTGAGAATATCAGACTCGATTACAGATATCACGTGATTGAATTTCTTTGTGTTCGGAAATAGTTCAACAAACGGGAATTTCTCAATTAACTAGTCATGAAATTAACGAAATTTCAGCAAAAGTTCCATCTGGGCAAAAGTTAACTACTGAACAAAAATCTTGTGATGACTTGCACCCTTATTTGCCACATTCTAAAAGTTTAGACATCGTTTTATTTGATCAAGAAACAGAAAGTGCTCAATCAGCAAATGGTGAAATTACGAAAAGTTGAAAAGTGGGTCCCACTCGTCAAGAAGCGGCAACCGTGCAGTGAATAAACGAGGGCGTTAAAGATCTGGATTTGCTACGTAATGAAAGTGCAGTAATGACAAATGGTAAAGAGGTTGTGACTTGAATAGCTGATGTACTAGAAATGAAGATAACTCAGATGATGGACTAGAATTTGTGTCAAGCAGCATTACCAAAATTAAAAGAACTCCTGAAAATTTAAAAACTAACCTGTCCTTCTAAGAAGACCGTGGTGGTTAAGATTCAACGCGAAGCACTTGACGAACAGATGCCTCAGAAAGAAGCGCTTGATTAAGGATCACAGACGCCTGAAAATAAAACTCTTGATAAAGAAATGCAGACGCCTGTAAAAGAACCTCTGAGAGAAACATCTGAGGAAACACAGAAGCCTGAGTAAGAAACAAATCCATTGGCTCCCGCTTGTTTCTTAAAAATTGTTCACAGCAGAGAAACAACTGATTTAGATGAAATCGACAGTAAAAGCCTGAACGTAAGATTGCGCTTTGTATAAAAATTAAGGTACGGTCTAAGAATGAGATATCGGAATGAGTATTTAGTGATGTTGACTCCTAAAGGTTTACCAAATCGGAATTGTCTCTGCAAAGGAAGGGACGTTTGCCAGGCATTGAACAAACTCGAATGACGCACTTGGTCGGAATGTTAAAATCTAGTCATCTCCAACGTCCTCCATTACAAACTGAACATCCTTGCGATGAGCCAAAAAAGGAAAAACCTTTAGTGACAGAATCCTTGGAAAAAGAATCAATGCGTAGGACAGCTAGACTTTCTGGAAAAGAAAGTTAGGGATCCAGAAAATTGAAATGGAAATTCATAAATAAACTCAAGAGTTTTGCATCTTTTATAGAATCAGGAATGTGGTAACGGAAAGTAAAAGGTAATCTTTATTACCCTTTACTTTAACTTTAGTAACTTATGTTTCCGTGAACCATTTTTAAATTCGTTATTGTCCTTTTAAAGAAAATTAGATACTGTCTTTTAATATGTCTCAAACAACATTTTTCTAGCTATGCTCACGACAGCTTGAGCTTATCAAAGCAGTGTATTGAAATTGAAAATGTGGGTATATATCAGACACCCAGATTTCAATACTTACTTCGACTGATCAGGAAACGGCTGATGCGCAACCAGCACCCGCAGAAGGAAGGTCAAAAGTTAATTAGTTTAACCTAAATTTAAGAAGTGCTTTCATCTGAACAAAGACACAAATTTGGGTGGAAGATACAAAAATGATAGCTTTAATTTTCAAACGTACGACTCATCAATTCAAGGAACCGCATTTCAAAATGAGTTATTACCTAAGACTTGTAGCAGTCATTTAAGACACGCAAGAAGTGATTGGAACGCTAGAAGCGAAGACCTTTATGAAAATCACTCTGTAGTAATCCATTATTTCAAATCTAGTGATTATGGTAATTCTTACTTCGGCAAATGTGGCTCATGAAATTAAGAGAGTATAGTTCGAAGTGAATTATTACCTAAAGCTCATGGCAACAATAAGGTGTCAGTAATCATTGCTCACGGCAACAATAAATGCCAGAAAAAATTGCAGTTTAACAAAGTCATTGTCATTACAACACAGTATTTATAATAAGGAAAACGTGACTCGTTATTTTCGCAAAACTTGCACCTAAAGAATATTAAAGCACATATTTTACATTTAAAGGACCTCACAAGAGGTTGCCAAATTGAAGAACATAAATTTTTAGTTCTTCAATATACTCATAGCTTCTTTTTGCCAGCTATAACAAAGAATTTCAGAATGCAGTTCAATTAACCGTGATTTTAGTGTATCGTATTTGCCCGTCACTGGTGGGTGCAAAACGATATCGCAAACGCTATTGAGAATATCAGACTCGATTACAGATATCACGTGATTGAATTTCTTTGTGTTCGGAAATAGTTCAACAAACGGGAATTTCTCAATTAACTAGTCATGAAATTAACGAAATTTCAGCAAAAGTTCCATCTGGGCAAAAGTTAACTACTGAACAAAAATGTAGTGATGACTTGCACCCTTATTTGCCACATTCTAAAAGTTTAGACATCGTTTTATTTGATCAAGAAACAGAAAGTGCTCTTTCAGCAAATGGTGAAATTACGAAAAGTTGAAAAGTGGGTCCCACTCGTCAAGAAGCGGCAACCGTGCAGTGAATAAACGAGGGCGTTAAAGATCTGGATTTGCTACGTAATGAAAGTGCAGTAATGACAACCGGTAAAGAGGTTGTGACTTGAATAGCTGATGTACTAGAAATGAAGATAACTCAGATGATGGACTAGAATTTGTGTCAAACAGGATTACCAAAATTAAAAGAACTCCTGAAAATTTAAAAACTAACCTGTCCTTCTAAGAAGACCGTGGTGGTTAAGACTCAACGCGAAGCACTTGACGAACAGATGTCTTAGAAAGAAGCGCTTGATTAAGGATCACAGACGCCTGAAAATGAAACTCTTGATAAAGAAATGCAGACGCCTGTAAAAGAACCTCTGAGAGAAACATCTGAGGAAACACAGAAGCCTGAGTAAGAAACAAATCCATTGGCTCCCGCTTGTTTCTTAAAAATTGTTCACAGCAGAGAAACAACTGATTTAGATGAAATCGACAGTAAAAGCCTGAACGTAAGATTGCGCTTTGTATAAAAATTAAGGTACGGTCTAAGAATGAGATATCGGAATGAGTATTTAGTGATGTTGACTCCTAAAGGTTTACCAAATCGGAATTGTCTCTGCAAAGGAAGGGACGTTTGCCAGGCATTGAACAAACTCGAATGACGCACTTGGTCGGAATGTTAAAATCTAGTCATCCCAAACGTCCTCCATTACAAACTGAACATCCTTGCGATGAGCCAAAAGGTGAAAAGTCTTTAGTGACAGAATCCTTGGAAAAAGAACCAATGCGTAGGACAGCTAGACTTTCTGGAAAAGAAAGTTAGGGATCCAGAAAATTGAAATGGAAATTCATAAATAAACTCAAGAGTTTTGCATCTTTTATAGAATCAGGAAAGTGGTAACGGAAAGTAAAGGGTAATCTTTATTACCCTTTACTTTAACTTTAGTAACTTATGTTTCCGTGAACCATTTTTAAATTCGTTATTGTCCTTTTAAAGAAAATTAGATACTGTCTTTTAATATGTCTCAAACAACATTTTTCTAGCTATGCTCACGACAGCTTGAGCTTATCAAAGCAGTGTATTGAAATTGAAAATGTGGGTATATATCAGACACCCAGATTTCAATACTTACTTCGACTGATCAGGAAACGGCTGATGCACAACCAGCACCCGCATAAGGAAGGTCAAAAGGTAATTAGTTTAACCTAAATTTAAGCAGTGCTTTCATCTGAACAAAGAAACAAATTTGGGTGGAAGATACAAAAATGATAGCTTTAATTTTCAAATGTACGACTCATCAATTCAAGGAACCGCATTTCAAAATGAGTTATTACTTAAGACTAGTAGCAGTCATTTAAGACACGCAAGAATTGATTGGAACGCTAGAAACGAAGACCTTTATGAAAATCACTCTGTAGTAATCCATTATTTCAAATCTAGTGATTATGGTAATTCTAACTTTGGCGAATGTGGCTCATGAAATTAGGAGAGTATAGTTCGAAGTGAATTATTACCTAAAGCTCATGGCAACAATAAGGTGTCAGTAATCATTGCTCATGGCAACAATAAGGTGACAGTACAACTCATGGCAACAATAATTGCCAGAAAAAATTGCAGTTTAACAAAGTCATTGTCATTACAACACAGTATTTATAATAAGGAAAACGTGACTCGTTATTTTCGCAAAACTTGCACCTAAAGAATATTAAAGCACATATTTTACATTTAAAGGACCTCACAAGAGGTTGCCAAATTGAAGAACATAAATTTTTAGTTCTTCAATATACTCATAGCTTCTTTTTGCCAGCTATAACAAAGAATTTCAGAATGCAGTTCAATTAACCGTGATTTTAGTGTATCGTATTTGCCCGTCACTGGTGGGTGCAAAACGATATCGCAAACGCTATTGAGAATATCAGACTCGATTACAGATATCACGTGATTGAATTTCTTTGTGTTCGGAAATAGTTCAACAAACGGGAATTTCTCAATTAACTAGTCATGAAATTAACGAAATTTCAGCAAAAGTTCCATCTGGGCAAAAGTTAACTACTGAACAAAAATCTTGTGATGACTTGCACCCTTATTTGCCACATTCTAAAAGTTTAGACATCGTTTTATTTGATCAAGAAACAGAAAGTGCTCAATCAGCAAATGGTGAAATTACGAAAAGTTGAAAAGTGGGTCCCACTCGTCAAGAAGCGGCAACCGTGCAGTGAATAAACGAGGGCGTTAAAGATCTGGATTTGCTACGTAATGAAAGTGCAGTAATGACAAATGGTAAAGAGGTTGTGACTTGAATAGCTGATGTACTAGAAATGAAGATAACTCAGATGATGGACTAGAATTTGTGTCAAGCAGCATTACCAAAATTAAAAGAACTCCTGAAAATTTAAAAACTAACCTGTCCTTCTAAGAAGACCGTGGTGGTTAAGATTCAACGCGAAGCACTTGACGAACAGATGCCTCAGAAAGAAGCGCTTGATTAAGGATCACAGACGCCTGAAAATAAAACTCTTGATAAAGAAATGCAGACGCCTGTAAAAGAACCTCTGAGAGAAACATCTGAGGAAACACAGAAGCCTGAGTAAGAAACAAATCCATTGGCTCCCGCTTGTTTCTTAAAAATTGTTCACAGCAGAGAAACAACTGATTTAGATGAAATCGACAGTAAAAGCCTGAACGTAAGATTGCGCTTTGTATAAAAATTAAGGTACGGTCTAAGAATGAGATATCGGAATGAGTATTTAGTGATGTTGACTCCTAAAGGTTTACCAAATCGGAATTGTCTCTGCAAAGGAAGGGACGTTTGCCAGGCATTGAACAAACTCGAATGACGCACTTGGTCGGAATGTTAAAATCTAGTCATCTCCAACGTCCTCCATTACAAACTGAACATCCTTGCGATGAGCCAAAAAAGGAAAAACCTTTAGTGACAGAATCCTTGGAAAAAGAATCAATGCGTAGGACAGCTAGACTTTCTGGAAAAGAAAGTTAGGGATCCAGAAAATTGAAATGGAAATTCATAAATAAACTCAAGAGTTTTGCATCTTTTATAGAATCAGGAATGTGGTAACGGAAAGTAAAAGGTAATCTTTATTACCCTTTACTTTAACTTTAGTAACTTATGTTTCCGTGAACCATTTTTAAATTCGTTATTGTCCTTTTAAAGAAAATTAGATACTGTCTTTTAATATGTCTCAAACAACATTTTTCTAGCTATGCTCACGACAGCTTGAGCTTATCAAAGCAGTGTATTGAAATTGAAAATGTGGGTATATATCAGACACCCAGATTTCAATACTTACTTCGACTGATCAGGAAACGGCTGATGCGCAACCAGCACCCGCAGAAGGAAGGTCAAAAGTTAATTAGTTTAACCTAAATTTAAGAAGTGCTTTCATCTGAACAAAGACACAAATTTGGGTGGAAGATACAAAAATGATAGCTTTAATTTTCAAACGTACGACTCATCAATTCAAGGAACCGCATTTCAAAATGAGTTATTACCTAAGACTTGTAGCAGTCATTTAAGACACGCAAGAAGTGATTGGAACGCTAGAAGCGAAGACCTTTATGAAAATCACTCTGTAGTAATCCATTATTTCAAATCTAGTGATTATGGTAATTCTTACTTCGGCAAATGTGGCTCATGAAATTAAGAGAGTATAGTTCGAAGTGAATTATTACCTAAAGCTCATGGCAACAATAAGGTGTCAGTAATCATTGCTCACGGCAACAATAAATGCCAGAAAAAATTGCAGTTTAACAAAGTCATTGTCATTACAACACAGTATTTATAATAAGGAAAACGTGACTCGTTATTTTCGCAAAACTTGCACCTAAAGAATATTAAAGCACATATTTTACATTTAAAGGACCTCACAAGAGGTTGCCAAATTGAAGAACATAAATTTTTAGTTCTTCAATATACTCATAGCTTCTTTTTGCCAGCTATAACAAAGAATTTCAGAATGCAGTTCAATTAACCGTGATTTTAGTGTATCGTATTTGCCCGTCACTGGTGGGTGCAAAACGATATCGCAAACGCTATTGAGAATATCAGACTCGATTACAGATATCACGTGATTGAATTTCTTTGTGTTCGGAAATAGTTCAACAAACGGGAATTTCTCAATTAACTAGTCATGAAATTAACGAAATTTCAGCAAAAGTTCCATCTGGGCAAAAGTTAACTACTGAACAAAAATGTAGTGATGACTTGCACCCTTATTTGCCACATTCTAAAAGTTTAGACATCGTTTTATTTGATCAAGAAACAGAAAGTGCTCTTTCAGCAAATGGTGAAATTACGAAAAGTTGAAAAGTGGGTCCCACTCGTCAAGAAGCGGCAACCGTGCAGTGAATAAACGAGGGCGTTAAAGATCTGGATTTGCTACGTAATGAAAGTGCAGTAATGACAACCGGTAAAGAGGTTGTGACTTGAATAGCTGATGTACTAGAAATGAAGATAACTCAGATGATGGACTAGAATTTGTGTCAAACAGGATTACCAAAATTAAAAGAACTCCTGAAAATTTAAAAACTAACCTGTCCTTCTAAGAAGACCGTGGTGGTTAAGACTCAACGCGAAGCACTTGACGAACAGATGTCTTAGAAAGAAGCGCTTGATTAAGGATCACAGACGCCTGAAAATGAAACTCTTGATAAAGAAATGCAGACGCCTGTAAAAGAACCTCTGAGAGAAACATCTGAGGAAACACAGAAGCCTGAGTAAGAAACAAATCCATTGGCTCCCGCTTGTTTCTTAAAAATTGTTCACAGCAGAGAAACAACTGATTTAGATGAAATCGACAGTAAAAGCCTGAACGTAAGATTGCGCTTTGTATAAAAATTAAGGTACGGTCTAAGAATGAGATATCGGAATGAGTATTTAGTGATGTTGACTCCTAAAGGTTTACCAAATCGGAATTGTCTCTGCAAAGGAAGGGACGTTTGCCAGGCATTGAACAAACTCGAATGACGCACTTGGTCGGAATGTTAAAATCTAGTCATCCCAAACGTCCTCCATTACAAACTGAACATCCTTGCGATGAGCCAAAAGGTGAAAAGTCTTTAGTGACAGAATCCTTGGAAAAAGAACCAATGCGTAGGACAGCTAGACTTTCTGGAAAAGAAAGTTAGGGATCCAGAAAATTGAAATGGAAATTCATAAATAAACTCAAGAGTTTTGCATCTTTTATAGAATCAGGAAAGTGGTAACGGAAAGTAAAGGGTAATCTTTATTACCCTTTACTTTAACTTTAGTAACTTATGTTTCCGTGAACCATTTTTAAATTCGTTATTGTCCTTTTAAAGAAAATTAGATACTGTCTTTTAATATGTCTCAAACAACATTTTTCTAGCTATGCTCACGACAGCTTGAGCTTATCAAAGCAGTGTATTGAAATTGAAAATGTGGGTATATATCAGACACCCAGATTTCAATACTTACTTCGACTGATCAGGAAACGGCTGATGCACAACCAGCACCCGCAGAAGGAAGGTCAAAAGGTAATTAGTTTAACCTAAATTTAAGCAGTGCTTTCATCTGAACAAAGAAACAAATTTGGGTGGAAGATACAAAAATGATAGCTTTAATTTTCAAACGTACGACTCATCAATTCAAGGAACCGCATTTCAAAATGAGTTATTACCTAAGACTGGTAGCAGTCATTTAAGACACGCAAGAAGTGATTGGAACGCTAGAAGCGAAGAATTTTATGAAAATCACTCTGTAGTAATCCATTATTTCAAATCTAGTGATTATGGTAATTCTAACTTCGGCGAATGTAGCTCATGAAATTAAGAGAGTATAGTTCGAAGTGAATTATTACCTAAAGCTCATGGCAACAATAAGATGTCAGTAATCATTGCTCATGGCAACAATAAGGTGACAGTACAACTCATGGCAACAATAAATGCCAGAAAAAATTGCAGTTTAACGAAGCCATTGTCATTACAACACAGTATTTATAATAAGGAAAACGTGACTCGTTATTTTCGCAAAACTTGCACCTAAAGAATGTTAAAGCACATATTTTACATTTAAAGGACCTCACAAGAGGTTGCCAAATTGAAGAACATAAATTTTTAGTTCTTCAATTTACTCTTAGCTTCTTTTTGCCAGCTATAACAAAGAATTTCAGAATGCTGTTCAATTAACCGTGATTTTAGTGTATCGTATTTGCCAGTCACTGGTGGGTGCAAAACGATATCGCAAACGCTATTGAGAATATCAGACTCGATTACAGATATCACGTGATTGAATTTCTTTGTGTTCGGAAATAGTTCAACAAACGGGAATTTCTCAATTAACTAGTCATGAAATTAACGAAATTTCAGCAAAAGTTCCATCTGGGCAAAAGTTAACTACTGAACAAAAATGTAGTGATGACTTGCACCCTTATTTGCCACATTCTAAAAGTTTAGACATCGTTTTATTTGATCAAGAAACAGAAAGTGCTCAATCAGCAAATGGTGAAATTACGAAAAGTTGGTCCCACTCGTCAAGAAGCGGCAACCGTGCAGTGAATAAACGAGGGCGTTAAAGATCTGGATTTGCTACGTAATGAAAGTGCAGTAATGACAACCGGTAAAGAGGTTGTGACTTGAATAGCTGATGTACTAAAATTTGTGTCAAGCAGCATTACCAAAATTAAAAGAACTCCTGAAAATTTAAAAACTAACCTGTCCTTCTAAGAAGACCGTGGTGGTTAAGATTCAACGCGAAGCACTTGACGAACAGATGCCTTAGAAAGAAGCGCTTGATTAAGGATCACAGACGCCTGAAAATGAAACTCTTGATAAAGAAATGCAGACGCCTGTAAAAGAACCTCTGAGAGAAACATCTGAGGAAACACAAAAGCCTGAGTAAGAAACAAATCCATTGGCTCCCGCTTGTTTCTTAAAAATTGTTCACAGCAGAGAAACAACTGATTTAGATGAAATCGACAGTAAAAGCCTGAACGTAAGATTGCGCTTTGTATAAAAATTAAGGTACGGTCTAAGAATGAGATATCGGAATGAGTATTTAGTGATGTTGACTCCTAAAGGTTTACCAAATCGGAATTGTCTCTGCAAAGGAAGGGACGTTTGCCAGGCACTGAACAAACACGAATGACGCGCTTGGTCGGAAAGTTAAAATCTAGTCATGTCCAACGTCCTACATTACAAACTGAACAGCCTTGCGATGAGCGGAAAGGTGAAAAGTCTTTAGTGACAGAATCCTTGGAAAAACAATCAAAGGGTAAGACAGGTAGACTTTCTGGAAAAGGAAGTTAGAGATCCAGAAAATTGAAATGGAAATTCACAAATAAAGTCAAGAATTTTGCATCTTTTATAGAATCAGGAATGTGGTAACGGAAAGTAAAAGGTAATCTTTATTACCCTTTACTTTAACTTTAGTAACTTATGTTTCCGTGAACCATTTTTAAATTCGTTATTGTCCCTTTTAAAGGAAATTAGGTACTGTCTTTTAATAAGTCCCAAACAACATTTTTCTAGCTATGCTCACGACAGCTTGAGCTTATCAAAGCAGTGTATTGAAATTGAAAATGTGGGTATATATCAGACACCCAGATTTCAATACTTACTTCGACTGATCAGGAAACGGCTGATGCACAACCAGCACCCGCAGAAGGAAGCTCAAAAGGTAATTAGTTTAACCTAAATTTAAGCAGTACTTTCATCTGAACAAAGAAACAAATTTGGGTGGAAGATACAAAAATGATAGCTTTAATTTTCAAACATATGACTCATCAATTCAAGGAACCGCATTTCAAAATGAGTTATTACCTAAGACTGGTAGCAGTCATTTAAGATATGCAAGAAGTGATTCGAACGCTAGAAGCGAAGACCTTTATGAAAATCACTCTGTAGTAATCCATTATTTCAAATCTAGTGATTATGGTAATTCTAACTTCTGCGAATGTGGCTCATGAAATTAAGAGAGTATAGTTCGAATTGAATTATTACCTAAAGCTCATGGCAACAATAAGCTGTCAGTAATCATTGCTCATGGCAACAATAAGGTTACAGTACAACTCATGGCAACAATAAGGTTACAGTACAACTCATGGCAACAATAAATGCCAGAAAAAATTGCAGTTCAACAAAGTCATTGTCATTACAACACAGTATTTATAATAAGGAAAGCGTGACTAGTTATTTTCACAAAACTTGCACCTAAAGAATATTAAAGCACATATTTTACATTTAAAGGACCTCACAGGATGTCGCCAAATTGAAGAACATAAATAATTAAAGAACATGAGTTTTTAGTTCTTCAATTTACTCTTAGCTTCTTTTTGCCAGCTATAACAAAGAATTTCAGAATGCAGTTGAATTAACCGTGATTTTAGTGTATCGTATTTGCCAGTCACTGGTGGGTGCAAAACGATATCGCAAACACTATTGAGAATATCAGATTTGATTACACATATCACGTGATTGAATTTCTTTGCGTTCGGAAATAGTTCAACAAACGGGAATTTCTTAATTAACTAGTCATGAAATTAACGAAAGTTCAGCAATATGTCGTAAATTGATATTCAGACATCATCGAAAATACTCGAGAAAAACACGAGAAACAATATCATTGATCACTAAAAATATATTCACAAAATGCACCAGATGAAAAACACAGTCACCAGCTGATATAACAAATCATGATGTTATTTGCTCAAAGTCCAGCAGTCAAATGAGGATAGCTCAGTTATGGGTATCCTAAAAGGATGTATCGTCACATCATTAATAGGATTATAGACCGCTTTGCATATTTCAGTTTTATTTCTGAGTCCCAAACACTCTGCTTAACGCACATTAATTCATCACTTGGGCTTGTCTGGTTTGAACGATCTATTTGATCCAAACCAGTTCATATTCGCGTTGTAAATAAACCGATGTCGGTGAGAGGAACCAACGAAGGAGGATCTGTAGCAGCCGGAACTCGGCGTCTGATATCCATAATGAGAGCGCTTCATCGGTGAACTTGTGCTCCTGAACATAGCCATATCCCAGTGTAGTAATAGTTTAAAAACACGTATAAAAGTTTCGGCAAGTAACGAGAGAATTCACATACAATTCTTCATCAGCCATTGTCAAATATACTCGCGAAAAAGCACTATCATAAAAGTCTGGAGATCGAAATCCACATGCTCACGAAAGTAGTTAACAACCTTCGTATTTAATTATAGCATCTATTAGATCAGGCACATGGCAGCGATCCGCGGCCTTCGTAATTCCATTTTTTGTAGAATTGGATGCGGGAAACTCGTTTCCCTTCGTTTGCAAATACACATCGTAGTCAGGGAATTCACTAACCACTATCACATAGGAGTGTATAACAAAATGCAAGCACATCCGAAGAGAAACACCGTCAAACCGCACAGTCCAAGAAACCACGAGGCGAAAAGGCGCGAACGCACTCACAAGGCTAACTAATCCGGTCTCGCGGAGCGATGAACACGTCCTACAAGGTCGACAGTCGAATCCAGAATCGAATATGAGAATGCTAGTAGTCAAATGAGGAAGAAAGGACCCGGAAAAAGGTGGGAGATGTGGAACTTCTAACAGAAATTTCTAATTGGTTCACAAGTTTCATTCCCCTCCCCTATTCTGTCCTACCACCTAGAAAGTCCCTGTTCTTTGTTCAGGGAATAATACGATTTTATCTGTTAACCACACTCCCTTTCTGCTTTCACTGTTGAGTCACCTCTAAGAGCAGATAGCATTTTTCGCCTCGAGACTTCCGGGTGAAACATGTTTACTCTGTGGAACACGTGTTTCAGGTATGGTAAATGTCCTTTTGATCAATACATACTTTCAAAAATTAGATAGGTCCTATGAAATGTGGATGAAATAAATATATAGTGTATGTACATATGGGAAATTATACGATACATTAAACCATGAAATGTGTTCTACCCTAATAAAATTAAACAAATATCAAAGTATAAAACAAATGAAAGTTAAGAACAAAAAATTAGAATGTAAGCAAAATAAATTATAATTAAAAAAGGAACTGATAAATATGTTATAAAATTTCAAACTGAATTTAATAAGACCGATGGCAAACATAAGGTAAATATTTCGATGTATAAGTCTTTCGCCAAATTTTTCCTTGTCCTTATGAAGGAATGTCTTTTGCTCAGTTCCTCCACGGTTTTCATAATCTTGACGTGCCAGATGCCTTTTCTTAGTTTGCAGCGTGCATAAGTACCAGATGCGTGGTAGTATATAATTCACGTGTGTGTGTGTGTGATTATGGCAAAGCCTCGAGGGCTATCTGCCTAAAGGGAGGGATGCCTTTCGTGGAGGACTTTCTAAGGGAAACTGGCTCGTATACACGTTACACATGGGGAAAACCACGAAAACGCCCATGCAGCCAGCCCGTTCGCGGGATTCGAACCTCGGACCGAACTACCAGTGTTCAGCGACTTTACCGCTCGGCCGCTGGTGGGCGTATATAATTCACGAAATTTTCATTTAGTTATTAAACATGTAATGAAAGTAAGAAAATATTATCTATATATAAGGAAAAATAATTGCAAGTAATTTAAAATGGCTAAAACTTGCGCTAAAGCTGCTAAGTAATAAATCAATAATTTATTATTGCAAAAGGTATTTTTATATTTTCGCGAATTGTTTCAGAAAGGTAGCAACTTATTGTTAGGTATCACACAAACAATAATTCTCTACCATGGTACGTAACATATGGCGTTAGAGGCACGTGTTATTAAATAAAATTATTTATATAACTGAAATAGAGATACAAATATTCTAGATAAATATATTTTATAAATGAAACATAATTGTGTTTCTAAGTTTTATATATTTTCTTTTGCAAAAATTTCTGGTATCACTTCTCAGATGATGGAACCACAACTAATAATCACATTGAAAGGTGGCGTTTCAAGCTAAATAGAAAAGCTGCCGGTCCGCACGTAAACTTGTTTTTTAATAATTTAACTTCTAAAACAACTGCAAGCAGAAAATGAATCAGTCGCAGTGATGCTGAAATTAGTTCTTCCTCTTCGTTCAAACTTAATTCTAATACAGAAGTATTCGTTATTAAAATCGGCTTCGATACCAAAAGTGGCGCGCTTGTTAATATCTTAAAAACCGCATTTCGCATGTGTACCGTATACTAGGATTAAACCCATTTTAATTTTTACTGTATACATTTCTAACATTTGGCGGCACGGTGGTTGAGAATCACTGCATTTGACGGAATGGAAGCACGTTTTCGTGGAGAATTTTCCAAGGGAAACTGGGTCTTATTAACAGGTTACACACGGGGTTAATGGATTATTCAGTTTGGCAAAGCACACGAGGGCTATCTGCCTAAAGGGGGGATACCTTCGTGGAGGACTTTTACGATGTATTTTATTTAGACTATTTTATACAAATATGCTGCAGGAAAATTTTAAGCAGAGAACATCTTAATAAGCAGAAAAATATCTTAATAATCTTAATAACAGTCTAGGCAAACGAGGGAGAAAAGCGTATATATTGGTAGAACAGCAACATATTTTAAACCAGACTTTCCTGACCTTTTGTAGGCTAATTCAGAATTCACATTTTGTGATTATTTAGATAAAAATAGAGTATAGCTTCTGTCTTCAATTCACGAACAATAAAATAGCATTATATTTAACATTCGGAACATAATGGGAAAGCCGCGAGAATATCTTTCTTTTCAGGTAGAAACTATCGTACACTTGGCTATAACTAAACAACCAACGAAACTAATCATTCTAATTTTATGATAGCGTAGGAATTCAAGAAAAAGCAATTTTATTGGTTTGGTATATTTTATTATGACAAAGGACGTGAGGACTACTGACTGTCTAAAGGAAGAGAGGACTTTCTAAGAGAACCAGACTCGTACAAAAGAAAACAGTATGAAATTTATTAATGGTTTGGTTGATTTGGTTCCAGCAAAGCATGCGAGGGCTATCTGAGAAGGCATGCCTTCGTAGAGAACTTCCTAAGGGAAATTGGGTGATATCATCTATATTACGCATCGGGAAAACTACGAAAACGCCCAAGCAACTAGTCTGGAATTCATCTAAGGGCGATCTACCAATAATCAGCGACTTTCCCACTTGGCCGCTGTTGGTAACAATTTGTATTAACCTCTGATAGTAAAGAGAGAGGTTTTTTTAATTTTCTTATTATATATGATTAGGTATGCCAAAATATTCTACATTTTTCAAGTATTTTTCGGTACTTTCGAATTACTGTATTACTATATTAGTAAAGGGGATTTTCTTCCCCAGTGTATAACTTATAAATGAAGAAATACAAGGAAAATAAAAATTATGGATTGATATTTTTTAAATATAAAATTACTGAATAAAAAATAGTAAACGTGAATTTTGTAGCCAATATATATCTTATGGTATAAATCTTATGGTAGTATTCGAATTGATGATAAAAGTTTTTTATGCTGTATATTTGAAATCTCTGTAGAGAATTTGTTGGGGTAACTTTCTCTGTGTGTAGTTTAATATCGGATCTTCTCTTTCTGAAAACATCAAAAATATTGTATGTGTTTTTAACTCCATAAACAGCAATTAACATCTTTCTAACAGCGGATATTTGTTTCATTATTTAATGTTAATTTTTTTCCCTATAAAGATTTATACCTGGGTTCCCTTATGTGGTCAACTGCCATATATACAGGTTCGGAAGCTATGTATTCTGTCGCCCATTGCAATTTTTAGGGTCCTATATTCTGCTGCTCGGTGTCTGTTTAAATTGTAAAAATTTCTGCTGCCCAGGGCCTTCCCTAAGTACTAAAAATTTTGCAGTCTCTAAATTTATCTGCTTTGTGTTTCTCTAAATGGTGAGTAGTACTCAGGGAAATGGTTACTTGGTTATCCCTCTTCTATTGAGTAAAAACTGCGTTTCTGTGAAGACTTATGCATAGTACATGTATTTTGTGTTGATGTAATACCATGTGCTGAAATGTACTTGTTAAGCCCTTAAGATTAAATAAAATTATAATGACACAATCTTTTGTTTCCAATGCTCTATTCTAAAAATTTTATTCTGAAGCCCATATGCAGACCACATTGTATTTTGGCTTGCTTGACCAAAGGCTCCATTAGCGATAAAATTCATATATTTCGTGTAATTAGCTATTGCAATTATTGGTCTTAAAACAGGTAATTTCATGTAAGAGAGAATTTGATGGTCTGAATGAATGGCTATTGGTGTTGAGTATCTTGAGATCTATCGTAAAAGGCGCTGTACGAGCCCTCAGCTGAGTACGTAAAATGTTTCGGTCTAGGAAGCGTCGGAGTGGGTTGCGAATGTAGTGTTATTAGGTGTGTGTAATAATGGTACTATGTTATTACAATGTACGTAATGAATTTAAGTGTTATAGTTTAAAAATGCGACGTTATTTCAAAGAGTATACTTCACATATTGCGTATATACCTTTTCAAAGTATTCTGCGATGTTCCCTGCCGTTTCATCTGTGGGATACTGGGCCTTTAGACTCTTGAAAAAGATGTCTTTCTAAGCGCAAACCCATCACGATGGAGTGTAGTGTAAGAGGAATGGAAACCAGCAGCCTTTTTGAAATTTTACGAAAAACCCTTCTATCATGAAAATCACGATGCAGATTTGTAATCCAGAAATACAGGCTATCAGATCGAACATTAAAAAATAAACACCTCTTAAACAGTAATGAAAGGTCCCTAATATCTTTCTAAAAATATGTAAATACTCTCTGTATTTTGTTAACAAAACATTACTCACAATATAAAGATGCATTTACAATGCGAGCAGAGTAGATAACACATCCGGGAAATTTCCTAGCACATTCTTCCGGAGTATTCTAATTACCGTAATTTCCGGAAGAAAGGCCGCATCAGCGTAAACGCCGCACTCAAGAAAAATGGCGGGAAAAAAATTAAAATTACACAGAAACGCCGCAATAGATTAAATTGAGCGTGACATCGTCGTGGGCCGTATAGATGCAAAAACTCAACCTAAGTCCTGATATATGACATACCATGTCATATATCAGGACTAGTCCTGTGACTATGAAAGTCCTCTGTGTCCTGTGACTCAGGACTATGAAACTAGTCCTGTGAAAATTTTGTGAATTAACGCTGATTTTTGTTGTTTGACTTCTGAATCAGTATATGACATACCAGTTAAGAAAAATGCATGAAATGAAACCATAACTCAAAAATAAATTAAAGGTAAGAAATGTATAGCTTCTGTGCCGTTTAGAGACATTCTCAAAAATTTTCCCTTACCTTCTTAAAAACTATCCAACAAGTACATGTACCCAAACTGATGGGATCTGTATTTGGCAGAATGCCAAGAAAAATCCATTCATGCTGTAGGGGAAATACGTCAGAGTTCGTTATTTCGAGGCAGGTGGAGTCGTGTCCGCCTTTGAAAAAAATTGCAGAAAAGGCAGGGGTGGGGAGAGGATGCGTCCTGGAAGATTCATCGAATCACAGAGGAGAGAGACTATTCAAACTGATGAGAATGTTGATTTGAAAGGGTGAATAAGGCATGTAGGTCCGTTCAAGGGAAGGAATGTAAACAAAATAACGTTCGCAAAAAGCAACTGAGTGGTCTTTTGTGTGGGAACAGCACCAGTCTATGCACAATGGCAAGGCCATCCAAACTGTGTACAATGACCATCATAGGAAATATTTTATTTTCAGTGCACCTAAACGCCGCACCC
Source organism: Stegodyphus dumicola (assembly GCF_044657685.1). Lineage (NCBI taxonomy): Eukaryota > Metazoa > Arthropoda > Arachnida > Araneae > Eresidae > Stegodyphus > Stegodyphus dumicola. Next base: position 12,927,559 of record NC_140769.1, read on the forward strand.
GCTGAAAATTTAAGTTTTAAACACGTAAACGCCGCGGCGTTTCTTCCGGAAATTACGGTACTTTGCTTATTCTAGCAAATAAAGAAATTTCATACTCTCGTCCATTATCTGCAACCAGCCATAATTTCTTTTCCCGTTCTTTGTTCAAAGAATAATACGATTTTATCCATATAACCCCCCACCCTCTCTCTTCAGGTGTCGGCTGGCAGAGGTGAATCATGTGCAAAATAAAAGAAGAATTTGCCCTTTGAAACTTCCGAGTGACAAATATTTACTCAGCTACTCAACAGTAGACCTCGTGTTTCAGAAATTCCAAATTAGGACTACTGAATGCTTTTTTTTTTTTTTTTTTTATTTGTAAAGTATTCGTTTTTAACTTAACTTTCAAAAATTAGGTAACTGAGTACAATGGAAGATGATCCAGATGGAATAATCATAAAGTTAATGTATGAAAGTTTATAAAATAAATAAGTAGAATAACAATAAAAGAAAAAATATGTTGAAATATTAAAATGAAGTAAAATAAAATAGTACATCAGAAACTGATAGTTAATTAAATAAATTTCTGACGAAAATTAAGAATATAAGCAAAATAAACTATAACGTAATAACACTCGTATTTTAAACCGAATTAAAAACAATTTGAATTCCAGTGAAGTTCGTGTATTAAAAACCGAGGATAAATTTTAAGAAAGAAAATATGGTAAATTGGAAGCCTTTCCTATAACATACTTATTTTCCGATATTACCATAACTGTTTTATTCGGCTTCGGTATAGTTCGGCTGTTCTAAACATTTCTATTAAAAATTGAAAATTACAGAAGTAGAACTACAGGAGTTCTAGCTGAAATTAGACGTTGCTTTTAATAAAAGTTTGAAAACTAAATGTCTTTTACCTAATCAGTAGTAAGGAGGAAATATCAAATCCTTGTTAAACTATTAATTTGGTTGGAAACTCTTTCGCGGCGATCTTCTCTTCGGTAATTTACAGTATTTCTATTATGATCTTAATCTCATTCAAATATTACCTGCACTGCCAGATTTATCCTTCTTCCAGTTAGTAAAGACTTGGAGAATTCACTTGTCATTTTCGACTTTTCTTTCTTATTTGAGTTATACTGAAAATATTTTCAAGAAATTCGGAAACAATTTTATGATAATCTCCCAAAATTATTCTTCGCCTGGTTAAAATATGTGCCACCATTAAACATTTTTTTTTTTTTAAATTAAAACAACTTGGGCGCCAAAATATTTTTCTTTCTTAATAGCAATGGCATCAAAATTCATGTTTTTGATAAATTCTGAAGTGTCTAAAAGTGATTCATAATTTAAAAACAGATAATATTTCACTTGTACTAGCCATGTAATCTCAATTAGTAAAGCCATAATCAAAGACATTCTTTGTTTAGCTCAAAGAATGAAAAGACATCATTAAATATTGAAAATCCGTAAAATTTGTTGAATGAGATATGCTAAAAGATTAATTAATTAAGAATTCCTCTTTTGTGATTTATGAGATAAAATAATGATTCTGTTTTTCTGAAGCAGAAACAATTTTTGATGAAATACCTCAAAAACAATAAAATAATACAATATATAACATTGCATACTTATTCGAAGTTGCCAGAGTAGTTGCTAAAGCTATTGAATTCTGGTAAATCTTCCTGGATTCTATTCCTCTCAAATGAATAAGTCTATACAAAAGGATCTACATGAGGTGTACGAAATTCTAATCAAGGGTTTTCGGGCTTACCCCCCAAGCTCTGCAGTGCAGATGCCAAGAAATTAGTATAATTTCTCTTAGTTTTCCCTACATGCAGAATGGATACGAGCCAGTTTTCACTAAAAGAATCTTCCAGTGAGGCGTTCTTTCCGTTTAACACGTTGAGCGCCGTGTGCCGACCAGGGGTCATTTTCAGTTTGTTCCATTCGGACCGCGTGATGACCGGTGTACATTTGGTATTTGCTTCTTTAGCGCCGTGTTTCCACTCGTGGACACGTTTTATATGGGTTTTGCGTATGCCAGCCTATTATTCGGTCTCAAGCAACAACAGAATGATAAATAATGAATTTTTTAATTTTGTGTAAAATTAACCTGGAAAATGAATATTTTTATGCAGTGTAATTATTTTACTCATTTCTGTCTGTAGCAAAAATCGGAATCATCAGTACAAGGTAAAAAGTCTCTGTTTGCTATAGAACCTGAGAATCCTGTTACTTCTTCAATATCTGACATATATTCTAACTCAGCAGCCAGTTCTCCATCTGTGAGACCCCTTCCAGTCATTTTATTTCACAATCTAGAAATAATAATAAAAAACATTTTAAAGTGCCCACAGGTTATCATTCTGTCCCCACATACAAAAGTACTTGCTGAAACACCGTGACCACCCGCGCACACGATTTTTTTAGCATAAAATACCATATATACCTAGAAACAAACAAGAAATAAGCATAAAAACTCATTTGAACAACAATCCTGAAAAAAAAAAAAAAAAATTGGTCCCATAGGTCAGATTCGCCGAAATCACTGCGGCGCAGATGCTCACCAGCGACCGATGGGTAAAATCGCTGAACACTAGTAGTTTTACCTGGATTAGATTTCAAAAGAAAGGAATAACTGTATGGGCGATTTCGCGGTTTCTCCCATGGGTAACATTCCAGTTTTCCTTAGAAAGTTCTCTCCGTAGGCACTCCGTTTCTCAGTCAGATAAGCTAACATGTTTTCCCATAATCTAAAACGTTACTAACTTTCACGGTGTCTAAATGATTACAACTCGAAAAAGGCAATCCAAATGAACAGGCAGTAAAAGTGACATTTTTGATTGACGTGAGTTAAAATAACGTACGGACGTTTTTTCATATGAAGTATTTTTTTGAAAATATATGGTTGCTAAAAGATACCACATTGTCGGAAGACGAACAAAAAAAAAAAAAAAAATAATGAATAAAGTAAAATAATTCCTCCTTATTTCCTTTACAATTTAGTTTTCTTTTCGTCTCCAAAAATTTATTTCTTTTGAATAAATAAAATAAAACCTTAAAATCAAATACTTTAAGCCCCCCCCCTCCAAAAAAAATCACTACACACGAAATCAATAGCTTAAAAAACGAAAGCTCCGAAAATTAAAACAACGGCAAAAATCAATCTCTGAATCTGTATAATTGTGATTTGTGGTATCCTTTGAATAGGCACTGAATGTGCACACTCAAAAGAATAATTTTCACTGACAAGCAACATTCCCAGGATTATCTCATTCTTAGAGAAGGAGTTCAGCTGCAAGTGAAATTATCGCAATAATAGTGTCAAATATCTTACTTTTGGTCTCTCATATTATCTTTTATTGTACTATATTTATCGTTAATTAATGTATAAAAATATTCTAGAACTTCAGAAATTTAAATGTTAATCTTTATACACTGCCCATAAAAGACTTTATACAGCCATTATTTTCTCAGACCGATGCCGCGAATTGCAAGTAATATCACGGATATATACTACTAATATTTGCAAAGTATCTTAAATAAGGTTAATTCATGTTTCGAAATGTTAAATTTGAAAAGTCAGTCATGTAAATATTACTAAATTTAATTTTTTATACCTTTTCTGGTCCACGTGGCTATATTTAGAAAAAGTTAGCTCCTTAAAAAAAATAAATAACAGCGATATTTAATTTGGAAGATTAAGATTACATTTTTTGAAGATTCAGGAATCACACACAAATCAAAGAGCGAAATATTTGAATTGCTATGCAGTGAAACCTGAAAATTGAATATTAGTTCAGGAAAAACTTCTTGATTAACAGATCTTAAATGTATCTAAGCAAAAAAAAAAAAAAAAAAAAAAGGAGGACAGTTCTACATATCCCTTTCTACTGGGCCGATTGATGAAACTCAAATTTCGTTTTTAATGTCTCAAAAGCGCGTCATAGGTTATATATTAGATTTATATATAGCATTATTCTAGCATACGTATTTAGATACAAAATCGGACTTTTCCTGAAATAACATGACAGTTTTTTTTTTCATATTTCGATTCTACGTCTCAAATTATGCCTAGATATTAAATTTTGTAATTTTTGGTAAGAAATTTAAAAATTGATCTTGGCGAATTTTTTCAGCTTAATCCAAGAATTAATTCACTTGGCGAACTTCTTAATTTATGGCAACCTATTTTCCATTCCTTTTCTTTCATTATCCACAAGCGGAAAAAAGTCATCTTTCATACTTTCAAATCATAGAGTGCGTAAACCACATTTTCGTTATTATCGCTTATAATAAATACTGCAAATTTGAAAATGCGCAAAAATGTAAATTCACTTATATCGTAGGAAATTTTAAATAAAAAACCTATGATTTTTTACAAGTATGCTTAGAAATATATCTACTTTAAGGTGATGGCAAAACTTTTATCGGTCATTATTCAATTTTTTTCGAAAAATTTAAAAAAAATTATTAAAAAAAACAAATTGTAAAAATAAATCAGAAAAATTACGCGAAATTTATTTGGAATGAACCTATATTTCGAAACATGAAAAGAAGAATCATATACGTTTAATAGAAAAAGATGTATTATTAAATATATATCAAATTAAATTAACATTGAGGAGCTAAAATTTTGAGAATTAATGTTTTAAAATCTATTTGTGCGATTTTCACAAAACTTGGCAGTTGGGCATAATTTGAGTCGTAGAATCGAACTATGGAAACAAATTGACGTGTCAATTCAGAAAAGTCCGATTTTGTGTCAAATACCTGTATTAGAACAATGCTATATATAACCCTAATACATATCCGTCCAGTAGAACGGGAGACATAGAACTGTTCCTTTTTTTTCTTCCCCCCCCCCCCGCAGTATACGTCGCAGTATGTAATAAGCATCTCTTTAACGAAATGCAAACAAAATAAGTAGGTTCACAAAGTATCTGCAACCTTAAATGCACAAATGACTATCGCTAACTGAATATAAACTCGAGATTTCTTACCAGAGGCCATAGAACAAACATATTTCGTTTGAACTTGTTCAAGAAGAATGCCCTAGAACTGGGAATAAAATGCTAAATTTAGCCTATATTTCATTCCACATGACATTTTACAATAATTCTAATCACTTTTGTAGATGAAGGCTTCGAAGCAAGTGTTCGGCCATTCATGATATTTATTTTATAACAACCAAAGCTTAAAATTAAAAAAAAAAAAAAAAAAAGTAATATATTAGAAAAATATTTGAGCGACTATAATTACTAGAAATCTATTTAATTTCGTTATTACCAACTTCTTTGTATCTAACTACCAAAACTATCTAGTTTTTCTAATTACAAGAAATTCAAACAAATACCTCACGCAAAGCTAAAACTGCTTGGAGAATTTTGTAACGCTTGCATTTTGTTTTGTATCGAGCGTTTTGTATTTTGTACAAGAAAAAAAAAAAATTCTGGTAAACAGAGATCACTTGCTTACAAAACAGCCTCGATTGGAAATAAGGAATTGAATAATATATAATTAAGCTTTTTCATAGTGGCAACAGCATACTGCAAAGTTTGTTTAGAATATTCAGCTTATGGATATTTAGCATGATAGGTGTAGAAGAATCCGTGCTTTCTTAAAAATTTCACGGACTTTTATTATATTGGCTTTTATCTAATTATTGTAACTGCTTAATATGCCCCATATGTGTCCGAGATCGTGCAGCAGCTTAGCAACAGCTGCTGTCTTCGTCTCAGTTGGAGTCGTCCAAATTTTTGCCGGTTTTATTTTCTTGCAGTCTAAGTACGTTTACCTTCTAGCTGCTCCAGACATTTGGACTGCCTTTTCTGTAAGTATTACCTACAATAATTTTCCGTCTACTCGAAGTTAATAAGCAATTAAATTTATTTCAACAGTAATTTATGTAGCTTCCTTTATACTGATCAATTTTAAAAATATAGTGAAAGTTGCTTTAATTTTATTGCAAAAATAAATGCGAATACGATTTCGATCCGTGCATGGGATCCTAGAAGAGAAAATAATTGCTAAGAAGTGAAAATAAGTTAACACAGTATTACATAAGCATTAAATTTGAGACTGGAATTTTTTGTTTTATCACAAATTAAGTTTATACTACAAAATACTACATAGTAATGGTTTGACCAGTGAAGAATTTAGAGTATTGAAGTAACTATTCAAACTAGAAATTTTATCTGTACAAGAATTACTCACTAGTCATTAATTCAACCGTTATTATATATGGCAAGGTACTTATTGGTTTTATCGACCATCACGCATTAATCCCCAAGTTTGCTGGCGTTTGTCGCCACACTACACAGAAATCCTTAAACCGTAACCAAAAGTTAGTAATAAGAAATGGGAAGTCTTTTTATTTTTTCCGTTCGTAAAGAAATCGCTTTTTAGCTCAAAGGGGCAATTTGCCCAGAAGATCTATTTCGTTTTGGCATTTTGCGTTGGTTCCCTATAAACGTCGTTTCATTTTTCAAATTGTTGCCACCCTGCCTGTTAAAGCCCTGCATTATATTTAAAGAAATTAAATAATGAAGAATTTGCATGAATGTATATATGTTTCTCGCATTGTGAAAATACAACGGTAACTAGAGATATCAAATTCTAAATAACGTAGTCCTCCACACTATTATGGGCATTTGGAAGCCCAAATTTGGAATTTGTTTTATTATCTGTTTCATATTTCGTAAAAGTTACGCGCAAAGTGCGTAATGTAAAATCTGAAAGTTTAAATTTTTTTAAATTCAAAATGGTAACAAATTCCAGTTCACCATCAAGTAAAAACAGCTGCTGCATTTTTCCAAACAAAAAGCATTTTATTTTTTATTTGAAGCTGTGAATACACGCTTAGAAAAAAGTTACATAATACCACAGAAACGGTATGGAGATACAATGTAAAAAACTGCCACATGAAAGCCTTCGCATCGGTAATTGTCTCACAGCATTAAAAATTGCATTTCCGAGAGCAGTAGCTTTTGCTACGGGTTTTTCATCATCTGAAGGATAAAATTACTTCTTTCTAATTAGGAACTGTATAAAAATCAAAACAACCTTATAATGTTTGTGAATGGTATAACTTTATTGCACTTCAGTATTGCATTTTATGATATTTCTTTGTTAGATTGACTTTTGCGAAAAACAGTTACCGATCTAAACATGGGCACATAGTTTGTTTCTTCAGTTAGAGAATAGTTTTAGTTTTCATTGTTAAATATTTAATATGCTTACTACTTTCAAACTTCCCTCTTATGGGGATCAGGTAAATAGCGGAATAAAAAAATACAGGGCCAGGTTGCTATCACCTAGGGTTCTACTTACCAGAATTCATGTTCAGGCATTATTTCGGCCGTGATAATATGTTTCATGAATTAGTAGCTACACTTGCAGAAATGTAACCACCGGAGAGTTTCTGTTTGAAAGGAATTTCGTTATGTTTATATTTATTTAAATAAATTTCTTAAAAATTGAATTAAATAAAATAATACAAAGTTGTATTTGTTTTTCTGTGTGTAACAACCCAACAGCAGCCAAGCGGTAAAGTCGCTGAACACTGGTAATTCGGTCCGAGGTTCGAATCCTTCGAACGGGCTGGCTGCACGGGCGTTTTCATGGCTTTCCCTATGTGTAACGTGTATACGAGTTGGTTTCTCTTGGAAAATCCTCGACGAAGGTATTCCTCCCCTAACGCAGATAGCCCTCGAGTACTTTGCTGTAATCGAATAAACCAAAACTAAACCTTTTCTATGTGTATAAATAATTTATATTTGTGAACATCGAATAAAATGCTTTTGTGTATCGGGAATTGCCTGTGTTTCATCAACAGTGAAACTCGCAAATTCCGTATTCTCTCCATGACCGCGATAATACAGAAATATTTCGATGTCGTATATTATATTTTCTAGTTATGACAGAAGTAATTTTACATGAAATGTATTTATATAACCACACGATGTTCCACCTCTATGATTTTAAAATTATACGTTTCATAATAAATATTTTTCCTTAGAAAGTCCTCCAACGAAGGCATCCCTCCTCTCAGGCAGGATAGCTCTCGAGTGCTTTGCCATAATTAAATAAACCAAACCGTAATAAGTATCTTTTGAACGTTGAACTTTCCAAAATTCTGGAAATTTCAAAATAGAGGCTAGTGACAAATTGTTTAAGATGCTCAATAGTAAAAATTCGTTCTGCTTGGAAAATTCTTATTTCCATATTGAACTAAACAAACATTTTTTAAAGTTAACAAGATAACTGCAAACTGGAATTTCTAGCAATATATTATTTGTAACAGTACGGAGGTGTCATCCATTGAAAAAATTCGCCATTAAAATCCATTTCGTAGTTTTCCGTGATTTTTGAAAGTTCAGCGTGCGCAAATTTTTGTTCATTCTGCATATGTATGGTGCCTATTTATCAGGAATAGCTCGCTATGATAGCTTTCATATAAACAAAGAGACCAATGTTTCCTTATATATCAGAGCCAGACAGGTAGTAAGATATTAATGGAAGCTCAAAGTTGAGGTTATTAAAATGGCGAATCTCATCTTTCAGTCAAAAAGAATTTTCTAATTTGAAAGTCTAAAAAACTGTCATGCAAATGAGTTTTTTTTTTTTTCCTTTTCCCTCCCAAGTGAACCAAGCAATAGTATTAACTTCAGTTACTAAATAACGGTAACTAGCAATTAAATGATTCCGTGCTTATTAATGAAATTGAAAACCCAGCATATATTTATAAGAAAAGCAATATAAATATAAAGATTGTTCTAATAGCTGTTATTGATCTTATGCAGCTTTAGAAATATGAATAGTATCTTAATAGTATTACAATTTCTTTCAGAGAGCTCAATGAAATACGAATGGAGATATTTGCGACTTTCGCCTTTCAAAGGAACAAGACATCGCACCAAATGCTGAATTATCATAAATTTCGCATAGGACAATTACAGAAAGTCTTGAATAACTTTAGTAGTCACCAATGGCAGAGTGTAGTTATTCAGGCTTATTCTTGTGATTTTCTGTATGTTTTATGTATCAATCAGCGGCCGAGCGGTAAAGTCGCTGAACGAGTAGGTCAACGTGAGTGCGATTCCCCACAAACGGGGCTAGCTGCATGTGTGCTTTCTTGGTTTCCGCTGTGTGTAAAGTGAATAAGAGACAGTTTTCCTTAGAAAGCCCTCCACTAAGGCGTCCGTTCCCTTAAGCAAACGGCCCTGGAGAGTTTTGCCATAGTCTTTTATGTTTCATGAGAATACAGGCTTGTTTTTGTTAAAAAGTCCTTGAAAAAAGAATCCTCTAAGGAAATACCCTTTGCAGTTATTGTAATATTCAACTTACCGGAATGATTGGTTTAATCCCCTAATGCACCAGTAAAAATTCAGAAATGGTTCCTTTTTTATACCAGTTTTATATTCTTTATTTCAATTCAACCTCTTTGGATTTTTTTCTTTAACTCAAAACGGTAATGGATATCTTCTATTGTATTCGCGTAAAAAAAATTACTGTTCTGTTATCAGGACCGGATTTAGAAATGTATGCATGCATATATGTGTTCATGTACCTACGAATATATCTGTGTATGTATATTATGTGTGTATACGAATATATACATACATACATACATGCACATGTTCATACATCCCGTTAGGATAACACAATAGTACCAAAAAAATTGAACATACTTACCCTGGTATTCAAAAATAATTTATTCCGGTATACCCGAGTTAATTGTTTTGAGTGCATTAAGAGGTTGGTTAATCTAGTGATTCTCAGTATAATAACGACAGAGCTCTTTCGGCTATGAAATATTTTTTTTTGGGGGGGGGGAGTTCGCAAAGGAGAGACAAGGATCTTATTAATATTGCTATCATTCATTGCTATTATTATCATCAATTTATAAAGGCATCAGCTCGTTCTAATCAACAATTACCCATAAAATATAATTCCTAATTAAATCGAATGTATTGATTATGTGCCAAGCAACTTTTAACACATTTTCATTTGATTGCAATACTATTGACTTTTCGATAAACCGCTATTATAAGCAGAAATTTTAAATTTAATGTTATGAATATGCCCTTTTAGTGTGTTACATCATAATTTATCATAGGTGCATAATTTACTCATTCAGAAAAGTAATTCGTTCTAACATTCTATAATCGCCAGTTTCTCATATAGAAACCACCACCAAAGCATCTTTTCTTTAGAAGAGTTAACCCACGCGTGCTGTGCTGTAATCTAAATAATCCAACCTAATCTAGTTTAAAATCTCATTGTTAAACATATAAATTCGTTATCCATACTTTTGAAATTTATGCAGGTTGTGTTGAAGCAATAACATACATAATTTCACAATTTGTGAGCTTGTGTATGCAAAATAACTTAATCGCATGTTACTGCAACCACCTAGTAGAAGTCGCCAAAATGAAGCATGAGTTACAGCAGAGTACATGAAAATTGTTTGCGTAGAAAAGGACTTAAACTAGTTACTCTCAGCATTCTTATCCATTGGGCGAGTGGTAAGGCAGCATAAAAAGGTGCCTCTGTTTTACAGATTCAGTCTTAAATTGAGTTTTGAAAAGCACTATGTTAGAGCATGTGACCAACAATTAATTAAAATGCTATCTAAAACGATTATGAATTTTCAATTACGACTTTATTGTGCGTTTTTTTAATGAATACAGTTCTTAAAAAATAATGGATAACTTACGGTATAACGATTATTAAGCCTGGTAGAATGGAAAATATTAGAAATGCCTTTTTGTACATAAGAATAGTGTGTTCAAAATAGTTTGGTTACTCTTAAAATACGTAATTAAGAAAAGCATTGTAATTGATTTTATTCTTTGACTGCGCCCCAGCGACCGAGCTTTAAAGTCGCTGAATAGTGGCAGCTCGATCCGGGGTTTAAATCCCTAAGAACGGACTGGCATTATGGCCGTTTGCATTTTTTCTTCCAGGTGTAACGTTTATACGAGTCAGTTTTCCATAGAAAGTTAACCACGAAGGCATTCCTCTTACTAGGCAAATAGCCCTCGAATGCTTTGCCATAATCAAATAAGCCAACTAAACTTATTGTTTGACTGTCTTAAATACGAACCAATTTCCTTTTGAGAGTCAGTCCTTCACGAAAGCATTCCTCCTTTCAGGCAAACTGCCCTTACGCACTTTGCCTTAAGCTATTGATCAAATGACCAACTAGTTGTGTGACAACTGTATACTTCGCTATCATATTTACATATAAACGCAAAGAGTTGCGCTAGCGACGGACGTTTTAAATCCTCGTTGCTAAATGTATATCATTTTTCCTCAAAGGACATTTGTTTTATTAAATTCGATTACTGAAATATTTTTTCTTCGTCTCGTGCTTATATTAAGTCGTTGCGGCAGGAATTCGCATAGTTTTGAGCTCAATCTTTTAAACGCTTAATAGGACAGTATCTTATATCGGAAATTTGTTATTGTGTTTGATTTTCCTTTCGATAATATTTCCTTTTAATGATAGAGAAAGGATACACGTATGTTCGTAGAATTTCCAAGATTTCTTTGAGTTTTCGGTTACCTGTAACGTAAATAAAGTAAAGAAAATTGTATTTCAGATATTATTTTCTACCCTTTGATATAACTTTTTTCTTTTAATGGTGATTTATCCATTGTAATTTTCCAGTTTGAAATTTGCCCGTTGCGCAAAGACAGAAATCCAATTATAAACTTTCGTTGGTTATTTTTAAAGTTTTTAAATAAGCGTTATGATGCAACGTGCAGGAACTGTCAATCTAATCTAATACAATCATCGTAAGTACCTTATTTATATATCAAAGGTAAATGATATTTAGATCATACGCTCTTAATGGCAAGTTCTGTGTTGGCGTAGACTGCTTATTCGGTTAAGTGACGAACAACAATTTAGGAAGAAAATGTTATGCTCCAAAATAAGGAGTGTTTCAGCAAATGCACCTGATTTAATATGCCCAGTAAAAATGAAAAATAATGTCTGGCATACATCCTCCACGACTTATTCTGCAACACCACAGCCTTTCGATGAAATTCGTAATCACTTTTTCACATATCTGCCCTCTGAGGTGGCTAATCACACACTGAATTGCCTCGAATTTCTTTCGCTGTCGGACATTTTAGGAATCTAAATCCTAGAAAATTCCAAGTTTCTAGTATTTTTTGGGCCTTGCATTAAAGCTGTTTTTCATAACAGCGCCATTTTCCACAGACTGGCTGGATCAAGAGCGTGGTAATTTAATGTCTCAAATTTTTTTATCAATCTGTGAATTGTTTTTCCATTAGGTGTACTTCTGTCCAAAGTAAACCTAATGGAAGCTTCTTAACAGTCTGTGCTTAATATTCGCCACTATTGTAATAATATGTTTTTTTTTCACTAACAAAACTTGCTGTTTCTTTGCGTCGCACTCTATATCAATTCATATCGATTAAACTGCAACGAAGCAGCGAAATGAAGTGTCAGTGATAAAATGCCGGTGCTGACAGGTCAAATCAAACTCGATATTCATAAAGCGGAACGTTTATGTGTTTTGGTATTGTTGGGACGGCTATATAGCAAAACTGTTATTTCCGTAGTGTTAAGTATATATGACTCGATAAAATTACGAGATCCTTTTTCATTAGAGCACATCAAGCACCAAATAATTTTAAAAAAATACAGGGGGAACATTGTTTATTGCTCACCTTCATAGTTGATTATATCTCTTATAAGTGTTCTTGTTTTCAAAGTAAGCTGCCCAAACTGTATAGTGGTCAGTGACGCAAACTGCCGTAGTGATGGGCATTGGTTGGAATTTCGGAGAAGCCATGAATGTTTGTAAGCAGGTAATGTCTGTGCAGCTAGACGGCAATGAAAATACACGAGGAGCCGATGAATGTACTGACGAGTGTTTAGGGTAGGAGATCCCTAGACCACTCTCTGTTATGTTTTGCCTCAAAACTGGAGCGGAGCTTTACAGTAAGGTGGTGGAACTATACTTGTACAACATACAGTGAAATTCTGTTGTCCCATCTCATTTACTTATACCAGTACTTTTCCAAGTAAATGTTGTCAATGAAAGGTTTTCAAGTGTATCATTCTATTCCTTCTCTGTTTATTGAAATGATTAACTTAAGAGTGATACTTTATATTTAAAAAATTTGACCATAGTGAAAATAAGTTGATAATGAAAGTGTTTACTTGTAGAATTATAAAAATCTTTCGGATAAATAGTCCTATTTCGAAAAAGATTCAAATTGTGCGTCTATTTATTGTTTTTACATTAAAATGAATATCACACCATAGAAAACTAGCATTTACTACTCTTCGAATAACCACCATGATAGAAATCGCCAAATTCTGGCAGTAGAGCGTTAAATAATTCTTCAGTTTTAGCAAGTGACTTAGCCATTTTTATGCTCGTCCTTTAGCTTTTAAGTTACAATGGTTTTTATAGATAGATCATGGTATTTTTGTTATAAATTCAATTTTAAAATATAATCTGATGGAGAATTAACATGCAATGGAAGAAACAGCGGTAATATTTCTGAAAAAAAAAAATTACTACTTTGTCGCAAAATTACCAATAAGAGTAATCACATTCTTAACTCTATTGCCTTTAAATTTCCACCAGAAAAAAAACAAAAAAATTCACTTGTAAATAGTTTTGATGATTGATTTTTATGATGAATTCATAATTAAATGCCAAATTTATATACATATATATATTACATTTTCGCTATTACAAATCAGTACATATTTTTTCTTCTGCGAAAAATTCTCAGTCTGCTTCAAGCTGGTTGCATTAATATGTAAGTACCCCAAAACAAAATTTACATTAAAGCATACTTGCCTTCTGCCCCCCCCCAAAAAAACAGACCTTATTGCTAGTCTGTTTTAAATGATTAACAAGGAAGGTCTTTTTATATGATTTTCAATGAATTGGGCCGTCCAGACGGGAATGTGTTTAGTGACTCTGGCCAAAGATTCCCATTCAAATTCATTTCACAGAATACCATTCATGTTCTTTGGTCTGACAGTCGTATCGAAGTGCCCGGGTTCGATTCCCGGAGAAGGCATTAATGTAAATATTCTGTCCCTTTCTAGGAAGCAACGGTGACCATCTATTAAGTGGATCCTCAATAAAATGACCACCGCTTTTGGCTTTAGTTCCCAATTAGCCATTTTAAAGTTAGCCATTAGTTTCCCTAGCCATTAATAAAAGAAGAAGAAAAAGAAAAAAATTTTTTAAGGAATTGGATCTGATTTAGCAGGGAGTATTACGCATCAGCATGTGCATGATAACATTATAAGTTTACTCGTATGAAAAGGGCACAACACCAGAGCTAATACAACAAAAATTCCCTAATCATGAAATGTTTTGTGCAATTTCAGAATTTCTCCGTCGGGGCTGCGCTTGGCATATCTTCACGGATATGGAAGAATCTCAGAAAAGCTTCTGCAAAGCACATGTTAAAAGTAAGTAAACATTTCCCGCCTAACATGATTTAATTTTTTTAACGAACTTTTAGGATGTTTTTACTGCAAAGTACAACAGTAAAATTCTTAGTAGTTTGTTAATTGGTTATGGCAAACCATAACAATGTTATCTCTATAACAGAAAAGCTGTCTTTGTAGAGGACTTTAACCTTTTGAGGCCGGGGCTTTGGTAGCAGTAAAAGCTACCAAAAGACGGGAAATCTTGAACCGAATGCTTTTCCCCTGTTAAGAAATCACCTCCTATTTGCAACAAAGATTCTTGTGTAGTTTAATGGATTCTCAGAGGGGTGCATCTATGTCGCAAAAGGGAGATCTTTGAAAGAGATAAGTGGTTGAAAACCCAGGGACGTCAAATTTAACATTTCACCCCACATTTCAGCCTGTAAAATGGGGGAAAAAGACATGGCCAATAAAGTAGACAACCCCGTCCATTCAAACAGGGAATACAACTGCCAATATATTGGCCATCCGTCTACAAAAGGTTAATTTGCTCGAATTAGCATTATATATGTAAAATCCATGACTCCTATCATGCAACCGGCTTCTTCGCCGGGGAACGCCAAAGGACTTTATAAACCATTTTTGATTCAAATAATAAAACAACATTGCAAAAATTCTTCTGAACTATTGACGAATGTTTTATTTATCAGAAAGCTTATTCTTCTCTATTTGAACCTTTTCATTTTTTCCCCCACAGAGAAATCTTCAGGCTGCCTTGATGGTTTCAGCCATTATTATAAATACAACGACGATCACTCTTCTGATTCTGGGAGAGAACAATGCTTTGCTGGCGATTTATCTTGAAACCAATGGGAGATACCATTCTGTGACTCTAGCAAGCGAACTTCTAGCATATGGTAAGTAAATTATAGGAAAGAGTACATTCAAGAAGTTTCGGAGGTTTATGACAAAGCATACAAGGGCTCTCTGCATAAGGGAAGAGATAACATATCGTTATGTGTTTTTTACTCCGCCGTTAAGAGTAAGGGGTCCCCACGGCATGGCAAATAGTATCCGCGTTTACACATGGAGAAAACCACGAAAACGTCCATGTAACCAGCCCGTTCGCTGGAAAACTCGAACCTTGGACCAAACTACCAAGTGTTAAGCGACTTTTACTGCTCCATCTGCTGGTGGGCCTACCATCTTTTTCTGAAAATAAGACATCCTCCGAAAATAAGCCCTATCGTGATTTTCGGAATTTTTTGTATAATAAGACATCCTCCGAAAATAAGCCCTATCGTGATTTTAGAAACTTTTTGTAAAATAAGACATACCCCCGAAAATAATCCCTAGTTAAAAGAATGTGACAAAAAGAATTCGTTGAAAAATGCTGTTGATTTATTAAGTATAAGTAATAATATGTTTAGCTTTCCTAATACTCGTATTTCAGAAAAATGTTTGAAATAAAATATTCCGAGAAATTAATTGTTTACCTCTACAGTTCGTTTCAAATTAATTCTTGGAATTTACCTTAACCAGTTCACCGTTTGCCCCGAGAGAGATACGTTCACAGGAAAGGCATCGTCATCCGTTAGACAAAATAACTGATAGTGATGTTTCCAATGTACTACGAACAGGCTACTTAAACAAGAAGTATTCATTTAACTATAGCTATATCGCAAGACATGAGAGATTCGGACCAATGATTCAACAGGAAATGGATTTGGAGAAAATCAGAATATAATTCAGAATTTTATTTATGACGATGTTCCAGAAGAAGATGACATGACTGTAATTGAATAAATTTAAATTTCTGTTTTCTGTGTAAAAAAAATATTAAATAAAAATATATAAATATACTTTTATTTTTGCCCTCCTCCGAAAATAAGCCCTAGCGCGTATTTTGGACCAAAAAAGAACGTAAGACAGTGTCTTATTTTCGGAAAAAGACGGTAGAACAATACTTGCCAACAGTTTTCTACAGAAAGATAAATGCTGCAGGATTGCTTAGTGACCATTATTAAAATAAATATATTGTTCTTATCGCTCATAAAAGCGGTCTTGATTTCAAAGTAGCTATTAACTCTAAAATGTCTTTAAAGTCTCAGCGTTTTATTTCGCTTCTTTTTTTACTGCTAGGCATGTTGTTATGTTCAGAAAAATCTTATCGTAGTCGAAAGGAGCTGATGAATTTTTATTTCCATGGGAAGTATCAAGCTGGCGTAGATATCTGCCTAGAAAATAAATGTTTGGTACATTTTATTCTTAAAGAGAAAAGGTGTGAGATTTCTAAATGAAATTGGTTCTTATTTATATTTCCCTTTTGTGGGCACTCTATTTAGCCCACAAGTAGAGACACAGAAGATCTAGAGAGACATTGTTTGTCAGAGGGTTCAACAAGAAAACATTGTGAAATATGTGGGCTATAAGAACATGCTCGGAAGATTAGACTTCCTAAATAAATTGAAAACAATTACTAAACCATTTACTTTCTGATCATTAAAACTTATTAAACTGAATTTTTTTTTTTTTTTTTTTTTTTTTTTTTAGTCCAAAGGGGCTTTGTCCCTGAAGGACTATTGTTTTCGTTTTGCGAGTTTGCGTCGGACTCATAAACGTCGGTTCACTTTTCAAACTGTTGCCACAAAATGTTAGAGTCCTGCATTATATTTGAAGAAATTAAATAATGAAAAATCTGCATAAATGATTGTCTATTTCTCGCATTGTGATAAAACAATGGTACATAGAGCCATCGAATTTTGAATGACGAAATCCTACTGCGAATATGGGCATCTGAAATCCCAAATTTGGAATTTGTTTTATTATAGATTTTATATTTTGTAAAACTTTAACGAATTTTTGATTTACAAACTCAATGCTTTAAAAGCGAGAAATGGCAACGTTATATAGAAAAAAAATACTTTTATCTCCAGCTCGCGAGACTGTATATATCGGAAATTCTAAAGATATGCTTAATTTAACATTATTTTGCGATATTGCTCTTGAACTGAATTTTATGGTTTAAGTGCAAAGAACATGATATTTAATAAATAAAGGTAACACTCAAAACGTTAAAAAAACGCCCCTTTGGACGTAATTTAAAATCTGAAACATTTCAGTTTTTTTTTTTTTTTTTTTTTTTATTTATTTATTCTTATTTTTAAGTTTGTAAGAATCGTAACAAATCTTATCAGTGTAAACTGTCAATAAATTTGCCTAGTTTATTTGCTGAAGTGTCAAGGAGCTCTAAGATTTAAGTAAAGGCTCCAAGAATTCGTTTATCCTTCTAGGACAACCTTCACTTCTCCAATTAGATAACTAGATCCTCTATGGTATATCTAATCTTGCATTTTCCAAGCGAAAGATATTCAATCTATTTTCTTCGTATTAGTCTATGAAAATAGAATGAGATATAAACTCGTGGAAATACTGCTAAGCTTAAAATTTACTAGTAACATCGTGTCCGCAGAAGTCTTTATCCGGCGATGAAAATATATTTCCGGTACCAAAGTATTTGAAATGACTAGAAGATTCGTATTTTTAAATTTTTGAAAAAAGTATATTTTATATAAGATACGAAATCTTACTTTTTACACTTCCTCCGTTTCCTATGCTTAACGCTTAGGCAACTTATACTCCCAATAAAAAGTAAAACAGAAAAGGTTTGACTCCCGCTCGACAAAAATTGACCAAGATATTTCATATTAAATTCGAGAATGCTATCTAATGGCCGTATACAAATTGAAGAGCGAAATGTTTGCATTTGCAAGTAACTAAAAATAAAATACCTTTTAGAAAAAGGTATGTATATTAATATGAAGAGCATATGAATGCAGATTATTGTAAAGAATATTGAGCAATACAATTTTTTTCAAAATGGTGGTCTTATTTGCATAATCTAATGTAATTCATATTCTAAGAAACGGTGACAGGCTTCAGTACTAGCACATGCCCAAATCATAATATTGTTGAGTTCTACGGGTTCGTGGATTTGGAGTGATTGATGATAACACGTGACGAAGCATCAAAGCACAATTTATTACCCAAGACAGTTAGAGCATAGTTTTAAAGACACGTTTACAGTTATCGAAAAACTACGATAAACACGTTGAAACAATCAGCAACACAGCCCTAAGGCTATATCGATGAAGACACCTTCACGCCAAAGCACCAAAGTACAGCTCCTGATTCGATCGATCGCCTTCTCAAGCTAATCTCTGAAGTCAAGATAAAAGTACTACACTAATTTATCTGAGTACAGGCAGGGTTATATATAGCTTAATCCTACCTTTAAGAATATTCTCGGGAAAACCGCTAAGAATGGGTTCTAGAATGTTCTCATTCAGACTTGAATTATCGCCAATTTTGCTGCCAAATGTCTCCAAATGGACGATTTCTCGCCAAATCTTGCAACCCTATTTTTTCCTGCAACTTTCTGGGAACCCTAATCCCGCTTTGCAGGAAAGCTATCTTATCGCAACTGGGCATTTCGCAACAATATTATTTGCATTAATTAAAAATGAAAAAGATTTTTTGCTAAAGAATTTTTTACGATTACCAGATTATGATTCAAATGCTTGGAAACTCATAAATTATTTGTGTGAAATAAAGACACTAACAAACCATAAACGAATGTCGTTGAATGCCCAGAGAAGGGAAAAAAGTCTCGAATAATCTTAATTCTTAATGCAAATTCAGAATGACGTCAAATATCGTAAATTTCGAAAATAAGCATTTCGGTTAATTTTTGCCAACTGGGGGTCAGTCTTTTCACGTTTTATTTTTAACGTGAATACAAAAGCTTCCTAAATATAAGTATAAGAACCGGAAGAACGTAAAAAAGTATATTTCGCATTTTGTGGAAATTACTTTTTAAAATTTTGAAATACAAGAACAGGAATCTTAGCATCATTTAAAACATTTTTGTAAATGGAAATATATCTACTACCAACCACTGCAAAAAAAAGGCTATTTTTAACTGAAAGTAATTTGAAATAAAAAAAATATCCTCTTTTTCAGCCTATGCCTCTTCAGTTTGCTCTCCTGTCATATGTCTTCTAGCTGCTTGTATTCAGTTAAGTGCGAACTGCTTTCAAGTACGCCTCGAGAGGAAAGCGAAGAATATTTTATCTAATAGAAAAAGAAAGGTATGTTTTTGATACGTCTAATCCTCTTTCACGAGTGGATTTTATAAAATATTAACCATTTAAGCAATTTAATTTTTTAGAGTTTGATGCTAAATATTTGAAACTGATACAAAAATATTTTATGTTAAATTCATAGAAAAATTTCGGTTTAGGACTCTATAGAATTAGGAAACAAAAAAGCATTTTAAGTAATTTTAGGCAGTTTTGTTTTATTTAAAGTATTTAATAGAAGTTGAGGTATTTTAAAGTATGCTCGAGAACTAGCTAATTCAGTTGTTGTGGAGGCATTTTTATCTGACATGCTTCTTTTTATGTTCTGATGAATTCTGCCTATCTGTCCTTTGCAGTGCAGAACTGAAGACTAAGAACATGGCTACAAAAGAAAAGGCAGACATTTCTCAGAGAGTTGCGCTATTTTTGCACCCTACTCAAGGTCTCGATTCAGAATGAAACACAGCTGCCCTTTTCCCCATAATTTTTCTGAAATTCTGGTTTTAAGTTAAATATCTTTTATCGAAAATTCGTCCACTAGTAATTTTCATATATTGTGTTAAAATATTAAATAAATTTGGTGCTCATTTTTTTAAATTATATTGTTGGCTGTTATACGTTCATGGAGCTTTTTTTTTAATTAACTACACATATGAGCAGTAATAAATTGAAATAAATAATAATAAAACTTGCTAGAAAATAATAAAGAAAAAAATCTGAAAGCTTTCAGATTTTATATTGCGCCCAAAGGTTTTTTTTTTTTTTTTTTTTTTTTTTTTTTTTTTTTTTTTAACGTTTTGTCGGTGACCTTTATTTATTAAATATCGTACTTAAACTATAAAATGCACTGAAACTATTCTTCGCACTTAAACAATAAGATTCAGTTCAATAGAAATATCGCAAAGTAGTTTTAAAAGGAGCATATCCTGTAGAATTTCCGATACACAGTCTCGCACACTGGAGATAAAAATGTCCCCCCCCCGTACAGTATTGCCATGGCTTGCTTTGGAATCGTTGAGTTTGTTAATCAAAAATTCGTTAAAGTGTACAAAATAGGAAATCAATAATAAAACAAATTCCAAATTAGGGCTTCCAGATACCTATATTCGCGGAGGATTAGGTTATTCAAAATTCGATAGTTCTAGGGTACCGTCAGTGGTAGAAACATACATACATTTATGCAGATATTTTATTATTTAATTTCTTTAAATATAACACAAGTGAAACGAACATCTAAAGTTTTGGACGCAAAATGCCAAAATGAAATTAATAGCTCTTCTCGCTAATAAATAAATATTAATATTAAATGAATAATAGGTCGTGTAACACGACAAAAATCTGAAAAGAGTACAGATAAGACAAATTCTCCTTAGTTTTGGAGGAACATACAGTTGCAATCACTCGCAGAACAAAGTCTGTAATAATCATCCGAACAGGTGCTCAACAGTCGTACCACTCTGGAAGGAATAACTGAACTCATAAACTGGGTGCTCCAACGCAATCAAGATTTATATCGTGTTCAAAAGGTACAGGTTACTTACAAAAGGTACAGGTTACCCGCCTTAGTAGAAGGGGCTGAGTCAAATTCTGGTAACGATGCTCATAACAATCCTTCAGTCAAGTAATGTTGCCATTCTCGTATGCGCTGTTCATATTGTATTCCAACGGTTTTTATTGAAAATTCGTGATACTTTTTAGCCTTATATTCAATTTTAAAAAAAGGGCTTTCGGAATTTGTCAACAATGGGAAAAACTGCGTTAAAAATGTCTGCCGGAATATAGTTTTCCATAAAATCGCTAAAAAGAACAAAAATGAGTTTCATTCGGTAAATAGCCAGTGATACCGAGATTTTCCGAGTTGGCCACTTTGTGCAGTTCTTTGTAATTCTCTGTTTTTTTTAAGCGAAAACTAACCGCTGAGTATAAGATGAGAAGAAAAGCCCGAAAAAAATTGCTAAAAATTTAAGCGAAACATGTGTTTTATTTTTTAATGCATTATATAATCCTTATTTTATAATTAAAATGTGTCTTTTAAGTAGTCAAAGTGTGTCTTTTTTTCATATGTTGATGACTGACAGAATCTTTTTAAAAATATTGTGAAAATTATCAGCTTTCACCCGATAAGTAACTTTTACTTTTTCATTTATAAAAAGTCGATAATTGCGTCAAGGTGATTGCTTTAATACGTAAGTACTGGGGATAATAAGCATTTCCGGATGCTTCGAAAACCATCATTCCTAATAGAAAATGCGCTCCCTGAAATTTCTATAACTTTGCCAAATTCACCAAGTATCTGCAGTCTTTCCTGGGGTCTGAATTGTGTCATAATTCGAACGTTTATCATTTCATAATTAAAATATGTACAAAATAATACATGAAATGAATATTTACAAGCACAATGAAAGGTAAATTAAACAAATATAAGCAATTAGAATTGTTATATAAACTATAATAAGTAAATAAACGAAAACAATATTAACCAGTATTACAATAATAAGTGAAACCTAAATTATTACAAATACAAAAATGTATAACTATATCTATGATGTTTATGCGGAACATTCATTAACTTTATAGGTTTCTTTCACTTGTCTAGAGGCTAATTCAGTTTCTATGATTAAAATGGTTCCTGAAACCCTTACCGGGGGGTGGGAGAAAGCGCAGAATCAAAAAAATTTAAAAATAAACTCTAAAAGGCTTTAGATTTTAACGTTCGCCCAAAAGGGCTGTTTTAATGTTTAGTATGCTTTATCAGAATAGATTACCAATAGACTGTCCAAGTGGAATAGCGAAAAATTTTATAGGATACTAGGTGATAACAATTAGACTAACATGGCAACGCTATGGATCTTGTATGTATTTGAAAAATGAAAATATATGTAACGTAATTCTATAAAAATATTTCATATTTTAAAGACATTTTATCCAACTGAATTAAATTCAAAAGTTAAAAAAGATAATACTCGTAAAAACTGCATCTATTGCTTTTAAACAGCTTGGTTTATTAGTGGAAGTACCCCATGCAAGTTAAGTTATATTGACAGCAATGTATCTAACAACAGAGAGAACGATATCGCTGTAATACTTCTCTAATAACGATGCAAAAAATGCCATTCATAGTCACACATTTTTCAGTCTGTTGCAATATAGAAACCACATAAGAAATTTCCATAGAAAAATTAACTAATTTTCTCTCATTATGTCAGCAACGATGGCATGCAGTTTTTAATTATTTTCGTCTTTCTGATCAATGGTCATAAAAAGCTCAAATTCCATCCAAAATTTTACCTATATTCAATTTTATTCGATTAAATGCGGCAAAAATTGATCATAATTGATCAAAAATCAATAACGCGAACAAACAAATTAAGCGCAGAAACATGCATTCTTCTTTATATATATGTAACTTTGAAAGACCGAAATTGGAGAATGTCGACTTTCACCGGAGAATATCAACATTTACCAAACGCGTTGGTGAAAGATCGAATATTGCATTACATTCTTGTACATTCGGACCCTCACCGGTGTATGTTGACAATCACAGATATGCTCTGGTGTAGGTCGAAAAGAGAGGAGTATATGTACATGCTGTCATTGCAAAAGGAAGTGTTCCACAAATAAATGCAGTTGTAAAAGCAAGGACCTCTTGTGCAGTTCAAAGTGTCCTAATAGTTTAAGTTGTTGCAGTAAATAAGATTTGAATCGCATAATTTAGTAAGTTTTTAACTTCTATTATTTTCCTTTCTCATTTTGAATGTATACTGTCTGTTTTAAGTTCTTATGTTCTTAAGTTCTCGTTTTCAGTCTCAAGTGCGTTTTTTCGAGACTGAATTACGGAGAAGAAAATATAATATTCTTATATGTTCAACATTCACCATTAGCACATAGTGAATGTCGACATTTACCGGTGTAAGTCAGAAATAAGAGTATTTGGAAAATATTTCGGACATGCACCAAGCGACTATGTGAATGTTGACATTCACCGGTGAAAGTCGATATTCTCCAGATTTCGGTGTTTCACCGTAACATATATATATAGATTTTGTAAAACTTACAAATTTTTGATTTACAAACTCTACGATTTGAAAGCGGGCAGTGGCAACACTTTTCGAAATAAAGCATTTTTATCTCCAACGCGCGTCACTGTTGCTACTCGAAAAATGCGGGCGAAAAGTGGCGTTTTCAGAGTTTTTAATTAATATCTCTGATTTTAGTTACGTTCTTTAGGGAGAAGTGGATGTCTGCCTTTCCCAGGTCTTAGAAAAAAATTGTAGAAAGTTTGGTGACGATAGTTATAGTAGTGACTGAGTTAATCGCGAACAAACGCACATACATTCTTCTTTATATATATATACATATTTATAGCAAGATAGCAGGCAGATAAAATTTGAAATGTAATTATCCTGCATTTTTCGAAATGGCAAAAGACGTGAATGAAAAGTGAAACAACGCGTTTGGAGGCTACTAGTGCACAAAACTTTGTAAGATAGCCCAGCCGTTTTGCAAGGCTTCGCACCCGAATTGAACATTTAGTGTTCAATGGTTTTATCCAGTAGGCAAGTGATGGCCCATTAATGGATCCGATTTGTTTTGAATATCCATGATTTTTTCCCTTAAAAGTGTAGAACGTTCTCTTGTAAATTTCTAAACCATATTAAATACTCTATTCGCCAGAATTCTTTTCTACGAACACCCTATAAAAATAAGTTTTTACGTGTACGCCACTTTTCATTCACTTTAATAAACTCACTTTCATAACTTTTCCCCCTTATTTTTTTTTTTTAAACTCGAGAAATGTATGTAAAAGATACGTGCTAAGACCGCTGAATATTGATAACTCAGCCAGGATTCATTCGCTCGGGTTTTTGTTTTCATGGTTTCCCCATGTGAAACGTGGGAAACAGTTCTCGTAAAAAATCCTCCAGAAAGGCATCCGCCCTCTTAGGCACATAACCCTCGTGGTTCTTTGCCATATTCAAGTAACTAACCAATTGATAAGTGAAGGATCGCTACTCAAAATACTTAATAGTAAGATTTTCTATTGCTCTGCACTATATTGCACTATCCGAAATGCTTTTTTTATTAAAACAGGTCTGTTAAAATTTTATGTTTATGGCTCTTTAGATTTCACGTAATAGCACCTGGTTTCTTTTCCTTTCAGATAAATGAAAATGTACCACACTCCTATAATTGGGTTTTCGGCCGGGAGGAGAAGTCATTAGAAGATGATTGCACTAGCTTTAAAACAGCTTCATTTTCGGAATCGTCGACTTCTTCAGGTGACTCTTTCGGGGAAGAAAATACCTCGATTGACATACCCCTTCAAAAATCTGTTAAAATGGAAAATTTCCAATCATCCGATGAAGTCTTTCAACGAGAGATATCCTACAGTGACTTCATAATGTTTGAAAAATGCTCACTACCACTGAAATTTTTACAATTAAATTCTAATCATTTTAACTTGAACGCTGAGACAACTTGCACATTTGCAACCCATTCAGATGAAAGAAAGCACCTCGTGCATGCGCCAGCAGTAAATGATAAGCTTCAAAAGAAACAGTCCGATGATACGAATGAGCTAACTGAAAATTTAGTTTTGGAGAGGTGTTTAGAAGTTGAAGAGACACTTAAAGCTGAAAACTCTTCAGTTTCAAATGAATCTCCAGATTTGGATGATTCTGCACTTGATGATTCCAGTTTTGATGTATCTCAAACCCCTTTCTGGGCGGGAGAAGTCATACCAGTGACTATAAATTCACCTTCCTCTGCGCAGTCTCTTAACCTTATAACTTTAACAAGCCCTCCAGTCTCATCCAATGCTAATGACTATACAACATTTAAAGAAAGACTTGACTCTCTCAACAAAAATGAAGTATATTTTATATCTGACAGTACAGGAGCCAAGCATGAGAGAAAATCGGTCACTTTTTCAACCTTCTTTGGGAGTAAAAATAAGGATGCTTCAACGCTAAATCACCTAGAAGTAAGTTAATATTTTTTCCATCTGCCTTTATGCCGAACGTGTGTGTGTGTGTGTGATTATGGCAAAGCCTCGAGGGCTATCTGCCTAAGGGAAGGAATGCCTTCGTGGAGGACTTTCTAAGGGAAACTGGCTCGTATACACATTACACATGGGGAAAACCACGAAAACGCCCATGCAGCCAGCCCGTTCGCGGGATTCGAACTTCGGACCGAACTACCAGTGTTCAGCGACTTTACCGCTCGGCCGCTGGTGGGCCCCCTTTATGCCTAACGATAAGACCTCTAAAAACTAGGCCTTTTCACCTAAGCTCGAATTCCAGCGAGTGGCCTAGCTACATGGAAGTTTTTATTGGTTTTTCCTGTGTGTAACGTAAGTAAGGATCCGTTCAGGCAGTGGTATAAATACATAGAGGCCTAGTCATAAGGTATAAAATGCGAGAGTTCCGTTCACACCTGTGAGAAAGGGTCTAAGCCGTAATCAATTAGAGATGCGCCAAATTCGAGCATGCATGGATTGCGTCTGCAGCTTTCTCGTTCTTTTTTTCCGCTCAATATGTTTCCCACGTTCTCTCTGATTGGTCGACTGTTATACCAAGTCCGCATAAAGACGAAATCTTTGAATTTTATGCTAAAATCCCTTTGACGGACCGGTTACCTAGCAATGAAGCAGGACAGTTATGACATTTATACCACCGTCTGAACAAAGCCTTAAAGCACAAAGACATCTCATCCCTGAGACAGATAATCACTGTATACCATAACCTGGAGAAATGCATTTACTTTCATTAGCGCATTACCTGCTCCAGAAGCTATAGTAATGACGTCACGAAAACAAAACAAAGAATGTTCAGCATTTTTTAATTTCCATGATTACTGTTCAAAAATCAAAAAGACTACCTAAAAATTTTTAGTTTCCTTTGGCCACGCCAATAGAAAAAGCCCAAAAGGTTTAAAATAGTTAAAGTTAGGTTATTTGAATATGACATAAACGGACGTCTGCCAAAGGACACGAGGGCTATATGTCCGAGGGAAGGATGACTTCGTGAAAAATTTTCTAAGAGAAAAATGGCTTGTATTCACGTCACACATGAGAAAAAACAGCCGTGCAGACAGTTCGCTCTCCTGCCTTCGAATTACGAGTCTTCATCGGTATTCACTACTTGATCACTGGTAGATTCTTAGTATATTAATGATGTAAATTTAAACAGGATGAATTTAAAAAAAAAATTGAGTGCTTAAAATATATCATTTTTCGAGCAGGCATCTTGTTTAACATAACAAAAACGCTACAGGAATAAGCATAGCCTAAGCAAATTTACATGACTTATAGTTTCGAAGATTACAAAAAAAAAATGGATTTTGCTTTGAGATTCAAAGAAAATGAAATTAAGAGACATGTGCCTACTTGAGAACAGCAAATTCCAGATGCTTACCTTAAATCAGCGTTTCTTAAACTGTAGGTCGGGGGACCTGCAGCAGGAGTCGCCAAAAATTTTAGCAGTTTAGATATTTCTTTAACTTATTATAATAATTTTACAATTACGAAATATTTTTACACAATGTATCTGAAAATGGATAAAGGTAAGACAATACAGGCAAAGAAAAAAAGGAAAACGCTTTGACGCATTTTTTTATAATAGAAACGTTCATTTTACTTGCTTTGCACATGACACTGCGATTTCGTATGTTACTTATTTAAAATTTTCACATTGTTCTGTCTTAAAATTAGAAATTAATAGCCTAAAAGTGAAATAGTATATTATTATAGTACAAGTGAAAAAACTGGCAGTTTCACACACGCGTATGTCGGATTTGCTCAATCCTTATGAGGTCCCACAAAATTTTCGTAAATATTATGGGGTCCTGCGGGTCGCGAAAAAATCTCAGTGATAAAAAGGGGTTGCGACTGAAAAAATTTTAGAAACCCTGCGTTAAATGATAGAAAACGGCACTATTGCGGCCATCCCCTTCAACAGAAAAAGAAAGCAAAAGCGACTAAAATTCCTGAAAAGCTAGCGGTAAAGATGGGATACATTTGTGATTATTAGCCCACCAGCGGCCGAACGGTAAAGACGCTGAACACTGGTAGTTCGGTACGAAGTTAGAATCCCGCGAACGGGCTGGCTGCATGGGCGTTTTCGTAGTTTCCAAATATGTAACGTGTATACGAGCCAGTTTTCCTTAGAAAGTTCTCCACGAAGGCATCCCTCCCTTTAGGCAGATAGCCCTCGTGTGCTTTGCCATAATTGAATAATCCAATCCAATCCAGTTGTGATTATTAAGCCGAACCGTCATCACAGCACAATTTATGAAACATTGGTCAAACAAAAAGAGCCTTTAAATTCCGCGCTAAACAGCGTGAGGCTTGTGTTCGAACAAAAGAAACTTATATTTGTTCACTGCTTGTGAAAAATAAATTTTTCGAGTGTTTGCAACCAAATTTTTCAAAAAAAATATCTTCGAACGGCAAATCAGATGTGTCAAGGTTTTCGCAGTTACAAAATCTTTCTTAGTTAATGATCCGTAATCTAATTTCTGTTTACATTCAGCTTTTCAAGAATTAGTTTATTCGTTGCTCTTTCCTTTTTCGTTCAATAGCTTGCAACTGTGTCTTTGTTTCCTAATAGTTTTTTTAAATTACTCCGTTATTCTCATGTATGAATATATCTTTTTCTCAACTCCCCTGCGTTTTCACTCCTACACCTAAAGAATATTTTGTTTAACATTTTTTTGAAGTTAGTCCTGCAAATTTATTTATGTCATACTGATTCTTGTTACTTATTATTTATCACTGGATAGTTATTTGTTATATTTTAGGAACAGTGTTTCTTTAAAATAACCTTCAATGGACAAAGGCTGTGTGCTCGAGTATAAGAAGCATACGTAAGATTATACGAATTTATAAAAAGTTTTGAATTCTATGTCTCAGAACCAGTTGATTTACACTCCCTGTTGTACTTTTACTTCCTTGTACGAAGTAAAAGAAGTATTGTAATCGTGAAAAATTTCCGGTATCATATTTCAATGGCAATATCCGTTTTGACTGCTCTCGAATCCATTTAAACGATGTTTTTGAGTAGCATTTGTATATACGGAGAGAATAAAGTACTCTGTTTACCAAAACGATTGAAAAATGGATTCAGAAGAAATTTTTGGTGACACCTATATGTTCGTATGTATCTCGCATAACTCAAGAACGAGTAGCCTCAAAACGTTGAAATATTGTATATGTGATTGCTATAATGTGTAGTTGTGCACTTCCCTTTTTAGTTGCAATCAGCCGCACCAAAAATTATATATATATATGTACCCGTCTCGGTGAGCTCAGTTTTTTTATTCTTATATGTTGGGTTTTTGCTTCAAAAGCGATTGAATTATGTTCTTATGTTCCGATTAAGGTTTTTATACCTTTAGTTAATCTGCATGCAATAGTTGTAGAATTATCAACAATTTAAAAGTTGTTTAAGTGCTACTAAGCTAACGAAACCGCCATTTGTTTACATTGAAACTCTTAGTACAACAGTGAATTCAGTTTCTGCACCTTCAATTTCTTTTTGCCGAGTGGGACCAAAAGTAAATTTTCAGTTTTGTGCACCGTTAAATCTGCATTCTTGTTCGCTGTCCGAATTGCTTGTTTTTGCGTAGAAACTCTAAATTTGTAAAAATGTTTTTTAACTGTTAATTGTAAAAATTTCTTAACTAATTTTTTAACAATTAATTAAGTTTTTTAATTAATTGTTTTTTTAACTGTATTTGGTGTTTTATATATTTCTGTATTTTACAATTTTCAATGAAGATGTTTTGAGTTTTGTATGTGTTTACCTTGCCTTGAAGTGAGTACTGAATGAATTGAATGAGGAATACATTTCTAATGAAATTTCAGGAAATGAGTTTAAATAAAATGCAGGAAAAAATGTGTATAATTTAATAAGCCGTACAAGGAAATCATGTGGTTTCCACATCAGATTTTTTTTTTTCTCAAAATCTGAGTGCTTATTGTATTAACACATTTTCTCAGTATTTTGTAAAATGTTTCAAAAACAGAAAGTAAACTGATTTGCGGCATGTCTTCATCCAAACAGAAACTTCTCTGCACAAAACAGCTAACGCCACAACAGAAATACGCTCCAGGCATCGTTAGAAGGAGAAATCTTCAGTCTCTTAAACGAGTCCAGTCTCTTGTCATTATCTTCTCTACATGCAAATAGTTTAAAGATGTTCACATAATGGACGTCGTTCACTGTCTGCCCATGAGTGTCCGATGTTGAAATTTGTAAAATTGCCATTTGTTTATTACTCGTATTTTACCGCCTTGACATGCTTTTTATCATTAAAATACAGAAGCTTGGCCAAGTATTTAAATCATAATATGCATACTGCAAATATTTCGTTACATATAATTTCAAATATAGTACAAAATGCAATCACATCTATAGTCTGTATTCGAGATATCTGCCTCTCCAATCACGACAAAAGGTTCTTCCACTCTAGCTTCCATCAAATACTACCAATAGCTATCAAAGGCTGAAAAAACTTAAAACCTTTAAAAAACCTGGTAGAGATTTGCCACGTCTTACTCTTACAATATGGAAGAGTTTGGTTTTATTTGAATATGGCAAGGAACTCAAGGGCTATCTGCGTAAAGGGGAAGGCTCGTGTATACGTTACACACGAAGTAAAACCATAAAAATTCCCTGGCAGTCAGCCTGTTCGCCGGAAAAGAACTGCCAGTAATAATCGGGAAAGAAAAATATAAAAAGGTAAGTTTCAAAGCTTTGCAGTCAGGACATTTACCTACAGGGAATAAAGAAAAGTGCATGAAAATGTAGTACGAATACCAATTTTCTATATAATATATGTGGTGTCACTAACTTCATGAGCAATGTTATATGTAATTTATGTGCTTTATTGACTTCACAGGCATCTTTTTCTATAATTTATTTTTTAATGAGAAAAAATTGTATTTCAGGTGGATTCAGAAGTTCAGCCTTTTGACGAGAAGGCAAAATCTACACAGTTGGTCCTCAACGAAGTTAACATAGGTCAGATGGCAGTATCCTCAAATAAAAACTCAATCGTTAAAGAAAGGACTGATTTTGTAACAGCCAATAGAAAGCCTTTGTATTCCAAAGAATGGCCTTCTATGGAATTCGATGCCTGTATGAAAGGAAACACTTACTCGCGAAAGAATCATATTAGGAAGTTATGGTAAGGAAATAATATTTTCTTTGCTCCTACAAAAGTACTTTGAAATGAGGTGCTTTCTAAATGAAGATTTATGTATCTTCTACGTTGCTTCGCATATAGCCAATTCTCAAAATACTGCCGTTCTGCAAACTATAGAATCTTAATTTATCTTTGAAATTTAATCAAATTAATTTGTTTTACTTGCGGTATTTAAAAGTAATAATCGTATTTCTTAATGATGGAAACATTTATCTTAAATACTGTATTTAATATAATTCAAAAAACATTTTAAAACATAACGAATTCGTAATTTTATGAGCAACTGTACCATTATTATAATTTTAAAAAAATGTTTCTAATGACCTAATAGGCATAGAATCCTTTGAAGTTTCGATGTTTTTACATTGTGCCATAAGATAGAGGTAAATATTTGCAGAAATGATTTAGTTTGGTTTATCTGATAATGGTAAAATACCTTCTTTCGAGAAAACGTCCATGCAGCTAGCCTGTTTGATGGAATTTGAACCTTACTCGAATTACTTGTGTTTAGCGGTTTTATTCATTCTGTCACTAATGAGCTATCATCAGAAAGGCAGAATTATATAAAATTTAGTCTTTGATTTTTTTTTTTTTTTTTTTTTTTTTTTTTTGTTGGCAGTTTGATTTTTTTGCTTGCAAAATGTTGGTATAAAATCATAGATTTGGGTGGCGATTACTCACCGCACTAAAGGTACTTGCTTTCATGTATTCTTACTAACATTATTAAGAACGTTTTTTTTGGTGGAAAAACAGATATTTAATTACATGTAAATAATGTAATAACACTTTTTAGAAGTAAATCGCAACGTTTTTGAAAACCACATGCTTTTAGAAGCCAATTGAAGGTGAATACTTAGGCACAAAATTTTCCTTAGAGAATCAAAATGGTATTTCTGAATGATGATTTTGGGTGTTTGAAAGATACCAGGGGATAAGTGAAAGCTTCTTTTAGAAGTAAACTTTCCGACTGACCTTGCAATTTTCCGCAAGTATTTTTTCCTTCCAATTTATTAAGACATTTAAGACTAGGACTTTAAGACATTTACAATCGGCCAAGAATCTATGAAAAATAAACTGCAGGTTACCTAAGATAGAGAGAGACGAGGGAAAATCAAACGTGCAGTGTATATTTACTATCTTCTTGTGTTTGGGAAACTGCAAAAAGAGTTCATCGTATCCGTCTTAAACAGTAGGAGTTCTAACACTACAACAGACTCTGTCACATTTGTTATCTGGCATCCAGGGTTTGTCCCCACGGGATATTTTAGTAAATCCATAGTTCTCTATTCATCCTGAAAGATCTCCATTACAACAAAACGGGCAATAACAAGCAAAACGTGACGGATTACCTGAAATAATCCACTGCGTGACTGCAAAGAGTGTAAGATGCGAATCTGATGGTGTTTGTGTTCTTAAAAGAACAACTTTATAGCTGGTTATATGGATGTAGATTAGCTATAGATTACTAGCAACAGTCTCTCCTCAAAAAGTACCATTAACCCGTTGTAATATCCAATCTTCGCAAAACTTTCGCATTTCATTGTTAAGTTGCTGCTAAAAATCGCTGAGCTTAATACATTGTCCGATATTGGTAACGTTAGTTTTGATTGAATGATACTTATACGTGCAAAAATTTAATTATTTTCCTTTTCTAGGTCGCATGTAATTGCCGACGTTAAGCGATCTTCTTCGGATTCAAATTTAGATGATGATGCTTTGACAGACGTTCTGGAACGCGAATTAGTGACAAAGCTGTTTCATGACACTATGTTCAGGAAGGTATAAATCATCTTATTCCATTAAATTTAATACTGTTGCTAATACTGTGTTCAGAATGATGGACAAACTCACGAGTAATCTTTGATAAGGTACGGCAAGGTGTACTTTTTACATTCTGCAGCCTCGGAAAATTTGTCGATCCATAGAACATGAGAGGAAATGTTGTATTCTGAATTTATACTTTAAATTAGGTTCCCAATTTTAATATTTACTGGTTTTTATTTCCTGCAGAAAACATAAAAATATTCTTATTTTGCACTGCTCTGTAGGCATGGTGGTAGGGAACTCGGCTGTCATTAACTCAGGCATCGAATACCTAAAAGAACATGAATGTTTGTGAATGTGCCTTTACGACATAAGGGCACTTAAAATACTGTTGAGCAAAAAATTATCTCTAGATGCTGGTGGTAGAAGGAGGGTTTAAGACCATCAGACCCATTCTCCTTGGTTTCATTCATCCAAATGGGGACCGAAAGTTTTCTTTCTAGAGAGTGGTGTAATTTGGTTATTCTCTGTCGTGCAACCCCGGGAACCCGGGAATGAGATGGCTAAATGACTGATGGGTCTGTTAATTCTCGATGAATGCATTAAGTTTGGAAGTATCGGCCATTTCGAACAAAAATTCTAAATTTGTTTCTTTAAGCCATAACACAGTCCCCCCTCCTGGTGATCCGATCCCTTAGTATATACAATGTCTTTACGGAAAATTTGTTATCAATTATTAGTAACCCAAATTTACAGACTTATGCTTGATCTTATTATTCCTAGAAACCATCTTCTTTTTAGTTTCTTCATTGATATCCTGAAGGGTTATAATACTGTAAAATGTTAACGAGGATGGCAAACCGGAGCATTTGATTGTAATGTAAATAAATTTTGACCCCTGAGTGCAACTGCCAGAACAGCACTTATGGCAGATATAAAAATTAATGATGGCAGATTCAAATCATGCCCTGTCATAAGAAGTTCTCAGATAACCGATCAATAAATTAAAGCATGGAACGTGTATATTGATCAGGCTAAGTGTCACCAGCCCTTAAGTTCTGCAATATTGCCATTAATCGGTTTTCGAAGTTTAAGTTTTCTGAAAAAAGAGTATGTATGAATCTATTGATCTAGAAATACATAATAGTAAAAAAATTACTATTTTCTAATATAGTACTATTGATAAAGAATTAATATATTGTAAAAATAGCTAAATTTGGCAATGTTTGGAAGAATTTAAAATTTTCAGTTTTGAAAATTTGGAACGTCGACTGGGTGATCGAGTATTGCAATAAAATTATGAACAATGACTGAAGAGATGTGTATTTTGGATTTCATTACACGCCAGTTTAAAATGAAAAAGCTTAACAGAACTGTTGAAAACTTAATCTTCAAAACATTCAGTTAGTATGCAAGAGATTTCAGAAATCATTTCGCTATGAAAAGATGTTTCATATTGTAGTTAATTTAGCGTGATACAGGTAGTACACACTTCATGAGATAACAAATGCGTTGACTAGGGACTGAATGTATAATATAGGTGAGAGGCAGTACTGATGATCAAAACACTAGTCTATTTTTATATTAGCTTCCATTAGCGAAATAAATTGAATTATAATTTTCAGCAGTCCAAGCCATGCCGGCGGCCGAGAGGTAAAACCGCTGATCACAAGTAGCTCGAAGTGCGTTCAGATCACTGTGAATGAAATACCAGAAGAAAAAAAAAATCGTGATTTTACCCATGGGTAACGTGAATATAATTTACTCTGGGGTTTTCTAGGATAAGTTATTTTTGCAGCTTTTGAAACTCTTTGCCCCAACAGCAACAACAAAATATCTTGCTTACCTTTCTTTTGGGTTGTCCAACCGGTTAGCGTCGCTGACTGCCGTGCCGAAGGGCCCGGGCTCGAATCCCGGAGATGGCATGCATGTTTGTAAATGTTTAGTGTCCGTGCAGCTTGGGGGCACTCTAAATATGCGCTGAGCCAAAAGTTCTTTCGAGAGGTTGGTGGTAGGGGAAGAGGAGTGGGAGACCCTCGGACCCGCTCCCCCAGGGTGCTCTGCATCAAAATTGAAGGCGGAACTAATCTAAGTGTCACTGTCACCCGTAAGGCGCTCAAGGCTGTCTTAGGACTAAGGGTTTCTTCCCGCAGATTCATTATTTAACGGAAGATCCGTGAATTCACTTCCAGATGATTTATCTAATTTAATTTCAAAATTTATCAGGCGAAGATTTTTTTTCTTTTTCTCTTACTTTGCCATCTGTAATTTCTCCTGCACTTTTGCATTTCAGAATTTAGATTTTGATAATTAACATAAATAAACCGTAAAGAATCTGATTATTTAGACTTAATTGCGTTAAAACTATATGGTTTGATTCTAGAAATTTTAATTCAAAGGACAGACTGCAATGCTCGCATTGCGAAAATTGATGCGAATATTTTCTTAATCCAAGCCTATCGGATGAAGGAATCGACAGAAAGTTTGCCTTTGGTAACTAAAAACACTTTATATATTTTATTTTATTCGGAGGAATTTAGCTGTCAACTAATCGCATTAGCTTTCTTTCTGAAAGTAGTGAATCCATTGTTTCATTTTGCAAATCATTCTGAAAGTTAAAATAAGTGCAGATTAGTTTTACTAAAAATTAAGGAAGATAAAAACAATTGAATTTATTCGAAGTAAAACAATTCAGAAAATATATACAAATGCCTTTTTCTCTATTAAAAGTAAATAAAATTAAATAATTTGACTGCTAAATCAGTGTGATTGGAAAACTGAAATGTACAGTTCTGACTATATTTAGTGATACAGCGCTGTTTTGGAGATTTCATGAAATTTTGAATTTTCGTTGGAAAGTTCGCTATTGGGGATAAAATTCGTCAGCAAATTTGCCATTATCGATCGACCCACCAAAGGCCGAGCGGTTAATTCGCTCAATACTGATAGTTCCAACCTGAGTTCGATTCGAGGAGAACGCGCTGGCTGTATAGTTGTTTACCGTATTCTGAATGTGTAATACAAATACGAGCCAGGTTTCCTCAGAAGGGCCTCCACGAAGGCATTTCTTACCTTAGGCAGATAGCCGTAGTTTGCTTTGCCGTAAGCAAATAAACCGAAATCATCATTAGCGCTCAAAAATCTCATATATGACAATTTACTTTAGTATTTCTATAGAAATTTAGCTGCTAAATTATTTTATTATTCTGTATTTCTTGATAAATAGATTATTATATTTTTGCAAAACACTATTTCGAATCTAAAATATCTCACTGGTACGCTCTGCTTTCGTAAAGAGAATGAGATGCGTAATTAATTTTAAAGATTGGCAAAATGCATATAAGGAAATGCAATTTTAAAAGTTTCAAATTTAATGTTTCAGGTGTTGGAAAGGAGATTAGCAGAGAAGAAAGTTTCTTCAAATCTTGACGAAAGTAGTCAAATTTGTGCTGGACGCAAGAACTTCATCGATCAAGTAGAATAAAAAGACATCCGAAACTTGTTGTGCAAGGGATTATTTATTTCGTAAACTTCCTGTGGAAAATTGAAAATGTATTTATTTTTATATTTGCTAATCAAATATTCTATGAATGTATAGTATAGAGTTTTTAAATAAAATATTTTTTAAATATATTTATTGATTCTTAAAAGTATGCTTCATCAGAACACAGACTAATGGTTTTTCCTTTTTTAACATATGAGCAAATTGCCAGAATTTAAAAATGAAAATCTTATATTTCGAAATTGCATTTGTTACTAGAAATAATTCCTGCATAAAACTCCTATATAATTTGTTAGAAATAATTCCTACAAATCTTCTCTATTCATCTACAAAAAAATAATCAATTTGCAACAACGGGAAGCGGAGGAATTTGCTTTAGTGTACGTCGGTGTTAATCAGTAAAGTTCTTAAAACCTAAGGGAGTAAAGAAATCACTGAACAAAATGCTTATTGAGTTGATAATGAAAATAGAGTATAACGTCAGATACCTAGATTAATTGGCATCATAACCCATTTGAATATTAAGAGATCTGAATAACTGTTTTCGTTTTATTTCTGTGGACAGAATACATGTTTGCTTCTAAGAAAGGTAAGATTTTTATTTTTCGTTTATCGTAATTTATTTCGGCAATCGTGCAGTTGAAGAAACTCAAATATGACTGTTACCCATAAAACAAAATTCTAAAACTTTCCGAAAAATTCGATAAGGGACTTTTAAGGAAAGGTGAATATTCTCTTCAAATTTACCAACAAATTAATCTTACACAATAGCATAAACTTTACGAGATTAAAACTAGTAATTGACTCTTAATTTGTAACACCATGGTATCCAAATTAATTTAGCTAGCTCCCTTACAATCAAATTAATGTGTCACGTGAATTCTACTATTACGAGATTAAAACTAGTAATTGACTCTTAATTTGTCATGGGATCCAAATTAATTTAGGTAGCCCCCTTACAATCAAATTAATGTGTCACGTGAATTCTACTAGTGAATTTTCATTACAAGAACTTAAATACAAACGGACACAGAAATAAAATTAATCTAAATTTATTCTATCTGAACACTTCTGAGGGTTAAATGAAGATATAAATCGAAATTAACTCTTACTGGACTGGCTAAACGCAAGTTTCTCTCAAAGGGCTAGAAATTTAAACAGTGTAATCTATTTACCACCAGAATCTACAAACTTCGTCTTGTATGTGTAAGAATCCAACGTACAGCTTACCAGTACAAACCTAGTCTTTTCCTATATTAAGCAATTCAAGATCAATATCGAAGTCGCTTATAGAGAACAAAACTTGACAAGGATGACGGGTACGGCTAGAAGGTCGAAACCCTCAACACACTCGTAACTTTGTAATAAAACAGTTTGCCATTGAAATCTACATAAATTTCGGAATGAGGAACTTCGTGGCGAAATGAGGCAGAAAGGAAAGATTTAAATTAAAGTGAAACTTCAACACAAATGCTACAAACTTATTGATGGCTGACAAGACTTAACTTTATTTCATTATGAGTTGCAACTAAAAACAGTGACAACATATTCATCGGTCTTTCCGTGGTTTTGAAATACAAAAAGCTAAAATATATATACACAAAATAAATATATTTAAGAGCTACATAACCTAGCTCCAACTTCTTTTGCGACCTCAAAGCATACATATTACATAAAGCCAGAAAGCACATATGGAAACCATCTTGGATTAAAGAGGGGCGTTTCATGCAAGGAGGTTAGGAAAAAACGGAGTAATTAGCCTCCTACGCATGCCCGTACAATGAAAATGAAACCATTAAGCGTCACGACTTATGGCCGCTGCCATAGGCGAGCTTCTGGTTGATTTTATTTATATTCTGATAGGTGATGTCTGCATGTTAGCTTTCATCATTGAACGTATATAAGTCTCTCGTTCTAATTTTAATACTTAATTATTTTCTATTTAGTACATACAAAAATCGCAAGGATTGCAAACAACTGTTCCAAATTCAATAAAATTTAAGTACATGAAATTTTATATAAATAATAACTACACGACATGGTAAAACGTAGACCACCAGTGGGAGTTTCAACTGCATTCTACGCAAATTATGCCTAAATACACTTTTCTTTGCCTCCGGACATTAATATTTGTTCTCAGAGTAATTTCATTTAACAATACATTTCGTCGTCTTATCCGTACACCTTATAGCGGCCATGATAAGTCGGTCATTTGCTGACACTTTCTTGGCTTCAATTTTGTGACGTTATGCTTACTCCATCCTTGGATTCATGTGAGAAGCTGCGTTACTGGTTGCGTTGACAAATTCCCTCTTTAGATATAGACATTCGCTCACTATTTAAATTCCATCTGATTCACATGCCAGTTAGGTTAGCTTAATTGATGCAAATAGGTTAACTATTATAGCAATTCAATTAGGATAATAATTTTATCTCACAGACAGATTGCACATTATGTAGTTATAAAAATTAAATTTTTTCTTCAAATCCGTTGACAGAGCGATGCATTTGTGCATTTAGCTACTCTTTTTAAATCTATGCTCAAAAGCAATATTGAAAAGGATATTTTTGTCCGCATATTAATAGCAAAAAGTAAAAAAAAAAAAATATCCTATTAGCTGCATAACAGTAATTTACAGAAAACAATTTAATATTAAAGAACGCTGTAAAACGTCATTTAATGCTACAGACTACTGAAAAATATCACTGAATTCGAAAGCAAGGAAAATAATTGGTTAGAACTTCTTCTCCTTTTACCTCCTTGTACGAAGTAAAGGAAGTATTGTAATCCCGAAAAATTCCGGCTATCATATTTCAGCGAAATTATCCATTTTGACTGCTATTTAACGATTCTTTTGCGTGACATCTGTGCGTAAGGACAGAATAAAGGACCCTTTTTTCCCCAAGCGAATTATAAAACTGATTTGAAATAGATTCAGAAGAGATTTTTTCGTGCCGTCTATACGTACGTAAGTCTGTATATATATAGCTGGCATAACTCAAAAAAGAGTAGCCTCCGAACGTTGAAATTTTGTATATACGACTGCTGTAAAACGCAGATGTGCAGCTCCTTTTTGGTTGTAATCGGCTGTACCAGAAGTATATAAATATATATTTATATACACACTCTGTTACTCGGCTCCGTGAGCTCAGTTTTTTTATTCTTATATGTTGGTGAACTGTGCATAAATGATTTAATTATGTTGTTCTTATCTTCCGGTTAAGGTTTGTATGACTTTAGTTAATCTGCATGCAACAGTTGTAGAATTATCAACAATATAAAAGTTGTTTAAGTGCGGCTAAGCCTAATTTTTAACCATAGTAGCCATATTTGTTTACATTTTAAACTCAGCTTAAGTCAGTTTCAACAGGTTCAGTGTCTTTTTGCCGAGTGGGACCAAAAGGAAATTTTCAGTTTTGCACACCGAAAAATCTGCTTTCTTGCTCGCTGGTCGAATTGCTTGCTTTTGCGTAGAACCTCTAATTTTAATTGTTAGAATTTTTTTTTAATTGCTTTAACTGTATTAGGTGTTTTATATTTTTCAATTTTGAATGAAGATATACTGAGATTTTATGCATTTTTGCCTCCGAAGTAAGAAATGAATTAAATGAATAGAAATATATGTCTAATGAATTTTGAGGAAATAAGCTTAAATAAAATGCGTATAATTAAATATTCCGTGTGCGAGGAAGTCATATGATGTCCGCATCATAGTTTTTTATAGTGTGATGTTTATAAATTCAAATTGTGAACAGTTAAATTATTAACTACTGTGGGTTAAAAAACAACAAATAATAAATACTACCACATCTGCTTGCTATCTGTGTTATCCCATCCACTAAACATTTTTTCCCTCTCTTCCGTGGACTTTTATACATATATCTTTTTTTCCATCAGTCCGGTTTATCTACAGCTGATTGTATTTGATGCATTATTATAATTAATAGACTTTCTTGTACGGCCTATTAAATTATACACATTTCTTGCTGCACTTCATTTAAACTTACTTTTTGCTACTTCATTTAAACGTATTTCCTCGAATTTCATTATAGATATATTTGTCATTTAATCAATTCAGTTCTCACTTCACAGGAAGGCAAAAATACAGAAAAGCTCAAAACATCTCCATAAAAAATTGTAAAATACAGAAATACCTAAAACACCAGATACAGTTAAAATCAATTTTTACAATTAAAATTAGAGTTTCTTTAGGAAAATAATTCAGGCAATGGGCACGAGGACAAAAGTTTCGGTGCAAAATTGGAAGTTAACTTTTGGTCCCACTGGGCAAAAAAGCACTGAAGTTTGGTGCACCAGTTAATTTAATTCACTGTTCCGCTAAGAATTTCAAATGTAATCAAATGGCGGTCTCGTTAGGCTTAGCGCCACTTAAATTTTAAATTATTAATAATTCTATAACTATTGCATATAGATTATCTAAAGGCATAAAAACCTTAACCGGAGCATACGAATTACGTAATTCAATCACTTTTAAAGCAAAAATTGCACAATTTAAAGATATAAGAATAAAAAAAAAGTGAGCTCACCAAGACAGGTAAAAAAAGTAGGAATGTGTATATATATTTCTTTCAGTAATATACATACGTTTGGTGCGACTGACTGCGTCGAAAAAGGAAGATGCACAATTACATGTTACAGCAATCCTATTTCATAATTTTGATGTCCTACGACTACTCGTTTTTGAATTATGCGTGATACACACATACATGCGTACGTAGAGACGGCAAAAAAAAAAAAAAAAAAATCTCTGCGGAATCCATTTTACAATCCGTTTTGGGAAAAAAAAAAAAAAAAGACCTTTGTTTCAGCAGTACGTACAGATATCAAGCAAAAACATTGTTCAAATGGATTCGAGAGCGGTCAAAATGAATATTTTCGTTGAAATATGATACCCAAAATTTTTCGCTATTACAATGCTTTCTTACAAGGAAGTACAAGAAAGTAAAAATATTCCTAACATTATTTATTACATAGATGATACAAATAAATTTACTTGTTTAATTTGAGATATTATACCTTTATCTATTATTTGAATGCGATAGGAAGCCAGATTATACGTAATATTATCAGCTCATTCGTACATTTGTCTTAGAATATCTTTGCATTTGTCTTAGAATATCTTTGCAGTAAACACTCAAA
Source organism: Stegodyphus dumicola (assembly GCF_044657685.1). Classification (NCBI taxonomy): domain Eukaryota; kingdom Metazoa; phylum Arthropoda; class Arachnida; order Araneae; family Eresidae; genus Stegodyphus; species Stegodyphus dumicola. The sequence goes on from NC_140769.1 coordinate 12,968,760, forward strand.
AGATATTCGTTAAAATAATCTTTCACAGAGTTCGCCTGCGAAATTATTTCAGAAGCAAGTAAGTGAATTTGCTACTTAGTTTTTCTTCTGGCTTTTTGAAACTCTAATCTTTTATGCATTAACGTTTATCTTATATCATTTTAGAAGTATATATAGGTAATTTATATGTAAGTTTAATATTGGTTAAATAATATTATGCACATTGTTTATATAATGACAAAAATATTTTTACCAGTCTTATTTCACAAGATTTCTGTGGTACAACGGTGACATTCAATAATTTTTTTTTTTTTTATATGGTATTATTATTGTGCATTACGAAGTTCTTTAAAATAAAATAGAATCTTTCAGAGATCTCGTAAAATGACTTATTTAGCTATTCTCTTCTCTGTATAACTTCGGTTTTAAAATGAAAATTCTCTAGAAGTATGCATTTTGTTGTCTTAGTATAAACGTATATCTGTAACAAATGCTGTTAATAATTTTTAGCCCAAAGGACCAATTTGTCCAGAAGGGCTATTAATTTCGTTTTGGCATTCTGCTTCGGTTCACTATAAATGTCGGTTTACTTTTCAAATTGTTGCCACCAAATATTAAAACACTGCATTATATTTAAAGTAATTAAGTAATGAAGAATCTGCATAAATGCATATATGTTTATTGCACTGTAAAAGAACAGCGGTATCTAGAGACATTCAATTTTGAATAACATAGTCCTCCATTCGAAATATGGACAAATTTTGGATTTGTTTTATTATCTGTTTCATATTTTATCAAACATTAAAGAATTTTTCATTAACAAACTCAAGAATTTCAAAGCGAGCACTGGCAACATGTTATGAAAAAAAAAAAAAAAAAAGAAACATTTTTATCTCCACCGCGCGAGACTGTGTATCGAAAATTCTAGAGATGTGCTCTTTTAAATATTTTGTGATGTTGCTGTTGAATTGAATTTTATGGTTTAAGTGCGAAGAACATGGTATTTAATAAGTAAAGGTAATACACAAAACGTTAAAAAAGCTTCCCTTTGGACTTGTAATATAAAATCTGAAAGCTTTCAAATTTTTATTTTTTTAACGTTATTTCATCGATATTATCAATTTCTTTTATTTGATTAGGAATAAAGTGGTGAGTAATGTATGTTTGAAGAAAATGTAATTGATTACATACATCATTGGGAAATAACCCATTTTAAATACTCTTCTTCGCTGCAAATGAGATATCCATATACTATGATGGTATTATCCAGCAATGCGATTTCAAATTTTTATTTATACAATTGGACCATGATCTGCGTAGACTTCTTAAGTCAGCTTTTCTCGCAGTAGTGAGCTAGTATCCAAGTTCTGCCTTCTCCTTAAAACTTATCTAATAATAACCTATTCATTACTGAAAGCCTTACTGATAAGATACAGCAAATGAAATGCATTATCTGTTGTGTATTTGCTATATGGCTTACGCTAAAGCAAATTAGTAAAAACGCTTTTAAGCAAGAAATCATAAAAATAAAAAGAAGTTAGTAGTATTATACTTCATTTATCGCTATCATAAATTCAGGTCATATTTGTTTTTAAAATAATCAAAGCAAGACAGCGAGAATCAAATGAACGAGTTGTATGGCATAGTTTTATCTTCTTTTAATTAAAACCTAAATAAATATTTACATGCATTACACAGAACAAACTATAGGCCTGAATTCAATTACAAAACTTAGTGGGAACTTAATAATCTCATCAAATATTTCTCATATTTTAATAAAACTGCGTAGTGCAGAAAGTATAAACAAAGAAACCGAACTGCTGATAATTTTTTTTACATTCCCGAACGTCCATATAGAGAGGAGCTAAGGACATATAACGCAATTTTTTGACGATATCAACAAATACTTCTAAATTTATGAGAATGTAGTCTATTCCTAGTGTACTCAGATAATATCGGAATAATTGTCGATTTTTCATCTCGCCCCAATCAATCCTTGATCTCGCTCAATAAGAGAAATTCTTTTAACACATTGATCACGTCAACATGCGGTCTACCATTACGTTACTGGGGTAGAATTACTGGAAAATGATCATTAACTGGAGGTAGTTAAAAGAGTAAAGGAAATAAGAAAAGAAAAAAAAAAAATCTGAAATGTTTCAGATTTTAAATTACGTCCAAAGGAGTGTTTTTTAACATTTTGTGTGTTACCTTTCTTTATTAAATATCATGTTCCTCGCACTTAAATCATAAGATCCAGTGCAACAGCAATATCGCAAAATAGTTTTAAAACGAGCATATCTTTAGAATTTCCGATACAGAGACTCACGCGCTGGAGATAAAAATGTTTTTTCTGCACAACGTTGACATTGCTCGCTTTGAAATCCTTGAGTTTGTTAATCAAAAATTCGTCAAAGTTTTAAAAAATAGGAAATCGATCATAAAACAAATTTCAAATTTCAAATTTGGTCTTCTACATGCTCATATTCGTTGGAGGATTACGTTATTCAAAATTCGATGACTCTATGTACCGTTATTTTATGACAATGTGAGAAATATACATACATTTACGCAGATTTTCATTATTTAATTTCTTCAAATATAATGCAGGACTCTAACATTTTATGGCAACAGTTTGAAAAGTGAACCGACATTTATCCGTCCGACGCAAAATGCCAAAACGAAACTAATAGTCCTTCGGTATTCAAATCCCTTTGGACTAAAAAACCAAGACCAGTTACGCAAGCCATTAAATTAAACAAATAAGAAAAATCTGAAAGCTTTCGGATTTTATATTACGTCCAAAGGGGCGTTTCTTTAACATTTTGTGTGTTACCTTTATTTATTAAATATCATGTTCGTCGCATCTAAACCATAAAATTCTGTTCGATAGCAAATATCGCAAAATAATTTTTAAATGAGCATATTTTTAGAATTTCCGATACACAGTCTCCGCGCTGGAGATAATTTTTTTTTTTTTTTTTTTTTCTTTTCGTACAGTACTTCCATTGCTCGCTTTGAAATCATCGAGTTTGTTAATCAAAAATTCGTTAAAGGTTTACAAAATATGAGATAGATAATAAAACAAATTCCAAATTTGGACTTCCAGATTCGAGTGGAAGTTCCAGATTCGAAATCGAGATATTCGAGTGGAAGACTACACGTTATTCATAAGTTGATGCCTCTAGATACCGTTGTTTCATCACAATGTGAGAAACACACATACTACATTTATAAAGATTCTTCATTATTTCATTTCTTTAAACATAACACAGGGCGATAATATTTGGTGGCAACAATTTGAAACGTGAACCGACATTTATAGTGAATTAACGCAAAATGCCAAAACGAAATTAATAGCCCTTCTGTGCTAACGCCCTTTTTTGCTAAAAAAAAATCTGAAATATTTTATACTACGCACAAAGGGAAGCTTTTTTTTTTTTTTTTTTTTTTTTTTTTTTAAAGTTTTGTGTGTTACATTTGTTTATTAAATATCATGTTTTTCGCACTTAAACCATAAACTTCAATTCAACAACAATATCGCAAAATAATTTTAAAAAGCATATCTTTAGATTTTCCGATACACTGTCTTGCGCGCTGGAGATTAACCCTTTGCGGCACAGTGTGTGCAGTTTGAACACACCTAAAAATTTTCTTCTGTACGCACAGAATGAAAAAGAATTTATAAGTTACTATAGATTACTCTGAACCTTCTTTATTTATAGTAGATGGCAGCTCAACACAAACCAGTCCATATATTTTAGCCGTGTTTAGTTTTTTAAGACCCTCATTTTTCAAAGAAATCTTCCAGATTTTTTTACGATATAAAAGGAATTGTTTGAAAAGAAATTTCTATGTTATCTTTTTGGCTGTATGCTAATCTCCTTATTCTATATGAGTTTTAAATTTTTACCTTGAAATCTTGCCTAAAATCAAACGGCGAACCCTAGGTGTGCCCAGACCGGGCTCACCGATAATCTAGGACAGCTGAAAGTCTGTATTCTTTGTTTCTCCGCATCTCATCGGTCAGTTCATGGACAACAATGCTCGTTTCAGCACTCTTTTCGAAGCTCTATTCAATCAGTGTATCCACTTTGGGCACATCCACAGAATTAAAAGATAACTGCTATCTTCACAAAATTTTACTTGTGTACTCCTCTAACTCTAAGCCTAATTAGACTGCCTACCTTTTATTTATTTATTATTATTATTATTATTATTATTATTATTATTATTATTATTATTTTTTTTTTTTTTTTTTTTTTTTTTTGTACAATGTTGTCCTTCTTCGCTTTCAAATCCTTGAGTTTCTCAATCAAAAACTCATAAAAGCTTAATAAAATATGAAATAGATTATAAAACAAAGTTCAGATTTGTGCTTCCAGATGCTCATATTCGGGTGGAGGATTACGTTTTTCAAAATTTAGCACGTTATTCTAGGTAGCGTCGTTTTTTGACAATGCGAGAAAAATACATACATTTATGCAGATTTTTCATTATTATTTTCTTTAAATATAATACAGGGCGATAATATATGCCGGCAACAATTTGAAAAGGGATTCAGACTTTTAAAGTTTTCGACGCAAAATCCCAAAACGAAATTAATAGCCTTTCTGGGCTAACCAGTGCCGTGCCTAGGCCATTGGCTGCCCACGTACTTTCCTAAAATTGCTGCCCGCAAATTTAAAAGAAATTGCTCAATGATTAATAAAATTTTTATTTAATACTCTCTAAGTACTTACATATGTCAAATTGTATAGAAAGTACTTACATATAGTAAGTTCTTATAATGAATTTTAAATATTTAAAATCGCGAGAGTCCGATCGCCCCTGATTTTGGCCACCAGCGTGCTTTTACGCTTTGCACCCCCGCTAGGAACGGCTCTGGAGCTAACACCTTTTGGGCTAAAAAGTATGTTAAGAATATGCACTCATGAATTAAAATATTCCGCCTCTAATGCAAGAGCAAGAAGATTCATACACATACAAAATATATACATCTACTTTACACATAATATGCATAAATAGTTTTGTGATTAATAATAATAATAATAATAATAAGTTAATAAATTCCTCAGTTTCTAACATTTCCAACACAACTTTTTCTAACATTTCCAACACTGGTAAAGTTTATTATTTTCTATGAAGTCTTTTAAGATATCTTGAGACTTACAACCAGGCTCAGGGATTAAAATTAAAATTATTTTAAAAAGTTAAAATTATTAATAACTAAATTATTTTCACAGAATTAACATTATCTCCCCAGGAATTTGTAATAAACAACGTACAGCGTAATGAGTGAATTTCATAACGAATGCTGTCTTAGAAGGATTGCGTTTTTGTGAAGTACCACAATAATTCGATTATTTGAGGTAAAATACACATAGCTAATAAATAACTAGATCAGTATTTCTTTAGCCTCAGTTTCGTAACGTCAAAGGGCTGAATGTAGGATGATCTTCAATTGTGTGTTCAGGAATTTTTATTCCTGAATTCTGGTAAAAGAACTGAAACCCGTACTTGTTCAAATGTAAGACAAATGTTCTTTTCCTGTTTAATATTTACCTCTGAAAAGCGTTCTAGTTAAACATGTATATACTATTTTATCATTTATTCCGTAGTTTCACGATGTGGGCGTTATCGCTTACTGGTTTGATGTGATGAGATCTGGGGGTAGGGATGTTACTAGTTCGAGGAACAATAAGGGAGCGTTGAGAAGTATGTGGGCAGTAAGAACAGACTTGGAACGTTTGATTGTTTAAATGTTTTTGAAATAAACCATTATAAACATTCACTTTATTTTCCAAAATCAGTCATGCACTTGCAAAAATTATATTAAATTATCCCAGCCTTCCCTTCATATAGATCGTTCCAAGTTGCATGTACAAAGGCTGTTCGTACAATTTTTAGACGATTTTGCTTTGCTGTAGAAAAATAAACTGTTTCGATTTTTTTTTAACTGCAGCTATATTTTCGAAAATATAAATTAGCGTCTACTACTCGACAGTTTTGTTTTCCTGCAAAATGGCACTTTTAAAGAAAGAAGCAGTGGATGAAATGCCGTGTTTGTGCTCTTTCTGAAGAAAATTATATGTATCTTGTTTTATTAAGGTGTGAAAACCGTGGTTTTTCGAAAGCTAAATCTACGATATTGTCAGAAATAAAAGGTCAAGGATGTTAAAGTTTAGCTTCAAATGAATAAAATTGTTCCAAGTACCCTACCCAAGGAAAAAAAGGAATGTTGCAAAGTCAAAAATGTTGTTAAAAGAAATGTTGTTAAAAAGAATGTTGTTAAAAGAAAATCTTTGAAATCAAAGGACAGTTCCAAAATCATTAAAATGCTCAGTGTCAACTGTAGACAAAGTGTTTAATGCCGATTCTAATCTTAAAAAGGCGGAAAACATAATGTGCACCTTCTTTCTCCACGGCATATCGCCGAAAGCAAAACGCGCTGCAGAATTCTTTATGAGAAACATTTATCCGGGTAAAAATGGAAAAATGTTGTCACAATAGATAAATTTCTTGCGTGTATTGAAATGACTGCAATAAAACGAGACCCATTTATTATTATAAAAGAGGAGAAAAAAATCTTAAGACAATGTTGAAAGAATCTAAGAAAGTTTTTGTATAGGGATATATGATTGTTGCTGGTTTTTCTTTATAAGAATGAATCAAAAATAAAGGAAGTGGAGAAAAATATTAAGATTAAACATAGTTTTTGCCTCGTTTTCAAGTATTAAATACCTTCTCTTTATCCACAGTGCCATCTATCAGTAGAATAGCATCAAGGCAAAGCAAACAGTCACACGTCAAAATCCACTGTTAATTCCTTGGGTAAAATGGAATAAGGAACGGATATCAAAACCATACACTTCAAACATATCCTTACTAATTCCCTTCTAATCAATGGGTGATACATTATCACTCATTGATTTTTGCGCTTTTGAGCTTGGACTGGACAAACGTCGAGCTATAACCCTCCTTGGACTTTGTAAAGGTGTTCAAGAGGAATTGGATAAAGTAACTCTTCCGCTACTACAAAAGATTTTATAGTCTTGGAAATTACGATGTAGAAAGATAGTTAAGAATTAAGGGTTATCGAACAGAACATTTATAAACCCAAGAAATACAGATAAAATGTTTTTGTCAATGCAGTGAAAATCGTCTAAAAACTGAGCGAACTGTCTCCGTAGTTTCATTTTACCTTTCCAAGGGAGCAGAACTTAAAGCTTTCAGTATACTATCCTAAAACCATGACCATAACCTACCACTCAGTATGTTCTGGCAGAAATTTGTCTTATCAAATTCATTGTTGCAATTTCTTTGAAAAGTCGTTGCAAGTCTGTTCCCATGTTGCGTGATGTTTCTCAATTGATAACTTAATAGTACTACTGTTAATGGCTAAAAACCAGAAGTGTCATCGTAAAACTTAAAACTGTGAAAAACGTTTATTGGTTTTGAATTAAATCTTTTAATAAAAATTTTATTATTTATTTTAAATATATAGCTTTGGAATGAATCATGGGTTTTACTTCGAAATTTAAAATAAAATAATTGATTGCTGTCATTTTTTCGTTCTTCCGTGTCTACAGACTATGCATGCTTTCCTTTTACAGCATCGAATGTCGAAGTAGTTAACATCGTCAAAAGAAACTTCTTCGTTTTCCGTTTCTGGTAAAGTAATTATCTCTTTAGGCACTTACGTATTACCCCGTCGACCGTGAAACTGTCGCCAAGCAGCGCAATTTAGTGTAAGGTAAAGACAAGCGTGATATGTCAATACACTCTTAACATTAGCGGGTTCGTTTGATGCAACTCCGACTGATTCTTTGTGAGTCACCTTTTCCTTTTACAACCAAGGATATACATTAACTGTAATTTTCCCCTGGGAAAAAATGATTAAAATTTATGATATGCCTATTACAAAACAACTGCCAGTTGACTATTTTCAAAGTTATTGGGTCCTGCCACTTAAAAAAAAATGTTAATGGACACAATATAATCAGCTGAATATGGCCAGTAAACAGTTGTCATTGGGAAGCTTATACTCATAACGCTCCAAACAGAGCTTCTGATAAATTCAGAGGATCTACCAAATTAGTAGAAATCGACGAAACCCTTTTTACATAGGTGTCACTTCCTTCAGAATTTCGCAGGAAAAATTGGACCAATTTTGACAAGATTTTAACCAACCTTTATGGTTTGAAGGTGGCCAACTTTCAGGGTCGACAGGATGATAAGTAAGTACCTCCTTTTAATTTTTTTTTTTGGGGGGGGGGGGAATAAATACTTTTATACACATCAAACTCGCATACATTATGTCGCCTTACAATCCCAGCCTTTACGACAGTTAAAGTTTAAGTACTAGTCATCAATTTCAACTAAACGTTTATTCTTATATAGGTTCCAGAAATGTCTCAGACTTGGAAAACGGGCATTCTGTTATTAGCTGCTGTTGCTTTGAGTGCAGCTGGGATTTTGATTTGGAAAAAGAAGAAAAGAAGCTATGTCAAAGTGGGAAAGATTGCAAAAATACTCTTTTATCCTGTCAAGTCTATGAAAGGGTTTGAAATCACGGAAGGAAAATGCACTGGAAAAGGATTGGAAGTTAATGGTCTTCTAGATAGGTAAAAAAAGTGTTACTCTACCGTATATCCTTCATGGGCTGATATACGAGAACAACTCGAAAAATCCGAATTTTGAGTTATGGCCATTATACAGACCATTATACAATTTTAAAATGGTTTTCCCTGCGACAGTAGCATTGCGACACAATGTAGACAGTTTAAGTTAAGTTTTTTTAGTCGGACTAACAGGTGACAGTACTCTCTCTGCTGCATTCTTTAGTTTGTCGCGTAAATTCTTTGCAATGCTGACATTCGTCAGCTTGCTCCAGGCAACGGTACGGATATAAAAGATCTTATACATTAAATATGTCAAAGTTTTATGATAAATACTAACAATGATACCATACACCTTCGATATTTCTGTACTGAAATAAAAACAATCTTTTGATTACTTCTTCGATAAGACATTTAAAGGACAGGAATTTTAAAACTGTCAGTGTGAAAGCCTCCAGAAGCAGTTGGAGTTTACGATCCTTTCGGGAAACAAGGTTTAAAAAACTTACAACAAACCTTTTGCATTTCCTGAGAAGAAATTTGACGATCTACAAAGTTTAATCGTGGGTAATGCAATATTAAACTGCTACTCAGCATTTTGCCGAAATTTGAATTTGAATCACTGTAGATTCTGTTTCGAAAGTTATATAAATATAGGCTGTTCTTGGGAAATTGCTCATATTCTCTTGTGCTTTGATTAACGATGTAAAACTAAAACATGATTGCAATTTTGTAACTATGTACTTGTAGCGCCTGCTACAATATGATAACGTAATTAATAAAGGTTAATTTCTTATCACTAAACTTTTTCATTATTATAAGCCATTAACTTTCAGTACATTTCAACGTAATGAAACAAATTAGGTATTATCGTGCCCCGTGAAACTGTCGTCTAAGAGCGCGAATTAGCGCCAGTTGTAGATAAGCGTGACTTAACAACATCCCAATCTAGGATTTCGTTTGAAGTAACCCCGACAATTCTCGACAAGCTACTTTTTATTTTTATGAAAAAGCATATAAATTAACTATTAGTGCTGTATTATGGGATCCCACCATTAAAAAACAGGTGCATCAATGGAAACAATATGATCTGCTGAATACGATCGACAGTAACATGATCGAATGATATCTATGATCGAAAATACAGTTACCTACGGGAAATATGTACTCAGAGCGTTCTGAACGGAGCTTCCGGTAAAACTGGAGGGCCAAACAAAATTTAAAAAATGCTATGGAAGCCTTTTCAAAGGAAGGGCAAAAACGAAGTGAGACGAATTTTTATTGTTTATTAAATACAGATGTTTCAGTTCTTTTAGAATTCCACAGGAACGATTGGCGCAGCTTTGGCGAGATCTTTCGTGTTGTCAATTTTCGTGTTTCAATGATAGCCAAATTTCATGGTAGAAGGGATAATACGTAAGTCCCAGGAGGGGGGAACTGATAAAATTTGTTATTAAATAATAACAAATCTAGAACATTATATAATTATATTTAATCTATAACAGAACTCATATGAAGCCTTTTTAATAATGCTTACTTCTGAATCCATACAGCCCCGCTAGAGACAGAACATTTAAGGGGCTATCACACGTCGGTTTGTTTCGGAAGAACAACTGTTTGGAATAATTTTTCTGCTTTGTCACAACAGCCAATCAAAACAGATCGCTTTGGGGTTAACGCATCAAGGATCAAGGAAGTTCGTGTTACGGAGTTCTTAGACATAAACGCCTTTACCTCCACATCATCTGAAGAATAAAATGTCATCATCAAAAGAGGGAATTTTCTAATACGGTAAAAATTTTGTTCAGCCGAAAAAAGCTTTTAAGAATAAGTGCCTTCACACTGGAAACAAATATAAACTCAGAAGGTCTAATTTTGTGCCAAAATAAGGGCCAGAATAAACTAGATAGGGGCAGTCATCTTAGACAAAATTTTTGCTAAAGACTAGAAAATACAAGCAGGTGCTTCCTTGATACTAGATCTTTCTTTGCGAACGTCAACTTCGCGGAGGGGAAAGGACGGGGGTGACGCTCTTACGCGTCGAAAAAGTTGCTGTGTCAGTTGGTCAGCTGACGGAGGGAGCAGTTTCGTTTCCGCCCGCTATTCAGTGCGGTCTTTAAGGCCAAATGATTGACACCTCTTAAGCGGGTGCTAAAAGCAAGTAAAAGGCCCTTTTAGAAGGGCTGAAAGAGCTATTTTGAAGTAGAGAAATAGTCAATTGACTTTAAAATTAGGTTCAGTCGCCTGCGACTGTAAAGCTTCTTCTTAAAGAAGCAGGAGGGTTCCTCCGGTCAATGACTTAAGCATTCAAGACTCGAGAGGCGGGGAGGGGAAGGAACAAGAAGTAATTATTCACATGCATGTCAGTGTGAGCATACCTTGCCCGTTTAAATGGGTTTGCAGCATAATCCGGGTTGAGAACCGATCTCGGTCTCTTCCTAGATGAGGCGACTGCAGGATCATATACAGGTAGCATATGCAGCACAGGATTTGCAACATGTTGAATATTTTTTAAAACGTTTTCCGAAAGTCGCTATATAAAGCGATTAATGGGCATAATTTTGAGATCATTATGAATCTCTTCTTTCCTTATATACCACGGAGCTTTGAGTATTTGCCGAAGCAATTTAGATTGAAAAGTTTGGACATGTTTTCTGTTAGTGCTGATGGGCCCCAAATGGGGCATGCATAAGTCAGAACAGGCCTTATGATAGACTTGTAGAGCAAAATCTTGTTGTCAATTGACAGGTCGCTATTTAAAGCGAAGAAGGGGCGCAGATTGGATTTGAGAGCAGTCGCATTCGCAATGATTTTTTGAATGTGAAGTTGCCAAGTTAATTTTGAATCAAGTAATACACCAAGATATTTATATGAAGAAACCCAGGGAATAGGTTCACCGAAGAGAATTAAGTTATCTAAACGGGGGATATTTCTTCGGATGAACAGAGTAGCAGCACATTTTGCGACATTGATTTTGATTTTATACAAACCGAGCCAGAGTTCTAAGGCTGAAAGGTAACTCTGTAGTGTAGAGATTACCGTGAATGTGTTGGAGTGTTGTGCGATGATGGCTGTATCGTCCGCATATAAAGCAAGATCGATACTAGGGGCCTTAGGAATGTCATTTACGTAGAGGTTGAAAACTGAAGGCCCGACGAGACTGCCCTGTGGACAGCCGGCATAGATTGGGAGTGGAGAATTCGTGGTTAACTCGCACACGGAAACTTCGTCCGGTCAAGTACGAGTTAATAATTTTAATGAAATGAGCCGAGAAACCAGGCCGCATGAGCTTGTAGATAAGTCCGTCATGCCAAACCCTATCAAAGGCTTTGGCTACGTCAAGATAGACGATACCAGTTTTCTCTCGCTTGCGAAAGCCTTCATGAATGAATTCCACTACACGTAATAACTGGTGTACAGTGGAGTGTTTAGGTCGGAAGCCGAATTGTTCCGGGATGATCAAATTTTGATCTCGACAGAATTCATTCAGACGATTAAGCAAGACATGCTCGTAGATTTTTGAGAGAGACGAGAGCAGACTAATTGGTCTGTAATTGACGAGTAAGTTTAAATTTTGTCCCGGTTTTGGAATGGGCACGACTGCTGCAGTTTTCCAACAGTCGGGAAAATAGCTTCTCCTGAGCATTAAATTAATAAGGACCGTAATCCAGACAATAAACATTACGGGAAAGTTTTTTATCATGCGATTCGAAATTGAATCTATGCCAGGGGCCTTGTCAGGTTTAATTTTATCAATGTAAACCATGACTTCAGTTGGATCAGTTGGCCTAAGGTCAGGCGTGAAATGTTGTGATAGAAAGTCTTCAACCCGTGAATGGATCCGCCCCTGTGTAACCGGGCGGTTACAGTAGGAGTCGTTGTTTGGTGTGAATTGAGTAGCAAGGCTGTCAGCAATAGCTTCGGCCTTTTCTGAGTCTGTGCAGGCCATCTGTGCGCCATCGGCCGTTTCAAGGGGCGGAATGAGCTTGTACTGTTTGCGTAATCGGGCGGCTGCACGCCAAATCGATTTGTTTTCAGTCGTTAGGGACTCAATATAATTTTTCCACTCCGCTTGTTTTAATAAGCTTGTTTCAATCCTTATCTCGTTTTACATCTTGCGAAATTGGACGCGGATACTAGGATCGCGCGACCTTTGCCAGATTCTTCGCAAGTAGTTCCGGTGCTTAATTTTGAATTTAGTCTCAGGTGGGAGTCTAGCACCAGGGTGCTGAATAGGTTTTGAAGCCGCAGCTCTCGCTTCTTTAAGTAAAGACTCCAGATTTTTAATCTGCCTGTCAAAGTCCGCATTGCTGGAAATTTGTATGGGAGGGAGTGCTGTGTTTTCCAAAATAAATCGAAAATCGTCCCAATTTGTTGAGACTCGCTCCTGTAATTTTGAGTAACGATTTTGAACATCTAAGGTTATCAAAATAGGATAGTGATCAGAGTCTAAATCTTGTATCACTTCAATTTCATGCCTAAAGAAAATATTATAGAAAGCAGCCAGATCGAGTACTGCAGGGGACCCTCTTACAGGGTAGTAAGTCGGGAGGGTAGGAGCTATGATCTGTACATGGTTACTCTGGCACCATGAATTTAGACTAATGCCATAGCTGTTCCTGTTAGGACAAAACCATGCGGTATGACGTGAATTTAGATCGCCAGCAATGATCATGTGATTTGAAATATTCAAAAGTTTGTCAAAATCACTGACAAGGAAAGAAGGCCTTCCACGTGCAGTTGATTGTGGAGGTAAGTAAGCTGAAACAATTGTGAGTGGGGGAGAATTTTGAAGGAAAATTTGGATAATAGTCGCTTCCAAAATATTTAAATCAGGGGACGGTATTATGTGATGTTTGATCGAATGTTTCACATAAATACAAGTACCACCACTCGGATTTCTGCCTTGTGACACTCTGTCCGTCGAGTAAATGTCATAATTCCCAATTTTGGGAGTATTCCCTGAGTTTAGATGAGTCTCTTGGACTAAAAACACGTCAAGATCGTGTTCTACCACAAAGTCTCTTACTTCATGGATCTTGTTTTGAAGTCCATTGGCATTCCAGGAGCCAATGGTTAGTTCAGAGTTGGTAAATGAACTTTTTCTGACACAATTGAATGTTAGGCCGTTTAAAAAGATTCCTGGCTGAAAAACAGAAGACATGGGTCTAATGAAGGTCGAAATTAATTTGAAAGCTCGATATAGCTTTCATATAGGTAAAAGGCCCTCATCAGAGAGTCTGCCTGCCTAAGCTATGTCATAGCTCTTTTGAAGGCTTGGAGCAGAATATGCTTGTCTACCGTAGGGTCACGGGAGATTTCAATCAAGCATTTTAGTGTGGATGCGAAGACATCTTCGGAATCATTTGCACACTCTGCTGAGGTTAATACTGCTGGGGCTACAGGTTTTTCTGCTGCCGGCAGTCTTGGATTCTGAGCTCTGAATCCGTGCCCGGTGGCGTTCTTCACCGCCGTTGCATACGACGGTGAGTTGACGTCGTTAGGGGGAGCAGGCATGGGACGTGCTTTAGTAGCTTGTGCTTGGAGCTTAGAAGAACCTTGAGGGGGCTGTCTGAGCAGCTGCCCTATTTTTAAGCGTGGTTTTCTTTCCACGAGACCGCTTATTAGCTGGGTGTCGAGGACAAGATTTATATGAGGCTAGATGACTTCCACCACAGTTGCAGGAAGTTGCAGGTACATCAAGCCCCTTGGTGCACTCACGTGCCCAGTGGGGTCCAGAGCATATCACACAACGGATTGGCAAAGTGCAGAGTTCTGAAGAATGGAAAAATCCTTGGCACATAAAGCATTGAGTAGGGCCCTTTCGGCCGCGATAACGCTGAATGCTGACCTCTGTGCCTCACATGTCAGTGACGGCAAACAGTTGGTCGAGGAAAGGGTGTAGGATGACTTGTACATAAACAAGTGGCATAGGATGTCTGGAGCCTGGCTGGTAAAGCCGAACGCAGCGATGCACTTTAAATCCCAGTGACTCGATTTCCTCTTTGACGTCCTCGACATCAATTTCCACAGGAAGGCCTCTGACTACAATTTTGACTGTCCGGTCCTGTTTAAGAACAAAAGTTTTGAATTGGATGCCGGCTTGCTTCATCCAACGTGTGACCTCCCTGAACTCCAGTTCAGTCTGTACAAAAATTTTTAAATATGGTCCAGTGAGAGTACTCTTAAGGTTTGGGCCAATTTCTCTTAAGAAAGACACCTGGGTCTTCCAGTTCTTGCTACTCCTCATATGAATAACCGGGATTTGATTTTGAGGCTGTGGTGGAGGGGGGAACGCTCCGTGCCTGCTCGGAACTGGTTTCTCCCTTGGGGGTTTGCTCCTTGACGGGATCACCGCCGTTGATGAGCCATTCTTTAATAGCTTCATACTTGTTTCTACTGTTTTTTCTAGCAATATTAGTACTAGCTAAGTGAGAATTTGAAATAGAAGTATTTGAATTTTGAGTAGTAGTTTGGTTACTGTTACTATCCACAGTTGAGTCAATTATGGGAGGTTTTCCCATTTTTCTAGTGGCGGGAGTAATAAACCCCTCAGAGTCCACTGTTTGCGTCTTGCGCTTACGGGCAGAAACAGGTTTTCCTCGGATCTCGTGGGTCGTTTTCGCCTCCGTTTGGGGAGGGAGAGGATTTTCAACGGCTGTAGCGGCCATTTTGGCTAACCGCTCAGTCTCGATGATTTTTAGAAATTCATCTCTGGTCGGAGGCAAGTGAAAGATAGGAGCTTCTAACAAGTTCGCTATCTCGTTGATCTTATGAAAAAGTACTTTACCAGCATTGTCAAGCTGATTGTAGCTGGCAGTATCCACAGGAGTCGGTGTTCGTCTCATGAAGTTTTTCTGCTTCTGAATGGATTCGAACTGATGTTTGAGTTCGTAAAACTGACTGACAAGTCTTCCCTGTTCATCATCCGGTGCAGGGGTGATTTGCTGTGGTTGCTAATTGCTCACTGTAGTACACAATTGCACAGGCGAAGTATCCAATTTGGTATTTTGCACATTTTGCTGTGAAGAATCACAAAATTCCATAGTTGAAGGCTGTGTCAGCGGGAGCTCGCAAAGCGAGCTACCGTCCTCGTCCGCGTCCATACTCGGAATCCGGGTTAACGCAGGGGAAACTGGTTCCCCACTACAAACAAGCTGATAGCAATCGAAGCTGATAGCTGATTGGTTGAAAACGAACAACCTGCAATTTTTTTGGAAAGGAAAGAAAAAAGTCGCTCGTCTTTCTTTCAATAGTAAACCAGGTAGAAAAATTGTCGAAACAGTTGTTCGTGTGAAACAAACGCCGTGTGATATGGGCCTTAAAGACCGCTGAATGTTGGTAGTTTAAACCTGCTTTAGGTTCGAACCTAGGCTGCCTTGTTGGCTTTCGTTGTTTTCTTCACGTGTAACATGAACAGGACATCGGACATCGCTGGTGATTCATGAAGCATCAACCGCTAGGAATTTTGACCTCTAGTTGGCGTTGTGCTCTGAGGCCTTTGGCTAGAAATAGGAGAATAAGCGCTTTTGCGCAACTTAGATTAGTATCTAAGTTAAACAAACATGAAAATGTTATTCGCTATATGGAAAATGCAAAATAAAGTTGAAATATAATAAATATAGATGAAGTAGATTATATACGTATCAAGAAATTGTATTCTTGCGATGAGGACTTAAAAATTATTTGCAAATTATTTGCGCTAACACTAGAATCATAAAATGCGTTGAGAGTAATAATATGGATTGGAGTGAGGTACAAACAAAGTTCCGCTTTGTCGGGAGCAAAGTCCATTGCTTATTAAGTTCTATAAAAGTTGAATACGTAATAAATGAAAATGCAAAATGATGTAGAGAATTCAAAACTAGGTCCTGATGCTTTGCCAGTTGAATCACAGTTTTAGTCTAATAAATGTTGCTTTGATGGGATTTAGTAACTATGAGCATGAAGAAAAACGAGGTTATTGCACTTTTGGCCTGGATTGGCGAAGTTTAATATGCAGAGTCGTGATTAATGGTACGAGGACGTTTGAAGGAATGCGCAATTGTAGGATCATAGTTTGCGAGTTGAACGATAGGATGATGTTCTGAATTTTGTACATTTCTGAAGAAGTTATGCGAGGTCATCAATATATAACCTTAACCTTGGGCATGAGGAATTTTAAAATCCTGATGTATTTGTTGATTTCTGACAAACTTTTTCTCAGAAAGTCCTGCACGAATGCGTCCTTCTTCTTAAGCAGATATCCCTCGAGGCTTTGCCGTATTCCAATAACTTAACCTAACCCTAATCTATCAGCAAAGCGTGGTTTTTTTTTTTTTTTTTTTTTCATTTAAAAACAAAAGAACACTTTATTTGAGTTGTGTCAGTATTATAGCCCATAAGCGATATACTCTATAAATATTCTATACTTAGAATCCAAAGTTTGATCAATCATCAAAATGGTTGCTCACTTCCAGTACTAGTCAGCTACTTTCGTCAAGACTAAATATGCAGTTTACCAGTGCTTTTCAAATTTCATGAAGAATCTAAAATGAATTTAAAAATTAAGCAAAGAGCTTTAGGAACTTGTAAAACTTGTTGAAATAATAATTTTTTTTTGCAATAGATTTCATGGTTGGAAATAAAATGTAAAGGCTGTAAAGGGTGCCTCGGGACTTTTCAAGAATAAATACAAAACAATCTCAAGATCTCAGGCAATGTATCAATGTAAAACGATTGCTCAAAAAGCTGGTATGCGCTCCCAATTGAATCGGGGAAAGTACAGTATTTTCCTCCGAGTATCTTCCTAGAATTACTGTAGGATGTTCTAGAAGCCAGTCAGCGCCGTATATTTACAGTTACATGAAAGTAGAAATTTCTCTCGGTGCTGCAGCTAAATGCTATGTGTCTGATGTGTTCGAGAAAGACCGCTAATCATCGTTGTATTCTGAGGGTTTCTCTCTCTAGAAAATACTGTAATTATTTGTGAAACAATTTTTTTATCCTGTGTCTAATTCTTGCGTTTGTGTTCATTTTTTTAAATTCACTATCGTTACGCCTTCACGTTTCATTTTCCCTCACGAATTCTATGACAAAAAATTATCATTTCAATGTGTTCTGTCACATCTTAAAGTGCCACCAGATGAAATAGTGGTTAGTGACGCTGACTGCCATACTGAAGGGCCTGAACTTGAATCCCAGAGATGGCATGGATGTTTATGAATGTATAGTATTTTTGCAGCATGAGGGCATTCAAAATACCCGGCTAGCCGAAAGTCCTCTCGAATGGCTTGGTAGCAGGAGGAGAGGAATCGAAGACTCTCTGATTCGCCCCCCCCCCCGAGGTGCTCTCCTTCAAAATGAGGAGGTGGAACTGCTAAAGCTCTAACTATCACCTGAAATATGATTTTAAAACACCCTATTGTAAAATTTGCAAGCAGTGGAAGAAACTGTAATAAAATTTCTGCCGGAATACAGAATTTCGCAGCCGAATCTCTGAAGGGAATAATGGGTAAATGCGTTTGGTAACAGACGGTGTTGCCCAGGTTTTCCTGTGTCGCTTCAGTTCCCTTAATGATTTTTCAAGTTAAAGCAGTTCTCTGTGTACGTGAGGAGAAGATCAGCGCAAAAATTTGAAGAAATATTTGGAGAAGAATGTAAGCGTTTTATTTTTTTCATAAATCACATAATCCTCCTCATTTAATAATTAAAGTTTGTATTTTAAATTACTAAAATGCATTTTATTTTCATACATCGATAATGTTTGCCGACTTACAATAAATATGAATGGTTTAAAAATGTTTCTAAAAAATGTCACGAAAGGCACAAGCTTTTGGCTGATAAGAAACTTTTACCTTTTCAGCTGTAAAAAAAAATCACCAAATTATGGCAAGATAGTTGCGTTAATACGCAAGTACGTACCTGCCTAACAAAGTGCTAGTAACTAAAGACAAACACGCCATGAGAGCATGACAAACGAGCCGCATCAGTCACTGAAATTTAAGCCTGCTAAATACTGGGATTTCGTCCAGGGTTCGATCGTAGGCGAGCGGCTGGTTCCTTGCTATTTCCGTATTTTTTTTTTTTTTTTTTTTTTTTTCAATCTATGTGTTTATTCAATATGAGACTATTTTCCTTAGAAGGGTCTTCAAGGGACTTTCCTTTCTCTACGCACATAGCAAAGTTGTGCTTTTATCATATTCAGATAACGTATCCTAACCTAGCAGGTGTTGTATTAGTCAATTTCTCAGCTGTTTGGCTTGGTTAAACCGACCGCCAGAAGAGGATGCCTACTGTATTTATAAATTTATTTTAGACATTTATTTATTTTTTGAAAGTATTTAAAGAAACCTTCATGTATATATATGGGAATCGTGCCTCAACGAAGCACCAGATGCCGCTATCTATATCTACGGTTGGAACTCTCCAGGTAAACACATCTTCACTTGGTTCGACAAGCCGACAGAAGCGGTCTAACGAAACGCTTGCGAAGGAGCTACCAACTAGATGCGTACTGGTCGCGCGTAAGCGATCTGACCTGGACTTGACCTCACGTAGGTGGTCAGTTGTATCTTTTACCTCTCATACTGGAACCAGTGTTGTGATTCGTCTCATAAACATACTTAGTCCATCTGTACATACTCATCCCGTTTATCTTTTCTTCTGTGAACCAGGAATAAAACCTGATACTTTGAACAGTGGGTGTGATCTCTGTTTAATGATAAGACGTCACCCCCCACATATATCCATTAATATATTTAATTTAGTCTATGAGTAGGTGATGCTTATTCCAGTTAGCTAATTCGGAATAACTTGTAAATCTAATATTACACTTGAAAAAATTGATAAGAACAATTTTTAATCTCAAATACTGATTGTTCAAAGATCGAAGTGGTCAATAACTATTGAAAAGCACGTACTATCAAATTGTTTCTACATCCTTTCCATGAATTGAGTAAGGTATTCAGATTTTAATTACTGAATACGAGCATTTCATATATTTGATAAAATACTCACGTAAAATTTTCATGAGATTTGCGAAGCACTGATAAACTCTTTTATATTTCGGATCTATGATTTTTTTTTTTTTTTTTTTTTTTTTTTTTTTTTTGTTTGGTTTAAAATAAAAAAGGAAATGAACTTAGTAATAAACTTTCTGATTAAGCAAATTTTTGCTTAAAATCTTGTATGAAAATTTTCCTTTTCATATTTCACGATGGCTTATGATTAGAAATTTTACGCGGCAATAAATGTTAGCAGCTGAGTTTGAACCATAATTCTTCAGGATTTACTTCGCTCAACTAACTGTATAGAGATATTAAGATATTTTTTTGGAAACATAAGTAGTGAAAAATGAGCAATGCCGTCGCCGGGAATCGAACCTATATTTCTCGAATACGTGTCGGGTGTGCTAATGTTACACCACGAAGACTTGCAGAAAGGAGGGAGAATATACCTTATATACTCCCACTTTTAAAGAGAGACTGGGAATTAGGGGACCCAGTCGCCAAATCCTGAAGGTGAAAAATCATCATCCACCGCCTTTTAGTTCGGGCGCCACTGTAGATTTATTAGGATTTTTGAAGAAGCAGAAGATGTGAAAAATGAGCAATACGCCTAGCCGGGACTCGAACATGGACCTCTTGAATACGTGCCGAATGCGCTACCGTTACACCATGAAGGCATGCAGAAAGGAGATAGAAAATACCTTATAACTGATTGGTTAATTGTTCATGATAAAATATTTGAGGATAATTTGCTACAAAAAGCTTATCTTCTTAGATGACGCTTTAAGAGAAACTGCCTCATATTCACATACTTAAAATTTATATGTATAACCATCCATGAAGCCAATTGCAAAGGTATTATGTACGGTGCAATTAAAATTCCATGCAGACTTTTTTGGGTTAATTAAGATTTTGTAAAAGAAGAGATTAAATTTCACTCTTTTTTAGACAGACACAATCATATATGCAATCTTAAATTATCTTGAAATGACGTTTGAATTCAAATATGCAATTAATTATTGAACTAAATGTTTTCTGTATTATCCTCTGATAGGTCTTTCATGTTAATTGGAGATGACGGCGTTTATTTTTCTCATGGTAAAGCTCCACTTCTTAGCTCGTTGCCTCCACCACAAATCCAAGGAAAATATCTCATAATCTCGAAACCTTCAGGGCTTGATTTGAAAGTTGAAATAAAAGATTCTCCAACACCAGGGGATAAACTTATTGAATGTCGGTAAGTATCCGTTTGCATTTACTGTTATTTAATAGAATAGTCAATAACTCTCCATGTAGCGCAAGTATTTCTCATCCTCTTCTCGAAGTTCAACTATAATTAATGGCAAAGCTTAAATTAAAAACATTTTACATTTTTTAAACTATTTGCATGGTATTAGATTAAGAAAGCGACTGGTATCATTAAGGATAAACAGTATAGTGCCTCAACATGTTTTTTATTAATTTAAAAAACTCATCTTGAAACGTTAAAAATGTTTAGTGAATTCTATTCAAATACTTTGACATTTCGGTATACTGACACAAGGTATCCGCCGAAAACATCACGAAAAAAAATTATCGAGGGAAAAATTATCGTTTAGAAAACAACGCAAATGGAAAATGTCATCGTATAAAACATCTTGGGAGGGGGAAAAACTGAAAAGGAAGAAGGAAACGTAAGCATTCCGAATCTGTAAATTTAGTAAACATTAATATTACATATAACAGTTAATGGAGTTTTAAGCTTATATTGGTAACTATTAAAAGTCATTGTTTAATTAACATTTTTTATAAAGACGTATTACCGCTGCCATTGGGAATATGGTACAAGATCAACAATACTTGTCTATGGATAAAGGATCGACACAATAGCTCCGAAATCGATTTCGATTCTGTGCCTTTGTCATTCTTCCACAGGTATCTTGAAAAATAATAACTGAATGAAGTTTTTATCCTTTTGATTGTGCAACCTTCTTAATTATAAGGACTGTCTATGTTACGGCAATGTCCCTTTGATAACTGTGCGAAGGTGTTAAATTTTCATTTAGTTCTCTTGCTTCCTGTTTCATCATTATCAACATCTCTTTTATATCGTGTTGGTCATATACGAGTAAGTAAATTTGTTTGCGCGATGGCGACAATTATACGCAGTGTTGATCCTGTTCCGTGCTGCTTCTATGCAATGTCGGTCCTATAAATGTAAGCCGCCGTCATCTCCTAAGTTTAGTTTCCATAACGTGATGTAAAAGAGTCTTGCATAACATTCACAATCCCGTGAAGAACTTCATTTTTAAGGCTAGATTTTTGAGTGTGAGGTAAAATCTGAGCATTCAAGTATGCTCATAAAAATATCTGCTGCAATAAGGTCCAGAAAACTGAATGAAAGCCATTGAATGTCACCAACCGAAGGAGAAATCGCTCAAGAAATGTTAATGAGAAAATGAGTAACATTTAATATCACACCTTGTATCGCTATAAGAGAAATGTAGAAGTGGGAAAGCCGGGCGCATTAAAAGACTATTTCTTTTCATGTCCCTTGAAGAACATCACAACGCAAAAGTTTCAATTCCCAAAGTATTTCACATCAAGTTCAAACAACGAAACCAACTCTCTTCTTTAATATCATGATTAGCGTTTTATTGTTAAGTGCAGACTCGTACACTGGAGGCAGATTCTAAAGACAACGTATGTTTGTAATGCATAGTGCCTCGTAGAGGGGTTAGTGGTTAGTGACACTCAGTGCCGTACCGAAGAGTCCAGATTCGAATTCCCAAGAACGCACTTTGCTTGTAAGTGTATGTTTTGTTTGTGTGAGAAAGCAGTAGTCAAAATACACGTCGAGCCAAAATCCTCTCGAGACGTTGATCGTAGGAGAAGATGGATGGGAGACACTCGGGCCACAGCCCGGGGTGTTCTCTCTCGGAATTAAAATTGGACTGGAAGCTCAACACTTAGCAAGACCCGGCGATACCTACTATGCTTACATGAATGACAGCTGCCGGCCTTGCTTAAACTTATAGCTGTAAATGCATAGTATCTTTTCGGTATGGCTGCTCTTAAAATAACTTCTAATGAAAAGGAAGAGATTCTCCTCTCTTGGGATGTTCTCTATTAAATGTCAGATTATTTGAATATGGCAAAACACACGATTGCTATATGCCTAAGATGAGGAATGTTTTCGTGCGTGACTTTGCAAAGGAAACTGGTTTGTATCCTGTTAAACACGCATGAGGAAAACTACGAAAACCAAACATATAGACCGTTCTCCTGGGTTCGAAACCAGGTCAAACTATTCAGCGACTTTAACCACTCGATCACTAGTTTGGCTGTTTTCCGTTAAAGCTGGGCTGGAAGTAAGGATACTCCTCTTGTCACATATAATGTTCCCAAGACTTTAGATAACGATATCATTCTCTTTTCTCTTGACTTTGATGAATTCGTGGACTAACCTGATCTCATTCAGATATGGAAGATTGGTAAAAGCAACAAAATCATTAAGTGTATATTTGTAAATAAGATAGTAACCCATACGAGAAATATTTCTGTAATTCCTTGTCTACGTGTATATGAATTTATAATGGTGCCTTAGCTAACCTGAGAAATAATTTTTTAATAACATAAACCAAACAAAGATTTTCTCTGCTAATTGTATATCACAATGAGCTGTATGTAAACTATACTAATGAAATGCAAAGCAAAAATAATCGACGAAGGAGATAATATGCTATGAGAAATAAGTCTTTGTCCGTCTTTAACTGGGGCATCAATTGGTGCAATGAGTTTATTCCGAAGATCTGTCAGGACATTCAAATAAACAATATGCGAAACTAAACAGTAAATTTTGCTTCAATATGTAAATATTTATCATAGCTTATAGAGACTGTCATGCAACACTACAGTTTAATACTATTCTATAACACTGTGAATTTTTCAGTAATGTTATCCAGAAAAATGTATTAGCTGCAGAAGTTTACCCATCCGATGTAACTCTGTAAATAAAATTCATGGAATGGCAGAGCGATGGCTCTTGCGGACCTAACGGAATAATTTTTCTGGATTAGAAGTAACGTGGAACATTACCTGTGTCAACTACTGTAAATCCCGAAGTCCTGTGTATTTATTCCTGTGTTATTTCTGTTGCCTTTCGAAGAAAAATAATTATTTGATTTATATTCCATGCAATAATTATATTCATTAACGAAATGAGCGATTTAATAGCCATAAAGAAATTCTTAATAATTTCAATCTTTTTTTTACTTCTAATAACTTTTCTTTGTTTTATCTAACTACTTAATACTTTTAATCTTTAATTTAATTCATTTAATCATAAATATTTTTTATGTTTATGAACAATTTCCATAACTATAGGAATTAATAAAGATGTTTTTTATATTACTTCGGCTTTACCTTGCTGCAGGATCTCCCTCCCCCAAGTTTAAGGTGATTTAATAAGAAGCTTCTTTTCAATGCTTCTATGTAAAAACAGAAAATCTATTTGTAGTACAAAACAGTAATGTTTTAGTTTGGAAACTGTTCTACATTAGAAACAGAATTTTATACACCCCGTACCAGTCGTTCATTGCGTGGTCTATGGAAAGAAAATAGTTCATGATAATTATTTAAAATTTTATTAATAGCTAAAATTAAACGCTGTTCCTTTTTCGTTTCAGAATTTTTGAGGATTCTGTTAAAGTAGTTGATTGTGGAGATGAAGCAGCAGCATGGTTCCAGGAATACCTGGAAACGCCTGGCGTCCGTCTGGTTCGTTATTTTCCCTCCCTTCCCCCAAGGAAATACCTAAAGCAAAACCCTTACGAGAGTCAATTAAAAGCAAAACATCCGGTAAGAATACCTCCGATGATACTATCCAAACTTCTTTGTAAAGAAAAGGCTTTGTTTACTTACCACATGATATTTGAAATGTACTTGAGACTTAGTTCCAATTTCAGATAGGATTGCAAAACAAGACTGCTATTCACCTGATGTCTCAGGCTTCCATTGATGATTTGAATTCGAGGATAGATGGAAGTAATAAGGTGTCTTTTCTCAATTTCAAGCCCAACATTTTAGTAGAAGAATGCGGAGCTTATGACGAAGTAAGATTATTTATTTTCTTAATTCTTAATAAAACGAATGATGTTGCCAGATATTATTAACAGATATATAATTTTTAAATAAAATACACTGACACTCTCTTAAATGTACATGAATGTGAAAGAGACTAAATATAAATTATGTTGATGACAAAATGTCAGAAAAACAACACGCCAAAGTATTAAATTGTAGAGTTCAGTAGATTCACTTTTATGTGAAAACTGCAAGAGGAATAACTTCGCAGAAAAAGGGTTAAAAGTATCCTTTATTAACTCTTTAAAATTTACAATGCGTCAACTAGAAGCTAACAAACTACTCCTCTTCTTGGGCGGTAACTGAAATCAGATAAGGAAACTAAAAATTTGAAGATACGTACAAGTGACAGAACTTGTACATATCTTCAAATACAGGACTGAACTAAATCCCGTTTCTTAAACCCGCGCCGAAACGAAAATATAAATATGTGATCAATAACGAATACTTTTCTTTTTACAAATAAGATTTTAAAGTTGTTCTTCCTTGCTTATCACTGTCATCATTATTAACAGCTTTGAAAACAGAAATAGCTGTTTTTATAACATCTAAAAACAAGCCTCCGTTTTGGTTTAGAAATATTGAATAAAAGTAGTATATAAAATATCGTAAACTCTACTTATATTATTTAGTACTTCAGCATAATTGTTTATATATTATTTATAACTTTATAGCTTGCCAAATAGGATACTACACTGTAGATTATATGTTACTGTTATTTTATGACACGATATTACAGAAGCTTCGATATTCGGTGTAGAGTGAATACCAATAATGAAAAAAAAAGAATTTATTTTGTTTGAAAATAATTATCCAAGTATTAGGATGTGTTTTAAGTTTTTATGCGCAATAGCAATTAAAAATGTGTAAAAATATTTTTTTTTATAAATTTTGACTGATAAAACTTGCAGTAAATGCAAACTGTAAATTATTACTATCAATTCTGTATCTACTTTCATCATCACATTCTCTAGAAGCTGAAGATTTACTTGATAAATATTTTGTTCAGGCAGTTGTGAACTCCTTTCGAAGCCTTGGACGAACAAAATTTAATTTTATAAAAGTTCCTTTTTTCTCATCAAAATGCACCAGTACTCTCTGAATGTCTAGTTCGAGGCAATACTTTCCCCAAATTAACAGGCAAAACAAATTCATTATCGACTGTCACTATAGATTCACAAGGAAATCTTACAATGAAAATGCAGTTTTCATGCAAAGCCTTAGGTTTCCATTCAGGCATAAATTTACGGAACTGGAAAATAGCTGAATCCAGAATATGTAAGCTGCTTGCCATCAAAACATGACAAATATAACACGATGAAGGAAGCATCCAAACGGCATGAAACATGCATCATGTGTATACCGAGATGGAATATGCAAATGATTACGGTTTCATGATACGTGCACATCATGGGTGACTGCAGCGCTTGTGAGATTTGCTGTGCATGCAAGCTTCAGTATGCTTCTTAGAAAACACGAGAGTCATTCAAGCAGGTTTCTGAGTTCGATCGAATTATAATCGTTGCATATAGAGATTGCCGATATTACTTCCAAGAAATTGATCATCTTGTCGGATGTAATCAAGCAACAGCCTTGCGAATATGGAATCTGTAGATGTAAAAAGGAACGACTGACGGACAGAAGCAACTGCAATCGGCTCGTCGCACCTCTCCACGGGGAGACAGGCATATTGTGCATATAACAGTGATGGAGCGCACTGCCGCATCCGCAACCATATCACAACAAATGCAATCTGTAATACAACAATCGGTGTACGCACGAAAATTTCAACGTTGTTTACAATACAATGGACTGCTAAGTTAAAGATAAGCGAAGCTATGGTCGCTAGGCGTTCATTGCTTCTTTTACCCTTAAATAATTTGCGTTTGCAGTGTTGCACTGAACAGCGGAGATGAATATCTAAATGGCACAACATCATGTTTTCAGACGGATCACACTTCTGCAGTACCACAATGGTCTGAAAGTTTGAAGATATCATGCAGAGAAGCTGCTCGACTGTTGTGTTATGGATCGTCTTATTGGTTCTGCACTCGATGTTATTTATGGTGTGGTGTCGTAGTGCATTCTGCTCCAGCACTCTCCTAGTACGAATTATCGTACATTTATCGGCCAGCGGTATATATCTCAGGTTTTATAGCGCGTTCTTTCTTACCTTCTGGCCTTGCCTGCGGCCTCATTTCAACAGGTCAGTGCGTGACCACACGTTACACGCAATGTTCAAACTTTTTTAGCCTACGAATTGCATTGCTACTCTGGTTTGTCCGTCCTTCAAACCTATCCCGTATAGAATATGTCTGGTAAATTACTGAACGGCTATCCCGGCATACTACACCCGCAGTATACGAGAAGAAAGGATGCAGCAGGTGCTGCCATTCCTCAACAACACATTCAAAACCTCTTTCACTCTATGCGGCGCTTGTTGACAAACGTAGAGGCAACACTCAGTATTGATTTTCTCGTCATTCTCACCTTAAGGAAGGCTGTCGTTCAAATTCATCAAAACTGATACTATGTGTAATCTCTGAAGTAAATTTGGCTCTGATATAGTCGCATTTTGTCCTTCTTCACGTTGCATTTTGGATGGCCTCTTAAAAGCTTGTGAGTGTTCTGAAAAATTTATGAGTTCCTTCGTCTTAGCTAAAATTTTATGCATTAATCAATATGTCAATATATTTATTACAGATTTCATTAAATGCTTCTCAACATTATTTGTTAAGACATAAATAACTTCAGATAATATTCAATTCAAAATGTTGTAGAAGTTTAGTAATATCCAACATGAAATAAGGCCTAGTTTTTGTATTACGGAGAGAGACATAATACTTTAAAATAAAAGAATTGGAGTATCGATTATATGACCTTTTTTCAATTAAAAATTTATAAAGGATAAAAAACTGGCATTTTTATATAAAAGATCTAATCTTGGAATGTTTTGAAGTTATGAATGGTACGGAACCATTTCTTGTACAAAAAATCCTACTTTGGAGATGAAACAAGTCCATATTTTCAGTATTTCGGTAATTATCTGTACAATAAGGAAAACAGCAACTATAAACTATTCTTCAGCAGATTATCAGTAATCACCAAATAAAATAATTGTCCTTTAAAAATATGCATGCACCATATAAAATATGACACTATAACTACAAGCTACTCATAAGGTAAATTTGTTATCCCTACTAGTTTCTTTGCTAGTGCCGTCACTCGCAGGAGAAGGAAGGCCTTATTCTTCCGGTGATGACGGTTTAAGTCTCTTGAGTAAGCTAACCTAATTACCAGTTAATTTCTGTTCTTGTGCACCAACGATGTTCGATGCGGACGAACATTGTCATCGATCAACAAAACCTCTAAACCATCTAACATGAAGATCAATACCTCTTTCACATAACTATGACTTGTTTTGGAACTTTCATTGAAGATATACAGTTCGATGCGGTAATTTTCTTCTGCTGAAACAGGATCTTTCATAAACAAGGGTAGGCAGATTTGGGATAAACAGGGGAAGTGTCTCACTCCCTCTGGATCAAAACTCGTTTAAAATCGCAGCTCAGAAGGTATATACCTATACCTTCTGATTCGTTGGTAAACAATAGATCCTATTTGCTATTTTATTTTCTGTGGTGCAGGCCATGGGAAGACCATTGGGTAACGTCACTTCTGTCAGGAGGGTCGTGCGTCTCCCCCCCCCCACATCACTTCACCATGGTTCTATTTAATTTAGTTCCATTGAACATGACGACGACACTATCGTTACATGTCTCCGTTGGAAGAAGCCAGTAGAACACAAACCACTGATTTTTCTTCCATAATATCTGACCTCCTGAAGCCTCCATGCAAGAATAAGTAAAAACGATTGATTCGAATTCCTGTGATAGCCTGAAGATCTAAAACCAACTCTGTAATATCTTCATAGTTTCTTCTAACCGGCAATGACAGAAAACTTTCTTCATATTCAGGTGTTGTTCATGGCCGTCCTTAACCAAAATATCTGTTAAATGATTCCCTGCTTAAAAAGAGGTTCCAGGTTCTTGATTTGACACTCTGGGAGATATTCAAATCTTCTAGGACCTCTATTCATGTTTGCCCGTCCCTTCGAGTCTACCAATTCAGCTTCACTTTTGCCTTTCACTTAAACGATGCCACTGAGTCATCATTCTTAGAAACCACATAAATTTTAAACAAGTAATACAGTCAGAGTTCCAGTTCGTTCATTTCACGGTACGTTGACAATTGGCTAAGTTGGATATCTCTTGCGGTAACCCGTGCGCAGAAGTTCAGTTTTATGTTCAGTTGCAGATAATCAACATAATACCTACAATTGAATCATTGGGAATGGTTCAAAAATTTCGTCAGTGAGCATATTTTTAAAATTTACTTTAAATTTTGACGAGCAGTGGGTATTATTAATATTTTTAATTAGTTCTCTCATGCCATTATTTATAAAATGCACAGGTTCTTTCTTCTTCTTTTCATTTCTTTTAACTTCACGTTTTCTTGCAAATTTTTTTTAATAAAAGAAAAAAAAAAGAAAAAGGAAAGAAACGATTCTGTGTAAAAAATAAATCGGCTTAGAATCATCCTTTATGAATTTAAATAAAGCTGTGAATGCTCATAAAACTTATCAACCGTGCATGTTATGAGTTAGATGTCTTCAAAATTATAACAGTTAACCACATTATAAAAATAATATTTAAATAGGTAATTAACGCTTTTCAAAGAGAAGAAATAATACCTGCTAATGATATCTCGCGTTACTGTTGTATTCATTTGATATTATGCAAAAACCGATATATTTACTTAGTGATATTCTTTTAATGTTCTCAAAATGTTTCAAAGGACTCGTGGAAATACATGAAGTTTAATAGTGGAGTAGAACTCATGAACTGGGAACTTACTGCCAGGTAAATTATCCCACATTTTTACTTAACTAGATATGTGTCCTTTTATCTATTCTATGTTTCAAGTCCTTACCTGAATGATGAATTTATTTCACATGATAAAATTGAACGAAAGGGATTAATTTAATTTCTCTGAAAGCAAAATAATAAAATAATTTTAAATAAATAAAGGTTTCGAAGTCTCAAATATATTCTATAAGATATACGATTATAAAATTCCCACATAAGCTTCCATATTAATATTATTTATATGCTCGGAACCCATTTTTATTTCCTTGTACGAAGTAAAGGAAGATGTGCATGATATATACACATCAAAAGTAATACTTTTGATTTTGAGTTTGATTATAAAAGAAAGTTTTAATCTAAAACAATATATTTATTCATACACTTTTATTATTGTCTTCTTTTTTATATATTAATTTGCACAAATATCGACAGTTTTTATTGTTTTTACAATACTATGAGAGTGTCGGGGGATATTTTTTATAAAATAGGGATCTCGTTAATTTAGTTCTTAACAAATACCTTATATTAAGAAGAATTTCTTACACATTCTTATTTTAGAATGGTTTGTTTCCCTTGACAAGTCAATTAATCTGCGATCAATGACAATAACTACTTTTACAGTATTTTGGATTTAATATTTGGACTTTCTACTGTTAAAGGATTTTTCTATACAGATTTTAAATAATTTTTACTACAGTAGAAATTTAGATAACTTTAGATACTGACTTGAAAAGCTACTTAAAATATCCCAAATAAAATACCCAAATAAAATACTTACTAAAGTTTTGCTAATAATTCATAGCTTTAATTAAATTTCTTTTTCTTGGGGATGATATATAGATACTTTTTCTAATAATAAATTATTGAGCAGCTTTAACGAAAGTTTTTGGCTTTTTAAATTACTCATAATTATTTTTACTGATATATATGTTAAAAATATTTATGTGTTCTTATATGTAAAATAGATGTAAAATATATAAATATGTAAAATATAAGAACGGCTTTGCTCTATGCGAACCAGCAGCGTTTAATTAACTTTCTGTAATTCAGGATCTTCCCCCTAGAACAGTACTTTCCAGAACATTCGAGCTTATTACGTAACCGCTTCTATAAATTCTGTAACAGATAATGCCATTTTACGTCAGAAGTTAATCTCTCCCTCTGATAGTAAGATCTATGCTGCTGCGCTTCTCATGTTCTCTTTGTTAGGACAGTTATGACTTCAAAAGCCTAGATTTTTATCGTATTCAGTTTAAAACACTATTTGATATGTAATTTGAACAAATTAATATAAAAGAATAATAATCTACCGTTCATATGGAATAAAGATGTGCAATTAAAAGCTAAATCCTTCTGTGTCATCATTGGATGCCGCCTCAACACTAAGCCACAGCAATACCCGAACTGTGATGCCAAGCTTCTTCATTCATGCCCACTACTACTAAAATATCACAGATAATTAATTAGCCGGAAGGATTTTATTCTACGTGGGAAGTCTCCTGGATTTATTTCTAATGCGCTTATAAATTCAGAAGTGGGTCAAGGACATTGCAATTCATCTGCAGACAGAATTTCCCTGCGCTTTGCTTTTCGTCGGCGACGAAAATGAAGGGTCTTTCCAGTGTGCCGTGATATGCGTTATGTGTAAAGTCATTAATGAAAAATGTTTCAGCAAAGTGTATCGTGATTCAGATTAATATTTTGGTACAATGTGAAAAATGTTTAGTGATGATTTCATATTCAAGATTTGGTGCTTCAAAATTGAATTTTGTGTAAACTGATTATTGGTGCTTAAATTATAATACAAGAGCTAAAGCCGCGATGTCAACAAATACGCAAGAATCAATAGCCATTATCGACGCAACTAAAATTCAATTTCCTATTTTTGATGGGTCTAAAAGCGATATTCCTACTGATAAATACATTTTGCTGCTTGAACAAAACTGTAGTGCCAAAAATATTCAAGATAAAGATAGAAACCTTTTTTTTTTTTTTTTTTTCTGAATGCCTGCGAGGAGAAGCACTTGCATACTTCTTTCGCGAGTGTTTAGACAAAGATTGGGTAGCAGTGAAAGAAAAATTTCAAGCTTACTTTTCCAGTGCAGAGGCAGTGACATTTAATGACTTTGTATCAGTCACCTATGAAAAATTTAATAATATTGACCTCTATTTTCGTAATAAGTTACGATATGGATCCAGTTTGAAGTTAAATGAATCTACAATGGTTGAAGCCCTGAACCAAGGTCTTCCGGAAGCCCACCGCATGTTACTTTGTGTTCAAGGGAAAAAAAACTCCCAAAAGTGGATAGACATCGCGAGAAAACTTTTCCCAATTTCAGTTCCACTGGACGGAGTCGAAAGTGCAAGCAGTGATTATAGATTTGTTGCTGCGAGGCAAACTCTACCCAGATATTCTACTAGTCCATTTCAAGCAGATCAATATAGTCCTCGACCTTCTCAATATCCGTACAGGCCGCTTAGTTATCCACAAGTTCCTTCGTTAAATTACTATAATACAGTGAAAAAAAATGAACAGAAAAAATGATTTTATTTTAAAGTTAATGTCCGAATTGAACAAAAACAATTTCCCAGTATCATAGATTCTGGATCTCAGGTAAACATTTTACCTTATAATATTTTTAAGGGTATTGATAAAGAATTTGATGAAATCGAAAATAAATCTAATAGCAAATTATTTCTCTATCTAATCTGATTCATGTAGAAAAAGTTATTAAAATATCATGTAAAATAGGTAAACTCACTAATGATGTAATATTTTATGTGGTAAATTCTAATTTAAATTATTTATTATTATCCTCATGTTGTGTTTCATTGTTCAAATTACAATTGAATTTTCATAATTATCAAGTTTATAAGTTTATTAGGCAGGTAAGTAAAAATGATAAATAAGTTTTTTCAGAATAATTTTGTAAGTAAAAATTATTGCACTCTGAAATCACTCATCCTAGACAAAGAACCTTTATGCCACCTTATCACTCTATCTACGTTCTAAGCTATGTGCGTGCTGCATAATCAGTATTTTCTACATTTCTGCGTCTCAATGTTCCTACATCAGTACTTCTCTAAATTTGTTTTTATTACACACACACACACACACACACACACACATATATATATATATAACAAAGTTTACAACAACATTTTAGTTACAGCATTTGTAACAAACCTCAAATTAATATTCAACTTTTATATTTAATAGATAGTGAATGTGTAGCACAATCCTCAATGCCTTATATGTGTTTTTCAGGTGCCTTCAGACCACAATCAATCCTGATACAGGAGTATTAACTTCTAAAGAACCTTTGGTCACCTTAAGAAAGTACGTTGTTAAGCATCTGTAATTTTGATGGTTAAAGATAGGTTTAGAAAAAGCTTTTTCAATGTATCCTTTTTCCCTAGGTATAGGATTCCAAAAGATCCCGAAGTAGTGGAGAAAATAGGGGCAAGGCCTTGTCTTGGAATACGTTGTATCGTTCTTAAATCTGGCAATATTTGTTTAAATGAAGATATTCTCGGTGTAGTTAGTAAGAAGCCGCTGATGAAGCAATGAGGAAAGATGGCTATACTTTTCCTAAACAAAAATGTGAACCATACTATTTTAAATACGAGATATTTAAGAAATGTTTGCTAATGTGTTAAATAATTTACTAGTATAACTTAATTTAAATTATTTGATACTGTAAAATATCTTTAAGTAATAGCTATTTTTTAAATATGAAATGTTTCAAAAATGATCGAAACAAATTTTAAAAAGTGCTAGAACTTAACTGTTTATTTAAATCACAGAATGCATGGCCTAAAATGCAATTACCGGTACCTAGAAGGTGCCTGCTTGCTAGCAAGAGGCAGTTTTGGAAGCATAAATTCACCCCAGTTTCTGAGGCAATGGATCAGTATATGATTGGCGAGGCAGTTAATATTCATTTTTCGAATCTGACACACACACCGAATAATAATTATTGGCGGTATTAAGACAATAAGAATCAGCGTAATATTCATAAACTTGCAGGTCTAGTATCGAAGGTTTAAATGTAAAATTTCTTCTTCAACAACAGAAATGCAAATCTTCAGAAGGTTTTTTTTTAAACCTTTGAATTTCCGCAGATGAAAAAGAGGGTTCTATGTGTAAACCTTCGAGAATAGTCCTGCAAATTTTCTAATATTGGGCTGATTTTTATTATCTTAACACCTTCAATAATGCATTTTTCGATTCTATAGAAAGAATCATTGTATGTTCCTGCAGAAGGCCAGATATGCTTCAGAAAATTTCAACAGCCATTCGACGGCATATGGTTCTAGCACAACAGGCACCAGTCGTGATAGAACAATTTCGAAAATGGATACCATTTTCACTTCCCCTATCTAGGCTCTCAACAATCACCTCTGCCTCGTCTCGATTTCATTTTGTAGAGACATTTAAAAAGCATCGTGAGACTTCTTTTAAATCCAATGCTGAATTATTTGCCATAATTTCTGTCGATGCTGCAGCTGTTAAGTATCTGGTATATTCGAAAACTATTGCCAATTTCTCTATCGCCGTTATATGTTAGCCTTTGGTGATTGATTTTTAGAGTAAATATTGTAATTATTATTGATTAAACTTGTGTTTGAATGGTCTGTATTGTTTCTTGCGTCTGCTCATCCTCCTTAGCTTTACCATCGAAAGCTTTCTAGCCTTTCTGCGTTTCATTTCGATTTTATAATCTCTAACCTACCCTTCCGCTGGAAAAAAATATTTTAATATGCTCTATTATTTAATAAAGTTGCAAGGAAGCTAGCTATTTTTAATGTTAATATCTAGCTTCTTGAAGGCAACCAAGCTACTTATCGCCCCACTCTAAACTTTCAGTAAAATAGCAGTGTTTCAGGAGGAAGTTTCCAACAAACATTTTATTTAGTTCTTCAGATTAACAATGTATACAGTTCGTGTGATAAGAAAGACTCCGCTGCTTGCGAGATCTACAGAGCACAAAAGTTAAATTAAAACTGAGGTATTTTAAATATGTCCACCTATAAGTTTTGTCTTTAATCAAGCGAGCAAACAAGGGCAGCAAAGGCTAAAGTCGATTCAAGTAAATTAAGCTGGGAAAATATCGCATCGAGACTGTCAGCTAAGGGTCAGTGTACACCAATTGTTTAACTACATGGGTATAGCCCTACTGCACTAACTATTTACCTCACAGCACACAGCAGGGCTCCACAAAAACCTACCGAGTACCTTGAAAAATGTTTTACAGTTGTTTTCTTTTCGCACTAACTAAAATTTAGTGCAGTTGGGGATTAACATATTTACAACAGTTTAAAACATGTGATGTCTTTTACACTTATAATATAGTTGTTTAGACAATATATCATATACTTACAAGAATTAATTTACAACAGTTAGTGTCTTTAACACTTTACACTTACAACTCTTCGATAATTCATAATCTGAATAAAACATTTATTTGTTACAAAATATTTGTACATAATATCCATCAGCGGTCGCTTGGGCACTGAAAAGACTTCGAATACTTGTGCCTTACATACTTACAGCAAATATTGAACAGTTGGTTCCTTTCGCACTTATACAAATATAGAACAGGTGGTGCCTTTGGAACTTACAAATTTTAGAAGAGTTGGTGTCTTTTGCATTTACAGTAATATAGAACAGTTGATGCCTTTCGCACTTATAAAAATTTACACTTACAAATCTTCAATAATTAATGTGCAATTTGAATAAAATATTTATTTTTTACGAAATATTTTTATACAATATAGTCAGTGGTCGCTGCCAAAAAAAAGTCACTCTCGAATTCAAGAGCTTTATTCTTATATATATTAGCTAATTTATATCCAGACAGGAGGCGGCGAAAGTAGAACTGATAGTAATATATATAACTCATCAGAATATAGGTAATAAGAAAACGAATTTATAAACACGAAGCCCTACAAAATTTCTCTCATCGTTTTTAGAACAGTCTATGCCTATATAAGAATTACATACAGTGAAAGACGCTACAAAGAGAAATATATAATAAAATCAAATTTAGTTTAATTTTATTAATTATTTATTGTTTCTGTTAATTAAATCTTTAACTTATTTAGAAATCTTAATGAACTAAAGAGAGCCAAATATATTTTTTTAATTTTATTAAATCATTCAGTTTATTTGTCTGAAATATGGATCTAAATAACATAATGCCTGAAACAATCGAAGCCAGATCAGCTGAAATGTATTTTACTGTGCTTATCATAACGCATTTTTAATATCGAACATATAACCATTAAATGTTAATCTTTCTTTATTTACAATTTTTCTAGTAACGTTTATTACTTTTTTAACTGTAAATAAAAAAAAAGTATTTATTATTGCTGGAGAATGTACAGGCATTTTTGTGAATGAAAGGTGTAATAATTGTTTAGTAATAAAAATTAGAGTAACACCTGCCATTTTATTTTTCTTACTAAGCTGACTTTTTAACCCAAAATTAAAGCTTATTTTATACACTCAGTCAATTTTGCATAACTCTGGTCATTTATTAAAACTTAATGTTAGCTAAACTGGGTTTATATTCGACCAGTTTACACATATTATAATGAACACGTTGCAGAATTTATGCTTTATCTAACTGTGCTACCAATTTAATTCTAGCAAGATGAGTTTCATAACCAGACGGAAACACACAAAAATTTAATCTTAGAGATTACTCATTATTCTTAAAAAAAAAAAAAAAAAATTAACCGTTATTACATTTTTTTAAAACTTTTTAAACACATTGAGTAGCCTGAACGAATGCGATATGGTGGAACCTCGAGATACGAGGTTTAATTCGTTCCAGCATTGAGCTCGTGTAGCGAATTTCTCGTATATAGAAACAAACTTCTCTATTGAAAATAATGGAACTCCAGTTAATCCGTTCCGCACCCCCCAAAGTATCAACATAAAAATCAATTTTTCTAATAAATAACACTAAATAATATAACCGTAGTTTATTTTTATGATAACTTCCGACGCCGGTTTTTAAACTGCTTCTCGTTAATCTGCACCAACAACAGCTATCTTCTAGGAGTTTTGGATGCTGCTTGGAAATAACGATAACTCCTTTGGCCTACATCAAGCTTCTTAATTTCTTCCCGATTCTTCAGAATAGTGCAAATTGTCGATATCGAAAGGCCGTAAGTCTTTGCCAATTCCGTCACTCTTAGATCACGCTTGTTTATCTATTTCTTTCTTAATGACCATGGCTTTCTTATTTTACTTTACAGCACTATCTGAGGCAACAATTTTCTTGGGAGGCATCTTGAAGTAATTATTTTCACTTTAAATCTAATCAACAATTGACTCCCAAGCACACAAATACGTAGATCAAAGAACGCCGAGTTATCTGACAAGGGGATTCCCCGAGTCGTGCCGGATCAGGAAATGGCGCCACGCATACCAACAGCCTGGCTCCTTGCTCGTTCCTCGAGTCAATGCTCATATTTAGAGACAACTGTTTCGCTCATACTGTCCTCGTATCTCGAATTTCTCATGTATAGAGGTGCTCGTATCTCGAGGTTTCACTGTATTAGTTTGTAAGGAATTCAAGGCATTCTTCTTTAATTTATGAATTCCTCTTTTAAGTGCGTATTCTGACTTTAATATCCCTTATGATACAATAATCAAGGCATCCAACTAAATATTGAAGAGATCCCAAATTCAGTTCTTACAGAAGGACCGTTATTATTGACTTCATTGAGTATACAGCAACGCAATCTATTCCACCAAAGGCGTGCTGCTGTTAACAGAATGCATATACTCGTAAAACGCATCTTTGCAAGACACATGACTTAATTATCGAAAAATGGTTGCCACACAAATAAAATGCAGAGTGTTATGGAAGGCCTCAGGCTATCTGGCTAAGAAAGAAGGTTTCTATTGCTTTTTAGTTACTAGGAGTATTAGTCATCCTAAGATGTGGTGCTCTTTCTATGGCCCAAGTAGGTTTCCGTAGAGTAGTTTCAACATTGACAAAGAGATACCAACCACGAGATAATACATTTCACCGCGCTTATTGCTGTGGCAATTTGAGCGATATTTTGATCTCCCCGAGCTTCCGTTTGCCCACTTATGAGCATAATCACTGAGATTATGTCTTAAAAGCATTCTACATTCAAAATATTTGCCGCAAAAGATAAAAATTTTTAGCTCAGTGTCCAGAAACATATAACATTACTGTCCTCTTAAATTTCACTGCTTGAAATTTGGCATTAAGTAAACAGATCACGTGCCCTGTCTTTCATACAAATAAGAGGCTTTGCCTTATAATGTACTCGACAACTTTAAATCGATGTTTCCTTAACAGTTGCCAAGCTCTGTAAAGATTGTTTCTAACATACTATTTAAAACGCTTTCAGGAGGATGTGGAAAAGCAGAACAGTTAGAGAAGCAATTAATTATATCAACGTGTACTATATTGTCAGCCTAGAATACATAAATTTCTACCAATTTCGCCTACCAGTGTCGAATGGCTGAAGCTGCAGAACTCTTCCGCGGAACTGTAGCAGAGTTTTACTATGGTTTCCTCGAAGGATCATGTAAATATAAGTCTTTTACTTTTTGAGGATTCTCCAAGAAGGTATTCCTTTTAGGCATGTAGCCTCCGGTTGTATTGTTTTAATGAGATAATTCAGTCCATTCCTATTGTGATCGCTTGTTTTATGATAGCTACAGAAATTGCATACAGTAAAAAATTGCTTTCCTGCAACTGCTTAACTATACGCAGTACTTAATTCTAATTTTTTTTAATTTATTCAATTCATTAGGCTGCTTAAGGAATACACCATTCAAGAAAGTATTGGCTCAATTTGCAATTGAATTGTGCTTCATTTGGGACATAATAATATAATTTTAGATTCATCATCCCAAAATCTATAAATTCGGTATAAATTTAAAAAAAAAACGTTTGAAAAGTTTGGATTTTACCACTCTGCGTATGACATACTTCTAAAAATTAACATTTCTATAAAAACTATTATACACTGTGTCTAAAAATGTCCTTACCCGGCCTCTATTTTCTCAACTGTTGGTAGCAGACATATATTTACAGTTACAAAACTGTTTAAAATGACACAATGAATGTTGTTTTGATATTTTCAAATTTAAAAAAATACATTTTATAAAAATTACGACATCTAACCTTTTATACGTGCCTTCGGTACATATGCTTAAGAAAATTTTCTGTTCATTATAAAAATAAAACACAAATGGTTTGTCAGCCGTATGACAAAAATATTCAATGTTAACGTCGAACATTCTATTCGGGGGTCGTTCACAGATTGAAGAGCAAAATGTTTGCATGTGTACGTAATTAAAAAGAAAATATCTGTTCAAGAAAAGGTTTCAGATGTTAAGAGATTATACTATTTATATATATGCGGCGAGCATTCTCTGCAGATTATTGTGAAAAGCATTGATTAGTATAATTTTTTTTTTTCCAAAATAGAGAACTTATTCCCGGAATCATAGGATTCGTATTCTAGAAA
The DNA here is from genome assembly GCF_044657685.1 of Stegodyphus dumicola. NCBI lineage: Eukaryota > Metazoa > Arthropoda > Arachnida > Araneae > Eresidae > Stegodyphus > Stegodyphus dumicola. The sequence continues at coordinate 13,007,928 of NC_140769.1, forward strand.
ACACAGCTGGGTAGCACTTAACTAATTTCTAATAACATTTACATTAATTAAAAAAGGAAATATTTGAAGCTGAATGAGTTTTTACTAGATTATTATTATAAAGTAATAAAACTTCTTCAGAATATTAATAACGAATTTTCAGTCATTGAAAGTCTTTATATTACTCCTGATAAAACTCGTTTCGGCATACCAAATGCAAAAATTATAAATCAAAAGCATCACTAAATTATAAAAGTGTATCACTAAGGGACAATTGAGTAGCGAAAATCAACCTCGAATTATTCTAATTTATTTATTAACCGACCCCTCAATGCAAATTGAAAATGACGTCAGAAAAGCAAATTTTGAAATCAAAGCTCTCGGTCAATTTGTGTAGAATAGGAATCAAAACTATAGCATTCTTCTAAATATAAGTGTAGGAATCACAACGTGCAAAGTACTGGTTAGATTTCATGATTTTTAAAAACTGATTTTTTTAAAAATACAGTGGAACCTCGAGGTACGAGTTTAATTCGTTCCAGCATTGAATTCGTATAGCGAATTTCTTGTATCTAGAAACAAACTTCCTCATTAAAAATAATGGAAATCTAGTTAATCCGTTCCGCAGCCCCAAAAATCTTATTGCCATCACATCTTCAGTCGACGTACCTAGTGTTTTTCGGAGAAGGTCCAAGTACAGACTCTTAGCCTTAGCGCAAATGATAGCTTCCGACACCGAATCGCCTTTAACTGCTTTTCGTTAATCCACACCAAGAACAGCTTTTCAACATCTTTTTGGAGTTTTGGATGTTGCTTGGAAGTAACGGTCACGTCAACTTCCTTAATTTCTTCCTTCTTCTTCAGAATAGTGCATATCGTAGATGTCGAAAGGTCTCTTACACCACGCTTATGTTTATCTGTGATTTCTTTAATTTCAACGGCTATGGCTTTCTTCTTTTTCTTTACAGCACTATGTGAGGCAAAAGTCTTTTTGGGAGGCATAGTGAAGTAATTATTTTCACATTAAATGTAAAAAACAAGTATCTCCAAGCGCACAAACACGTAGATCAAAGAACTCTGAATGATCTGACGACGGTGTTCCCCGAGTCGAGCCGTACCGGGAAACGCGCCACGCATGCCAACAGCCTGGCTCGTTGTTCGTTACTCGAGTCAATGCTCGTATTTAGAGACGAATTTTTCGCTTATACTTTCCTGGTATCTCGAATTTCTCTTATATAGAGGTTCCACTGTATAGAAATACCGAAAGAAGAATCTTTCTGTCCTTTGAAATAGTTTTGTAACCAGAAGCTGCGACCAATAGTTGGTCAGGTAAAGGACCTGTGTGAACTTTCCGAAGCAGACTAAAAGCTGCTACTTGAAGAACGTTGAGAATGCGAAAAATTTTATATAATCTATAATAGACTGTAATTCGAGAAAGTACGTAAAGCCTCATGATAAATATATACATATATAAGAATAAAAAAATGTCTTATGCATATACCTATATAATTTAAAAGAAATATTAGAATAAAAATTATTTTGATGAAAGTCAAATTCGCTAGAATATACGACGCTGAGAAAGTGTTTATTACTACTGTGCTTTGACACATTGTTGCATTCTGCTCAGCTTGATTCAGAATTTGAACAGATTTAAATTCAAATCATAGTACTAGATGGCGCCACCATAGTACATAACCAAATAGTTAATAGTTTGGCTACCTGAGGACAAAAGTTGTTATTCGCTTTATTTTGCTTTCACAATTAATATTTGGCAATAGAAAAGCATGGAAAGGCATTTTTTAAAGTATTTCATGATTACTAAAATCTTGGAAAAAATTAAACAACAAAAAGAAAAACATTTTAAAAAGTAAAGTATAGAAGTTAGTAATTGTTTTATTGCCTTTAAATAAAATTAATAATTTATTCGATGAGTTTAATAAAAATAAGAGGCTTTCTGAATGAGAATTAAAAATTAAATAAATAGAAAGATTAAATATAGGAAGAGGGAACAATTTATAACTCTCATGCGCACCTATAACGAAAATTCTTCTTGTTTACCTCGCATTTTCCTTATATACTTTAATAAATATGAGCAATCTGTTTGCAAAAAAATTGATTTATTGACCAAAAACTAAATTGAAAGTATATTTTATGGCAAGTGCATGTTCCATAAATTTTCCATTCAAGTAATTTTTATAATAAGTTTTAATGGCAAGTTATTGCTTAGACATATAGGATTTTTTATTCATACTGCAAATTTTTTAATTATTTTGAGTCATCATCACATTGCATAGTTAGAAAGTTTATTGATATTTTTACTTTTCCCAACAGATTGAAAAATGTATTTCTATATTTTAGCAATAGACGGCGCCACCAGTATCATTTCGATCTTTTTTTTTTTTTTTTTTTTTTTTTTTTTTTTTTTTTTTTTTAGCTTTTTCATTCGCGCCAATCAATTTTTCATAGCTATGAATTCATTTCTGTTAGAGTTGCAAGATCATTTTCGAAGTTCATCGTACGTTTATAACATTTTTGGAAATACTTATTAAAAGTAAACAATAAATTAGTTATAAAAAAATTGCATACAAGCAACAAAACGAATTTTCAGAATGCTTGTGGAAATCGATGCTATATTAAATGAACGCAGAATGAAAAAAATAGATTTAATTACTAAATGATGATAAATTAATTATACAGTTATTTACGCAATAGTGATTAATTTAGATTGAGTTCGTTCCCAATTACAGGATAAAATTTACCTTTTATTTGTACAATTTTCTTTCTGGCTTTTTTTTTTTTTTTTGGTTCTAATTATGCTGCTCAAAGTTCATCCTTACTTTAATCTTTATTACTATTCAATAGTCCGATATTTTCCTGTTTGCTTTTAGTTAGCCATCTGACTAGTGCTTAGATGTAATAGTGTTAGTAATGCACTACATTCCAGCGGTTATAACATCAACCACGGAAATAGTTGTGGTTTTGAAACTACCGCAGATTATTCATATACTCCTTTTAATCTCGCCTTCGCTGGTGTGCGATAAAAAAGGCCAAAATCTTATACGTCATAAATTTCTTTCAGGTACATTTGTGTTGAGGAATTCTTTCCATTAAGGCCAATTGCATAAAACAAATAGTCATATTTGAGATGCCGCAAAAATGTGACGAATTTATTTATGATTCTTATGAAGTCGTCTGTTTATGCCTATTTGTGAAGTGTAAGCCCATGATTAGGATTATAATCTCTGGTATTAGATAAAAAAAAAAAAAAAAAAAATTATGCATGTATGTATGTATATCCCTCGCATTTTAGTAAAAAGACGGCACCTGTAGCCACAAAATTTTGAACACTTGCACCTCGAAGTTCAAATTTTGAATTTGATTTTGGCTTTTATTTATTTTTTGTTTTCTGTGAATATTATAAATTTTGATTAATAAAATTAGCGATTTAAAAACAATAAACTCAGTCTTTTATCTCTATTATTATCAACTATTAACAGTCAGGGCTGACGCCAGAGCATGTGCAACCGGGTGGTAAAATTTAGGGCACAAAATTGTTAGAATTTAGGAAAGAATAGGGCGGCAGAATTTTGGATTCAAGGCGTTTGTACCGGGCGGCAAAACGTCTAGCACCGGCTCTACTAACTGGACACCTTAAAATCATTAGAATAGTTTTTTTTTCTTATAATAACTACTTTATAATAATTACATTACTATTTTTATAACTATTTTATATTTGTTTTATAACTATTTTATATTTATAAAAACAATAACGAAATTATTATTTTTGAAATAACTATTTATTTATAACAGCTATTTTTTATATTAACTGTTTTATAATAACTATTTAACTACTTCATAATGGCTATGTATCACTATTATTAAATTATTTTATTTATTAATAACACATTTTCTTTCAATCATATTTTTACCTCTCGTAGCATTAACTATAATGTATAGAAATATATTCACATTAAGTTTCAGAAATAATACCTGGGAAATGGCAGCCGTTTTTAGCACTGGTTTACGGTCCATCGCGAGAATTTGACGTAACTCACTAGTCATCGCGAGAATTTGACTAACTTCGAATTTTTACTCATATTTCCTAATTTGCTCGTCACATATTGGACTTAATTTGCTATAGGGTTCGTTACTTATTTGCTTACATCCAGAGCTGGACTAAATATTCTGCTAGTGTTTAAAGCATTACCACACAAAGGGTGCTAAGGGATTCAAGAAAACAGAGTACCACGAATTTCTCGTAGCTGGTTTTATCATGGAATGTGTTGTGCAGCTAAATGAAAATTGAGAGAGAAAGAATGGGGGGGGGGGAACAGGCGTAAATGTTATATGGGGCAATCAAAAGTCTTTTATGAGCTTAGGACTCTTACAAGCCTTATATTAAACCGGCACTGGTTACAACTTTCCCTAAGTAGCTTCAGAGAAAGAAAAATGTGCTACCGCTAAATTTGTCGATCGCAATGAACAGCTAAAATTCGAAAATCGGAAACTTAGATAATTCCTGAAAATCTCTCTCAACACAGCCAATAGTTTGTTGTTGAAAACAATTGCTTAGGTGCTATTTAATCTATATACTATATATACTATATATAATACAATAAAATAGTAAAGTTATATTAAATTTAAATAATTCTTCTGCGCCATTGCTGCAAGGAATGAAATTTGAATTTAACAAATATTCTCTATTCGCATAAAGCGAATATAAAATTAAAATTTAATTAAGAAATTTAAATTGCAAAGAAATAAAAATAAAAATAATTATTATTGTTGCGAACTGATTTACAATATCATATAAATTCTAAGAGCATATGCAAATTAATTGCACGTATCTAAAACCATGAAAAAATATATTATTCCAAAAAATTATATTTATTCCATATAATATATTGGATATTAGAAGTATATATATATATATCTATTGGATATTAGAAGTATATATATATATATATATATATATATATCTTCTAATGTCCAGTATCCGTTGTTATATTGGATATTAGAAGTTCTAAAATGAAATGCAGATTTACAATGGAGGAGGGGGGATTAGTCATTAGAGTTATGTTCTGTTTTTAAATAAAAATGTATATTGTGCGTCATTCTATAACAGGGCCTATCAAGGACCGAGCGGTAAAATTGCTGAACACTGACAGTTCCAACTCATGTTCGATTCCAGGCGAAAGGTATGATTCAATGGATGTTTTGTGATTTGTCTAAAGTGTATAAGAGCCAGTTTCCTTAGAGAGTCATCCACGAAAGGCATTTCTTCCCTTAGGCAGATAGCCCTGGTGTGCTTGATAGCCTAAACCAAACCAAACGAAACCTAAACATATATCAGTCGCAATATAGATAGTTAATTCAACGATTCAAAGTAAGGATCTCATTTTTTCTGGTAGCGACTTTTAATGATCATAGTTTCCCTTATTTAAGTTACATAAAATTTCAGATAAAGTTTTCAAGGAGGGGCAAGAGGCCGGTGTTGAAACGGCGGACATACGCTGCTTGTGCCGTCCATCTTGGCAACACCCTCCTAAACGTAAAAGTATAGATATATGTAGCTTGGAGAATCGTCCTCTCCTCATCATGCCAAAGCAAAAATCTCTTCCCAATTCTTCGGGGTACCAAGCCCCTCGAGATTGTTCTCGAATGTCCGATAACTTTCTATAAAGTCAGTTAGTCCCTGTTTTATACTAACGAGTCTTCTTATATCGCAAACTTATTTCAGACCAATTTACAATTTGAAATCCAAATCAGTTCCGACGGAGGTTGGACCGAAAGTCCCAGTAATTCAATGCTTACACCATTCTCCCTGGGATAACTAACACTTTCGGAAGGGTGAAACAAGGTCCTTTAAGTGAAATCTCCAGCAGGTGAAATTATTTTTTATTCTTTAGAATGCTGGAGCGATGTTACGCTAACTATGCGCATGGCTTTAAAAGTAATAAAGCAAATTTTAAATAGAAGGAAGAATTTTTTTTTTTTTTTAATTGCCGGGTGCTTTTATTTAATAGGGTCACTACAAGGCCTTCCGGGCCTTGCGTCAGCGCCGGAAGTGGTGGCCATTTCATTAGGAAGGCACCTAATAGGTGGCCTAATAGGCCTCCTATGAAGGGGGACGGACAGTTACAGCCATGCCTTCTCCGAGATTCAAATCTGTGCCCATCGCTACAGCAGTCAGGGTTTCTAACCACTTAACCGACTGGGCGGAATGAATATAAATAAATGTTTCTCGTTACTTTTGCTGTGTATTCAGCAAAGAATATTCCTGCGACACAATAAATCCTTGCCGAACGTGAGGTTACATTTTTAATACACTGCGCGAACGGCAAAATCGCGTCCCGTGAAATTCTATCAAAATTAAAATTAAGTAGTTCAATTTTCCGTTGTATATGTAAGAATTTAAAAGTTTCAAGTTATAAAATTAATCACAAAGTAAAAATTAAAAGTAAAAAAAAAAAAAAAAATCTGAAGCGTTTCAGATTTTAAATGACGTCCAAAGGGGCGTTTTTTAAAATTTTGTGTGTTACCTTTATTTATTAAATATCATGTTCTTCGCACTTAAACCATTAAATTCAGTTCAAGAGCAATATCGCAGAATAATTTTAAATTGAGCATATCTTTAAAATTTCCGATATCTCCCGCGCTGGAGATAAAAATGTTTTTTCTGTACAACATTGCCATGGCTCGTTTTGAAATCTTGAGTTTGTTAATCAAAAATTCGTTAAAGTGTTACAAAATATGAAATCGATAATAAAACAAATTCCAAATTCTCAATTCCGGCTTCCAGATGCCCATATTCGGTGAAAGATTACGTTATTCGAAATTGGATAACTCTAGGTACCGCTGTTTTATCACAATGCAAGAAACATACATACATTTATGCAGATTCTCCAGTATTTAATTTCTTCAAATATAATACAGGGCAATAACATTTGGTGGCAACAGTTTAGAAAGTGAAACGGATATTCAGAGTGATTCGATGCAAAATCGCAAAACGAAACGAAAAGAGGCTTTCTCGTCAGGGACAAAGTCTCTTTGGACTAAAAATGTGTTACGTATAATTCAGATTAGGAAAGTATGTATAATAGAAACAAACCTAAGTATTATAATTAAAACGTGAAAAAAATAGATATTAAAAGAAAGATTTTTATTATCACTTAATAAATATGTGACATAATTTTGATTTTAAAACGCTAGTGATTTTTGCTTGAGACAAAGATTGAGGCAACTTTGTAAAAGTTTTGAGGTGAGAAGCGCAGAGTTTTTTTAATACTTTTCATAAAGTGTCCTCTTCTTTGCCATAGCCAGAGCTAAAGCCGGTGAGAGTTTAGCGGAGGCAGAATTTTTATAACTTAGAGAAGCAACGAACAGCAAAAATTAAGGATATCAAATTTCTAAAAATTTTAGGGAGGTATTAGGCAGCAAAATTTAGTAGCTGCAAAATTTTTAGAATTTAGGGAAGCGTACGGCAGTTGAATTTACGTTTAATTATGGCAAAGCACACTTGCGCTATCTTACTAAGAAAAGAGAGGATTTCGTAGAGGACTTTGTAAGGGAAACCGACGCGTATACACGTTATACATGGGGAAAACCACGAAAATACCCATGCAGCCAGCCCGTTCGCGGGATTCGAACATCGGACCGAACTACCAGTGTTCAGCGACTTTACCGCTCGGTCGCTGATGGGCACGTTGAGTTTAGGATTCGCAAAAATTACGTTGGGCGACAAAATTACCTACCTCCGGGTCTTACTTTTTTATTTATCCGGATCAATCTCTGTTGCAAAATCAAATAATTATTTGCCCTTTTTAATAATTCGTTTAACTTCTTTTAAGTTAGAGGCGTCTTATCTTCTTCATTATTATCGTTGTTTTCATTGATGGCTAGTGTTACAAGATCTCTATGTCTTCGTTCATCATTTCTTGATTAAATGCTTTAACTTCTCTTCCTTCTTCCATTCCTGAAACTCCTTCATCGCCAATCGCTTTTCTAATTTATTTCATTTCTTTGGCATCATTTACAAACAATGGAATTCTTTAAGATTGTTGATAACTTCTGGCTAGAGCCGATTTCAGCAAGCATTTAATATTGATAAACGAACTTTGAATTTCACATGAAAAAAATTCTAGTTTTGGGCAAAATAAACGAAAGCAATTAAGATAACACGTATACGCACCGTCACGTTTCGCAAAATCCGCGCTAGGCAAACGTTCATGGTATACAAATTTGAAATTTATAGAAGATATACTGTACGTATTAGTTTAGAAAAAAAAAAAAAAAATGTAGAAGTTGCTTAGTTGACTGATTATAATAAAAATTGCGAGAACAATCTACGCTATATAATATTTTAAGTAAGAGGAAAAAAATATTTCTTGTTTTAAATAACAAAAAATATATTTACCGTTTTTTATAATTACGAAATATATTTCCTTTAATTTGGAAGCAAAAACAATATGAAACTGAGTATTTCAGTATGAAACTGAAAATTATACAAAAAAAAAAAAAAAAAAAGTCTTGGTGTTGCGTAGCTTTGAAAAAAACTCTATCGATTTCAAGAGCGTTAAGCCACAAGTCTCTCTTCTTCAGGAATATTATTATTATTTCTTTTTTTCCAAAATTCAACTTCCTTCAAAAATCTATACCAACATAAATTTGCCTTTTTTTTTTCCGAAAATTTATGTAGAATTTTTTTTGCTTTTAATATTTGTTTTCCTTAATGTTTTAAATAAAAAGCAAACTATAATATTAAAACTATATAAACTGTAACTATATTATTTTTGGAATGGAAAATTTATTATCAATCACTTTATTCAATGTAATCACTAACTTGGTTAATTAATATAAATAAAAGTACGGTATTAGAATTTTTTACAGGATAATTTTTTAACTTAAAAAATCCCAATTTATGTCTCGAGAAATACAGCATCTATCAAAGGCAGCTGATATGCATGTATGCTGGATCAACAAAAAATAACTTTTATAGATCTAAATATTTACTGTGAAAGTGAGAATGGAAAGTCAGTCATTTCTCCGGCAATGGGTTTCTCAAATTTGCAGGTAGCGTGTATATCGGCATTTCCTCTGCGTCTGTTAAGCAGGAAAGGCGTCGGTCGGAATTATACATTTGGCCTTCAAAACATCCCCATTGTGAGCAAAGCCCCCTTTTTTTACCCTCCCGAGTTTCCCATTTTACTGTCGAAAACCACGCGAGCGGAACTGAGCGATGTATTTTTTTTTTTTTTACTAGATGAGTTTTCGGTTCAGTAACTTAACCTGGCAGTGATTTTTCTCCCTCTCTTTCTCATATTTTTTCACTTTCCACAGGAGGATTATGACTGCTGTTGTGGGTGTTCAGCTTCAGCATCTGTTGTGCTCTCCTTGTACCGTTATTGTTTTAGTTCTCCAAGACTTACTTTCTAAATTTAGAAGTGCCGGAGTACGACGGCAGGATACCATGAAAGGCAAAGATAAATAAATATGCAAAAAGAATAAATAATTAATTATCAAAATTAATTAAAACATAAAAATAAATTAAAATATTTATAATGAATATGAACCTCTGATAATTAATGAATCAATATATTAAATCCTGAAAATTAAATTAAATGAAAGATGACTAAATTAAGATAAATAAATAAATAAAAGAATAAATAATTAATAATTAAAATTAAGCAGACCAGATGGGAAAAGCGGTTTGACTGCCGTACCGAAGGTCCCGGATTCGAATCCCAGAGAAGAATACTGTCTCTCCCTTCATAGGAGGCAATGGTGGCTCACCTGTTAGTGCCTCTATAGTGCAGTGACTACCGCTTTCGGCTTTCGTAGAGGCCAACGCCTATAATGGCAGTGATTGGAAAAAAATAAAATTTAAATTAATTAAAATGTAAAAAGATAAATAAAATTATTTATAAACTAACGTAAACTTTTGATAATTAGTGAAATAATATATTAAATTAAGGGCTCTGTAAAGTAAATGAAATAAAAAATGAAAAATGACTGAAAGAAAAATAAATAAATAAAGTAATTAGGAATGAAACAATAAATCGTTAATAATTAGTATTAATAAAATATAAATACACAAATGAAAATATGTATGAAGTAATATAAATTATTCATCATTAGGAGAATAATAAATTAAATTTAACAGAGGCATAATAACAGTTATGGGAAATAAATAAAAGGTAACTAATTTAATGGAAAACAAAAAGCCACGAAACACTTCTTCTAAAGGAATAGAGTATACAAATATTCCTGCACCTGGAGAAATAAAATTTCGAAATGGTAGATTCATTTTTCAAGTGCTTAGATTTTCCCCTACTTTTTGCTTTGCCCAAAGAAGTGAAACATAATAGCCTAATATTACTGGCAGTTTTGAAATCTGCTTGTATTTAGTTACAAAACAAAATACCAGAACTCATCTTTGTTTGGGTTGTGGACTGGAATAACAATTTCTATCAAAAACTGAGGAGCATCAGCGTAAGGCTGGGGTTTAAAGTCTGAAGTGTCATCCATTCATATTGTTACGTTATATCCTTCCTTCACGTTCATACGGGGTTCGTATGGATTTGGAGTGAATAATGACGACACTACTTGATGAAGTATCAAAACACAGTTTATTAGCCAGTATTGCCAGGACAGCTCCAAAACACGATTTACAGTCGTCGATGAACTACTGTAAACACGCTGACAAGGTCAGCGACACAGCCTTCAGGTTATCAGGCTATCACGATGGAGACAGCTTCACTGCAAAGCACCAGAGTACAGCTCCCGACTCTGCTTGGTCGTTCTCGGAACTCCACGTACTCTCTAGACTCTCCACGCTACAACTCGTAATGCACTCGAAGATACACAAGAGTATAGCTCCAGACTCAGCACAGTCTAAGACAAAACTCGACGATGCACTAACTCGCGATACACTAAAAGACTCTCTCAATACACTCGGCGCTAGACGCTCGCTCAATGACTAACTATCAGTTCGCTAGACGAAGCACACACTCGATACTAAATAACTCTTCGCGTACCAGCAGGGTTTATATAGCTTTTGGCTGGTGTTCGAGAACATTCTGGGCTAAACTGGTAAGAATTCATTCCAGAAGGTTCTCCATCTGTCCATGGCATATCGCCAATTTTGTCGTCAAACGGGCGATTTCTCGCCAAACGTGGCAACCCTGCCTTATTTTGCCATTTTATGGCAACCCTAAAACTGCTTTGCGGGGAAGCCATCTTACAGCGCCTGAACATTTCGTAACAATATTGCTACGAATTTTGTATGTAAATCTATATAGATAATTTTAGTGAAACTGTGTGTAAAATTGCAGTATCTTTTGGTAATGTAACATGATGATCTAAAGAGGAGATGCTTTGGTGGAAAAATAAGAATACAAGGGAAAGTGTACTTAACTCTGAACTAAATGGCTGTCTCGCTAAACTGGCATGTTACGTTATATCCTTCCCAGCTAGTTCCAACGATTAATTTTTCGCTTTAATTCCCCTTACCAGCTAGTTCTAACGATTAATTTTTCTCGCCGAATTCGGCGAAGAATTACAAAAATACGCCAAACTTGGTGACCATTTGGTCACATTTGGGCCTGGTCCATGTATAACAGTAACTGGTATTGTGCTTGAATAAATGTAATTAATCTACATATGTAACTGTAACTGTATCCGACCCTCAAATGCCTTCTAGTAATTTCCAATGGTGAAAAGCAACAGAGATTTCACGGCGGCCGGGAAGAAACTATGTTAGATCGGAGAGAGCATCAATTTCGGAGCTGTTTCAGTTCAACATGAATTCGGAGTATTGAGTAATCTCCATGTTAGCTTCGCTCTTTAGATGCGCTTTGCATAGCTCTGTTGTTTAACTTTCTTAGTAGTATGAAATGTAACTACTGATTGCACTGTGTGATACTGTAAAGAGCTGTATGAGTGCTTTTGTGTGAAAATTCCGGAGATGTGAAGTGTTTCTTTTGTAAAATAAATTTTACTCGAATTTATTTTCTATTACGAACGCGTACGCATGCAATAATATTGATTTTGATAGCACAGTGCTGATAAAAATTATTTTATAAGCGCATGATGAAATTTAACAAATCATTTTTAAACTATTTATTTAAAACACTGAAATTTTAGACTGAAACCACTGATTTAGTTAGTTATGTAGTTTATTTGCAATAGTTTAATTATATGTATTATTTAATATATATATATTAAATTTTAGTATATAGTCATTAATTAGTTAGTATTCACACTAAAATTTTTTGAAATTGAATACTACAAACAAATGAATATTTTCAGTCAATCCTGATTCCAACATTTTTGGTAGGTGATCAGCTAGCAGCATACTTAAATTAAACATTGCCAGTATATAATAATAATTAGCTAGTTATGCAGTTAAAGTAATGTTTAATATTTTATAATGAAAAATAATTACTGTCTAAAAATTTATGTTGAGTTTAATTTTGAAATTACTATATAAGTATTAAATTATTTTTAGATCCGCATTTTAATATTCATCTGACTCAAAAGCAAAACAAGTTTTTTCTTTAATTTAATTCTTTTAAATAGTAGATTGTGGATGAAACTATAATGAATATGCAAATTCAATAAATAATATTAATTCTGTAAACGATTAAGGAATTAAAATTGCTAAAAGGGCGAAATAAAAATTTTTACAAATATTAATGGAAAAATTTAAAGGATTTACATAAAAGGATATAACATTAGGATTAGTAGCCATATGCTCTTATTAGGAGGATTAGCAAGAATAAAAACAAAAGGTCTCGAAGAATCAGCCAAAGTAGATGAATCAAATGTGAAAGCCTGAAAATTAGTTGCACAGATAGTTAGTCTTCTTCCTGGAATCAATTCCTAGGAGCAGCACTATATCACCTTTTGCAGAAGATAAAAGGCTTCGTGAGCGATAGCCTTTCTCCAATGGCTGAGATTTTGATATTCAAATCCGAAAATTCTTAAAATGATGAGTAAAATGAAATATTTTCATGATTATAAGTCTGAAAGTCGTTTGCCACCTTGTGCACTTAGACTCATTTCCTTTCAACATACTCTCTTAATGGTTTAGACATATTTCAAGGAGTATTTCAAGCAGTTATTTAAAGGTTTTAGGTAAGTATTATTTAACATATAAAGTAACATTCTTTATAGCGATCCTTCCACGTTCTAGAAAAACGAAAGGAAAAATGAAGAAAAGATTGTTATAACGAGCAGTCGCTGTAGCGAAAATGATCGCTATAGCCATTACTCTAAAACGTCGCTATAGCTATTACTCTCATGAGCTGAAGATCTTTTGCGTAGATTGTTCTACTACAGTGATCATTATAGCGAGCTTCGAAGGCATTTGTGCTCTTGCTGGATGGAAGAAAATGCTAAGACGTTAGTAAATTTCAGCCTTCAAATCTTACTTTATATCATTTAAAATGTCCATGAAATCAGGGAAACTGGAAATATGTAGCAAACTTGCTGTGCTATCTTTAGGTAGGTAACCCAAAATATTATTTAAATGCATTTCGACCGTTGTTTGGTGTGAAGATACTTTACATTATTTAAAATGGCCATGAAATCAGTGAAACTGGAAGGATGTCTCAAAATTGCTATACTATGTTTAGGCAGATAAACCTAAATATTGTTTAAAAAATAATTTGAACGTTGTTTGATATGAAGAGAACCAAATCCTTATCATTTCAATCGCATACTTTTAATAAGAAGGCCACAGCCATCGTGTTTTATCTCTTCGCAGCTGCTTTTTTTTTTTTTTTTTTTAATTTTTTTCTTATGTATCCTCCAAATAACTGAAGACGTAAGATAAGATCTAAGAGTCCTTTCACCCTAAGAAAGTCTAGAACAAGAAGGCGATTGGAAAAGTCCTCTCTGGTGAGGACTAAACAATCCAAGACGTGTTTGGCTGAAGCCTGACGTTCGTGGCATTTTGTGCATTGATGTGGCCACTTGCTAATCGTGAAAACGCAGTCCTGGATCCGCTGTTGCATGTGAGAGCCCAAGTACCCTTCCAAGTCCTCCTGAATTGCCTCATCGTGACGAGAGGGTGCCCGGGGACGGAATAGGTGAAGTACGTCCGGAGGTTACTCCTGGTAGGGTCATTCAAGGCGTGAAAGCCATTTCTTTTTGCTCAGCTAAAATCGGCAGATAAAGAAGCTAAATCAGTCTTCTACAATTTGGTGCTCCAGTCTCTGGACTAACAGAAGGTACATATTCCTTCCGTCTCATGAATCCGTTTTGACATTTCCTTAGGTGGATGTACTATGCTGAAAAGTGGCCACTTCTAGAAGTAGTGTTCCGTTCAACGGGTTGGCAGATTTGTAGTAATTGATGATAACACTTGAGGAAGAATCAAAGCACAATATATTCGCTAGTATTACACAGGGCAGTTTCAAAGACACGTTTACAGACGTCGAAAAACTACGATAAACACGCTGAAACAATCATCAACAGAGCCTTCAGGCTATAACGGTGAAGACAACTTCACAGCAAAGCACTAAGTGCAACTTCCGACTCGGTCGATCGCTCTCAATCTAATCTCTGAACGTAAGTCACTACTACACTGCTGAATTCAAGGTACTACTCTCTCCGCTAACATGCAATATATAAAGCTTACCATCGAGAACATTCCCAAGGAAAACCGTTAAGAATGCGTTTTAGAACTTTTTCACTCCGTCTATGGCATATCGCCATATCTCACCTAATGAGAGATTTCGCTCCAAATCTGGTAACCGTGCCTTTCCTACCACTTTCTGGCAATCCTAACCCCACCTTGCGGGAAAGCTATCTTACCGCAGCTGGGCATTTCGCAACAATAGGTTTCTATGCAGTTACAACATATGTCAGATCTTATGTATATCTTTATGCAAATTCAGTGTACGAAACATTAGTATATAAGACGATAATTCTCATTCACTATATACCTTCAACTAAGAACCTTACTGTACATTCAGGTACCTTCAGAGAAAGGTAAAATAAACGTACCATCAGGTTCTTCAGGAGTACGTATCCGTACTTTCAACAAGAGATGAGAACCAAGCTATATCTTCAAGAATAGATAACTGTACCTTCAAATGAAGGGGAAAAAAGGCGTACCGCATCTTCAAATAGGTTCAAAAACAGGCAGTCGTGTCTGTTAGAAGAGGGGAGGAATCGTACCGAATTGTTTATGCTCTTTCATCAGTAGGTAAGCGTATTTTACAGTGGATGGACAAAAATATGGAAACACCTTGTGAAATGCATGTTTGAAAAGAAAGATTGATTTTAATGAAATATGTAGGTGGAGCTGGCGTTTTTGACTACTGACGCCACCTATACAACTTCGTAAATGTGCTAAACAGTTCAGTTGTTGTCGGAGTACTGTTATGTGAGGTTGTCATTGCATTATGTCAGAATTAACAGACTTCGAACGTGGGCAAATTGTTGGAGCACGTATGGTAGGTGCTTCCGTAAGCAAGGTAGCCGAGGTGTTTAGTGTTTCAAGAGGTACTGTATTGAAGATTTATTCCAAATATTTGAAAAGCGGAAAAACATCATCAGATAAATCACAGCGCGGACGAAAGTGTGTCCTGAGTGATCGTGACAGATGATCATTGAGGGCAATTGTGACGAAAAATAAGAAGACCACAGCTGTAAAAGTTACTGCTGAAATGAATGTTGTGTTACCGAACCCTGTGAGTACCAAAACATTTAGAAGGGAGCTTCATAAACAGGGAATTGCTGGCCGTGCTGCAATTGGGAAGCCACTCATCAGTGATGCTAATGCCCGTAACAGGAAAAGGTGGTGTTTAAGTCATAAAGCCTGGACTATAGAGCAGTGGAAGCGAGTAATATGGTCTGACGAGTCTTCTTTCAGATTGTTTCCCACTTCTGGCCGAGTTTACGTCTGGAGAACGCCATTTCAAGCCTATAATACAGACTGCTTATTGCCAAGAGTGAAACATGGCGGGGGTTCTGTTATGGTTTGGGCAGCCATATCATGGTTCTCTGCTAGCCCCATGATAACTGTGTCAGGGCACATGACTGCCAAGACTTATGTGAACATTTTGGCCGATCAAGTTCATCCCATGGTACAAACTTTGTTCTCCGATGGTGATGGTGTCTTCCAAGACGACAAAGCCCCTGTTCACACAGCTCACATTGTCCAGGACTGGTTTTCCGAGCCCGAGGATGAGTTGTCCCATCTCCCCTGGCCACCACACTCACCAGACCTGAATATTATCGAACCTTTGTGGTCTACATTGGAACAGAAAGTGCGTTCTCGTTATCCACCGCCAACATCGTTATCTGAACTTGCCATCGTTTTGCAGGAAGAATGGTATAATATTCCCTTGGCAAACATACAGGAACTGTATTTATCCATTCCGAGAAGACTGCAAGCTGTTTTGGATGCCAACGGGTTTCCTACACCATATTAAGCAAAGAAACATGTTTTTTTAAAGGTGTTTCCATATTTTTGTCCAACCCCTGTATGTTCTAGGTGCCTCCAAGAGTAGGTAACTGGTAGACGTAAAGTAAGAGTAGGTGACTTTCAAGATGAGATAGTAATTGTAAATTATCTTCAGTTATATTCAAGAGTAGATAAACGAACTTCAAATTGAGGGAAAAAAATAATACCGTACCTTCAGGCATGTTCAAGAGAAGCAAGAATGTAATATTTTCATATGTTTTCAACCCCATCATCTGCAGAAAAGGAATGTGCTGTATTATAAAATTTCGGTAACCGTATAAGAGCCGCGCAGTATCATCAAGTGCTTTCAAGAGTAGGTAACCGCATCTTCAATTTAAGAGAAGAGCTATACCATACTTTCAAGAGCCTGTAACTGTGAGTTTAAGAAGTACCTTTGCTTTTAAAAGTAGCTAATCATACCATCAAGTGGAGAAAATAACTGTGCCGTTCTTTCAGTTACATAGAGCAGGTAATCCTACATTCAAGAGGAAGTAAAGAGAAGAACAGTACCTTCAGCAAGAGATCATTTTGTGAAATGAAATTATCAACATAGTCTGCAGCCGTAAAACGCATTTAGATGTGTGGAATGCTCTTGGAACACTTGGAAGATGTCACCAACTTTTCACCTGGGAAGACCTAACTGTTTTAATGGAACAATAGTCTTTATGCTCTACTGAGCCGATCATCAGCTTTTTAAACAGCATAGAACATCGCTGATCGTCTTGTGTTGTTCTGAGGAATAATTACAGTCAGTTTTAAAGTACTTTGATTACTGTAGTCTGGCATTTTTTAAAGCAAATTTCTCCTTGTGCTAAAGGTCTGAAGAAAAAAAAAATTTAATCTGAATCATTTTTAAAATAATGAACATGCTACATTAATTTCTGATTTTTTAAAATTTCATTAACACTTTTTGTATAGTTTTGTGTTTGTTTAGTATTT
Organism: Stegodyphus dumicola; assembly: GCF_044657685.1. Classification (NCBI taxonomy): domain Eukaryota; kingdom Metazoa; phylum Arthropoda; class Arachnida; order Araneae; family Eresidae; genus Stegodyphus; species Stegodyphus dumicola. Next base: position 13,025,323 of record NC_140769.1, read on the forward strand.
GTTCAGTCTGCATTATGTTTATTATTTAATAACAGTAATTCCTCATGTAATTAGGGGTTCAGTTCTTTAAAGATAGAATGTTAAATAAAAGATATTGCAATTTGAAATCATTATATTATAATTTAAGGTCTCAAAGGAGATTTAACTAGTAAATCTTTTTAAAAATTGGAATATATATATAAATTTGAAAAAATATAAAAATTAAAAGAATTTTAATATGCTAATAAACATCTTTCTCTTTCTTATTGCAACTGAATAATGATATCTATTATTGCGAACTCATAAAAAATAAACCTTTATTGTTCAATGAAATAAAAACTCAGCTAAAATATTTGAAATTTAAAAATCCGAAGCTCTGTATGTTTTTTTTTTGTTTTTGTTTTTGAACGTGAAACCTCTATAAATAGAAAATTACCTAATGCTTTAAATTTTTTCGCTTTTCTGATTATATTATGGTTTTACACAATTTTAAAAACAGTATGTATTGCTTTGTCTTTCAATCCCTTTCTGCGTTATATTATAGATCTTGTACTTCTGAATTCATCAATATGTGAATTGTAAAGAAAACCGATTTAGAGCTGGTGATATAAGCTGAAACTCTCCTAAAAATCTTGGTAACAAATTTTGTAGAGGAGGTAAAAACAACTGGCAATTTCTCTCTAACTTGACGATATTTCCGAAGTTTCTGGAAAGCGCATTTTTGAAACCCTAAGAGCGATTTTTGTTCAAATTTATTACAAGTGCTTAAACAATCCTATATACCGTATTTCCTCTAGCATACCCCCCCCCTTTTTTTTTTTTTTTTTACAAATTTTATACTCCTAAAATAGAGAGAAAAATTAGGAGAATAATTTAATTTCCGGAGAGTTCCTATTACAGTAAAAGTAGAACAACTGAAAAGTATTCAGGAAAAAAACTTCCGGTACTCATCACAATATTATGTCTTTTAAACAATCTACATTCCATTAAAAATGCATAGTAATATTAACATTATAAGGTATTTCTCTCGCCTTCTTAGCAGCCCTTCGTAGTGGAGTGGTCAGCACGTTGGGCGCGAATTCCAGAGGTCAGTGGTTCGATTCCCGGCGAATGCGTTGTTCATTTTTCGCATCTCCTGCTTCCCAAAAATCCTAATGTACTACAGTGGCGCCCAATCTAAAAAGTTGGTGGATGAGGATTTTCCACACCCAGGATTTGGCGATTGAGTCCCCTGAAAATCCCAGTCGCCCTTTAAAAGGGGGAGTATATAAGGTATTTCTGACGCCTTCTTAGCATGCCTTCGCAGTGTAGTGGTCGGCACTCTGGGCGCGTATTCGAGAGGTCTGTGGTTTGATTCCCGGGCAAAGCGTTGCTCATTTTTCACATCTTTCATGCTTCGAAATAACCTAATGGCTCTACAACATTACAAGATATCTTACTTTCTATTTCCTTATAACTCGAATCTCGACCGTTTTTATTGTTGTCTCTGTTACTCCTTAGGCCTCAAATCGTTCATAGATAATTATAGAAGGTAAATGTGCAGGCGACTAAGCGAAATAGCAAACTGAATGTTAGTTCGTATTTCCTTCGCTGTGATGGGTCGGTTTTGGAATTAAGCTAGCATAAAGTTCAGTTAGAAGGGGAAGATTTCGCGGTACAGTCTTAGGTGCTCTACGAGGTTTTGTCTTTGTTGATAAGATATAAGCAATCACTACACGGATTAATCTATTTTAAAAGTTACCGAAGCTCTTCTCTGAACGCACTGAGGAAGAGGGTTGCCGTCGTGGAGGACTTATTAAGGGAAACTGTCTCATATCCCCGTTACATATGGGACAAACTACGAAAACTAACCATACAACGACCCCGTTCACCGGAATTCGATCCCAGGTCGAACTACTAATGTTAGCGTCTTTTTACCGCTCGGCCGAGGAAAGGAAAGTATGCGAATATTTTGAAATTTTCAGATCCTGGTTCTAAAAAGCAAACGGTGAATGCAGGAGAAAACCCGGTACAGATCGGTTGCGTTAGAACCGTCAGTCAGCTAGGGTGTGATTGTTCCGTGAGTATTTTATATGTGATTTTGATTATTTGCGATATTCCTTGCGTATTAAAGCTATTTTTACTTACATCTGTCGCTTTCTATGACTATTTGTAGTCATTTATATTGTAAAAGTTGTTATTTATTTGGATAATGTATCAAGTTTTTCCTATTATCTGTAAGCGTACTTATTAACAACGTAGTTAATAAGTATTTAGAAAGCACCAATGTGCAACAGCATTGAAAAAGCAAACTCCCTTTTGAACAAATTTTAAAAGTACATAAATATATATTATATTAGAAAGCCCGTTGGCCATACGAAATAACCGCTGTTCTAGATATTATAAATTGTAATTAAAATGATTCGTGCAAAGGCGTCTGCTAGTTCAAACTGAATTACCCAGGGCAGGCGGCGAGGACGTCCCTTTGCTTATTACCTCACGGGGGTTCCCCCTTCTACTTGCTTAATTGCTTAAAGTAGAGTGAAATAGAGGAAATCACTGGCGGTTCATTTCTTAACAGCCACCACTAGCTCAATAAATAAAAGTGATGTAATTAATAAAATGTTAATTACCCAGGGCAGGCGGCGAGGACGTCCCTTTGCTTATTACCTCACGGGGGTTCCCCCTTCTACTTGCTTAATTGCTTAAAGTAGAGTGAAATAGAGGAAATCACTGGCGGTCCATTTCTTAACAGCCACCACTAGCTCAATAAATAAAAGTGATGTAATTAATAAAATGTTAATTCCCATGTCAAAGATATCTTTCTACATAGCATTTCTTGTGTAGATCTTTCCATCATTTTTAAGCTGCCTTGCAGATGACCAGCCATTATTTTTAATTTTACGTCCGTTCTTCACGAAATCTTGAACAGGCTACATAAAGTTGACCGTGCCCAAATGCAGGCTCAGATAAAAAATGCCATCACGCTTAAGCGTTTGGCCCTGAGACTTATGGATGATCATAGTAAAGCAGGAAATTCTGTACGTCTCAATTGAAACGGCAACCCTGTGGCGTGGCAACTTCACCCCATTGGCTAGTACAGTTACGCAAGCAACCCATAAACTATCGGCGACAAACAGACACTTAAGCCGCATATAATAAAGATATTTATTTATTTCATTTTATTTGTTTTTTTCATCGTTGCCGGTTGCATATTTCCGAATTCTATTATATATAGATGTTAAATTTACTTATGTTAAAGGCACGTGCTCTTGTATTTTTAATTTTTCCGGCTTAGCTTTCTCATAATATTCGTCATGCGCTGCACTGCACGGGGAATAAAATAATTTACAGTTACGCAAGCAACCAATAAACTATCGGCGACAAACACTTAAGCCGCTTAAATATATATAGATACAGAGAGAGAAATTTGAAATCTGCATATTATGTCAAAATTTCATAATAAGCATTAAATTTTATTAGGCATGCAGATTCTAATGCACCCGAAAAGACTTAGAATATTGTAGCAGAGCTGTTAGAAATCTATTTTATTTATGATGTTTTTGGTATAAAATTATGACTTGTCACAGGCTGTTGTTAAGGAGTCCAGATGAAATCTGTTTTTTAAAAAGCTATTTTACATCCGATTAAATGAAACATTTGTAAGGTATTTATGTTAATTAACTAATTATTTTATATCACAAATCTATACTGTCACCTCTCTCTTTCCGTTTTCCTACCGGAATACAAATTTAGATTGCGTGTATTTAAATGAGGGTTTGAGACTGATTCAGTCATAGCGTGTTCTGCCTGCTGAAGGTCACGTTACTAGTTGTATTCTACCATAATCGTCTCTGTGTATGGCGTTGCTTTATTAGTGCCGCTGCAGATTAGAGATAACTTGAGAGTTTAAATATCTATGGGTATCGTTTGGCTAAATAAGATTTAAGTTTTAGTTCTAATTCAAAATTCTCCTTTTGAGTTCCCGCCATAAATGCTGGCTGATTTGTAAGCCCTGAAAGTGCCTTCTGTTCAACTTATACGCATTTGACGACATACGCATTTGACGCCTTGCCACAATAAATGTCGCGATCTTGTGTTGACCATTGTCAGACAAATGAAATTGGTACACTACAACAACTTCTTAATAATAAGATATGGTCAGATTATTAAAAATCAATTTTAACTCACCTTTGTTTTTAACGATACCTTTATTTAGATTTCTCGATCCATAGATATTTACTTAGCCTAGTAGGTATTTTTTCTCTTGTGAGTATTTTCTCAAAATTGTCCCGGTTTGAGGAAAAAAATATTATGGCAAGCCTACATATAACAGAATTAGTTATATTGGATGATCAAAGTTTAGACATGAAGTGTTTTTTTACTTCTTTTTTCTGAAAATTTTATGAAGCATTGTTACACCGTTTGACAAACACGTTATGCACTATGCATTATTTATTTATAGACGCACATAAATAAAATATGATGTAATTTAACGTCGGGAGATTATTTTTTTTGTAAGTACTAGAAACCCTTAAATTGACGTCTCTTGGAACATATCTGTCAATCTAATAAAGAAATAGTTTTGCTTTAGGTTGACGGTAAATCTAACTTATTCCATCATTTAATTTGTTAAACAGTCAGGAACATACAGAACGTGAACAGAAGATTTAAATAATAATAATAAAAAAAGAAATCAGTAGTTGTTATCTGTATACTAATTCCTTATAATCCGAAAGTAGATATTGATGTGAATCGTAATGCGAATACCAAAAACTTCTTTTCCTGTCTAACGAGTCCTTTGTGAGAAGACCATTCCATTATTTATGAAACGTGAGTAGATGCAAAACCGCATTGTCTTCTTGTTTGTGAAGCAGTAAATAAAGAAGGCAAAACGGAAAAGCGATTACAGAGAAATTCTTCCGTTATTTTCCCTTGACAAAGAAGGTCGTATAGCAGTGTCTATAAACTTACGAGCCTGGCAATGACAATTGCAAGCGTTTAGAGTGTATGGTTCTGTTTGAAATGTGATATTTTAAAGTTGTGCTTCTTTTGAAATGAGATTTTCTACGTTTGCCCGGTACATGTGACAGTTTAGTAGCCTTGTGGTCCTGACTTAGAATATTGTAGCAGAGCCGTCTTACACCATCACTTGATTGGAAAGATTTCCAAGCGGGTAAAATAAATATATGTATTAAACTGTCACAACTTTTTAAAACAAAAATTTCCAAAGCTTTTCAAAATTACAAAGTTATTCATTATTTTTTCAAGATAATTTTTTAACAAAAATTTAATATAATTTATTTATAAGATAATTTTTGTTAAAAAGTTAAATTAAAAAAATTATTTCAAGCATTTAGTTAGGGTTATTTACATAACAGTTTACTAACGATATACTGATATTAAATTTATAACTTTGTTAATTCGTTTTAAATTAAATACATTTATTTCTAGTTTTAAATTCAATTTAAATAACCCACATTAAATTTTTACTTAAAATTAAACTACTTGCTTAAAGTTAACTCTGTCTCTTTTAATTTCAGGTAAATTATTTAAGATCTTAGTTCGCTAAATTTTATTTAATTATTTAAAAGAAATAAAAATTAAAGCTACCTACATTTTTGCAGATTTTATTAAACGAAACTTCTGTTCATTAATTCATTAATCAAAATTTCTAATCGTTCATTAATCCTAACTTCTGTTTATTTTGTAAAAAGAAAGAAAAATCTGAAATTACAATTATATAAAACCTGAAATCTTTCAGATTTTATATTACGCCCAAACGAGCGTTTTTTTTATTTTATTTTATTTATTTATTTTTTTAATTTACAGACGCACACACACGTTTCGAGAGCAATTGGGCTAACACCACATTATGCTAAAAATATTTAAAAACAGCATATCTTTAAAATTTCCGATAAACAATCTCGCGAGCTGGAGATAAAAATGTTTTATTCCATACAGTGTTTCCACTACTCTCTTTGAAACCGTTGAAATTTTTAATCAAAAACTCGTTAACGTTTTACAAAATATACAATAAAGAAGTAGACAATAAAAGAAATTCCCAATTCGGGCTCGCAGGTGCCTATGTTCGGGTAGAAGACTATGTTATTCAAAATGTGATGACGCTAGGTACCGTTGTTTTTCCACAGCGCGAGAAACTTTCACACATTCATGTAGATTCTTCATTATTTAGTTTCTTTAAATATAATACAGGGTGATGATAGTATTATATGGTAGCAATAATATAAAAAGTGTTTCGGACATTTGAAGTAATTGAACACAAAATGCCCGTTTGAAACTAATAGCCCTTCTCTACTAACGCCTATTTGGGCTAAAGTATGTAATGTCTCAGAAGTTTACAGTAACACTTTAAAAGAGATCAAAATAATGGATAGTCTTCTTTCTCCAATGAGTAGCTCTCTTTTTCATGTTACAAAATGTAACATAAAAATGAAAGAAAGTGGACCTAAATCTAGCTGTCTTTCCCGCTGCCTTAAACATCTGTTATTGATAATTTTTAATAATGCTGAGACTGTTCATTAAAATTATCATTTGAATATGTTATGAATTATTACTTTTCTTTTAATGTGTACAAACTGCAACAAATAAGAAGCTGCCAAAGAAGAGTTTTTTTTCCTCTGTGAAATCTGCAATTTAAAATTCAGGAATAAAAGTTAAAAGGAAAACAAAAAGTTTTCTGCTTAAGTAACTCTAAAAACACGATTTTAATAATAAATCTGTAGAATCGGTACTTACTGTCTAGGAATATGATGTCTGTAAACTTACTTCTTTTGTGGCTGTCTAGGGGCTAATAAACTAGTCCAATTTACAAATAACTTGAATATTTAATGGGAACACGAATAGTTGATACAAACTGCAAAATGATTACGATGAATTTACATAGATGATATTTACAGATGAAGAGAATCGACCGTCTTTTACATGTAAACATCTTTCACTCGCATCATCGTCTCAATGGCGGAATCGTCTAACTTCTATCATCGGAAAAGTAAAAGATTTATTCTCACAGCTTGTCGCGTCATCCGATTATAATGAGCGATGCCATCCAACACCACATATATATATTGAAATTAATAAAGTTTAAAGGTATGTACACTGCGGGAAAAAAAAAAAAAAAAAAAAAAAAGTCTTAAATGTTTCAGATTTTAAATTACGTCCAAAGGGGCGTTTTTTTAACATTTTGTGTGTTACCTTTCTTTATTAAATATCATGTTCCTCGCACTTAAACCATAAGATCCAGTGCAACAGCAATATCGCAAAATAGTTTTAAAACGAGCATATCTTTAGAATTTCCGATACAGAGACTCACGCGCTGGAGATAAAAATGTTTTTTCTGCACAACGTTGCCATTGCTCGCTTTGAAATCCTTGAGTTTGTTAATCACAAATTCGTCAAAGTTTTAAAAAATAGGAAATCGATCATAAAACAAATTTCAAATTTCAAATTTGGTCTTCCACATGCTCATATTCGTTGGAGGATTACGTTATTCAAAATTCGATGACTCTATGTACCGTTGTTTTATCACAATACGAGAAATATACATACGTTTATGCAGATTTTTCATTATTTAATTTCTTCAAATATAATGCAGGACTCTAACATTTTGTGGCAACAGTTTGAAAAGTGAACCGACATTTATGAGTCCGACGCAAAATGCCAAAACGAAACTAATAGTCCTTCGGGATTCAAATCCCTTTGGACTAAAAAAAAAAAAGGAGGGACAGTTCTATATTTCCCGTTCTACTGGGCCGACTGACGAAATTCAAATTGCCTTTTTTATGTCTCGAAAGCGCGACTTAGGATATATATTAGATTTATATATAGCATTATTCTAATATAGGTATTTTAAAACAGAATCGGACTTTTACTGAAATAACATACCATTTTTTTCCACATTTCGATTCTACGACTCACATTACGCCAAACTACTAAGTTTTGTAAAAATCGCACAAGTAGTTTTTAAAAAATTAGCTTTCAAAATTTTAGCTCTTCAATGTTGAGTTTGGTATATATTTATTAATCTCTCTTTTTTTTATTAAACTTATTTGATTCTTCCTTTCACATTTCGAAATTTAAGTTCATTCCAAATGAAATCCACCCATTTTTGTGAGTTACATTTTAAAATTTGTATGTTTAAATAATTTTTATAAAATTTTCAAAAACATTTTTGATTTATAATCTATAAAATTTTTACCATCATCTTAAAGTAGACGTATTTCTAAGCATACCTGCAAAAAATTACAGTTTTTATTCAAATTTTCGGAAGATATACGTGAATTTATATATTGGCAAGTTTTGAAATTTGGCATATTTGTAAAAAGCAATAAAACATCAAATGTTGTTTAGACACTTTGCTAAAATTATTTGGAAGTAGAAACGATGCAACGCTTTTCCTCTCATGCACAATGTAAAAATGTGGGAACGATGTGCCTTTTTTTTTTTTTTTTTTTAGTCCAAAGGGATTTGAATCCCGAAGGACTATTAGTTTCGTTTTGGCATTTTGCGTCGGACTCATAAATGTCGGTTCACTTTTCAAACTGTTGCCACAAAATGTTAGAGTCCTGCATTATATTTGAAGAAATTAAATAATGAAAAATCTGCATAAATGTATGTATATTTCTCGTATTGTGATAAAACAACGGTACATAGAGTCATCGAATTTTGAATAACGTAATCCTCCAACGAATATGAGCATGTGGAAGACCAAATTTGAAATTTGAAATTTGTTTTATGATCGATTTCCTATTTTTTAAAACTTTGACGAATTTTTGATTAACAAACTCAAGGATTTCAAAGCGAGCAATGGCAACGTTATGCAGAAAAAACATTTTTATCTCCAGCGCGTGAGTCTCTGTATCGGAAATTCTAAAGATATGCTCGTTTTAAAACTATTTTGCGATATTGCTGTTGCACTGGATCTTATGGTTTAAGTGCGAGGAACATGATATTTAATAAAGAAAGGTAACACACAAAATGTTAAAAAACGCCCCTTTGGACGTAATTTAAAATCTGAAACATTTCAGATTTTGTTTTCTTTTCTTTCTTTCTTTCTTTCTTTTTTTTTTTTTTTTTTCCCGCTCCGGTATAATGAAAGGGAAAGGAAAATTGATTACCACATTATTAAGAAGTTCGTCTCGGCGAAAACTGAAAAAATTTTCCCAAGGTAAATTTTTGAATTTCTCCGTAAATTTCGCACCAAATTTTACAAAATTTAATATCTAGGCATAATTTGATTCGTAGAATGGAAATATGGAAAAAAATTGGTATGTTATTTCAGAAAAAGTCCGATTTTGTGTCAAAATACCTATGTTAGAACAATGCTATATATAAATCTGTATATATATCCTAAGTCGCGCTTTCGAGACATGAAAAACGCAATTTGAATTTTGTCAATCGGCCCAGTAGAACGGGAGATATAGAACTGTGCCTTTTTTTTTTTTTTTTTTTTTTTTTTTTTTGCGCAATGTTCATAAAAATTTTATTTTGTATGTTTTTTTTCCTTCGACAGTCTTTTAAATTTCATTCAATTAGCTGATATCTTGCTTCTGCTTGTCAAGTACTGGCATTACAATGGGAACACCATCTTCATATACCGGTATACGCTATGATCTATATATTACATCTTCTCATGTGTCAGTGTATGTTGGCTATCAAGCATCGGTACATGCTGCGATGTGAACGGTATCTTCTCATGTGTCCAGAAAATTAAATTCGGGAAGATTTTAGAGTTTTTAAGTTGATATAACTCGTATAGTCTAGAAAATAATATTCTGCCTACATCAATTAATTATTCAGTGAGGTTAATTAATACATACCTTTTTTTACGTGCAGCAGTCTGCATACGGCTGCTGATTGCTGAGTCCTACATCCGAGAAACTGGACAGATTACATACCCTAAAGAAATTAGGAAACTATTTTAGAATGACTTAGCTCTAACAAAACTGAAAGCATGTTTAACCATTTATTATAAATTCTTTTAAATATAATAAGTTATCACTTTTCCCGTTATTGCTGATTTCCAGTTTTATGAACTTCTCTGGGAGGCCTTCAACTGCTCTGCCCCATCATAAAAGTTCCGCCACCACAGGGCTTAACATCTGAAATTAGAAGTTCCGGTGCCTTATGGAAAGCCATCAGGTAAGACGAAAAACAAAATAACTAAATAAATGAAATAACTAATAAAATATTAGTTATTTCATTAGTTATTTTAGGTAAATTTAGCAATCAAAATAATAAAATAATTAGTCATTAAAATTCAACAAAATGTTAGGAATTCAATGAAATTTTATAAAACTTAAGTATATTAAGTTAAATTTATGATAAATAGTCAAATAATAAAATAAAATCCCTGACGTCATCTTATTTTGGACGGAAATTACGATTTATTCCTGAAAGGTAAGAAATACCTGAGCCGGGCTCTGGTTTCAGTTAAACCCTGAGTATACAATGTAATGTATTTTCAAGAGATGATAGAAAGAAAAATCATTCTTTTTCTAGCGCATCTATAAAAAGGTGCAAAACGCTTATAGTTGATAATTCTGAAACCTTAATAATAATAATCTAGCGCCACCTCTTAAAATGACCTAGCAATGAAACAGTAAAGTAATGCTAGAATTAAGAAATCTTTGCTGTCTAAGCGTTTAGAAAGGTCCTCCAAGTATTATAGATCTTAGTAAACGAATTCTGAGTTTTAAGAAAACTATATGTGCAAAATTAGGTTATTACGAATAGCTAATGGAAAAGAATTTCTAGTAGAGAAAAGAAAAAAAAATCACAGTAATATAGCCGTGGAAACGGAAATTATTGAACCAGCAAAAATTGCAGTTTGTCCACTGACACCGTAACTGTTTATGGCCTGCCTACATGATAATGCAAAAGGTTATCGGAAAAAATCTTGAATATTTTTTTACTTGAAAAATATTCCAGAGAAAGTAAGACTTTCTGACGATTCCGATGAGAGAAAACTTTTTCTTTGACATTAGAAGCTCGGCGAGGATTAATGATGCTTGACTTCTGTTAATTTGAGATGCCTTCTTATAATTCAGGATGCCTTGTAACTTTTTTAGCCGTGCCTTGTCATAAAAGTGCAGGCATTCTTATGCAAGTCGGCCTCTCTTCAAAAACACAGAAATCGCCTTAAAAGTGTTCATTTATAAATGTGGTCTAGCATAAAGGGGCCTTTATGAAGGTCAGTTTCTAGCTTGTAAGAAAGGGATGTAAGTCCACTTACGCTTGGTACCATTATGCAAATAAAATTTTCACTTGCTTGAGTAATTAAAATAACAGATTAAACTCCATAGCTACAGCCCGGTATAAAGATGCTGGAAATTTCACAAAGAGGGTCCTTTCAAGTTTAGAAGTAAATCCTAGAAAAAATACCGGTACCTTCTTGAAGACATCTTTCATATTCAGGCAGGAACTTGTCTTCTAAAATCTGTTTGCACCGAAGCGTTATGAAGGTTTCCGTCTTTACGAAGAGTGGCCGACTTGTATAGAGGGTCCCTGCACATTTTTAGAACGATTTCGGGGTTATTTAATCAGTGTTTAAAGTGTAAGAACAACCTCTTTTTAAATGTTCCATCTGACAGCTTCTTTACTGGACTATCTGCTTCGTGATTTCCATAATGGAAGAGCTTTTCATTAAATTTTCAAGAGTATTGATTTAGATCCCACTTTTACTACTATCCAGAGTCTATCAAGCCTGTTGGATTTCTGTTTAGAAAGATCTCTTTTCAAGAGACCAAAGGCATAATAGTTCATAGATGAAACGTCAAGGGACTTTGCAGGAATGAAATATCTGTATCACTCTTCAATTTTTCAAGGCAGCGGTACTTTTCGAAGTATGACTTGTTGCTTTGGCTTGATAAAGTTTCACTCTTTGAAAATCATTGCGATAGAAAAATTGAATTCCTTGAATACATAGCGGATGTTAAACTTTCTCTTGGTTGTACGTTGAGTTGATTTTAACATTTTTTCTCCACTCTTCTTATTTTTAATTCTCCTTTGTAAAAGAACCGTACGATAATCATAAACCCTTTACCGAAACTTTCTTTGCATTGACAGAACCAGGTCTGAACAATTTTTTCTCTTCGTTTTATATTATAAATACACCTTTTCTATTGCAGTCATCTATGTTTCATCTAGTGTCAAGATATATCATGTACCCTGTTAAATAGTTTTCATACAGGGTTATGCAAATTGATTGTATTGAGTGACATTCCTCAGCAAAAGCTGAGAGACATTGTGCTTTTTAGCTAAGTTGTAAATCTTGGTTTATTATTTTACTTATTGTTGCTACAGGTGGATTTAACGACTTAATTAAAATTTTGATTGATTTCTGCATCGGCGGATTTTCTTCGGCGGACTACCAATGATCGGCTGCATCGGCGGACTACCAATGATCGGCTGCATCGGCGGACTACCAATGATCGGCTGCATCGGCGGACTACCAATGATTTAACTTTAGAAACATTATAAACAGAACTTACCCTTTTCAGGTATTCATTTAGAGTCTTCTACCTATGTAGATGTATTGAATGGTGATTTTTCCCTTTGCAACTAATAATGTTGCTTATTTCACACTTACGAATTTTAATACTGGGCACATCATAACGGTTTTGATTTGCAAAGTGGGAATATTTCTTCTCGGGAAGTGCAAAAACGTATCCTTCAATCCGCATCAGAACAAGCAATGTTTACATGCGACATTTTCAAAGGAAAATAAATTTGAAAATAGCAGATGATATTTTTCATTTCAAATAAAAAGCTGTCGCCAGAAATTTTTATTCCAAAACACTTGCTTTTTTATTACTTTATTTAAATCACTCTTGTGTAAATATCGTCTGTATAAGGGTGCCGGCACTTTTATGACTGGGCACCATTATAAAGTGATGGCAGCTAATTCTGTGGAGCAATGACTCATTTTCATTTAAATTTTTATGCGATTACTCATATTTAAGCGAAAATTTTGTGGCGTAAAATACAGGCAATGCTCTTGGAGTAGTTGCACAGTAAATACTACAATTTCGCGAAAAACTAGTAATTCACGATTTGCATCAAAATTTAGCTAAAATTTCATATCCTCGAATTTGCATTTGCAGTTTCGTCATAAATAAAAGAACGTTTTGATCTGCCAAATATTAATGTAAATAAATAGCATGCAATTAAATTACTATTATGTCTTACATGTATGTTAAATTCATACTTATATTTATAATTAAATTCAAAATAAACCATTCAAGTTTTGATGACGTTATTATTTCTCCTAAGGAGTAGCTATACTCTTTTGAGAATGGGCTGGATCGAACTTTCCGAAACCGACCATTTGATGGGAGGAGACCCGGGAGGTCTAGTCTGGTCCTTCTGAGAGGGAGGATTAGTTATGGGGCAGTGATGTGCAATATATAGCCTCTCATTCGACATAGGCCTCCTTGTGGCCCCACTGGTAATCAGATTCGGCTGGGCTAATTACAGAGGTAAGAAAAGAAGGAGGGTCCAACCTCGCACTACGAGTGAAGCACTGCTCCGAGGCTTCGGTCTCCAGATGGAGTGTTTCTTGTTTACATTCAGAAGCTCGCTTGACAGCTCTCTGAGAGTATTTCGACACACGAAGTTAAATACAAATCGAAAAACAGGACACTTCCGCATAAAAGAAACATTCATTGTGTGATGCAAAACAGCAGTTTGTATAAGTTCAGTGACGTTTACGCAAAAATCACATTTTGGTTTTTTTCGATAACTAACAACAGCGATTTTGTTTATGAATTTTTTGTATCAAATTCTAAGCTGTTGAACTACAAATATATAGATTTTAGCAAAAAAAAGTTATGTTAAAGAATGAAAAATATCTTACGGTACCTATCTTTCGATACCCTTGATAGATTATTCGCTATTTTTATTTTTATTATTTTTTTTATTTTTTATTTTATTTTATTTTTATTTTTATTTTATTTATTTATTTATTTATTTATTTTTGTGTGTGTGTGTGTGTGTTAGAAACGCATAGTGAACTAAGTAAAAATTAAGAAAGTTAAGCGTACAAAAATTCAAAAGACTGCAAATGCCATCCTGGGATAAAAAAGAAATAACAATCATTTCTGAGTCCCGCAGTTACTGTATTTTATTTTCGTGAATATATTTATGCTAAATACCTAAAAGTAAGTTATTGGTTCCGCCCGGGATCGAACCGGGGACCTTTTGCGTGTAAAGCAAACGTGATAACCACTACACTACGGAACCCTCAGGACAACCCTTTCTAAATATTGATCTGGCCAGTACGTATGCAGGGATTTCCCCAGTCCCCAGTCGACCCTTGGGAGAGGGAAGTGGTCATCCGAACATAGTTAGCCCCATGGAAGTAGGAAGTAAGAAGTAAGGAGGAGATGCCCTAACCGGTTTTCACCGTTCACTGCTTTGAAGCACTGGCGATCCCTTCGTGGTGACCAAAACATTCAATAACTCAACCATTAAAAAAAAAAAAAAAAAAAAAAAAAAAAAAAAAAAAAAAAGATCACTGGGTTTTGACGTGATCTGATGTAAATATTTTATAATAATGTCGTAAATATACATATAAATGTATATATTTTCTTTTTCTACAATATTTCAGTCCTAAGTATGTGAAAAGAATACATTTTTAAGCATTTCATTCTGAACGGAATTAAATCCTATACTTTTCACAGAACAATTTGCTCAGAACGGTTTAATTTGAATGAAATATTTTCACAAGTTATCGTTAATTACATTAGAAAAAAAATTGAGATAGTTCGGTTTTATTCGGTTAAGGATTACAAAAATTACGATCAAAGTTTATTGTATTATTAATATTAAAATTATGCATTATTATTTTTTTTTTTTTTTTTTGTCTATTTACAGAGCTACTTTCTAAAATACTTTCTCAAACATGACATGATTTTTTTAGCTTCTGAGGCATCTTTGACATCGAAAAATCGAAGTCAATTTATAATTAAGGATCTATTCGATCCATTTCAAATTTGAGCACCTTTTATTTTAATAGTAAAATACGTTAACTTTCCGAAAGATCCTGTGCTTTTTTCCATGTAATTAACTTTCTCAGAATATTTCTGAAAGGGAATAAAAAAAAAGATTTTTTTTAAATATTATTTAAAATTTGTTACAAAATAACTCAGTTACAGAAGAACTTAAGGGAATAATTTTTTATGAGATTTTTTTTTTTACTCTTAATTTTAACAATACATATTCTAAAACTCTTCTTTATTCCTTAAGTACGCATCTCATAGAATTTGCTTTACAATACCTTTTAACAGATTGCTTTCCAGTACGAACAATTCTCGCTTAAATAGTTTTATAAACGTATTTGTCAACAGCATTTCAATTTATGTTTATAATTTAATGTTAAGGTTATTATATATTTAGATAATATTTATAATCATTATAAATTTAGATACATTTGATAATTAGATTTCTTAACAGTAACTTTCACAGGAGTTTATAAATGAATAAATCCTTCATCAAATACATTTATAAATAATTTAATAAATACTTACATATTTTGTTAAAGGCAGATACATGCTTTTAGCAAGTATATGCGTAAATGAAAGTATATGCGTAATGAAATGCAAGTATATGCGTAATGAAAAATATGAAATATGCACCAGTACATATTTCATATTTTTCATTTTCGGCAAATCTTTAATGTCTGTGCATTCACTATATTTTTGAGTAAAATAATTTACAATAATTTATCATATACCCGAAATTTTTACATAAGAAATATGTATATATATAATTTGAATGAAAATTACATTCATTATTTTTAACACTCATCAAAGGTCAGTTTTTCTTCGAAATTCCTCTTCGATAGCATTTCCCCCTTTAGGCAGAAAGCCCTTGCAAGCCTTACTCTATTTAATAAAAACTTAACCTGACCCATGTGCCTAATTACAAGTATTTTAACATGCATACTTTATATTTACATTTAGCCATCAAATTTCAAACTTTTGATTTAAAACACGTTTTAGGATACATTCATTATCAGATTCAAATTTTCTAGTAAATATATCTTGGCAGAGTACTCAATAACTCTTTTAGCCATTTCACCCAGTTTAATAATTCTCTGATAATATAAAATAAATAATAACTCTTCATTTCCCATTTAAACATTAACCGCATTGTCATTATATCGCAATGATTGCCTTACTCTGTATAGTATTGCTTCATTCGTCGAATTCGCAAATGTATCCGTCTTCTGTTCCAGGCATTTGTGTAAAACTGTACATAATTTTACACAAATGTATGGAAAAGTTAACTTATTGGCATATCTGTGTGTATATTTATTAATTTTGACGAGGATTGAAGCATTTGGTTTTAGTTTTATTTTTTAATTAACCCAAATAAGTAAAAAGTGTAAACAATAAAATATAATTTCTCAGTTATATAAAAATTAAACGATGAGTTTAAAATTAACAGCTATAAAGCCTCTGCTCTAAAAATTTTTAATAAGTACATGTTACAACAATATGTGGATGACAAAAAAATTTATTTTATTTAAAACATTTTGGCGTTTGGAACATAAAATATAAGGAGCGAATACTCTATCAAGGAATTGAAAGATGTATACTGTTTTAAATGTTCCTTAAGGTATTTTTCATTCTTTTGCTAAAATCTATATTTTTGTAGTTCAACAGCTTAGAATTTGATGAAACAAATTCATAATCAAAATCGCTATTGTTTGCTATCGAAAAATAACCGATATGTGATTTTTGTTAAATGTCAGTAAACTATACAAATTGCTATTATCCATCACACAATGAATGTTTCTTTTATGAGGAAGTGTCCCGTTTTTCGATTCGCATAGAACTGTCGTGTGTCGAAATACTATCAAAACTCTGTCAAAGGAGCTTCTGAATGCAAACAAAAAACACCGCATCTGGAGGCCGAAGGCTCGGAGCAGTGCTTCACTTGTAATGCGGAGTTGGCCTCTCCTTCCTTTCTTACCTCCATCGTCACCACCGGAGGACGGTCGATGCCAAACTTAGTTCTTTGTGCTTTTGCGGTGGATGCGTAACCGTTCACTGCTGACTTGTATTTCAAATTCCACACTTTGCGAAATTAAAATCCTTTTTTTGTGAATCAAAAATCCTGGGTTGACCAGGAAGGTTATGCTTCCCTGGATCTACTTTAGGAATTGGAGGCGTTTAACTCAATTAATTCAGCCAATAGAGCTTGTCAAGTCTGGGTGCCCTCTTTCTTCTGGTGAACTGAACTCCTTATATGAGATCCAAGATTTCCTTTCGATGGACAGTATTTCGGTACGACGTTTTACATACATAACAAGCACCATTGTGTATAAAACAAGAGCTCAAGAACTCGTAAAATTATAATTTGTTTAAGTTTAGGTTTGCTACAGATAATTAGCTGTTATTAAATCTTTTACCTCCTACAAATTTTCTTGGAGATTAAAATTTTTACAAGTGTGAATACAAAAATTCATTTAAGCAAAGGGAGATTAAATAAGTGTAGTTTAATTGGTAATTAGATTCAACCTCACAAACATTACAGCCGCATTTGCAATTAAATCTCACATTTCACAGTTTAATGTAAACAACTGCGTAATAAATGTAAAATTTGATTAGTTATTTGAAATTAGCAAGCTGAAATATGTTAGTTTAACATAACAGATTTTAATAATTCTAGAATTTAGTGTGAGAAGACAGATGTACGCTCTTCCGGCTTCTAATCACAAGTTTTCCATTTGCAGGTTGAGCTTGTTAATCACTTGCACTATAAATGAATTTATTATGGCAAAGCACACTAGGGCTATCTGCCTAAGAACACGGATGCCTTCTTGGATTATTTTCACCCTACAGAAAGATGCACGGAAAAATAACTCCTTATAAATATTTGTCAATTATATACTGCATCTATTACAAAACCAATTTCTTCGCCTAATAAGAGATGTAGTTAAAATCCAGAACGGCTATGGAAGTGTTAACCAATATTTCTCCTGTCATGCATGACATTCGTATAAATGCTGCAGTTTTGTTTCAAAAACTTTGCAGGCTCCCAAATAATAAATATTGGAGGAACTGCAATTTTTACAATGATATAAATTTAAAGACACAAGGGGACATCAAGTTCAATCAAATTGGTTATCAGTTAGGAGAAGACTTAGATCATGTTCGAGAAATGAGTGTAATGACTGTACCTTTGGTTCCTCTGGATTACGGTGACTTCTGCGTACATCTTGACGAGAAAATTGATAAGAGTGAGATGGCCACTGCCTAGATGAGAGCCATTACTTATGAAACTATTAAGAAAAGATTTTGGACCCATGTTTATACTGACGGATCCATGACTGAGCGGGGTACTGGAGCTGGTGCAGGAATCTATTGCACCCATTTTGCATCCTATAAGGCAATGGGAGGAAATGCTACCAATTTTGATGGTGAAGTTGGGGTTCTATTTATTGGTCTGAATCAATTAAGCGTTAAGAAATACAGGGAGGAGATGCTACCAATTCTGATGGTGAAGTTGAGGCTATATTTATTGTTCTGAATCAATTAAGCGCTAAGAAATACAATTTCCCTCGAGCTGTTATTTTGTCCGAGGAAAGTAGCTTTCCAGACTATCTCTAACAATAAATTTTGCACTTCCGAACAAGTATAGGAAGATTTTCAACACTCTGGCCGACTCATTTGTCTTGCAGTGGATTCCAGCTCAATGTGGCATCGAGGAAAATGAAACAGCCGACTTCCTAACAAAGACAGGAACGACTATTTTGCAAAATACTAATAACCATATGACTTTTAATTCTACAAAACTCCTAATTAAATTAGAATTTAAGAGGAGGTTGGTTTCCTACCTATCACATGAAGCAAAGGAAAAGGCCTGGGAGTGTCTCCCTATTTCTAAGACAGTTATTCCAGACTTTCCTCGTCCTGTCGCTATGGCGTTAATTCATCTTTTAACTAGGCACGATTGTCTGAATGCCCATCTTTTTAAAATTCTTGCCATCTTTTAAAATTCAACTCTTCTGCTAGTAATCTGTAACTTTGGACAGCCCATAGATAAGGAGCATATTGACGAATGCACTGCACTATTAGCTTTTAATTCTATTGTTCTTAAGTATTGTTTAGTATTCGGAAGCCAGATCAAAGCTAATGGCTTAGTGGCCGAGTGTCTGGCGCTTGTATAAATAAAATAAATATAGTCCATCTAATTTCACTCATCGATGTAATAAAGAATTTGAATATACAGATTTCATATAGCTCTTCAATCTAACTTTATGAATGAAATTTTGAGTCAATTTTCAGGCTCGTGTTTTTAAATTTAGGATAAAGAATTATTTTTTGTTCTCATAATAAATTCATGAAATATTTCAGCCAGTTCTAGTTGTAACGTATAGAGTTACTTCATTTTTATTCATAAGAACTTCCGTTTTTCTATTGTTCTTGATTCTTGGAAGTAAGTATGTGTGACATCCGATACCAAGCCATAAATAATAAAGGAATAGCAGCAAGTGCGGTTTTCCATTGGATATCAAAATAAAATAAAATAAAAAATAAAGAAAGAAAAGTAAAGAATCTGAAAGCTTTCAGATTTTATATTACAAACAAAGGGGCTTTTTTTTTTTTAACATTTTGTGTGTTACCTTAAGTATCATGTTCATCACATTTAAACCATATAAAATTCAATCCAACAGTAATATTACAAAATATTAAAACATAGTACATCTTTAGAATTCCCAACAGACAATCTCGGGTGTTGGGGATAAAAATGTTCTATGTCGTACAGTGTTGCCACTGCACGCGTTGTAATCGCAGTTTTTTTAAAAAAAATTTGTTCAAGTTTTACAAAATGTGAAATAGACAATAAAACAAATTCGAAATTCAAAATTCGGGCTTCCACTTGCCCATGTCCTAGTTGACATGTACATTATTCAAAATTTGATGCCTTTAGGTACCGTTATTTTTTCACAATGCGAGAAACATACATACATTCATGCAGATTCTTCATTATTTAATTTCTTTAAATATAATGCAGTGTTCTAATATTTGGTGGCAACAATATGAAAAGTGAAAAGGACATTTATAGTGAACCGACGCAAAATGCTGTTTCAAGACTAATAGCCCTTCTGGGTTAGCACCCCTTTTGGCTTTAAAAAAAAAGAATCTATTTATCTATTAGTAGTGGAAACCGCTTTGTAGGTAAGGACCGTTTTCACCTCAAGTCACACTGATACTTCAAAAATTATATTTGTATTCAGTGTAGGTAGAAAATCGTGCTTCTCCTTTTCCTAGAACGTAATTTTATTTCAAAATCAATAAGAGAAACCCAAAATTTTTGTCATGGCAAGGAGTATAAGATTGCGTGTGTTGATGATATGATTCTTGAGCACCATATAGGTGAGAGTACGACTTTGTCCATTCTCTCTCCAGCTTTGATGGACAATTGTCAGGGAGACAGTTGCGAGCGTCTCCCACTCCTGTTTCTTTACTGCCAAGCCGATCGAGAGAATTTTCGGCTCGCTGCATGTTTGAAGTGTGTCTATGCCTCACAGACACTATGCACTTACCTCCGAATCCATACTTACTCCAGCATCCCCAGGCCGGCCAGTAATCCGACTGGGCAGTCTCAGGGATCCCTGATAATCAGCTTCACCAACCAGTACCCTGTCTGGGCGGCCTTATTATGTCACTTATGTCAAATGAATAAATGCAGGAGTTGGCTGGGGACGCCTAATTTTAAATAGACTTACCTGACCCCCCTGTTTGATTGTGATTACTCCAGTTTAAAGATTTAAAGGTACTAGTGTCTTGTCCTAGCCAATTTGCCATTTTGACCCAATTATTTATTAACAATTAAAAAATGTCAACTATCATTGTGTAGAGTTCACCACTTTGGAATTCTAAGTTAATGTTGGAAGTGAGGAGTCTAAGAACTGATAAGCGAATAATCGCTAGAGTTCGGTGACAAGAAACAACAAGATAGAAGGGTAAATAACCCTTTATTATTCCAATAAGATTTAACAAAACTCCGCCTGGGAGTATACAAGCAAAGCCCGCACTTTAGCTTGAACTTAAAAGACTAAGAATTAAACTAAAACTAAGATTAACTAAAAGAAGTATAGCCGAAGCTATCAAGGTTCAATTAGAGTTGGCCCCTTAACTTATTTTACTACGAAGCTTTAGCAAGGCCCTGAGTACGGCCGAGCGTAATAACAGCTTTGAGAGAGAGAGCGGCCAAAAAGGCAGACGCGCGTAAATCAGAAACTCTGATTCTCTCTGACTCAGTAAGTAACTTTGTGGTTTAAATACCGCTCCTCCTCATTAAATATTCAGCAAATTCCAAAACTACGTTCTGGCCGGAAGTAGTAAGTTGAAGTTAAGAATTTGACAGGAAAGGAACTTTAACTTGAAATTTAACTGTTAATAAAATTAACATAATCCTTACAATTGTTTTTAACAACGAATATCATAAAATCAAAATGCAGATCTCGACTTAGTTGAACAATTTGATAATTGATTACGAGCAGGATTATCATAATACTCTCCTTATTATGAATCAATGGCCTATGAAAGACAATGCCAAATATCACATTGACTATACGAGTTACATTTCTGCAAAGAAATCTTTCAGCAAAAATATATAAACCAAAGAATTTGCAAATTTTTATCTGTACTTTTTAGTAATCATTTACAGATAAGAATAAAATTAATAATTTTATGTCTTGAAATTACATTTTTGGAATATTTTTTTATATTATGCATACTACTTATCATGTCAACCTTGAACCTACTAATCATATCAATTTATCTTGAAAGAATAAATGTGCACGTGACCCCACCAATATTCTAGAATTCTAAAGTACAAAAAGTTTGGGGATCTCTGATTAATTATTTGAAAAAGAAAGAAAAACGACTGAAGTATTTGAGAGCCGAGATGGATGACACTATCATTTTATGATATGTAAATATACATACATTGTTAGAAGTTACCGAGTCTGAAAGCGTGAGAGGACATATGTGCTTTTGGTCCGGATTCGAACCACGGATCTTCCTATTTGCTATCGGATACCTTAACTACTTGGACACGTTAACACGCGCGTGATTGTAATTACACACGAAAAAATACTCATTTTAAAATATTTTATCATTTTATTAGCCCGAAGTGGCGTTAGCCCAGAAGGGCTATTAGTTTCGAAACGGCATTTTCCGTCGGATCACTAATAGCGTTGAATCACTTTTCATATTGTTGCCACCAAATATTATTGCCCTGTATTATATTTAAAGAAAAAAAATAAATGAAGAATCTGTATTATGTGTGTACGTTTCTAGCATTGTGAAAAAACAAAGATACCTAGATTCATAAAATTTTGAATAACATAGTCCTTTACAACTGCATGGGCATCTGGAAACCCGAACTTTGAATTTTGAATTAGTAATTTTATTATCTATTTTATATTTTGTAAAACTTTAAAGAAATTTCGATTAAAAAACTCAATTATTTCAAAGCGAGGAATGGCAACAGTGTACGGAACAAGACATTTTTATCTCCAGTCTGCCTATTTAAAATTTTAAAGATTTCTGTTTTAAATATTTTTAGCCCAAATGCTCTCGAAACGTGTATCTAAAAAAAAAAAAAAAAAAAAAAAAAAAAAAAAAAAAAAAAAAACTAAATTTATTTTTATAATTTTAATGTTGAGAGTGGAAAAAGAATGAAAACTGGATTTAAAATTTGCTACAGATTGGCTATGATTAGGATAAAGATAAGTAGCTTCATATGTTTTTCGAAATAAAGAATTTTATTAGTTCGAATTTAAGCATTAAAATTCTTTCTTATAAGGTTCTTATATCATTTAATTAAAAAATAATTAAAAAAAACAGCTTTTTTAAGTTGATATAAAAAAAAAAAAAGAAAAAATAGGTCTTATACATTGATCTTATGCTTCTAATCTTTATTTATTACGAACGGGATTTTAACACTAATCGAAAATAATAATATCACTTTGAAGGGTATAACAAGAAAATAATTAAAGAAAAACTTTATTATAAATCACACTTCTTTGGGGGATACAAAGTGCTAATTTTAAAACTGCAGATAGTCAACATGCGATGCTAAAATATGCATAATAAAGAGTTAACCTTGAAACGCTTTTGAAGCGAATTAATTACATGAACATTTCGTGCAAAGATAATGCTTTCACCTTTATGAGTGCACGAAGTTGTACATCGAACATGAGGTCAAATGAAAACAAGTTTCCACCGATAACTCCTATTCAAACGAGACAGAAGGATTCAAGTTTTTTATTCTTCAGTTGTTACGTGTGTTCATTTATTTGCTTACCTAAAGTTATCGCAGAGCGTGTTTATCAACTGCCTTGTTATGATTACGAAAATGTGAGGGCATTTCATTTGGGATAATAACACTGTAACTTTACAATTGTGTTAAATATCAAAAGAAAAATTCTCTACGGCGTACGAATATATGATGTTTAAAACACCGTTGATTAATTACAAAAATGCTGCAAATGTTGATAGAAATTTTCAGTTGGATATATTGTAAATTTAATACGTTTTAAACTATGTTAATTAGATAATTCTTTAGAAAATACTAATTTAAATAAGAAGTACATTTATGTATAAAACCTCTAAGCACTTTTAGGCAATTAAAAAAATATAGATATGGAAAAGTTACAATAAAAAGAAATATAGATATGGAAGTCTGAGAATTCTAATTCCTCTCGGGATGTCTGAGAATGTCGTTTACAAACTCAGCACCCATTCTTAGAACATTTCGGAATATCACATTTCGAAATAACTTCCCAAACATATCTTCTCGAATATTTATTGTCACATTAATTATATACCAGGCCAGCTTGGTTAAGTCTCTTTCAAAAGTGTATGGAATATTGTGAGGGTTTTAATTCCTACATAATGTATTCTTAGGACATCATGGAATATCCCCCTGACCTCCTAAAAATTCACCAGAGGGCTTAACCTCACATCCAATACAGCAGCGGCCGCCCACGGGCAAGTTAAAATTGGTCAACTTTCTTTACAGAAAAAATCATTTCGCCGCACTTAAATTTAGCTGGGCACTATCTTGTCCCATCCCGCTAAATAAAATCCCAGTATACCCCCACGACATTTTTGCATTCGTTATTTCCATAGCATACGGGATGCTGTGAAGATTTAAAATCCCATTTACCGCATCCTTAGGACTTCCCGGAATATCATTTAAATCTCCTAAATCCATCCTCTCGAGTGTTTAATGTCACATCACCAGTATATGGCCAGGACACCTTTTATTGATTCTTCGACAGCGTACGAGATGTGCAGATCTTAAATCCCACCAACTTCATCCTCTACACATCCCGAAATAACATTTTGATGTCTTAAATACATACGCCTGGGCCCTTAATGCCAGATTCCAATAACTTTCCAGGGCTTCCTTGTTAGGTCCCTTCCATAGCCTATGAGACGTTGCGAAGAATCCCGATTCTACCTCTCACATCCTCAGGACATCCCAGAACATCATTTTAATCTCCTAAATACATCCTCCCTAGTTTTTCATGCTGTATCCCAATATATCCCTTTCTTTTGGTCTCCTCAGCATGTGCTATAAGGTTTTGATGTCTTAAAATATGTGCAGGAAAGTTTTGATATCTTACTTTCCCCCTTCTTTATATACCCTAAGGTTCATATTTTTACGCATGTGAAAAGGCATCAGTTAGGGATTCATCTATTTTTGAAGCACAATTAATAAAAAAAAGGGTTAAATCTTGTTCTGCATGACTCTTGTGAAATCATGAGTATGATAAATAACCTGATAGCGTAATACTTCGTAATGTAACAGCCAAAAAAAAAAGTGAAACAACTACGCTAAAGACGTTTTTATAATGCCAAAATTATATGTCACTTTTTTAGCACTGAAAAATATCGGGTCACTCAAGATAAACGGGTTACAGGCGGAAGCATCGCTGTCGAAAACGTCATCCCGATGTTTCAGAGCTGCGATGCTTTCTCCTGGCTTTCCTTTCCCTCACGATGTTTTGTATGACGATGTTTTCGTATTGCGTTGTTTCCTCAGCGACGTTTTCCTCTGCGATATTTTCGCAGACACAAGATAAGTCTAACCCAACGCAAGTGAAATCTCACATATTCAGTACGATTTACCTTGGACCACTTTACATAATATTGCCTTGCATTGAATGCGTTCTCCACTTGCTTCGGGTTCGGACTGTTTAGGACCATCCTATATCATTCCGATCAGTTTGCTACTTTGATTAATAAAGTACACGCAAACCTATTGTGCCCTATTATCAGTTGTACCATTATCTTACAAAGGCTATTGGTTTCAAATTAAGACCTTGTAAGGTCTCGTTTATTTCTTTAACCAGTTATTTTATGTTAATTCGCTTTCCTGTCCTCCTCATTTCCATTTTCCTTCCAGAATGTAAATTTCTAGCTCGCGTGATTTTCAAATGAGGTAGAAAGCAGATAGTATTTAAAGGAAGGTTTTAGAGCGTAGAATCAGAGCGTGTTCCGTCTGCTGAAGGCCATGTCGCTGATTTGTATTCTTCTGAGAGTAGTATTCTGCGGCGCTACGTTATATCTCGGCATTAGGCTTGTCATGCTGACATTTAGGTCAGAGCTAACTTGCGCATTACTTTAATTGTGTAGCCGTTAGCTAACGTTAGTTAATTTAGTCAAGTTTTAGCTTCTAGTATTCTTAGCGAGCATAAACTAACTAGACGTCAATAGACTGAGTAAGGTATTAATTACCCTTCAGTATGACAAAGTCTAGAGAAAGGGTATAAGGAACCCTTTATTAACGCAATATATTCACAGATGATCTTGCTTACAAAAAGGCAACTCTTTTGTCTTAACTCGAAAAGTAACAATAAACTAAAAATATAATAGAATTAAGTTAGTCTGACGGCTTTTCCCAGGTCACTTAACGCGCAGATAGGCTCTGACTCGTAAAAGTCAGCGTAAACAAGCCGAATGGCTAGAAGTGCTTAACGCCACAGAAATCTAATTGCTAATAAATCAAAGATATCAACGTGGCTTGAGGTAGTCAGAATACGGCAGAATCTTTCCTTCTCTCTCTCTAAATTTACCTTCCAAAACTTTCCCTTAAATACAAACTTCTTTCTACCTCATTAGAATACATGCGTGCTACCTCATTTACATTCTAGCAAGAAAGCGTGGATTGAAAGCAAGAGTAATAAGAAAGCTGCTTCAAAATAAAATTAACTGTTAACTAACTTAAATAAAGCCCTACGAAGTCAAATTTTTTATCTTTGCTTTAAGCCATAACTGCTTGCTATATTGTGTAAGCAAGAGTGGGGCCTTCTGTTTACTTTTATTTGAGTCATATAAAAGGGTACTTTACATCCTTTTCCCCGTCTCTGTGGTACTTTACAAGACATAGTGATAATTCACTTCTAAGTCTTCATATACTTCGTACATTTTACGCTTCCAAAAAACACAAGACGTTATAACCTGATCTTCATAAAAATGCCCGTATTTTTTGCAATGGAGTTTTCCGGCATAAGACATCCAGTATAATAATGAAAACTACTATTTCAAGTTAAAAACTATCTTCGTGCAATTACAGTAACTCTAATACCGGAGCACCATTGTGTAGGCTTTCGAAACAAAACACACAAAAGCTAATTCCGCGTCATACGCTGAGAAGAGGTCATCAGATATATCAAGCACATGTAGCTGTCAACAGGAACTCTGACAACATAATGCTGTCAAAAGAAACATTCAAACCATATATTTGCTTTTCTGCAGCTGCTGTCGGCTTAGAATTCATGTTAATGGGTCATAATGTCCCAGTAAACAATCATCTGAAGATCTGAAGGTATAAATGTGCGGCAAATAAAAAAGGATTTACCGCTAGGTTTGGTTATTAGGATCGTCAGATCTTACTGTATTTCAACCTGTGTGGAAATATATTTATAATTATTCACATAACTCTTGCAAACATTTAGTAAAAGCTTTAAAGAGTTCTAATATTGCTCCAACTCAATGAAATTTCGAAGCGGCATTTTTGTACTAGTGGCAACAATGCAATTCTTTCCTCCTTTTTAAATAATCTCTGAGAGTATAAATGCTTTATGCAGTGTGAAGTTATTTCAGATCTGTTCCGTTGCAAGACAACACGCGTCATACGATTTTCTCCGGAAAGATATGTCAATTAACCTCCAGTGAGAAAATATACTTTCATCATTAGCTCTTTCTGATTTAACTAATTTTTTTTTCTGTTCGTAAGAAATATATCTCTTACGTTAATTAAGAATGAAATACTTTAAAAGTTTTTTGTTAGTTGACAGCACAGCAGAAATTCTTTTAAATGGATCTGAATTAACCGAGACCTCCGTGAACCAGGCCAGGAATCAGTTTAAAAAAATCGCTGGTAAAATATAAAACATATTAGAAAAAAGTGCAGGAAAAATCAGTAACATTCACGAATGTTCTTTTCAGTGATTGATTTTTTTTTCACCTTTCTCATTAATGATGGATCATATAACAACCTTCCCATTGTACATTACTGTAAAAGATGTAGTTTACATGTTTTAAATATGAAAACAACACTAACTGGTAATTAATTCATAGACACGTTTCGGAGGATAAAGGAATGCGAAGACGTTGCTTAAAATGACGTTTACTAATGGATAAATATAGATAACAAAGAACCAAGTTTTGAGGTTTTTGAGTGATGAAAAATATCACTCGTGTCATAAATATCTAGAACACAAAAACCACTGATGTGAGTAATGATTAGTTTGGTTTTGGGTTATTTAATTAAGACAAAGTCCACGTTATTTGCTGAAGGAGAGGGATGCCTTCGTGGAGGACAGTTTTACAACAACTGGCTCGTATTCACGTTACACACGGGGAAACGATAGAAACGCCAGTGCAACCAACCTTTTTGGCTGAAATCGAAACCAGGGTACCAGTATTCAGCGATTTTGTCGCTCGGACGCTGATGGGAGGTGTAAGTAATGCTAACCTGACGGTGAAAAGGAAATTAATCTGTGTGAAAATTTAGCCACAAAAAAGTTTTGGCTTACCTTCATTATAGTGAAGCACATAAAAGCTGTCTAGTAAAGGGAAGGCTTTCATAGAGGATATTTTAAGGATCTCATTACTCTCTTATTCTCATTACAAATCTGGAAAACCATGGAAATTTCCATCCAACTAACAGGTTCTTCAAAATTTGGATCAATCTCATTCTATCACTATTTATCACGAATTCCCCCCTGTCTGATCTACCACTGTTTACCACTCGGTCATCTGCCATTAGTAGATGATGAAACCTTGAACAGAGGTCTTTAAAATTTGGAGCAGTGTACAGACACCTCTTCGATGGTTATGTTACTTAAATCTTACTTACAACAACTTTCTTACACCTTACTTACTTACTATTTACAACTTACAACATACATAACTAACTAACTAAACTTTATACCCAACCCGTGAGCTAAATCACACTTTGGGGACTGATACAAAGCATCAGTCAGTGTCACTCTAAGATGACGATTTTACACTCCTGCTGGGCCCAGGGATCCCACAACCTCGAGACACCAATAATTTTAAGGCTCCCTCTTTCCCACCGCTACACATGGGCCAGTCAGAACCACCGTCCCGGCCAGATCAAGGCCATCTTGATGGAGACTAAGGCCATCTTGATCTCCCATCAAAATGGCCTTGGCCAGACCGAGACCACGGTGGGGTGGGCATGAGAACTTGGAGCGATGACTGGCCGTTCATTATGGCTACCTGCCAGCACTACACGGGATGACCCTCTCCTTAGGCTTTACATGGAATACCAAGGACAGCAGTGACCAGACTCTCAATGGTCCAGTTTGCTATTTGGCTACCAATACCCTGGCGGATGACTACTTACGCCTCCCAGCCCATGAAGAGTGAGTATAGACCCACCCCGTGGACCATCGGGAATCGCCAAGTTCATAAATTTTATACCCCCGTGGCCGAGACTGCCCAAGTACAAATCCTAGCCAGTACTACGTCGACCCCCGGGAGGACAGCACACATAAAAGCTATCTATCTAAGGGAATGCGTATCTTCATGAAAGGCTTCAAACCCAGGATGAACTACTAGTATCCAGCATTCTTTAACCGTTCAGGACTCCTTTTATATACCTTTAGTTGATTAAAAACTGGCATGATCATACAGCGATTTATAGAGTTACTACTAAGTCCTTGATTCTCTTACCAATCAAATAATGTTTTAAATGAAAAATGACCAACTTATCTAACCTGTCTCTCCAGCTTTGAATCCTTTGTTTACTGTCCCCAATGATTCGTTTTAAATAACTTTTAGCCCAAATGGGCAATTTTCCCAGAAGAGTTATTAATTTCGTTTTGGCATTTTGCATCGTCCACTATAAAACGGCGTTTCACTTTTCAAATTGTTGCCACCAAAACTTATCGCCCTGTGTTATATTTAAAGAAATTAAATAATGAAGAATCTAGATAAATATATGTATGTTTCTCGCATTGTGATAAAACAACTGTACCTAGACCCATCAAATTTGAATAACGCAATCTTATACCGAATATGGGCATCTGGAAGCTCAGATTTGGAATTTGTTTTATCATCTGCTTCAAGTTTTGTAAAACTTTAACAAAATTTTGTTTAGTAAACGCAACGATTTCAATGCATGCAACGGCAACACTGAACGAAAAATAAATAAATAAATAAATATTTTTATCTCCAGAGTGGGAGACTGTATATCAGAAATCCTAAAGATATGCTCTTTTTAAATATTTTGTTGTATTGCTGTTGAGTTGAATTTTATGGTTTAAAAGCGAAGAACATGACATTTAATAAATGAAGGTAACACTCAAAACGTTAGAAAAACGCTCCTTCCGGCGTAATATGAAATCCGATAGCTTTCATTATTTCAGAAAAATTTTTTGTTATTGTATTAATATTGATGGTAACTCGTAGAGCTCACGGAGAGAATTAAATGTTTTGTCTGTTCAATGGTTGTTGAATCTCTCAGATTGTTTTCGATTACTCTGATTTTTAAAAACATTACTTGTAAGTGTAAACTTTGATCGGCTGAGAACATTCACTCCTCATATATATATTTCTCTTCACTCTTCTTTTTTTATTTGCCTTTCTGAATCACATTAATCAAGATGTTGGTGTCATTTTTAACCCTGGAAGTAAGACCTAAAGCGAATAAAGTTGGTCACACATGCGTCAAAGCTCATCCATCTCATAATATTTTAAAACTAACATCAAAACACTTCGCAAAATGAAAAGCATAAAATTAGATCGTAATAATAAGGATTATAACATCCTACTATGATTGTATCGCTGGAGCCTTAAAATTCAGAATTTTAAATATATGTGCCTGTTTTCGAAAATGAAAATTTTAAAACTAAGGATTCCATTTCAAATTGTTTTACAAATCGCTGCCATTCACAACTTCAAAACAAAGAATATTTAAGCTAAATATTTTGATATTTTCCACAGTTTTCAGATATTGAGTTAGAACTTTTGTATATTAAGAGTTCGCATAATCTTTGTGTATAAACATTCTAGAAGATAAAAAAAAAAAAAAAAAAAAAAAAAAAAAAAGAACCAAAAATTGAGAACCTTTTATTGCAACTCCAAGAAGCAACAGGTATAAGGTATTTTCTCCCTCCTTTCATTCCGCCTTCCTGGTGTAACGGTAGCACACTCGGCGTGTATTCGAGACGTCCAGGGTTCGAGTCCCGGCGAAGGCACTGCTCATTTTTCACGTCTTATTGCTTCAAAAATTCCTAATGACTTTACAGTGGCGCCCGAACTAAACGGTGGTGGATGCTGATTCTTGACCACCGGGATTTGGCGACTGGATCCCCTCATTCTCAGTCACTTTTTAAAAGGGGGAGTATATAAGGAATTTTTTCCCTCCTTTCTGCATGCGTTCGGGGTGTAACGGTAGCACACTCGGTGTGAATTCGAGAGGTTTAAGTTTCGAGTTCCGTGGAAGGTGTTGCTCATTTTTCACGTTTTCCTGCTTCAAAAAATCCTTGTGACTCTGCACAACTTTTGCAGGTGAAGATATCGGAGCAAATAAATCCGGATACTTCATCATGTGGGTACTTTCATCAGTTTTCGTCCCATGTATAAATTAGTATAACGATGATAAATAAAATGCATAGCAAACACTTAACTCTGGCCCACCAGCGGCCGAGCGGTAAAAGCCGCTGAACACTAGTAGTTCGGTTCGGGGTTCGAATCCCTCCGAACGGGCTGGCTGCATGGGCGTTTTCGTGGTTTTCCCCACGTGTAACGTAGATACGAGTCAGTTTCCCTTAAAAAGATCACCACGGGGCATCCCTCCCTTTTCGTGTAGTGCCTAAGGGCGCAGCACGTAATAAGTAGTTAAAAAAAAAAACCACTTAACATTTTGTAAATGTTAACATTTATTACTCTTTACTGTTTTTGTTTTTGATATATGATAGGATTGTCACATAAAAAAGTAACGGACATTTAATTGTCTTATACAAATGTCTGCAAGAAAACTGGCGAAATTTCGCAATTTACTGAAATTTTGATGGAATTTGTTTATTCCACTTTTTTCATGATTATTTTTCACGAGAAACAAAAACATCATGAATGGATTATTTATTCAAGTGAAGGAAACAAATTTTGCCTAATGATAAAACAGTTTCTTAAAATGTCAATAATAATTTGCACTTATTTTTAGAATTTCAGATAAACTTGATCGAAGAAAAACTGGCATAATTTAAAATTTAGTCTCTATTAATCGAGTTCGATTATCCGAGGTTGTTACCATCCCTATTATCTCGAATAATCCAGCTTTTACTATAGTACAAACAAGAGCACTATTATAAGACAAAAAAGCAACACATTTTCTCTTCATAAAGACTTCACAAAGGCATCCCTCCTAATGCAGATAGTCTCATGCTCTTCACAATGTAACAGCAGGATACACAAATAACTATGTAACTACATGTGCATAAATTTACAATAAAAACGTATATCAGTATAACAAAAACAAAAAATCTGGAAGTTTTCAGATTTTTCAATTACGTCCAAAGGGGCGTTTGTTTAACGTTTTGTGTGTTACCTTTATTTATTAAATATCATGTTCTTTGCACTTAAACCATAAAATTCAGTTCAATAGCAATGTCGCAAAATAATTTTAAAATGAGCCTATCTTTAGAATTTCCTATACACAGTTCCGCGCGCTGGAGATAACAAGGTTTTTTTTTTTTTTTCGCCTTTTCCCCGTAGAGTTTTGCCATTGCTCACTTTGAAATCATTGAGTTTGTTACTCAAAAATTCGTTAAAGTTTTACAAAATATGAAATCGATACTAAAACAAATTCCAAATTTCAAATTTGGTCTTCTACATGCCCATATTCGTAGGAGGATTACGTCATTCAAAATTCGATGGCTCCTATGGACCGTTGTTTTATCACAATGCGAGAAATATACATGCATTTAATGCAGATTTTTCATTATTTAATTTCTTCAAATATAATGCAAGACTGTAACATTTGGTGGCAACAGTTTGAAAAGGGAAACGGACATTTATAGTGATTCAACGCAAAATCGCAAAACGAAAACAATAGTCCTTCAGGGACATAGCCCCTTTGAACTAAAACAAAACAAACAAAAAAAAAAAAAAAAAAAAAAAAAACTCCAGCGCGCGAGACTGTGTATCGGAAATTACTCCATATAAGTCGTTTAAGTCGACTGATAAATCCAAAAAATCGATCACGAAATCAAACCTGGACTTAATGTACAATTAAAAATAAATCATATGCTTATGTTGTTATTGTTGTGACTAATCTCGTTTGTCTAATGTCAGAGCAACCCCACAAAATTCATCGTGACAAGAAAGCCAGACTGGCTTTAATGTTGGCAAGAGTCTTGGGTGCTATAGGTGACAGTACGACTTTGTTCAGTTAAACCCCCAGTTTTGAAGGAGAGCACCTCGGGGTGATGGGTCAGAGTGTCTCCCACTCCTCTGACCCTACCAACAACCTCTCGAGAAGACTCAAGGCTCGCTGTATATCTAGAATGCCTCCATATCGCATATACATGATATCTTTGCAAAAAATCCATTCCTTCTCCGGGATTCGAGCCCGAGTCCTTCGGTACTGCAGTCAGAGTCACTAACCGCTATCCTGTTTGGGCGGCATATGTCCATGTAAACTATTTATACATACCATCTTGTATGAGCTTATATGAGTGTACTAAAAATTAATTTTTGTCGAATTTTAGTTAGAAGCTCATAGATTTGTAGGATTTTGTGTTATTTAACATTGCTGTCTTATTATTTTGCGCATTATTGCTTCTATTTTCGTTAACTCTCAGCAGGACAAAAAGTTGTTAATATAAGTGCCGAGTTCGTGAGTTCGAGACAGAGCTTCTGGCATTTACCATTTGCAGTTATTCTGCGGATTATTGACTTTAGCGTTGATAGCCGCAATTGCTTCGGAAAATATCCGTGACCAAACCAAAATTTAAGTAAGCATACTTAATCGAGAGAGAGTATTTAATATTTTAGTTTAACTGGAACTTATGTTTTCCTCAAGTAACAGAGATTCCATTCTCTGTTATGAAACAGACATTCCATTCTGTTATTCAGAATCTACCATATAAGTTAGTATTTATTACTCGAGCTACTCTAGAATCTTAATCATCCTTGAGAAATTGCTCTAGGTTAACCGTGCTTGTGGCAATGAAAACTTAACAGTACGTTCGATTTCGAAAACAACTTTCTTATTCTTCAATATGCAATACTTCTAAAGTCTATACGAAGTTTCTCATTTTCGTACATCTGCATGATTCCGTCACAAAGCTCGGTTTCTGAAAAACACTTTTAAACCTTTAATTACTATTTCACAAATCTTTTCAGTGCTATTCAAATAATGATCTTTGTGGTGAGACTTTGAAGAGATTGGTCAGTTCAATGTGCTACCAGGATAGAAGAAGGAGAAGAACAACAAGGAGTAGTAGCAGTAGTAGAGTCGTCACTCAAAAATTTCTGAAACCACAGTTTCTGTGACCGGGATGAACCTTCTCTAACCCAAGAAAATGTCTGCCATATATTCACAGGATCATAAACTAAACACAAATTTCATCTCCAGTCATAATTTGTCCAAAGTTATTTGGATTCTTCAGTCATAATTTGTTCGAAATTATTTTGATTAATATTGTTACGAGATGTCCAGGCGCGGTAAGATAGCTTCCCCGCAAAGCAGGTTTAGGGTTGCTTTAAATAGCAAGGGAAGGCAGGGTTGCCCCATTTGGCGAGAAATTTCCCATTTGGTGACATTTGGCTACAAAACTGGCGATATGCCATAGACGGATGGAGAACTTTCTGGAGCGAATTTTTACTATTTTAGCTCAGAATTTTCTCGAACACAAGCCAAAAGCTATATAAACCCTGCTGGTACGCGGACTCGTCTAGCGAGTTGATAGTCAGTCATTGAGCGAGTGTTTCGAAGTCTAGCGCCGAGTTGGTCGTCGAGTGCATCGAGAGAGTCTTTTAGTGTATCGCGAGTTAGCGCATCGTCGAGTTTTATCTTAGAGTGTGTTGAGCTCCGAGTCTAGAACTGTACTCATGTGTATTGTCGAGTGCATCGCGAGTTGTAGCATGGAGAGTCTCGAGAGTATGTAGAGTTCCGAGAACGGCCGAGCAGAGTCGGGAGCTGTACTCTGGTGCTTTGCCGTGAAGCTGTCTTCACCATTGTAGCCTGAAGGCTGTGTCGCTGATTGTTACAGCGTGTCTATAGTAGTTCTTCGATGACTGTAAAAAAGGTGATTTTGGAGCTGTCTTGAGAATACTGGCCAATAAAGTGTGTTTTGATACTTCATCATCTGTTGTTATTATTCACTCCAAATCCAAACCAAAGTTTGCTCAGTTTTCTAATCGATGAGAGCAGATGTTACCTGGATCAAACCAAATATTAATTGATAGAACATTTTGTCCTCAAGCAGATGATATTTTATTTAAAAGAAGTTTAGAAGTCATGGTAATAAATGTTGTCAATTACTATTTGGCAAGTTTGGTTGAATTTGTTAAAAATAGTCGTAAAACGTTAAGCTAGTAGATGCATTATGTATTGTTGCGTGAGTACGTGTTCGTAATAGATTGAATGCACAAATCCGATAATAGATTAATAAAATATATTCTTATCAAAAGAAATATATCAGAATGCTGGAATTTTCCTCTGAGATATTCGTACAATTGTTCACAACACCACTCAGTATAATCAGTAGTTATACTTCAAACAACTGAAAACGTTAAATAGAACGAAATGCACAGCGCATTTAAAGCGAAAACTAATTAATAATTTATCTCAGTTCACGCTGAACAACTCGCAACAACATTAACTAAGCAACCATCTAAACAATTGAGCTGAAAATTATCTATCTGAAGACAAAATTCGTAACAGTATGTATAGCTAATCACATTTAATACTTGTTTGATGATTCCATAGATATGAATATTGTTTACAGAGTTCTCCATGAGGGACCAGACCAAAATTTTACTAATGCAAAGTTTATACCAGACTTGCAATTATTAAAATTAATAACTGCAAGTCGCCCAAGCGGCAGATTAGTTAGTGACTCTGACTACCGTACAGAACAGCACGGGTTTGAATCCCGGAGAAGGCATGGATGCTTCTAAATATATAGGGTCTGTGCGACATGGGAGCAACCTAAACATGCGGTGAGCCGAAAGTCTTTTCGAGAGGTTGTGGTAAGGGAAAAGAGTAGGAGTCCCTCGGCATCCTCTCGGGGTGCTCTTTTTCAAAATTGGGGAGGGGGGAACTGAGCTAAAGTTGGGCTGTCGCCTACATGATAGTCAATGTTGTTGCCAACGACAGGCGCATTTGACTCCTTGTCATGAATGTCATGACCTTGTCCTGGCTTACGTCAGTCAAGTGAAATCGGTAACAAGAGCAGTAATAACAGTAAATGCAAAGTTTCTTAGCAGCAATATCTGCTACGTTATATGTATCCATATTAATGCAACAAAAATGTATAAAAGAATAACTGAGGTTACTGTTTATGGCTTTTAAGTGATAACAATTTGACATGCTCCTGTTGTAGTGGAAGATAAGAACCTTGTCAAATATCCCTCCGCAGTACAATTCTGCCTCAATGTCTCTTTTGATTATTCCTGGTATAGGAATATCAACAATGATGCTTAAAGTGGTAGCAGAGGGGAACAGAAGAAATGGACACGCTTGTTGTTTCCATGGTAACGAGCGGATGCCATTTCGTAATGAGTTACGAGGCACGCATGGTTGACCACCAGGACATTGTCTTTTTCCGTCCCTGCAGATCGCAAGGCCAAGAATAGAGAGGAAAGAGGTTATAGACTGCACGATCTGGATTTTTTTTTTTCCTTTGCATTCAATGGGTGGAACTCCAAAATTATCTAGCGCCCGAAATACTTAGCAGTTTTCAGGACCTTACGACATGATTTGCATTGCATTCTGCTTGAGTCTATTGTGGCGGTTGCGCTCTGAAAGGTATATCTGCATATACGTATGTTATAAGTGTATGTAACGGAATGTCTGAACTGGATGGGCATTCCAATGAACTGAAGACTAAAATGCGTAGTTCTTTGTAGGTGTTAGGTTTGGCGAGGGTTTATTGAACTGAAAAATTTTGCTTTCATGATATATTGCAAACACGCGTTTTATTCCAATTTAATATGGCTTTCAATAATGTGCGTAGATCGAGAAAGCTCAAGATGACTTACTTTCGAAATAGTACATTATGAAAGGAATATTTCCATAATTAAGTTGAAAATTTTTTTTTTATTTTCGTATTATATTGCAAATTTAATTTTCTGTGCAAAGGTAAAGCAGTTTACAGATATTGAGTTAATAACGTTGGCCTACTTCGAATGAAATATTCGAAATGAATTACTATCCCAATAAGTACATTGTGATAAGGAAATGTTTTAGCACTAATTTAAAAAAATTACTTCTATATTTCATACAAATTAAGTTTTCGGTGCTGAATTAATACTTTTGAATTAATAATATTGGTCCATCGAAGGTACACGAAATGCCGATTATGGAAAGAATGTTATTGAATGCTGTTGCAACATAAATGAAATTTTTGCTAAAGTCTGATTTGTTGCAGTTCTAAACAACTCGAATTTCAATAAATATTACTGTTTCGTAATTATATAACAAGACCCTCTTAAGGCGTTTAATTAAACCATTAATCAAATGTGCGCTAAGCAAAACAGAGTTAAGAGAATGTAAAAAATATAAAAAGTAGGGATTATTATTATTTATCCACAAGTTAAGGTTTATTTTGAAAATACAAGAATAACTATATTAGATGATAAAATTACCAAAAACTGTTAAAAATTAGCTTTCTGCTGCCCTTCTAAAACATTCAATAAAGATATCTAGTTTCAAGTTTCATATTAAATAAAAGAATCTGGATAAAAATAACATTTTTTATAATTAGAAAAAAAAAATCTTCCATAAAAAAGCCTGATGTGAACACTATATGACTTCCTTGCACAACATTTTAAATATTTTTTTAGAACAACAATAAACTAGTATTAAATATTGTTAAGTATTTTTCGTTAAACTGACTGCATACATAAACTGTCATTATATAGTATGTAGTTAGATTTCGTTATTTGCCGAAAATGATTTTTTTTTTTTTAATTTGACATTTTTTAAACATGAATGTTTTTGTAATTTAAAACACTTCTGTAATTGGAAGTGCACGACTACGACCAGCAATTGCAAAAATAAAGACCGGATAAGGACTTTTAAGCCTGGTAAAGGGATATGTATATACACACTCCTTACCTATATTATATATATATAACAGTCCCCTATACAGAGTTCAGAGTTCTACGGCTAATCCTTATGTGAGATACATACATACGTACGTACATACTTACGTACAGACGTCACAAAGAAATTCCTTTTCAATCCCTTTTAAGTGCATTTTAGAGTCCTTTATTCTGTCCGTACATACAGACGTCACGCAAATAATTTAAAAAATTGGAATTGGAATTCCAAATGGATTTGGGAAAGGTTAAGTCAAAACAGATATTTCCGTTGAAATATGATACCTGAATTTTTTCGCGATTACAATACTTCTTTTTACTTCGTACAAGGAATTAAAAATAAAGTAAAATGAAAAAAATATATATAATTATTATTATGTAATTATATTTGTTATGACTAAGAGTCAGACCACGTGAACTTACATTAATTGGCTGTACCTGGCTCAAAGTTGTTTCGTTAATTTAAAATGTTTACAATATATTAAAGATGTAGGTGATTACGAAAGGTCCCAGTATTATTGAAATTAGTGAAAGAGGTTTCTAACGTTGAGTATTATATACGGTGTAATAGAATCATTTTATAAGTTATGTTCAATCTGTTGCGTTTTACTGATTTAATCTAATGAGTTAAATTTTTTCTAATACGTAATATTTATTTACAGTGTAAAAATATTGCCAATTCCCTTTTCTGTCTGCGTGAGAGTTATCATTGTCCAATACACTGCAATTTTATTCAGACGACATTGGTAACAGAAATTAATAAATTCAAAATGATTTTTTCCCAGTCGTTGGAAGGAAGGAAGTCGTTGTTGGATGGATTATTTTCCAAACAGTGGGAAAACATTATCTTCCCGTTCACCTCATTCCACTAAAATTTTCTTTCTTTTCGGAAATATTCCGGTTCACAGCTGCTGGTTCAACAAACTTTTTATTTCACAGTCGTGTTTTCAGATACAGGGACACGCACGACTTCACGGAATAGATTCTAATTTAGTACATGTCTTCGAACCTTGAATTTCATCCATCGGAAATATTCGGAATTACAAATAAAAAAAGTCAGAATTACCTTTTATTTATTGTAAAATAACAAGGAAAGTCTTTAATCTCGTCTTTAAAATGTGAATTCATGCAATGAAACATACGAAATTACTAACAGAATTTTAATCCCCATTTATCTGGTAATAAAAGCTTTTACTCTGTTTTTATTTTTAGCAGAGTTGCAAATCTGCTAACTTCTCGTGGGAGTGCTGCATTACAATTAGGTCTTAATTTCTAAAACTTCAACTATTATAACCAATGGAATGCCTTCAGGAAAGGTGAACAGTAAACAAAACAATCAATAAAAATTAAATTAAAAGAAGGAAACACTTCTGAAAGGTTTCATATTTTAATGCCGCACCTGAGGATTTGTTGAGGTTTTTTTATGCTCTCGCAAGGCATCACAGGTTACCGATGTGCTCTTGGATTCAATCCTACTAAGACTTTTTTTGTGTCTTTTTAGCTATATTATTAACCATCGTTTTCTCACCCTTACGCTACATAAATTTCAAGAGCAAAAGCAAAAAATATTTAAAAACAACGTATCTTATTTAAACAACGTCTCGATTTAAACAACGTCTCGATAGTATGTAAGGGGTTGCCGTGTCTTTGTTTTCATTCGAAGTATTATTTCTTTGGAAACTAGCCGCTCGAGCGCCAATCCGGCCAAAAGTCATAAAAAAGAAAAACTCTGATGTGTGCACCACATGACTTCCTTGCACGGAATATTAAATTATACGCATTTTTCTTGCATTTCGTTTAAACTTATTGGATTGAATTAAATCTACTTCGTCGATAGCGCATAAACGACAATAGAATAAATGCACTCTTTAAAATTCTCTATATTTGTTTACCACAGCGACACTCTGGCTCTAGCTTCACTTAATAGCGTTACATTTCGTTCATATTACAAATCAGAATGCATATAAATTTATATCATTTGAAGAATTATCTAATCGTTGCCACATGTTTTATTCAAATACTATAATAAATCTTAAACGATGTATAAAAAAATTAAGCAAACAAACAAACAAATAAAAACAGGTTTTTACAGACGATTCAGTATTTCTCATTCAATTAATCAACTTCCCGACAAAGCAAAAATACATAAAAACTGAAAAGATATATATTAAAAATTATGAAGTAAATCTTAAACACTTATTTCCTCGAATAAATTCCAGAATGGATTAAGCATGATTTAATTTGCAATAATAAAAGAAGGCGTTACCTTTGTTACTGCGAAGCTTACTTTCTCTAGATTGGCAACAAATACTATTCTGCTGTTTCAAATGGAAACAAACATTGCCACCATTGAAGAATAATTAGGCTTAGCGGCACTTAAACAACTTTTAAATTGTTAATAATTCTAAAAATATTGCATGCAGATTTACTAAAGATATAAAAACCTTAACCGGAAGATAAGAATAACATAATTCAATCATTTTTAAAGCAAAAAATGCACAATTTACAAACATATAAGAGTAAAAAAACTGAGATCACTAAGCCGAGTAACAAAGTGGATATATAGCTATATACATATATTTATATACTTTTGGTGCGGCCGATTGCAACCAAAATACAAAGTGCACATCTAGCAGTCCTATATACAAAATTTTCTAGCAGTCCTATATACAAAATTTTCAACATTCTGAAGCTACTCGTTTTTGAGTTATGCGAGATACATACGTTCGTACGCACAGATGCAACGAAAAATTCTCTTTAGAATTCATTTAAAATTAGTTTTCCAATTTTTTTGGGGGAAAAGGAGACCTTTATCTTGTCCTTACGTACAGATGTCACGCAAAAACATCGTTAAATTGCATTCGATAGGGGTCAAAATGGATATTTTCGTTGAAATATTGATGCCTGAAAATTTCCGCCATTACAATATTTCCTTTTTACTTTTTACAAGGAAGTAAAAAGCATACAATGATGGGACCAGCTTATGTCATTACATAAAAATATTTAATATTTCTAATTGGACATCTCGTGATTTGAATGCATTTTTACTTAAAATCTACAAAATCTACCGAACTGCCTTTATTGCGTTTGACTCACTTGGTTTCCTACTCAGTAACAGAAAGATTAAATTTCAAAGTTGAGTATTTTATGCTCTACTGAATGGCAATATCTTGAATAGTACCTAGAGATAATAAGTATTCTGTTTGAGACAATACATTACTTTCATAAAATCGAATTAGTGGATTAAAATTGAAAAATAAATATCTTACATTTTACGGAAAGGTAACACTGTAGGGCGCAGGAGATAAAAATGTTTTATTTCGTACAGTGTTGTCACTACTCGATTTCAAATCGTTGAGTTTGTTAATCAAAAATTTCTTAAAGTTTTACAAAATAGGAAATAAATAATAAAATAGATTCGAAATTCAAAATTTTGACCTCCAAATACCCTGTTCGGATGGAGGACAACGTTTTTCAAAATTTAATGGCTCTAGGTGCTTTCGTGATTTCATAATACGAAAGACATACATGTAGATTTTTCATTATTTAGTTTGTTTTTAAAATAATGCATCGCAATAACATTTAGTGGCAACAATTTGAAAAGAGTTTCGCATACAAAATGCAAACAAAAAGGGAGTTTTAAGACTGATTCTCCAGATTAGAGCCGATGCTGATTTTCCTAAAAAAGTCCTTCACGAAAGCGTCCCTTTCTTTAGATAGAGAGTTTTGGTACACTTTCTTATATTCTAAATAATCCAATCCCTAGTTGAGAGATGTGATCGCGTAACTGGAGCAGTTGTGGCGATAAATCAAAATATTCTTCCCATCGTCGAACACGCATTTGTAAAAAGTACTTTGAAAAAAAAAAAAAAAAAAAAAATCTGAAATGTTTCAGATTTTAAATTACGTCCAAAGGGGCGTTTTTTAACATTTTGTGTGTTACCTTTCTTTATTAAATATCATGTTCCTCGCACTTAAACCATAAGATCCAGTGCAACAGCAATATCGCAAAATAGTTTTAAAACGAGCATATCTTTAGAATTTCCGATACAGAGACTCACGCGCTGGAGATAAAAATGTTTTTTCTGCACAACGTTGACATTGCTCGCTTTGAAATCCTTGAGTTTGTTAATCAAAAATTCGTCAAAGTTTTAAAAAATAGGAAATCGATCATAAAACAAATTTCAAATTTCAAATTTGGTCTTCCACATGCTCATATTCGTTGGAGGATTACGTTATTCAAAATTCGATGACTCTATGTACCGTTGTTTTATCACAATACGAGAAATATACATACATTTATGCAGATTTTTCATTATTTAATTTCTTCAAATATAATGCAGGACTCTAACATTTTGTGGCAACAGTTTGAAAAGTGAACCGACATTTATGAGTCCGACGCAAAATGCCAAAACGAAACTAATAGTCCTTCGGGATTCAAATCCCTTTGGACTAAAAAAAAAGAAGAAAATCTGAAAATCTTTTATTTTTATATATCTTTGTGGTGTAATAATCAATATACACAGTCAGCAACTAGCAGTTTCCGGTCTAAAGCCTAGTGAAGACACTGATTGAATTTCAAAGGTTTCTTGTTAATTAAATTGTAGTGGAGAATAATTCACTACGATGCAAGTTGATTTCTTAAGGTTTCCTACTCTATAGCGTTTCATGCAAGCAAAGGAGCTTGTGCAAATATTATTACTGCAAAATTTTATAAATACTTATATTTATATCTTTTAGTATGTTATGTATTTTTGTAATGTTTTTAGGTATTTATTCAGCACAATTTATGTAAAAATTTTACTACGTATTTTTGTTTCATCGAACTTGTAGCCATTTATTTTATTAATAAATGTTTGTTTCGTGTATTATGTTGTACATCTTCTAATTTTGAAGCCATCGGTATTCGAATTCTGCAGATACCTCAGTTAGAACTAAATATAAGGGCAGGAACCTTCCTAATCGGGCATAACGGCACAATGGGGATTTTGTCATTGAGTTGGCGGCATTTAGAAAGTTTTGCCAACTTCGCTACATTTTGGTAGTTTTAGGAAATTCGCTCCTAAAGTCCTAGGAGAGATTTTTATCTAAGTTGTCTAGGAGCATCATAAGTATTTACGATCTGCCTTGATTAACCCTATAAA
Source organism: Stegodyphus dumicola (assembly GCF_044657685.1). Lineage (NCBI taxonomy): Eukaryota > Metazoa > Arthropoda > Arachnida > Araneae > Eresidae > Stegodyphus > Stegodyphus dumicola. The sequence goes on from NC_140769.1 coordinate 13,068,284, forward strand.
TATCGGTTACGTTTGTCATACAGCTGCTCGCTCGTTACTGCTTCAAAATTTGCTCTGCGAGGAATTTAGCTGATCGAGGATGTTCCTTCCGAACTGAGAACAACTTGGCTTTATTACCTCCCGCCAATCTATATGCATCTACAAAGGAGGTAGTATTTTTGGTCCAAAAATTCGATAATTCGAGCTTTCGGTGAATAAGTTTGAATGAAGTCCCCGCAACGTGTTTTGATTATTTTTGGAACGATGTCTGTCTGCGTGTGTGTCTGTATGTGTGTGACGATATTTTCATTTGTAATAACTCTTACATGAAACTTCCAAAAAGTTTCTGTATTTAAGCGTTCTTTATTTATATTTAGAGTTGATTAGATTTTGGGTAAAACTAGACGACCGGCAGTGGTACTTTACGAGAAGCCGATAACAGTCTTTAATAATGGGAAACCAGAAGTGGTGTTTTACTTGAAGCCCATGCCTGTTTTCCTGCCACATATTTTTGAATTTTAGTAGTAAGACTTTTATAACAATAGGAATAAATTATATTTGCACTAAAACGGATAAAATTGAAATTATATTTTACTTGAAACTCTGTACAAACTTTCATAAAAAATATATGTTATGGGATAATTCAAAACTTCTTAAATTAGGTCTTTAAAATAGGTATGTTTTTGAGAACACTGTATTGTATTTATAAGCATTAAATATATTCTTGGTATATTATGCTAAATGCAACGAGAATAAAGTCATTATGAAGACGAGCTTTCGTTATAAAGCAATTAAATGTATTTGCTTCAATTTTATATTCGTTTCAATTTTGTGTAGAATCACTTTTCAAATAAAAGAATGCTGCCACTAAAAGATATCGCTATATACTATTTAAAAAAATGCTATAGCAAATACAAATAATAAACCGAATATAGGAAATACACGGCAACACTTAGCACACTATTGGGAATTCTAAAGAAATGTTTCTTTTAAAAGTTTTCTGATTGCTAAAGCACTAATTTGTGAATCCAAAACACTATATAACTAGAAACTATGCTACGATCGATGCACCATTTTCAAATCAAAGCTTGAGAATGGATGCGTACATTAGCAGGTATAGTTATTATTGTTCATTTTAAGGGAAAATAGAATGCTAAAAAAATCTGAAAGCTTTCAGATTTTATATTACGCCCAAAGGGGCGGTTTTTTTTTTTTTTTTTTTTTTTTTTCCATTTACTCATACATTCACGTTTCGAGAGCATTTGCTGTAATGCCCTAAAATATTTAAAAACACCGTATATTTAGAGTTTTCGATAGACAGTCTCGCGCTGATATTGCTGAGTTTTTTAGTAAAAAATTCTTTAAAGTTTTACAAAATATGAAGTACACAGTAAAAATTCAAAATTTGAAATTCAAAATTTAGGCTTTTAAGTGGTCGGGAGCAGGACTACGTTATTTAAAACTGGATAGCTCTAGGTATCGTTGTTTTTTACATTGCGAGAAACATACATACATTAATACAGATTCTTCATTATTGTAAAATATAATACAGACGATAATATTTGGTGGCAACAATTTAAAAAGTGATACAACCGTTTATATTGATTCGAGAATAAGAGCCTTTTCTGGGCTAACATTCTTTTGGGCTAAAAACGATTACTGTTTATAATGAACATTTCGTCACGAAGTTTACAAAGAAATGAGATTTTATTTACAAAGAATCAACCGGAAGTGATAGTTTACTTAAAGATCGTTTCTTTTCAAAAGTCATGTACTGGTCATACCAATATTTTCGAATCTTTGGTCTATTTATAACTACTTATTTGCTCCATAATCTATTATTTATATAAAATTTCAATTTCTTGTTTATTTGACATAGTTGTTATTATGGAGACCTCTGGGTTACCCTCTGTCTGCCTTAAGGACCAAATTAAAGATAAGTTAATTGCAGAAGGTTATAATGTTATTAAAGTGAACCAAATGTTCAGATTTAAAACTCGTGTTCCACTACCTCAAGTGCAATTAGCTAATATTGAAGGCACTGATAAAATCTATGACATCAACAGTTTACTATGTTTTGATATTAAAATAGAAGCATACAAATATGCAAAGGGGGTATTGCTCAATGCCATATATGCCAGCATTTCTACCATTCATCGGAGTGCAAACTTGCTCCGAGATGTGTTAAATGTTCATTGCTGTATAAAACTGCGGAATGGGTGAAACAAAATTCATTGAAAAACCGACGTGTTGTAATTGTGGTAGTGACTACGCAGTCAACTTTCGTTTTTGTTCCCAAAACCCAAGCAATTCGAAGGACCCAAATGTTAAGAAATAGAATGTTAACACTCATTAAGAGCCACATGGTTGAAATATCGCCCCATGACTCAAAGTGACACTCTTAGTCAAAAAAAAGAAAGTCCTACTATATTACTTAGCAATAATAGAAAAACTGGAACCGATGTCAGTACAAGCGACCGCACACAGTTCCCACTACTGCTCCCTAGAGCAGTTAGACCCAACACTAGAAGTCAGAATAAAGCTACTACAAATAATATCTCCTCTAGTTTTAAGGATTTTTTGCAGGTCATAAGTGAAATAAACAAAACCTTTAGTGAATTTTCTATTTTTTTAAATAATCACGAATCTATCGAATGAAATTCGTGCTGCAGCTACTTTCATAGACAAAATTTTGTTTCCTTTAACATGTTAGATGAGACGCCCAGACGGTATAGTGGTTAGGGAAGCCTGACTGCGATACCGAAGGGCCTGGGTTCAAATCCCGGAGAGGGTAAGGTTGTAACTGTCCGTCTCTTCATAGGAGGCGATGGTGGCCCACCTACTACAGACCACCACATCTGGCCTTGTATAGATTAATGGACTGTGTTACGCTGTAACTGTTCGCAATGTGCCATTGGGGGGGGACATGTTAGAGGAGACATTTAGTGGAAATTTATCTATTATAAATGGAAACTAGACTTTTTTCTGATTCCTTTGAGCCATCTTTAGATATGTATATAATTTAAATTTTGTACTGGTGCTTTGACTACTTTGCACTATCAGTTTAGGATGTTATTTTATGTTTATTATGTTAAATATTGTATATTATGTGCCGCATATTTTCGTAACTGCCTGTGCTTGTATTTTTCTCATGTTCATCACGTGTTACTACTTCGATATTTTTACTGTAAAATATACATGACGCAAACTACTCTACAAAAATCTAATGCTCTCAGTAATTATCTACATTAATTTCAAGTTAAATCTTAATTTGGAATATATGATACCTACTGTAAAATATACTATATGGAGTTTTGACTTTTTCATGAAATTTTCTCTCCTTTTATGGAATTTCGCATAAACCTTAGAACTTTAATTTTGTATTTATGTTGATGCATTCGAAATAATTTATTTTTCGATGGAGGTTAGGTCATTGCAACCTAAGTACTCCGGTGATGCACCATTCTAAGCAGGAGGTTAAAAAGAGACCTCTACGAATTTGCAGTGGACGATGCTATTCTTTAATGAAGAGTAAAGCTTATTATCGTTTTCATGAAAATTACATATAGGAGAATGATATACATATATATGTCGCTTTCTTCTATACAAAAAATAGCTTCCTGTTTAAAAATGCATCCAGCGAAGGAAAATATTCCACTATAAGAGTTCCAATATATTTAAGGTATTCCATTATATTTATTAAAGCCCTTCGTGAATAGATTTAATTGGATATTTTGCTATAAAAATGACAATTCAGACGAAAGAAATATCTACTCCCTGATTTCAATTACGGTAAGAATTTTACTATCTTAATTTGGCAACTTTCGAAATACTTTATTTCAAAGAAAAAATTACATAATAATAAAATGTCATATGTTAAATCATCTAGTCTTGTTCTTCTCTGCTGACTGAATTCGCGTCATCAATCAGTCTCCATTTCTCTCTGTTCCTTATTCTGTTCTGGAATATACTGGGAGTATTTAAACACTGCCATTATTTTTATTGATATCAACGACAAATTTATCACAATAAACTGGTTGTGCAAGTAAAGAGATTTATAAAGATTTCTTCCCCCCCCCCACGTTAACCTAATTTGGCTTGTATATAAAAAAGGGCACCCTTTTTTTTTAAGGGAGTTCTGCAGATGGTAGTAAAATGCATCAAAAAAGATATCACAATGCTTATTTTTTTATATTTTTCCATGCATACGTTTTCTGGAGACTTCGTCATAAATTAATGGCTTGTTAAAATAGTCTCTTCCGCAGTTTTTAAAATTGGAAGTAAAGTTTTCTACCGCTTGGGAGGAGGTTTTAAAGTTCTCAGTTTGCGACAAAAGACTGTCATTCACATAAATAGATGATGTAGCTAATGTACGATGCATGAAATCCTTCAAGTTTTAAAAGTGCAGTGCTGAATATAACTTAAGTTATTCAATAATGAAGTCATTTTATCTGCACTTTCCAACAAAATTTAAAAAATATATCTAATATCATGCATTAGGGAGCCATTCGAAATTTCTAACTGTACTTTTTGCATATACCCTCGCTTGTATAAAAAATAAATGTTCTTACCAATGGCCGAGTGATAAGGCCACTGAATACCGGTAGTTCGACATAGGCTTATATCTAAAGAAAGCGGAAGGTTAATTACACGAGTGTTTTCATAGTTGTTTCCGTTTGTAACGTGAATAGTAAGATCCTCCTTGAGTATATTCCTCTTATTTGGTAGATAGTCCTAGTACCCTTTGGCATAATTTAGTGTAGAATCCAGTACATCTCGCTGTCATAAAATGATAGCTAGATGTACTAGTGTAGCACCTTGCGAATTCTCTCACAAGCGGGAAGATGAACATAACTAGGGAAAGGATGTAAAAGACCCTTTTATTAATCACAAACTAGTTAACTGACGACACGGATTTACGTGCTTACAACCAAAACTCCGTTCATTTGCCGTGAGAACTTAACGCTAATGTAACACTAAATATAAAGTGTAGTACGAAACTATATAACTTAATTTAAGCTGACAGGTTCACTCAGAATACCTACACCGACAGGATGCTAAATCAATAGCAAGAATGTGTAGCTGCTATTAAGATTAACAGCTGGTAGAAACTAACAAACGTAAGCTCACAATAGCGTAATCATGTTCTGTTTAACCTTTTCAGTCCAACAGTTTAAATATTCTTATTCCATCTGCTTCTACACCCTGCCGAGAAAACGCGAGAGGAAATAACAAAATCCAGGAAAGGTTCACAAAATAAAATAACTGTTAGAAAAATAAGCAAAACCCTACGCTAGTCCAATACAAAAATAATATTTTTGATTAAATTTTGTAGCAACATACTATGTTTCACTATGTTTCTTTTTTCGAAAAGGAAACAAAGCGAAGTTCGGAGCTTTAAAAAATCATTATTATTATTCGAGAGCTGTCTGCCTAACGATAGACATGTCATCGTGGAGGAACTTCTAAGAGAAACTCAGTCATATACACGTTATACATGAGAAAAAGGCCGCTAGTAGTTGAAAAATTGAAAAGTTGACAAAACTGACAGGTGTTAAAACAAATTCTTTCTTGGTTCAACAGCTTTCTGAAAACTAAGCCTTTATTTAAATGTAATTCGAATTTGAATTTTTAAATATTCGTGTTCTTTCCATCTGAATGAGAGCGTAATAAAATATTTGGTACTTTTCTGTTTCGCAGGCGCAAATCTCGCCAAGCAAACTTTATTGGCGACAACATGCAGTGTACACATAAAAGATATTAAAAACATTTTAGTTCTAAGAATTTTTTATTTTGAAGGCATAAACATTTTAATATAGCTTAAAATTTTATAAAAAGCTAATAAATAAAGGCAATAAATTTGTAAAAAGACATTAATTTAAGAATTTACTATGCTTCCATGGTTCAACATCCTGATTCGCCGGTTCATATCACGTAACCCCAAGCGATCTCATCTCACGCAAACTACTCTACAAAAATCTAATGCTCTCAGTAATTATCTACATTAATTTCAAGTTAAATCTTAATTTGGAACACAAGTTTAAATGTAAGAAATATTTCAATTCGTACGAATAGCTTACTCAGAAATTATGTAAAACTGCAGTGCTTTACTTCGCTAATGCATTCTCATTAGAATTGATGAATTTAACCCTTTTCTATATTTTCGGCTTCGGGTAAGCGCTGTGATTGCATCCTAATTGACTTAAATACCGAAAATGGCCTTAGACATAAAACTGTACTATGTGATAAAAATTCTATGTAATTATATGCCAGTATTGAAAGAAACAATCAATCTGATAAGAAAAAGCTGCGACTTGTTTTGAAAATGAGGCGTAAAAGGTTACCAGCGAGAATATTACGTTTGGCATCGGTTGTAGCATTATTGGCGACTTTATCGCTTGCGCCGGCAAAACGGAAAAGTACCAAATATTTATATATTTGAGTATTTTCTTAAAATATTCAAAATGCATTTCATGATGTAATGAGCAAAATTTTTTAAATGAAAAGTAAAATGCATTCAGAATTATAGAATGATATGAATTCAAAATTTGTAGTATTAAATTAACAACTTGTAATTCAGCTCTGCAAAACAGTAAATGAAATTTAGTAATAAACTAACTAGCATCCAGAATAAATAGCAATTGAAATCTAGTAATAAATTTTGTAAATAGTAGTTGAAAATTATAACTTAATAATAGTAAATAAAATAAATAAAAATCTGAAAGGTTTCAGATTTTATTTTACGTCCAAAAAGGCGTTTTTTTAACATTTTGTATGTTACCTTTATTTATTAAATATCACATTCTTCGCACTTAAACCATAAAATTCAGTTCAAGAGAAATATCGCAAAATAGTTTTATCAGGTATTTCTCCCGCCTTCTTAGCGTGCCTTCGTGGTGTAGTGGTCTGCACGCTCAGCGCGTAATTGAGAGGTATGCGGTTCGATTCCCAGTGAAGGCGCTGCATATTTTTCATCTCGTCTGTTTCCAAAAAATCCTAATGTCTCTACAGTTTTAAATTGAGCATATCTTTAGAATTTCCGATACAGAGTCTCGCGTGCTGGAGATTAAAAAAATTTTCTGTACAACGTTGCCATTGATCGCTTTGAAATCTTTGAGTTTGGTAATCAAAATTTTGTTAAAGTTTTACAAAATAGGAAATCGATAATAAAACAAATTCTAAATTTCAAATTTGGGTTTCCACATGCTCATATTCGCAGTAGGATTACGTCATTCAAAATTCGATGGCTCTATGTACCGTTGTTTTATCACAATGCTAGAAATTTACATACATTTATGCAGATTTTTCATTATTTAATTTCTTCAAATATAATGCAAGACTCTAACATTCGGTGGCAAAAGTTTGAAAAGTGAAACGGATATTTATAATGAACGAACGTAAAATCGCAAAACGAAAACAATAGTCCTTCAGGGACAAAGCTCCTGTGGACTAATAATTAAATTTATTAAATAATAATTAATAAATATTAATAAACATTATATTAAGTAAGTGCTAATTAAAATTGTAATAACATGTAAACGGTTATTAAAAATTAGTAAGTAAAATTTGTAAATTATACTGATACATTTTAAGAACTAGTATTCAAAATTTGTAGTATTAATTTGATAATTCATAGTATTTAAGAAATTATGAAGTGATATGTATTAAAAGTACATTTGTATTAAAATCTGTGAAATGATAAAGTTTGAGGTATTTTTCTTTTTTTTTTAGCCCAAAAAGGACATTAGTCCCGAATGGAATATTACTTTCGAAACGGCTTTTTGCGTTCAGTAAAAACCAAGGAGGTTAGAATAGAAGGAGGGAGGGTTCGCAGTTTCCTCCACTATCGGGGAATGAAACTCCGCCGAACAAGCGGCTTCCATGTTTGTGACTTCAAAACATTGCATTACGGCAGTGACATGTACGTGTTTCTAAGCTGTTCCGTGCATTTATTTTCCAGTAAAAATATGTTAAATTTATAATGAAATCCCTCGCTATTGTTAAATTTTTGTTTTAAAGTAATAAAGATGATATCCATAATTTACTATGTACAGCAAATTATTAAGAAATAGTTCGAAATCTAAATCCATACGCATAACATTAAAGCCTTTAAAAAATGATGTTTCTGCATATTTCACGGATTTGCTTAGGTTAGAAAATAAATCTTAATGAAATAAAACAGATTTATGTGAATTCATTGATTTCAGTTTATGCGCATTTCATATTTATTAATCTCAAAGAAACTACCTTTAATTAAGTTGAATTACAGAAATACACCTATTTTTGATTTTGGTTTGGTTATTTATTTAAGTTTTTGGATACATCTTTCCATATGTTCAATTGTGTAAATATTTTACTTAATTTTATCTATACTGCCCAGAAATTTGTAAGTTTACGCAAAAAAATTTTAACAACAGAACAGTTTATCTTAACTTAAAAAAATGAATAATAATTAATATATAAAGAAAAGCATTGCTTTATTTAACACCTTTACAATTAATAAAAATAGTAACAATTGATTTCTTACTTTTCATGAAAGTTATAAAATGAATTAACTAAAACGTTCAAATTATACAATTTAAATCCTACCATATAGCATTGTATCTTAAGGAACAAAGATACCAGCTATAAACAGAAACATTAAAATGTATTTAATATATTTTGATTATAGTTATATTAAATAACCTATTTTAAGTCCTTTTCTTTCACATCTGGAAAGAAAACCACATGACATTGTGATATTTTTTGACATAGTTGTCGTATTACATAAAAAAAAAAAAAAAAATTAATACTTATGTGTGAAAAGTGTGAAAAATAATGCCCGGAATTTTTTTCGAGAATCTATTTGTGCATCCATATGCAATACAAGCTGACATGCTTCAAAAAGAAAAGAAAAAAATGTTGCAATGACAGACTTCCTTGCACAAGTCACGGTGATAACAGGAAGATGGCGCCAAGCTTCACCGTTTGAGTTGAACCTTCCCTTCTTCTATTCTAACCTCCTTGGTAAAAACGGCGTATCACTTTTCAACTTGTTGCCACCAAATATTATCGCTTGGCATTATATTTAAAGAAATTAAATAATGAAGAATCTGTGTCAATGTAGGTATGCTTCTTGCGTTGGGGGAAAAACAAAGGTACCTAGAATCCCTCAATTCTGAATAATGTAGTCCTCCACCCGAACAGGGGCACCTGGAAGTCCGAAATTTGAATTTCAAATTAATTGTATTACCTGTTTCCTACTCTGTAAAACTTTAATGAATTTTTGATTAACAAACTCAACTATCTGAAAGCGAGCAGTGACAACACTGTAGGGAATAAAACGCTCTTATTTCCAGCGCGGGAGTCTATTTATCCGAAGTTCTAAAGATATGCTGTTTTTTTTTTTTTTTTGTTGTTGTTGTTGTTGTTGTTGTTGAATAGAATTTTATGTGGCGTAAGCTCCACGAACGTCATATTTAATAAATAAAGTAAATATATAAAACGTTAATAATGATAAGACAAAAAAAGTTTTGTAACGCCATTTTAATAAGTAAACTGAACACTGGTATGATAAACAAAGAAAAGACTGAAAAATATAAAAAAATATATGCCAAAACTTAACGTTGCATCGGGAATTCTGTGCTGTGCTGCTTTTAAAGTTTTGTAATTTTGGTGTTGAATTGTATATGACATAAATGAGAAGAAAATGATGCTCAATAATGAAGCTAAAAAACAAATAAAAATGTCATATATCATTTTATTACAAAAACCATTAACTAAGGCACCTACTAAATTAGAGCGAAGGAGAATAAATCCCCTAAAAAGGTATCTTCACATATTTTTCAAATAACTAAATTTACCTCTTCGTGCCATTTGCGAAAAGTAACTAGGCAATTTTCGTGCGTGAATTTTCTACATTAACGACTGGTACGTTACGGTTGAGCAAGCCTCAAATGAACTTCAGACATATCGATTACTCACTGCACAAACCTCGCTTTAACTCTTTTCACGATTCCGGTGTGGAGCGTTTGAGAGCTCTCGAAACTTCACAGAATGAAAGATTGTTTGCTTTCTACGTGCTTGTGAACGACAAAATCTGACAGATGTTTGTAAGGATAAGAATGCGAATGAATAGCGCTCGATTGGTATTTGTAAGTGTCATTAAGAGAAAGAAAAAGTAAATGTTTGTTCTGCTATCGTATTTATATAATCCCTCGATAAATGGGGACACGCACGGATATAAATACAAAATTGTCGTGAATGATCTGAATGCAGTTTAAAATGAAGTTACTGAGGTAATTTTCTTAGACAACGCGTAAATTCATCTTAACATACAGTTAAAAATACTTATACTAGAATAACTTGAGGGAGGGCTTATGAACTATTTTAGTATTGTTATGAAATTTGTATATATGTAAATTATTTTAGTGAAATTTATGTGAAAGGGTAATTAATATCTTTTGTATAACGTAATGAGAAAGTCATGAAAGAGACAAAATTCTGCCGGAAAAATAAAAATACACTCGAAAGCCTGTTTATCATTAAGTAAATGGGTATCTCGCTATCCTAGCAATATATCGTTAAGCTGGCGATGGTTTCAGCCACTAAATTTTGACGCCAAATTTGGCGAGAAATCACCAAAAGTCGCGAAGCTTGGGGACCATTTAGCGACATTTTGGTACAATGCTGTATAACTACTATATTTGGTATTTTAATTGAATAACTGTGATTGATCCCTATATGTAACTGTAGCCGTATGCAGTCATCACATGACTTCTTGTAACTTTGAGAAGTGGAAGGTACTAGAGATTCCTAGAAGGCCAGTGGAAAACTCTACAAGACCGGAGACAGCATTAGTTTCTCAGTTCAGAGTCGACTACGGAGTATTGGGATATCTCTTTGTACTCTTTAGATACGCTTTGCATTGCGTTGTGTTTAGCGTTCTTAGTAGTTTGAAGCGTAACTACTGATTGTATACTGCGTGACATTGAGCTGTACGAGTGTTTTGGGAGAAAGTTTCAGAACTGTAAAGTGTTTCTTTTGGTAAATTAAATTTTATGAAGCTATCAGTGCTTCTGTGTGCATTCAATCTATTACGAACTCGTACGAGTGCAACAATATTTTTAATTTCCATCCACTCTTGACTGACGAAGGTCTTTGATAACCTGTCATTTGAGTAAAGATATCATTTGACTGAAATTGTAATAAGCATTATTTCGTAAAGAAAAAGGAATACTTATTTTAAAAAATAACGGTACTTTTCCGTTTCGTCGGCGCAAATCATACAGTATACACATAAAAAATGTTAGCAAATGTTAGTTCTAAGAATTTTTTATTTTAAAGGCATAAACATTTTAATATGGTTTAAAATTTTGTAAAACGCCAATAAATAAAGACAATAAATTTGTAAAAAGACATTAGTTTAAGAATTTAGTATGCTGTCATGGTTCAACATCCTGATTCGCCAGTTCGTAAAAGTGATCTCATCTCACGTAAACTACGCTACAAAAATATAATTCTCTCAGTAATTATCTACATTAATTTCAAGTTAAATCTTAACTTGGAATACAAGTTTAAATTCAAGAATGATTTCAATTCGTACGAATAGCTTACTCCGAAATTATGTAAAACCGCAATGTTTACTTCACTAGTGCATTCTCATTAGAATGGATGAATTTAACCCTTGACTTTGCCTTTTCGATATTTTCGCCTTCGGGTGAGCGGTGTGATTGCATCCTAATTGACTTAATTACCGCGAATGGTCTTAGATCATAAAATTTAATTACCTTTGTAAATATTATATGCAATTGTATGTCAATATTGAAAGAAACAATCAATCTGGTAAGAAATGGCTGCGACTTGTTTTGAAAATGAGGCATAAATGTTACCAACGAAGATATTCCGTTTGGCATCAGTTGTAACATTATTGGCGACTTTATCGTTTGCGCCGGCAAAACGGAAAAGTACCTAAATAACTTATAAAGACTGACATAAAATGAATAATAGTGAAACTTGTTCTTAGTTGCTTAGCAATCGATATGATAAAATACTTCATGTTTAGTATTAGAAATATCTTTTATTAATTTCGAAGTCTGTTGCGTGCGTACGTGTTCGTTACGAAATGAATGCACAAATCCGATGAAAAATGAACAAAAATTTATTATTAGCACAACAAATATGCTTAAATTTCCTAAAGTATTCGTGTAGTATTACAATATCTCACAGTAGTTATCTTTTAACTACTCAAACGTTCAAGAGAACTTAATTCAAAACAGCTGGAGAAAGCTAATCCGCGAATTCGCTACAATCAACAAGAGCAGTTTTCTAAACAAACTCTTAAAGCAACAACAAGCTAACTAAAATCACTGACTAACTACAATCGAATTGAGAGGTTTTCCTCCTATTTATAAGATTTTAAATCGCGCGCGAGGATTTTCTGGAACTTTCTCGAAATCAAAAAGAGGTATTTATTTATTAAATGTTAAATGCACGCGCTCTTGTATTTTTAACTTTCCGGCTTAGCTTTCCTTGAATATTCGTCACGCGCTACACTGCACGGGGAATAAAACAATTTAATTTATAATTCTACCAACATTAGCTATTTCAATTCCAAATCCGTAACAATATCTAGAATCGGCCTTTTAGATATTTTATTGAATTAGACATATTATTATCATAGCAGTCAATCAGGTAAACAATGCATAATCGCTAAACAATGCAAAATTTTAATTTGGGAAATAAATCAAAGGCTAATTTTTTAAGTATCGATTATGTCAAGCTATGTTAAGTTACCAGGGCATTTATATACTGCTTAGCAACTATCACGTTTTCGGAAGTGTCATCAATCGACACTACCAAACACCTTTCAATTATCTTTCGAATTAAAAAAAAGGATATTTGATTCCCTACCTGAGCTGTAAGCATATACAGAATTTATGCCCACTTTTTACTAAATTATACCTCTAATTATACAATTGAAAATATTTAATTCGTGTCATCTATAAAAGGGATTTTTATAAACATCTGCGAAATTATTGTAACGTATTTCATGGCTTAATGATACTCCGAATACTGGTAGTTCTTCGTTCATACTTGGCTCAGTTTAAAGTGAATGATCTAGTTGTATGAGAGTTTTTGAAACTTTTTTCATATGTAATCAGTGGCGTAGCAAACATAACTGGCGCCCGGGGCAAAAAATCTTTTTGGCGCCCCCCACAAAAAACTTTCAGTAATATAATGTATAGAACATATTCATAATATGAAAATAATGCAAATAATAATAAAATGCTGAATCTGCCATAAAATACTCAAAAATATATTAAGAATAGCCACTACCTAACTACACTAGCCTTGGATTCGGAAATGCATCTGTGTCGGCGGAAAAATCAGACATACGACGATCTAGAATTAGTTAAAAACGTGTTATTTATTTTACATATTTATATAAGTGTTTTTAAAAAGTACAATTTTTAAACAATTAAAGTTTAATATACATTATAGATAAATAGATATGTGGCAACTTGCCTACTACAACTCAACTCGGCCAGTCTGGTAACCCATAGCAAGCAAAAATAAAATGATATTTATTCTATTCAATTGTTATTATTATTTAACGATCTGTCTCAAATTATACTACCATAATTGGTAACCCGTATTTATTATGAATAGCAACTTTCAATGTTGCACGAATATGGTGTTTATATGTCAAAATTCTGAGCAACAGTAAGTTATCCAGTGTGATGAAATGCAAGTAAGACATTTCACCTGTGATTTCAAGCGTTGTGCCCCATTCGAGTGAGTCAACATATTTCTGTCATAATTTCAACGGATATATGTATCGTCTGCTGCATTTGAACCGCCAATTTTTCTGATTTCAAGTACCAAAAAACTGTGTCACTATATACATATTGATTATTTTTCTATACATATTATTATTGAGCATATTTGATTGATCTAAAGTGGTTGAAAACGATGCTGCTTCACAAATGGCGAGAGTGGTTGTTAAGCCACCTCCTTTTTGTCGCCGAGACCCATTGTTATGGTTCATTCAATTGGATGCGCAGTTTAAATTGAGTCACATTACTGCCGACGAAACTCAATTTTATACTGCCATCGCCGCGTTAGAATCAGAGGTACTGCAATCAGCTCGTGAAATAATTTTGAGTCCACCGGCGATGGACAAATACAAAACTTTAAAAAAAAAAAAATATTTGTGTTTATGAAGAATCCAAGGCAGTTAAAATCAAGCAGCTGTTGCACGATTTAGAGTTGGGTGATATGAGGCCTTCTCAATTGCTGTCTAAAATGTCAGACTTAGCCGCCAGTAACCTAACGGATAGCATTCTTAAAACATTATGGATGAATAGACTCCCATCTAACATGCAAACGATTTTAGCGGCCAGTAGCGAGCCACTTAAAAATCTTCTCGAAATCACTGATAAAATTCACGAGCTAGCCATTCCAGCGCAAATACACGCAGCGTAGGCTCCTGGTCCAGGTATTGTGGCGTTACAGGCTCAAATTGATGATTTGTCCAAACAGGTTGCTCAGTTAGTAGCCATCCCAGCTGAACATTTTCAGCGCAACCGCTCATCATCACGTGGTCGAAATACACGTTATGAAACCACTGAGGAAACGTTATGAAAGCCCTCCTCCGGGTATTTGTTTTTACCACCGCAAATTTGGAAACAAGGCAAACAAATGCCGCCCACCGTGTCGTTATAACGACCAGGGAAACGAGAAGGACCGTTGCTCGAAGTCGTGAACGACAGCGGACGGAATTTTGCACGCCGTTTCGTCATCGAAAATAATTCGGGCTTAAGGTTTCTTGTAGACACCGGGGCTGATGTTTCTGTCGTTCCACCACATTTTTACGAACAAAAGCATCTTACCAAATTACAATTCAAACTTTTGGTGAACGCCTGATATCTGTCGATTTAGGATTGCGCCGCAACTTCCAATGGCCATTCATTATTGCTATTGTTTCAAGTTCTATTATTGTAGCTGACTTTTTACAAAAATTTTCTTTGCTTGTCAATCTTAAGAATCACCGTTTGATAGATTCCAAAACCAACTTAACTTATTCGGGAGTAATTCGCAACAGTCAAGATTTGAGCATTAAAGTGATTTCGGGTAACTCCCCATGGCATGAACTTCTCAGAGAATTCTCTACAATCACGCGCCCAGTTATGGGTATTTCCGAACCTAAGCACGATGTACTACATTATATTGAAACTAACGGACCTCCAATTGCCGCTAAAGCAAGACGCTTACCTTCGGACAAGCTTAAAGCCACCAAAAAGGAATTTCAATACATGATGGAACAGGGAATTTGCCATCCTTCAGAATGTTCATGGGCCAGTCCGCTCCATCTAGTTCGAAAACGAAATGGTAAGTGGCGATTATCGCCGGTTAAATGCGGCTACAATTCCTGATCGTTACCCAGTCCCGCACATTCAAGACATTTTTACAACCCTTGATCTTGAGCAGCCGTATCACCAAGTGCCCCTTAACACAGATGATATTCCAAAAACTGCGGTTATTACGCGTTTTGGACTATTTGAGTTTCGGATTATGCAGTGCTGCTCAAACGTTCTAACGCTTCATGAATCAGGTGTTAATTGGCCTCGACTTTTGTGTATCTTATTTTAATGGCGTCTTAATCGCCTCCTCTTCAAAGCAAGAACACCTATCACATTTGAGAACAGTTTTTGAACGTTTTCAAAGGTACGGTGTCAGTCTTAATCCTTCCAAATGCGTTTTTGACCAACCGAGTGTATCCTTTCTTGGTCATGAAATTTCCGCCGATGCCGTTCGACCCCTTCCTGAGTTACTGCTATCCACGATATGCCCGAACCATCTACAGTGAAGGACTTAAGAAGATTTCTTGCTATGCTCAATTTTATCGACGTTTCTTACCTCATGCAGCAACCATACAAGCATCTCTAAATTCTTTTTTGGTTGGAAGCAAGAAAAACGATAAACGTGTTATAACCTGGACCAGAGAATCTCGCGAAGCGTTCCAAAAATGCAAGAATGATTTAATTTCGGCAACAAATTTGTAGTATCCTTCCGTATTTAAGCCATTATCACTCTACGTTTATAAGGTATTTCTCCCGCTTTCCTAGCGTGCCTTCGTGGTGTAGTGGATCTGCACGCTGGGCCGGTACTCCAGAGGTCCGAGGTTCGATTCCCGGGGAAGACGGTTGCTAATTTTTCAATCTCTCTTGCTTCTAAGTATCCTAATGTCTCTACAGTGGCGCCCGAACTAAAAAGGGGTGTTGGATGAGGATTCTGCACACCCAGAATTTGGCAATTGGGTCCCCTAAAACCCCAGTCGCCCTTTAAAAAGGAGAGTATATAAGGTATTTCTCCCGCTTTCCTAGCGTGCCTTTGTGGTGTAGTGGTTCTGCAGGCTGGGCCGCCGGTACTCCAGAGGTCCGCTGCTCGGTTCCCGGCGAAGGCGTTGCATATTTTTCATCTCTTCTGCTTCCAAAAAATAACCTAATATTTCTACACGTTTACGCATCAACAACAGGTATAGAAGCAGTTTTACAACAGAACGATCAAGAATTATGGAGACCACTTTCATATTTTTCTAAAAAAACTCTGACCAGCACAAACCAGATACAGCACTTACGATCGCGAGTTATTAGGAACTTAAGAATATGTCAAATATTTTTGACATATGCTAGAGGGACGCGTTTTCATGATCTTCACGGATCAAAACCCCTTAACGTATGCTTTTCAACAGCGTTCAGATAAAGATTCTCCTGGTCAAATGAGACACCTAGACTTCATAGGGCAATTTTCAACAGATATCCGTTATATTGAGGGTTCGCAGAATATTGCAGACACCTTGTGTCCTATTGAAGAACTAGCCGTTCCTTCGCCAATTAAACTTTGCTGCCCTTGCGGATAAGCAGCACCGGGATTCAAAACTACAAACCTCTTTCGAAAAGCAAATCTTCCACCAATCTCAACTTGCAGCCTATGCAGCTGTCACCTGAAAAATCACTTTATTGTAATGTTCAGGATTCAAGATTTCAACCTTATGTTCCCTCCGGGTTTCGCCATGCCATTTTTAGTCAGTTACATCGTCTGTCACATCCTGGCATCAAGGCTTCGAGGAAACTGATACAGCAACGTTTCGTATGGCCTAGCATGCGAAAGGACATAGCCAACTGGACATGAGTGCCAAAGATCTAAAATTGTCAGACACACCACCAGCCAACTTAAAAAGTTTTACTTCCCCTCATCTCGCTTCAATCACGTGCACCTCGACTTGGTCGGAAACTTATATTTATTAATAATAATATAATACATGAATACAATTAATTACTATGTATACATTTTTCTTACCTTGGATGAAGCAAATTTATCATTTACTTCATCGAAGTCGATCCTTTCAACTTTTTCTCTTTGCACACTTAAAAATGCTAGATAACTTAGGGGATCTTGTCCCATCGTTGATTGTAAATATGTGAAAATTTATTTTAATTTGCTGAACGAAAATTTATAGCTAGCATTTGATAATGAAATAGTAAGGAGTATTTGAAGTGCGACTCTTAGGTTTCGAAAAACATTTTCTCCATAGATCTGTAGTGGACTTTTAGGTTCCGTTTCTTTTCTACTGCGGAGTAACGCCATGCAGTCACATTCACTGCTCAAAACAATTAGGGAATATTGTGGGTTCGGTATGAAATAACCATATAATCGACAACCTTTTTGAACAAAAGGAAATAGAAGAGATTATAAAGGAAAATTATAACGTTTACAAAGTTGCGAATATGCAAATTTAGTCTGTGACGTCGAAAACTATGCGTTTTAGATAAGGAGTAAGGAGCCACTTGCAGTATTCCTTTTGTAAAAGGAGATTAAAAACAATTGACAAGCGTTGAATGCTTCGTAGCAGTGAATATACGATGTCTCAGCAAAATGACTTAGTTGAATCGGTAGCCAGGAAGGCCATCAGTCGTTTACAGGAGAGTCAAACGCAATCCATTGTAGCGGAAGCGTTAGGATTTTCCCAAAATGTCATTTCCAGATTATGGAATCGGATTTTGAAAATTAAATATGTTTGAGAAATTCCGGACAAGGTCGTGTTATCGTTTTAAAATAAAAAGCGGGAGATATACATGCATTTCGTTTAAAGAAATAAAAATATATCTCTTCTTTGGAGAAATAAAGTGGTCAGAAAGAATGTTTTGGTTGATGTACTGCAAACATTTTATTACACGTTTTATCAGAAAACTCAAGAAAATAAATAATTAATTATATTACAATATTATTAATTTTAAATATATTTTCCAGAAATCGATCAAAATAAAAACTGAAATTTTCAGGAAAATCTTGTTTGGAGACCATTTTGCGCCCCTCTACGAGCGGCGCCCGGGGCATCATGCACCCCCTTGCCCCCTCCTCGCTACGCCACTGTGTGTAATGTGAATGCCAGCCAGTTCCCTTTAGAATCGTCATTCACGAAGGCATACCGCATGTTAAGAAAATAGCCCTTGCGTGCTTTCCTTTTATGAATTAACCAAGGAACCAATTTTTTAGGAAGTATTTTCCAGTATTTCTTTGTAAGATGTAGGTAAATTAAAATTACCGTAGTGCCGCTAGTGTAAGCAAAATAATAAATGTTTCTCCCTAATTACCACATGCCTTCGCGGTGTAATTGGAAGCAACTCCTGACGTTTATTCGGAAGATCCTGAGTCCGAATGCTGGGAAAGGACTGCATTTTTTTCACATTATTGTATCGATATAACCTATAAGGTATTCCTCTCTACTTCCAGCATGTCTTCGTGGTATAACGGTAGCACACTTGGCGCGTATTCGAAAGGCCAGGTTCGAGTCCCGGCGAGGTCATTGCACATTTTTCACGGCTTTCCTGTTAAAAAAAAATAACTAATGACTCAACAGTGGCACCCGAACTAAATGATGATTATTCTTCACCACCAGAATTTGGCGATTGGGTACCCTAATTCCAGTCGTCCTTTAAAAGGGAGAGTATATAAGTTATTTTTTCCCCTCCTTGCTGCATGCCTTCGTGGTGTAACGGAGCACACTCGGCGCGTATTCGAGAAGTCCAGGTTCGAGAGCATTGCACATTGTTCATGTACTCCTGCTACAAAATAGCTAGATAACTACTTTGTCTGAAAGTACCTAATTTTTATCCAAATGCTTTGAAAAATAATATTAAACAATAAATGATGTCTAGCGATCTTCAAATCGAGACACGAATTATAATCATTATTACTGATTGACCATCCGTAAAAATTCCTTACCGAGTTAATGTTTTTATTTCTATGCGGGAGTCTTCGAGATGGCAACCACGCAGGAACGGTAACAAAGCGCACATTTAACATACTCGCTCACCTGAAAAATATAGGGCAAATGCTGATAAAGTATTTACTTATGGGAATGGGAATAATGTTGTAAGATGCGTTACGAATGTAAACAAACAAGAGTTGCTCTTTTATTTGGGATGAGCGCAGATGCTAATCTGAATCTGTCGATGTTTGGATCTTGTCTGAAGTAGTTAGTTATTGTTTTACAGTTTTCTTCTTCCGCATGATGACTCCTCGACGTAACATTGTTGCAAATTAAAACGTGGTTTTTAAAACAAAACAGACATTCAATCAACTTTTGATTAACCTGAATCCAAGGTTGTAACAGAATCCAGGTTAATCAGAAAGCAAAACTATAAAAAAAGAGGTAATAAACATCAATAAAAAAATAAAACAGAACAAAATAAAATTAAAATATATAAAAACAAAAAATCTGAAAGGTTTCAGATTTTAAATTACGTCCAAGGGGGCGTTTTTTTAACGTTTTGTGTGTTACCTTTATTTATTAAATATCATATTCCTGGCACATAAACCATAAAACAGTTCAATAGCAATGTAGCAAAATAATTTTAGAAAGAGCCTATCTTTAGAATTTCCGATGCACAGTTCCGCGCGCTGGAGATAAAAAGGTTTTCCTCCGTAGAGTGTTGCCATTGCTTGTTTTTAAATCGTTGAGTTTGGTACTCAAAAATTCGTCAAAGTTTTACAAAATATGAAATCAGTTATAAAACAAATTCCAAATTTCAAATTTGGTGTTCCACATGACCATATTTGTAGGAGGATTACGTCATTGAAAGTTCGATGGCTCTATGTACCGTTGTTTTATCACGATGAGAGAAATATACATACATTTACGCAATTTTTCATTATTTAATTTCTTCAAATATAATGCAGGACTCTAACATTCGGTGGCAACAGTTTGAAAAGTGATTCGCCGTTATTAGTTATTATTAGTTATTCAACGCAAAATTTCAAAACGAAAACAATAGTCCTTCAGGGACAAAGCCCCTTTGGACTAAAAATCTGAAAGAGTTCAGATTTTAACAATCGCCCCAAAGGATTTGTTAAGGTCTTTAAATGCTCTCTCTGAGTTCGCAGTCTACTAGTCTGTTGCTGCACTCCCTTCTCCTAGCTTTATTATTAAGAACCAATTTCTTAGTATTTACACCATATATGATTCAACAGCAAAATTACAAAAATGTTAAAAGCTGCATATGTTTTAAATTCCCGATGCAGGGTTAAGTGTTGGCAGACTTCTTCAATCTTTTCTTTTCTATTTTTTTCAATTTTTTCTCAGTTCATCATATCAATGTTCGGTTTTCTTACAAAAAAATTTGTGCTTTTTTATCATTAACGTTTTGTGTGTTAATTTTATTGTTTTAGATATCACGTTCTTCACACTTACGTCACATATATTTGAATTCAACAGAAAAAAATCGTAAAATATTTTTAAAAAAGTATATCTTCAGAATTTCCGACAGACAGTTTCTCGCACTGTAGATAAAAATATTTTATTCCATACAGTGTTGCCACTGCTCGTTTTCAAATTGTTGAGTTTGTTAATCGAAAATTCATTAAAATTTTACAAAATATGAAATATGAAATTCGGAATTCAAAATTCGGGTTTTCCAGATTCACATGTTCGGGTGGAGGATAATGTTATTCAAAATTTAATGGCTCTGTGTACCATCTTTTTCTCACGAAGCGACGAATTCTTCACTGTTTTTTTTTTTTTTTTTTTTTTTTTAATTTCTTTAAAGCTAATACAGGGCGATCGTATTTGGTGCCAACAATTTGAAAAGTCATTCGCCATTTATAGTGAACGAGCAAAATGCCATTTGCGGGCTAATAGCTCATTCAAGATTATGCCCTATTGGACTAAAAAAGTAACAACGTAAGACAAAAATAATTTTTTTTAAAAAATGCTGTTAACAATTTACCTATATTCACCGAACTATCCGGTGAATAGCTTGATTTGGTTACGTAAGTTAATTTGAAAATGAAATTCAAATCAAATCTTCTTTCTATTTCTGTTTCCTCCTTATTTTGTATCGCAAGCAATGACGAAGTGGTTAAGACCGCTGAATACTGGTAGTTCAGTTTGGTTTGGGTTCGATCCCGGGGGAACAACTTGGCTGCATAGCTGGTTGTCATGGTTTTCACCAAGTATAACGCGAACGCAAGCCAGTTTCCCTTGGAAAGTCTTTCACTAAGACATCTCTCCTCTTAAGCAAATAGCCTTAGCGTCTTTGCCTTATTCAAATAACCTAACTTAACCTAATCCTCCCTCTGTAATATAATTTATCCCTCTTTCTCGAGTGCGTTTGGTGTGTAATCGGAAGCATGTTCAGCTAGCAGTCAGAAGTTTCGAAGTTCGAATCCCGGTGACAGCATTGCTCATTTTGTATGTTTCCTTCTCCATATCTACAAGTGCCGCCCGAGCTAAATTATGGTCGATTATAACTCATTACTACCAGGATTTGGCACGTGGGTTCCCTGTTGCCCAGTCGCCCTTAAAGTGGGAGAGAATGTATGGTATTTTTTCCTTCTTATCGTTTGCGTTTGTGGTGTTTGTAAGTACGTCCACCTAGAAGCTGAAAGTTGGGGAGTTTGAATCTCGGTGAGGAAGGGTGAATTTTCGTGTTTCTTTCTCCTATAACTTAATAACTGTACAAATTCAGTCAAATGCAGACTAGTAGCTCAATAAATAACTTTAAAAGTATCTTCTACAATCACTAATGATAGCGTTTTTCAACCTGTCACCTCCCAGATTTCTAGGAAAAACAAAAATTAAAATAGAAATTTGCTGCAT
This sequence comes from Stegodyphus dumicola, assembly GCF_044657685.1. NCBI lineage: Eukaryota > Metazoa > Arthropoda > Arachnida > Araneae > Eresidae > Stegodyphus > Stegodyphus dumicola. The sequence goes on from NC_140769.1 coordinate 13,090,407, forward strand.
CTATCCCACTATAGCTGAAAATCTCAGACTTTAGAAATTACACTTACTTGACAATCATCTGTCACTTTTCCTTCCAACACTGACATTTATCAAATCTAATACCGGTTACCCTTCCTACAGACTTCCTACTTTAGTAAAGAGGGATTTAAAGCACTATGACTGTAATGCTTCTTACAACCATACATCCAAACATGGAACAGCTATTCAAGAATCGACAGGCTCGTCCATGTCATTTATATTAATACCAGTGTTTAATTAATTCCCAGTTAATAGGGTAAGGATTGTCCAAACTGTAATAGTCTTTAATTATTAAAAATAAATATATTTTCCTTCCTTTAACTTAATTATTTAATCGAAATATAAAATTAAATGAACTTTAATTCATTGGATTTAAAAATACAAGTTTTCTTTTAGTAACATATGCTAAAAATTTGCTCTAGAAGGGGACAAAAATGAAATGATCCACAGAAAATTCTAATTTATAACAGTGGCCCCCACTTGAAAAAAATTGAGAAACTCTCACTTATGGCATTTGGCTCAATTGTGTTTGATTATTAGATTCTTACTCTCTTAAAATAATTATATAGCCTTTTGCTAATATGCACAATTTTCTTAATTTTTCCGTAGATCTGTTTATCGTACCGGAATAATTCACACATTGTTTTCTCTGGAAATAACCCATATTTTTAAAGAAAATACGATAATGTTTGTTTCCGTTTTCCTTTCGGTAATCCAGAAATAATCAGAGTTAATTTCATTCTGAAAGCACCTTTCTTCGGCTGGTTTGACTGCCTTCAAAATCGCTGAAAATTTCTCATGTAGAATTGAATTGCCTTTGTCTGAAATACTTCCCACAACATCTTCATTCAACTCGAAATCATTATCTATTTTTCTCTTTGTTTTCTCCTTTTAGCTCACACACTGACTTTACAAGTGATTCCGGATTCTGCACCTAGAAAAAAATTATTTGGATGAACCTACCTTTTTTTAAATCATCAACTGAGACACTTTTCCTAGGCTGTGAAGCTAGTCGTGATTAACGAATTAAATGTAACTTTGTTAAGAACTTTAATGTTAATTATAATTAAAGTTGACGTTCTAAGCTTTTGTGCATTTACTGTTCAAATTCCATAAAAGTAGATATAATAATAGCTTACATTTAAATCTGATTTTCACGAGCTATTTCATACATAGTTGCTAGAGCATGAATCCGTTAAGCTCAGTAGTTATTCGAAACGAAGAAAAGAAAAGAAACAAACATTAACTATCACAAAAAGATCATGTTTTTCGATGCCGTTAATAACATCTTCGTTTTTCCTTAACTAGTTAGCGATTTTATTTTGCAAGGAAGGTTTTTAGATAGCAGTGGCTCTGCTAATATATGTGAAAGCTAAACCTCTTGATCATAGACGAACTTGTGAGTTCTCAACATACAGAAATAAAAAGTACAGAAATTTACTCTACACTTTTTCCTCAGAATAATTCATTTTTTTTTATTTTATAAGGTCTTTCTCCCGCCTTCCTAGCATGCCTTCGTGGTGTGGTGGTCTGCACGCTGGGCGCGTGTTTCAGAGGTCCGTGGTTCGATTCCCGGCAAACGCGTTGTTCATTTTTCAATCTTTCTTGCTTCCAATTAACCTAATGCCTCTACAATTTATTCTAATTAAACGAATATATGAATCTCAAAGGAAAGATCTTACGCCAATATCTCAAATACATTTTCAAACATAAAATTCTAAGCCGCAGAACGCGTATGAAACCAAAACTTGCAAATATGATATACCAGTACAGGAAAACAGTGATGATGTTTAATTAGAGTTTCGAGAAATTTGAATAATTTATTCAAAAGGAAGAGTTCTACAGTCATTAGATAATTTTACGCTGGGCACATAATAATATCGCTGGACCTGCCCTCGCCGGGTTTCGAACCTGGACCTTTTGATTATGTACCGAGTGTGCTACCGTTACACCACGAAAGCATGCTGGAAGGAGGGAGAAAATACCTTACATACTCCCCCTTTTAAAGGGCGAGTGGAAATGAGAGTACCCAATCGCCAGATCCTGGTGGTGACGAAATATTGTCGATCGCCTTTTACTTCGGCCGCCACTGTAGAGGGGGAAAATATGTAATGCTCTCGCCAGAATGTGAATCTGAACTTTTCGAATACGCGCCGAATGTGCCACCTTTAAACGGCAAAGGCATGCTGGAAGGATGGAGAAAATACCTTATAGAATGGCTCCTGTTCTCCGCTGCTCAGGGACCTGATCATGAATAAATTATTCTCACAAGACGTACCAGAAGACTTAGAAATGGTATGTTTTGATGACGATCTCATGCTGCTTATAAAAAAAGTCTTTCTTGAAAAACTAGAAAAGAAATTTCAGGAAATAGCTACAGTGATGGATCGTCGGAAGATAGAAGAAAGCCTAGAATTTAATCTCGAAAGGACTTCATCATTATTATATCCCAGAGGAGAAACTCGCATAAGATATCCAAGACTCCAGTATAATGGAGCAAAAATAAAATTTATAACAAGCATGAAATATCTGGGAGTAATCATAGACAACAAATTAACATTTATGGAACATTTCAACTACATTCCTAGAAAAAGTGAAGGAATTCTGAATTTCTATAAACTTAATTTTATACGGGACGTTTTAGCAAGAACGCAAAATATAATACGCAAAATCTATAAAAACTTTATAATTCCAATGACCACAACTGGTATTGGGGCATGCAAAACCACAACGACGGAGCTACAGCACCTAAGAATGAAATTAGATACAACACAGAGAAGCTGGTGGTTGTGTATGACCCGAGAATTTAGAACCATCTCCACAGAGGTGCTATGCGTATTGGCGGGCATCCCCCCTCTTTCCTTATCCTATAAATTATTTTTCGAAAAAGTTTTATTAAGCACTAGCAAGAAAGATCTTACAAGCTACAAAGATTACTTTGTGACAAGGAGCACCTTTGAAAGGCTAAATATCGGAGAATATCGATTCCTTATATTGATATGACATCAACGCTAGGAGAAACTGACATATAGTATACGGATGGCTCCGAGATCGTATTGCCTTTTTTTTTTATGCATTTTCCTGGATGTGAAATAGAAAAAAATATATAAACTAGAGGAATTCAACTCTGTTTAGCAAACCAAATTAGCCGCCATATTAAAAGCGATGAATTGGATAAAAAGAAACTTGTCAAGGCAGCACACAATTCAGATTTATTCCGCTTCCCTATCAGCATTAGAAAACATCTCCAGCCCGAACCGGCTGAGTTTCTATATACAACAAGTGAAAGAACTCCATAGGTATCTTTCCTCAAAACATATAATAAAATTTTATGGGTGAAAGTGCACGTTGGATGTGAGGCAAACGAGCTGGCGGACGCCGTTGCAAAAGAGGCTGCTATTGAGATAAATACAGAAAGAATAAACTATCGGGGATCTAAACGGAAATCAATACTGAAAATGGATCTAAATATATATAAAGAATGGAATAGAAAATGTAAAGATTCAGACCATAGAAAGGACTACTTGGAAAACATTGAAATCTCAAAAAAAATTGAAAACCATAACCGATAAAGACCTTTGTCATATCCTTTCAGGTCACGGTAGATTCTCGGCATACCTAAATAAATTTAAAGTTTAAAAAAATGCAAACTGTTTACTATGCGAAAAGTTGGGAAATGATAGGCACTATGTGGAAAGAGTGCGAAGACTTTAGGAGTAGCAAGGAGGACTTTAAAGCTTTAGTTTACAATAGAAATGAAGCAAAAAAACACAGCAAAAGAGACCGTGGAAAGAATTAATGTAAAAACCTGGTCGCAAATGGAATAGAACAATAGCAAAGAACACCCAATAAGGCTTCTGTTGGAGACTTCATTTATTTATCTTGTTTCGTATATATTTCTCCTTCACGGCTGGTCTAAGTAAAGCCATAAGGCGAGCTTGAGCTTGCCGGGAGGGTGGACCGCGCCATACCTACCTACTTTATAGATTGGTTAACACAACGTGAGTAAATCAGTAAAGCATTGTGTTCACCTCTTGCCGGATGTAAGCTGTTACCCGGCGTGGCATTGACTCATAAAGTTAACAGACAGTATCGGAATTTCTTGCCAAACTTTTCGATTGTCCGGTCAATTCGCTGACATACTGAAACGGTAGGATGAGCTTTCCCATAAGTTCCCAAAGTGTTCAAATTCTCTAATATTTCTTTGCAGGTGACCAAAAAAGTGTTAAACCAGCCCGATTATAATCAATAGAAATGCATGCCATGTACAGACAAATATAAATAAATCCTGTGCAAAAATAAATTCTGGATAGAGCGAAATGAAAGGTAATATAACGAGTCTTAGAATTTCATCAACGTACATCTGAGCTGTAAGAGCTCTATTGAAGATTACCAAAGAGTTCCGTCTATGTATTGAAGTTGCATCTCAGGTCATAATTCCCAGTTATTTGCTTGTGTGACCCGTTATTTGCCCCGTTATATTACAGTAAAAGTAATATTTCAGTGTTTTCGCGGATGTCTCCAGACAAGTTTTGATCTGATCATCGGGAATCAGTTTGAAACGGGCTCTTCACTGAAGAAAATTCATCTCCAAATAGTGCATTTAAAGGTCCGTCCAGTATGACCCATAATAATCCTCCTTGACTGTTTGGTGAGAGGTTAGCAGCGCAACCGAATCGCGAGCATAGAATCTGCTTTCGTGAAACTTTTGTCAATCTTTTATCTCATCTGGTGTTCATCACTGAGAGTCACGCATCAGATCGTTGCTGCAGACGAACGGGTGCTGTGAGAGCCGTTTTGACAATAATTTAATCTTCTCAGTTTGTTGCCACTCTAGGTCTACCGCGACACTCTTGACATTTAAACTTGTCGTTTTTAACCCATTTTTGTCAACATTGCCTAATCTCTTTGATCCAGTTGTTGAGTGATTCCTTTATTTATCCATATAGCCTCTTTCTGATCCGTGGTATGTTCTTCAAAAGGTTGCACATGTTGTTGACCAAAGCTTTGGGAGCCTCGTAGATACCAACACCAGTTTGCATAGCTCCTTCCTAAATATCGGCCAAGAATATCACGCGGGAAGCATCCAAGAACCTTCTACCTTTCTTTCCCTCTACCACCAACCTCTGGAGAGGGTGCATTAACTTTTATATCTCTTTACATCCTATACAAATGGATGTATATCTGATATAGCCGTAGTGTCATTAGCATTTTTTTTGGGGGGGGGAGGAGAAGAAATATTTACAATACCTTTGCAGGCATTCGGACTCCGAAAATTTCGATGTTAGCTGGATATGCTTCCAGTTTCACCAAGAAGGCACTTGTTAAGGAAGCAGAAAATACTTTACATGGCAATATAGCTTCTGTCGCAAGAGTCAACAGTTGAAATAATGTTTTTATGTTTATCTATATTATGTTTTACTGTAAATAGTGTTACGAATTTGGTATTTAAAAAGCTAATGTTAGTTCAATTATAAATTATTTAATTAAATTTATTTCTCCCGCAGTGCAGCGCGTGACGAATATTAAAAGAAAGCTAAGCCGGAAAATTGAAAATACAAGAGCGCGTGCATTAAATAAATAAATATCTCTTTTTGATTTCGAGAAAGTACTGGAAAATTCTAGCGCGTGATTTTAAAATCTTATAAAAGGAGGAAAACATCTCAGTTTGTAGTAGTTGCTTAGTTTGTTGTTTAGAAAACGGCTCTTGTTGATTATAGCGAATTCGCGGATTAGTGTTCTTTAGCTGTTTTGAATTAAGTTCTGTTGGACATTTGAGTAGTTAAAAGATAACTACTGTGAGATATTGTAATACTGCATTATAATTTGAGAAAATTTAAGCATTTTTGTTGTGATAATAATAAATTTTTGTTCCTTTTTCATCGGACTTGTGCATTCATTTCATAACGAACCCGTACGCACGCAACAATTTTTGGTAACAGAAGTGGGATTTGAATGCCAATAACAAGAGCGATGGAAGAGCAGTTAAGACAGCTGATATCAGCCTTTGCTGCATTTAAAGAAGAAATGGAAACAGGTCAAGAAGAAATGAAAGAGGAGATGAAATCTAATCAGGAAAAGATTGAAGCGGGACAGGAAGAAATGAAAGCGGGACAGGAATCCGTTAAAGATGAGATGAAATCCATTAAAGGCGAGATGAAAGCAGGTCAAGAGGAAATGAAAAGAGAAATTACCTGCGTAATAGAAAACAAATTCGAGGCTATAGAAGGTAGAATAGACTCTGTCGAAAGTAAGGTTGGAGAAATTGAAGAAAGAGTCTCCTCCGTTAAAGAACAAATAGAAGGGAGAGTTTCTGCTGTGGAGGAACGAATTGAAGGAAGAGTTTGTGCCGTCCAACAAATCGAACAACAGATTGATGATAGGGTTTCTGCAGTAGCCAAAGAAGTGGATATTTTAAAGAAATTCGTAGCGACGACAGGAAACAATAGTGATGGCTTTAAATTTCTACTCATGCCTGCTCGTCCCTCTCTGAAGTTATCTACATATGATGGGAAGACCTCCTGGCAGGTGTATAAAACACAATTTTCTATCATTGCGGATGCGAATGGATGGGATTCTCAAGCTAAGGTCTGTCATCTCGCCGCTTCTTTAAGAGCCGACGCAGCGGATATCCTTCAGACTCTTCCCGAAAACAAAAGGTTAGATTTCGAAGCTCTGTCCGGCGCCTTGGAGCTGCACTTCGGGGAAAAATGTTTAAAGGAGTACAGCAGGCTCCAATTAAAATCCCGTCAACAGAAGCTCACCGAAACACTTCAGGAGCTCGCCACGGATGTTGAAAGGCTGTCACATCACGCCTTTTCGGAGTGCCCGACAGAAACAAGGGAAATCCTGTCTCTGCAATATTTCATTGATGACATCCGGGACCCTGAGATACTAAAAGCACTGCGAATGGCGGATGTTAAAGATCTGAAAAGCGCTTTAGTGTACGCCATGAAATTCGAGGCAGCCCAGCAAGCCACTCATCGAGAACGCCATCCAGTCAGAGCTGCTCAGGTCCAGGAGCCAGGGGATCAAGTCACTGCTCGTCTAGACGATTTAACTAGACAACTGAACGTCTTGAGACGGAATATTGGTGACAAGAAACCGACCGTAAAGTGCTGGAACTGCGGTGCTGAAGGATACATACGACGAAACTGCAGAACACCCCAGGGTACGGATGTTAAAACCGCTCCTATCAAACAGCAGGGAAACTAATTAGTGGCCATCTCGCGGGGCGGAGGTTGCCAGATAATGAAAAGCCCCCGTTTAAAGCGCTTCAGATTTCTGCAGTGAGAGGCGGCAGTAATGGACGTTTCATAATAGGACATATTAATGGAGTTCCGTGCAATATGACTATAGATACAGGAGCCAACGTCACCATCATCCGAAAAGATTTGGTTCAACAACTAGGAAACAAACTTATCTGGACGCCGCCCTGCGTTACCCTACAGACTCTGTCCGGTGAGACGATCGACATCGATGGAAAAGTAAATGTTAACATCACGTTTGGAAGTGCCGCTTACCATCACACGGCATATGTAGCAGAGATCACTGATTCTTGCATACTCGGATTAGACTTTCTAAGGAAATACAATTTTTCCTTGGACTTTAAAAATAACGAATTGAATTCTACATCTGAGGACATAGCGTTATTTGGAGTTAATGATGAAGAAGTTAAATCTGTTCATAAAATCATAGCACAAGAAAATATCACAATACCGGCAAGAACAGAAATTTTACTTCCTAGATCCATAGCCGAAAACAGAAATTTCCGCTACGGCATCATAGAATATCCCAATAACTGTAATAGCCCAAAGGAGTACTAGTAGCCTCAACACTCGTCGACCTATCCAGAACGGTTATCCCGGTGAGAGTCGCCAATGTAACTGAGAAGGGGAGAATTATTAAGAAAGGTGAAGTGGTTGCAGCATGTACTCCAGTAACCAGCGTTGAAAGAAAGAGTAACATCCAACAATCCGTGTCCTCAGAGAGCATTACATCGGAGTTATTGCAGAATGCGCAATTAAACGATAAAGAGAGGAATGCTGCCGATCGCGTCATTAAAGATCTTCAAGTTGTTTTCTCCCGCTCGTCTTCTGACGTGGGTCGAACTAGTTTGACACAACATAGAATAGATACCGGCGAGTCCATGGGCATCTCCCATCGTCCTAGTCAGAAAGAAAGACGGCTCAACAAGATTTTGCGTCGACTATTGCCGGTTGAATGAGGTTACGAAGAAAGACAGTTACCCTCTTCCTAGAATTGACGACATTCTAGACACTCTTTCTGGAAGCAAGTGGTTCTCAACAATTGATGGTATTGGCAGGTAGAAATACAGCCTGAAGACCGAGAAAAGACGGCATTTACTACGGGATAAGGGCTTTGGCAATTCAAGGTGATGCCGTTTGAACTGTGTAATGCGCCGGCAACATTCGAACGTCTTATGGAGACTGTTTTGAAAGGCCTTTCCTACGAAGCCTGCCTGATATACCTGGACAACATCATCATCGTCGGAAAGAGTTTTGAAGAACATTTAGAAAATCTTAGGAAGGTGCTTCAGAAACTGGAAGAAGCCAATCTGAAGCTGAGTCCCGCTAAATGCAAATTGTTCCGAAAGGAAGTGACTTACCTGGGACATGTCATCTCTGCAGAAGGTGTGCGCACGGATCCTGAAAAGGTATCATCGGTTAAATCCTGGAAACGTCCCGAAAATGTCCATCAGCTGAGAAGCTTCCTAGGGCTTTGCACCTACTATAGGAGATTTGTGAAGGACTTTTCTTCCATCGCAAGACCCCTTCACAAGCTGACAGAGAGCAACCAAAAGTTCTTGTGGACAAAAGAATGCGAGCATGCATTTAACAACTTAAAGGAGGCTTTAACATCTGCTCCAATCCTGACGTATCCTCAGCTCGACCGACCATTTATTCTCGACACCGACGCGAGCAATGAAAGTGTCGGTGCTGTTTTGTCCCAAGAAATAGACGGCCAAGAACGTGTAGTGGAGTACTGGAGCAAGTGCCTGTCTAAACCGGAGAAGAATTATTGTGTCACCAGGAAAGAGTTGCTCGCCATAGTTAAAGCTGTAGAACAGTTCCATCACTATCTATACGGCAGAAAATTCCTGCTCCGTACCGATCATGCTTCATTGACCTGGCTTTTAAATTTCAAGAATCCTGAGGGTCAAATAGCCAGGTGGACACAGAGACTCCAAGAATATGACATCACTATCCGTCATCGTAAGGGATCATCACACGGAAACGCCGACGCCCTGTCTAGAAGACCTTGCCAAGAAAGCTGCCGATATTGTTCCAGGATGGAAGCGAAATACGAGCTACTGACTCCGGTCGCAAGACAAATTACAACATCAACATCGGCTGATCGAGAACCGTGGAGTGATGATGAAGTCAGGAAAGACCAGCTGGAAGATCGTGACATTAAACCCATAATTGATTTAATGGAGTCATCAACCAGAAAACCTACCTGGCAGGACATTTCTATCTTTAGTCCTACAACCAAACAGTATTGGGCACTTTGGGATTCACTTCACATTCGAAACGGCGTCTTATACCGGAAATTCGAATCGGATGATGGGAAGACGTTCCGATGGCAGCTGATACTTCCAAGATCTCGCATTCCTGATGTCCTTAAAGAACTACATAACAGCCCTACGGGAGGTCACTTTGGAATAATGAAGACCTTACAGAGAGTTCGTGAGCGCTTTTACTGGAATAATGCAAAGGATGACGTGCAAAAGTGGTGCCGATCCTGCGATGCCTGTGCAGGTAGGAAAGGACCGAAGAGACGCAGCCGAGGCAAGCTGCAATGTTACAACGTAGGGGCGCCTTTTGAAAGTATCGCCTTTGACATTTTGGGACCTCTGCCATGAACTGCTGATGGCAACAAATACATACTCGTTGTCATTTGATTACTTCACCAAGTGGCCTGAAGCGTACCCTTTTCCTGATCAAGAGGCTGTCACAGTAGCTGAGGTAATGATACAGCACTGGATTTCCAGGTTCGGAGTGCCTCTTCAGTTACATTCCGATCAGGGAAGGAATTTTGCCCCGGCAGTAATCAAAGAACTATGCAAACTACTCGGAATTGACAAAACTCAAACGACGCCATTGCATCCCCAGTCGGACGGCATGGTAGAGAGGTTCAATCGAACCATCCTTAATAACCTCTCATTAGTGGTTTCCAGAAACCAACAGGACTGGGACAAGAAATTACCACTCTTTTTACTGGCTTACCGCAGTGCTGTCCACGAGACTACCGGCTATTCTCCATCACAGATGCTCTTCGGTCGTGATCTTCGTCTGCCTTGTGATCTACTGTTTGGCCGCCCTCCGGACGCTCCTTCTTCGTCTGAGGAATATATTCAAGATCTCCAGGCCCGGTTTGAAGTGATGCATAACTTTGCACGAGAGCGAGTCAACTTGGCGACGGAGAAGATGAAGACTCGATACGACACAAGAGCTACTGAACATCAATTCCACGAAGGAGACAAGGTGTGGCTGTAGAATCCGACTCGACGGAAGGGACTTTGTCCGAAATTACAGTCACCTTGGGATGGCCCGTACACAGTCCTAAAAGGCTGAATGACGTTGTGGTTCGGATTCGTAAGTCTTCGAACTCTAAACCTAAAGTCGTTCATTACGACAGGTTAGCTCATTACTATGGCCATAGTACATAATGTAAATAATTGTAAATAGTATAAGACCGTGGTCCATTTTGTTTTTAAATGTGTATTTGATTTGATTTGTATTTAGTATTTGATTTGCATTTAGTATTTGATTTGTATTTGATAGCATTTGATTTGTATTTGATAGCATTTGATTTGTTTTATTTATTGCATTTATTGTTCATGTTGTTTATTATTGTAATGTAATGCTTATTAATGCATTTATGCCACAGTTGTAAGTTTAGCTTCCTGTCCAGGGATTGTACTGCCCGGGACATGCAGTCCTTGGGAAGGGGACAGTGTTACGTATTTGGTATTTAAAAAGCTAATGTTAGTTCAATTATAAATTAAATGGTTTTATTTCTCGCGCAGTGCAGCGCGTGACGAATATTAAAAGAAAGCTAAGCCGGAAAATTGAAAATACAAGAGCGCGTGCATTAAATAAATAAATATCTCTTTTTGATTTCGAGAAAGTACTGGAAAATTCTAGCGCGTGATTTTAAAATCTTATAAAAGGAGGAAAACATCTCAGTTTGTAGTAGAGTCGAATTTGAGTTGATACGAATGTTGTTTGAGTTCGTATTATTATTTTGCTCTACGAGTGTAATTCTAAAATTTAGGAAGTGAAGGAAATTTATTTATAAATAGTAAGTGTTTTTCGTTGGTCTCTTTCGAGAGGTGTACTTGGAGTAGCTCATCTGGACAAGTTCGTGAGTATATTTTTGATTTCTACGCTTTCATTATGGACATTGTCTTGTACATCGATAGGATAGCTTGACTTAGTAAATATGGATGAGATAAATGATTTAGCAATCCTTAATAAGCGCGATATTGTTGAGAATATTCTTAAACATGACACGATTGAGGATTGTAGGCAGATTATGTCTGAGTTTAACTTAGCGTTTAACACGCTTAGAAATGGCTTACGGAAAATCACCCCAGAAATGGAGCAATGGCTCCAAAAAACCTATGCAGAGCTTGAGAAGTGTGTAGCGATTAAACAAGCTGCAGGAGATTCAGTGCAAAATATCTGCGGTAGCATCCCGTTAGTTAATACTAGCAATGATTCGACATCTAATCAAACTACAAAGCAACCCAAACCAGTTTCAAATGTTATTCAGGAAATAAGCAAAATAAATAATTATAATGAAAAATGGATTACACCCAAAAAATACCATAAACGCACACTTAGTGAAAGCAGCAACGGTTCAATGACGTCAACCAAAAATAAATACGCTTCATTAAAAATAGATGATAAAATGGACACTACAAATGTTAGTTCGCTAAACTCACAAGAAGACAGTACTAATAATGAAGGTGATTTCATTACGCCCAACAAAAAGGCTAACAGAATTCCGCCGATTATCATTTCAGATGTCACGGACTGGAAAGCCCTCAGAGATAATATTAAGCAATTTACCATATCCATGGAATGTGTACAGAAAGGTGGTGATATCCACATTAAAGTTAAATCGGACACTGAGTATCGTGAAGTCACGAGATACCTAGATGAAAAGGAAATTCCTTACCATACCTTTCCTCTCCCTCAGGATAAACCGATAAGAGTTGTAATCAAAAAATTATCTGTTCACACCAAACCCGAGGACATTATGGAAGAACTAATAGACAATAACATCCCGGTTAAAACAGTAAGACAAGTTACCAAGAAAATAGACAATGAAATTGTCAAACTACCCACTTTCATGGTTGAAGTCAAACGCAGCATAGAAGGCAAGAAAATATACAACATAACGCATATTCTAGATTTGGCTGTTAAAATTACTCCCTTCAGACCCACTCCAGGACACAAACAGTGTCACCACTGTCAGAGGTATGGCCACAGTCGTGCTCACTGTAAGCACAAGCCCAGGTGTTTAAAATGCGGGCAAAACCATATTACTACTACATGTACAAAAGACAGAAACTTACCCGGCAAATGTTGCCTCTGCGGAGGCCCCCACATTAGTTCGTACCGTGGTTGCGAAATGCATCCAGATAACTTGAAAAGAAAAATTGCAGAAAAAGAATTCCAAAAAGAAGCGAGAAAAACTTCAAAAAATAGTCCCCCTGATATCAACTTAGAAAATTTCCCACCTCTTCCAAGAAGAAACATAACTCAAAATAGCAGTGAAAATGTTAATGAGCAAAATGCTTCATCCACCAATCAGGACGCAGCTGTCGAAAGTGAGAACTTAGGCTCCGTTTCCGATTTCATAATTTGGCTGAAGAAATTATTCCTGCAAGGAAAAAATCTCTTCGAGCGGTTCTTAAAATCTAAATCAATATTGGAAAAAATCCAAGTCGGCTGGGAAGCCTTTGAACTTTTATCAAGCATCAATTATGAATTTTAACCACATTAACAGTAATTCAAGAACTCACCTCACTGCCCCCAGCAGTTTAAATCTTGCATTTTTTAACGCCAACGGTATTCGCCACAAGAACGTTGAAGTTGCAAACTTCCTTACTCACCATAATATTGATGTGTTTCTAGTGAATGAAACTTGGCTCGGACCTAATGATAAGTTCAAGATCAATGGTTACAACGCATTCAGGACGGACAGAGACCATAACAGGGGCGGCGGTACTATGATATTAATTAAAAGGCATCTGCACGCCAACGAGTTTAATATTCCCAATAGCAGCAGCATTGAAACCACTGCGATCGTTGTGCATTCGCGGGCAAATGAGCCGATTGTCATCATCTCGGCTTATAATCCCCCCAGAAACATTCTCACCAACAATGACTTGCAAATTTTTAACAATATCACTCACCCTGTTATTATAGCAGGGGACCTGAATTCTAAACATCATAGCTGGAATTCTCAAAGAAATAACACAAATGGCAACAAACTTTACAACTATGCTCTTACGAATGACCTTAGAATTTTTGGACCAACGGAACCTACCAGGTATCATCATACAGGCAGCTCGGATGTTCTCGACATTGTTATTACAAAAAATATCCAGCAAATCCCTTTCCTAAAGGTGATTAATCAATTAACCTCTGACCATCTCCCTGTTAAATTTACTTACCATGGCTTTGAGAAGACCTTGCCTTTAAAGAAAATTATAAACTGGCAGAAATTTAATAATTCTCTAGAACAATTACCTGCACACCCGGCTCTTGCCGATATTGTAGACATTGAGTACAATATCACTAAGATCAATAGTAAAATTAAGAAAGCCCTTGATGATTCCACCAAATTCAAAGATTATAAGAAAGATAAGCTCCCCGACCACATCATTGAGAAAATAAAAGACAAAAACCGCACAGCAAAAATCTGGCGAAGAACAGGCGATCCCACTGTTAAAAGAAATCTGAACAGAAAAATTAGGAACATCAAGACCCTCCTCCTAGAGTACAGATCAAATTGTTGGGACGATTTCTTAGACTCCATGGATTTCTCTCCGAATACAGTCTGGCGTATTGGAAATTCCTTAAGGAATACTAATAACAGAAATATTGGTCCTCTCCACACCAGTAGTGGAATTGCTTATTCTGAACATGACATGGCTGAAGCCCTTGCGCAGCATCTAGAAAAGACGTTCACCAATCATGCCTCTAATAATGATGAGACAGATGAAGAAGTCGATAATTTCATTAACCACCTAGCTGACAGAAATTGTAATAATCACTTCAACCCAACTTCTCCAGCAGAAATAAGTAATATAATTAGCAACTTAAAGTCCAGGAAAGCTCCCGGCTACGATAGCATCACCAATACGGTTCTCAAAGCTCTCCCAGGAACCTACATAGTCCTCATTACAAACATAGTCAATGCTTGTATGAGGCTCAATTACTTTCCGCAACAGTGGAAGCACGCGCAGATAATTACGTTTGTCAAGCCGGGGAAAAACCCAAAGAACTTAAACTCCTACCGTCCGATCAGCCTTCTCCCCAGTTTGGGAAAGGTATTTGAGCGTGTGCTCCAAAAGAGATTAACTCGACATCTAGAGGATAAGGAAATTATATGTAAAGAGCAGTTTGGTTTTAGAGCCGGTCATAGTACCGTGCACCAACTACTGAACGTTACAGAATTTATTGCAGACTCCTTCGCAAAAAAGAACACAATCGCCAGCTGCTTTCTAGACCTAGAAAAAGCATTTGACAAGGTGTGGCATGAGGGTCTCCTCTACAAGCTGCACCTTGTTCATCTGCCCATCAGTTTTATTAAGCTCATGAAAAGTTATCTTAAAAACAGGACCTTTCAGGTAAAAATTAATGACTCTCTCTCTTCAAGAAAAAGAATTAAAAGCGGAGTGGCTCAAGGAAGCGTTCTGGGACCGCTTCTGTTTAATATCTACACGAATGATATGCCGGTTCCTTTGAATGCAAAAGTAGTGAAATATGCCGACGACACAGCAATTTTAACCAAGTCGCTAAAACCTCAGCTCGCTGTAGATAAACTTGAAAGCGCAGTAAATATCATAGCACACTATTATGATTCATGGAAATTAAAAGTAAATCCGTCAAAGAGCCAAATTCTCCTTTTCAGACGTCATCGGAAGTTCACTCCTGTAAATGTAAATATAAAAATTAATGATCAAGCCCTAGCAATTGTTTCAAGTACCAAGTATCTAGGAGTGGTCTTCGACTCACAGCTGTTATTCAAAGAACACACGGAGTATGCCTTGCGCAAAGCCACCGCTGCTAAAATGTCTCTTTACCCTTTAATAAGAAGAAATGCTAAATTAAATATCAGTCTCAAGAAGAAGATCTATACCAGCTTAATAAGACCCACCCTACTTTATGCAGTGCCTATCTGGGCCACTGTGTACAAGACTTATAGACACAAACTACAGGTCTTTCAGAACAAAATACTCAGACAAATTGTTGACTCCCCATGGTTCGTACGTAACCTGCAGATACATAAAGAACTAAAAATAAGACCCATAGATGATCAAATTCTCACCACGAGCCACAATTTCTATGCTAAAATAGAACTTTCTCAATACGAACATATCCGTAATCTGATAAATTATGATCCTACTATAGAAATTGCAGCAAAGCGCCCAAGAGGCATCTTCCATAACAGCAAATGGTGAAATGTGTATATATTGTACATAGTACTATTATCTTTATTTTATCTTCATTGTGTCATTTTACCAGTGTCTTTGAAACTTTATAGACTTATGGACATGATCCGTGTACCTGGATCTTCAAAGCACTGATCTTATATTTGTCATTTTCGTAATCTTCTTATTGTTATATCAGAGACTTTGTAATATTGTGGACTTATGGACATGATCCGTGTACCTGGATCTTCAAAGCTCTGATTATTTATTGCTAGTGTAAAATGTTTTTCACCATTTGCCACTTCGCTCAAATACCGCCGTCCCTATATGTACATAGTGTATAGTTACAGTAACTCATGTGCCTCAGTGTTGTATAAGAACTTTAGTAATTAATTTCTCAGACCAAGACTTCACTGAATTGTGATATCTACTATTTCAAGATGCATTGGGCTGTGGACAGTTCACGGGAGGGTGACTCCCACGTGACTACCACTGTCCAATCCGTGTTTTACAGAAAGGATGAATTTGAATATTTTGTTTAGCTAATCTGTTGCACTTAGTTGTGCCATTTGTCTTCATTTAGATCGTGATATTAGTTTAATTATTCCAATCTAGATAACCTGTTTCAAAACTTGATAATTATTAATATTTCCAATATTTCTCATTGTACGCGTAAGCTGGTGACCACCCGCGTGACAGGCTCCTGCCTGTCACGCGGCTCCCTTACTCACCTACATTTCACAAAATTTGACAAGTTTCGCCTAGTTGGCGCGGCGTAAATCGCCTTAATTAAAAACTTAAGTACCAACGCCTTAGGGCAATTTACCAACAGAGACGGTTAAAGTAGCGGTTGGCTACTAATTGCCGCCTAGCCATTGACTCGATTTCGATTTCAGTTTGTAGTAGTTGCTTAGTTTGTTGTTGTTTAGAAAACGGCTCTTGTTGATTATAGCGAATTCGCGGTTTAGTGTTCTTTAGCTGTTTTGAATTAAGTTCTATTGGACATTTGAGTAGTTAAAAGATAACTACTGTGAGATATTGTAATACTGCATTATAATTTGAGAAAATTTAAGCATTTTTGTTGTGATAATAATAAATTTTTGTTCCTTTTTCATCGGACTTGTGCATTCATTTCATAACGAACCCGTACGCACGCAACAATATCTTTCCTCATTTTGCTGTTCAAAACTACTTGTATGTGAATCTCTAAATACTTTTATCAACGTTTCTGTGGCTGCTGATAAAAATAAAAATGAAAAACTTTGGTGAATGCTAGTTTGCATTTCAAATAAAAATGTATGTTGTTAAATTCTTCATATGAAGCTTGTTAACCTAAGGCAAACATTATTGAACGTCCAGACTTTAAACGAGTAACAAGTACTCATATTAAATAATATTCCAAATATTTCTTTACCAAAAGAGCAGTAGAGAAATATTTGGAAACATTTCCGTCGAGTCCTTTTACTGAAACTATGTATTAAATTTTATTTCACAGCAACAAAAATCTAAATAACAATAATGTGATTTCTGTTTAATGAATTCAAGTCTGAACACCAGATAAAGTTTTCCGCAAATCTATGGGATAATAAGATAACAAAAACAAAGACTGAGATATAAATCTCACTGGATCAAGGACTGAGAAACTTGTTGAGGAATGGATCTCTAAAGGAAACTGCGTTTTGAAACTCACTGTCTTTTATAACGCATCTAAAATGGTCAAAAATTTTAAATTAAGTTCATTAAAAGAAAAATAAACAGCAGTTTCTTTACAGCTAAAAATTTAAAGAAATATGTGTCAAAAGAAATTTTTACCCACATGCTTTCCGCCTTCATTTCCTTTAATGCATCACTAGATTTGGCAGACGGCGTATCTTATATTATAAGGCGAAGAGAAAAAATGTATGAGCGTGAACGTACTGAGCTGATAAATGCTCACGTATACAAAATGTGTGTTGCCATACTTTTTTTAATATTCGCTATATTATTTGTATTTGGGAAGTAAACTGAGGAAGATATCCAGATTTGCACCGGATATCTTCATCTATAAAAATTCGGTGCTTTTCTGCTGTCGGGATTGGATTCAGAAATGTATATATGTATACATGTATACATACATTATGTATATACGTACGTATGTATGTTTGTATGTACTCACCCATATACACGCATAATGCATGAATTCTTGAATAATACATACATTCCTGAATCTCGTCCCGATAACAGACAAGTATCGAAAATTGTAATGCTTGGAGTTTTAGAAAAAGTTCAAAATTTTTGGTTAATTCTTTACTCCACTGGCATGGTTATTTACAAAGTTTCTGCGAATTATGAACAAACAAAAATATTTCTTCAGTGTTTGAAAACATTGGAAAATGTCAAAACATTTAATTAATTTTTTCTTTATTTTGAAGGTGTGGATACAACGATTTGTAAGGAAATTTAGATGGAATCCTAAGTTTGGAGACATTCATTGTGGGGAAAAAAGTAAGATAATATTACTTAAAACAGTGAATTTGAAGATTCCGATAATACAATCAACAGGGTGTTATAAGCCTTATTATTATGATCAATTCACGATTTGCATTCCACGAACCGTTTTGATCTTAGTTTTAAGATGTTATTATATCAATGAGCTTTAAGGCATGAGTTGCCTGATTTAATTACTGTTTACTTTACAAATTGTTTGTTTACAATTTATAAAGTAAACCAATTATATTGTTTATTGTTACTTTACAAATAACTTTACAAACTGTACTGTTTATTGTTACTTAAGTTAATATTTACAGCATTAGCAGTGACATCAGCATCTTGGTTAATATGATTCAGAAAGGTGAAGAGGAAAAAAATTGCTAAGAAAAAGGAGGGCGAAGAAAAAACTGTGTGTGGCGTGGACTCACTCACTTGATCATCCAGCACTTAGTTCATAATATTTTCGAACATGAAATTAAGCAAAAACATCCTGAGAGAGCTTATTTAGCAATGAAACGTTTTGATTCTTTTTATCTGCTCTACGATTTATGATCCCTCGTTATATGTTCTACATCAATATTAACACATCAAAAAGAGATACTCAAGACAGCTAGATCTTTAGGTATTGAAAAAAGAGGTTGTTCATTGGTTAGGACACAGGACACTGATTGGTCATTTTGATTTAAATCATTATTCGATTTATTACAGAATCGGAAGGCTAATTCTTCTCCATACGGGATAAAAAAAGCGGTTGAAGCAAAAACCCCGAATAGATTTAATTTACTGCTCTTCCACAGCATCTAAATTAATAAATATAAATAAAAATCACAAGTTGCCGTAGCGATATACCTAATAGTTGAAATGAGAAACATTTTTTAATAATTCAAATAAATTGAATTACATTATTTCAATATATGATTTTAAAAAAAGGATGAAGATTTAAAGCATTTAAAAGCAACTTTGTTGCTTTTTTTAAATCATTCAGTTTGTTAGACAATAAGAGACTGATTAATCTGAGAGATAATTTAGAAATCTTATGCTTTACAAATAATTACTCTAGTTATTTTAGTGTTTGCGTGGAAGACAAAGATCTTCCAAATGGTAGCATTTCGCAACTATCATGGAAAATAAAGGCATGGTAAGATAATATAACATAACGTAACGTTTAAAAATTTTCGAATGATTGCTTTAAAAATGTTCTTAACGTTTTAGGGAGCGATAGCCATTTTTTATTTGAGCTCTCGCGGGGTAAACAGTTAACATATTCCACTAACAATTGTGAAAACAGTGGTTCGAATCAAATCGAACGCACGGTTAATTTTTCATGTTTCTCGACCTGATGATATTTACGATGCCGCCCGAACTAACTATATAGTTCGCACACTAGTGTAAAGATTACATAGTAAACTTTATAGTATAGTACGATTATAATTTACAAACAGTCGAAAAAATCCACCTTATAGTTTGTTCCGTTCGGCCTCATGCTTCTTTCCAGTGTTTCTTTAAGTGGAGGAGAATATAAGGAATTAATGTACATTTTAACACGTGCTCTCATGTCGTAAGTGGTTAATATATCCAGCTAGCAAATGGAAGAGTCGTGGTTCAAATTCTAGCGAGGGCATAGTTGATTTTTCCTATTTCCTGCTCCGAGACATGTGATAATCTATACAAAGCCAAGATTCCCATGATCCTTAGTCCAAAGAGCTTTGTCCCTGAAGGACTATTGTTTTCGTTTTGCGATTTTGGCATCGAATTAGTATACAAAAGGCGTATCGCTTTTCAAATCGTTGCCACCAAATGTTAGAGTTCTGCATTGTATTTAAAGAAATTAAATAATGAAAAATCTGCATAAATTTATGTGTGTATGTGCCTCGCATTGTGATAAAACAACGGTACCTAGAGCCATCCAATTTTGAATGACGTAATCCTACTGCGAATATGGGCATCTGAAAGCCCAAATTTTAAATTTGGAATTCGTTTTATTATCGATATCATATTTTGTAAAAATTTAACGAATTTTTTGATTAACAAACTCAACAATTTAAAAGCGAGTAATGGCAACACTCTATGGGGAAAAAAAAAAAAAAAAAAAAAAAAACTTTTTATCTCCAGCTCGCGGAACTGTGTATCGGAAATTCTAGAAATAGGCTCATTTTAAAATTACTTTGCGACATTGCTGTTGAACTGAATTTTATGGTTAAAGTGCAAAGAATTTTAATAAGTAAAGACTTTGTTTAATAAATAAAGGCAACACACAAAACGTTAAAAAAAAAAGGCCCCTTTGGACGTAATTTAAAATCTGAAATCTTTCAGAGCTTTTTAAATCTATTTTAACTAGGTTTTCAGCTCTTTATTTCAAGGTACATTGGTCCAAATCTGTAGCACATAACCGCAGGCAATTCTTCCAAATTCTCAGACCACTAACTGACATTTGATTGTTCCGCTTCACTGTTTCTCCCGCTTCTTCTGCGAGCCTAAGAGGCGATTCATGTCGAGTTCCACCTGGGTAATCGAGACAATTATTATTTCGGATGCATCCCTGAGGTTCACTGCTGGGAAATTTCGCACCTAATTGCGTCGCTTTATATTTGCCATGCGTTTTTTTCTCCTCTTTTTCTTAGTGAAGACTTGACTGAATCGGTAGGCTTTCTTCCCATCCACTAACCGAAAAAATGGGATTTATAGAGCTCTGCGTAGGGCAAGAAAGCCATTGTTTTCAGTGTTTCGCGTATTGGTGATATATAAAAGAAACTAACGAAGTATCTCTACTTGACGTCCCTTACAAAGGTATATTTAGATCACACCAACTAGGAAAAGGGTTTAACAATGTTAAGCTAAGTGATATTCAGCAAGTTTCAGGTTTTTAATCTCTCAAATTTTACACATATAAAGGAAATAATGTATAACTAATTCAATTCTAAATTGAAAATTTTTAAAATTATAATTAGGTATAATTAATTATAATAATTAATAATTAAAGTAATAAACAAAAGAGGTTGCTCCATATGATTTGCAAATAAAAATCAGAACTTTTCTGCATTACTTAGGGAAGGGTTTCTTAAACTGTGGGGCGCGACCCCCTTGGGAGTCGCGAGACCTGCAGCAGGGGATCTCCAAAAATTTTATCAGTTTTGATATTTCTTTAACTTATTATAATAATTTTACAATTACCAAATATTTTACAAAGTGTATCTGAAAGTAAATAAAGATAAAACATACAGACCACAAAGAAAAAAAAAAAAAAAAAAAAAGAAACCGTTTCAACGCATTCTTTTTAGAATATAAACGTTCATTTTCCTTGCTTTGCACGTGACGCTGTCATTTTGTCTGTTACTTATTTAAAATTTTCACATTGTTCTATGTCTTAAAATTATAAATAATTCACCTAAAACTGCAATAGTATATTACAGTGCAAGTGAAAAAATTGACAGTTTCACTCACGTGTGTTGGATTTGCGCAATGCTTATAGAGTCCCACAAAATTTTTGTAAATATTATGGTGTCCTGGGGAGTCGCGAAAAAATCTCAGTGATGAAAAGGGGTCGCGACTGAAAAGCGTTTAAGAACCCCTGACGTAGGGTATTAAAAGCTTCTTTATTAAGCATATTTTATTATTCAGAGTAGTGCTATCGTAACAGTTGTCTGGGAAAACACACGCTAATCAGTTAACCAAAATGCGGGTAGTGGTGAGTTATTGTCCTCTATCACATATACTAAACTTTCAGTTCGGGCGCCACTATACCGATGACCAAAGTGTTCGGGATCGGGGGGAAAAATTAGTTGTACCTTTTAAGGATTCGAGCAAGAGGTCATCTAGTATAACTGGGCGTGGTAATCACTTACACCATGACAGCAAGTATAGGGTAATGCAGAAATTCCTTGAATATCTATTTTTAATTTTATCTAAAAGTAAAAAAAAAAAATAATGCCATATTTGTTTTTCTAAGACATATGATAACAGGCGTATCAGTAAGAGCCTTATATGTTGGAATTCCAGAAAGTTCGAGAGTCCCAACTGGTATATTTTGAAAAGACACATATTTACATCATTTTAAAAGTTATGAAAGAGGCTCCAAATGGAAAGGAACGTCTGATTATAAACATTCAATCAGTGGCAATTTGCCTTCAGCATATGATGAAGTGCTGAAGACAAAGCAAACTTTCATTGTTTCTTTGCTTTCTTTAATTGGAGCTTGTCGCGGTAAAAAGTACAATACTCCGAATCTTCCGCGATATCATCTTGTAAATGTTGATCTATCAAGCTTTGAAATGATCATGAAACTTCGGATTCTTCTTAAATCTGCTTCACAGTGACACAAATTGTTTTTTTTTTTTTTTTTTTTTTTTTTTGCTACCTTAAAATTATCCCGTAATTGCGCTGCATTCTCGTCAAAGATTCTGTTTACAAAATTGTTTGGTTAGATCAGTACAATACATAAAAATTGTATAGTTAATGTTTTGGGATAACATTATTAAGTTTTTTAAATAACAAGCAATAAAATAAACTAATTACCTTTGGACGTTGATCAGTTTATGTTTACTAATAATACAAAATGAAATGAAATATATTACAAAAAGAAATAAAATGAATTATGAAAGAATTACTTTCTTTTCTTTTAGATAATATATGACATGAGAGTGGCAACACTCCTTTCCGAGAGCCACTATGGTCGAGGTCGAGACCCAGGGTATCGCCTACCCTGATATATAGTAACTAAGAACTGACGTTTAGATTTCAGCATATAAAAACTGCTATGCTTTCTAAGACCTTAGCTCTTGCTTTCAGACTTAATTATAGCCGGATGCCTAGATATGATTATGGGAGGGCATTTCTAGTCCTCTTGTTACAGGATGTCCTGATATATCTACTACAGCTTGAAAAAAAATTAATTGCAACTTGTTCCTTCAATGCTTTGAGGAGGAAAAAAAGAGAAATGACAACATGTGAAACTCATTCATCCAAAATGGTGGTGAAGGAAGGAAAAAGGAAAAGATACATGAACATCATTCGGAGAAGGTATAATGTAAATGCGAGTAATCGAAACATATAGCTCATGTCTTGTACAATGATAAAAATTCTGATGTGGGCACCACATGACTTCCTTGTAAAGTCTATTAAATTGTGCATATTTTTGTTGCATTTCATTTAAACTTATTTCCGCGAATTTGATTAGAAACGTACTTCTCATTCAATTAATTCCGTTCTCATTTTGCGGCAAGTCAAAAATACATTAAAACTCAAAAGATCCTCATTCAAAATTGAAGAATATAGAAAAAAGCAAAACACCAAGTACAATTAAAACAATTAAAAAGACAATTTTTACAATTAAAATTGGAGTTTCTACTCAAAAGCAAGCCATTCGGCCAGCCAGCAAGAAGGAGGATTTTTCGGTGCACAAAACTGGACACTGAAATGCTTTCATTTATTACGTCTTTTACCTCTCGAGATCACACAACTGATAGCCAGAGAATCTGAAGAGTAAGCTAATGAGTACGTATTTGTTAAGAATTTATTATTAAAACTTTTTAAGTCCAGAAAAATTTCGCCAGAAATTTGTTAATTATATTAGGGATTCAAAAAACACGTGGACAGATTTCGTTTTCGAAATTCGTAACTATTTTCACAAATGATTAGTAGGATTAAAAATAAGTGATTTCGATTCTTTAAAAGAATTAATTATATGAGATCAATTGCAAAGACATGTTCCGAATTATATGACGGAACATTTTTATTGATTCATGGCCTTGTAAGGTTTACCCCAAGTTGCTAATAGTTATTTTTAGTTAAAGCCACTGTCCTATCTCTCCTAATTTCAGCTTACGATTTCTTGCCAGAACGTGGTTTCAGAATCGCGGTTAAATGCAAATGAAGAAGGAGAAAGTATTTAACATTGAAGTTCTACTGACTTCGTTAGAGAGCCAGAGATCCTGTCCAGCGCGCGTTCGCCTTTTAGGCTACTGTCTATAAAGCTTTTTCTGCACTCAGCCGCATTTCAGGCCCTTGATAGCTTTGCCGTTCAGTTAACGTCAAGGGGCCAACTCTTGTAGAATCTTGATAGCTCCGGCTATATCTTTTTAGTGGTAAAGGGACAGTGCCCACATCCCCCGTCACTTATCACTTATATCTTTTTGTCAAGTTTTATTTCTTAGTATTCCTGAGTTCAAACCCAAGTGGAGGCTTTGCTGTAAACTCCGAGAAGGAGTCAACTGTTAAATTCTTATTTTGAGAAATAAAGGGGATTTAACCTTTCCTGAGTTCTGTTCTCTGTCTACTGAATTAAAGCGATTATTCTCAAGGTTTGAGTTCTCAAGGTTCCACACATTTAGCTGTAAATAATAGGTTGGAACATTACAGCCTAAATATGTAAACGCGAATGAACTGAACTTACTTGCTTAAAATTTCCTTAAAAGTACTTAACATTTTTATCTCATTAATGCTGAATGAAGTAAAAGAGCGGGTGGAAAATAAGATGAAGAAGTACATGATGAAGATATCTTGCCCGAATGTTACCAATTTCCACAGTCTGCCGCCAGATGGCGTCATGAATATTCAAAGCATTTATAATAATCAAAACGAGAGATATAAAAAGGTAACCATGGCAATGACGATCTTAACTACTCGTGTACTTTTTAAAAATCAGTAGAATAAAGTATTTTGATGATGTTGGTTGTGAATTTATGTCCAAAACAATACACATAGTGGATACAAATGTAAGAGAAAAATCCTGTAGCCAACAATATCTATATCTATCTCTCTCTATATATATATACAGGGTGTGATTCAAAAGTTTCAAGACTTACCTCAGAACTAGAAACTTATTGGACATTTAAGTACAGCGGACTAAAATTCTTCAAAATTATACTATTATATTATTAATATACTTTTTGTACGTCCGATTGCAATAAAAAGGGAGATGCACAACTACATGTATAGCAGTCCTATATACAGAATTTCATTCTGAGGCTACTCGTTTTTGAGTTATGCGAGATATATACATAGTACGTACTTACAGACGTCACAAAAAATCTCTTCCGAATCAATTGCAAACCATTTTATAATCTATTTTGGGGAGAAACAGTCCTTTATTCTGTCCTTACACACAAATGCCAGGAAAAAACATTCGATTGGGGTCAAAATGGGTATTTTTGTTAAAGTATGATACCCGAAATTTTTCGCCATTGCACTACTTCCTTTACTTCGTACAAGGAAGTAAAAATTTATAAGAAATAGAAAAAGAAAAGAAACGAACTTCTTAATGTATGCATTTTTTTTATTGCATGTGTATTCCTCAACCTTAAGGCTGACTTTAATATTTCCTTAAGACTAAACGCTCCGGGATACTGGAATAATATAAGCAGAAGTAGGATCAATCTTTGCAAAAAAAAAAAAAAAAAAAAAAAAAAAAAAAAATGAAAAAATGGCTGAAACACTTTTATATGACAGAAGCGTGTTGCACTTTTCAGTAACAGGATTTAATTTTTTAAATAAAAAGTGCCGGAGCCCTGGTTATGGCTATTACAAACGGTGAAGGAAATTAAATAAATAAAATAGTATCTAACAAAACATTATGTAAGGAGCAAATCAAAATCAAATTTTAAAATCTGATATAAGCAGTACATGACCTATACATATGTATACAGCACATATCCGACTGATCGTTTTCAAACAAATTCTGTTTGTTCCGATAAACAGTAAAAATCTGTAATACAAAATTCTAGATTATATTTTATTCAGTTTAATTGACCACGGGTAAAAACTGGTTTTTCTAAATTTATATCAATATATACAAATTTCTACCTTTGTTGTGTTTTTATTAAGAATTATATTTTATTGGACAGTTCAATAACATTTAATTTAATTCCTTTTTAACTAAAGAAAATGAAGTATTTATAATACATTTAAAATAAATACTTTAAAAGGAATAAATTTAATTTTTTTCCGTGTTATTTTGATAGTAACAACAAATCCAAATTAATTTTGATCTGCGCATATATTCCCTCGATATTTAGGTAGCATCAAACAATGATTCTCGCTCAACAGCATATTATGGTTTATACATGCAACAATATGTTACGTTGATAGCTACAAAACTGTTATGGACTCTAAGTAAAGAATTGCTTCTGAATGTTCATTTAAAACTGTTACGGACTTCGAGTGAAGCACCACTTCCGGCTGTCCAATTTAACCCCAAATTTAATCCACTCTTTACATGAATGGAGAACGCTTAACGTTTAAAGAAAAGCTTAAAGAATTTAAATAAAGAAAGTATATATTTTTGGAAGTTTTAAAAGAGCAGTCGTGAACGGAATAAAATCGTCACATACATACACAGCCGTCCCACCTCAAATCATTGTAAAAATAGCAAAAGCGTATTGTGGCACCTCTAATTCCTGCTTTTTCATTAAACGTCAGCCGGCATAACTATTTAAATGACGGCAGCTGTATCACAAAGCCAAATAATTACAATCTTATCAGGGCTGGCGAAACCTATTAATGGGGCCTCGTGAGACAGAAACACGCTGTGTCTTACAATTCAAAACTCTCAATTTAAATACTCCTTAAATGAATTGCATTCTGGTGAAGAAACGGAAAGGAAAAGTTATAGTAAAGACTGAGATTATGAATAAATAATTAATGCAAAATAATAGTAACCGTACAATGTAATAAGGAAGAATTCATACGAAATAAACGTAAGAGGAAAAATGCACAATGCGATTATCCATTATTGAAAAGAATTGTGTTTCATTAGAAGATATATCGTTATATACTAAAAGCAGCTTGCACAGTTTAAAAGATGTTATTGTTCGCTTCCAAGCAATTGAAAATTTGAACGTGCCACCATGGGTCATAGAATCGCTGAGCTGCTATGTATCTGACCCTGATGTTATGATACAAGAAGAGTTGATTGCTATGAAGGAGGATGTTCAAGCACAAGTCTTATTCAGAGCACATCTATAGGCTAAGATTTGAAATTTAAAATTCATTCGATAGAAATATCCCAAAATAAATGTTGTTACCGAACAACATTCTTGACTTTTCCCTTTTCTTACCTAATAAAAGCAAGATTAGAAAAACATAGGAAAGTTTTGAGTTTAAAAAAAAAAAAAGGCTTGTTTAAAATTTTCACAAGTTTTTTTATTTTTTTACTTTTTCCAAAATTAAAATGTTAATTAAAAATGCTTCTGTTTTAACTATAAGTTGAATATTAATTTTACTATTTAATAAACTGATTATCTCAATTAATCATATTCTGCATGATAAAAATTATTGAATACCTATAATTCTGACGACATGTAGAAAGATATATGAATTAATAAAAGCAATTCTTGCGGTTAAACTAAACAGAATAATTTTATCGAGAATTCACAGAACATCAAGGACAGGAAAAAATATATAAATTAGAGTTATTTAGAAGTCTAAATCAAGTAAAGAGCTAATACTTCCTCTCCAAATGAATTATATATTGAAATATGAAGTCAAAATATGATCTTTCTAAATCCTAAAATTTGAAATGCTACATTTGAATTAGTATTATGATACTAATTCAGAAGTCAAACAACAAAAATCAGCGTTATATTTACAAAGTTTTCACAGGACTAGTTTCGATGGTTTCACCGAACCACCATCCTCAGCTGCAAAACCGCAAATGAACAAGATAGGAAATAATGACTAGATAAGATAAGAAAGCCTGGACAAGAATAAGCAAGTGGCCCCATCTGTTGGTGAAACCAGAACTAAAACATAATTTCTTTAAAGGCCAAAGGCAAATTTGGATTGGAATTAGGATCGTTAACTAGAACAGAAAGATTTTTATGAATGTGAAATGCCTCTAGAAAATCCAGTTCTCCAATGGAAGATGTTTTTTGAATAATTTTGGCAGCAGAAAAATTGAAAGTGTGGTTTTCGGACCAACAATGCTGAGCAACAGAAGACTTCTGTGTTTCCTTTTTTCTAACATATGCCTCATGTTCCTTGACGAGAAATTTTAAGGCTCTCTTAGTTTGGCCAATGTAAATTAAACCACACTGGCAAGGAATCCTATAAATACCCCAGGAATTCATATCCGGAATGGGGTCCTTGAGTATAGACATTCTTTGGCCAGATGTCGCTGCTAGTGAAAAACAGGTCTGCCTGACATCCTATATTCTCTGAGTACGGAAGTTGTAGAAAGCGCGCAAAAAAGTGTTGCCGCGTCGTCAATCAGGGTTGTGCAGTTGACGTACTAGTAGACAATGGCTTTGTATATGTTTTCGCCGCTGATTTTTTTCATATTTAAACGAAGAATACGGTCGTAAATCTCTGAATCGGTGGCGAATTTATAGAAAATATGTTGATGCTTTTGCTCTGCCAGAAGATGTTTTCATTTCGTATTTCAGATTGCCAAAATTTATAGTTATTTTAATTTGCGATGAACTGATAGAGTATTTGGAGCCATATTCAGAAAATAAGAACGCAGTTTCTACTGAAAGAAAGGTTATTTATTCTATTCCTGAAATTATAGATATAAATTGTAATTATATGCTTTAAAAATGTAGAAGATAATAAGTTTATTAAGCACATATAGACATCCGATAAGCTTCTACTCCATTTATGTACAGCAAGAATTACGTTTATTTTAAAATCTAACAGTTGAATACCTTACGAACAATACTGTACACAAAAAGGAATGTCGTTCATTATTACGCGAAATTCACACTACTGTAAAATAAAAATTTAAAAAACAATTATAAAACTATAAAATAGCTTTATAATATATTTTCAGTAGCAGTACTACTACTAGTGCGATACTTTTAAAAATAAGTTTTAGCCTAGAAGGGCTATTAATTTCGTTTTGCCATTTTTGTAGCGTTTCACTTTTCAAATCGTTGCCACTAAATATCATCGCACTGTATTATATTTAAAGAAATTAAATAATGAGAAATCTGCATAAATGTATGAATGTTTCTCGTACTGTGATAAAACAACGGTACCTAGAGCCATGAAATTTTGAATAACGTAATCCTCCATCCTAATATAGGCATCTTGGAGGCCAAAATTTGGAACTGGGAATTTGTTTTATTATTTATTTCATATTTTGTAAAGCATTTATGAGTGTTTGATTAAGAAACTGAATGATTTCAAAGCGAGCAATGAGGGAAACTGGCTTGTATACACATTACATATGGGAAAAGCCACGAAAACGCCGATGCGGGCAGCTCCTTCGTGGGATTCGAACCTCGGACCAAACTACCTGCGTTCAGCGACTCTACCGCTCGGCCACTGGTTGGCTTATTAGCAGAATTATACTGTATTATTATTTTATTATGCTATAAAGTAACAATGCTATAAGACTGAGGCATACCTTTAGAATTTTCGATACAAAGTTTCGCGCACTAGAGACGAAAATGTTTTTTTTTTTTTTTCCTCTTTTTTGTTCATGGAATAGTACTTTTGTAATCCATTAGTATTAAAAAATCATTATTTCTTTGCAAACTTAAAAAAAAAGATACTGTTCATAGCAGAGTTCTCATTTTTATATTGTAAAAGAGATATTGATTATTATTAGTTTTCTATTCAATGTGTCGAAACGCTGGTTTGACAAGGACTTCAACTGCAGAAAAATATTTAAAGAAACAGTGCGAATCTGGAAAAAAATCACCTTCAGTATATTTAAAAAACACTGATAAATTTATAAAATAATTTGAATTAATATAAAAGATTTTCTTATATGAAATTATCTAAGTGCATTCAGTTACAATATTATTAACGCGAATATCGTTTTGTGTAAAGGTAAAGAAAATATTTTTTCGCACTAAATTAATTAATGGATTATTTATTTTGAGCAAAAAAAAAAAAAAAAAAAAAAAAAAAAAAAAAAAAAAAAGCACGAAAATCCGAGTTTAAATTATCGCGAAAAGTCAAAGAAACGTTTTGTCAAAGAACGATTCATCTTAAACCCTGTTCTTCAATTTCCTATAGCCCACCAGCGGCCGAGCGGTAAAGTCGCTGAACACTGGTAGTTCGGTCCGAGGTTCGAATCCCGCGAACGGGCTGGCTGCATGGGTTCCGAGGTTCAAATCCCGCGAACGGGCTGGCTGCATGGGTTCCGAGGTTCGAATCCCGCGAACGGGCTGGCTGCATGGGTGTTTTCGTAGTTTTCCCCATGTGTAACGTGTATACGAGCCAGTTTCCCTTAGAAAGACCTCCACGAAAGGCATCCCTCCTCTTAGGCAGATAGCCCTAGTGTGCTTTGCCATAATTAATACACACACAATTTCCTATATACGTCGTACATTGATTACTCTTACTTTTACTTGCATTGTGAAAATAGTATTACTATCTTCTAACTATTTTCACAGAATAAAATCTTTAAAGGAGGAAGAGTATTTTAAATAAGCAGTTTATATATATATAAGAAATTAAAATAACAGCAATGTAATATTAAAAAAAAGTATTAGTAATTGTGTGACAAAAATTACAATACGAATTAATCACACATACAGGATAGATTAGTTTAATTTTGGTATATATTTTATATTGAAAAATATTTTCTTTCATGTTAATTATAGAATAAATTATTTAAAATAAAACATTTTGATGCGTGTGTGATAGCTGAATGCAGCAGCAATCGGCCGTACTGTAATAGCGAATGAATTTTAGTCCTTTTCCTGAAAGAAATAATTTTCATAGAAAAGAAAAGAAAAAAAAGGAAGAAATATTTTCTTTCTAATTTCTTACTTAAAGAAATATTTTTCTACTATTAACTGTAAAATAAAATGCGTGAAAACAGCTTAATGTAAGCATATTAAAAAAAAAAAAAAAAAAACTTAGTTTGCATTTAGATTGTAATGCAAGTTAATCATATTATAAATTTAAATGAATAAAATTGTTTATTTCTAAAAAGATTTGAAGTAAGCTTAATTCATTTACTCTTATCTATTTACCGTTGCTTTTATGGTATCCCATATCACTCTATATTTCTTAGTCCTAAATTCCTGCATATATAACTTTCCTCTTAAAAAACGGGATCTTTAAAAAATGGATAACATAGCAGCATATTCTGCTGCGTGTTGGTCATAATACTGCTTTGTGCCATTTTTTTTCAAACTACAAATGCAGCGTCTGAGTTAGTGAAATAATAGGAGAATATTCCTAGAACTTCAGCCAGCGCGCGCTATAAATTTCGTCACTCGTCTGTACTGCGATTGGTCTAAAGCTCCTTGAAGCCTTGTCCCCTTTTAGTAAAGTCAAACGGACCCACCCGCCCACCAACTGAGGACCACAGAATGGCTTTCTCCGATAAGTTGTGATGGGTTGTCCATACCGGTTTTTTGAGTCAATAGTGTTCACTCAAGTTGTAGACAGATCCAGTGATCATAGAATAGGCGTCCTGGTAAGCTAAACCCATGGCTTCATGGAGCTGGCGTCATATTCTTAGCCTACCATCAGCTGATGCAATCGGAATCGAGGTTCATCAATCCATGTTACTCGTGGATTATCCAGTCATGGTGTCCTGTGGATCATCCAAGATATGACGTGCAATGAGAAATGATAGTCTCGTTAGTCTGGCTTTTGAAACCTATCCGTTTAAGCGAATTCTGCACAGTCTATCTACTGATTGCCTGACTGGATCTCTCATTTGGTTGAGTGGTTATGTAAACTAAAGTGTGGCGTTATTGGCTACTTTCAATACGGCTGAAACTTCGAATATGACGATCATTTAAAGCTGCAGTTCTTTCTTTCCTTGCACTTGGTGTGAATACTGTATAAGGTATTTTTCCCGCCTTCTTAGTGTGCCTTCGTGGTGTAGTGGTCTGCACGCTGGGAGCGTATTCCAGAGGTCCGTGGTTCGATTCCCGACGAACGCGTTACTTCATTTTTCACTTCTGCTTGTTTCAAAAATAACGTAGACTCTACAACTGTTCCTTTTTCAGCTATCCATGTACTCTTGATACTATCGAACTAGAAAAGTCCAATTCTTGAAGTACATCGGAACTGATTTTACGGGCTCAATCAACTGATCAAAGGCGCCTAAATCGCGATTTTCGTCCATCATGTTTTTAAGGTATATTTTAGTTTTACAACAGTTATTTGAATTTCAATATACTTTCCTATCGATTCCTGTTTCCACTTACAACTCCCTACCAGAATGAGTTTTTGGGAAGTTTTGGGACCTCGAACAGCGAGAATATAGAAGAGGAAATACAATAGCTCCTTATACCGCAGCCCACCAGCGGCCGAGTGGTTAAAGTCGCTGAACACTGGTAGTTCGGTCCGAGGTTCGAATCCCGCGAACGGGCTGGCTGCATGGCCGTTTTCGTGGTTTTCCCCATGTGTAACGTGTATACGAGCCAGTTTCCCTTAGAAAGTCCTCCCCGAAAGCATCCCTTCCCTTAGGCAGATAGCCCTAGTGTGCTTTGCCATAGTTAAATACACCACACATTATACCGCAAAGGTATCACCGCTTACCTTTTATACCAGCGCAAAACATTATTATGTCGATATGAGCTTTAATATCAATAAACGGACTCGATGCACGCACGTTTTTGTTATTTTTTTAAATTTATTAGGTATGAATTTTATAATACTAGCTTTGCCATAGTTTCTGCTTTGACCTTAGTTGATTAAATAAACGAACTCATCTTTTGAATCATAAAAACTTTCTTTTTAACATTTGTAGACATACTGTATCATTTTTCAAAATAAAAAATTTGGCTTTTCAGATTTTTTTTTTTTTTTTTTTTTTTTTTTTTTTTTTGTTTTGGTACGCACAGAGAAAATTTTATTTGTTACAGCACCTATTAGTATTTTAAACGAACTTTTTATTTCAGCTTTTCAGCAATAATAATAAACAATTCTCTTTTGTCAGTTTTAAAACAAACATTTAATAATGACTTTCTAGTCGTGACAAGATTCCCTACTATTTTCATACGCTTTCTGCTTTGCAAACAAAAGGAAAATTGACATCAGAAACCGTCTCTGTTTAATGGAGAGCAACAAATGTGCTGACTGCGCAAGCGTATTTGCAGTTGAATTAACGGAAGTAACTCGGGATTTATTTGAGACAACAGATTTTGGTTTCTTTTGCAACCTTGGAGCACTACACGCTGTTTGCTCAAGGTGATATCAAAGGATCCTCTGATAAGCGGATTAAAAGCATGCGTTAAGAGTAAAGGAAACTGACCAAAAACTCAGTGCCACGTAACAGTTTTCTAAAACTTTGCGTTAATTCTGATCCCAAATTCTTTTCTATCACAGTACTTAATTCATATACAAAATCTTTAATCACAGTTTTTTAAATAGATTCTTTTGAATAAATGCTCATAAATATTTCGACAGGTATTAATAGAGAATTGATATCGCGTAAAACATAATCTTTTCTTGAAATACTAAGTATGTCTGCATAAATTGGCCTATGGATGCCGAATGATTGAAACAGCTAAATAATAACTTAACCTGGGTTTAAAAACTGACGAATTTGGCTGCCTGTATTTACATTTCGTAGTTCTCACTATAAAGCCAGTTTCTTTTGAACGCATGGTCATCACTTTATCCACCTTCCTCCGTTTGTCCGTAGGAATTTCACGAAGTTGACAAGTGACGGGTCAGTCGAACAGCCCGACACTTTGCACATCGTGTGATATTCGCAGCTATAGCGGATCATCAGTCAGTCAGTTTCTTTCAGAAATTCCTTTATGAAAGCATCCTTTCTACAGGTAATCCTTTTGTGCGTTGTCTTAGTCAAATAAAGCAAGCTTATAAAGGTGCCGGAACTTTATGAAGGCTGTTCAATGCATAAAACGTCCATAGCGCACCACTAATATGCAGGTGCTGGCGTCTTCGTAAAGATCAAAATTTTTAATCTGAATCAGGCAAGTTAAGGCCGGATAACCACTTATGCATACAAGACCCTATCTTAAGGCCTCATATTTTACTGGGCTCAAAGTTATCCTATACCCTATAAATAATCCTGTCCTCCCCCCTCTAACAAAATACGAATTTCCAAACAGGAAACTCATACGACTTTCCAAACAGGAAACTTGAATAATCAACTATGCTCTGTCTGGAATTCGAACCCCGGATCTTCCAGTTTGCCACACAGACGTGCTAACCACTTACGTTCCAGCATCCCACATGGGGGAATACAATAACTCCTTACTTTCTCTCTTACTTAAACGGCCAGTGGGAAGAAACATGAGATCCAGTTCGCCAAATCCAAGCACCTATGATTTATTTTTCATTTATTTTTACTTCAGTATCTATTCTAATGACTGTTAGTCTCCCAGACGAGATAATGATCAGCAACACTTACGACCGTATCGAAAGGCCCGTGGTCGAATTCCGGAGAAGCCATGGTTGTTTGCAAGCGTATAGTGCCTGTGCGGCAAAGGGGTACGGTTAATGGAAATTCTCCACAGAGGTTGGTTATAGGGGACGAGGGATGGAGACTTTCGGACCCTACCTCGCGGTGTTCTCTCTTGGAATTTCAAATTGTGGAGGAAGCTTAACAAGTTAGCTAGATAAAAGTTAGCTAGTTAGTACCTCAGTCACCCTATGGTACTACAAAGTGGCTTGTTCTAGTTTCTAGCCATGTGATGAATATTAGAATTTTCGGAGAGAGAAGTCAAATGTGTTCTTACTGGGATTCGAATTATGAATCTTCCGATTGCTAGCTTGATGTGATAGCCAGTTGCACTACAGCAAACACAAGAAAATACGATAATTGTTTTCAAATCGAAGAATAAACATCAGCAATGAGATTTGTGAAGGGAAGCTATACCTAGAACCCCGACTTACAGTAAGCGAGCAGTGAGGGTATAAGGCATTTCTCCCACTTCCCTTGCTTGCCTTCGTGGTGTAATGGTAGCACACTGGGCCGGTATTCCAGAGGTCCGGGGTTCGATTCCCGGGGAAGGCGGTTGCATATTTTTCATCTTTTCTGCTTCCAATCAACCTAATGACTCTACAAGTGTCGCCCGAACTAAAAGGGTTGTGAATGATGATTCTCCGCACCCAGGATTTGGCGACTAAGTCCCCTAAAACCCTAGTCGCCCTTTAAAAAGGGGAGTATATAAGGTATTTCTCCCACTTCCCTAGCGTGCCTTCGTGGTGTAACGGTAGCACGCTGGGCCGGTATTCCAGAGGTCCGTGGTTCGATTCCCGTTGAAGGCGGTTGCATATTTTCCCTCTTTTCTGCTTCCAATCAACCTAATGACTCTACAAGGGAACTGTGACTGTGGTGTTGCCACCTTTATGCAGAGGCATCAGTTTGCAAGTTTGAGGTTCTTGTTTTCTTTTCTGATTTACTGCGTTTTTTGTTTTCCTACAGCGAATGTTAAAAATTAATATTTTAATTTTGATTAATGAAATATTCTGAATTCTTTATCACCAGCAAATTTTAATGCAACATAATGCTTGATGTTAATATAATTATAAAATATCTTTTTACTACTGCACGTAAATAGAATGTATGCATAAGCTAAACAAGCTAAATTTAGAGCCTCCAAATGGTCAGTATTTAAGAAATTGATGAAAATATAAAATATTTTGCAGTAAATTTATCAAGTCATATGATTACATTTTCATAATTTTAAATAATTACATTTCTTGGTTCTGATGCTGAAATAAAAATTCACTTTTTCTATTAGTATATCTAAGAATTGTTAAAACTACAAGAAATTTTTAACTTAAGTTATAACAAATTAAATGGTTCCCGCTGAGTAAGCCTGCTCTGATCATAGCAAAACAAACACGAGCATTCTGTCCATGGTTTCACTGAGTAAGTTTCACATATATGCTTACGCAACTTCATCTTCCTTGATTGGCTAAGGCTTAGAACCTTAATACAGGTGTAAACAAACTTAATTTTTCCGCCTTGAGCACAAAACCATATGATGGAAAATCCCTTGTCTGAACGAAGCCTAATATACTACTGACACTTTATAAAATCCTTTTTATTTTACCATCGTTGGAATCTTCCCTTCGAAAGCTAATTGATGAATCTGAAACCATATGTGTTTGCATAGATTTTGCATGGGGTTATGCCCTTATGGTTTGTGGAGCACATTGAGGCTAAGTATATTGGTAGATGGGGACATAAGTAAATACGGTAGGCCCCCTATCCAAACTTTAGGGTTCGAAACTGGTTTTCTGAAAAATAAATCCTCTGAAATTTATATTGTAAGAAACTTCTAGTGCTTACGAAAACAAAAGAAAATTGGGGCATTGTGAAAGATAGAAAGACAAGTGCTTCGACTTCATTTTCTTACAGTAGGTTATATACCATATCTTCTGCAGAATAACGCTCGCTTTTAAGAAAAAAATTAAAATTGAAATTTCCGAGTGCGCGTTATGCTCCGGATATAAAAATAGTCGATTAAAAAATAAGGAAAAGGTAAGCATATAAAAATTAGATTTCTACGTGTATTTAAATGCTGCTTTATTTAAGACAAATGACATGCCTTACGAACTTAAAAAAAAATTCATTATCATATAACATGAAAAGTTTTTTCATGAAAGAAAGTCTTACGTTCTGTTTTCTATTTTAATGCACATCGTGGAATTCTGTTTCATCCTCACCATCACTGTTACTATGATCTGTAAATAATCATCTTCCATTCTATCTACATAGTTAGATATACTACACTTTTTTCAATCAATTTTGAACTACGATCAAGTTTAATTTAATTCCATGCTTTTATTATCCAATCACACATTATTCCTAGACTGGCATGACGCATTTCGCCTCCTTTTGTGAATATTTTTTCACTTTCTAACAACCTGACTTTAATCCGTCTTGAGTAACTGCCATATCTGTATTACACTCTTTCAACAATTTCTTCGTACATTAGATGGGGTCTGAACATTTTCCAAACTAAAACGCTTTCTGGATTCTTTAAGGCAACAGGATGCTTTTGTCAAACATTTCTTATCCACAATCTCACATCAATTTGATCCATGCATCCTTTCTTGTGAATATGAATGAGAACACCATTTAAGAAACTGCATCTTAACTTCGTCTTTCTTTAAAAAACATAAATAGGTTTTAGTATTGTATCGTCCACTAACCAGGAAAGCACTATAATGGTGTGAAATGTTTCGTGACTTTTAGTTTTTATGTGAACCTTTTTTTGTTTTTTCCATATCAATTGCTTTATTTCCGATCATATCAGACATTATTGGAATTTAATCCATAATTACAATATGTGACAGGAAGTAATTTTTTTTTGCCTTCGTAGGTCAGTACCCTATTTCTGAAAACTTATCAATTTGTCGTTCAAATCTTTCGGAAGATTTTGAGAAACATTTGTTTTTTTCTCGTAGAAATATTCCGCGCCACAAATTAACTACACCAACTCACAGTTGCTTTAAAATTTTCATTTTCATTTGCATTTCGTTTTACCCACTTTGCCACTTTTTGCTTCTTGTTACAATTAATCTATTTCGTAGATTTTCTAAGACCCAATTCGCAACACTTTTTTTCTAGATAGGCCAGCTCATTACTTCTTTTTGCAACGCACCTTTATTCTTTGGCATATTAAATACTGTGACTTAATTTTTGTTCCACTCATGTACGGAGCTTTCACCAGCACCAAATATCCTTACTGCAACACGATTTCCATTTTCTGTCGCAAACTGAATGACTTTGCATTTGAAATCAGCACTGTGTTTGTTTCGTGTGATAGGAGCCATATTTACTAATAAAAGGAAAGCTAGATCAACTATATTTCGACTGAAACAAATGCGACTTATTAAAACCTTCGCTATTCACTTCAGAATCATGGCTTTAAAATGACTAAAGAAACAGAAAACGTCTAACTCCTAATTCCATAAATTCATTCGGGTCGGAAATGCTTTCTTACCCCCAGATTATGTCTACCTTTTCTCGAAACTCTATAATAACATGTGTTTCTAAAGTTATTCTAGAGTTTCTAGAAAATCTAGAATAAATTGTGCATTGAATAGAACCCCTCTCTTTGCAAAATTAATTCCTCTCTCAAGCATTATTCTCTCCACACATATTGTTTCTATTATATCTTGTAAATTCAGTATATGATTGTTTGAAAAATTTACTAGTAAATGAGAAAAATTTTCTAGTAAATGACCTCAAAAGACAAGAGCATCTCACGTATATCTTTCAGGTTTTTTCAAGACTTTTGGAATACTGCAGTATTTATTCTCTCATTTTCAGAAAGTAGTGCATCTGTTCAAAGACTATTTTCTGTAATAAGCAGTACATATCAATGGAGAAATTTACAGTTACGTCAGGTACGATACAAAACTATGATCTGGAAGGTGAGATTTTTCTCATTACGGTTTCGACAGATCGAAATTTGTTTGTAAGATCACTTCGTAACTTCCTTCGCGCGATACAATCCCGCTAAAATTTTGTTCGCCTGTAAAGAACACTTTAATTTTTACATGGATTTTAGTACTGAGAAGAAATGGTAAATTCAATTCAACATCTTTATATCATAAAAAATTTTAATTCTTCTTTCTTTATTATAATTATAATTTTTACGAATATTATGTTTTTATTTACACTCTAAAACAACTTTTGTCTGTTACATAAATTTTATACTATCAATTTCAGGACTGTTTGTGTTTCAACATACGGCTACCAGAGGGCGATAAATACCAGTTTCATCGATGAAGAATATCAGAATCATCGATTTGGCGAACAGAGCGTTTATTCTGTTGTCTGTTTCTCTCGTTTGTTGCGGCGGAAGCATATTGTAGTGTTTACCGTGGGGAAAGTTTGGATTTCATTTCAATTTGGGATTTTTGCATCAATTGCATTTTGTATTCTTTATTGTGAAAGGAATTTTGTGCCTTAGTAAACAGCTGTCTTATGTGTTTAATGGTTTTAAATGTTTCAATCAACCTTTATAAGCTAAGGGGCGGTGTGATTTGCTGCACACCGAACAGGTGAAAGGTACCTTGCCCCTAGAAAGTTGAACGAGAACAGGTAAGATAACATGGCGTCTTCGCCAAGCGATTTGTTATTTTTTATTTGCTGATATTACAGAATTTTTGACAGACGTTTTTGAATGGTACTGAAATTTTTGAAAAAGCTTTAAACGCTTTAATTTGAATTATGTGTACCTGCCGTTATGATAACAGTGTTTGTTTGCATTATAAAAGGAAACAATTACATGCTTGATGCTGATTTCACCGATTGTCATTTTCGTATTTGTCTTGATTTGTGTCAGTTTAAATTAGTAGTTATTTGCATAATGCACGATCTTCATAAGTTTGTTAATTAGATATCAAATATTGTGTTGAAACTTAGTTTATGTTAGAAAAAGGTGTTGAAGTGATGGAAATTCCGACTAAAAAAAATTAATATAATGCACAGTAATTTTATTGTTCATTGTTGGATAAGAATTTCTGTGAAAAGAGTGGGAAAAATATTTTATATTACATTACTAGGGCTTAGGTAATACATTAATAGAAAGAATTACATAAAATTTAAAAAAAAAAAAAAAAAAAAAAAGAAAGAAAAATGTAAAAGATATCCTTAAAAACTTCCGTACAGCCTGTTGAATAATCCGAACAAAATAATTTCTTGCATTTTATGTTTACCAGATGTGTCAGGATTTGCAAAAAACTGAGAATAAATATATCTGAGTTGTGATTGATCAGATTAAAAGGACAACAGTTGTACCCTTTAAATAAAAAGGCTCCATTGAAAAAATAGTTCAAAGTTGATAGAAAAGATTGATTTATAGAAAAAATGCTGTAGATCAAAATTCAGTATTTGATAGCAGAGCAAGTAGTATCCACTGGATTATTATGGATTATAATTTATCTACAAAATTATGAGTAAGAGCTGTAATTTTTTAGGCATTTAATTTTAGCACCTCAGAGTCAGTTATCTTTTTTTCTTCTCCCATGGTTAAATGTGGTGTATATTTATCATTTAGTTGGTTGTACAGGATTTTTGTTTCTTTTGTCTTAAAAGTCAATTTATAAACATATCATTAATTGACATCAAGAATTTGTAATCTGTTTGTAAAATTAGAAAATTATGAAACAGTATGAATGATGTTCCCTAGATATTAAGCTGCTTAAAATGTATTATATGTATTCTGAAATTTAGTCCTATTTTAAAACTTGATATAAAAATTTGAATACAAGTTTTTACAATTTTTCATGCTACATCATATTTTGAGATGAAAATTTGTCATCTGAATGATTGATTATATTTACTCAAGCATAAACAAACTTTCTGGCCAAAGGCCCAAATCCAAATTACAGGTTTAAATAAATTTTCTGTTCTAATTAGGATTTATGTTTTTTCTCAGAGAATAATTGTTGTTTTAGGCTAAAACTTTCTTCTGCTAGTATGAAAAATTTCTGTTACTTAATTCATAGACATCCTAAAGGACTACTGAATAGTATGTAAACACATACCTCTTCCAAAATTAAGTACATAGTAATGGATAATGATTTATGATATTCTGGGTTCATTTAAGGAAGAATAGTAGTTCTAAAATAGTTTATAAGTTGACAAATTCAAAATTTATCTTAAATTTTCCTTAAATAGGCATCAAAAATCAAAATGCAGAAAAGTAAACAGTACTTTTCTGTTATCAGAATTCAGAAATGCATA
This sequence comes from Stegodyphus dumicola, assembly GCF_044657685.1. NCBI lineage: Eukaryota > Metazoa > Arthropoda > Arachnida > Araneae > Eresidae > Stegodyphus > Stegodyphus dumicola. Next base: position 13,131,185 of record NC_140769.1, read on the forward strand.
TGTAAAAAACCTCACACAAATACACACATACGTGTATACATGCATATTTCTGAATCCAGTCCCAATAACTGAAAACTACAGATTAAACTATTTAAGAAATATTATGACTGTTATTAGGGTACACAAAATTAAATATTTACATTGAAATTCTTGAAATTATTTTTGAGTTTAAAGAAAATTCCTGTGATTATTTACTGTTACCATAGAATAAAATCTAAATTCTAGAAATACTTTTTATATGTAGAACATATGAATTATTTCCACATGGTTTTGATCTTTTCCGTGGTGTTGTGCTTAATTCATTTAAATGTACATATTAATATGTAAAATATTATTAATATTTTTCAATATATTTTGTGTACTTCTAAGTTTATTCTTTTTTTCAGGTTTTTCTGAAAGCAAGGAAAATGACTCATTACATCATACTCTGATAGTGTCTGAAACTAAGGAAAAGATATGGATAAGATTTTAAGCTCTGAATTATTTTGCAAATTTCCAGACCACAGACCTGGGAACAAATTATTTACAGACAATGACAAAAGGTGGCTAAGGATTTTAAACGTTCCATTTTCCATATGGCATAAATTAAACATTAAAGTGGCTAAGTTATTGAAAGTTCCTGAAAAGAAATATTGTGATAAATCAATTTCTGATATCTGCCACATGAAATCAAGAACAAATTGTGCTGCGACTCCGTCCATGTTTTCACATTATGCTTACTCATTTTTTTATATGTCATTGTTAAAGTTGTTTTCATGTTTTATCATCATTTTATTAATTTCATCTACTGTTTCTGCAGGTAAGTTTTAATTTGTATACTTTCTTTTTAGTAAGTCTAATATTCTTAAAGATTCACCTTTCATTTTTAATGTGTTATTAAAATTTTATTATTATTTTATTAGTGAAGTAGTACTGGGTATTAAAGATCACATGATTAATAGCAATTACTGGTACTTGTCTATTAATCAGACATAATATTTTAATAATGCTTGGGAATAAGGGATATTTATTATCACCGTTTAATGTCAAATCACGTATGTGTCAAAATCACTTACGTAGTATCACACGTTATTAAATTGGTTATCACTAAATTTTACTGGCTAATCATGAATTCTGAATCTATGAACTAGGTATGACTAACTGTGGGGTGCTGTGATCAAGTTGTTTCTACTTCTTTTATGTAGATTCCTAAGAATCTGATTATGTTTTACATTTTCCAAGTTGAATGATTATGTATTTGAAGATGAAATCACTTGTCTATAATTTGTCTAATGCATTTGTTGCCACTGGTGTTGACTGGGTGCAATCCTGGTATTCTAGCAAAAAAATTAACAGCCTTCACAGTAACTAGAAAAATTGTTTATATGGTGGTAATGTTCAGTCTCGGCAAGGATTGCACTGGTACCTTCGTGTCTGCTCTTTGATTGTGGGGATCTTACATGGTCTGGTATTGAAGGCTGTCTTTGGGTGTTTGGCTCCCGTTGGTCAACTCTGGGGAATGGTTGATGTTTAACTGTGTTCTCTTTGTGGTGGATGCATAGCCATCCATTACTGATTTGTGATTAAAAAAACCCAGATTTAGTGGAGCAAAGATTATCCCCCTGGGTTGACCGGAAGGGGGAGTTATGCCTCCTTGGATTGCCGCTAGGAGTTGGGGGCATTTAATTCTGTAAGGGTAGCCAATAGAGCTTGCCAGGTATGTGTGCCCCTTCCTCATGATGAACTGTGGCATGCTTTTAGCTACTGCAAGCATTAAAGATAAATAATGTGCCAATTAGTGCAAAAATTTGTTTATTTCATTTTAACAGTAAAAGGATCACGTGAATGTGTTGCTTGTACATGTCCTGTTTAGCTTAAAAAATGGCCAAATATTATAATTCTTCCAAGTTGTGATGTTTTTGGAGGCAGGGTCTATAAGTTTTCATGTGTATGCTTTTCACGTATAATGTATTTCTCTTCATATTCATTGAGAATTACAGATTATTTTCTTCCATATTGGAGTAGCTTTGTGATTTTATAGATAATGGTTTACTTTATAGATAATGGTTTCCATTCTTACAAGACTCTCACATAACACAACTGCTTTGAGTGTTTTCCAAAATTAAATTGCTCGGATGTTTAATGTACTGGATTGTATGCTAGTAGTTTCTTTCAAATAATTTTGTGAAAGTAGCTCTATTTAAACCAGCTGAATTATTCAGTAAGTCACAGACATATACTGCAATAATATAAAAAGACTACAGATTACTAGATATAGAAAATATTCTTAGCATGTGGAGATCTTTTACTTAGCGATATGTTAAACTTCTGAGCACTTTTATGGTCAAATTTGGACCACATATTCTTCTTTTGGAACACTTTTCAGATGGACAACATAGACTCAACACATTTCATTATAGTATCAGGCTTAAATGTGTTAGGGTACACCTTGGCGATTTTTAGCGGTACATGGATACCGAGTTCGTGCAGTTCTTTGACTTGTTATTTAACTTGTGTAGCGGCGATTTTTGGAGCAAAAATCGTGGCTACACAAAGCCAAAATAACAAGACGAAGAATTGCACAAACTCGGTATCCATGTACATACATATAAACCTATTTTCACCTGAAAAAAATCCCAGAATTGCACAAAAATGACATTGCACACTCCCTTAACTTTATCCATATACACATCGACCTATTTTCACTAAAAAAAAAAAAAAAAAATCAGAGAATTGCACAAGCTTACACACTCCCTGAGTTTGTCTATGCGCATATCGATATATTTTCACTTAAAACGTCAAAGAAACACCCAATTCAACAGTAGAAGCAAACAAAAAATGCATAATCTCAATAAACTACATTTTAAACCAAACAATGAAATAACATAGAAAAGGAAAAACCTGTTATTCATTTAAGCACTACACAAAGCAAATATTCACTTACCTTATTTAGAAATTCGTTTGTCTTCAGTCTGCGGCACACAAAATTCCTTAACAGCATCCAAAAACTTCCTAAAATTATCTGAACTAGAATTTGTATATCAGCGTAGGCACATAAATTCACAAAAATAAGAGTAAAAAATATACTACGTAGTTTCGGACTGTCCGGAAAATGGCTATAAGTAAACCTTCATTTACACACCAGTCAATTAATGCACTTTTCCCCTTTCGTTCAAAATCGTACAGAAACTTCAAATTAACCTTACTACATTCAGCCATTGTACCATTTAAACAATGAAACAAGGAATGCACTTCCTCAACAATACACACTACAAAAGCTCTTGCAAAATATCCCATTGCTTCATTCTATAACATTCAACTACCATGACCAATATCACTGATATGAGCCTATTGGATTTATTTGGTAAACAAGCATATCTAATTACATGTTAATCAAAAGTTCTTTATAGAAATGACTGGGAAATCTTCAGGTTTTTTTCTGTCTTTAAAAAATTTCAACCTTCACTCATGTTCAATATGGAATCCAGACCTTCCATAAATTTTTTAAAAATCTTTTGAATCATCCTGAATGTTTTTTAAGCTTTTAACAGTTGCAGGCTGACAAATCACATTTTCGTTTTAGTCTTGTTTTCATTTAGGCTTTGAATGATTATTTTATTTATTTTATCATGTATGGCTTCTCTTCTGTAAAGCCTAAACCTTATTAACCTTTTCTAGTCCTCTACTTAATAAGTGAATCCCAAAGACCAATATTTATTTGGAGCGTCATGTTGCACTTTCTGGTTTCCTTTCATTAGCATAGCTGGGAAGAAAAATGTGATGACAGTGTCAAAATCACCATTTAGTAAATGGTAGGAATAATGCAAGCCCATCACTAAACATTGAAGTATGGTTTTAAATCTGCAAATTATCATCACTGATTAGGAAGAAAATGGTAAAGTGGCTAAGAGGATAAAAATATTTCAAGTAAATTACTTAAGTGGTTAACATGGTCATTATAGGACTTGAACAGTGAAATTTTGTACTTGAACAAGAAATTATATCTCTCGATAAAATTAAAGACAAAGGTGTTAATACATAAACATTGAGCTTTTTTGTTCTTTTTTGCAAATTAACTTCTTTTGAGGCCATAAATATTTCATTAATTCATCAAAGGCATTTCATATTTTTGATTTCATAATTTATAAATGCAGTCTTACTGTATAAATGATCTAAAATCTGAAACTGCCAGTTCTCATGATTGCATATATTTAGCTTTGTATTGCCTATGATCTTAATCTATTCTAGTGATTTAAAATAACGTTTCCTTTTTTTTTCGGGGGGGGGGGAGGTAAAAATATATTTCAGGGTACCCTTTGGTGAAAATTGGCAGTTTTTTGGCATCATTCCTATTTACGTCCAATGCCTTCTCCAGTAAAATGGCTTCTAAAACATAATTAAAACAAAAATATATAATCAGCATTCAACGCATAAATAAGCCCTTACAAGTATTTTCTCATCAGTCAAATTTATCGCAATCAGGCCATAATAGGGTTTCCATAACATTCAACTGCTCAGGTGAACGCTTAAACAAAACAACAACTTGGTGATATCCAAGGGACATAGAGTAACCAAAAAAAAAAAAAAGCATTAGAAGCTTTAGATATCATTTAACCCATTAACGCCCAAATTATTTTAAAATGAGAATTTTTGAAAAATATTTTAAATTACATTTTTATATCATAAATAAAGGAATTATGAAGTTTCATTCAATTACCATAATTGAAAGTTCAGATAATAGGTGAACTAAAAATAGATCGCTGGGCACTTCTGGTAATAAAAGAACAAGTATTTGCTCTTTGATCTTATGTCTACAAATTTGCGAATTTAGTTAAAAAAATGTGAATTTTTTGCAAAATTAAAACCAACAATAAGATTCAAAAGAAAAAAATCTTATTTTACTTATCTAAACTTCCTTAGTTATATTTTTATTGAGCAAATTTGCAATATTTAAATGTGATACACCGGAAAACATTTCACACAAAGTGTTACATCGCGTTTTGTACAAAACCTAATAGGACTTCCCTTCCATTTTTGAAATTGGCTTCGTCTTTGGTTTCGTCTTTTACCTATAATGTGGTCTTTTCCATCTAAATGTACAGAGCCTATCACTTTGGTTTCTATGACATCACCAAATGTTTTCCAATGCTTTTCTTCGAATTTGTTCCCAGTTTGAAGTATGCAACTGCGATATGTCTTCAGATGTCTTTTATGTTTTTTTCACCACTCATGTTCCAAACGGTTCATTGGAAGCTTCAAGAGTATTGTCAACATTCTTCGCACCACAGTATAAGTCAAAATTCTAACAGTAGTCCTTGACTTCACACATGGCCCATGATTTATAGCAAAACTGTATAGGGTTGTCTTATTTTCCCACAGTTTCGCATATCTTTCTGTTTCATTTATTACACATTCGTAAAATTCGAGAGTTAAAAATTCTTCAAAAATTTCAAGTGGATTCATATTTTCTAAAATATTTGAAATAGTCGCAAGATTTTCACCAGACAAATTACCTTCTGTGTTAAAAGCATAAGTAGAGTTATTTTTTGTCCAATTTGCTTTTGGTTGCATTTTTTTGATAATTTCGAACTGACTCTATTTTATTTTCATTTTCATTACTGGCGCTAGGTGTAGATGGCAGTTGTTCCATAATGTTAGGTCCAAAATCATTTATGTTTTTACCAATGGAGTGATCATTTCATCATCATCAAAGCACTCTTTGTCAGTTAACTGGTCCTTCTCAGACGGTAAAGTAATTCCATCTGGCTCAATCTCCTTAGAAAACATATATTCTAATGCTTCTTCAATGGTGTGAAACACTTTACGCCTGGGCATTTTGGAAAAAATAAAAGAGTAAAAAACAGTGTTAGTTACCACTAACACCCAGCGATCTATTTATAAATCAGCATATTTAACCTAAAAAAATAATTATAAGAACAGTTATTTTAGTTAACTCTTTAATTAACTCTTTGATTGTTCTGCATCATTTAGATTAGAAAATCTAAATGATGCAGAACAATTAAAGAGGTATTGAAAATGTAGAACACGTAAGAAATGTATAATTTACTTTAAATATTTTTTCCCATTGGATACAAAATCCAAAGCTGCACTATGAAGCATCACTTGGTTAACTTCAGACGTTATCTGCTGAATTGTTCTGGAAAAGAATGTTTGAAAATGCCTTTTGGGGAATGGCCACATGTGTAAGGAAATCAACCAGTGATAAAAAGAAGTGATTAGAAGATACTCTTCTCAATGGTCCTTCTAAAAGTAGGTGATCACTGGGCAGTAACGGGTTAAGAACGATTATAATTTTACCATATATGCATTTTTATGTCGTAATTAAGTTATGTCTTGAATAAAATTATAGAATAATATTCTATCATAAGTATTACTCAATATTTGCTTTCAAGAGCTTAGTGCATTTTGAGAGATAGTGGAGTTTCTGAAGAGAAGAAGCACCTGTTTATCATTTGAAAGACATTGAACTTATCTGATAGTTAATGAGCTTAAACAAGTAAAAGCGAAAGTTAAATATTGTTTAAAAAAGACATTTAACGCATTTGGGTATTTATTGCTATTTTACTCATTTTACCACAAAAGACATGTTTTGAAGAACGTTCGTTTTGTTAAATGGTTTGTTTTATTTATTTATTACTATTATTTTTAATTTTTATTCAACTCTGTAAACATTAACAGATTAAAATAATGATTTGCCTAAACTTCAGACGGTTTAAATTTGATGTTGTAACCTAAGTTTACTATCAGTAATTAGCTGCCAGATTTGTCAAAGTAAAATAAATTTTTAGTGCACTTTTGACATAAAAGTCAATAATTCCTATTTAACTAAACAAATGTGTTGATTCAGTAAAAAATTCTGTAAACATATGAAATTGCTTTCTTCTATCAACATATCTTTAAATGATTTCTTTAAGTCTTTCCTGTAAAATTACGTATATGGATTATATTACTAGGCAGATAATGCATATTATTTGCATCTTCATTTATATGCAGGGTAGCTTTAGTCTGAATGTGATGATATGAATATCAAATATGTCAGGAATTTTCCCATTTGCGCTGCAAACTTTTGTAGTATAAGTTGTTAGTATAGTCATCTAGAAATTGAAAAATACGTGGTTTGAATATCAGCAAGAGTAAAATTCGTTTTTCATGTTTCTTTGCACCGGAAACTTAATAGACTATGGTGGCATCCAAACAGTGATGTAGTGGGCTTGTGTGGTCTTGATATGGATATCTTAAAAGGTAATAATATTTACGCGTTAATTAAATACTGTATATACTCATCTATTTCCATGTGTAAAAGTTTCTGAAAAGGTTTTTTTTTTTAATATTTGCATAATTTTCCCTTTCTCAAAGTATCAGAAAGTGAGCCTGAATAAGTTTTAAAATGAATTCGTGCACTTGGTGGTTGTTTCCATCTTATCAGTTTATTTGCTGTGAGATTTTTGGTGTATGGCCTCTAATTGATGAAGAAATTAAAGTGAAAACTTTAAGAAAGAATCTTACTTCTCTTGATGGTTCTGAAAACCATTGCATGAAGGAAAGACAGACATGATGGTGAAGACAATGGCAGCAACTTGTAAACTGTAGCAGACGACACAGCCAGCAGCACTGAATGATTTGAGGCCTAGCAAATAGCAGTGAACGACAGTGAGAACAAGCGAGATTCAAGATACAGTCAAAAGTCGTTAATCCAGACTCGTGGGGACTTCGGCGATTCCGGATTATCGATTTTTCCGGATTATAGATCATCAGTTTAAATCTGGTAAGATGACATGCAGAAATTATAACATTAAAAATATGAAACCATAATTTATGAAATAAAGAACAATTATGATCTAAAGGGTATCAAAATTTACATAAAAAAGCTTAATATTTATATGTTTACTTTACTTTCTTCCCTATCGGAGGCGAATTATAATGACGAGGAATTTGATTTAAATCATATCAAAGATGGAGTACATCGAGATGAAATACTACATTTAGTAAGGAATTATAAGCCAAATAAAATAAAAACATCTGCCCTGAAGACAAGGATAGTGCTGACAGATCAACTTTCAATTTATTGCGTGCGTGCGGTGGCGTCCCCCCGCCGCAGAGCAGCGTGGAATTGATAAACAGATTTCGGAATGGTTAGATAAACAAATGATATGCCTTTATCCATTTTTTGCAGCAATTCCACTTTTTGTTTAATGGACTTCAAAACATACTTTCGCTTTGTAGATCCTTTACATATTAGTAAATATATATCGGAAATTCTATTTGACATAATCGAAAGTTCAAGCTTACTTTTATAAAAAAGCTCTAACAGTCTGCAAAAAATAATAAGCTGGATCCAATTTGAAGATTAAGGAACAATGCAATCTGCAACATTAACTGAATTAGATAATTTTAGCTTAGCTTATACTGTCTGTTATACATTAAACGTGCATGCGTAAACGTATTTTGGGCATGCGCACACGCATATTTGCAGCCGTAAAGGTCAACGCGACGCATGCGCAAAAAGTTTGTAGCTTTGAGGCCCGGATTATAGATCATTCCAGATTATGGGTCCCGAATTAACGGCTTTTGACTGTACAGTGAAATAGAAATATCTTATTACACGTTGTAATGTCAATATTACTATATATTCTTATTGAAATATCTGTTTATTTTAGAGAAATAAAATTATATTTCTCATAGTTCATCCATGATTACTTTTCACTATAACTACATCTTTCAGAAATTAAGTTAGTTGCATAAATTTGCCGTCGATTTTTTTTTTTTTTTTTTACAGTAAAATTGGTAACAAAAGAAATATGAGGGAAAATATGCAAGTAAATACAGTAATTGCATTTATTGAAAGTTTAGAAATTTCCATTAGTAAAAATGTAGGACGTAATAATATGTCTTACTAAGTTGATAAATTAAAATCTGGTAAGTTTACCATAGTTTTGATTCACAATCCTCCTTACAGTTAGGAAAAATGTTGCCTATACTATCATTATGTATGGAGATTTTCTTTTTTAAATGTCTGGATTTTTTAAGTTTTTTTTTTTAGTTCTAGGTAGTAATAAGTATGGGGCTATTGGTAAACCCAATTTAATAGGTATATTTACTCTTTTAAAGCAGTCACATCATAATCTATAGAATGTTAAATTACTTTTGTGTCTGTCATTTAAAATGCTTTTTACTTTTTTCATTTGAATATAAATTTGACCGGAATAACAAGAGACCAGAATCTGTTTCAATATTTTGATACATTATTTTCATAATATAGTGTGTGAAGGACTGTATTATGAAGTGACTATATTATGAGAGTGTGAAGAACTGTGCATTTTGCTAGAGGTGTTGCTTCTTTTCTGGAACAATTTTTCATTCCAACTGAGCTCATTCTTTTAGATCAGGGGTCCCCAACCTTTTTGTTAAGAGCACATTCTAGAATATCTGTTGGACAGCAGGCACCATTTATTTTTTCAAGGTGAATTTTTAGTTGGATAGAGTTAATAACATAATAACATGCACACGCGCGCACACACACACACATACACACACACACACACAAAAAAAAAAAAAAAAAAAAAAAAAAGATCAATCACATTTCACTTTGTGCTGTTATCTGTCTTGGACACAATTTCTATTTCATTAAAAATGAGAAAACTTTCACATAGAATTTTATTGAAAACTAAAACATTTTTATTGTGATTGCACAGTAGCACGCACACATTAAACAATCAGTGGGGGCTATGGCACCTGCGGGCATAGGGTTGGGAAACCCTGCTTTAAATTTTTAATTTTCTTTTTTCTAGAGGAAGGAAATTATTAAAGTTGATATTTTTCCTGCGCTGAGAAAAGGATTTGCAAACGTGATATTATACCTGAAAAACTTTCCTTTCTGGAGGAAAAAAAAAAACACTTCAAACTATGAAAATATTTTTGCATGTATTTTCTGTTGCAGTTTTAAAGTATTAGATGCATTTGCAGTGAGAAATGTGATGAAAGAAAAGTTTCATCTTTCATAGGTCTTTTTTAGCACTCTGGAAAGGAATCTGTCAAATTCTTTCACCATTTATTTAGATGACCTTTTATATATTTTATGATAAGTTTGCAAACATTTGAAAAAATAATTTATCAATATATATATATATTGATTTTTTTTTCATTATGGTGATGGTTTATGGTGAATAAATTAGTTTTATTAACACTCAGCAGTGCATTGATAGAATGGTGAAACTAATTGCCATCACTGTACTAGGTATAGACATTGGCAGACCTACAGCTATCAAAAACTGGCAAGGAAATCTCTCTGACCACCTCCTTCTTATTGGAATGATCACCATACAATGTGTCAACTCAAATGTTTAATTAATAATTATTTAATTAAAATTAAATAGTTTAAATATTTTGGAAAACAAAAAATCATAAAATTAAAGGAACATCTAGCAAACAAACTTGCATTTAAAAAAGCTTATTAATATGCATTTTTTGATGACTTATTGATTGTAAAATGTTACGATTTAAGGAGGCACTCGGCAACAGAATTTGGTACACCAAATGTCTAGCGCTATCCGTGGTTAAGCTTCAAGTATATGTCATAATTTGTTTATTCTAGACTCAAGATAAGTCTTAAGCATGTGCAGGAAATTGGTGTAAGTATGATAAATAACTAAACTAATATAATTCAGATTTAATTTTTGGCATATGATAGGAACCTTTGTCTTTAACTCTTTTAACTGTGTCCTAAATCCAGATTTCGCTACTGATAGTGGAGAAATTGAAAGAGAAGTTACTGAGAACAAAAAAATTTCAGTTGACAATTTAGTGAGAATTTTCAACATGGTAGTTACAGGACTTGAAGAACGCAGCTTTGTAACTGATAGGAAATATTTTATTTATAGAATTAAAGAGAAAGTATTAACACAAAAAATGAAGGAATTTAAACGACTTGCGTTGAAAGAAATGTTTAATAAAGCAAATAAATAAATAAGCAATATTTTTTGTAAATTTTGATTCGCTAGTGGTCATCAGTGCTTCATTATTTCATAAACCACTATTTCATATTTTTTATTTTATAATTTCAATATGTTTTCTCACTAAATTTAAACGGATGATCTAGTACCTGAAAAATCTGGAATTGCCAAAGTCTCCACGAGTCTGGATTTTGGACTTAAGTACTGTATCATAAGATTTTCATGCTAGTTTATTACATGTTTCTGTTTGTCTCATTGCTTGTATTTTGTTGCTGAGTCGAGGCATTTCTTGCCCATCCTTTTTTTTTGTTGTCTTTGAAAATAATTACAATAGATTCAGTATTAGTCAGCAGATCTAATATACTGCCAGCAGTATATTGGCACCTTTTGACTATATTTTTTGAAATATATTTTTTCTGTTAAGAAATACACTGGTGTGCAAAAATTAAAGACAAAGTCAAAAAATTAGCATATCAGCTGAACGAAGAGGCAGAGCGGACAGAAAGACAAATCAGGAGATTAAGTAAGGTGATGTACGGTAGCACATGCGCAGATATGCAGGTAAACGTAATGGGGGAGTGTCTGAGTAGTATAGAGCATGTTGTCGGTGTAAGATCAGTATTTCTGGCAAAGAGATTGCACGCCGTATAGCAGTTAAAATCACACCGAGTTGCTGCCTCAGCGAGAAATGGCGAATAATCAATCTGTTAAATGACATCTGGGTGCTTTTACCCAAGGTCGAATCATTGGGAAGTTGGAGGAAGGCCGCAGTGTGACAAGTGTGGCTGCAGGGTTCGGAATCACTCACAGCATCGTTTCACGACTTTGGAGACAATTTCAAACTACAGGAACAGCTATCCGGGGGTTTAGTAGTGGTCGCCCACGAGGAACCACACCCGCAGATGACCGGTATATTGCCTTACAGGCCAGAAGAAACAGGCAGCAGACAGCGGGAGAAATTGCTAGACACACGACACAGGCAACTGGACGACCGATATCGCTTTTTACCGTGGACAGAAGACTGCACGGTGGTGGTCTGTTTGCACGACGCCCTGTACGGTGTGTACCTCTAACGCCTGCGCATCGGAGAAGGCGTTCTCTGTGGTGCCGGGAACACCGGAATTGGAGAGACAATGAATGGGGACGAGTACTCTTTACAGATGAGAGCAGATTCAGTCTGCTCTCAGTATATATATATATATATATCTCAGTATATATATATATGATGAGAATCGCTATATATATATATATATATATATATAGCGATTCTCATCGCATACTCATCTGGAGAGAGCGGGGAAGCCGCAATCAACCCTCGAACATCATTGAAAGCGACAGGTATGGAGGTGACGGTGTTCTCGTTTGGTAGTCGTACAGACCTTCACATCTTCGACGCAGGTTCAGTCAACGGGACCCGTTATTGTAACGAGATTCTTCTTCCATATGTGCGTCTTTTTAGAGGCGCTATGGGTCCGCAGATCCTTTTCATGGACGACAATGCACCATGTCATCGCACAGTAGCTGCCCAACAGCTCTTAGAGAGTGAGGATATTGAACGTATGGATTGGCCGTCAGGATCTCCGGATCTCAATCCCATCGAGCATGTATGGGATTTTCTAGGCAGACGCTTGGCAGCTCGTACCTTACCACCAGTAACGATTGCGGAGCTTCGATTGGCGCTGCAAGGCGAATGGGCAGCAATGCCTCAACAACTCATTGACACCCTCATTCTCAGCATGGGCAGACGCTGTGAAACCTGCCTAGCAGTCAGGGAAGATCATATCCCGTATTAAAGACCGGATGTTTCTTGCTGGACACCCATCACAGGGATGTTTCGGCCTTCAGTCGCATTGCGCTCCATGCTACGTTTACTAGTACATGCATGATGTAAATTGCACTAAAATTTAAAATGAAATAAAAAAATGATTTTTCTAGAATTTTTTGGGAAGAAATTTTTTATAACTTTTTGGGACTTTTTATTTCTAGAACCTTTCTAGAAATAAAAATATGATTTTTTTTCTTAGAACTTTTGAATATCTGTAATTAAATAGTAAAAATTGTAATAGTAAAATATAGTAATAGAAGTAGTAAAAATTAAAAAAGGGCCATTTGGACCCTTGCTTAGCTTGAAGAAAATAACTGAGAACAAGAACTATAAAATTTTTCTCTTTCCAATATCTTAAATGTACGGAACAGTTTCTAGGGTTGGCACAATTTTTGCAAAAGGCAAAGCCATGGATTATACTGTTGGCGTTATATCAGTAGATGCCTTAAACATGCCAAGTACCTTAAAGCATAGACGCCAGCTCTCTTTGTTTTATTGGGAAATATCTGGTTTTTCATCAACTTTCCAGTTTCCTGGTCGATCTCTGAATCTCCCAGTTTTTAAATATTTAACTTTTACTTAGGAAAATATTTATCAGAAATTAATGAAACATAAATTGAGCAAATTCCATTCCTTCACCTTTATGGATCATCAGTACAGTCAAAAGTCTTTAATCCGGAAGTCCATAATCCGGACCTCAAAGCTACAAACTTCCTGTGCATGCACAGACACATTATGCATCTACGAATGCGCATATGCGTTTAATGTATAACGGACGGTATAAGCTAAGCTAAAATTATCTATTTCAGTTAATGTTGCAGATTGTGTTGTTCCTTAATCTTCTAATTGGATCCGGCTTATTATTTTTTGCAGACTGTTAGAGAAGTTTTATAAAAGTAAGCTTGAACTTTCGATTATGTCAAAAAGAATTTCCAATTCTGGAGCTGCCAAATGATCTACAAAGCAAAAACATGTTTCGATGTCCATCAAACAAAAAGTGGAATTGCTGCAAAAAATGGATAAAGGCATGTCCTTTGTTTCTCTAACCATTCCGAAATCTGTTTATCAGTTTCACGCTGCTCTGCGGGGGGTGGGGGACGTCGCGGCACGCAATGAACTGTAAATTGATCTGTCAGCACTATCCTCATCTTCAGGGCAGATGTTTTTATTTTATTCGGCTTATAATTCCTTAGTAAATGTAGTATTTCATCTCGATGTACTCCGTCTTTGATATGATTTAAATTAAATGAGTCGTCATTATAAATATCACGAATACACATCTTCGACTATGCGTAATGTATGCTTTACGCATTTTACGCATGCGCACGTTGAAAGAAATGTTTAATAAAGTAAACAAATAAATATTAAGCTTTTTTTTTTTTTGTAAATTCTGATACCCTTTAGATCATAATTGCTCTTTATTTCATAAATTACAGTTTCAATTTTTAATTTTATAATTTCTGCATGCCATCTTACCAGATTTAAACTGATGATCGATAATCCGGAATCGTCGAAGTCCCGCCGAGTCCGGATTAAAGACTTTTGACTGTATAATGCATCTTACTGAATTTTATTTGATCTGAGTTTATTAAATTTTACATACAATGCTATGGGCATTAATTTTTATCATACTTAGAATTATTTGGGTGAATTAGAGCTTTCTGTTTGTACTCATTTTTTCCTGTATATAAGTGTAAGAACTTGCAAAATGAAACTAGCCAATGAACATAAAATTTAGTATATCTAATTAAATATTAATTTTAGTTTTTGATAATAAATATTAATATGCTTTGCATCAGAAACATATTATGAATAGTTTAGTAACCTGAGTTACACATCATCATGAAGTGAATTTACATCAGTTTGGATTTCTTTTGAAATAACATCACCGAAATAACAAAAATCACCAGTAGATTCCCCGTTTTTCATATTTCAGTGTTGGCTACTATGCTTTAGGATATTAATGATTTTGATTGTTTTACTATAAGATTGTTGTTATGTGTAAATGTAATAATATATGTAATGACTTCTCGAAAAATATTATCATCTTTTTCTTTTAGATCAACATTCTGCACCACATTTTCTTGTCCAACCATCATTTGCTGGTGGAATAGTGACTGAACGTCAGTCTAAGTTTCTGCAGTGCCAAGCAATAGGTTCTCCTCCTCCTGAATTCCTTTGGTATCGAAATGGGCAGCCCTTGGGAAATTTCTCTCAAGATCCTCTTCTGCGAATACCACTTATCACAAAAGAAAATAGTGGACAGTACTGGTGTATAGCTCGCAATGCTGCTGGCACAGTATTTAGTGAGAAAACATCATTAACTGTAGCTTGTAAGTAATCGTGATAACAAATATGTAGTTCATATCGAATGTTTATCACTGAGTACTTTTGAAATCAGAAATAATTATAAGATCTCAAAAATACATTAAAAATATTAATTATATTGAAATTTTATTATAAGTTTTCATTTCTTGAAAATTTGAACCGTAGATGTGTACTTAATGCTGAAAATATAATGAAGCTTGATTTTTATGATCTTTTTCATGATATTTATTTCTGTGCTGAGCTATGCTGTATTACATTTTCTAGTGTAGCTTGTTTTGATACTTTGGGATTATCCCATAGACCTGTAGATGCTCGCGAAAATGTGCAAATCCTTTGGCGCCATCATAATGAAAGGCAGTTTAAACACATTATAATAAACACACAGAATAAACATTTTAAACACATTAAATTTATCAACTAATGATAAAATAATAATAAAAAAATTAAGTGTAATACTGCATAATAAAAGGTGTAATGAAATGAATAAAAAAGTAAAAACCTGTATTATTTTTAATAATTACTCATTGAATTATTCTAACCATGTGTATTATTATAAATCATTTTGGCAGCAAAAAATCCTTGATAGCTTTCAATGTGCAAACAAACAAGTCATTATCCTTGTCAGGGCCAGATTTAGACTTGATGAGGCCTTAAGCTATTTGAAATATGGTGCCTTTTTTTAAAAAAAAAAATTTTTGCCCCCCCCCCCAAGAATGTGGAGGCCCTAAGCTATAGCTTGTGTAGCTTATATCCTTTATATGTAAATCCTGGACTGATCCTTGTGCTCTCTACACCATGTAAATTCTTTTAAATACAAACCCAAGTGTTTTTGGGTAGTTTTGCAGTGTTTCTTGTTTCTTCATTTTGCTAAAACCCACAATCATTCTGTATTTTGTGTATGTGTACCAGTTTCAGAATCCACAAAATTGTATTGAAGATTCATTTTATAGTGTTGGAATCCTGCTGCATCCAGTTCATCAGTTTTGTAACTTTTCCACGAGTCTGAGAAAATTGTTGTTCCTAATTTTATCGAGTTACTGCATTCCGATTGGGGGGAACCTTTACGATGAAATACTCTTTGGCCTCTCTCCAGAGTTTCCATAATATCCATTGTTCTGGAAGAATATGACCAATGTGGTTTTTGTGCTTTGTGAAAAGGCTCTCGTCTATCTGTACGATTTTGTTTGGACTTCCTATTTATTTCGAATCGCACTGTATGAGTGCACACTTTCCTCGTATATAATCTTTCCAGTCAACAATTGTCTTTCTTGTTAAATGTAGCTGTTTTTCTCTCCATTCAGTTGATGTTAATTCAACTGTAAATAAACTGGAGCTCAGTTGGAAATGAGTGTTTTAAGTCCTCCAACCACATGACTTTTTGAACAGTTACTTGTTTATCACACCCCTTTACATTGCATCACCATTGCTTATCAGTTTTGTTATACACATCATATCATGACCATTAATGCACATTTTCTTAGAAGAAATCATTCTATACTCTTGAAAATATGCCACTGCACTCTCTTTGTTGCTAGGCAAATCTCAAATTTAAATAATTTTGCAGCGGAGTGAAAAAAGCGGTATATTTCAACACGCTAAAGAAAACTGAAAACTTGCGTAGTCAAGGATTACACGGTTATTTGCAGTTATTGGCGCAGAAGCTACCTTTTGGTGATAATATCGGGTTTGGTGAAAATGGTTGACAGGATAATCCCAAAGTATGAAAAGAGTCATCGGGATAATCTAAAGTCACCGGGAAATAGAATAATAGTCATCGAATAGAAAGGAGTCATCGGAATAAGTACCCTTGTTTTCTGTGTAGCTTTTGCATTTAATATTTATCAATTTACTCTATAAGTTAAATATTTTCTAATTATTTTAAAGATTTAATTAACAAAAAGTCATAATATATTTTCTTTCAAAAGATTTAAATATTAGAGATAGTGATGGCAGATTTAAAATTTTCTGTCATCAAAATTGCAGTTAACTTGCATGCCATAAGTTATGTTCTGTGAAGGACAAAATAATTTGTACGAATATAATTTTTATTTGTATAAATAATCAAATACAGAAAAGAAAGATAGAGGATTTAAAATGAACAGTTTCTGAAAATTCTGATTTCTTTTAAATTAAATGACTAAACATATATTTCTTGAAAAACTAGTAGTGGGAGGAACACATTCAATTTATTTGATTAAAATAATTGTAGCATCTGCTGAACCCTTTGCCAGTATATGCCATACTTGAACAATTCACTCTCATTTGAGATGAGAAAATCTTTTAACTGTCCAAGAGATAAATAACTCATTGTTAAAGTATGTCTCCAACAAAAAAGTCTGGATGGTGAGAAATGTAATTCATTGATGAAAAGTGGTGAATGTAAGGAGGTTAGTTTACAGTTTCTGTCTAAGATGATTTTCTATTCCATGGCTTTCGATTTCAGTGAGATAAGAATTCTCTCATCATTGTGAATGGCAGTATATCATGTCTGCTGATCATTTACTGGTACTGTTAATTATAACTTCATAGCAAGAACGAGTAACTGATACCATTAGCTTTTTCTGCTTTGAATTAAGAAGTGGCTTCAGAGTATTTCATGGAGGTTCTTTAAGTTAAGACCATTGAGCCAAATGTGTCCCATTCTCATAAAAATCTTTTCTTTCATCAGCACTCCTAATACATTAAAAAATCTCTCATATGTACTCTTGTTTAGCAGAAAAGATAACAGTCCAAATGAGTTTTGTATGAGAAAGAATAACATGTGAAGTAAAACTGACTGTTAACTAAATAATAACAATAATTGGCATAGATTTTATTTTAGCTAAAGCACTTTAGTGATTCAAGCAGTATTGCCTTTCACAACTGTAATTAAATGAAAGTTAAATACCACAAACAGAAGGAGAAGATGAATAATTTTATGATTTTTCTAGAACATGGCTAGTAGATAACCATTGCATTCTCTATAATGAAAGAAATAACAAAAACAAAAAAGCAAATGATGCCATCTAGGGATTGAAAATATAATCTGAAATGATTTATTTGTGGATGGGTCAGGCAAACTGGTTAGAAAAATTCTAGGCAGATTGTAGTTTAGATGAAAACTCTTCTGCTAAAATAAAATATGTGTCAGTTATTGTAGGTTTTCTTAAAGTTAGTTTTTTGATTGATAAGTTATCCTGCTCCATTTTATGAAGCTTTTATATTTTCTCTTATCGCTAAAACATAATATGAGAATGTTTGACATTTAACATCTACATGATGTTACATATTGTTTAATGTGGATCTGATTCTGTGAAATTGTTTAAATTCATTGCATCAATAGAAGCAAGACACAGCAAATTTTTACAATCTAAAAATCCTAAATTACTCACTTAGTAGCATTTTTAGAATGAAATAAATTTCACTCAATTTTCTATTTTGTTTACATAGAGTTGTGTGAAGAATAATCAGTACATTCTGATTATCTGCACCCTTCTGAAAAGTAGTGAACTTGTTGCTGAATAATTTTTTGAAAACCTAATGTGCAAAAAGCAACAAGCATTTTCAAAATAGTGGTGCACTAAGAACTCCATACAAGACCAATTGATAAGTAAAATTAAAAAGAAAAATACTTAAGTAATAAAATCTTTTTGCATTATTTTCTTCTCATTTACATATCAATCTCTTTTTATTTTAAAAACGTCAGTGATTTGCAGAAAGTAATCTCTGTAGTATTTCTACACTGGTTGAAACAGATATGCCCTATGTGCATTTCTGAGTTGCTACATAAATACTTTTTTACAACATCATGGGTTACCATAGAATTGTATAGGGGATATACTACTTTGCTCATGAATGATTTTTTGTGACTTTTCACCAGGGATGTGGATAATAAGAAAATACAGAATATTCTATGAAGAACCTTCAGTCAACTATCAGAAAATAATGATTCATTCAACAAGAATTCCTCCTCTGAAAACTTTATCAATATTTTTTACTTTGTACTTGTGAAATTCTGTAATTTCAGTATTTGATTTCACTTTTTTTTAAAAAAATTGTCTTTTTATTGAAGATACTTAGTATTGAATCCCCTAAGCTTGTACCCATCTTTAAAAAAAAATTATATATCATAGTTTTCAGTTTCCCCTTAGAGAGTGAAATTTGCTGTGCTTTCATTAGCCATTTTACTACCATTAAACCAATAACTAAAATGTATGAAAGGCACTATCTGAAGAAAGTTTGAATAAAACAAACAAAATACGAAGATGAATGTTAAAAACTTTTTATTGATGATACTTGCATTGAAAATAGGTATATTTATGAGAGGTGAGAACAACATATTTAATTTAACTGTGGCCAATAGGCAACTTTGCTGTATGTACTTTAGTGCAGAAAATTGTTTGCCATATGTTATATAATAGTCCTATAATAGAAAAGATTTCATATTTCTTAGTTAGAAAATTTTTATCTCTGTGTTATCCTATGATGTCCTAAACATGTTAGCTAAACATTAACTTATTCTGAAAATTTTAAAATTGTTCATTGTTAATTATGCAGTATTTTTTATTTCAAAACATTTTCAGATATGGGTGATCTACTGTCAGTTGAAAACATCAGTATAACTGTTAAAGATGGTAATGCTGCTATTTTAAAGCCTCCAGTAGTTGAAAGCATTCCTCCTGTATCTGTATCATGGCAGAAGATTGGATTTGGTCGTTTGCATGGTATTAACTACGCTACAAGTCTTGAGAATGATTTAGTTTTGCTTGCAGCTAGTATATCTGATGAAGGACAATATCAAGCTTCATTGACAAATCCTCAAGCTGGCCAAGAAGCTTTAGGTGGCATAGTTGAGCTTAAAGTGATAGGTATAATATATTTACATGTTGCTATTTTTTAAGGGTTTGTAACTGTTGCAACTGCTAATTAATTATTCTTTTTTTTTAGGAATTTATTTTGTGAAATGTGGCAAAGTAAACAGTTTAGTGAAAAACTATAACAGTGGGGATGAAGTAACATATATTTTACATTGATGATTTATATAGATCAGTAAACACATAATATGGCATAAATTGCTTTATAAAATTATAAGCAGACATTTTGGGTTAAGGAGGACTTGGTTTTAAAGTGCTGAGAGCAGAAAGGCTTGACTAATATTTATTGAAATGAACTGAAGAACTGCTGTTCATCATTTAGTTCTTGGAAATTATGTAGGCTGTTCAGAAAGTAACTCACATTTTAAAATTAATATATATATATTTTAATTTTAAATATATATATATAATAAAATAAAAAAGTAAATTTTTTTTTTTTATTACTCAAATTTGAAAGGCAATCTATTCAGCTATTTTTCCACATAATCTCCTCATAACGAGTTTGTTAATTCCATCGTTGTAGAATTTTGTCGCCCAAGACTTCAACAATACAGTTCCTCGTTATCGTCGAAGCGCTGTGTTGCAAGCCAGGTCTTCATGTGTGGAAACAAATGGAAATCGTTAGGAGCAAGGTCCGCACTGTACGGTAGATATCCAAATAACTCGCATCCAAAACCATCCAAGAGCCGTTGAGTTTGAATGGCTGTGTGGGGGTGTGCATTGTCATGAATGAAAAAAAAAAACCTTGGAACTCAACTTTCCTTGACGATTGTTTTGTATCACTCTTCTTAATTTCTTTAATGTTTCACAATATCTGTCACTATTTCTTGTTTCACCACATTCGAGGTAATCCACCAGAAGCACACCTTCACTGTCCCAGAAAACAGTTGCCATGATCTTTCTTGGTGACAATGTTTGCAAAGATTTCCTTAGTTTTCTGGGAGAACTTGTCTGACTCCCACTCCATAGTCTATTGTTTTGTCTCGCAAGTAACGAACATTACCTAAGTCTCGTCTTCTGTTACGACACGATCAAGAAGTGATTCACCATGTTTGTGGTATGCCTCAAGAAATATCAAAGCTGCTGCCATGTGCAGCTTTTTGTGGTCATCTGACAAGAGTTTCTGTACCCATCTGGCCCAAAACTTGTGATAGCCTAGATCTTGCTTCACAACATCAAACAATAAAGTTCATGAAATTTGAAGAAACTCTAGCGAGAGCTCCGAAATTTTGAACTAGCGGTTTTTGCTAATATTTTTGTCAATTTTCTGTACCAGTTCAGCATTAACAATGCTCGGCCGGCACATCACGCTTCCTCATGAACATTTAATGTGGCCATTTTCAAGCATGATTCACCTTTGTCTCACTCTGGCTTCACTCATTACATCATTTCCATACACCGTACAAAAGTTCCCCGTAAACTTCAACTCTTCTCAGTTATTTTATGAACACAAATTTAATCGCCGATTGCACATCACAACTGGTAAGATTTTCTATTGTTGCACATATTTTAAACATTCATAGTGAAAAAAGCAGAGGCAATATTTACCAGCAACAATTACAGCCTAATGCGTAAGGATTCGTAGAAACTCCGACACCAAGATGAGGATGTCTCTCACGCCGCAACAGTGAAATGTAATTTGCTTTCTGAATAGCCCGTGAACGTTGTCAACGGTATCAACGTTGTCAACATAGCCAATTTTGTAGTTAAATCTGAAACTTTTCTTCATTTCTCATGATGTTCCTTCAAACTTTTGTCAAGTATCCCAAAAGGAATGTTTACCACATGTTAAGACTTGCTGATGTAAATGAAAACTCTTGATACTCTTGATGAATAATCATGTAAAATGGAACTCCAAAATCCAAATAAATTTTAACTTCCAAAGAATTACAGTCTGTTAGAAAACCTCGATTCAGACAGACGTCGTGGGAGTGAGTAACTTAGTTTCTTGTTTTAATTTTTTTATGGGCACTTTAGAAAGTATTAAAGCAACGATGAATTGAAGGAATAATTATTTCATTGTATTTAACATGTTTCATTAAAAAAATGACATTTCTGAATTAAAATGCTAATATTCAACAATATTTACACATATTAACTGAATTATTGCTGAAAAAAGCTGCATTTGACAAAATTATTTGATTTGAATTTTAACATAGCCTAGTATAAAAAAAATATTAATTTTGTAGTTTTAAATAAAAAATCAGTTATCCATTATGTGAATATAATTCATTGTAAGTTTTCATAAAATAAAGAATTATGTTTACCACCTTTTTTTTCCCTGCATGACTTCTTTCAAATAGACAAAATTTTTTGTGATTTTGAATAAGATCTTATTTAAAATCACAGAAAATTTTGTGATTTTGAATAAGAAATGACATATATGGACATATATGGCTTACATTTCTGAAATGACATATATGGTCATGTAATCATAGGTGTTTAATATATGTAATCACATATGTGATTATATATATGAAATGATATTTTAAGGCTTTGTTCCGGCTTGTTTAAGGCATTAATATGATTTGCCAGGTGTCTTAAAGCTTCAAGCATAAAGAATTGTCTTTTTAAAAATAAGTTTTATGCATATAAGTTTTGTAAAAATGATAATGCACTCTTAACTTAAAAAGGAAAATTTGGCAAGAAGTAATGAAAATGTAATTAGTAAGAAGAATTTTAATTTCAATCAAGTTAATTTATAGAGGTAAAAAATATTGTTAAAAAATTAAAAAGCTTTTAGAACAATTTCAGAGACCATATATTATTTATCTTTTGACACATTGAAAATACTTTTGAATCAAAACTCATTACTTTGACTTTTGAATCAAAACTACTTTGACTTTTGAATCAAAACTACTTTGACTTTTGAATCAAAATATAGGATTATCTTATGTTTTGTGTGCTAGACTTTTGTGTACTTTAGAAAAGAGTTTGAATAATTTTGATTTCTCTTCATAATCCTAAGATTGAAATAATTGCTATTTCTGTAATTATAGTGTTTATTTTTCAAATCATTTCATATATGTTTCTTATACTTAGTGAAATGTTTGTTTTAATTTTGTTTTGTAGGAGAAAAACGTGATTTTGTTCCAGCTGAAATAATTATTCCCCCTAAAGATTCTGTTTTCAAGCAAGCTGTATATCCTGCTGTTTTAGAATGTATTGTTAATGCAAGGTGAGAATTTTTGCTCAGTGATATTTTCTGATGATCAAATTCCATTCAGATTTATACAGAGGCACCTGCTTTGTTTCAATCTGTTTCATTCTAAAATTTGCAATAATGATAAATTTATGCCTGACTGAAACAAATTTTTATAATTCATTTCTAGGTAGGAAATTTATTTTGCTGAACAGAATTAATGGTACTAATTCAGAAGATAAACAACAAAAATCAGTGTTATATTTACAAAATTTCCACAGTTATAACGCTGATTTTTCACACTTCAACTGTGGAAATTTTGTAAATATAACGCTGATTTTTGTTGTTTGTCTTCTAAATTAGTATTTATTCGGCGTGTTATTGTGTCTTAAGAATTAATGGTATTCTCTGATCATCCACCCTGATGTTGCAGAATTTGCGACTAATTTTTTTGCAAACTTCAGATGAAAAACAGTAGTTATTTAAAAAGTGGTGGTTGGTGGGAAATTGCATAAGCATCAACAAAGTTAAAAGCACAAGAAACATCGAGTGAAAATTGTGTAAAAAACCACATAAGAAAATCATTGAAAATTACATAAAACAGCAGGTTAATAAATGCAAGAAACATATTATAATAAAACATTTACCCCCTTTTTTTTCCCTGCTCTTTTCTATGTACACATCAACCTGTTTTAACTTAAAATCTGCATAAATTTAGAAAAAGTTCTTATTACTTAAGAACAGCTGATAAGCACCAGCCACAAAGGACTGTCGAATTACAAAAGCTGAGTTCTCTGCTGGCAGTGTACAGTCATTTGTGGATTTCCAGGCAAATAACATTTTCATAAAATTCTGGATTGCCTACTTTGGCAACATAGCATGTTATTCGTCAGTTTTTCTCAGGTGGTTTTTTCCATTCATTAGTGAGTACCAAATTAGTTGCTGCAAATATTAAGTTTACAAGTCCTTAGTATTAATGTATAATTAGCATATCTTCTTCAGAAAAGTATTTCAGTGCTGGCATATAGCCCTTGCATGATTTTCTGTAATTAATCAACCATCCAACTCTCATTTACTATTTCAATTTTATATTTCCATAAAAATATATATTTTGTAGGTTTTTCAAATTAACTCAATTATAAGTTAGTATAAATGTAAGTTAATATGAGTAAAAGTTATATTACTTGTAGATATTGAATATTTTGATGTCTTTGTCTTTCAGACCTTTAGATTCTGTGCAAATAATTTGGAAGAAAGATGGTAAAGATTTGGGTCTCACTGGTTTATCTCATCTGTTATCACCTTGGAATCGTACCATCACTCTAATAAATGTAGGTTTAATGCATGCCGGTATGTATGAATGTGAAGTCAACATGCATGGGATGGAATCTGCTACAATTACTGCAACTGCGAATGTAACAGTCATTGGTAAGTTTTGCTATGTTTATATTGCAGTGAAGGTTCTTTTAAATTAAAATGTAAAATAATGAAATTGTAAACAAATATATGTGTTATTTGTCTACTTTGAGGAAAGCCACTTCCGTTATAGCATCACGGTATGTAGGTAGAAGATTACACTGAGAATTTATGAGCTGATTTGAGTGAAGAATAGATTAATAGTTAAAAAAACTTATTTGAGCCATTTTGGATCATTCTGTGTCATCCTAGTACCACTTGCAGAAACTCTGTAGTTTTTTTTTTTTATTTTGAAGGCAAAATTATTGAAGAAGTAGCAGCATAATAAACAGTATGATCATGTTTTGATTTGTCAGATATACATGTTAATAGAAATCACACTTGTTACCACATTAAATAGGTAGGTTTGTTGAACTTGGGAACTATTAGCTTCTTACTTGGTTTTAAAAGCAGAAATCATAACTTCTTCAATTTATTATTGGAAATACTGAAAGCTGTCTTAATTGATGATGCATAAATGTTATCATGTTAATAGATTGTGCAGATCTGAAATATTTTCTGCTGAAAAATAAAAATGTTGCATAATAATTGAAAGAGAATCTTGTACAAGAGGGCCTCCTGAAAATAAATTTTCCTGGAGCTGTCTATAGAGAGTGAATATTATCTCATAAATATATTTATTTCAACAGATACAACAGTTAATTACATTGCTGTATCTAAGAATGCTACTTGCTGTGTATAATTGGCAGATTACGAATTTATTTGCTGCACATAATTGGCTACTTGCTACACGTAATTTGAGTGAATCTCTCATGCAAGTGCATTATCCTTCTGCAGCAGCATGACCTGTGATATGTAGACATGAGATAAACTTTCTGGATGTCCCATTTACATACTTAAATGTTATCTATTAAAATCACTTTGAAGAGCAATTTCTAAGAGGAAGAAAATAATTCATTTTGTTTTTTCTTCTTTTTCAGTGGAACCTATTATCACTAATGGACCATTCAGGGAAACAGTATCTGAAATTGGGAAGACTGTTCACTTACCCTGTACTGCAAATGGCAGTCCGGATCCTGATGTTACTTGGTATCGCAATGCTAATATGATTAAGAACAACGTAGGGGAGCGTTTTGAAGTTCTTGCAAATGGAACTTTACAGATCTCTTTGTTATCTGGTGCTGATACTGGTATATATCAATGTGTTGCTTCAAACATTGGTGGGGAAGTTTCTGCTAGTACTTGGCTTCATGTTAAAAGTAAGTACATGTGCATTCTTTAATTTTATTACTTTACTAATAAGATAAAATTTATTTTATGCAAAAGTATATTAATAAATATTTGAAGATTGCTTTATTGTTTAAAATATATTGGCTATTCAAGACCTTAAATATCTTGATCTTGTATGGGATTTGGACATTTGTAGATTTTGAATAATGTTTGTATATAGTTAAAAGTAAAAGTAATTTTGTTTGAAATAAATAGATATTTTCTGTATTTAAAATCAATATGTGTATTTCACATATCTGTGAGGGACTTTTTAAGAGAATTTCTAAAATGTATATTATGCATAATTAGCATCAAAATTTGAAAAGAAGCAAGTATAGACTGCTGTTCCCCTCCTTAAAAATGTAAAATACACTAATGTCCATAAATTAAGGATAATGCAAAATCAGGCAAAGGAAGAGTTAGAAGCAAAACAAATTTGACTTATTTGTAAAGCTTATTTATTAAACAAAATGTAAAGAGCAAACAAAGATGCTATATGTTTGATATTATTAAAAAAAAAAAAAAAGCGATTTTTTTCCCCCTCCCTGGAGCAAATTACAAAAAAAAACCTATTTACAAAAAACCAATATTACATGGTTGGTATGAGTGTTAATACATTGTATGTAGATGATGCAATACAGTCCGTACAATGCCTAGGCATTCTGGGTATCAAATTTATCAATTTAATCTTGGAGGATATTACACCACTCAAAAAGCAATGCTCTCCGAAGTTCCGGTAGACATGTAGAGGAGGTTGATGGGCTGCAACTCGTCGGCCAAGCATGTCCCACACGTGCTCTACTGGATTCAAGTCCGGTGAGAATGCTGGCCAGTCCATATGGTGATATCCTCCGAATAAAGGCATTCGCTTACAATGTCACGGTGAGGACGGGTGTTGTCATCCATAAACACAAATTGTGCGCCCATGGCACCCCAAAACAAACATACATGTTGTTCCAGAATGACGTCCCAATAGATTTGGCTTGTCATGGTTCCAATTTGAACATGCAGGTCAGTTCTGGAACCCAGAGTAATTCCTCCCCAAACGAGCACTCCTGCACCACCGTAACGATGTCGTTCAATGATGTTTTCTTGGTGGTAACGGGTACCTGGAGGTCTCCATATGAAAGTCCGGCGAGAATCAGACAGCAAGCTAAACCTGGGCTCGTCGGAAAACATCACACAAGTCCACTGTTGCGGTGTCCACAATGCATGCTCTCTACTCCAGGCTAACCGCAGGCGACAGTGAGTTGCAGTAAGCGGAACGCCTCTGACAGGTCTGCGAGCATATAGACCAATCTGCCCGAAGCGTCTGTACACGGTCTGCCTTGAAATTGTCGTACCAGTGGCTGAAGAGAGCTGATGAGACAGGTCTGAGGCTGTGCTCCGCCTGTTTCTTTTGGTAGTAACTGCCAAATACCGGTCCTCATTCTGCGCTGTAACTCTGGGAAGACCTGTGCTGTAACTTCTACTCGCATTACCATCATCTTGGAATCATTGACAAAGCCTGTAGATGACACTTTGGGCAATTCCAAGTTCGTCTGATACTTCCAGTTGGGTACACCCACATTCCCGACCGCCGATAATTCTACCACATAAAAAATCATCCAAATGCGTCCTTTGTGTCATAACTATTCGGTTATTGCACTGAAATGTTCATAAAGCGCCTGCGAACAATTGTACTTCTTTGCCTGTATTCTTTATATATCACTCTCTTACACTCTTGTCATCGTGAAGTACCATCGGTGTCATCTGGTTACTTTCTGAAATTTGCATATAATTCTTGAAGATGTGTGTAGTGATTTTACAGGCGATATATTTATTTTAGAGTTTGATTTCCGCGTGACTCTGAATTATCCTTAATTTATTTACATGAGTGTATTACTTACAGTTGCCATATTAAATAAAAATCTAATGTAGTAAAATAAGTGAAGATTTAATGTATGAGTGAAGGATGATACAGTAATATTTTTTTTATAATTATTAAATGATTGCTTTAATTTTTTTTTTAAGAATTCATTTATTTGGTCTTTCTTAATTTCATTTTCTGCATATACTCAAATCAGTGATTTTTACTACACAATATTCTTAATTAATTCAATGATTTATGCTTTTGTGCCTTTGTTTTGAAATATATATTAATACAAAACCATAATTTATTCCCTATAGATTTATATGTTTCAAAATTTACTCTCATTTCTTTAGCATCTGCTCCTGATTTTATTAAACGCCCTATTAATGTTACTGTTCTCGATGGAAAAGATGCACAAATAATGTGTGAAGTTTCAGGTGCTCCTGCTCCTAATGTGACTTGGATTTTTAATGGTAGGCATATATTTATAAAAGGATTCAAAAGTTAATGTATGTGGAATAAATGTTTACTGTCATTTTGCATGTGTAACTAGTATTATATTCTTAACTATTGCAATACCTTCTGAATTTTTACATATCCGCTATGCTTATTTTTATATCATGTTTATTAATATGTAGCATTATGTTCTTTAGCATTATAGATAATTTTTATTTATTTATTTTTTTAATTTTCCTTTTCTCCAAGGAACTGGATTTTGCGTAAATAAAAGATGTGTATAACTAATAATGTATTAGGTTTTTTAAAACTCCTCATTTGTCATATTTGAATTGAAAGTATGTTATGTTTGGAATGACACTGTATCAAGATTTTTGTTTCATTGTCATTGAACTATATGTTCTGATGATAATTGTGCGACATCTTGAAGAAACTGTTATTTTCATTTTTTCAGTGTCTGTGTTGAATATAGGGAATAAAAATGCTGTTGTTATCAACATTCAGAAAATTTTTAAAATTATATTGATAAAATCCATTTTATTAATTTAATGTAATGCATGAAAAGTGTTCTTGAAGGTCATTCTTAGCATTTATTTTTAATTATTTAAGTGCAAATTTAGGTATTTAATTCATAAATTCATTTATTAACCTAAAAATTCCTCTTCTAGTAATTACACGAGTTTATAAATGAAAGAAACTATACATATCAGTTTTATACTCTTCATGCAGTAATTTAATTTGCTTCATGTATGTATAGGGAAAAAAAAAAAAAAAAAAAAAAAAAACACCAATATCAAATGTAAAATTAGGCAGAAAAACACCTATCTTGGTAGTGATTTTATGTAAAATCATTGATTTTAGCAGTGGTTGGCATAGGTTCCTCTTCAGCAGAAATAAAAGGGGGTTTGCCCCCTCCTTTTGAAGGAAAAGAAGCTGTTTTATTTTGTCTTTGAAGTTGATAATATTTGAATCAATGCAAATTTAAGTTTTTTTTTTTTTTACTCTAATTTTATACCTTTAATATACACATTCTGAATTATAATTCAGGTTTTTCAGTTTTTTTTTTTTTTTTTGACTTTTTCATTTTATTTTCTCAATTATCTTCCGGTCTAAATTTTTTAGACGGTAAGGTCAATTTAAAGTCAATTTCTATATTATATATATTTTAAATTTATGGATTATTGGTAAGTTAAATACGACCAATATTTATTTTTACATTTTTTATAAAAAAGTAATATTTGCATAACACAAATTTTATATTCTTCTCTTTAAATGACTTTCAGATTCATCCGAAATTCAAAGTGCTGGCCGTGTTCAGATTTTAGAGAGTGGCAGTTTGTTAATAGCATCAGCAGAATCTAAAGATGTTGGCAAATATACTTGCATTAGGGAAAATAGTGCTGGCTCTGTTCAAGGATTTGCTTTTTTAAGTGTTCTAGGTATGTTATTCAAATACTACTGCTTCGTTGGTCTCTTGAAAATGTACATGAAACAATAATAAAAATCTCCATCTTCATATTTATCAGTTTTATGATTTACTATTTAAGGGAAATATTGAGTAATGTTAAACCATGGAACAAGCTGTTTTTTTGTTTTCTAGATTTAACCATTCTGCAGATTTATCATAATGAACGTGCATGTTTTTTGCCTACAGCAGTATAATTATTAATAATAGAAAGCCAACAGCTCTTTTTCATTTTAGGACCATTATTCATTATCATTTAATAAGGTTGAATAATTCCCTTCGCATTTACTTAATTCTAAATATTTTGTTAAATCAAGTAGTTTAAAAACAGAGATAAAAATATGTAATTACACACCTACATACCTGTTATGCGTATGAACTACAATTTGTACAGTCAAAAGTCGTTAATCCCGAGGATTATCGATTTTTCCGGATTATAGATCATCAGTTTAAATCTGGTAAAATGGCATGCAGAAATTATAAAATTAAAAATATGAAACCATAATTTACAAAATAAAGAACAATTATGATCTAAAGGGTATCAAAATTTACAAAAAAAAAAAAGCTTAATATTTATTTGTTTACTTTATTAAACATTTCTTTCAATGTAAGTTGTTTAAGTTGCTTCATTTTTTATGTGATAATACATTCTCTTTAATTCTATAAACATACATAATTTCTTGTTCAGTTACAAAGTTCCCCTGTTCAAGTCCTATAATTGCTGTGTCGAGAATACCGACTAATTTGTCAATCGAAATTTTTTCATTTTCAATAACCTCTCACTTTCTTCCCTATCGGAAGCGAATTATAATGACGAGGCATTTGATTTAAATCATATCAAAGATGGAGTACATCGAGATGAAATACTACATTGAGTAAGCAATTATAAGCCAAATAAAATAAAAACATCTGCCCTTATAATAAGGATAGTGCTGACAGATCAACTTCCAGTTCATTGCTCGCAGCAGCGTTAAAGATAAACAAGGTTTAGATAAACAAACGTTAAAGTTTAGATAAACAAAGGATATGCCTTTATCCATTTTTTGCAGCAATTCCACTTTTTGTTTAATGGACTCCGAAAGATACTTTCGCTTTGTATATCCTTTACATATTGGTAAATATATATCGGAAATTCTATTTGACATAATCGAAAGTTCAAGCTTACTTTTATAAAATTGCTCTCACAGTCTGCAAAAAATGATAATCCGAATCCAATTCGAAGATTAAGGAACAACGCAATCTGCAACATTAACTGAAATAGATAATCCCGTCCGTTATACATTAAACGCGCATTCGTAAACGTATTTTGCGCACGCGCACACGCAAATTCGCAGCGGTACCGACGCATGCGCAAAAAGTTTGTAGCTTTGAGGTCCAAATTATAGATCATTCCGGATTATGGGTGTCCGAATTAACGACTTTTGACTGTACTTCTTTTCCTAATTATGAATTGGGAAATTGACTTCTGTTTTGAAAATTTCTGTCTGTTCTCCAATTTCTGTTTCTACTTCTTTCTTTTTGAAATGCTAAAATTTGTGTTATTTGTTTCTTCTTTCAACAAAATTTATTAATGTTTGTTACTTTGCATTTTAACTTAAGAGCCTATCAATCAGCACTGAGTTTGATTTATTTTTCTTTTGTTGTCATTATCATTTTTGTATTTTAATTAATTATGTACTTCAAGATTTGATTGGAATTTATATACGAGTTATTTTATGATTGATATGAGGCACTGAATTTTTCTGAACAATAAAAACTAAAAATGTTTGATAGTATATAAAAATTTCATTTTCAAAGTAGTAATGATTTTTTTCATGTGTATTTGTGAGGATGTGCTTTTGATAAAAATTATTTTGTTCATGGAAGTTACAATGCATAATTTTTTTTATAATTTTGCAATCTTCATGTAATTATTTCATTGTGCAAGTAGCTGTAGAATCTATATGCAGTTTAAATAATTAATTTCTATTTAGTAAAGCAAATGCTAAAGTCATCTAAATATTAACCTTGTTTTGTAAAAAAGGTCACACTTATAATTTTAAAAGGGGAAACATAAATTTAAAACTCTTGTTTTAATTGCTGCAACTTTGATTTCATCAGACACAATGCTAACAAGAAAATTATGCTGCAATATTTCTACAGGTTAAATTGAATACTTTTTAGTATAATGGGATTGACACCATATGTAAATGTTGATGCAAAATCTGAGTGGAGATGGGAATATTAAATCTGACTGGAGATGGAATATCAACCCTAAAAATATATACAAGTTCTTGGAAAGAGTGGTTATTATATTAAATTTGAAAGAAATACAAAAAATGAATTCAGATACAGAGTTTCATAAACATGATTCATACGGTCCTTAAAAGTCCTTAGGTTTTTTTTTGGAATCGATTTTTGGTCCTTAATTTCGGCCAAAATTGGCAGAAGGTCCTTAATTTTAATCATCTGAAATTTCTGTCTTGTTTTTACAACTGCTGTTTTGAGTGTGAATTATCATTTTGGAGGAATATTTTTGACAATTCACTGACAAATATGATTATCTTTTGAATAGGTTCATGGGTTATAATTTGTTCCTATTTCTAATGTAAAGTTTGGGATACTGGAGTTTCTGAACTAGGAGTCAAACATAAGCATTTCAAAATTATTTCATTGTTTTCTAATGAATTGCATTTAAACAACTTTCTGCTTTTGAAGATCTGAATTCTTTTATTCAACGGCTCTAAATTTGGCAACTTATTAACATTTTGGCGATTTTAAGATTAATTTCTATAGAAAATTTTTAATTTGGAGATCTGGAGATTTTTCGACATTTTTTTTTTGAAACATTATAACATTGATAAACTTAACTAAAATAATGGTAATATATTTAAATTATATTTAAGGAATAGCATTAAAATAAAACATTTTTTATTTTCTTTTGCTGTTATATTATAAACTGGCATTACTTTCCATTTTGGCGACTTATTATATAATGTTTTGAATCTGAAAAACAAACAAGGTAATAAATGCTATAAAGCACAGTTTACAAAACAATTCATAGCAAAAGTGAAATAGCTACATAATTAATTAAAAATTTCTTCCTTTAAATTTTTTTTCGGTAAGAATTTTCCCCATGTAATTCTCACATAGTATTCCCATTAATTCCAACTTTGTTTCAGAATATTCAGAATTGTCAGAATATGTATCAGTTTTCTCTATAAAATTAATTTTACACTTTTTCCACTGTTTTTTTTTTTTTTTTTTTTCCAAAATATTTCTAGCCCTTTTTTTTCTCTTGTAAAACTGGTAGGACTAATTTTTCTTTAGGATTTTACACATTGCAACTTGAAAAATTTAGTAGGATTTGAAGGCAAGATTTACAGACGCACAATTCTAGAAGGCTCCAGAAAAAATTGACAAAATGAAAATGTCTTCATTGTATTAACGCATAATGAATGTATTTTACAGAAAGTTTGTGATTAATTTCTTACATTTTGGGGAATTTTTGGAAGGGCAGTGAAAACATAATGTTTGTTGTACTTCTGATACTAGAAGTCTTTTTCTTAACATGTTTACCTTCCCTTTATTTTAGTCAGCTTTTCACTAGACACAAATGTGGAAAATATCAAAAATGTTTCTAATCTTTCCACATGGACAGGCATTTATAAAAAAGAATTTTTCTATTAATAAAGAAATTGAAAACTGAAAATTTAAAAGATTCATCTTATTTGTGTCTGGATCATACACAGGGCTGACACAAGGCATTTTCCCACTTGATGCAATCTCAGTGGAATCTAAATTCTGTTCCCACTGCCTGTCCTAAATTCTAAAAGTTTTGCCATTTCTAGATTTTGTTGCTCGGTGTGTCACTAAATTCTAAAAGTTCTGCCTCGTTGGCCCTGAAACCAGCCCTTTCTATACATCATTTCATATTTATCAGCTTTTTCTTTACATTCTAAATGCATTTGGTTTTTTAGAATGACAGAAATCTTTAATTAATTCCAAAAACTCTAAAGTGAAGAGGAAATGAATTGAAGAAAGAAACTGAATGCATAAAGAGGAAGAAAATTATTCTTCGATGATATGTGCAGTTATTATTTTGCAAATTAACCAGTTGTTTATAATTGTAGCCTTTAAGATCCCCTTTCCATTTCCTCACCATAATACAAATCAGATGGTTTTTAAACTAAGGTTTTGGGACTGAAAGACAGATTGTTTTTGACCTCCACTTGGATTTTGCATTAGTTTCTGCCAGTTCTGATAACTTGCAATTATTCATCTTTGCATAATTGCCACTAACATTTGAATTTGTTACGATGATAGAGTTACTGAGTCAGCTTAGATTAAAATTAAATTGTGTACTCTGACTACTAGTCCACATTTTTAGTTTGAATTTGACTGTTCCTGTTTAATTGCATCATCACAAGCTGTAGTTGATTTTGTCAACATAGGAACCTGCCTGTATGTTCCAAGTTCTTTTTAAATAAAACCTTTATGTGACTTTGTAATTACTTTCAGACATAGCGATAATTTTCTTCATGACTGTAAGAGGTTTGTGACTATTTTTACCAGACTAACTTTTACAAGTAAAACCTCATTACCTGCACTGCTAAGAGACTGGCAAATTAGGAGATAAAGCACACAGAAACTAATGGGAACATTGGTTTGTGTATTGAAACAGATTTTTAGAGAAGAAAATTGATATGAATTAAGCCAAAATGTCTGGGAAGGCTTCAAATTAAATGATGCCTAAATATTTTGTTATGTGTTGTTGCTACAAAACATGTTTCGTAGCTTTTAATGTGGAGTTACCCTAGTACCGTTTAAGAATCAGTGTTATGACATTGATTTAAAACTGACAATTTAAAATTACATGCATTCTACCTAATTTAATTATTTGTAACTAACTGCTCACCTTTAAAAGTTATCTCTGCTTATTAAAGCAAGTTATTGCCTTTCATTAATCCTTACTGTGGTCACAAGATACAGCACAAATATGTAAAAATTAATGTAAAACTTATTCTTTGCATCAAGTAAGACTTGAAATAATGCAAAACAACTTATTACCTCTGGTGCATTAGTGGCTTATTAGAACCTTAAATATATTAACTAGATGACAATGCCAGGAACTCTACATGAAGATATAACACTAACTGCATCAGACAGATGGAGCACAACTAACTTTGAAAACTTGCCAACCTCAAAACTACATCAGGCCTTTCAGGTTTGTTCTGAACAACAGATCTCTCTCCAGGCAAGCAGCAGCACTGGCAACAGCCTATCTTCTATTAAAATCGTGATGATTTTATTTCTAGGCCATTTGACATAAAATCTACCTGCTATTTACTAAACCTCTAGATTAAGTACATGGCAAAATGAGACATAAAAGAAAATAATCAGCATAAAGCTGATTGTTAGTAAAAGTAAATAAAATGCCCCTAATCTTCTTTTAAACTAGTACTTATTTCAAACTATCTTCAAACTATGTCCAACTATGATACGTGTAAAATATTTTATGCTACCTGATAAATGAAGAGGATTTTATTCTCAAATTTGTTTTATAGTTATGTTTATTAAATTATGTTTAATAAGAATGCATCATACTTATGGATCTATTTTATTCTTAGAGGGTTATTACAGGAATGGAGCTCAGATCTAAGTTGATTAAAATTTAATTGAATGTATTCAGCTCTCATTTGCTGATAGGTCCTTAATGTTTTTCATTAATGGTCCTCAAAAGTACTTAATTTCCATGTCCAGAAATGTGTACGAACCCTGATAAATAAGAGTGCATAATTATTCTAGATGACAGTTGTGCAGTGTTTATTCATAATTGCAGTTGAGAAAATTCTATCAGCATGAGTTTTTTGCACTAGCTTTCAAGTAATTTTCAGAAAAACAACATTATTGTAGTTGAGAGAATTCTACTAGCATGAGTTTTTTTTTGCACCATCAAGTTATTTTCAGAAACACAATATCCAAAGCTTTGAACCAGCTTCTACTTTATATATCTTTCATGATGATTATTCTTAATTGCAGTGCCATTTCAGGACTGGGCTAATAATAAAATACAGTTCTATTTTGTGTTTATGGAATAGTCTTTCAAAGTAAAAAGCACCTTTGTTTTCGAATAATTTAATTGTAACTATTCATCATTTGTAATCAATATCAATTCATCAATCATGCAATCCATATCAATTCATTCTTTAAAGTCATGTACTATTAATCATGTAATCAATATCAACACATTTTTTTTTTTAAGAAAAAGCAGTAGAAAATCTTGAAGGGAAAAGTAAATTGATGTTTATTTTTCCTTCTTATTTGCATTGTTCTGATTGCATAGCTACAGATGAAATGAAACAAATAAGTCGCCACTTTGTTGTACAATTACAATTGGTGTGTCCCAATTAACTGGAAGTAATGAAATTGTAAAAATCTGATGAAATGAATTGTTGAATTAATTTTGAGTTTTGCTTATAATTTTTTTAAACTGTACTTAATTTGCTTCTGATTTTTGAAACTGTTGTAAAAATTTACATAGTTTGGTAGGAGGGCTGTATAATCAGTTCTTTAAAACTTTCAGAAACTTCTTTATTAAAAAACTAGTCATGCTAATATATTCTTTCTTTCTTTTAGTTCGCACCCAAATTGTTCAGCCCCCTGTCGACACGAGAGTTATTTTAAGTTCAACAGCCGAATTGCAGTGTAAAGTATCTCATGATCCAGCTGTGCCTTACACAATCCATTGGTTCTTTGGGAACAAAGAAATATTGCCTTCTCATAATGGAAGAATTCAAATTCTTCCTGATGGTAGTCTGTTGATAGGTCAGGCTCGAAACACTGATGTTGGTGTATATACATGTAAAGTGCATTCTGATGGAGGTAATGAAACACGCAGTGCCAGACTGGATGTCATAGGTATAGTATTATTTTCTTCATTTACAAGATGTTTTAAATGTTATTTTGTTTAAAAAGTATTGATGTATTTATTTTACTTTTTTTTTTTTTTGATTTTTTTTTTTTTTTTTTTTATATATATATTAGCTAATTCTTACCATTATACCACCAATAACACGACCTCTGACTTTGCATTCCTGCAAGCATTGTGTCAGTCTCAGAAGTTATTCTAAACTTTCTTAGAAAGATGCATTTTTTAAAATTTCCTTTCATTCTTTGTTTCTTTTCTTTTCCCCTTTTTGAGGGGTTATTGTTTCTCTCTCTTTCTTTCTTTTTTTTTTAAATATGGGAAGGGATAAGAGATAGAGATAGATTTAATATGGGGTACTTACCCATATTACCCTTTATTAATATGGGAATACCTCCCCAAATATCGACTTCAGGTCAGTTAAAGCAGTTGTTCTCAAAGTGGTTTGTATGGACCCTCAGGTGTCCTTATGACTGCTGAGGGGATTTGTGCTAAATTAAAAGTAATTTGGGTGAGTGCATGGACAATATCAGAGGGTCTGTGAATGGTTTAATATAAATTAAAGTAATTGTATTATTACAAAAGTTAAAACAAGTGGAAATAAATAAGTTGGCAGCAGTTTTACATTCTGAGGAAAATAAAACTAATTGTGTCCCTTTTTTACTGATAACAATATGAGTGAGCCAAAGAAAAATTTAGATAAAATACTGCTAAATATTTAAAATATAGTTTTATTCTGTTACCAGGCTATGGTACTTTACCTGCACGCCTCCTGCTCAATAAAGCTTTATGAAAATGAATCAGTTAAGCTTAAGGAATATTTGGCAAAAGCCCATAGCAACAGAAAGGTTAAAAGATTTAACTTCAAAGCAATCAAAGGAAAAGTATTTGACAACACCATCATTGCAACAATATTTGAGTGAAATGAAGCTAGACACCATGCTTCTTATAACATTTCTTTACTGATAGAAAAATCAGAAAGCCACACACCATTGGTAAAAAATGTATTCTGCCAGCTGTAAATGAAGTAGTGCATACTGTGCTGCATAAACCAGCATTCGATACTGTAAACTTTCCAGTAAAAGCTATCACAAATCCATTTGTTTCAAATAATTTTCTACGTGCCTTACCACAAAAAGAAAGACACATTTTTTCCTTTATTTTGAAAAAAAGTTGTCAATCAGTTATCAGCATCAAATCCCCAATCATTAATCATCATATGTAATGGAGAACTAGGTTCCCCTTTACATTTTAACCCCCAAAGTGATTTATGGTAATTGTCTGTTTTTACATCATGTGTGAACTTCCAAAATGTTTTAAATAAAGAATTACACTGAATTTCATAAATCCTTCTGTAGCAAGAGGGATTGATGAAATAGCTCAGTGTATAGAAAATTCTTTATGAGAGTTGTTGTTACCTTAAAACAATAGATGCTACTTTAAAAACATCTGAATTTCGTATTCAGCTTGACTTGTCAATTTTGCTAGGAATCAAATCTTGCATAAACTTATTTTTAGCTTATACGAGATTTCTTAAAGAAAAACAGACTTCCCAAGCATTGTTATTTGTCAGATATTTGGAAAATGATATGAAAGGTGAAGCAATACTTAATGAATTAAAAAGATTTTTGGTTGTGAAAGAAAATTTTTTGGGTGTGAAACCCTTGAGTATATCCTCCCCCTTGCTACTGATAATCCTTCAGCAGTGAGAGGATGACACCAATGCTTCTGCTATATTAAAACAGGTGCTATAATGAATATATTATCTGTGCATTGTGTCATTCATTGACAGCATTTAATCATCGAAAATCTTGGTGAGTATTTGCTTGGCTCGCTAGCTTATATCCTTAGAAGCAGTTAACAAAATCAAAAGGAATACCTTAAATGAGATATTATTTATTCAACTTTGTTTTGAAAATGAAGATTACAGTCATTTGCTGTTTCGAAAAGTGTATATTTAAATTGAATTTATGCACTCTTTGATTCATTGTTAGAATTCTTGGAAATTAAAGAAAGACTGAGATTTGGAGCTCAATTGAATTAATTAAAAAAAATTACCTAGATTATTGCCAAATTTAGCCGTAATAACCTTTTGACAACCATCTAAACAAAAATTGAAAACCTTTAATACCACCACCACATTTTACAATGATTATTTTTAAATTTCTGAATAGAAATAAAATAATAAAAAAAAAAAAAAAAAAAAAAACGAAAGCTTTCAGATTTTATATTATGCCCAAAGGGACTTTTTTTTAATGTTTTGTGTGTTATTTTAATGTTTTGTCTGTTACCTTTATTTATTAAATATCATGCTCTTTGCACTTAAATCATAAAATTCAGTTTAACAGCAGTATCACAAAGTATTTAAAAGAGCATATCTTTAGAATTTTCGATACATAGTCTTGTGCACTGGCGATAAAAATGTTTTTTTCCCCCCTCACAGCGC
Source organism: Stegodyphus dumicola (assembly GCF_044657685.1). Classification (NCBI taxonomy): domain Eukaryota; kingdom Metazoa; phylum Arthropoda; class Arachnida; order Araneae; family Eresidae; genus Stegodyphus; species Stegodyphus dumicola. The sequence continues at coordinate 13,170,093 of NC_140769.1, forward strand.
TGCCATTGCTCACTTTGAAATCATTGAGTTTGTTAATCAAAAATTCGCTAAAGTGTTACAAAATATGAAATTTTAATTTTTTAAAAATATAACACGGTGATAATATTTGGTGACAACAATTTGAAATTATGTTTTATGGATATTATGTTTTCAATGCAAAATGCCAAAATGAAGTTAATAGTCCTTCTGGGCTAAAAAAGAAAGGGAAAAATCTGAATGCTTACAGATTTTATATTATGCCCAAAAAGGCATTTTTTTAACATTTGGTGCATTACCTTCTTTATTAAATATAATTTTCTTTCCACTTAAAACACAAAATTCAATTCAACAGCAATATCACAAAAGTATTTAAAAACAGCATACCTTTAGAAGTTCTGATACACAGTCTCGCACGTTGGAAGATTAAAATGTTTTTGGTACAGTGTTGTCATTGCTCACTTTGAAATCGTTGAGTTTGTTAATCAAAAATTCCTTAAAGTTTTGCAAAATTTGGAGTAAATAGTAAAAGAAATTCAAAATTTGGGTTTCTAAGTGGCCATGTTCGGTTGGAAGACTACGTTATTCAAAATTTGATGGATCTAGTTACCATTGTTTTTTGACAATGTGAGAAACATTTATGCATCCATGCAGATTTTTTTAATATTTAGTTTCTTTAAATATAATACTTGGCGATAATATTTGGTAGCAATAGTTTGAAAAGTGAATCGACGCAAAATGCCATTTTGAAACTAATAGCTCTTCTGGGTTAACGTCCCTTGGGCGAAAAAAATATTTTGCCATTTGCACAACCTATTGGCTAAAATTTAGTGTGAAATTTGGGCATGTTTAAGAGAAATCAATTTCTTTATGAGTGGTCTTATTTCACTGAGTTTAAAGCTTCAATTAGAATCTGCATTTAATTTTATTTTGTATTTATTATTTAAATATGACGTGGAAGAAAATTCTTGTTCACATATATAGGTTGTGCAAAAAGGTAATAAAAATTTAATAGCTTTATTTAAAATGCTTCGAAATTCTTTTTTTTTTTTTTTTTTTTTTTCCCAGTTAAGCCAAAAGTTAACAAGTGTTGCTTTTGAAATCTTCAGTTAGAGTTCGATCACAGGAAGTTTCTATGAATTGTTCTTTTTTGTCACAAAATAAAATTTCAGGTACATTTGAAAAAAAGAAGGATTTCTAATATAATTTTCTTTTTCATAGTTGTTGGAGAAAATACCTGTTGAAATTATTTATCAATAAAAAACAATGATTTTTAATGTCGGATGCTAATTTTGCTTTTATTTTCAAATTACTTTCGGTTAGAAAACTCTCTAAAAGTGTTAAAACATTTGAAATATTATTATCTAATTCATTACTAGCTCAAGTTTTTTAATCACTGCATTTATTTTACCTCTAATAGTAAACAAATTAAAACTTTCTTTATCTAATCCTAGATCTAATTCATTTAACTTTCCAAAAATATCAGCTAAATATGCTAAAAGTGCCAGCCATAATTCACTAAATAAACATTTTTATAATTCTAATTTTGAATCATGGAGGAAATTTTGAATTTTTGATCGAAGTTCAAGAAGATGATTTAAAACTTTGCCTCTGGATAACCACCATATTTTGGAATGTAACAAAAGCATTTCAGGTTCACTGCCCATCTCTTGGCATAAAATCGAAATATTGTTGAATTTAAAGCTCGGCTTTTAATAAAATTAACAATTTTCACAGCTTGATTAAAAGCAATTTTTCAGGCTTTCATGGACTGTCTCTTGCTCTTGCTAAAGTCTGTAAGTGGCTATTGACCTTGAACAAAGCTCACATCGCATAAATTTACAAGTGTTAGAGAAAAAAAAAAACTCAGTCAGGATGTCGGGGTTTTAATTTTTGAATTTAACAGTTAAAAATACTTTGCTTCTTTGCGTACCACCCATTTTTCTCTTGCGTACCAACAGTGGTACGTGTACCACTGGTTAAGAACTCAACTTAGATTATTGCCGAATTTAGTGAAACCAATTAGAAGCTATAAGTTGATCAATTAAATTTAATCAGAACTAAAAGTAAAATATCTGCATTCATAATAAATCATTCATAAATTCATTTTCTTTGCAAAGAAAACACGGGGAGAGAACACTTAGTTTTCAAATCTTTCAGCAGTCAAAAACAAGATGAAGATTTGCTTGTTTATTCTCAAGACTTGGCTTTTCATTCTGACCTCAGCCAAAGATTTGAAGACATTCTTCACTTGGTTATTTGTGATTGCATGTTGGACCCTTTTACAAATAGACCCATGAATTCTGATAAATCCATACAAATACAAGAGGAATTCATTCAATTATCCATAAATGAAGAGCTGAAACCAATGTTTGAATGAGGATAACACAAATTCCGGTTACAAAAATAGATACACATTTTATTGTGTACTTTACAGGTTAGTGTTAACAAAAGCTGTTGATTGCTTTCAACTTCCTCTTTGACAGAATATGGATTTAGTACAGTTATAAGCCTCGTCATTATTAAAAAAAAAAAAAAAAAAAAAAAAAAAAAATTAGAAATTAGTGTTTATGGTGACATACAAATGTTACTGAGAAACACAGAGCCCAACGTAAATAATCTAATCAGGATTCACCCATCTCATTGGAAAGAAAAAAGCATGTTTTTGTATTTTAAAACAAAATTTTTAATTTCAATAAATGCTGGTTTAAGTATCAAAATGTCTTATTTCTATTTTATTATCATTCAAGGCATCAAAGTTAAATTTATAATTTTTCTATTATGCAGTTATTTCACTTGGGGGTTCATGATTAAGTTTTTGCTATAAGAAGAAGTCCAGGGTGTAGTAAGTTTTAGAATCACTGAGCAAGCATGTTTGTATCACAATCATATCAGAACACATGCATATCTGGGATATGTCCATTGCATCGTTTTTTGGTTATGTATTTCTTGCCAAAATTTCATAGGGCAGCACTTAGACTTATTTTTTTTAAATTTTTGCTGCAATTTGTATCATGCGTTTATTTAATTTGCCAAGAAGTGAAACAGAAGCAATCTGTTATTTATAGGCATACATTACAGTAGTATACAATTTCCTAATTACTATTAGGTCAATAAGCATAGGACTTGAGTCTCTTAGCAGCTAGCTATTTATTTACAAAAATTAGATTTTTTGTAGGTTGCTATGGTGTGGACGATGTATGTTCAAATTGTATGTTCATCATTTCAAAAAGACTATAAACAAAAAGTGTTTAATTAGTAAGTGAAGAATCTTATTAATGTCATAAAGTCATCATAAAATATCACTGCTTGTCATAAAGGCCTGTGTACATATATGGGGTAGCCCATTAAAAAGTTGCCCACATTTGGCTATAGTATGATAAAATAGACACTACCTTTCTGAAACAATGAGCACAAAAAGTATGAATGAGAAGGCAGAACAAAATTGAAACAAACACTGTTTTATTTGGTGGCACCAAGTCACTGGACACACAGAGTCAGCGGACAGAATGCTAATCTAGGGGCTACAACCTCCTCCAAATAGCATGACATCTGTGCTAAAGGTGGGCTACTTTTTTTTTTTTTTGACATTCCATATAGATAGTTTGTTAACACAAATCGTTCTGAATTTTGTGCATGTGCTACACTGTGTTGCATTTTATATTGAGAATATACGAGGGCAATCCCAAAAAAAAAAGGTCTATATTTTTAGATATACAAAGAACCGTTTATTTTCTATAATTGCTACATCACTTTAAAGATTGAAGAATGCTTTATTTTTCAACATAATTGCCATTTCAGTCGATGCATTTTTGTAGACGCTGTGGCAGTTTTACAATGCCCATGTCATACCAGCTTGCCGCCATGCCCTTCAGGAAGCGTTGAACCTCATCTTTCACCTCATCATTGGTAACAGTCATCCAGACAAATGTTCCTTCAACTTGGGGAACAGGTGGAAATTGCTGGGTGCCCGTTGCCGTTTGTGGTCTTCTGTCAGGATACGTGGCACCTATCTTGCACACACCTTCTAATATTGCAACTTTTCCATTAAAATCCTGTGGATGGTGCTTTTGGAAACCTCAGGAACCAAAATGCAGAGAGCATCCAGAGTGATTTTACGCATGAGTTCCTCAACTTTCGCGATTGTCTCGTCGGCAATTGACGGGCTCCTGCTTCTTTCTTTGTCATGAATTTCAATACGATCGGCTGTAAACTCTCTACGCCACTTGAGAATGTTTTTGACATCCATGCACAACTGTCCATACACTTCCGTCAATAGGCAGTGAATTTCAACTGGTTTAATGCCTTTTGCATTCAAAAATCGAATAACTGCGCGCACTTCGCACTTGGCGGTAACGTTTGTCGAGAGCTGCATTTCAAATGGCTGCCAAGCCAAGACTGAGCATCCGAGCGAAGCGCCTGCGTGCTTATGTGGTAGCGGAGAAGGCACCACTCACAACAGTGTTGCCAACAACCGTATTAAAACTTTCTCTACGTCCCCAAAATATAGGAGACCTTTTTTTTGGGATTGCCCTCGTAATTTGTTTATGCAATTTTTATAATGCTTGATAAATTTTGAAGAAAATGTTTTTTTATATTATGTATTCTTATATTTTCCATAAATATTTTGGAAAGAAAAAAAAATATTGGTTAATATGGTTTTAACTGGCAGTTCTACTGAAAGGCCTGTAATTTAAAAAGTTGATTATAGTCCCTAAGCACCTATGTAAGAATGAAAAATTTAATGAATTTCTTTTATGTTGCATTGATGATATAATTTAGATTTTTTTTTTTTTTTTTTTTTTTTTTTTTTGTGTGTGTGTGTGTGTTGTGTTTTTAAATTCTGTTTGAAATTTTTTTAGAACTTCCTCATCCACCTAATAATGTGAAAGCTGTCCTGCAAAATTCATATCCGAAAACTGTCAATGTGAGTTGGTCTAAGGCTTTTGATGGAAATAGTCCAATAACAAATTATGTGGTGCAAATGAGAGTTGTCCCTTCCACTGGTAATGTGAATGCTTTTGTGTTGTTACTATCTCCTCTTTTTTAAACTTTGTATATTTGCGTTATATATGTCTTGTTAATTGATCTGTCTAAAATTTGCAACGAAAAGTTTGAAATGACAATGTTTTAGGGGGAGGGGAGAAAAATTTAATCCACTAGCAGGATGCAAATAATATATGCAGAAAGTCATTGCGTCATCATTAGAAAGGCCAAAAAAAAAAAAAAAAAAAAGTGCTTTGTGCATTTGAGCAGTAGAAAGCTTTCTTGTGTACCTGTTTGTTGAAATGAAATATCCCTCATGTATTCAGATTGTTAAATCTCTGCTGATAAAAGTTAGAAACAATTTCATTTTTAAATGTTTCACTGTCAGTCACAGATATAGATCTTGTAGTGCCCTTGTTTCTTAGTTTAAGAAGGTATGTTTAATCACATTCCTTGTGTCGAGGCATCCTAGAATCTTTATGTGCATCGTTACTGCTGAGTATCTAAATTCCATTTGAGTTTCGTTAAACAGTTTATGTATTTCAAAGCACCCAAAAAATCTGAAGTAAATTCCCTGATTCCTATCAAGCTTGAAAGAGGATTCTGTTTTATTTCAATTCTCATTTTTAAAAGCTAGTCTTGCAATTCTTCATTATTGTTCTATATATATTGTAATATTTTAAAAATATGGTAAAATTCAAAATAAATAATAACACTTAATTCATACAAACTTAAGAATATATATATATATATATATATATATGCAATGAAGAGGTAATGATATTTAATTTACTCATCTGAATCAATTTGCAGTGGTGAAATTGAACATCATTATATCACCAGTAAATGATTTGTCCTACCAGTAGCATGTAGCATGAGCATAAGAATTGTCTGGCTATTGGATACTAGATATAGTCACTTCTAGCCACTAAGAAATAGTATTTTTACTCATATAATTTCTCCCCCTTGCATATCTGCCCTAGTTTTTTCAGCGAATGATTTAGAAAACTCATGGAAACATTGTAAAATTTATACACAAATAGGAAATCATTTTGTGCAAGTAAAAATGAATATTTTTGAAATAGATAAGTCATTTACATTCATATAATTATTTATATACATTTATATAAATAAAGAGTATCTGTGCATTTGTCATTTTTTACAGATATACAGTTTTATTTTTTTCTTGATGAAACCTGACACACTTGACTTTCAAAACAAGATGAAGGTCACTGTCTATGTAAGCTGTCTGAAAAACTACCCCATGGGATTTGCACTGTTCATTTAGACATATTTTACATTAATTTAACATAATTTTGATTAAAAACTAAGTGATGTATGTTACCACGCTGCAAAGTGTGAGGTATTTAGTTTCAAATTTTATCAAAAAAACTTGGCAATATGTAAGAATTTTGTTGCCACTCAGGAAAAGGCAGTATATATATTTGTCTTTCAAATTCAATAAATGTACTCTGTGATTTAAGAGAAAATGTAATTCCATTTCTTGAATGAAAGCATTTTTATTTTCCATACAGCAGTGCATAGTCCATTGGCTGGATTCATTAACATCATCTATATATGCAAAGAAAAGGGCAGATTTGTTTGTTTGTGCATATGTAATTCATGCAAATCTACAGTTTTATTATGATCATGGTGAAAGTATGCACACTTAACCTTCAGAATAGGAGGAAGGTTACTAGCTACTTAAAATTTCGAATAACCATCCCACAAGGTCCAGACCAGGGTATTTGTATGTTAAAGGGTTATGCTCACAACAGCCATCCTAGGTTCACATCGCCTTTGTTGTTTTTCTGCTGTCATTGTGAGTCATGCATACTAAGCAAGGATTTATAATTGCTTCTTACAAAAAATAAATATTAATATTTCTACACATTTTCAAAATCACTCTCACCCATTTTAGTTTCATGTTGCTGTTGTTGCATTCCCACTAACTTTCTTACTAATACTGTTAAATAGTGCCATATTCATTCATTTTTAAATATAGCATGTCCGTAAATTCATGGTGCACATTTGACCGTTCACAGGAAAGCAACAAAACAAGATAGAAATGTGAAATCTTCATCAAACCAAAGGAAAACTCTCCAAGTTTCCATAGTTTTATGTGCAAGCATGTGCAGGTGATGACGCAGCACCACAAACTGCGAAGGAGCAGATCAGCCCATCCATGCTCACACCAATCGAGATGTAGACCGTACAGAGGAAAGTTCAGTGTCTTTTGTGGCTTGCCAAATTCGAATCCGTGACCAAAATGCAACACGAATATCGTCGCATGTTCAACGAACCGCCACCACATAGAAATAACATTAATCGGTGGGATAAGCAGTTGAAGGATACTGGCAGTTTGTTGGACAAACCCTGTTTTGGCAGGCCATCGGTCAGTGACAAGTCTGTAGAGACTATATGGAAGAGCTACCCAAGAAACCCTTACAAATTGCAGCTGTTGCACTCTATCAAACCGACGGATAGACCCAAATGATTTGCGTTTGCTATAGATATACTTCATGAGGTCCACAGTGATAATCGATTTCTGCGGAAGATTGTGTTTAGTGATTAGGCGACATTCCCTGTTAGTGGACATGTTCATCGCCATAACATTCGAATGTGGGCTGCTGAAAATCCTTATGCCCACGTAGAGTACGAATGTAACACCCCTAAAGTGAACGTGTGGCCTGATGCGTGATAAAGTGATATTACCATTTTTCTTTCCGGAGTAGACTGTGACAGTATGCTTAACTTGGTAAAATTTTGTGTGATTCAGGTTGTATGAAAGTGGGAAGAAAATCAATGTCTATGTGAGATTTCATAAAAGTTACTTCCATCCTGCTAAATGAAACCGTGCATAAGGCACAGGCAGTGTCGAGTACTTTCACCTATGCATATAATAGTATAATAGTAATAGTTTGTCTTTATGTGTGCTTTTTAATGTGCTGTTACGATCATTTAAGCTGTCTCTTCAGAAATAGTTAGCACCATGTACATTTCCCCTCCTGGTTTTTAATCAGTGAAATTACTAGGAAAAGAGGGGAAAATACATAAGTAAATATATTAATTCATGGATTCTGGGGGATATAGTTGGTTCTTAGCATTGATTGTGAAGCATATGGTGGATCCCAAGGGGGAATATAATTGGACAAATATTTTATGGATGCTGGATTTAATCAGCAATTGCTAATAGGAAGCATTTTGTAGATGCTATATATAACTCATGCTAGTGATGAAGAGGGTAATTTCAGGAAGTTTTTTACTGAACGGGGTATTAGTTGAATTTTCATTGAAGCCATATTAAATAATTTGAATATGAAGTGTTATCATTATCTTTTTTACTGTGTTTCAAAGTTTTGTTTGTTTATTTTTTTATTTTAAAGATTCTGAAATGGAATATCTATTGCCATGGGTAACTGCTCGAACAAATATTTCCGGGAATCAGAGGCACATCATTTTGACAGACTTGAAACCTGCTTCTAGTTATGAATTCCGGGTGAGTGCAGTCAATGGCGTTGGTGAAGGTAATCCAAGTGCTGCTACAGAAGTGATACATTTGCCTCCTGAGCGTGAGTATTAAGAACCTTATTTCATCCAAAATTTTTCTCTTATGAAAATTTATGTGAATAATTATAATTAAAAATTAGGTACATCGAGCAGTCAAATCATTATAACCACTTTCCTAATGTAATGTTGACTACCTTTGGCATGCAAAACACTTGCAACCCATCTTGTTATGGATTAGCCATGTCCTTGCAAAATGACTGGAGGAAACTTTTGCTAGATCTATAAGTAAAGGCCGTGCAATTCCTGTTGATTGTGAAGGTGAATCTGCTGATGCTTAATGGCATTCCATATGTCTTTAGAATGGTTAATATCTGACGAGTTATGAGATCAATTTCAATTTATTACCATGTTTCTTAAATCATTGTAACACAACTTGTGACTATAAACAATGCCCTGCTAGAAGAGTCCATTTTCTGTGGGGAAAACAAACTATGAAAAGGGGAACTGGTCATTAGGTCTCGTATGGTCATCATATGTTCTACAAAAATCATTTGTCTCAGTTTGTCCATGAAAACATCCATTAAAACATAATAGTCATCAGCATTTTACATTCAGCACATGTTTTAATCAATTATTATAGATGTGATGAATATTATAGATATAATTATTTAACTATTATAGATGTGATGTAAAAGAAATTATGATTCATATCACTTTGCAACTCTTTTCAGTTGTTGCATTTATTATGTTAATGGCCTACTGTAGCCATACATGTTAGTGATACTGGGTTATACATGAGAGAGGCATCTGCTGCAGTCTCTCGTATCCAATAGAATCGAATGAACTCTGTGCTCATGCACTTGTAATTAGATCTACGTTTTATTCAGCTGTCAGTTGAGCCACCAACAGACACCATGCAGGACAGTCTAATACCCACATTTACTGTACTAGTTTGAAAATCTAATACCTCAGCATCTACTGCTAATTTCAATGTCCTTCCACTTTCCATAGCTACTGATGGCAGCAAGCCTGTGTATGCCTGATGAGCAGTTTAGGTTTCAAGGTACTTGTTCCTAGCTCTTGGGCTGACAATCAGGTCTTTATAAAACTAGATTATATCAACAGCCTTCTACATTATATGCACACATAACTTACAAAATAGTGTCTCAGTATGCCAGGCAGCTGTTAAATAACATTCCCACCTTATCACATATCGTTTATGCGATTCTGGCAGTGTAGGGATGATTTTGACTGATTAGTTTAAATGAATGAAGATACAAATAGTCCTAGTTATTCTTTCTTTATAAATTTTCTCTTTTAACACATTTTCCCCCAATGTTTAAGTATTTTTTTTTATTTAATTTCTGTTTATTGTTTACAGTGTTTTAATGTACTCTTATATCTTATGTGAAATATGTGAATGTTGCAAGAAATTGAATACTAGTTGAAAATCCTGTTGTGCAAATATTCAGACATTTGTTTAGCTTCTCAAAGAAAAGAATTAGAGAAATGTAGCCCATCCTGTTTGATATAGTTTTTTTTTTTTTCCAGATTCCTCTGCTAATTGATTATAGTTTGAATCCCACATGAGGCATGGATATTTGTAACTACAGTGACTCTGTACAATCATTTGAAATCAGTTTTAATCAGAGCAACCACTTAAAATGTAAGAATAAAATAAAGTAATGGAAGTAAAGTAAAAAGTAAAAAAGTAATGGAGTACTTAAAAGTAATGGAAGAATAGTATAGCCTTAGATTTTATCCCTCAGACTATTTTCAATCAAAATTGAGATGAAGCTGGGTAGACTTGTACTGTCGTCACTAGTAACAAGATCTGTGACAAAAAAAAAAAAAAAAAAAAAAAAAAAAAAAAAAAAAAAAAGCACTTTTTTGTTTTGATGATTATTCATGACTATCAATAGTTATACAAGATTCACAGCAGCGGCAAACCGTACTTATTTTTTTAATATTTTGAGAATAAAACAAGTTTCTTCAGTTTCACTTATAGTGTCAAAAAGTATATGTTTTAAAATAAAAAAATAATAATAAACACATGACTTCCCTTTATATTTGGATGATTATTATGTTTCAGATCTATTCATAATATCAGATGAGCTGCTCATGATCATACTTATCTGGTCATAACAGGGAAATTGAGAGTTACCTGTTGTATAAAAATTCTGAAATTCTGATAAAAATATTTCATTTGTAACAAGTGTAAAGTATTTTAGACTGTCAAAATTAAGGAGATGGGAATTTTCGTGAATTCTTTCTTTTTCCCATTTGGACCAGTGAAAGTGAAATTAGTTATGGTAAAAGTGTATCAAGTCTTATGTTTGTGATACCTTCCCCTGTAACACATTTCTTTTATTTTGCAGCTCCTAGTGGACCACCACAGGGTGTTGTAGGTGGAGCTAGATCATCTACGTCAATCATGTTGCAATGGCAGGTTAGTTACGTTTACTATTTATATTTATTTTTTATTTTAAAGTGCGTGTGTTTATGTGCAAACTATGCATACACAGGAGCTGATTCAAAACTAGAGGGACAAACGTTTAGAAGGGGTAGGGTACACTTAGACAACTCAGAATCCCATAGCAATGCAAACCTGACAAGATGGCAGATTGTTAGATGCTGTCACAGGAAAACCATTGGAAGCCATCTGCAAAAATATTAGGATGGAAAATATGAATGCACCATGAACACGAAGTGACATTTAAAGACCGTAGCTTTAAAATAAGTGTGGTAATAAAAAAAGTTCCTGATATATGAATGTGCGGTACCAATCGAAATGAAATTTGAGATATTGTTATTTGAAGGTATGTGTTTGAGATTATAATGAATTAAAACAAAAGAGCTGTCACAGTTATGGTTATAAAGAAGACATTTTGAAGTTTTAAAATGGCGTTGGAACAATACACATGTAACGAAATGCTACCTAAAACATTTACAAAGGATAGCATTGTAAAGGACCAATGACAACCTGAAAAACTTTCATTGGAATTACAAGTTTTCAGTTTGTACATTTTAAGATTGAGTCATTTTCCATAACTTTACAGTTTCATGGTCGCCTTGATCCCCTGGCCATAGTCCGATGAATTTCTAGTTCTGGGGTTATCTGAAATATAAGGTGTACACATCAAATTTATGAAATTTATCAGAATTGAAAAGTGGCATGAATTGTGAAATTATACAGATTCTGCTTGCAATGACATTAGTCATTGTTGTCTGCAATCTCCTGTGTGAAATGTGTTATCTGCGAAGGTGGACATTTAAAAAATGAGTAATTTCAATAAAAAATTTTTCCCTCTACTCTCTTGTGCTGTCATTGGTCCTTTACAATACTCTTCTTTGCAAATGTTTTATGCCTGCAATTTTTATCATATATATATCATTTCAAGGTCATTTATGGTTTTTCAATGCGCTGATCAATTTGCACAGGAAAAAAGTAGGTGTTGCCATTTGAAAATTTCAAACTTTTTTAGGTCTTAACCATAACCATGAAAGCTCTATTGTTTTATATCATCACAATTTCAAGCATATATCTTCAAATAACAATATCTGAAATTTTATTTCGATTGGCTGAACGTATTGGTCGGTAGTGGTTCATATACCTAGGAAGTTTTTTTACAAACACTACACATCTGTATATATACACACATATATATGTATATATGCACATATATATATACACACATATAATATATATGCATATATATATACAGGGGTTGAACAAAAATATGGAAACACCTTTAAAAAACATATTTCTTTGCTTAATATGGTGTAGGAAACCCGTTGGCATCCAAAACAGCTTGCAGTCTTCTCGAAATGGATAAATACAGTTCCTGTATGTTTGCCAAGGGAATATTATACCATTCTTCCTGCAAAACGGTGGCAAGTTCAGATAACGATGTTGGCGGTGGATAACGAGAACACACTTTCCGTTCCAATGTAGACCACAAAGGTTCGATAATATTCAGGTCTGGTGACTGTGGTGGCCAGAGGAGATGGGACAACTCATCCTCGTGCTCAGAAAACCAGTCCTGGACAATGTAAGCTGTAAGAACACAGGGGCTTTGGTGTCTTGGAAGACACCATCACCATTGGGGAACAAAGTTTGTACCATGGGATGAACTTGATCGGCCAAAATGTTCACATAAGTCTTGGCAGTCATGTGCCCTGACACAGTTATCATGGGGCTAGCAGAGAACCACGATATGGCTGCCCAAACCATAACAGGACCCCCGCCATGTTTCACTTTTGGCAACAAGCAGTCTGTATTATAGGCTTGAGATGGCGTTCTCCAGACGTAAACTCGGCCAGAAGTGGGAAATAATGTGAAAGAAGACTCGTCAGACCATATTACTCGCTTCCACTGCGCTATAGTCCAGGCATTAGCATCACTGATTCATGTTATGGGCATTAGCATCACTGATGAGTGGCTTCTCAATTGCAGCACGGCCAGCAATTCCCTGTTTATGAAGCTCCCTTCTAATTGTTTTGGTACTCACAGGGTTCGGTAACATAACATTCATTTCAGCAGTAACTTTTGCAGCTGTGGACTTCTTATTTTTCGTCACAATTGCCCTTAATGATCGTCTGTCACGATCACTCAGGACACACTTTCGTCCACGCTCTGATTTAGCAGATGATGTTTTTCCGCTTTTCAAATATGCAAAATAAATCTTCGATACAGTATCTCTTGAAACACTAAACACCTCGGCTACCTTGCTTACGTAAGCACCTACCATACGTGCTCCAACAATTTGCCCACGTTCGAAGTCTGTTAACTCTGACATAATGCAATGACAACCTCACATAACAGTACTCCGACAACAACTGAACTGTTTAGCACATTTGCGAAGTTGTATAGGTGGCGTCAGTAGTCAAAAACGCCAGCGCCACCTACATATTTCATTAAAATCAATCTTTCTTTTCAAACATGCATTTCACAAGGTATTTCCATATTTTTGTCCATCCATTGTATGTGTGTGTGTATTAAAGAAAAACATTTCAAAAAGTCCTAATTTAAAATATTTATGGAAAATTCAAGGAATAAGAGTTTGTGGAAGTATTCAATAAATGCACCTTTAGTATCAGTTGCAGCCTCCATATAACCTTGCATATAAAAATAGGCGTATTTTATAAACTTCAAATGCCTGGCAGATTATCTTTCTGATACAGGCAGTCTCATTAGTGATCCTTTGACTTGCATCCCACACATTATAAATAATTGGGTTAATCTCAAGTCATTGCTGAGTTTTTTGGAGTGATTGGCCATGTATGCTGGCAGATTCTTCCTAGTAAATGTCTATATCTTCTTCCTGTGGTGCAGATGTAAAAAAAAAAAAAAAAAAAAAAAAAAAAAAATCCCACAAATTGTGATAGAAGAGTCATTGTCAATGAGTTGCTGCACATCTAAAATAAAATTGTTATTCTTCAAACTGGGTTTAGTTCACTCTAATGTCTTTCTAGCAGCCATAGCTCCAGATCAAATCTGAATACACCAACTACTTCCTTATTCTCTGTGGAAACTTGTTGTTGATGTCATTTTTTGTCATCCTGTTGTAGATGATGCACACTATTCTCTTTCTTCTCCACTCCTGCAGCCACTCATGATCATTTAGTCCAGCGATAATAGTCAAACTTAGGGTCACAGAAATTTAGGGAGAGAGGGGTTACAAGGTGAATAAAACCTTGATTTTTTTTAACCGACTTGATAGTACAGTCAAAAGTCGTTAATCCGGACTCGTCGGGACTTCGGCGATTCCGGATTATCGATTTTTCCGGATTATAGATCATCAGTTTATATCTGGTAAGATGGCATGCAGAAGTTATAAAATTAAAAATATGAAACCGTAATTTATGAAATAAAGAACAATTATGATCTAAAGGATATCAAAATTTGCCAAAAAAAAAAAAAAAAAAAAAAGAGCTTAATATTTATTATTTTTTTTTTATTAAACATTTCTTTCAATGTAAGTTGTTTAAGTTGCTTTGTTTTATGTGATAATACTTCCTCTTTAATTATATAAACAGACATAATTTCTTCTTCAGTTACAAAATTCCGCTGTTCAAGTCCTATAATTGCTGTGTCGAGAATACCGACTAATTTGTCAATCGAAATTTTTTCGTTTTCAATAACCTCTGTGTCACTTTCTTCACTATCGGAAGCGAATTATAATGAGGAGGAATTTGATTTAAATCATATCAAAGACGGAGTACATCGAGATGAAATACTACATTTAGTAAGGAATTATAAGCCAAATAAAATAAAAACATTTGCCCTGAAGATAAGGATAGTGCTGACAGATCAACTTCCAATTCATTGCGCGCCGTGTCGTTTCCCTTCCCCAGCAGAGCAGCGTGAAATTGATAAACATATTTCGGAATGATTTGATAATCAAAGGATATGCCTTTATCCATTTTTTGCAGCAATTCCACTTTTGGTTTAATGGACTTCGAAACATACTTTCGCTTTGTAGATCTTTTACATATTAGTAAATATATATCGGAAATTCTATTTGACATAATCGGAAGTTCAAGCTTACTTTTATAAAATTGCTCTAACAGTCTGCAAAAAATAGTAAGCCGGATCCAATTCGAAGATTAAGGAACAACGCAATCTGCAACATTACCTGAATTAGATCATTTCAGCTTAGCTTATAACGTCCGTTATACATTAAACGCGCTTGCGTAAACGTATTATGCGCATGCGCACACACATATTCGCAGCCGTAAAGGTCTTACGCGCATGCGTCAAAGCGACGCATGCGCAGAAAGTTTGTAGATTTGAGGTCCGGATTATGGGTGTCCAAATTAACGACTTTTGACTGTATATAACTAAGGGTTGATGCTCTGCCTTGGGGTTGTAAAAATGTTTTTTAGGTTCGTTTGTATTTTTATTGGGTCACACTGCCTTAAAGTTTGAATATCAGTGGAATCTAAATTTGAGATCAAGAAAAGAATGGATCAAGAAAAATATCTGCAATTTCCCTGTTTAAACTTGCTCCTGTTTTGATCACAGACCCTGCATTTTTGTTTGTTTTGTTTTCCTTTCGTTTTGAGCCCATGAAAGGAAATCAGCTTGAAATTAATTTATTATTATTGAAACTATTATCAAATTTACATTCATTAATTTAAAATTTTGTCTATAAATTGCTTTTATTCTTCTCCTATGTATGTATGCATATATGTTGTTTGCATTTTATAAATTAATGTGCATTAGAAAGTTTATTTGAAAATTTTCTGAGCAATTTTGTGTTTTAAAAATGTATAATGCAGTCTAAAGATATTCTTTCTTTATTTATTTATTGGATTACAGAAACCATCTGAAGATGAACGTAATGGCAATTTACTTGGCTACATGATTCGCTACAAACTTGCTGGCTATGCTGCAAGTCCATGGGCTTATAACAATATCACAAATGAAGCTCAACACAGTTTTCTTCTTCAAGATTTAATTGTGTGGCAGAATTATGAAATTCAAGTGGCAGCATATAATGAAAAAGGAGTTGGGGTTTATTCTGGGAGTATATACATTCGCACACGAGAAGGAGGTAATTGTTTTTCTTAGTTTGGTAATATTTATGTTTTCTCACATAATTTTGTATGTTCACAAATACTTTCTTTTGAAGTGCCTCAGTCAGCACCTACGGATGTTCGAGCTGAAGCAGTTAATTCTACAGCAATCCATGTGTGGTGGAAACCTCCAGATCCACAGCTTATTAATGGAATCAATCAAGGATACAAAGTAATGTAACAGATTTAAATATATTTGTGCATTTAGCTTCGTTATAAGAAGTTTTTTGTATACTATTTTAAACATTCAATATTAGGCTTAGTTATTTGTTGATAACCATATTTGTTTCTTCATGTAAGCATAAATATTAAGACCAAAAACTCCTTATAGCTTAGGACCTGAGATGCATATTTTAGTTTTGAAAATTCCAAGTTATAATCAAAAAGTCACTAGATTATATAAGAAAGTTAATATAATTAAATTTTACAAAAACGTATAAAAGGGATCCATTTCTTTCTGATTTTTTATAAAAATATATATTAGATATATTTATACAAAATAAATAAATGAAGCTAAAAGGCATATAATAATTATTTTTCAAACATGCATTGATTACAGTTTGTTTTAAAATTTTAGGATGCTTTAGTTTCTACCATCCTGATATGCCAAAAAATTATTTTTTTAAATTTTAATCTTAATGCTGTCTTGGTACTTTTCTGGCAACAAGACCAAGCCATTGCCAAATGTTATTACTGGTGCAAAATATAGCATGGAATGGAAGTGGCAACTCTTAACAATATATCCAAACTGCATTACGCATATTACATTCAAAATGCTCAAAAATGTATTCACGTTTATTTAAATAAATTTTCGCTATGGTCAGTTGCCTTTTTTCAATAAACTAATGTTAGATCCTTCATCATTTAATGTTCATATTTGATGATAAATTATAAAATCCACCACTTGTGTTAAAATCTTATCCAGGAATCATCTTTGGGTGAAAACACTTTGAATTTATTTGGTATGGTTCCTGATGTAAAGTTAGTATCTTTAGCCCACGTGCAAACATTTTGGCAGCTGCCTTGTTAGTAAAATGTTATTAAAATTCTAATTACTGCAATTTTTCTGGATTAAAAACAGCAGCACAAGATTTATCTTTATTTAGAGGTACAAATTTTGCTCTGAATAAGTTGCTTGTTAAATAAATATTAATATTTTAGTATAATACATGTTATACATTACAAAGTCTGTAATTTGGACTCGTCGGGACTTCGTCGATTCTGGATTAGGGTTTTTTCCGGATTATAGATCATCAGTTTAAATCTGGAAAGATGGCATACAGAAATTATACAGTTAAAAATATGAAATCATAATTTATGAAATAAAGAGCAATTATGATATAAAGGGTATCAAAATTTACAAAAAAAAAAAAGCTTAATATTTATTTGTTTACTTTATTAAGCATTTCTTTCAAATTTTAAGTTGTTAAGGTTGCTTTTTTGTGCTAATACTTTCTCTTTAATTTTATAAGCAGACATAATTTCTTGTTCAGTTACAAAGGTCCACTGTTCAAGTCCTGTAATTGCTGTGTCGAGAATACCTACTAACTTGTCAATCGAAATTTTTTCGTTTTCAATAACTTCTGTCACTTTCTTCATTATCGGAAGTGGTATTTTCTGGATCTAGAACCATACTACAGATTTCGCTGTCCATAAATTAATTGATGATTGGGGCATTGTCTTCGTAATGAAAAACGTCTGTTATATCATCTTCATTTATTACCGCTTCTCCACATTTCTTTACAAAATCCAATAACTGGAAAATTTCACCTTTAATTTGTGATGTTCGAAAACCTTCAAATTCATGGCTATTATCATCATTGTCCTCACCATGAAATATGGCAGCTGTCCATAAATTATGCCAAGTATTTTTTAATGTATCTGGAGACACATCCTCCCACAATCATACGATGCTCCACACAGCAGATTTTATGCTAAAAAATTTCAAAAAGTCTTGAATGGTCTTGCCATTGTTCAAGAAATTTAACATAGATTTTAAAAATGCTACTTTATATTTGCATTTCAGCTCGTCACTATTCCAATATTCATAGGCTGAATGACAGGCGTACAATTTGGAGGGAAGAATAATACAAATATATTATCTTTCACTAAAACTTTAAGTGAAGTATGAGCCAAACTGTTGTCAACAATCTGGACTATTTTTAAGGCATTAGGTAAACCAACCGAATTCAAATGTCGCTGAGCCTCGGGTGTAAAAGGATTTTTAAACCAATCATTCATCAACGCTTGTGTCATCCATGCTCTTTTATTTGCACGATATATAATGGGGAAAATCGTTACTTTTTTAAATGCTCGAGGTCTTGCATGTTTTCAGATTACGAAAAATTTGCACTTGTGCGTTCTTGCAGCATTTGTGCACGCTAAAATTGTTAATCTTGCTTTAGAATCTTTGATACAGTTCAAGCCTTTTCTGTAGAGGTTGCTAACATGTTTTGCGGTACATATTGCCAGAAAAGACCAGTTTCATCAGCATTGTAAATTTGTTCTGGAGATAATTGTTCACTAGTAATGAGTTCAATGAATTCGTCTGCAAATTGTTCAGCAGCTTCAGTATCAGCTGAAGCTTTTTCACCTGAAATTTTTTTTGTCTTATACCATGGTGATTTTTAAATTTGGTTAACCAACCTGTTGAATATGTGCACTCGGTGTTTAAGTTCATTTCTTCATGAAATATTTTGGCTTGAGCCATTAGCACTGAACCCGTCAATGGCACGCTCTCGTGGCGAGGCTGTCTGACCCATTCAATCATCACTTTGTCATGATCGTCAACTTTAGCATAACAAACCCTTTTTCTGTTATTCGTTGCAAGTGGGGTGTCAGAATCCACAAAAAATTCAAAAATTTCCTTTTTCTTTTTGCTTATGCCATATACAAAAGACTATCCAATATCATACTCCTCACATAATTTTGAGACTGATATGCCTTTATCCATTCTTTTAGCAATTCCACTTTTTGTTTGATGGACATCGAAACATGCTTTTGCTTTGTAGATCCTTTGGCAGCTCCAGAATTGGAAACTCTTTTTGACATAATCGAAAGTTCAGGCTTAATTTTTATAAAATTGCTCTAACAGTTTGCAAAAAATAATAAGCCGTATCCATTTAGAAGGTTAAGGAACAGCGCAACATTAACTTAAATGCCTTAGAATCAGTAAAGATAATTTTAGCCTAGCTTATACCGTTTGTTATACATTAAACATGCATGCATAAAGCATACAAAAAAAAAGTTTGTGGCTTTGAGGTCTGGATTATAGATCATTCCGGATAATTGACGTCCAGATTACGGACTTTGTGCTGTATTTTAGTTAAATGTAACAATTTGGTATTATGGAATAAATTATTTTAGTTAAATAAATGTTTTGAATGAAATGTATAAATAAGCATGTGTTTATACTGAACAAGGAAATCTGTTGCTAATAATTTCCGAGCGACACCAGAATTTGTCAAATCTCTCTGCATTTCTTTGATTGTTGGCATTTAAGAGGTTGTTTCAATTTCATGTGTTGGCAGATTTTCAGTATTCTATTGTGATAATTATTGTTAGCTATTCCAGGTCATAATTTTTCTCTGCTGTACAAAATTAAAAGAAATCCTAAAATTATGAAAATTCAAGAATACCCAACCTGGATTAAATTTTTTATTTTATGATAAGTTAAAAATTATGGTTTTTAAAGTTTGAGTTTGCTATGGATAATTGTTTGGTGAGGAAATATTTGAATGATACATGTAAAATGTGTTTAGAGATAATTTGTTTTCCTGAAAATGTCGAAATTGAATGAATTAACAGATTAATTGAATGAAAGAATTAACAAATTCTCAGTTTTAACTACTTTTCTTAAACAGAGGGTTGTAGTATCTTGCTAAAAGGCTATAATCGAAATGTGACAGTTGTGAATATTTTTATTATTATTTTGGAAAATTAAATCAAATTTGGTATGTTTAATTTTAATAAATACTTGATTAAAACTAAGATGTGCAAGACAAGTTTAGATTAAAAAAATATATATTAGAAAATGTTAAAATTGTAAGGTTAGATCAGTTGTAAAAAATATATTATGGAATTTTAAATTCAAAAATATATGCTCATAAACATTTGAATTTGGATCTGTGGGTAACTCAGAATATCAGATATTCACAATTAGGGCCTACAAAAATGTTTAATAAATTTTGTGATAGTATAATTATTTAAAATTAATGTATATTATTAATTAAAATTTACTTTATTTTTTAATAATAAACATGCCATTTGCTCATTTGCTTTTCTTAAAATTTTGGAAAAATGCAAAGAACAATATTACAGGATTTTGTTTTACCATGTTTACTTGGTAATTAAAATACAGCATCAAACTGTAAAATTCCTGTTATTTGGATGACTGTTTTTTATGAGCAAAAAATTCTTTGAGATTAAGATTTAATTATATTATTTTATAAATATGTATGAGTTCTGAATTTTTCATATGTAGTAGTACAAAATGACATTGAAAATTGTTGTTTGTTGTTGTGTGCTTTTTGATGTCTAAATATTAGATCATTAATACCATTTCTACTTTTGGTTTAATTAAAAGAATATTTTTAATTGGTTCATATTGTTTTAGCTTCAAACCTGGCTAGGAGATCCTGAATCTGGCATAACTCCAACTCATACAGTACTTGTTGCTCCAAGTCCATTAGATCCCTTAGCTGAACAAAATGCAATAGTTGGTGATTTGGAGAAGTATACATCTTACCATATCACTGTTTTATGTTTCACGAGTCCTGGTGATGGTCCAAGAAGTGATGCTGTGATTGTTACTACAAAGCAAGATGGTATGTAGTATTTTACTTCTTCTGTTCTTGGCTTTGTAGATATAGCACACTGATTGCTTCAAGTTGAATTCCACGAACATAATATAATTGCTGATTTGCATCAGTCAGCTTCCCAACATTTTTCATCACTGTTGCTCCATCAGTAAGTATGCAGACAACATCTTTCAGAGATAATCTATGTTCCTGCAATCTGCAGTTAACTACTTCTACACATTTTGCAACTGGCACTTCCTGAAACATTTATGAATCCTGAATTCCAATTTTTTAATGCATATTTATATTCAAGTAATTTTTACGGTGGTACACAAACATTTGTACGCAATTTGTGCACTTGTCTATTCATCAAGTGTGAGACTAAATTTTGTTACGTTTAAATTTTTTTTTTTTTTTTTTTTTTTTTTTTAGAGAATTGTGAATATTGTTACTGTAGTTTACAGCAGTTCTTATAGTATTAGCAGATGTTGGTGTAGTTTTGAAATCTCTTGCAATTAATGACTTTCTCATTTCAACTGTTGCAAAACACTCTAAATGGCAAATCATCTAATGCTGTCATTCTAGAGGAAATTTCAGCAAAACAGTCATTATGTCATTATGTTATTTTATGTTAAAAAATATCCGTAATTTATGATGACTATAGTTTAATAATATTTTTGGGCGAGTAGAATTTGTCAGATTATTTTCTTATTTGTGTTTTGAATTGTGTAGTCCGCTTGTACTTCCTTCTAAAACTTTAATAATCATAGAACGTGTTTTGTATCTTGCCAGCATATTTTTTTATCATATGATTAGTAAAAACAAGCCAAAATATACCAATATACCAATTGACAGATTTTTTTTATGCTCTCTGAAGTCATTAAGGATAAAAAAAAATTAAACATACATGTTATAAATATAAATATTTCGAACAATAAAGTATAGTACAAAATGTGTATGTACTTATTTTTGGAAAGCAACCAATTTAAAAAATATAAATAATATAAAAGTAATTTAAATAATTTAGTTAAAAAATATATAAACATTTAAAACACTGTGCACATTTTCACTACAATCAACTTTGAACTAAGCAGTTTTGACTAAAGGGCTCCTGGGCGGTACTGCTCTATCCCTAGTGAATGCTGGAATCACTTTTTGAATGTTAGCATAGCAATATTGAAGAGAAATGATGCCATGATTCTGGTAAAGCAATAAACTTGAAGATCATCGTGTAGCAGTACCTATGAGGCTACTCTGAGGTACTGGTAAAGAAATTGAGTTCTGCTCTATGACCTTGACATTACACAAATAAAGAAAGGATATTGGGATGGAAGTGATGCAGCAAATCATTGATGTTGATACAGCCAACATTGATGGAAAAGTACATATTTTAAATAATAGTAGATTCCCAATAAGTTAAAGCCTTTAATAATAAAGTATTTATTATTTATAGTTAATACTGAAAATGCCTTAGCAAATACCAGTTTCACAAAATTGCAAAACAGCACAAAATACCAGTATTTGGTATACGGGTGTTGCAATCACTAAATAATTAATGCTGCTTCTTTTCTTTCTTGTTTTTAAATCTGGGCTGATGAAAATTTTATTTATCTAGTGTGACCTTGTTAGTCTTATGGCAATGTTCAATTCTGTGTGTGTTATTTTCTACTCAATATATAACTGTCTTAGCTTGAATTTGCATAGCATTTAACTAGCTGATATTTTATAATATAATATGGAGGAATATAAGTAATTTTTGCTAGTTAATGGTCTTGTCATTCTGATAGAGGTGATTGTTAGAACATTTGTGCTTAGAAGTTTGATAACATATTGATAACATGCATTGAATTGAAAAATTCTGAAATTTTCAGTAAATTGAAATCTTTGATTTCTTTTAGTTCCTGATGCTGTCAAAAGCTTGAAATTTGAGGACATTTTAGATACTACTATGATGGTTGTATGGACTCCGCCAGGGCGTGTAAATGGAATCTTAAAAGGTTTGTGTTTCTTTTCCAAAATTTATTAATCATGATGAAAAAGTCCCTACATTTGCTTATGTATTTTTTATTTCAATATTAATTACATCTATAAATTTATTATACAGTCAAAAGTTGTTAATCCGGACTCGTCGGGACTTCGGCGATTCCGGATTATAGATCATCAGTTTAAATCTGGTAAGATGGCATGCAGAAATTACAAAATTAAAAATATGAAACCGTAATTTATGAAATAAAGAACAATTATGATCTAAAGGGTATCAAAA
Source organism: Stegodyphus dumicola (assembly GCF_044657685.1). Taxonomy (NCBI): domain Eukaryota; kingdom Metazoa; phylum Arthropoda; class Arachnida; order Araneae; family Eresidae; genus Stegodyphus; species Stegodyphus dumicola. The sequence goes on from NC_140769.1 coordinate 13,193,208, forward strand.
TTTACAAAAAGAAAAAGCTTAATATTTATTTGTTTACTTTATTAAACATTTCCTTCAATGTAAGTTGCTTCGTTTCATGTGATAATAGTTTCTCTTTAATTCTATTAAACAGACATAATTTCTTGGTTAGTTACAAAGTTCCGCTGTTCAAGTCCTATAATTGCTGTGTTGAGAATACCGACTAATTTGTCAATCGAAATGTTTTCGTTTTCAATAACCTCTGGGTCACTTTCTTCACTATCGGAAGCGAATTATAATGACCAGGAACTTGATTTAAATCATATCAAAGACAGAATGAAATACTACACTTAGTATGGAATTATAAACCAAATAAAATAAAAACATCTGCCCTGAAGATAAGGATAGTGCTGACAGATCAACTTCCAATCCGCCCTGTGAAATTGATAAACAGATTTCGGATCTCAAAACATACTTTCGCTTTGTAGATACGAATTACATATTAGTAAATATATATAGGAAATTCTATTTGACATAATCTTTCTAATCTATCATAATCTAATAATGACGTTTCTGTCCCCCCCTTCTGCTGCAGAGCAGCGTGAAATTGATAAACAGATTTCGGATTTCAAAACATACTTTCGCTTTGTAGTAAATATATATCGGAAATTCTATTTGACATAATCGAAAGTTCAAGCTTACTTTTATAAAATTGCTCTAACAGTCTGCAAAAAATAATAAGCCGGATCCAATTCTAAGATTAAGAAACAACGCAATCGGCAACATTAACTGAATTAGATAACTTTAGCTTAGCGTATAACTCCGATACAATTAAAATGCGCATGCGCACAAACATATTCGCAGCCGTAAGGGTCTTACGCGCTCTCGTAAACGCCTGTGCGCATGCGTGAACGCGACGCATGCGCAGAAAGTTTGTAGCTTTGAGGTCCGGATTATGGGTGTCCGAATTAACGACTTTTGACTGTATTAAGAAAGCATTATTATGTAAAGTGTTTCTGAAAATGAATGTGCAACATTTAATGCTTTGTTGATCATGTCTTTTCTCCTTTGTTTAGGATATACTTTAAAATATCATGTTAAAGATGTGCTGGAAACCATGGTTATCCGTAATCTTTCTGCTGATTCCACCAATGTTTTGGTTACTGATTTGAGACCCATGACTGCTTATACTTTTGAATTATTTGCATGGACTATTGTTGGGCCTGGGCCTGTAAAGACTGCAACTATTCAATCTGGAATTCCACCTGGTAAGTTGATTTTTAGCTCAGTAAATTAAATTAATCACTTTCATACAATCGTAATCACAATATTGTAAAAGGGAAATTATTATAGATTTAAAAATTAAATGCATAATACAGTGTGGAAATTAAAGTATGAACATATATATATTGAAGTCCATGTAAAATTGCAGATTAAAGTCTACGTAAGCTTTGGAAAAAGAATTTGTTATGCACTTGTGCAACTGACTTTCAAAGCCTAATATAATAACTAAATTTTGACATCATTTAATGGAAAGGTATTGTTTCAAATATGTTCTGATGCATAGTAGTCAACATGGCTACAATTTGTGACACTAATCACACATGTGACACAATCAGCACATAGGCTTAACCATCTTCTTCTTCAGCCAATGCCTGTCTTTGGCAGGTGAGTCATTTGACACCACACCATGCAGTATAGTCATGCCCGTCCGTCCATCTTTTCTGGCATCTACCTCCAAAGCCATTGTAGGTAGACATGATCAGCATTCTCTTCTCCTGAGTTACGTAGGGGGCATATGGGGGAGCTAACATTGCGGATTTTATGGAGATGGTTCTGGAGGTAGTCATGGCCTGTAGTCAATCTGAAGTTGGCTACAGCTGAAGTTGATGTCAGGGCAGATTGTTGGGGATGGCTGATCTCAGAGCAGATTGCTGTTATTATTGTTTCCCATCTTTTACTTACAACAGCTGCCTTCCGTATGTTTTCCAGTCTCCTTGACTATTGATGTAATATTGCTGCATACGTTTCTGAATGTTAGGCAGTGTGTTGGTTAAGGCATAGGGCATCCTTCCTTTGCTAGTCTGTCTGCATGTTCATTTCCTGTGATGTTGTATTGCCTCTTGACCCATTGTACATTGATATCTGTTGTCTCCTGTAGTTTAAGAAGTCTTTCCTGACAGTGGGCTACTAGTTGTTCTTCAGGGGGTTCTGTCCTGATGATTGCTTGTATTGTAGCTGTTGAGTACAAGAGGAAGACTGCTTTTTGTTTGATGCTTAAAGGTGTTAAAGGGCATCTGCTGCCTCATTTATAGCCATTAACTGCCTGTCAAAATTTGTCATAGATTTGCTAACAGGGAGAGCTCCAATGGCAAGGAGGGAGTAAAAGCCAGCTCCACTGTTTTTGCCGATAGCTGACTCATCTGTGTACATACGATTTCATTCATTCCCAGAGTATTTTGTAGATTACATTTCGTTTGATGTCTGGGTGATAAAAAACATTTTCTGCCTCATTTATAGCCATTACCTCCGTTTCAAAGTTTATCATCAATTTGCCAACAGGGAAAGCTTCTTTGGTGAGGAGAGAGTAAAAGCTGACTCCACTGGGGTCACTGATACCTGACCTGTCTGTGTATATATGAATCCATTCAGGTCCAGGGTATTTTGTAGCAATCATTTATAGTGCAACTACTTTTAGGACATATGGACAGACGTTTATCATTTGTTCATCTGTGCCTGGGAGGGAGATCAAGAGTGGTATCTCTAATATTTCTCAGTTTATCTGGGTTTTCTAAAGGGCAGGTGTTGGCCTGTGTCTAGTTTATATTTCTGTAAGTGGGGTTGAGCCTGGGCCAGCAGTATATTCAGAGATCTGAGTCTTCGGCTCACAGGTGCATAGTGTTCCCAGAGGTTCTCTGGCATTGTTCAGCTTCTCTTGAAGTGCTTCATCATTGCCTTGTCTCGCCATCTTTCAAGAGGTTCCATTTGTGCTTAATATTCAAGATAGGGGATTGGACTGGATTTTGCAGCATCTCAGATTACTTGTAGAGATTTATTTGAGCAGAGTCCAGTTTCTTTTTACGGCTTTGGTTGCTGTTGCAGATGTGCTAGCTGTAGAATATGGCTTCACATCCGTAGTCCATCAGTGGTTTAATGTATGCTTTATAGGTGCTCTTAAGGACATCCCGTATTGCACCCCATATGGTCCCTGTGAGTCTTTTCAGTATGCATGTTCTTTTAGTGGCCCTGGTGGCTATATCATCGATGTGGTGGCCCTAATTCATCCTAGATTTCATCTGTATTCCCAGGTATTTGGTCATAGGGTCTATAGCTATTAGCGAGCATCACACTGAAGGTCTATCTACTGTTTTTTTGTTGTCAGAGTGCTGTGCTGTGATCTTGGCTTTATTCACGATTATGTCGTTTTCTGTGCATCATAATTTAAGATGCTCAAGTGTCAGGTTTAGCATTTGCCCCAGGGCAGTTACATTGCTGCTCTTAGCCAAGATTGTTACATCTTAGTATAGCATAAAATATCAATACCTGGGATCATCTGTGCAATTGCATATCATATCTTTATGTACATAAAAAATCTGTTGTCTTGAAAATATTGTTCATAATGTTTGTTTTGAATAGTTTAGAAGGGGGGACACTATTGATAGCAGAGGAGACCAATCTCGAAGGCATATTGCAGTTTTTAGGGTAAAAGTGGAGAAATAACCAAAACCAGACACTTAAGGGGCAGTTACAATTTAAATTTTGTCTTAATATATATATATTTTCACAGTTTTATTTTACAAATAAGAAATAATCTAAGAAGTAAGTTAAATATGGAAGAAACTTGAATTTTCTATTTCTTTTATCAAACTAAGAAAGCAAATTAAAAATTGCAAATAAAAATAGACTGGTGGGAATAATTTGGGAAGCTGTGAAGTATAAGAGTTTCACATATGTATAAAACCTATATGACAAGCTGGCTTTAGAAATGGGTCTGTGTATTAAACTTTAACCGAGATATTCCGTCAAAATTATTTGTCCTGTGCATTCAGATAATTCTTTAAGTTAACAGGGCTTCATATAAAATGACAATTCTTAATCTTAAAAGATTTTATTTTAAGCTATTTAGAAATGAGTGGTATATGCTGCAGTTATAGCTTTAAATTTAAAAGGTTTTTCTAGGTGAATAAGATTAAAAAGTATGATATAAATAAAAATTAAATATATCATAATTGTGGTATAAAATTATTTTAAATTTAGATGCAGTCATATTAGTTAATTGCATATATTTTTAATTAAAAAAAATATAATATGGAACTATTTTGTTTTAATCAGTCCCTTAAATCTTTCAAGTTATACAAGAAGTGACATTCATATTGTAACTTTCTTTTATTTTTTAAACAAATTGTTGCAGACATAAGATATCCTTCTAATTCTTGAGTTTTGTATTAGCTTATAACAGTTTAGGTATAGACTTACTGCTTATGTCAAAATTTAAAGTATAAAATTTTACATCTTTATTAGTTGGAGTCTGGAAAAGAGTATGGGGAATTTTGTTAGTTTCTGTAAAGTTGGACAGTTTTTAGATTTGTCAAGAAATTTTGGATAGTAAAGACTGAAACTTTCTCCCATTGTTATTAGAAGGATTTCTTTTTTGTATCTTCAAGTATGATTTTAATTTTTACTTTGTTACTTGTAAATAACAATGAATTTCATAGCACAGCACAAGTGTTACACAATTTAACTTAATCTAAGGAATAGATGCAGAGTATGTTTATTTTGTAAAAATAATCTAATTTGTAAACACCCCGAAGGGTTTTAAGGATAAAAAATTTATGATATGTATATATGATGAAAAGTTTTGATTTCCATCATGTGCCAAAATGTGGATCCTAAAAGTGCATTCCAAAATCTGAAAGTGCAGTTGTAGTTGGTGGTTGTACTTGTTCTTGGTGTTAAGATTTTTTTAAATATGCATAATTAAACGTGTGCAAGTTATGTTCCAGGTCTTCTGTAATATAATATCATACATTTGCATATTTGCACAATCTAAAAAGAATTTTTTATAAGCATATATTGCTGTTTTTAAGATATAAAGGGAGCATGACGGATTTTGAAAAGGTTATTGCAAAAACTTAAAACTCTACTTTTCATATACATGTGTGTGTATTTAATTTCGCAAATATAAAAATAATGTAGAAAATAAATTTTAAAATCTGAGGAAAAACTTCAAACTTTTATTTATTTGCACAAAAAAAAAAAAAAAAAAAAAAAAAAAAGTATTTTAAAATTAGATTAATGCATTAGCTTATGCAGAATGTTTATCATTTTATGTGTTTGAAATTGTCACCATATCTTGGTTTTAATAAAAAAAAATGTGCCTTTGATTTTATTAATTTTTCCTTACTTTGTTTAGTTTTACCTGGTCCACCATCTAAATTAGCTGTATCGAACATTGGAGCCTTTTCAGTGGTTTTGCAGTTTACACCTGGATTTGATGGCAATACATCGATCATCAAATGGACAGTCGAAGCGCAAACTCGGCGTAATGAATCATGGATTAAGATCTATGAAGTATCTGATCCTGAAGCATCCAATATTCAAGTCCACAATCTGCTGCCATTTACAGAATATAGATTGCGTGTAATTGCAACCAATGTTGTGGGTTCGAGTGAACCAAGCGAACCATCAAAATTTTTCCAGACCATTCAAGCACCTCCATCTCACCCACCATATAATGTTACTGTGAGGGCTGTCAATGCTAAAGCTCTGAGGGTTCGTTGGACGGTATGTGAAATTTGTATTTTAAATATATATGTAGATAATTAAATATTGATTTTAAATTAACTAAAGCATTACTGCTAAATATAATACGAGTAATTAATTTATAATAGGACATGTTGCAAAACAGTAATATATGTTTATTTTAAATATTGTGATTTGGCTTAATATTATGAACTAATACTAAAAAGGTAAACAGTTTGTAGACCGTAAAGATAAGAACCCCATTATTACCACGTCTGAGCTCGGTAGCATTGAGTTTTGCATGCTTCCATCAGAAAAATGACTTAGTCTTTAGTTTTTGCATCAGGACCAGAGTATATCTAGTTGTGCAACAACATAGCAGCATGAGTGATTCTGGCCTTTTTATTTTTTTTATTTTTTTTATTTTTTTTTTTATTTATTTATTTTTTTTTTTTTTTGTATATGTTCTAGTAACTCAAAGAAAATATGTAGGTTGATCACCAGAAGAAACTACTTGCTGCTAGTAACAGGCTATATCATAGTAAAATGATTAAAGAGGTAGCTATTGGTTTCAAGTGTTGGTGAAAGGACTGTTGCCGACTGGAGAAGGAAGAAGGAGGAAACTGAAAAATGACTGACTCATGCGTACACATGACTGAAGATAACGGGGGGGGGGACTAGAAGTAAAAAGAAATCTGAAAGGTTTCAGACTTTAAATTACGTCCAAAGAGGCGTTTTTTTTAATGTTTTGTGTGTTACCTTTATTTATTTATCACGCTTTTTGCACTTAAACCATAAAATTCAGTTCAACAGCAATGTCACAAAATAATTTTAAAATCAGCATATCTTTAAAATTTCCCATACGCAGTTCTGTGCACTGGAGATAAAAAGGTTTTCCCCCCCCTCCCATAGTGTTGCCATTGCTCACTCTTAAATCATTGAGTTTGTTAATCAAAAATTCGTTAAAGTTTTACAAAATATAAAACCGATAATAAAACAAATTCCAAATTTCAAATTTGGTTTTCCAGATGCCCATATTTGCAGTAGGATTACGTCATTCAAATTTTGATGGCTTTAGGTACCGTTGTTTTATCACAATGCAAGAAACATACATACCTTTATGCATATTCATTATTATTTTATTTCTTCAAATATAATACAGGGCGATAGTATTTGGTGGCAACAGTTTGAAAAGTGAAACGGACATTTAGAGTGATTCAACGCAAATCGCAAAATGAAAACATTAGTCCTCAGGGACAAAGCCCCTTTGGACTAAAAAGAGAACAGTTATGAATAGACATCAGAGGCATTGTTGCTATGGTTTCAACAGATGAAAGAGAAGAGAAATCTACTATTTGGCCAATATTACAAACTAAAGGTTTGGACTTTTTCCAGTGTTACAAAGATGGTAAAGAGGAATTCGCCAGCACAGGTTTGCTGGTGTGCGACAGTCAAACGTTGCAGGAAAGATTTTATTAGTAACTCGTATGCAGTGACTTCCTTTATAAACAAACTGGATATTATCAATCCAGGAAAACAATTTGGGTTCACAGCAAATCTGTAGCTGTAATAAATCATGTCTGAATTTTAAAATATTGCCAAGAAAGGCACTAGCATCAAAACAAGACAATCAGCTCCTGGCTACTAAGCTTGAGCTTTTACTGACAAGGAGGGCAAAGCCCAAGGCTTTTAAAAATGTGAATGCTGAAAATCTTCCTATAAAGTGCACAAACTAAAAATTGATTAGTTTGATTCGAGAATATTAAAGTCATGGTTCCATGAACAGTTTGTGCCAAGTGTTAAGCTATTATTTTCTGGTAAATAATTTGCCTTAAGGGGGTCTTAATTGTTGAGGATGCTGTTGATCATCCTGACAGGTGTCAGCTGTTAAGTAGAGACTTCTAGGTGATTTTTTTTTATCCCCTAGTGTTACACCCCCAGATTCAGCCTTTGGACCAAGGTGTTTTAGAAAACCTGAAACGAAATTTCTGATGCAGGCTCTTGAACCATTTATTAGAAGCTACAGAAAATAACAAAACAGTTATTGAAAGCCCAAAACAGGTAAATTTGAAAGGTTTTATTTACTGACTGCAAGAATTGCTTAACAGTGAGAAACAGTCTCCCACTCTGAAAAGCTGGATAAATATTTCACCAAATGATGATGGTATAAGAGTGACACAAACTCAAGAAGCAGATAATGAAGAATTAGTGACTATTTTAAACCAGCTACAAGTTACAAAGGCGGTAAAAAATGTAAATGATTGGTTGCAAGATGATGAACAATTTGAACTTTCTGATGAGGCTATTGTAAATTTAATTATGCATATTGAATATTCTGATGTTGAAGATGTGGAAATTGTTCAAAAAAAACCAGTCACACAGATGACTTGGACATTATCGAAAAACCCACTTCTCTGTGCTTAACAGCAAGACAAACATGTAACAAGTTGACATTATGATTATTTTATATCTGTGCAGTACAGCAGCAAGAAAAACGAGGCTGCACAACGAAACAGAAAGTGGTAGTGATTTTTATTAAAATGTGTAATATGTTATGTAAACTGTACGGAACCTCATTTGCATTGCAGGTACACATATTCGAGATTATAGTGTCATAGTATTTAGTACTACATGTATATCCATATATTTGGAAGGATGTATGTTTTTTATCAATATATACCTTCATGAATCCTGTATGTTAATAAACTTTCTACAGTATGTATACTGTTGTATTAAGATTTTCTTTCTATCAGTCCATGTTATCTGAGTTAGCCACGGTTAACATTAGCTTAGATAATGGAGGTTTTACTGGTTATTTCTGAAACAAAATAAATAAAATCAATTTGAGTGAAATTTTGGGGTTATTTTTTATGTTATTCTTCTAAAAATAATTTAATGAATAAATTTTCTTTTAAAAGAAAGCACTAGTAGTAATAAAAATGTGTTTATTGGAGGGGGATGCTGGTAGCAGCTGGATTCAAATTTGTCTTTTGTAACCTCATATCATGCAGGGCATTGATGTTTGCTTGTGAGAAAGGAGTTTGAATAATATGAATATTACTGAAGTCTTAGCTATGATTTTCTTGTTTATTTTTGAGTGATGTGGGTTCTCTCTTTACATACACATTCATTAGCCCTCCATAATTATGTTAAATTTGGGTGAAATAAAGGTCAAAACAGTAACAGCAATTACAGTACTTTAAATATTGTTGTTATTATTATTATTTAGAAGTAGTCAACAGTAATTATGTTCTTGATCCCATTAGAAGTGAATTAACTGAGATTGTCCTGTATTTTTTCTTAGTAATGAATTGAATGAATGAATAATAATAGTTCTCAATGTAGTTTAGATGGGTTTAACATATAGGATAATTAATTCTCTTTAAAAATCCAGGTACTTATTGATTTTCTTAGGTATATTTTCTTGGCAATGCCTTTTTTTACCGAGAAACAAAAACTGAAAGGTGATATGACAAAGTGATCAGAAAATTTAATATAATAGCCATAAAGGGGGTAACAAAGAGATATTCTGCTAATGTATGAACTGTAGAGTGGTAACAAAAGACATTCTACTGCCTTAAAATCAACTATCAACTCAAAGGGCATATTTATATTGGCAACCCCTTGTGTTGCTTTGATATTTTGTTTTCATTTCCTAGCCTTATCTTCAGAGTGTGGCTCAAGTTTTTGTTTAAAAAAAGGTACCAAAATCTTGGAAGATGGCTACAATTTCTGGTTGTGTCTGTAGCAAACTCTATGAGCTATACTTTCTGTTCGTTATTAATTAAATGCTTAGCTGCCAACAAGTAGTAACAAAAATTGTTCTGAATCATTAAAAGAAAATAACTGAGTTGCCAAAATGTCATTGTAGATAATTTGTCAGCAAAAAAATATTTGGAACTTAATTTTTTTGAATACCAAGAAAATGTGATCTGATTGACTGATAAGTATCAAAATTTTTATTGAAGCTGGCTGCTTAAATTTTTATGATAATTTTTTTATTTTTATTAAAATTATGTTCTATTTCTTCAGTAGGGGCATAAAATCGAATTTAAATGATAAATTTATTCCGGTCTGTGTTACATATAAATTTAGACTTATTTTTGAAAAAGTTTGTGGATGAAAAATATAAACTTTTTTATATCTATCATAAATTATTCACATTTTATAAATTGTATATCTTTATTATCCATTACAAATTACATTATTTAAATGTTTTATTAATTAATATATAATAATATAATATAAACTAGTATTATATTAATTATGTGTATTTTAGCCTTTGCAGCAGGTGGAGTGGTTTGGAATCCCTAGAGGTTACAACATACTTTATCAAGAAGTTTCAGAAATTGATGTTTCTGAAAATGCAACATATCAGCACATTGTTTTAGAAGACCATAATGCTAACAGTTATGTTCTAAAAGACCTGGAAGAATTTACTGATTATGAAATTTCAGTACAGGCTTTTAATGATGTTGGAAGTAGTTCACCGAGTCAACCAGCTCGTGAAAAAACAAGGGAAGCTGTTCCATCAGCTGGGCCTGATAATGTCAAAATTAATGCCACATCTTCCACTACAATAGTTGTAAAATGGAGTGAAGTACCTAAGATACATCAGAATGGTATTATAGAAGGTTACAAAGTTTACTATGGAGCCAAAAATGTCCCTTTCCAGTACAAAGTTATAGAAAGCAATAGTACATTTACCACTACTCTCACAGAACTTCGAAAATATACACTATACAGTATTCAGGTTTTAGCATTTTCACGTATAGGAGATGGTGTTTTAAGTATTCCACCAGTATCTGTGCGCACTTTTGAAGATGTTCCAGGGGTTCCCTCAAATATCTCATTTCCTGATGTTTCTACAACAACTGCGCGTATTCTGTGGGACGTTCCTGAAGAACCAAATGGTCTAATTTTGGCATATAGGGTCTCGTATAAATTTGATGGCTCTGTAGAAAATGAGATTGTGAAAGAACTGGCACCAACAGAAAGGACTCTGAAAGTAATTAATCTTGAGCCGGAAACTTATTATATGTTTTCAGTCACTGCTCAGACTAATGAAGGTTGGGGCAAAACTGCCAATGCTAAAGTTTATACAACAAATAATAGAGAGGCTCCCCAACCTCCTTCAACACCTCAGATCAGCAATTCCCAAGTTCAAGCCAGACAGATAACTTTTAGCTGGACACCTGGAAGAGATGGATTTGCTCCATTGCGGTTTTATACTGTTCAGATGGCTAAAAATGATAATTCATGGAAGACAGTTGCTGCAAAAGTTGATCCAACTGTAAATAAATATACAGTTGCCACGCTAAAACCCTTTACCCCTTACAAATTTCGAATACAGGCTACAAATGATATAGGATCAAGTGGCTGGAGCCAAGAATCAAACCTTACTTGGACTTTGCCAGCAGCACCTGAAAGAGCTCCAAGACAAGTTATAGCAACCCCATACACAACTACTTCTGTTAGAGTCAGTTGGGAAATTCTTGGCATGGAAGATTGGAATGGTGATCTGAGGTCAGCTGGATATCGGGTGGAGTATTGCCAAGTATCTTCTTACTCAATTCCTAGAAATGGAGATTGTCCTGCTGATAAAATACAAGGCGCTAATTCTTCTGTCTTGTCTTTACACCAGTTAGAAAGAGACAGAGTGTATGAGATCAGAGTTTTTGCATATAATAGTAGAGGTGATAGCCCTCCAAGTCATCCTGTTCAAGTATTTGTAGGGGAAGCTGTACCTACCGGTGAGCCTCGAGAAGTAAGAGTTGAAGCCATTAGTTCAACAGAGTTGAAAGTGTCATGGAAACCACCACCACCTGCCTTGCAAAATGGTGATTTGCTTGGTTATAAGATATTCTACGAGCCTCGATCAAGTGATGGTATTGAAGAAATGGAAGCAGTGCCACCTACAACTGTATCCTATGTACTGTTAGATTTGAAAAAGTATACTGAATATAATATCCAGATTCTAGCTTTTAATCCTGCTGGTGATGGCCCTAGATCATCTCCTTTACATGTTACGACTATGGAAGACATACCTGGTCCACCTGGACATTTGGTGTTTAGTGACGTCACTATGACATCATTGAATGTGAGCTGGAGTCCTCCTATAGAGCCTAATGGAGAGATTTCAGGCTATTTAGTTACATATGAGACTGCACTTCCTGATATTGGTGAGAATTTTTCATTTTAATTTATTATTTATTTTGGATTAGAGATTGATTTTTCATTTATTATTAATGAATGCTTTTGAAAAAGCTGTTCTTGATTTTTTTAATTTTAAGTTATGATCGCACATTAAATCTCTATTAGCTGTCTTTCTGCCCAGAGTGTTATTTTCATTCTGTTCAGTGTCAGTTTAACCATATGTGGAAACAGGATTTACTACTAATTTAGGACTGTAATAGTCTCTTTCCTCTCTTTCTACAGCATGATAAATATTTACTGGGTCACTTAGGATGATAATTAATATTAAAATTGTGTTTCATATTTTAAATCTGATCCCTCTTCACATGCTTAGTTTCATCATCAGTTGTGCCAAGTGGCACAAGTAGTTCACAATAATTGCTGGCATTTGCACAATATAGTTTGGGCCCAAAGAAATTCCTCGTATTACTATCCATTTGACAGGGTAGCCACGCTACCTGGAAAACCGGAAAAAGTCAGGGAATTCGGAAATTGACCAAAAATTCAGGGAAAAGTCAGGGAATTTAAGTGTTTTAGTCAAAATCTGGAAAAGTCGGGGAATTTCATACAACGATCCCGCCAAAAAAGGCGAGTTTTGCGCCGACGTCGGAAGAGATCACTTTTTTGGCGAATTGTGTATCACGTGAGTGTCATTCTGGCAGCTGGCATAGAGCCAATTTTCGCAGCTCCAATTTGATTGTCTTTTCAGAAAGGCAAGTTTCCTGCAACTTTTGGTTTCCAGTAACCTCGAGAATCGCACATGCAGTGCATGAACTAAAGAAAGTACCTGTTCTCGTATAAAACAAAATGGGTTTGATCCTAGTATACGGTACCATGAAGGTTAGAATTAAAAAAATATGTATTGTAAAGAAGAAAAACCTCTCTGCAACAGACGTGGCTCGGTTCCATCATAGCGGAAAACAGCTGTGCATGCGCGATATAGTATCTGTCGCAAAGCTCGAAACCGGTGTTGAAGTTCGAAGGTCACGTTATCAAGAGTTCATAAAATGAATATCGTTTAAAATGTCTTTAAAGGAAAAGAAACTATTTTTTGGCGCAAGTAAATTAATTCATGGATTAGTTATTTTGATGGAGGGAAAAATAACTACGAAAATCCGTTTTTAAAATTACTGCGAAAAATCCAAGAAAAAACGTTCTTTGATAAAACGTTTCTTCTTGGATTTTTCGCAATAATTTAAAAACGGATTTTCGTAGTTTTCTTTTTTGTCAAAGAACGTTTCTTCTTAACACGTGTTTCTCAATTTCCTGTACACATCGCGGAGAGGGAAATTCTGGCCGTTCTGTCATCAAATCCCTTGGCAAATTTTCCCTCCGCTTTTTACATAGTCGTTCTTTGGTCAGAATAATCTCCATGTATGGTACAGCGGGATTTGGCGACATGATGATGAGCAGTAAACGGGTCATTTTGTTCTTGGCGACAATTTTCAAAATCATGCGAAGGCCGTATCGTATACTAGGATTTTACCGCAAAATCTTTTTTTTTTTTCTTTTCTTTTCTTTTCTTTTTAATAAATACCTTGTCATTTTGCAGTAAAATAAAAAAATAGTAATCAATCATCTAGGATAACCATATGTAACTATATTCGCTAAAATATCGTTGATTATTCTAATTAAATTTTTAAGTAATTATCTTTATTTTTATGTTATTCATATCATTTAATGTTGCTTCTTCCCTCTAAATTTATTTATCATTAGTAAATAATATTTTCAAATTTCAGGAAATTTTCTCTGGCATAATCCTGAAATTAATTCTAGCAGTAAATATAAAATACTTCAATTTAGTAAAAAAATATCATTAATAGATTTCTTTCTTTCGTTTAGCTGCAGAATGTCTGCAAAAAAAGCCGTATTTTATTCCCAATTGGGCAGATTCAAATTTCAATCTTCTGTGGAGAAAACAACTCATTATAATTATATTTGTGTTTTCAAGTGTTAAGGTGCCTTTTAAGAATGCACCTCACACAAATTAAATTTACCTAAAATCTAACCTAACTTTTAGCATTGCGTTGTGATTTATAAGAACTGGATTAGCCTCGTGTTGAACTGGGGATGATCATGTGTAATAATTAAATAAAACGTACAGTTGTTATCCAATGTATATATCTTAAATTTTATTAAGTTTTTTAAGCGGAAAAGTAAACATAATTATCAAACAAAGTGTACCAAGAATAATTAAGAATAAATGTCCTCTGGGATTTATTGAATAATTAAGTGAATTTGCTACACAGTACAAGTAATACCATAATTAATTTACCTCTTAGCACAGCCAACGTACATTACGCGGATAGACTGGAATTTTCTCGAAACACACCTGGAAAAACCGGAAAAGTCGGGAATTTCATTCTCCTCTTTGAGTGGCAACCCTGATTTGAAGGAGTTCATATGCTTCTAGAGCTAAAACCTGAATCTCCTTCTAGAGCTCCTGGTGCCATTTGAAAACTATAGTATATATGTGAAGTTAAAATTTGGGGTATTTTCAGCTTTAAGAAGCTTCAGTCTTCTTTTTGCAGGTGTATTGGAAAATTTCATTGAATTTAATTCATAAAGTGCTGCAGAAATAGAGATTTGTTTTGAAAATGGGTTATGTTATTGTATATCTTTTGTATGGGTGAATATTCTGCAGCTGCTGTTAGTAGCACTGTGATTAAAATCAGGGCTTAAATTTAGCCAAAGCCTGATAGTACTTCTGATTAGTAAAGAATTAAAAATCCTGACTTTAAAATTCAACTTCATGCTCTCCAGAATGAGATCAAGACATAATATGATCAGTTCTTCCAATCAGACTAATGGCCAGTGACAACAGTCTTTGGCATGCATCTGCCAGGCTATGCAAACAGAAACACTCATTCTGTTCTTAGCAGTGAACACTGATGGCTCATACAGACACAGAGGAAGCTGAGCTTATTGCTGTCTCTCTAAGCTGAGCTTATTAAGTCTCCAAACACAATTTACACCCCATAATTGAAGATATCTCTCCAAGTAATGCTAATATCTTCCAACATGATATTAAACAATTTTTAAATTCATGAGAGATCTACAGTACACATCACTCTCTGAACTTTGCTCATTAAAATTATTTTTATGATGTGAAGGTAAAGGGTACTAAACCCTACGCACTCCAAAATTAATAATCCACAGATCTTTGGAAATTTGGTGAGTTCAGTTACTTTGTTGTATAAATGATTTACAGAACCAGAAAATTTATTATTACCAGAAAATTAATACCAGAAAATTTATTATTATCGTTAATTTAATTTAATAATATTTTTATTTACTTATGTGCATTTAATTTTAATTGTCTATCTTATTAATTGTTTTACTTACCTATTTTTCATCATTTCTAATGGCCTTCTAAGGAGTTCTGACCTTTCTTATTTTTGAAATTAAACCTTTTCTGGCATAGTATCTGTGTTACAGCAGATAAATAGTGCTAATAGTATGTAGTCATTACAAGGCCTCAAACAGTTAATGCCATTACATGATGGATTCATAAAACAGGTTGTTGTTAGTATCAGATACAAACACTAATATAAGTTAGCACACAAAATGTGCTTAGCTGAACTTGTATGTCTATATAATTTTTAACTGAATCTAATTTATGGGCATTTATTGTTCTGGTGCATCAATGTAAATCATTCTTTAAAAATTGAATCAATCTTTAAAAATTCGGGGATACCAGATTCTTTATTTGTCGATCCCTGGACACGTTGCCATTAAGGGGAATGAATTGGGGGATATTGCAGCTAAAACTGCAACCACAATGTACAATCTTCAGATTCCACTAGCAGACATCAAAGGGTTTGTCAAAAGCAAAATTCTCAGCAAATGGCAGAAACAGTGGGATGACAATGTATATAACAAGCTGAGAAATGTAAAACCCACCATTGGATACTGGCCATGTATGGCTAATAGAAGGGAGGATGTCCTCTTGACTCGACTGAGAATTGGCCATTGTCACCTGACTTCTGACATGAGTATCTTCTGAAGGGAGAAGAGAATCCCAGCTGCCTAAACTGCAATGCAGATCTGACAGTCCATCACATCTTGGTGGAATGCCAGAGTTTTAATTATTTTCGCCAAAAACATTTCAATTGTTCAGAACTGGACTTAGGAAATTTAATAGGAAAAACACATCATCGTAATTTGTTTCTGTTTTTAAAAGATATTGGCTTTTATAATAGACTTTAACCTGTTTTTAAAAGATATAAGCTTTTATCATAGATTGTAATCTGTCTCTTTTTACCTAAGCTGAAAGTTTTTACAAATGACTAATTGCATTGTTACCATTTGTCTGGCGCAGATAACCTTGACTGGTTTTGTGCCAAATTACAATAATCCAATCCAATGCATCAATGTAAGAGTTATGATGCAGTTCTTAATAATATACAGAGGGATTGTAATTAATATTCCGCTTTCATAAGGCTGTAAGAAAAGAACCTCTGGTCAGAATGACTTGAAATTTGACCTGAATGTGTATGAAGCAATGGTAATTTTTGGCAATAGGGGGAAAAATTGTTCAAAATTTCATCAGTAGAAAATTTAAAAAATAGTTCAAAATTTTATCAAATCACTCTGTCATAATATGCTGATTAAAAGACTTGACATACATACCACATATTAAACTTAATTAATGAAAACGGAGAATACACACAGTTCCCGTTATTCTGCATCTCAGAAGCTAATCATGATTCTGCCAATGAAATATCGGGCTCTGCTTGTGCTGTTACTGAAGGATTGGGATTGCTTATGAAGCTTTTTTACAGGAATGGTGATTGTGATTTTATATATCACGAAGAAGCTCTGAACATTAATGTGTATAAGATTCAGCTTAAGTCCAGTGTCTGCAATATTCTCCAATTTTGATTATTGACAGAGCCTTGGAGATGGAAATAGGCTTCATCTGTTCACAAAATATTCCATGGCCATGCATTGTTCACTTCCATCTGAGCAAGAAATTGTAGGCTCATCACATTGGCAGATTAGCAGGAATCAAATTCCGAATGTGTGTAATTTTGAATAGCATTGCAGGATATTTCGTTATAGGCATATCTAAAGATCAGGCAACTGCCCTTGGACTGTACATTTCCACACCACCTTTCATCTCTTCTTGCACTGCTATAGTCACATCTTCCACTGACATCGAAACAACTGCTTTTCTCCCTCTGCCAAATCTTGTGTCATAAATTCGAAGGGATCGGTCATATGAACCGGTCCCTTCGAATTTATGAATCATCTTGCTGCTGAGCCTTGACAGACATCAGATCAGAAGCATACCTGATGCCCATAAATATCCAAAATTCCTTCAGGGCACTTGAAGCACAGTCACTGTTTTTTTGTAAGAAAGCTTCACAAGCAGAGCCCGATCCTTCAGTGACAGAGTCATGATAAGCTTCTCAGATGCAGAGTAATGGGAACAGTATGTGCTCTGTGTTTTAGTAAGTCTAATACCTGGTGTGCATTTCATGTCTTTTAATTAGCATATTATGTCAAGTACAGTGCCATCTGTTGATAAAATTTCGAGCTATTTTTTTCTTTCTCCAGACAAATTCGTATTGCTTCATGTATATTCAGGTCATTCTGACCAGTGATTCTTTTTTACTGCCACTTTTGAAAGTGGAATTTATCATCCTGTATTGTGGTATTTTATAACCCGAATTATCATCACCTTGTATTGTGATATTTTATCACCTGAATTATTATCATCCTGTATTGTGATATTTTATAAAATTGTTTCAGTCCTATTTGCTCAACTAGATATTTCACTTTATTTCTTTAATGCAATATTATTTGAAGTTACATATAATTTCACATGTATGTGATTTTCCCCCCTTTGTTACATATATAGCATTATATTGATTTCTGCTCAGTATATTATAGTTACCAACTCTCCGTCTGAGACTAATATCTGAGACTTCCAATTTTTCAACATGTCTTCTATAGATTACTGAATCTCCTGGTTTTTCAATTTTAACCTTTATTAAGGGAAGTTTTCAGTGAATTAATGAAACTTTAATTGGGCAAATTCCGTTTCTTTCTCCCAATTAGTGATTTTTATGTATGTTTTTTTATGAAATTTGATTTGATTTGAATTGTCTAATAACTATAGACATGTGTAGAACATTTTATGAAGCCTCAACTCATATTTAAGCAGTTAATATTTGTATCTAATTTTGTTTTAAATCTCTATTTAGTACATTTCTAATTTTATCCACACAATAAAATTTGCTTTAATTTTTAATTATTAATTAAATCATATATTATCACATTATAAATAAATATTGTCACCTTAGAATCGAAGAATTTATTTATGACATTATTATAATTTAATGTACATAACCCAAACCATGCATTTCGGGGGGGGGGACAAAACATTTACTTTATTAAGCACAAAGGTATCCACATTGCATTAATTAATGACAGAATAGAATCAGAGTTTTTTTTTAACTAACATTTGGAATTGCTATTTCAAAAACTTGTCTTAAATTTAAGGGTACGTGTTGTTAAGCTAGTAGGTCTGCCATAACCACTGAGCATTTAAGAAAAATTAGGAGTTCTTCATCACAAGAATCTCCTATTTCTCCGTATTTCAAGGTTGACAGTTATGGTGTACACTTGAATGTTGGAAAATATTTACTTTATTCATATTTGTTGTTAAATAGCAAATATCTGTGCCTTTATTACTTTTTTAAGTAAAGCTTTTGTGCATTCTGATTATACTTTCTTTGAACATTAATGTAATTCACTTTCCAAATTTTAGATTTTAGCAAGCAAGTAAAACAGAAAGTGACATCAACTTCTCTTAGTGTACATGGTTTGGCTGAAGCAGTAACATACACATTTCGGGTCAGAGCAGAGACTTTTGATTATGGCCCAGAGTCTGTAGGCAATATAACTACAGGACCTCAAGAAGGTGAGTAATGTACAGTCATTTTTACATTAGTTTGTCTTGATCAGTTTTCATTGAACATTATTTTCTTCTAATAGTTTAAAATATTTTTACTGGTTTAAATCAAGCTAAACTATCTGAACCTTTTATAGAGTTTTGGCTTACACAAGTCAAACTAATGTATAAACAATTTTTAGGAACTCTTTAGTACAATTGAACATTTAAAAAAATTTACTGTAAACAATTTCAGAAAATTAAAATAAATCAGTTAAAAAAATGCAATGCAATTTTTATTCACTTTTCAGTGTAATATTTAAGAGAGAGCTATGAGCTCAGTGGTTATGGCAGACCTACTAGCTTAACAACACATACCCTTAAATTTAAGACAAGTTTTTGAAATAGCAATTCCAAATGTTAGTTAAAAAAAAACTCTGATTCTATTCTGTCATTAATTAATGCAATGTGGATATCTTTGTGCTTAATAAAGTAAATGTTTTGTCCCCCCCCCCCCCCGAAAAAAAAACAGGCAGAAGAGTTACATGTTAAAACAGCCAGTGATAAGTAACAAAAATTCATAAATTTGTAGGACTGTAGTTTTGAAAGTTAACCAGAATCTTCTTCTCAAGCGTAGGAGTGAAAATGGCAAACTAGAACAAAACAAAAACATGTACCTTGTGACGAATTCGAAAAATAAGGGGTAGCATAAATAAATTTGAGTTCTTTCTAGGCTATATGCAGAAAAATAAATAAATAAACTTATAAAATATTGTTCTCACAGTAGGGAGAATAAGTTCCTGTTTAGGACTCAGCCAAGATGAAAGTTCTTGTTTGGAAATAGTTCAAGATGAGGCTGTCTTGAATAAATCGAATCTCTAAGCTGGTGGTTGCCGGACTGAGCTGTGTCCGTGCAGGATGCTCTTCGTAAGGTAGCGGCGAACCTGGCTACCTTGCTCTAAATCTCTTGGCAGAGATATTAATATCACTCTACGCAGAGAGAAGCAAAAATTTGCCCGTGGCTGAGCTGGGAAAAACTGAGAGAAGGTTTCTCTCTCTACGTACTGCAATTAACTCTCCCTCGCTCTCTCTCTGGAACTGCGTTCCATGATTTTGTTCAAGTTGTCCTAGGTGTGTCGGAAAAACTTCTAGGATCCTTATTTGTCCGTAATTTTTAGAAGCACCTATTAATTTGCGAGAGCACTTTGATCAGGGTTGCCACGCTACCTGGAAATCCGGGAGAACCGGGAAAAGTCAGGGAATTCGAAAATTGACCAAAATATTCAGGGAAAAGTCAGGGAATTTAAGTATTTTTGTCAAAATCTGGAAAAGTCAGGGAAGTTCATACAACGATCCCGCCAAAAAAAGCGATTTTTGCGCCGACGTCGGAAGAGGTAACTTTTTTGGCGAATTATGTATCACGTGAGTGTCATTCGGGTAGCTGGCATAGAGCCAATTTTCGCAGTTCCAATTTGATTGTCTTTTAGAAAGGCAAAGCAACTTTCCCGCAACTTTTGGTTTCCAATATTTTCGAGAATCGCATGTGCAGTGCATGAACTAAAGAAAGTACCTGTTCTCGTATAAAACAAAATGGGTTTAATCCTAGTATACGGTACCATGGAGGTTAGAATCAAAGAATATGTATTGTAAAGAAGGAAAACCTCTCTGCAACAGACGTGGCTGTGGCTCCGTTCCATCATAGAGGGAAAACAGCTGTGCATGTCTGATATATCTGTCGCCAAAGCTCGAAACCGGTGTCGAAGTTCGAAGGTCACATTATCAAGAGTTCATAAAATGAATATCGTTTAAAATTTCTTTAACCACTTGCGCTAAAAAGACATGCCATGCACGTCAAGATGCTTTTGTCTCAAACCGCGAGCGACGTGAACACCACGTCGATAAGCATTTATCGCAAAAATGAAAATAACGTGGTGCACACGTCACCTTACAACGAGATTGTTTATTTCACGAGTTACAGCTCTAGATTGCACTCGCAGATGCGGAGCGGCGTAAATGAGACACTTTACGGCTTGTTATATTGTAGCGCACGGCACCGCAACCGTGAAGTTTAGTCTTAGCGCAAGTGGTTAAACTCTAAAGGAAAAGAAAATATTTTTTGGCGCAAGTAAATTAATTCATGGATTAGTTATTTTCAGGGGGAAAAAAAAAACTACAAAAATCCGTTTTTATTGCGAAAAATCCAAGAAGAAACGTCCTTTGATAAAACGTTTCTTCTTGGATTTTTCGCAATAATTTAAAAATGGATTTTCGTAGTTTTCTTTTTGTCAAAGAGCGTTTCTTCTTAACACGTGTTTCTCAATTTCCTGTACACATCGCGGAGAGAGAAATTCTGGCCGCCAGGTTCCGTCGCCAAATCCCTTGGCAAAATTTCCCTCCGCATTCTAGCGGCGTAATAGCATTTTACTTGTATGGAACCTTTTCTTCTTTACATAGACATTCTTTGGTTAGAATAATAATGGGATTTGGCGACATCTTGATGCGCAGTAAACGGGTCATTTTGGTCTTGGCGACATTTTTCAAAATCGTGCCAAAGCCTTACCGTATACTAGAATTTTACCGCAAAATCTTTTTAAACCTTTTTTTTTTTTTCTTTTTAATAAATACCTTGCCATTTTGCAGTAAAATAAAAAAATAGTATCAGTCATCTAGGCTAGCCATGTAATATAACTATATTTGCTAAAATATCGTTGATTATTCTAATTCAATTTTTAAGTAATTATTTTTATGTTATTCATATAATTTAATGTTGCTTCTTCCCTCTAAATTTATTTATTATTAGTAAATAATATTTCCAAATTTCAGGAAATTTTCTCTGGCATAATCCTGAAATTAATTATAGCAGTATGATGACATACCATCACGAAATTTAATGCACATATTTTTTCCTTATGTATGCTGCAAAATAAATATAAAATAGCTCAATTTATTAAAATAAATTTCTTTCTTTCGTTTACCTGCAGAATGTCTGCAAAAAAAGCCTTATTTTATTCCAGATTGGGAAGATTCTAATCTCAATCTTCAGTGGAGAAAACAACAACTATTATAATTATATTTGTGTTTTCAAGTGTTAAGGTGCCTTTTAAGAACATACCTCAGGCAAATTAAATTTACCTAAAATCTAACCTAACTATTTAGCATTGCGTTGTGATTTATAAGGACCGGATTAGCCTCGTGTTGAACTGGTGATGATCATGAGTAATAATTAAATAAAACATACATTTGTTATCCAATATATATATCTTAACTTTTATTAAGTTTCTTAAGTGGAAAACTAAACAAAATTATCAAACAAAGTATACCAAGAATAATTAAGAATAAATGTCCTCTAAAAGTTATTGAATAATTAAGTGAATTTGCTACACAATACAAGTAATACCATAATTAATTTACCTCTTAGCACAGCCAACGTACATTACGCTGATAGACTGGAATTTTCTTGAAACACACCTGGAAAACCTGGAAAAGTCAGGGAATTTCATTCTCCTGTTTGAGTGGCAACCCTGTTTGATTTAAAACTGGATATGATGAAAACAACCTGTGAAAAAGTCCGTGGGAACTTTTCTATTCCAACTGGGGATCTCAAACTGGGTGGTCTGAGACACTGAACCTATAAACTGATGAAAGGGAACTGAACAATGTCTCCTTTCGAACAACTATAAGAGGAACAAAAAAAGCTGCTATTGTTTTGTGACTGCTGGTCACTTCTTCTTTCCGAGAATTCGCTAAGAAATACTCTGTCCGTGGGAACTTTCGAGGTGGTCATTCTTTTTCTCAGAACTTCGTGGTGGTCGATAAAATAGCTTAAGACGTCACAACTTGTATGAGAACCGAGAAATTTGAGAGTGTTTAGCTAAATGATTAAAAAAGAAAGAAAAGGAAAGAATATATTGAGTTTTTAAGAGTTTGTTTCTTTGGTGTGTGTCATTCTTTTCAGTCAATAGATGTTTTATTTTCACTGCAAGTTAAGAAGATTTTACTTGCCTAACTGCAGTCTCACAAATTAACTCGCATTATGCCAATTCTTATTGTTTACTCGTTGCATTAACAAATTTCGATTATTCTGAACATAACTGTGCATTTTTTACTAGATTTGCAATTTTGCAAGAAATATTTTTTGAAACTGCAATGGTTACAGTATTTGTTATATGCAATTTAGTGAAAAGAATAACACTTTCTTTAAAGTATTAAATGTATTCTTAATTTATTTATATTTTATTTTAAAAATGGATGAATATTGCAGCCACAGGCAGTTAGAAATAAGAAAATAAAGTTGAAAAATCTGTTTCTATTGCTATATATAGTATGTTATTGTAATAAATAAGTCTTTTGTTATTAGCCCAGAAGAGCTGTTAATTTCGTTTTGGCATTTTGTTTCAAAAACTTTAAATATTTTTTCCACTTTTCAAATTGTTGCCCTCAAAAATTTTTGCCCCGTGCTATATTTAAAGAAATTAAATAATGAAGAATCATAAATGTATGCATGTTTCTCACATTGTGATAAAAGAACGGTACCTAGAGCCATTGAATTTTGAATAATGTAATCCTTCACCGAATATGAGCATGTGGAAGCCCTAATTTGGAATTTCAAATGTGTTTTATTATCTGTATGAAATTTTATAAAATTTTAATGAATTTTTGATTAATAAACTCAAGGATTTCAAAGCGAGCAATGGCAACACTAGGGCAGAACAATTATATCTTTAGCATGCAAGACTTGTGTATCAGAAATTCTAAAGATATGCTCATTTTAAAATTATTTTGCGATATTGATGTTGAATTAAATATTATAGTTTAAGTGCGAAAACAGAATATTTGACAAATAAAAGTAATGCACAAAATGTTAAAAGAATGCCCCTTTGACCATAATGTAAAATCTGAAAGCTTTCTAATTTTTTTGTTACTTCTAAGTTTTTATTTTGATATTTTCTTTTGAAGGATCACCATCTGCTCCTGAAGAGCTTATTCTCCAGCATACTCATACTTCTCTTACCCTTCACTGGAAAAATGGTCCACAGGGAGCTTCTCCAATCATTGGTTATCTTATTGAATACAAACAAATTGGTAAGCTAGTCAAAATTTATGTAAATGATTATTTGTAACATGGCTGTAAATTAAATGCTGTGAAAAGTTTATAAATTTATGTAAATAATTATTTGTAGCATGGCTGTAAATTAAATGAGAAAAGTTTATAAATTTATTATAGAATAATCATTTGATTCAAAAACTAAAGAAGAAATACCTTATTTTTTTTTTCTTTCTACTGATTGATGTAAAAAAATGTAAGGAATTTTTATTAGAAATGGTCACAGGATAAGATTAGGAAAAGGAAATAACTAAATATTATTAGTAAACATTAATGATTATACCAATGAATGAAAGAAATTATTTGCCTTGAGAACATAATCTTTTATGGAGAAATTTTAAGGGAAATCTTTAAAACTGCACATAAAAAAATTGCAAATAGCTTACATAATCCAATAGAAATTAGTATGTTTCCCCCCCTTCACACTTCAAGTTTTCCATTGCATCTTCTGGTAGATTATTGAATCTCAAATTGTGCAAATTCCATTACCCTCCTCCCAATCTTAGTGATTTCCAGTATAATTTTTCTTATGAAATGTTTTTTGATCTGAATTGTCTTAATCAAGTTCTAGATACCTTTAGACATTCATGAAACTTCATAGAAGCTTCATAGATGGTGGTGTGCTGAACACAAAGATGATAAGTTCTAACTTTTCACATCTCATAGTAGTAGTCTTAACACAACAGTTCCAAGAAATAGTGACAAGAATGTGTTCTGTGGGATTTCATTTGGGGAATGTGTTTATCAACTTATCGACTTTTAACAGGGTTCGTACGGTCCTTAAAAGTCCTTAATTTTTTAAAAAATGATTTTTGGTCCTTAAAAGTCCTTAATTTTGGCCAAAATGAATAAACGGTCCTTAATTTTGCTCATTTGACATTTCTTATCATTTCTAATGATTGCCATTCTAAGTGTGAATTACAATTTCTCATGAATATGGAATTAAAATTACACGGCTCTTAACCAATCTGTTGGCGGATTTGCGTTGCAAATGATTAAAAAAACAATTAGCTACCTGAACGAAAGTATTGGTGTCTGATTGGCTATTCACCCAATCTTTCGAAACAGGTGTTATCCATAAATTTAGGCAGACTGTGACGAAAGCGTGAAGCCGGAAGTTCTTTAAGAGGCGAAAGTGATGATGAAGGTGCTCGAGAAAAAAAAAGGGGGGGGGAGATTCTGAAAATATTTGCCAAAATTAGAGCAATCCCAACCTGGAAGGCCACAACCCTTCCGACGCCAATAGGAACGAGATGCCTGGAAAGTGCATTTTCAATAAACTGTGGCTTCATCAAGCTGACTACAAAAACTGGATATTGATGGATGGCAATCCTTAAATGTGGTCTTTGTCTGAAACAAATTGAAATTTCTAGAATGGGAGAGTCAGCGCTGAAAATTCACATGAAAATTAAGTTTCGTTTTATCATTTCAATTTGTTTTTACACGGTTTTGCTTAGCTTAATTTCTGTGTTTGTTTCAATTAAGCCATAAATTAATTTTTTATCACCTTCTACGGAGTTTATTCTCTTTTGCACATACTATATGTATGGGATATTGGGATTATGAGTTTATTCCTGCAGAGGGTCTGTTATCGATTTCGCGGGAAATCTGTTGGCTCCATTTCGATTTTAGGTCGCCAAGGGCAAATTCGGTAACGCTAGCCGAGAAAAGTGAAGTTCGGAAATACGTTTTGAAGCTTCAATACACAATTAAGTATTTGGTTTAAACCTATGTTGTTGATAGTAATGCATAACTTTTGCTAATGGCAATACAATTATTAGTTGAAAATAACTAATTAAAAAATTTTAATATTTTTAAAGCTGAAAACAACTAATTGAAACTAATTTTCCTGAATTAACTAGATGCAAAATTAACTTTCATGAATTACTAAAGTTATTGGGTAGAAGTTTAACTGAAAATATACATTCCGTATTATATATATATATATATTTATACAGTACAAAGTCCAAGGTCTGGACTCGTCGGGACTTCGGCGATCCCAGATTTGAGATTTTTCCAGATATTAGATCATTTTAAATCTACTAAGATGGCACGTAGAAATTATAAAATTGAAAATATGAAATCATGATTTATGAAATAATGAAGCATTTATGATTTAAAGGGTATCAAAATTTACAAAAGAAAAGAGCTTAATATTTATATGTTTACTTTATTAAACATTTCTTTCAATGTGAGTTGTTTGATTTGTTTTCTCTGCTAATACTTTAGACTAATACTATAGACATATAATTTCTTGTTCAGTTATTAAGTTCCATTGTTCAAGTCCTGTTATTTCTGTGTTGAGAATTCCGAATAACTTGTCAATCAAAATTTTTTCTCGTTCAGTAACCTCTCTGTTACTTTCTTCACTATCGGTAGCTGTATTTTCTGGATTTAGAACCATACTACAGATTTTAGCCCTCCGTTAATTGATTGATGATTGGGCATTGTCATCACAGTGAAAAACTTCTGTTTAACTTCGCTAAATTCTGCCGCCTGGTGCGGCCATGCGAACTCTGGCGCTGGTTTTGGCTTTATGTGAATAACAAATCAGTTATTCTTAATTCAAATAGCACTAAATATAATCGTTTGTCCTATGAGTATCATTAACAAAATCTATTTTTAGCATTAGGAAAGAAATTTCTGCTAAATCTCCCCTTGTCAACATTTTAGTGCATTAAACTTAAATCTGTAATCAGATAATACTCTGTTATTTGGCGTCGCTGCATGATTCATCACTCAAGTTGTCATCCGTTGATAAACATGCGGTGATGAAAGCAAAATACAATAAATAATGATTCGCGATTTTGGCATCAAGGATATAAAATATTAGTTGGTGTAAAATTAACAAATGTTTCAGTTTGAGATTATGCCAAGCAGATACGCAGCTATGGAGTCAAGTTACTAATCACACAAATTTATGCTAAAATAATTATTTCTTCAATAATGAGATTTTATTTAACGCCAAACTGAGATTAAGAATCAGGATTTCTGACATGTTTTTTTATGATGAGGAAAAAAATCTAATGCGCAATTGGTTGGTGGTGGCTTTGAGGTCCGGATTTTAGATCATTCCAGATATTAGATGTCCGGATCTCGGACTTGGTACTGTATATATATATATATATATATATATAATCTTTCAAAATATAACTTACCAGTATGGATTCACTCTTTTAAAATAATTCTACTTTAATTAAACTTAGGAGATAATATAATCAATTAATCAATATTGTTTAGGAAATAAATTATATATATATATATATATATATATATATATATATATATTTAGTAAAAAATGTATATTTTCACTATTCAAGTATTCACTGTGACAAGTATTCTTATCTTGCACATGAACAGGCCTTTGTGGAAAGGGGCTTCTTTGTAAATAAAGCAATTGAAATTGAAAATTTAAGTGACTCATCATACATTTTTCAACGCACAGTATTTGATTACATAAAAATTTTCTGGAGGTGTTCTTAATATCGAAATTAATAAAGAAATGAGATCAGCAGCAGCTTCTGCAAGAAGTGGAGTTCGTTATTTAGAAGTTCAGTATTTAGAAGAACGTTCAGTATTTAGAAGAACAAAAATCTTTAACTAAATCTGAAAAGTCAAAGAGGAAAAGAAATATTATTGAGGAAGAAATTGATTATATGAAGAAGAAAAAAATTTCTTCAAAGGGACATTAAAGATATTAATGAAGAAGTAGATGCTTTAGCAGATGAAGCTGAGACCAGCAGGAACATTGATTTGTTTATCAAAGCAAATGAACTTAGAAGAATAGTTAAAGAAAAGGAAGATTTCAGATTTAAAAAAAGCACAAATGTTTTGTATCTTTTATTGTACAGTTTATTATTCTAGTATCTTTCAAAAAACCAAGTAAATAAATTGTATGTTTACAAATCAGTTATTTTAATCTGCAAAATATTCTTACATTTTGATTATAATAGTAGTTGACTGTGTTTAAATAAATATCAAATAAGTTAAATAATAATCATGTAAATCTCTAAAATAGTGACTGTTATTAGTGTAAAATACACTTATACATGTTTTTCAAGAAATTATGTTCCTAATTTAATGTTATCTACTTCATAACTTGTAGGGAGTTAGTTTAATTTTCAAAATTGTTTTATGGTAAGTATTAAATTGAATTTAATAATAGTGCATAATACACACTTCTGTTAGTTTTTTAAAGTGAAATTACAAGCATGAAGTCGGTTGTATGAATAATTGCTTTATTCTATTCATTTTTTTTTTGTTTGCTGATAGGTCCTTAATTTTTTCTTTGATGGTCCTTAAAAGTCCTTAATTTTCATATAAGGAAATGTGTACAAACCCTGTTTTAAGTCCTTGTTTTCTTACAATTAAGAAAGAATATGGACAGTAGAATAGAGTGTTGTGCTGTTGTCCAAAAGTAGGAGTTTGGGGTCAGTGGTATCTTGAATAAATATACCAAATAGATAGGATTCTAAATAAAATTATACATTTCTGTAAACTTTGTTGGTTCACAAGGTAGTTTCCTGGGTTACAGTGTGCAGAATGCAAGGGCTGGAAAAGTTTTTATTTACCATTTCTTGCAGTAGCAGTTAGTTTATGGGAACTTTGTGGTATTCCAAAATATTGACAGAAAATAAAAGCATGTTCTTTTAAAATTTCAAATTTGAGAACATGCTAACAAGTCTATTTCATAGCTACCAACTCCCCCAGCTTTTCATTATATCTCCTGGTGAATCACTAAATCTCCTGGTTTTTAATTTTTATCCTTTACTAAAGAAAATATTTCCCAGCAATAAATAAAATATATTGAAGTAATGAAATCGTGTTAGGCATATCGTGTTCTCCAACTCTAGTGATTATCAGAATAATTTTCCTTATTAAATTTTATTTCATGTGAGTTGTACTTTTTTATTATGTTTTTATCTTATTAAATATTTTTTGGTCTAATTGTCTTAATCTACCATAGACATTTGTAGATTTTTATATGAAGAATAAAGCAATGCTTAATCAATGAATATTTGTGTTTAATTTTATTATGTTTTAACATATAGAACATTACTGACTTTAACCACACAAGTATTATGTACATTAATTATTAATTTTATTTTCTTTGTATTTAAAAGTTCTTTGATAAATAATGTTTCACTATTCATGATTTATAAAATTGTAAGAAAATTAAAAAATGAAATTGGCCATTGAACATAAAATTTAGAATATAGAATTAAATGCTAATGCATTCAACATCAGAATTGCAAATAATTTTATAACCTGAATCATGCATTATAAATTGAATTAAAGTCTATTTTGAATTAATTTAAAATTGTAAATTAAACCGCTCGGCCGCTGGTGGGCCTCATGAAGTAGATGACTTAGCAGGAAAGTTAAATCTGCGAAAGGCATTATCCTGTTATATAATCATTATATTGTTTGCAACTTTGTAGTTACCTCTTTCAGTATAAAAATAGTTTGTTTCATTGTCTTGTACAAGTTTTGATTCTTTGCAACATTGTAAGGACATCATCAGCAGCCATGTGTTAACAAAATGTAGCATGCAGTCATTATACAAACTATCCATCTATTTAGTTATCTTGCAACAGTAAGCTGCAATATTGTGCTTCTTGTTCTCATCTGCTGCTATTTGCGCTATTATTCACTGTAGGGTATCAAACTATGTGGCACGTGTGAAAAAACAGTGGTCTTCAGTAGCCATGATTTTTAATGATTGGACATTTTGAACATCAATATTTTAATTTAATAATTTTAATGCATCAAATTTAACTACTATGAAACATAATAAAAAACTTTGTTTTGTTTATTTGTTTTCAAATTTCAGATGGTAGTGATGAGTGGCAAACATTAGTTCTCTTGAATAATGGCCCGCAGACTTCTTATGCTGTGAACTTTAGGAACTTGCTTGCTTCTACTTCATATCATTTTCGACTTTTTGCACGTAACAACTATGGAATTAGCTTCCCTGCTACATCATCGCAGCCATTTGCAACCCCAAGTAAGTAATCTTGAAGAAAAATTCTTCAATCTTCAACATAAACTTATTTATTATTGTATATTTTTGGCAATTAATTTAAAAGAGGTGAACATAAAAATTTAAAGGTTAATAATGTTGGAAAAAATTCTACAAGTTATGATTTCATATGGCAAGTAGGTAATAAATATGCTTAAGATCACATGAATATGATATTAAGACGCAAAATTATTATTAGTTCTTGCATAACTAATCGACAGAATAAAGGGAACACTTTACATGGATTTCGATTAAAAATAGAAAATTATGTGCTTCTGTGTTTCATGGCAGAGTCTTAAAAAACATTGTAGAACATTTTATTCAAACTTTTTTCATCCATGCATCTTAGCATTGCATTACCCTATATTGGTAATTATCAGGCCATAGACTTTAACCAGTAATTTTCACAATCACGGGTGACCAGTACATGGTTATCAATGTCCTTTGGATTGTTATAATTACTTAAATTTACTGAACTCTTCCATACTAGAGACCTTTAACCACTAACCATCAACCTGTAAGCCATTGATGCTGAATTGAATTGATGGACTCTGGTGTCATTTGGTTTAATTTTATTTTAATAATCTGTCTAAATTTGTTGCATTGTTCTATACCTATGAATTGACAACCAATGACTATCAACCTTTAGGTCACTTATGATCAACTAAAATGATGAATGCCACATATCTGTCAAATTCTATGAATTTTTTATCATTTTTACAGAAATTTTTTTCTTAATATTGCAGTTTTTGTGAAGATACCACAAATTGGGCTAATATGGGGATTTTTTTCCAAATTTGCATTTTTAATCAGGGTTACCAGTTCTATTCATCTCTTTATTGCATCAAAAATTCTTCCTTCTTTGGAATATAACTTCTTATATTGCTTGTCATCAGATTTGGCAAATTATCAACATTTTCGTAAATTTAAAACCAGTTTTTGTAAAAAAGTTTTGTGTATGTGAATTCTATTATGACAATTTCAAGACATATAATAATATTCTTACAATGTTGTTAAGATGATGATAATTTATTAAAATTATGCTTATGAGAAAATAATATTAAGTGTTTTAGTTTTTTTGCGTTCTGTTTTAAAACGTCTCTATCTTTCCTCCCGACAATTTTTGAAATGTTTATTCTGAAATCACAGCAAGATAGCTACTTACTCAGTTTCTTAATGGATATTCATTTGCATGGCTGACAACTCTCCTGGTTTCTTCATGCATCTCGAAGTCTCCTGATGGATCGCCAAACTTCTCTGTTTATACTTTTTAGCACAAAATTTCAGTGTTGAAGGTGAGGGAGATAGCCCTCAAGCCCCGAGGCAGATAGCCCTCAAGCCCCAAGGCAAATAGCCCTCGAGTGCTTTGCAGTAATCAAATAAACCAAACCAAATTATGCATTATGAAACAGACAAAGGTTGGGATTCTATATAAAACTATCCACTTCTAAATTTAAGTCAATTTTGAGTTCTTTAAAAATGCTGCCACATGCTGCACTTTCTTTTTTGCTCAAGAACAGTCCAGTTTTTTATATTTCAAGCTTTGAGGTTATGCGCTTGGTTTAAATGCTGTTTTATACATTTTGATCATTATATTTTATACATTCATATAAAGCATTTTATCATTTATTTTTTATAGGTAAACAATATTTGGAGTATCGCCCCAAGCTACCTTTTTACCGAGAAGTGTGGTTCTTGGTTACGCTAGCATCTGTGAGCGTAATCATAATTGTTCTGGTAGTTTCTGTGCTATGTGTAAAAAGCAAAGTGTACAAATATAAAAGTAAGGCAATTTTTCAACTTTTTAAACATGTATTTTACGAAGAATTGTGTTACAGACAAGTAATTTTTAATAACTTATTCTTTTTGAATTGCAGAAGAAGCACAGAAATCTGTTCATGATGACCATTTGAGCATGGATGATGGTGGATTTGCCTCATTTGAATTGAGGCAGTCTAAAAGAGGCACCTTGTGTAAAAACTCCCTTTCCAGGAAAAATAATAATGCCATGCTTACTAAGTATGTGTTCATATCTTCAAACATATTCTGTAACAGAAGTTATTTTTTTTTTTTTTCAAACCTATTCAGAATACTGTGCAACTGAAATAAGTTTTGAATTCCATGACGAAGAAATTTTTTTAAAGCAGTTTTTGTTATATTATTAGTATTATCATTTAGAATACTAATTCAATGAGGCAGATTTACGATTTTTGAGTTTTTAAGATTAATTACAATTTTTATTTTTTTAATTGCCCCAGATATCAGAAAGATATTTTGCCCAAAATATGTAATAAAATTTGTAGTCTTGGAATGAGAAATATTATTTTGCATTTTCAAGAAAGATTGAAATTTTGCTTACCCACAATATGTTAATTTATCATATCATGCTGCTGCAAAGCGTACCCGCTGCTGAATGCCAAGACCTTTGGAAACAGTTAGGGCTCAAATCTTGTTGAATGGGCTGGTTGCATGCAGGGTTTTCCCCATGTATAGCATGAATATGAGCTAGTTTCTCTTGAAAAGTCTTCCACAAAGGCTTCCCTACTGTAAGGCACATATGTTTGCCGTAACCCGAGTAATCAATCATTCTTGCTACTGCGAAATAATTTAAAAAGAATTCTCAGGTTTTCTAAACCATACTAGTTATATTTTGGACCCAAATCAAAACTACTGAATAAAAGTATTTAATTGTATTGAAAAATTTAAAATGAATTTCTTAGACTCATTCTTATTTGCTACTGATTTTTGCAACCAGACTCCATATTTCAAATATACTCTTTTTGGCTAATTTTTTGTGTTACTTGAATAGTAGATTTATGTGATTGCTCATATGGTTGAACGCTGATTTAGTAACTTCCTCAAACTAATGATTGTTTTAATTACTCCATCCTGAAACATACAAATCTAATGCAAAATTATTCTATATTAAAAGATTTTTTGAAATTAATATTTTTGTTTTGTGTTCTTGACCAGCATTGGATGATTAATGAGATAAGAAATTTTTACATCATGTTTGAAATTGATTTAAGGTAATTCCTCAATTTAATGACAATCCTAATTTAATGATAATTTTCAGTAATCCCTTTATAATTAAATAATTCAGGGTTTGACTCTACTGTAGAAATTTGTTGGCTTTCATTGACAGAAATAAAACAAATAAAACTATTTTCTTCTAGTAGTTTCCTATGAGATATGTAGTTTAGCCATTGGAAAGATTTTACTCATTCACACTGAATCTCGCTAGTTGCCAAAAGGCAACTTAACATTAAACAAGACCGCTGAACATTGGTAGTTCAACATTGGGTTTTTTGAATAACTTGATCTTGAAATTTAAACAAAGTAATATGAAGGAAAGTCTCCAAACTACATTTTAGCTAAAGCAAACAAGCTTTTTTGAATATGTTGAAATGAATTTTTTAATCTAATTTTCCATGTTTTTACCATATGTAAATTTTTTTAGTTGCACATAATAAAACATGAAAATGAAATTTGAATAAAAATTAATACTTGTCTAATATTTCCATATGTAATTTTTTCAATATATACAGCTGTGTGACAAATTTCTCTTAAAATTTACTTTTCTCTGAATTTTTTTCAAAATTTCTCTGATGGTCATACTCATAAAGTTGGCAGATATGTTATGACACCCTTCTATAGACAGATGTATTAGAGTACTTTGTCTATTTAACTAACCACTAAACTAGCCATATATTGATTTATTATGGTTCACTATAGTCAGAGCATGTCCCTTTTTAGACAGAGAAAAAAAAAAAAAAAAAAACTGGTCTCCCCCAGGGTGCTGTAATGAGCCCCTTATTATTTAATATTTGTATAAATGATTTGCCTGATATTCTAATGTCTGACCTGTAATTAAGATTATGTTGTTTACCGATTATCTAGTCTTCAAAGAATCGACAGACAAGTCTGAATATTAATCTCAGTGATGCCTTGGGGTGATTGGATCTTTGGTGCAGGAATAATAACATGATTTTAAACCTAGACAAAACTCATTGCCAATTTTTTACCTCGAATAGACAGCACTTTTTACTCCACCTTCTTTATCCTGGTGAAGAAATCTCTGTTAATATTAACGCTACCTGTTTGGGATGCAAACTTGATTCATGTCTGAATTGGAATGAACATATTTCTTATATTAAGCTGAAAAAACTGAAAGACTCCCAATTTTGAAACGGCTTTTGGGCTGCTGATGGGAGTGTGACAGAGAAACTCTAAAACATATGTATAAAATGTGCATACAACCATTATTTTATTAAATGTAACGACGTTTCGGTGACTACTTCCATCAGTATAGTCGGTTTCGGCAGTGCAGTTTTGTCGAAATTAAAAAACCAGTCTCTTTGCCTAATAACAGGTGCAGTTAAAGCATAGCCTTCATAGCAGCCCATAGCAGCTATGGAGGCATTAATCAATTATCATGCATGGCGTTCGTATAAGTGCTGCAATTTTGTTTAAAAAACTGTGCAGGTTCCCAAATAATAAACATTGGGGGAATTAACAATGAAAGAAATTTAAAGACACAAATGGGTTTCAGTCAAATTGGTTATCAGTTAGCAAAAGACCTAGAGATTGTCCGAGAAATTAATGTGATGACTGTACCCTTGTGCCCTCTTGAATACGGTGACTTCTGTGCATATATTGAACTTGATGAGAAAATTAATGCCTACTTTCTAGATCAGAGGCATTGCACTACTGGGAAAAGATACTTCAGTAATCTCTGGATCCATGATTGAGTGAGGCACTGGAGTTGGTGCAGGAATCTATTGTAACCATTTTGCATTCTGTAAGGCTGTGGAAAGAGATATTACCAATTTTAATGGTGAAGTTGAGGCTATATTTATTGCTTTGAATCAGTTAAGAGCTCGGAAGAGTAATTTCCCTTGGGCTGTTATTTTGTCTGATAGCAAAGCTGCTTTGCAGTTTATCTCCAACAATAAATTTTGCACTTCCCAAAAATTTACTAATGTAAGAAGATTTGCAACACTCTGGCTGACTCAATTGTCTTGCAGCTGATTTCTGCTCGTCATGGCATCGAGGGAAATAAAAGAGCTGATTTCCTGACAAAGAAAGAAACGACTGTTCTACAAACCACTAATAACCTTATGACTTTTAATTCTGCAAAACTCCTAATTAAATTAGAATTTAAGAAGAGGTTGGGCTCCTACGTATTAAATGTATGTGTATGTATGTGTATTTAATTATGGCAAAGCACACTAGGGCTATCTGCCTAAGGGGAGGGATGCCTTTCGTGGAGGACTTTCTAAGGGAAACTGGCTCGTATACACGTTACACATGGGGAAAACCACAAAAACGCCCATGCAGCCAGCCCGTTCGCGGGATTCGAACCTCGGACCGAACTACCAGTGTTCAGCGACTTTACCGCTCGGCTGCTGGTGGGCCGTATTAAATGAAATGAAATGAAACTAAGGGAAAGGTCTGGGAGTGTCTCACCAGTTCAAAGCCAGTTATTCCGAATCTTCCTCGTCCTGTAGCCATGGTGTTATTTCATCTTTTGACTGGCCATGATTGTCTGAATGTCGATCTTTTTAAAATTCGACTTAAGGACTCTTCAGTCTGTACTCTTTGTAACTCCGGACTGTCTATGTATAAGGAGCATACTGACGAATGCACTGTACTATATCTCTTAATTCTATTGTTCTTAAGTATTGGAAAGCAAGGTCAAGACCTTAGTGACCAAATGTGGGGCATTTTGTATAAATAAAACAATATATTGAACTTCCTGTACTTAAGTTCCATTGTGATTTTGTGTTTTAAAACATTTCATCACAATATTTTACTGCAATTTTTGTGAAATAAGTTTCATTCAGTAGGTTTTTAATTTTTAGGCTCAAATTTAATATTATTTAAGTTTTCATATTTTCTTATAATTAATGTTAATAACTTGCATTATGTAGTTTTTGATCATTTAAACTATAATATATGTATTT
The DNA here is from genome assembly GCF_044657685.1 of Stegodyphus dumicola. Classification (NCBI taxonomy): domain Eukaryota; kingdom Metazoa; phylum Arthropoda; class Arachnida; order Araneae; family Eresidae; genus Stegodyphus; species Stegodyphus dumicola. The sequence goes on from NC_140769.1 coordinate 13,229,096, forward strand.
GACAAATTCCTGCATTTCGTTTTAGGTCTCCTCCTCGTCCTAGCCCTGGCAGTGTCACTTATTCTGATGATGATGATACTAAGGGTTATGATGAAAACTGTGATAGCAGCAGCCTTACAGAAAAGCCTTCAGAAATGAGTTCATCTGATTCCCAGGTTTGGAAATTACTCTGTTAAAATATCATCTTACAAAGCTGCTATTACACATTTATTAACAGTATTCGTTGATTTTATAAAGGGCATTGCTTTGGCAACAGAACATTGTAACTAATTATATGTATTTGGATTCTTATAGTTGTCTTGTAATAAGAATTAAGATATTATAAATGTTGATAAATAATTGTACTTCCTTAACATAAAGTGAGAATTCATTTCATCTGAGAAAATGTAAAAATTCCGACTTAGATTACCCTAGGTATTATGATACAAAATTATCTTACTCAGGCTGTCAGGAGAAATATTACCTATAGGAGCAATAAGAAATACCAATCAAGACACACAACAATGCATTCAAGCCTCAAGTAAACAGGAAATTGCTTATGTAATTTAAGAATGGAAGAACTGATAAACAGTCATCACGACTAAAAATAACATTTCCTTATTAGGATTCCCTATTTCTATTCTTTTTACAATTTTCTAAGTGCAAGATGTTACATATTTGTTAATTGTATCTAGTTAACCCTTTGACAGTTGCAAAATTAAGCTATTCTTTTTGCAAATGTGTGCGATATCTGTCAGTCGCTGTGGGAACACATAGCACTTGTTGTTCCTAGATGCTTTAAAATGATTGTTAAATGTTCTGCATGAAAAAAATACATAACTTTTTGAAAGAGAAGTGCTCTGATATCTTCTTCTGTGCACAGATCATCTTCTAAATTTTCAAAATAAATATCTGTACTTGAATCTGGATCATTTTCATTATCTGATAAAAGATTTTCATCTTCAGAATAAGATTCTGCATTAAAAAAACTGCTCTCACTTTCTCTTTGATGCCATTTGTAGTTATAATGTGCATTCAAAACATACCAATAAAAATTCCTGAGAAAACTGTCAAATTTACTCTTATTATGCAAGAAATGATCTAGTACTCCTACTGCCATCTATACCAGTTAAATTAACTCATTTGCAATTTCAACTTTTCGTTGTGTATTGCATCATAATGAAGAACAAAATCACTTTGTCGGCTTACATTGGGGCAGAAATTTAATTCACGAGTGGAACTCATTCATTACCATTTTATAATGCAAGTTGAGTTCATTGATGACCATCAAAAAGTTAATATTAAAAAGTGATTTGCATTGACACCAGAACATTGTAAATAATAGATTATAGTTGGATTGTTTTAGCTATTTTATAAGAAGAATTACTGTAAAAAAAAATAAACTAATGATCTTGATTTCTTTTAGGGTTCTGATAGTGAAAGAGAAAGTGATGGAAAGGTTGACCCTCATTCCTTTGTAAATCATTACGCAAATGTGAATGACACGCTACGGCAGTCTTGGAAACGTCAGAGACCAGTGAAACCACCAAGCTACACTGATAGTGAACCTGAAGGCAGTATTCAAGTCAGTCTCAATGGGGGTCACATTGTTATGAACAACATGGCTGGGTCCAGGGCACCTTTGCCTGGATTCTCCAGTTTTGTGTGATGCATATCATTTAGTTTTGTCTACATTAGTTTTCTTGATCTCGCATTTTGTGTAGTCATAATATTTTGACTACATAGCATTTAAAAATCACAATTAATGCAAACAAAGACTTCAAACTTATATAAGTCTGAATTTTAATATGTAATAGAACTTCTCCATTAAGAAGTATTTCAGTTGTTTGACGTCTAATTGTGTGCCAATTAGTTAAGTAGTGGACCAACTTTTTTGATTATGTTGTTTTAAGAATGCAGTTTATCAAGCACATTCTGTGTCTTGCATTTACCAGTACTATCTGGTCATACCTGCATTCTTGAGCTTATGTGTATGAAAGCACAGTTAAAACTCATACAATATACGTGCATTTTATTTGCTCTACATATCAAATTGATCAGTTACATCTAATGATTTTATGTTTAAATTAGTACTTAACGTGCTTTCTTCTTGACCATTGGCAGAGATCCCACCAAATTTGGGCTTTTCTATCCACAGAAATTTAAATGAACAGATCACTCTTTATTTAGTTAGGTAATGAACTGATAGAAATTGCAGATATAGCATATAAAAAAATTAAGTAAGTATGATCCCAACGCGAGCTCGCCAATGACCAAGCAGTAAAGTTGCTCAATACTTGTAGTTCATCACAAAGCCATCCTTCCTTGATGCACACATGCTTTGCCATAATGAAACAGTGATGAGCTCAAATCATCATTATTATATGTATTTTCAAAAATAAAATTCTGTAATGTGCACATTATTATACATTTGTTATGGTGCCAGGATCGTGTTATTGTCAAAACTTCAGCTACTTGTTATTTTGTAGAAAATGAGCATTTTAAAAGTTTTAATCACTTTTTCAAAACGTGAGAAATAGCAGTTAATGTAAATTCTTTTTTACTAATACTTGATTGGCTTATCGAGAATTAATCAGGGTTACATAGAACCACAGTTAAGATCTTATAAATGTGTTGTTGTCAGGGTTATCCATTATTGTAACTAAATTATGCTATTTTGTGATAGTTTTGTTTGCTGAAAATGGTCAGCATAAAAATATGTTAAATGCCTTTAAATATGTGCTAACTAATTATGATGTAGTATTGCTAATTATTCCAATTTTAGGGGACCATTATTGAAGCACTATATCTGGAGCATAATCAGTATTGATGAAAGTTATTGAGTTATTCATAATGCAGTAATTAATAATATGATTTTTCTCTTTGATTGTGTGGGTAACTTTGTGTATTTTAACTCCACATTAGTTACACAAATATGTGAATTAGTTTCTTAAAAAAATTTTGGCCATAAAATGCAATGATTATTAAGCAATTTATGGATAAAATTAAATAATATATTTCTTTTAATACATTGTGGGAATTCAAATTAGGGTTATTCTATAGCCACTGGGTATTTGATAGCAAAAAAGTTATTTTTAATTCAGAAAGTTAATCTACAAAATCTTGCAACTATACAATATTTGAAGCTCATTACTAAATCAAAAATCTGTTAATGTAAATCACATTCCTAAAGTTTTGATTGTTAATAATTATTATAAGAAGCTTACGCTATAAGAAATGATGTACTGTAGTATTTTGTTAATTTAGATAAGCTTTTAATCTGTTTGAAATTCAGCATATCTATATGTGTAATATATATGATTAAAATTTTGCAAAGAATTGTATTAAATATGATTCTGAGTGTGGAGCATGCCACATGCAAAGTATTAGCCAATTAATAGAGTAGTTTTTCTTTTAGAATTATAAGCAATTTTTGCTATCTGAATGTTAGATATTCATTATTTTAAATGAAATACTGGTTTTGCTTAGTGCCATATACGTTGAGTAAAAATATTGCATTTATTCTTAGTTGCTGAATAGATGTGTTAATTTAGACAATTTTTATATTAATAAAAAAATATATATATTACTTAATTTTTTTGTCATTGACTGATGTGGGGTGGAGTAAAAAATAAACTGAATGTAATATATGCCTTGATAATGTAATATATATCTTGATTTTTTAAATAAAGTCTAAAGTAAATTTTTATTTTTAGCTTTCGAAGTAAAACAACTTATGTACTTGCATACTAATCTGCTAGACTTTGATCTTTATTATAGGTTTCATATTGCCATTTTTAATTATTTCTTTTAGTGCATTCAGCCGAGTTGAAATTGGTTACTGGTAAAAACACTGCGGGAAAAACATTGTGTAGAAAACAATGCAAAGGGAAAATATCATTGTATAAAACATTGGTATAGTAAAGGAAACCTACTACTACATCATAGATACATACATCTAAAATACTCTGGTAGAAAATAAAGCATCAACAAAACTTCTCATTAAAAAATTGTGATAAAAAAATCCACAAAATGTTCCATGATGAGAACATAACAGATATTTTATTTTCAGATATAAAAAATTTTAAATCTATTTTTTCCTTACAAACCATTAAATACATTTTCATGAAAAGTATACATTAAATAATGCTCATAATAGCTGACTATGCAAATTAAAAATTCTGTTGTTATATGTAGGTGTAATTCATATCCATTGTTTAATTTTGAGTGCTTAATTTTTCTTCTTGATTTTTAAGTTATTAATTTATTAAAAAAAATAAAGTAATATGACTAAAAATATTACGTTTTCTTTTTGCCGTCACGGATCATTGTATATTGAGCATAATTTTGAAGTTTTTAAAATACCCAGATGCTTGTCTGCAATGTTATCATTATGTGATGTTTCATAAAGTGATTTATTTTTATTACAATATTTTGTTCAACTGTTTTTTTAAAATTGAAAATGTTTTGTTGCTGCTTTGTTTTCATGGTTTTTTCCCCCCTATCATGATAATGCAAAGTTCCCCCTTTGGTTGTTTTCTCTGTGATACTTTTACTGTAGTTGTTTTTGGTAGATATAACATTTCATTTTACTTGAAGACCCATTGTTATTTCTTCTATTTCAGAAACAAGTTTTTATGAGTGTTTCAACATTTTTAATGCTGCTGATTATACATTCCTAAGTGTAATAAATTATATTCTTTTTTTAACCATTTATTGCATTCTCATTATTAAACATATAATGGCAACTGCCATTCTTTAGGCATGTTTGAAAGTGTTTTATATTTTACTCTTTTTTTTTAATTAATGTAAAGATTTTTTTGTGCTGTTATTTGAAAAGAATGGTTACCGAACAAAAACTCAACTTATAAATCCGTCCTGATGTAACTATATACCTTTCCTGCCATTGATAGTCTCAATGTACAAAATATGTTAAGAATTACAATTTCATGCAACAAAAGACTAAGACATTTTAGACTCATGACATGAAAGTGCCTCCGTGATCATAAACTATAAAGTCAGTGTAATGATATATTTTTTGGAATATCTTTACCTTCCTCAGCATTCTTCATAGGATATTTCCTGTATTTTTAGGAAAGCACATTTTACCTATTTTGTATGAGTATTAATTTTTTAGTTTATTTTGAAAGCTGTAGCAGAGCACTTGAGCTGGGGATCTATTTTATGTGTATACTGCCATGCATCTAAATAATAAATTTATTCATATGCATATAAATTAGGTGATATTCATTATTTATTCTTGCAGCTAATATTGTTTATTTACAGTCATGTCGTAGTTAGAAGATTGTGATGTTCCCATGTTTAAATTTTTTCATTTTGTATCTGTTTTTGTAGTGTATTATATGTTGTAAATTATTAAACTGGATGTTTTAGTTTGTTTCCTTCAGAACTATCAAATTAGCTGTAGTGCTTGTTTGGTTGTGTGTTAAAGATAAATTATATGCAGTCTGTGCCTTATTTTAATTCTTTGTTTGTATTTTTCATTTTTTAATGTGTTACATTGTAAATATTTTTTTCCTATTTTATTTTGAGTGATATAATATGTATATTATTTTTGAGAATTTTTCTTATATATTTCAATTACATGTATAAAAATATGTTGCTTTACTTGGTGTAAAGCATGTACCTTTCAAAATATCTGTCCATTTTACAACTCTTTCACAGCCCTATTTTTATACTGTTTTAGAAATCTCTTTTCAAGTATTTCATTAAAATATTAATTCAATATTTGTATAGTAAATTCGAAAGCAGGAGAGTGTTTTTTAAGGAAGTATTTTTACATTGTGCATAGCCTATCAGTTTTCAACAATAATTATGGCTTTTTAACTTAAATTTACTTTTTAATTGTCCAAAACATATTTTACCTTTGGTTGTTCCTTTAAAATTTGGATGCCTTTTAAAGTAATGTACAGTTTGAATTTAAAATAAATATTTTCTGAAATATAAAATAGCACATCTTCTTTGAAAACATTTGTCTGTATTTAATATATATTTCCATATCTGATATGAATGCAATTAATTGCAATTACTTTTTAATATAATTTATTGTTTGAAGTATTATAACAAAATGCTTACCAATTTAAAAGTATTCAGAAAGCATTAAAAAAGCAAAACTTTTTTTATTGAAAATTTGCATACAACACAAGTGTTAGTTTGAAAAGTTCAATGGAATAGATTCATTTATTGGATTTCATATTATATATACAATTAAATGAGGATGTGTAATTACTATATGCTGTATTAGCGACGCTGTTTAATTCCTCCCCTCCCAAGAGGAGGAGCAATACAGGTGAAAATTCTGATGTGGACATCATAACTTCCTTATATGGCCTATTAAATTGTATACATTTTTTTTTTTTTTTTTTCTACATTTCATTTAAACTTACTCCATATTCCAGCGTATAATGTACAATTGTAATGAAAAAATAAGCTAGCATGGTGGGGGGTGTTATATACCAGATGTAAAAATGATGAATTAAAAAATAACAAAAAGATAAACATACAAAAATTAGGTTCCTATATGTACCTAAATGCTATTTATTTAAGAGAAATGGCGTACCTTATGAACTTAAAAATTTTTGATTATCATATTACATGAAAAATTCATCATATTAGTCTTCCACTCCATCTTCAGACACATCATCGAATTCTGTTTCATCTTCCCATCATTATTACTGTGATCTATAAATAAATTAGCTTCCATTCCATCTAGATTGTTAGACATACTACACTTTTTAAATGACTTTGAATTATGTCAAGTTTAATTTTATTAGCACTCGCACACTATTTCTAGACTGGCATGATGCATTTGACCTCCTTTTATGAATGTTTTTTCATCGTCTAACATCCACATATTCTACAGTTGTTTTAAATTTTCTTTGAAAGGTTTATTGATTCACACATCTAAAGGCTTAACTAATGGTATTAATCTGCTTGGAATAACTTCCATGTCTGTATTACATTCTTTCAACAATTTCTTTTATTATCCAAAAAAATCTTGAAGGCAACACGATGGTTTCTGATCCATAGTTTAATTTCTTATTCACAACTTTGCATTGTGCTTTCATTTAGCCAGCCTTCCTTGGGAACATGAATGAAAGCACCATTTGCAAAATAACATTTCAGCATTGTCTTTCTTTTAAAAATAATCATGAGTTTTAATTTTGTACCATCAATTAATCAGGTGATATTTTTCGTGACCTGTTGTTTATATGTGAATTGTTTTCGTTCCTTTCATATCACTTGTTTTATTTCCTATCATATCAAACACTGGAGTTTCATCCAATATGTGACAATAATGTTTTTGCCTTTGTTGGTCAGTAACATACTTTTGGAAAATTATCAATTTATTGTCCAAATCTTTCAAATGCCTTTGCAATTTTTTTTTTTTTTTTCATAGAACTGAATTATTTCATGCCATAAATGGACTACACCAACTCAAAGTTGCTTTAAAATTTTCAATTACATTTCTATTCTTTTTTGCTCACTTTAAGGCAAATAAATGTATGTTGTTACTTATTACAATTAAACAATTCTGGTAGTTTTCTAGAACCTAGTTTGTAATAGCTTCTTTTATTATAGGCCATTTTATTACTTCTTTACGCAAAGCACATTTATTTTTTGACCATATTAATTATTGTGATTTCATTTTTCCCTCTTTATGGAGCTTTCACCAACACCAAACATCCTTGCTGCAGCACAATTGCCATTTTCTTTTGTAAATTGAATGGCTTTGCATTTGAAGCCAGGACTGTGTTTGTTTCATTTGGAAGGAGCCATATTTGCTACTAAAAGGACAGCAGATCACCTGTATTTCAACCAAAGCAAATGTGATTTACTAAAGCTTTCAATGTTCCCTCTTAAAATGACTACAGAAAGAGAAAACATCTGATTCCTAATTCCAGGAATTTATTTGGATTGGAAGTGCTTTCTTACCCTCAAATTATGTCCTCATTTTCTCGAAACCTAGAATAACATTCTTGTGCATTGAAAAGAACCCATACTCTTTGCAGAATTATTTACTATCTCAAGCATTTCCTCCCCCACCTATATTGTTCCTCTTATTACTTGTCAATACAGTATACCTTTGTTTGAAAGCCTGGAAAAGGTTTGAATGAGTGACTTCCAAAATACAAGAGCATTACACATATATCTTTCAGTTTTTTTTCACAAAGAAAAGGGTGTTGGTGAATAAACCAAAAAATTAAAAAATATATATATATATAGTTTGAAATTATAGTTTCCTGTTATACATCAGTGTGCATTATATATTGAAATAAACGTTACTTCTTCGAATTATTAAATTGATTTCTCGAATAAACCTAAAAATTAAAAAAGTATAGTTTGAAATTATAGGTTCCTGTTATACATCAGTGTGCATTATATATTGAAATAAACGGTACTTCTTTGATTATTCAACTGATTTCTCGCGGAAGTTGAAAATGACATAAAAATATTGTAGATTTTGAAATTAAATATTCTGATTAATTTTTTGTTGATGAGAGTCAAACTTCTGATTTTATTTTTTCACAACTAATGCAACACTTTCCTAAATGTATGTATAGGAACCGGAAGACCAAATTGTTAGATTTTGTTATTTGATGAAAATTAAATTTTTTTAAATTTGACATTGGTAAAACACGAATATTTTTGTCATTTAACATGTTGACTGCCGTGCACATTTTACGTGGTTTACCCATGACATGAACTTGAAAATTTTATCATGTGATGTATATTATGTTGAAATGTTATCTACAGAAGAGAATGTGAGTTATATAATCGTGCTTAATGCATTTTTTGTGGTGGAGGTCACCGGTGACCTCTCAAGGCTCTGTAGACCATTATTGCGATTTACAATTAAAAATTTTGATTTATTATTCTTTAAACCATTATAGAAACAATTGAACTATTTAACAATTTATCAGTATCGATATTTACTCTAATTATGTATTTTACTATTAGTCGTGTCGGTGATCATCGGTGGCACTCATGGCACTGTAGCCAAGTCGAGTGCTGGTCACCGGTGACCCCACGGCAATCAACGTCTTAAAACACTTCTGTAATTGGTAGTATATAGCTACAATACAGAGGTTCTGCCAATAGCAATAGAAAAGGGAGATGCACAACTAACAGTCCCATATACAAAAACACGATGTTCTTTGGCTAATCACTTTTGATTTATGCAAGATACATATGTATAGATATTACAAAATGAATCTAGTTTAAATCCAATTTTGAAAAAAAGAGTCTCTATTCTATTTATATGTACAGACATAACACACACATACAAAATCCAAAGAAGTACCGTTTATTTCAATAATGCACACAGATTTGGGAATTGTCAAAATGGATATTTCTGTTGAATTATAATACCTGGATTTTTTGTGATTACAATATTTATTTTGGAAAAAAAAAGTCAGTCACATTATGCAGAAGTTGGTTGTACATTCAGTGGATAATGTGGCATGGTTTTGTTGTACGTTTGTGTATATGCAAGTTAGAATAATTATAAAGTGTTTGGCTTACCAAGTAAGACAAAGCAAACCGACAGGAAGTTTAACAAAGTAATGAAATTTAAGGATTAAATTTTGAATTAAATTTAAGGAATAAATTTTGAATAAAAGTAATAAATTTTGGTTGGATTTTGGGTGAAAACAGCAGTCTTCCAGTTTGGAGATTTTGAAGAAGACTGTACTGCTTTTTCTTGAAGTACATTGATTCATTTTATTTACAATTATTGCCAAATAAAGTTTGTACTTCTTTTAAATTACCGTAGTCATGTAGAATGGTATTTTTTACTTCTATCTGGCAGAAAGATCTTACCCAAAAAAATGAAAATAAAAAAAATTGTCAAATTGGGTAGGGAAAAAGAAGGAGATAGAGAGTTGTTACTCAGATAAGCTGGAACCTTTTACTTCTATCAGGTAACTAGGTCTTGTCGAAAAATGCAAAAATTGGGGGGGGGGAGTTAATTTGTTTTGTATAACATGCAAAAATCATTAACTGTGTCAGCTATCGTCTGTGTCTAGTAACTACTAGTGTGTGGATAAGTCCACTGAACACAAGTAGTTTGATTCTCAACAAATTGGGGGTTGCACAGTTTGTTTGTTTAATGTATAAAAGCCAGTTTCTTTTCAGTCCTCCACGAAAGCAGTCATTTTGTAAGCTGATAAGATTTGCCATTATTGATTAATTAACAAACAGTGATATTTATAATGCTTTTTTCAGCATGTTAAGACTGGAGAAAATTAAAATAACTTTTTCTTGAATAAAAGACAAAATATAAAGCATTTAAAATTTTAATCGTTGCCCAAAAAGCTTTGTCAAGCCTTTTTTACACTCTTGCTGAGCTCGCAGTCTACAGTCTACTGTTTCACTCACTCCTACTAACCCATTTATTTATTTATTTTATCTGTTTGCTTTTATTATTAAGCATAATTTTCTTCACATTTATACTATATACAATTCAACAGCAAAATTGCAGAAATTTTATAAGCAGTATGCCTTTAGAATTCCCAATGCAGCCTTAAGAGCTGGCATACATGTTTCTGGTTTTTGAAGTCGTCTCTGATCATTATATCAATGTTCAGTTTTTCTTATTAAGATGGCTTTACAAATTTGTCTTTTTATTATTAACATTTTGTGTGCTGTTATTTATTAAATATAATGTTTTTTGCACTTAAACCATAAAATTCAATTCAACAGCAATATCACAAAATATTTAAAAAGAGCATATGTTTAGAATTTCCGATACACAGTCTTGCGCACTTGAGATGACACATACCCCCCCCCCCATACAGTGTTGTCATTGCTTACTTTGAAATCGTCGGGTTTGTTAATAAAAAATTTGTTAAAGTTTTACAAACTTAGAAATAGATAATTAAACAAATTCGGGCTGCCAGGTGCCCATGTTCAGGTGGAAGACTATGTGATTCAAAATTTGATGGCTCTAAGTACCGTTGTTTTTTTCCACTGCAAGAAGTATGCATACATTCATGCAGAATCTTCATCATTTAATTTCTTCAAATATAGTACAGGAGGATAACATTTGGTGACAGCAATATGAAAAGTAACACAACGCATTAGTGTTTTGACACAAAATGTCGTTTACAGACTACAGAGGGTGTTCACACATTTTTGTAAGGATTTTGAAATGTTTTATGTATAAACAAACTATACAATTTCATTTTCTAACATGTTCGAATCTGATCCTTTTGTTGAATTATGTTAGATCTTGATTTCCAAGATAAAAGTCATTTTCTTAAAACATCCAGTTTGTTTTAATTCCATTCCTCCTTCACAATCTTCCAGAGTCCATCCAATGTTTTGGCATGCTGCTTATAAAGAGCTTGTTTTAACAGTCCAAATGCACAGTAATCCATAGGACACACATCAGGGAACTTGGGTTAGATGCATTTAAAGGGAATAGCTTCAATTCACATTTCATTTATCGTTTAAAAAAAAAAATGGAGCAGTAGATTTAAAGTATGGCTTGGAGCCATATCCTGATGGAACTTAACACAGTGAAGATTGTTTGGATAAAGAGACTGAAATTTTTCTTTAAAAATAGGCGTTGAAACATATTTCTGATAGTAATCCGAATTAATTTTGACATTTTTTCCCACTTTCCTTATTTTAAGCTTTCCATTATAAGAGAACCCAGTAATTAATAACCATAAAACCTTTAGAAAAACTTTTCTTATTTTCTCGGAACCAACATAAAGTCTTTTTCTCCTCTTTTTTGGTAATAAATCTTTTTTTTTTTTTCTATTGCAATCAGACAAGTATAGCCAAGCCTCGTCAATTGTAGTTTTATATTTCCATTTTTCACCTGCCAAATAATTTTCATACAGCAATCTGCACATAGTCTTACACTCAGAAACATGTTTCGGCGTTAGGCGGTGAACATCATGTTTTCTTTTCTTTCATTAGCTTTAAATCAGATTTTATAACTTTGTTCACAGTTCCTATAGATATATTTTGCAACAGCTCTTTGGGAGGCTGGATGTTCCTTTAAAACATGAGATGCAACTTTAAATTTAATAAGAGCTGTACATACTTTTGATAGGTATGCATTTTTTTGCCTTTTTTCCCAGTGAGATGTAAATTTTGTCATTTCTTTCTTTTCATATTAATTAAGTCACTTATTTTGCATGTAGACATATTAAAACCATGCTTTTCACATCTTTTTTTAATAATTGAATAAGAGTATTTCTCTTCGTATAATTAAAATATATAGCCTTTGATCCATTGTTTATTTTTCAGCGATATTTTGAAGAAAAGTATATTTTTAATGCTGCAGATGGTAATTAAAGCTTACTACAGTTTGATGCGAGTCACATTTGTATTTTAAAGTTAATTAAAAATCAAAATTGTGTTAACACCCTCTGTAATACCTCATTCGGGAGTAACATCCCTTCGGGGCTAATGATTAACTTAGAATCATTTAAGACTAAGCAGTAAATAAACAGTATATTCCTGAAGTGACAAGATTAGAAATCCTTTTGTAAATGATTTTTCACCCTTCTAACATCCATGCATTCCACTGTGGTTTCAAATTTTCTTAGACTGGTTTTATTGAAATGTACATTTAAAGATGTTAATCTGCCTGGAATAACTGCCACATCTGTATTTACACTCTTTCAACTATATTTATTTATTTATTTTTTTATTATCCGATAGATAGGATTTTAACAGGTCCCAAACTGGACTTTCTAGAATCTATAAGACAACAGAACCCGTTTGTCAAACATCTATTTACACTCTTTCAACAATTTTTTTTTATATTATCCGATAGATGGGATTTTAACAGGTCCCAAACTAAAATACTTTCTAGAATCTTTAAGACAACAGGACCCTTTTGTCAAACATACCTTATCCACAATTTCACACCGTTTTCGTCCATCCAACCTTTCTCGTTAACACGGATGAAAACGACATTTGGGATGCAAAGGAAAGGGATGCCTTTATAAAGGGATTTTTAAGGAGAGGAAGCTTGTGTTTATGTTTCACATTAACATGAGGAAAATCGGGGCAGGAAGTTCAATTATGCCATTTGTCAAGATTCAAACTTGGGCTAACTTACTAATGTTTTGAATTTTATTCAGGTCTCCTTTGGTGGAGCCTCCAGAAACATAAAGAGGCGCAGTGAAAATCACTCGCTGTTAGCATTATGTTCAATTCATTGTTCATATAAAAATTGTATTATATGTCTTAATGGAGGATGTATTTCTCTACATTATTTGAATGAGTAATATGCTAAATCACATTAAAATTTCTAGCTCCTTTTCTTGGAATTTAGCACTTAAAAAATCACATCACGGGATTTCCTTTTGATCGCATTTTCATCTTACTGGCGATATATTTTATACTCCAAAATTAAAAATTCCTGCTTGTTTCTTAGATATTGTTAAACTACATCACTGAGTTGTTGAACACATCACTGTTTGCAGTGTCGCGAAATGTAGAGTAAATTTTCAAATTTCATGATGCACATTTTTGGCAACTGCTTTAATTCTCATATTAGAACTGGGACGAATTAGGAAACGCCAAGAAGCTTACTGGGAAATATATTGAGTGAAACTTGATGTGCTAAAAGCTGCATCATATTCTTTAACATTCGTGCATTGCAGTGTGAGAAAGGATTCGTGTATTTCATGCTAAAAAGTATTTGTTGGGAACTATTTTAAGAATTCACCCTTCTTTCTTTCTTTTTTTTTTTTTTTTCTCTGGGTGTGTAATGAATTGAACTCTCTTATAAATTGCTCTATCGCTATATTTTAAATTTTTCAACGATCTTTGTCATCATTCTTCCTTTACACGTATTTTTTCTGAATTAAAAAATTATTCTCTTTGCCCCGGCGCTAGTACTATTTTTTATTTACTAACTGCCCAGTGAAGTTCGAGATTGTAATTATGTACTACTGCTGCCACCTGTGGACCGATCTTAGGACTAAACAAGAATCCGGTTACATATGCGGGGTGCTGCCATCTAGGTGAAGTAACTTATACTAAATAAATGCAAAAATAATGTGAAATATAATGTAAATTTTTTTTTACGCTTTCAGATTTTCGTTACGTTTCATATTTAAATTCACAAGGATTTTTACGAATTTAAATTTGGAATAAAGCAGATACTGATAAAATAATATGCAACCCCGATATATTTCAGCCATAATTTTAATAGTAGAAGAATATTAATAATAAATTTGTTTCAGAATAATATTTATTCATAAAATCTAAATTTAACTTTGAGTTTGTATTTCTTATCCTTAGCTAGCGGACCATGTACTGAAAATTTAATTAGTTATTTCTCTAATTATTTTCGAATGCATTATAAAAGTTTTCGGTAGAAAGTACACTTTTGAAAATTTGAACGCGTTACTGCTGCAATTATTTACCTAATTTTTATCGATTAATGATCAGTATTTGGATAGCAATTATAATTAAGGAAAACAAATTGAGTTTTACCTCCTGAAAAGCTTAATGACCTATGCCAAAATATCTTAAGATTGCAATTAAAATTTTATTTTTAGATTAGATTTTAAACTTTAAAATTGACATGTTTCTATCCTGATTTCCACGAAAATACCTACTGAAATCTGAGGGGAATACAATGCACTAATTTACGCATATTCATGCAATACAAGTTACAAGTTACAATAACAAATTATCCGGTGTATTGTTTCCAAGACGGGCAATGAAATGTGAATCTATGTATATGCCTTTACTTCATTCTAAGGCAAGGGAAGCTTTTGTCATTGACCGAAAAACACCAATAGACAACTGAGGGAAACATAAAAATCGAAAATATGTAATTTCTGAGTAACTGTTTCTAAAATAATCGACTTTATCAGTCCCTTTAAGAAGAAAAAGTCTCATTATTCCGTAAGAAAATTACATCCCGGAAGAGTTAGGCATCACAAAATTATACGACATGTATAAAACTGACAATCCGAAAAATCCAGTGTCGAGTTAGAAACTGAGAGATACTTTTAATTCTACGTTTAATATCTGTTTCGGTTACCCGCCCCCCCCCCCAAAAAAAAAAAACACTTGCAGTCTTTGTGAAAAAAGTTAAGTACTTTGTGTTAAAAGTAGACTGATATGCTTGCCGAAAAACGGGAAAAACTTGTTGAAGGACAAGAAAACCCAAAACTGATTCAAGATCTGAAAAATTTCATATGAGGAAGAACCAATTATGAGAGCGAAGAAGATTTGTGATCCCAAAACTAACAGTAAAATGGTTTTAGCCTCCTTTAAAACAACAACAATAAAAAAAAATTAAAATTTAGAATTTGTTTCTCTCTTACTCTGTATATATATTTTCTTTCTCTCCTATTTTTTTCTCTTTTCGTTTATAATACAAATTTTGTTAGATAAAGCTTGAAAGTTTATCAGGTATTTTCTGCATGATTTTATAACTATATTTTCTTTATCACTGAAATGACATAAAATAGAAAATTCATTCTTCTCAAAATTCTTGTCAGTGACCATAAATGGTGTTTTTTTTAATTTTTTTTTTTTTTTTTTCCTGCGGGTATTTATTTGCATTACTTATGAGGAATAATGACAACTTGCAAGTAAATGCACTTAAAACTACGTGAGAACGATGTTTAAATTAGCCACATCCCTAATTTCCGAAATTAAAAAAATTACGACGTGCAGAACTAAAGGCCGCCAAGATCGAACTACCATTTTTGTTGCTATTATACTAAATTTTTTTCTGTCCTGGCAAAACAGTTGTTGTTACTTCACTCGCAGAAAGTTATTTGTTCAAGTCTCGTGCGCAAGCGATTCAATGAAAACAATGCAAACTGAGTTAGGCTGGGTATTACCGTGGTTTGATACAAACTGAATTCAAAGAAATCGAGTAAATTCACTCCCAAGCAGAAAATACATCTCTGACTGATGGAAGAAATTTAAAAGTATGGACTATTTGTGCAGAGGGAAATGCCCTGTACGATCTCACATATATGCAGAATAAGTTGACTGCCTTTCAACAAAATGTAAGGGCACTCATAAAAATGAACTTCAGATTCTACAGCCTGCCGTTAGGAAGATGACTTCAGTTCATTCCATGCAAACTGTAATTACTGTACTATTTAAATGGGCTTAGCAATACAAAACAAGCTTTCGCCAGTGTAGACATGGCTATACTGTCTATTGAGTTAACGTAAGCGATCGCCCCTGTCAGCTCAATGGAATGTTGATAAAAATTTCGTAACGCTTCAAATTTCGTCGCGATGTCTATCATCAAACTCCTTTTTTAATATACTATTGAAAATATATACTTATTTTTTTAATAGCCATTAACTAGGTAATTACTCAGTGTACCCATCTCTGAGAGGGACAGGTTGAGGAGTATTTTGAACCGCCAGGCGTTTGCATTGCTGAAACAAACATTATGAGAAATTGGTTCCTTAGAGAGATGCGCCATGTACTCATGCTATGGGGACCAACTGCACGGACCCCTGAAAGTGAAAAGTCAGTGCATCGTTATGCAGAGACATTCCACGAGCCAGTAAACCAGCATTACTTGCTTTGGTTAAGCCTAAACCATTGTCTGACTCGAAACAGTTGCAATCATATCATGAACAGCGGTACAGCTACTGCACCCTGATGATTACCGTCAGAGTTCTTTTTGCTGAGTTGATATGCAAAAGACTGTAGAGGACCATTTATATACAATTTTATCTTGTACAAAGATGAGGCACACTTAACCAGGGAAGATTGTTACGATGGATATAACTCGCATGTTTGAGCAATAGAACTTTGCTATACGACCGTGTGTAGAACAACACCAGTTTATTTTTCATATTTAGTTCGGCTTTCTGAAGAACCACTTAATAGGGTCTCAACTTTTCAGTGTCAGTTTGGGCGAATTGTGTGCTAAAATTATTCCGGTAGAAATCTTGTACGAACTGTTGAATGACTTAAAAGTCGTTAATACACTCTTAGACAAAAAAAAAAAAGACTCACCAAGAAGGAGTTATCCGAATGGGACGAAAATCGGTAGAAGTGATGTACATGTACAGAAAAACAAATAATTACAGTGTGAGAAAAATTGGATGATGTATTGAAGTGATAGAGCTTCACAAAGTGAAAGAGTCAGTAACACGTTTGTCCACCTCTGGCCCTTATGCAAGCAGTTATTCGGCTCGGCATCGATTGATAGAGGTTGCAGATGTCCTCCTGAGAGATATCATGCCAAATTCTGTCCAACTGGAGCGTTAGATCGTCAGCATCCCGAGATGGTTGGAGGGCCCTGCCCATAATGCTCCAAACGTGCTCAAAATAGAGAGATCCGGCGACCTTGCTGGGCAAGGTAATGTTCGGCAAGCACTAAAGCAAGCAGTAGAAACATGTGCAGTGTGGGAGTGGGCATTATCTTGCTGAAATGTAAGCCCCGAGTGGCGTGACATGAAGCGAAACACAACGGGGCTTAGAACTTCGTCGACGTACCGCTGTGCTGTAAGGTTGCCCCGGATGACAACCAATGGGGTCCTACTATGAAATGAAATGCCACCCCAGACCATCACTCCTGGTTGTCGGCAGGTCTGCCGGAAGAGTCAGGTTGGTATCACACCGCTGTCCGGAGTGTCTCCAGGCTCGCCTTCGCTGGTCATCGGGGCTCAGTTCAAAGCGAGACTCATTACTGAAGACTATTCTACTCCAGTCAGTGAAATTCCAAGGCGAATGAGCCCGACACCACTGCAAAGGGGCTTGACTTTGTACAAGAGCGCAAGGGGCACCGTGACCTCAGCTCCCTTTCTGTGAGCAGTTTATGAATGGTCCTTGCGGTCACTGAAGCACTAGTTGCACGTACAATCGATGATAATGATGCATCTGGGGCTGTAAGTGCCGCTCTGACGATTGCTCAGTCTTCACGTTCTGTCATTTCTCTAGGCGTACCGCTTCCTTCTTGACGCTGTGTGCCGCCATGATTCACCCATTCCTGCCAACATCGTCTAATAGTGGCATCGCTCCTGCTCAAATGTCGAGCTATTCGCCGATAAAACCAACCGGCTTCTTTGAGCCCGACTACACGACCTCTCTCAAATTCTGACATCTGCGCATATCGTTTGCGCGCCTGTATGCGAGGCATAGTTACTGTCTACCAGATTACACGGAATAAAATTCGTGAAGAATTTATGACCTGGAATCGTAACTTCTCCTCTTAAATATCCTGCTAGTTGCGCAGATCAGATGCGCTGTAGCGACAACCGTTCATTCATTGGCAGCCAAAATGTAAAATTTTGCATTTTCCCTCGAAACCTGTATGCATATCAATTTGTGTCCAATTTGCTTTATATCTTCTCGGTGCGTCATTTTTTTGTCTAAGAGTGCATATGGTTTTTCCTGAGCTAATTGAAGTATTTTGGCAGAGCCGATGTTGCTCCACGGTGTTGGAAAAAAAAAAAACAGTTTTTTTTTAACTGAAAAATCTGAACTTCACGTGTAGCAGAGCTAGTTGACACACAAAACCGACTCCGTTAGGTCAGATAAAACCACTCCTTCTGTATCTCTTGCAGTGTGTACAGTGACACAACGCAGCGTATACAATGGCCCTGTATCACAACTTCATTATTCGATGTGGGTCGCCTAGTATGCTATTTATAAGATAAGGAATAAATTCCATTATTATTGCAAACTTTACTAATTATACGTATAATAGATCCGCGAAGATCCAGCATTTGCTGCGCCATGCTATATCGTTTCAACATATTGTGCTGCCAGCCCATTTCAGCTGTGGTTTTGATGAGCATTTAAATGAGATATTTTGTCTGTCATTAGTGGATCGAGAATGGTGGTTCCATTCATTGCCCAGCAAAACTTTGGGACTTATTTTCACTGGATTTTTCCTGGAGTCGTGTGAAAAGTCTGGCATAGGATAACTTATGGGCAATTAGGAGGATTTTGTCGCACACATCTACGTAGCTGCCTTGGCCGTCCAAGGAATGCCAGGGGTATTTTAAAACGTCCGTACGTCGATGTCAGGCTTATGATGCAGTTGTTGGCCGAAACTTCTAAAGCCTTCGTCTATTTCCTGTAATGTCTCAAGTGACATATTTTGATAAATAAACTTAATTATTTACTTAAGTGTCATTCTTTTATTTCTCATATTCTCTGCACAACTACTTATGAGAATTCTCCTTCTGACCTTGAATGTTATCTGAACCTGAATCGTTTCTGGGTAACATCACCTCCCAGAAATTTATACACACCGGTAGCAAATGTTTTTAGTCCAAAGGGGCAATTTTCCCTGAAGGACTATTAATTTCGTTTTGCCATTTTGCGTCGAAAACTTTAAAAGGTTTTTTTTTGCTTTAAAAATCGTTGCCACCACATATTATTGCCCTGTCTTATTAGGAAATTAAATAATGAAGAATCTGCATAAATGCATGTATTTTTCTCGCATTGTGATAAAGCAACGGTACCTAGAGCCATCAAAATTTGAATAACGTAATCTTCCATATAATAGGGCCATGTAGAAGCCCTAATTTGAATTTGAAATTTGTTTTATTATCCATTTCAAATTTTGTAACACTTCAACGAATTTTTGATTAAAAGAACTAAACGATTTCAAAGCCAGCAGTGGCAACACTGTACCTCCCCTCCCCCAAAAAAACATTTTTATTTCCAACGCGCGAGATTCTGTATCGGAAATTCTAACATGACATTTAATAAATAAAGTAACATACAACACATTAAGAAAACGCCTTTTTGGACTTAATTTAAAGTCTGAGACCTTTAAGATTTTTTTATTATTATTATTATTTTCCTTTCTTTCTTTTCTTTTCTTTTTTTTTTTTTTATTACTGGCGTTGAAACTCTAGTCATTTGCATTGCATTGCTTCACAAGCGATATTTCCACGCTGAATTCTGAAGCTGTAACCCGATATTTTAAGTGCGTCCCAGCAAAACGGTGTGTATATAAAATATAGGACTAATTAAAGTTGCTAGTTATTTATATTATCGCTTTGTATCTACTAGACATTTCTGAAATTATGAGTAAAATTTTCGAATGCTGCATCTTCACTGCAAATCTGGAATTTTTTATGAGATCTAGTGAATTTGTTACTGTAATTTCCAGATCGCAAATTCTTCTCAAAACTTTACAATTAATTAAAGGTCAGGAACAAGTTTTGTGATTTTTCATAGCGATAAAGCTTATTGTACTTACTATTTTCAAATCATTCAAACTAACATAAAAATAAATTAAACAGGAACGTGTAAGTAGTATACTTTAAAACTGGTACTTACGTAATAACGCAACCACCTTAGTAGAAGTCACCAAATTATGAGAATGTGCCAACTTTGGCAACCATGCGCATAACCATCCTTCCGGCAACTGTGCTTACAACGATCCTTCAGTAAAGCAACTCCGCCATTTTCATACGCGTTCTTTGTCATTGCATTCCAAGTTACAGCGGTTTTTACAAGCATATTGTGATATTTTTCTTGGCCAGCAACGGATATTGTGATATTTTTCTTGGCCAGCCTACTTTAAAATTTCTGCAGGAATACAGAATTTTTACTACTGAAAATTTTTTGAAAGGAACAACGACAAAATGCCTTTCCTAGACAATCGCTGTTGCCGAGGTTTGTACGAAGTCGATTTTCCGCAATTCTCCGATGTCTCTAGAGACTCGCCGACTTTATGAATTGCAACAACACAGATTAAACCGGATATTGAAGCTTTAATCAAGGGAAGACATTGCCAAATTTTGCATTAAAACTAAAGTAATTACCATCTCCCACCAGAAATGTAATTTTTTTTTTTTATTGTAAACGCATTTTGTAAAATCGTTCTGTACAATCATCACTATACTTTTTTTAATAGCTTTTTTTTAATAGTTAAAAGCGTTGCAAAAGATTTTAATTCAATTTCCTTTTGACTTTTGGGAACCAATGTATTTATATACAAATATGTAACACTATCTCTTCGTTTACAATCAATTGTAGTCTTGCAAAACACACCTCCCTTTTTCATGCAAATTTTCTGAGAGACATGTGGCCCACGGATCGTTGTGAATTTATTGATGTGGCCCTCGGGCGTCACCATCGAGATAGATAAGGCCTGCGCTCTGAAACGAAACTGGCTTGTGACGTCACGGTTAAGGGACCCTCAGCAAACTTTTTGTTGGCTTTTATAAGTTGTAATTTTTTATTCATTATGTTTTAAGAATTGAATTTATGTTTACTTTTGACATCTGAAGCATCATCTCTTGTAATAATTACTAACACTAGTAATATAAAAATTGTTAGCAAAATTTATGATTATTTATTTTAATTGGAAACTAATTTTATATGAAATAACTGTCCTAAGGGGTTGAAAGCATAACACGTATTTCATTACATAATATGCAGAATATCAAATGCAGAGTAAATTTTATTCTTGACAGAGTACTGTGTTCTTAAATTTAAATATCAATGTTTTTTGCAAATCATTAAATATCATTTTATCATGATGAAACTTAAATGCATATGTTTAGCTAATATAGCTTCTGTTCACTTTTATATATGTTATTATCATGCAATCAGTTTGTTTAAAATTTGTTATGCAATATAAATCTTTCTGAGAATGATAGAAAAGTTTCTAAAGTAATGTATGTAAGATTCATATTAAGGTAATTAAATTGCGAAACTGCAAAATGAAATTTTAAAAATGTACAGTTATTGAAGAAGCAGTAGTAATTGAATTCATATGTAGACATACTTGTTTTCATTGTATTTCAATTCAATGCAATTTTAAAAACATTTTTTTAATTATATTTTAAATTACAATCTTTAATTTGAGTACGTGGCACCACCAAAAGCTATGTAAGTTGTTAAGTTAAAAAAATTGCTTACATTATACAGAAAAGTTTTGAACATGATGTTAGGATTTATATTTTCTTTTCATGTGAATATTAATAGACAAAATATTTTCAGAACAGAGGTAACGCTTATAGTTAAATAGGTATGATGTAAATATTTGCAAGGAATTTCAGTTTCTAAAAGTTTTTTATGTATTTCGTATATTTTAAAAAATATTTTCAAAAAAATTGTGTATAAGTTTATTTAAAAAACTTTTTTCCTGTCTTATTTGGAATTTTAATATTGATAGTCTTCAGAGCTATGTAATAAACATTATCTCAATTTAACTACAGATTCTGTCGAATAATTATGTAGCATTAAGAGGAAAACATTAACTGTAATACAGATTAACATACAATATGTAAGTAAGAAATAATTTTAAGAATAGGCTATTTAGTAATTTATTACATGCAGAAAAATTTTCGGACTGATATAAGGCATTTAAATGTTAGTCTAAATATTAAGTAGTCTCTTGCATTCATTTGATGTTTTATAATCCTGCTACATTAATATGATAGATATAAAAAAATATGCAATAATTATAGAATGAGAGATAATATGTGTTCCCACTGGCAAAAATTTTGTTAAAGTAGTGGGTGAAACAAAAAAATTTGATGCGGTGGTGAGAATCAACGAGAGACACAAAGACAGTGCAGAAAAATCAAAGTAAAAATTTTTGCTACTTGAATTTTAAAACCAATTTTTCCTTCAAAGAAATGATTTGCTTTTAAAAGCACCACACCATTCTCAAATAATTTAGTTTTGAAAATAAATACCAACAAAAGAAAATGAAAATATTTCATATTCGTATAAGCTTTGTAAAACATTATATTGTCGCTTGTAATTTTGTTTTAGACTGATTTTATAGTATGAGATACCAGTTTCATAGAATAGGTTTAGAAAAACGGGTGTTTAGCAAGGAAGCTAAACTGCGCGAAGACCGGTCCCCTAGCAGTGACGTAGTAACTCAGCGCGCAGGCCTTATCTATCTCGATGGTGACGAAACAGATCGCTGCGTATTTCGGAAGAAGAATAGCCCATAAAAATTGCAGAAGAAGAATGTAAGTGTATTATTTTTTAATGTATTATATAATCTTTATTTAACAATTAAAATATTAAAAGTTGTATTTTTAATAGTTTAAGTATGTTTCTTTTTGATAATGTTTACCGACTTACTCTAAACACTGATACTTTGGGAGTCTTTCTTAAAAAGAAAAAAGCCGCGAAAACCATCAGCTTGCCCCCGATAAGTCACTTCTAGCTTTTCAACCGAAAAAATCGCTAATTGAGCCGATGTGGTTGCGCTAATACGTAAATACTTCAAAACGTAACCAGATGTATTGATAAGTATAAAACATTTAAGGCTTTAAACATAACGCTAAGCAGTATTTTAAATAGACATAGTATTTGTTACTAACTATTCTTCTTTCTATTTCTTTTTGTTGCTAACTGCTCTTCTTTGTTGCTAACTAAGTCTTTGTTTTTGAATAGAATTCAAACTCATTTAAAAAAGAATTATTTTTTTAAAGGTATATTAAAAACCGTTATAACATATATTATTAAAGGATTGGATTTTAAAATATATAGAGTATAAAAAAGGAATACATAAAAATGTTTGCAATCTGTATGTCACCGTTGCCATTCTATCAAAAAATGTCACCATTACGTTCGATTTCGTTTTCGGTGCAGGATATGTGTAAAGCTAGAAATTTGACAATATGTATGCTACGAAGAATTCGTATTTGAGGTATAAATTAACATTTATTTCAAACTGTGATGCGGAAATACGAATAAATAACTTGCTTAAATGATTCACTTTTGTATGGTGATGAAAAATAATACGTTTATAATATCAAACAATTAAGTCAAATTAAAGAACCTATGTATCTTCGATTGGTAAGAAAGGTTTTGGTCTTTTATTTATTTTGCTGATTGGATTGACAGTATCTGGTAACTCAAACTGAAAATACTAAAAACATTTCTTCGCATTGTTACGAAAATGTAATGTGTGTATGTGTGTATTTAATTACGGCAAAGCCTCTAGGGCTTTCTGCCTAAGGGGAGGGATGTCTTCGTGGAGGACTTTCTAAGGGAAACTGGCTCGTATACACATTACACATGGGGAAAACCACGAAAACGCCCATGCAGCCAGCCCGTTCGCGGGATTCGAACCTCGAACCGAACTACCAGTGTTCAGCGACTTTACCGCTCGGCCGCAGGTAGGCCGAAAATGTAATGTCGTGCATATCGTCTTCTTAAAAATTTGCGCGCGCGATACAAGAAAGAGTCTGTTTTTTGAGATAATGTACTTTAAAGAATTAAAAAAAAAATAAAATAAAATATTCCTCTTAAAATCTATGGTAGAAATAATGACGAGCGTGGAAACTAGCGTTTAAATGCCTTTTGTTGCCTTTGAGTTAGCGTCTAACTATACTAAGCTGATTTTCATTTTTCCGGGTATAGACGAAAAAACTAAACCCATTTTCAAAAAAGGATAGTTTTGTCGAGATGGGTAGGCTTATGTCATGTTTTGATAAAATTTTGTAGTCTCTAGTTTTTTAAATACTACTTGGCACATAAGCAACGAAAAGAGCGAAAACGAAAAGTCAGAACATTTGCAGAAAATATTAAGGGAAGAATAACAGTGTTTATATGCAAGAGGAAATCTTAGAAACATTCCTATCTCCGCTAAAATGGCAACTAAACATTCCTAACACCATACCAAAAAGAGAGCTATAATCGGTGGAAAAACTGTACGACATGCACACCTAATACTGTTTTAACACGATAGATAGGTTTCTGAAAAATATGTGTAAAATGAATTCGTGTAAAAATAACATTGTATTTATGAGCGAAAAGAAAATTGCTTCGGGATCTAAAAAGTTATAAAAAATATCAAAAGTCTCGTTTTAAGTTTATTACTTCATTTTTAAAAAATACACACGCAAAATATGTAATGAAGATGTATTACAATAAATTTGCATTTGAAATAAAAATATTTTTCAGGGAAAAATAGAAATCTAGTTTGCATGTAACAAGATTTCATTCGTTTTTACTTTCCGACAATAAAGGGCCATTACGTTTGCATACGACTCGAGTATCACTGCTATCACTACAAATGTTATAAACATCGTCGTTTTAATTTATTTAATGAAATTTTTCGGTACTTTTCCGTTTCGCCGTCGCAAATCTCACCAAGCAGACTTTATTGGCGACTACATACAGTATACACATATAAAATGTTAACAAATGCTAGTTCTAAGAATTTTTTATTTTGAAGGCATAAACATTTTAATATCGTTTAAAATTTTGTAAGAAGCTCATAAATAAAGACAATAAATTTGTAAAAGGATATTAGTTTAAGAACTTACTACGCTGTCATGGTTCAACATCCCGATTCGCCGATCTCATCTCACGTAAACTAGGCTACAAAAATCTAATTCTCTCAATAATTATCGATATTAATTTCAAGTTAAATCTTAATTTGGAATACAAGTTTAAGTTCAAGAATTATTTCAGTTCGTACGAATAGCTTACTCAGAAATTATGTAAAACCGCAGTCCTTTACTTCGCTAGTGCATTGCCATTAGAATTGGTGCATTTAATCCTTAACTTTGCCTTTTCTATATTTTCACCTTCGGGTGAGCAATGTGATTGCATCCTTATTGACTTATTTACCGCGAATGGCCTCAGGGCTTGCAATTGAACTATATGGTAAAAATTCTATGTAAATGTATGCCAGTATTGAAAAAACAATCAATCCGATAAGAGACTGCTGCTACTTGTTTTGAAAATGAGGCGTAAAAGGTTACAAGCGAGGATATTCCGTTTGGCACCATTACTGGCGAGTTTATCGCCTGCGCCGGCAAAACGGAAAAGTACCAATTTTTTTGTGATCTTATGAGCAAAATCAGCAAGAGTCTCCTCTGCTCTGATGTTTTACCGATTTTACGAATGAATTCTATTATTTATCTTTATATTTTTGCTTTGGTTATGCTGTTGTATAATTCTCTGTAAGACGCTGTCAACAATTTCAATTCACGTTGGAACTTCCCAGCTCGTTCCTCACTAGGGTTATGTCCGACAAATTGATTTCTCAATTTTTATGGATTGTTCTAGACCCTTCTTTTATAAACTTGCATTTAGAAATGGGTCATTTTCTTCATTACGGTTTTTGCCAATTACCTATTCATCAGTACCTTGAAACGATAGATCATCGAATCCTTCTCTGTCAATTGTGTGGACCATTTTAATGATGCTGGGAAATACATTAGTATTAGACATGAAGGTATCTTTGCTTCATTCTACGACATTAGTTGTTAAACAATCTACTTGTGCATACGTGTACTGTTATGTCCCCCCCCCCCAAAAAAAAAAATTCTCATAGATTTTAAGTAGCAAAAAGGGTTTTAGAAATTGGATTGGCTCGCTCGTGCTAAATCAAAATGACATTAAAAAGAGAAGAAAATATTTATTTTCAATTCGCGTTAAACCAGCTTTGTGTAAAAAAGATTCACGTGAAAACAAAATTAGGCATATTTTATGAGGAATGGTTTTTGTTTAGGTCACCCCTTAAAAGTTGGAATCATTGTGTCGTGAAACTGTTTGTTTAAAAGGTTTAGGATACAGCATTTGGCAACGCTTGTTTTAAGTGAAAGGATTTCAAGCAAGATTTCAAATTTTTAGTATAAAAAACGATTAAAAAATTCTTATATTTACATTATTCATCAATAATCAAGTTTTAAAAGCTTCATATATATTTTGATACATTAATTAAAGTTCTTATAAATATTCCAAGGAAAAAACTTTCAGGAAAGAATTAAAAAACAAAATTCTTTGTTCGATAGAACTCTGAAGGCCACTTAATCCTTAGAAAAATTTATAATCCCATTAAAAACCCTTCCATCACGGCCCATTTATTTTCACATTACAATTATTTCGCCATTAAGCCTAAGAGTAATTTGTATTTTATACTATTCTCTTAAGAATAGTATATTTCCTCTTAAAAATGGCGAAAAAATGAAATATAAAAATGATCTGTCGTACTTTGTCGTAGAAAATGTTTCTCGTTCAAAATCTTTCGATGATGTCACATCCGTTAGAAGACAGGAATTTTATTTATCATTTTTTTGTATTAACGTAACATCAAAGATGCTAGTTTTTTTTTTTCTTTTTTCGCTTGAGTCTCCATATTTTTCAGTCATAAACCGTTTTTGCTGCAACACTTATTTCCTTTTCTTGCTATTTTGTTATGTTTTTATCTGTTTTTATCTTTCGACGAATGAAAATCTCTTTTACGTGTAAAATATGAGCGTAATTTTATTTTTGTGTCTACTTCTGCTTTTGAGAGTTTTAATATATTATTATTAACATTTAAGTTACAAGATGACGGAGGCAGAAAAAGGAATATTAGAGCGAAATGATTTTTTTTTCCTAAAAACTGAATATACTTTTCATAAATATTTATTTTCTTTAGAATGTCAAATTACATACTCAACATTTCTGTCAGACATATTTAATTTTTAATTGAATTTGTGTAAGACACATAAAAAATGCGTATTTGAATTTAGTATGAAACTACACTCATGTCCATAAATTAAGGATAATGCAAAATCAGGAAAAGGAAGAATTAGAAGCAAAACAAATTTGACTTATTTATTAAACAAAAGGTAAAGAGAGAAAAAAAAAAATGCTACATGTTTGATATTATTAAAAAAATTAGCGATTTTTTCTCCCTGGAGTAAATTACACACACACACACACACAAAAAAGAACTATTTACAATAAAAAAATATTACATGGTTGGTATGATTGTTAATACATTCTATGTCTCCCAGACAATGCAATACAGTCTGTACAACGCCTAGGCATGCTGAGTATCAAATTATCGATCTGATCTTGGGGGATATTACACCACTCAAAAAGCAATGCTCTCCGAAGTTCCGGTAGACATGTAGGAGGAGGTTGACGGGCTGCAACTCGTCGGCCAAGCATGTCCCACACGTACTCTACTGGATTCAAGTCCGGTGAGAACACTGGCCAGTCCATACGGGTGATATCCTCCGATTACAGGCATTCGCTTACGATGTTTGCACGGTGAGGACGGTTGTTGTCATCTATAAACACAAATTGTGCGCCCATGGCGACCCTAAACAAATATACATGTTGTTCCAGAATGACGTCCCGATAAATTTGGCTTGTCAGGGTTCCAATTTGAACATGCAGGTCAGTTCTGGAACCCAGAATAATTCCACCCCAAACAAGCACTCCTGCACCAACGTAACGGTGTCGTTCAATGATGTTTTCTTGGTGGTAACGGGTACCTAAAGCTCTCCATATGAAAGTGCGGCGAGAATCAGACTGCAAGCTAAACCTGGACTCGTCGGAAAACATCACACAAGCCGACTGTTGCGGTGTGCACAATGCATGCTCTATACTCCAGGCTAACCTCAGGCGACAGTGAGTTGCAGTAAGTGGAACGCATCTGACAGGTCTACGAGCATATAGATCAATCTGCCCTAAGCGTCTGTACACGATCTGCCTTGAAATTGTCGTACCAGTGGCTGAAGAGAGCTGACGAGACAGGTCTGAGGCTGTGCTCCTGTTTCTTTTGGCAGTAACTGCCAAAAGAAACAGGAGGCTCGGCGTTGTAACATTTGGCTCGGCGTTGTAACTCTGGGGCGACCTGTGCTGTAACGTCTACTCATATTACCATCATCTTGGAATCGTTGCCAAAGCCTGGAGATGACACTCTGGGCAATTCCAAGTTCGTCTGATACTTCCAGTTAGATACGCCCACATTCCAGACGGCCGATAATTGTACCACGTAAAAAATCATCCAAATGCGTCCTTTTTGTCATAACTATTCGGTTATTGCACTGAAATGCTTATAAAGCGCCTGCGAACAATTTTACTTCTTTCCCTTTATTCCTTATATATCACTCTCTTATACTCTCGTCATTGTGACGTACCATCCGTGTCATCTGATTACTTCCTGAAATTTGCATATAATTCTTGAAGATGTGTGTAGTGATTTTACAGGTGATATATTTATTTTAGAGTTCGATTTCCGCGTGACCCCGAATTATCCTTAATTTATGGACATAAGTGTATATTAACCACAGAAATTTTAATGGAAATTTAGATTCTGAATATATGTCAAAGAGATGTGACTGAATGCAATTTAACGATGTTTTTCCATGACATCTGTACGTAAGGACAGAGAAAAAGCCTCTTTTCTTCGACAAAAATTATAAAACTAATTTAAAATGAATTTTGAAGAGAGTTTTTCGTGGCGTCTGTACGTACGTATGTATCTGGCATAACTCAAAAACGAGTTGCCTCAGAACGTTGAAATTTTTTATATAGGACTGCTATAACATGTAGATGTGCACTTCGTATTTTGATTGCAATCGGCCGCACCAAAAGTATATATGTATATAGGTGATCTCAGTTTCTTTACTCTTATATGTTTGTAAATTGTGCCTTTTTTGCTTTAAAAATGATTGAATTATGCTGTTCCGGTTAAGGTTTTTATGCCTTTAGTAAATCTGCAAGCAATATTTTTACAATTATCAACAATTTAAAAGCTGTTTAAGTGCGGTTAAGCTTATTTTTTAAATAACATGGAGGACATATTTGTTTACATTTGAAACAGTAGAATAGAAGATTGGTTGCCAATATGGAGAGACTAAGCTTCGCAACAAAGATAACGCTTTCATTTATTATTGCGAATTAAATCATGCTTAATCCTTTCTGGAAATTTTTCGAGGAAATAAGTGTTTAAGATTTACTTCGTAATTTTTAACATATATATTTTGAGCCTTTTCGCGTAGGGAGAACTGGATTGATTGAATGAGAAACACTGAATGGTCTGTGAAAAACTGTTTCTTTTTAGTTTTGTTTGCTTAATTTCTTTTATACATCGTTCTGGATTTATTATAGTATTTGAATAGAACATGTGGCAACGATTAGATAATTCTTCGAATGATACAAATTTTGTGCATTCTGAGTTATAATATGATCATAGCCGAGCGGCAGAAATCCTAAAGCTACAGATACCTTACATCGTGGGTTCGGTCTTTAGCCCCGCTCACGCTCCATGTTTGGTTTAAGTCCGAACATAGAAAAGAAAATGGCTTTTCTTTTTCTACTATAATTTTCGTCAAAAAAAGATGGCGCTGCGCTTACTTCTCTTCTAAAGACTCCGCACTAGGTGCAAAAAGTACGTTCCATCTTACTGGATTCAACTCATCATTAAAGATATCCTATTTGTAATATATTGTTAAAGGCCGCACTAGGCCGATTGCCTCTTAATTGCGTTGCGTTACGACATAGACATAGACATAGTTATAATATGAAACGAAATATAACGCTGTTAAGTGAACCTAGTGCTATGCTAAACAAATGTAGTGAATTTTAAAGAGTGCATTTATTCTGTTGTGGTTTATGCGCTATCGAAGAAGTAGATTTAATTCAATCCAAATAAGTTTAAATGAAATGAAAAAAAAATGCGTATAATTTAATATTCCGTACAAGGAAGTCATGTGGTGTACACATGTAGCCGTTCCTCAATATACACTAATGCCGGCTAGCTTTAAAAGGATTTATTAACAGAGCACACAGGAACGGTTACAAGCAAAAGAAATATACATAAAAATGAAACATATACCAAATGGAACATCAAACAGTTGAATAACAGAGACATAGTAAACTAACATCATGGCGGCTGGAGTTCGACTGACGTTTTTTCATATCGCCACAAGATTGCATTTAAATAAAATAGTTCGGTTACAGTTCATGAGTTCATGGCGTGAATAAAATAGTTCAATTACACTTAAATAGGTCTGTTACTCACATCAGATTTTTCTTTTATAGCCTAATTGCCTTAAGCAAAGTTCTACTGAAAATCCTACAGGGATTATATTTTCCAGGAAATGCATGCAAAAAAAAGTCAAATTTAGATTTTAAGCTGTCAATTACAGTGAATCCTCTCTAAAAGTATCAACCATGGCTCCAAACAAATTCAGCCCTCTGTGAGACGGTTGCCTTAGAGATGATGTCTACTGATGAAAACGATTATGAAATGCACGACTCTAGCAAAGGTCTTTTTAATAGTATTAAAAACTTGGAAACATTTATGTGCTTTGCGTTATATGTGTTATACCGGTATTTCGAAAGCCCTTCAGGTCCTCCTGATTTTTCTACAAGTAAACAAATTTGTAATCCAAATGTTTATAAAACTGAGATGTGCAATAAATGATCAAAGGAATAAAAACATTTATAACAGTTAATAGAAACCAAAAGAAATTCTTTAAAAAGAATTTTGAAATGAAGAAAGACGTTTTAAACAGCTTTATCACTGATTTGCTATTCGAATGTGCAATTAAAAGGAAACTGTTTAATAGACGGACGATAGTTCAGTTTTTGACTCCATACGTCAAACCTAAAGGTAAAATTCTGTATTATTAGCAAAAGAATTGAATAGAAAATCAATTATCAGGAATCTAAAAATGCGAAATTCCAGTTATCCAAGGTTCTTGTTTTTGTTTGGCATAGTGTGTTTGATGTTATGCAAACTGTACTTTTAAACTGCTGGCCATTAAAATTGCAATGCCAGGAAGGAATGAAAAATGAGATATGAAAACGATTAGTATTTCAGCGCATTGAGACGACGCAGGAGGTTAACGACATCTGAAGCACTGCATAAAAGAAAAGCTGTGTAGTTGATTTCTCATTCGGAAATTGCTTTGTAAGGTTGGAGTTTGTTCAGAATATCGCGCTGTGCCTCGAATAAGAAGACGAAATGCTTACCAGCAAGTTTCGAAATTTGATAGAGGCAGGGTCATTGCTTACCGAGAGTGTAGATTATCGTTCCGAGATATCGCCAGTCGCACTGGTCGACATTCAAAGACTGTCGTGCGAAAATGGAATCAATAAATTCCTGAGGGTCATACGGAACGGCATACAAGATCTCAACGGCCTCCCATGACTAACACACGAGAGGACAGACATATTGTGAGGTTAGCCCTGCAAAACCGTACGACCACATCACGGACCATTAGTCAGGAAATGGGCATGTTTGCAGCCCGCCCAGTATCAGCTAGTAAGATGCGTCGACGTTTGCAGCAGCGCGAGCTATCTGTAGGATGACCATTACTTCGGGTTTCCTTGACTATGCAGCATAGAGAAAGACGGCGAGTATGGTGCGCCAAGCGACAAAGCTGGGTACAGGAGTGGCACAATGTCGTATTTTCAAACGAGTTCCAGTTCTACGTGCAGTTTTCTGATGGCCGTATACGTGTCTGGAGTGTTCGTCTGCTTGCATTCGATATCGGCATAGGGGCTCTGAACTTAATGTGATGATTTGGGAAGCCATTGGGCACACGGCATGCACATGTCTAGTTCGGATCGACGGTAATTTGAACGAAGAAGGATACATGTCTGGCATCTTACGTCCAGTGGTTGTGTCCTATCCTCGAAGCCTGCCAAACGCCATGTTCCAACAACGTAATGCAAGACCACATGTCGCAAGCCGTGTTCTGACCTTCCTTGATGCACAGCGTATTCGATTGCTACCCTGATCTGCACGGTCTCCAGATCAGTCACCCATTGAAAACATCTTTTCTTGGGTTGCTGAGAGACTGTCCCGCCGCCCCTCTTCAGCTCACACGGCTGATGAAGTGTGGCATAGACTTAAAGCAGCATGGAATGAGTTGCTCATTTCTGTCATTCAGGCCCAGTTTGACTCCATACCTCATGGAGTAAGAGCCGTTTTAGCTGCCAGAGGAGACAGTAGTTTCTACTAATTTCGCACCCCTGTAAACCTCCAAAATGCTTACAAATTTAATCATTTTGTCTTTATGCCATACTGTTTACGTGCAATAATTTTTTTTGTTTTGTTTTTGTATTTGCTTTCCTTTATAGTGTTGCAATTTTAATGGCCAGCAGTGTAGTTGAGTTAAAGAACAGCGCGAATGTAAATTAGGTTCTTAACCGTGAGCTTGGAACTGGAGTTTTAACGGCCTAGATAATCTTTTGCGGTTTGCTCTTGTGTAGCAATGAGGAATTCGAGTTCTTCGCCGTACTTGGGGAGCCGCCGTTTTTCAGCCTACGTGTCGTCTGTGCGAAGCAAAATAAATTAATCGAGTTCAAGATAAATAGTTAGAGATTTTTTTAAAGTTCTACCGAAGGCGTATGAAGGCAAGTTAACAGAATACCGATGGTGGAACATGCATATCTAGGTCCTTCGAGTATGGAGCTGCAACACAGTTTGCAAGTCAGTGAATTTCTGTATCTTTTATCATTAGTGTGTGATTTTGTGTGAATTTACAGGGCTTAAGACGAAAATGCCTGTAGCTAAGACAAAGTTAACGAAACTAAAAGCTTAAATTATCGTGAGTTACAACTTTGCTGATTAGGTTCAGTTAGAACTTTTAAAATCTAAATTAAGGAATTTAACGGCTGAAATTTCGGCTATTTTTAGTAACATTTATGTAATACGTGAAGAGAAAGATGCCGATGAGTTTATTGAAGAAGAATAAGGTATGCAAGATACCACTGATGAGTTATTTGTAATGCTAACTAGAGTTAATGTTAAGAATCTTAAAGATGTCATGGTGGAGGCTCAATCTTATGAAATATCAAGCATTCGCTTACCTAAGCTACTTTTTCTATATTTAGTGGTAGTATTATCATTTGGGAATTTAATTTAAAACGGATATTGGTTAATTATCGGTTGCTCAAAAACTTCGATATTTAAAATATTCCTTAAGGAGAGATGCGCTAAGCATTGCTTCATCTTTTATTATTTGTTATAGGAATTTTAAAGTCGCCTGGAATTTACTGTGCCAAACATTTTCACATAAGAGAGAATTACTCTCATCGTTCTAAAAGAAAATCTTATTTTATCAAATTTACAAACTGAAAATCAAAGTCAGTTATTCGCTTTCGTAGATATCGTGAGAGAATGTGCGTGTTCTTTTGAGAATGTTCCTGTCTCGATTCCACGGATTTCAAAACCTCATTGGCTTCAGAGATTCAAGCTCAATAAAGGCATAGTAAAACCAGTCATTCAGTATTGAAATTTAATAAGTTTTAAAATCTGAACTAATAGGCAAGTCCTCCAAATGAGCAGGCTGCGGCCAAAACAAAATTTATAAGTTCTATATAGTACACCTGAAAAGACAATACATGAAAACATTTCATTATGAATATAATCAGTTCATTCTTTCCAAGCAACAATCATTTCCAAATAATTTTTTGTTGCCAAACCAGGAAACAAAACTTATCGACACTTCAGGTTAATATGTATGACACCATGATTTAAATTTACTGTAATATAACAACCTTTTTCTCAATATCAATAAACGTGGCAGTCAGTTATCCTAATCTGAAGCAAAAAGTTGCAAACAACAGCTATTTATTTAAAACCCTGACATTAACAAAAATGTTATGATGTAGTTAATTCGAAACCTAAACTCTGAGAACTGAAACCTTTTTAACCTAAGCCAAAACCTTTCTCTTAATAGACAGTCATACTGGATAAATGTGCACTTTAGCTTCAACTTCTGTGCTGCTTGGACGCTCTTTTGCTGTGCTCTTTTCCTTACGCAATAGTATCAAAAATATAAATGTTCTAGAAATAGACAAGATTAGAGTGCCAAGTGAATTCTGGCTTCAAATGTCAATTGAAATAAAAATGAATATTTAATATTACTCAGCTGCCAAGTTTCCTAATCACTACGGATTTAACATTTTAGCATACTGCGCAATCCTAATTCTTCCTCTTCAATATGGATCTATTATATTCTGTGAATTCTATGTGCTATGCCATCAACATTGCTACAACGTTTTCTCCTATTGTTTTCATTATATGTATATATGTGCTTGGCTCTGCCATTTGCAACAGAAAAGGGGCACAAGTAAATGTTATAGCAGTTCTATATACAAAATTTCAATATTCTACGGCTAATCGTTTTTGAGTAATGCCAGATAACATATACCTGTACCTACAGATGTCAAGAAAAATTCCCTTCCGAGCGCATTTTAAACCCATTTTACAGTCCATTTTGGGAAAAATAGTCCTTTATTCGGTCCATATGTACAGATGCCAAGTAAAAAAATCGAGATTCGAGAGCGGTCAAAATGGATATTTGCGTTGAAATAAAATACCCAAAATTTTTCGCGATTATAGCTCGAGGAAATGCGGTATGTAAGCTGAAGTAGACTGAATCATCTCGGCATGACCACTTCTCGTAGAATGCTCACCTCTGAAAGTGAGCAGCATTTTCTGATAAATGTAAATAAATATCACCGTTGAACGTAAGCTGTCTCAGACGACCACTTTCACACACACACACACACACACACACACACACAAAAAAAAAAAAAAAAAAAAAAAAAAAAAAACGAAAAAAACAACAAAAAAATCGTTTGGAAATGTTGGTGGCAGTCTTAGGAATTACCATAAAAATTTCATTTAATTTTTGACATCAAATGCAAGCAATACGATATACAGAGAATCTTCATGTTTACATATGAGTCTGGTCTTCTTTAAAGAATGTCGTGTTGGAGAGGAGAGGCTCAACAGCAGTCAATCAACAAAGTCTGAAAGTTTCTAAAAAATTTAAAATTCGAAACTAATCTTTAAAAATTTGTTCATTATTTTATCTTTTTGAGAATTCAAAATAAAGCGAGCTTTTCTAAAATTGCGTCCGCATAGACATAATGCATTACTACTCTAACAATAACTAAGTAACTTAAAGAAAGAGTAATGAGTTTGGATATCTCAAGCGAAAGCACGAGCGACACGACATTTGTTTAATCTGTTTATCTGAATCCCTGTATGTGCATAAATTATCAGTAAACTATCATGAAAGATGTCAAATTTCTCAGCATACCAGAAACATTATTAAGCCATAATATATACTAATGACAGTATCGGGAAAAAAGTAAAAACAACAAAGTGGAAAGGAAGCATTTTGATTTGATCACTTGCGACAGCTGCCGTGTTTCGAATTTCTAAACCATGCTGATGACGTTAGTGCGAATCGACCAATCTGGTATTAGCAGTTGAACATCTTGTGGAGGAAAATATTCATTCGAATTACGGATTCTATCGAAGCTTCATGTTAATGTAAAAGATGCGAAACTGTGATCGTTTTTTTAGATGTGTTTATCGAAATGCTTAGCATTCTGATTAATTCAGAGATTGTAAACTGTTAGCGTTTGAGAGAAAGAATTTTTATTTCCTTTTAAATCAATAGATAATCATTCTAACTTAGTATATTTACGCTAAATGAAATTTGAAGCTCAATTATTAGATTGGTGTACAAGTTCGTTTATGATGTTTACTGAATACTGTACATTTTTGCTTTCAGTGTTAAAATAATTATAAATGCATCACTGATGTACTCTCCTGAATTGTTTACAGTTTATATCCAAATTTCTGGCAATTTCTGAATGCCATGTCAGTAAAATCATAATGGTTTGGATGTATAAAGGTTGTTAACGCCAAAAAGAAGTGACTCGAAGATCTAATGTTTGAATTTTATATAATTTGAGGAATATGGCAACTTCTATTACAAAAATAGTAAGCTAGCTGCCATTTTGGTTATGTGCTTTGATTGCATTTGTGCATTGATTTTGGTTATGTGCTCTGATGAGGTTATGCTGAGTATTAAAGTGCGGATGGAAGGCGTATCCATCCAGAATATGTACAGTTTCTCATTTGTGTTCGTAATTTCTTTTAATAGCAGTAACATTAAAGATGATACAGTCCCCTACATTTGTGGATTTTGCGAATTTTGTTTATGTGTGTGATTTGATTCGATGTTCGTCGAAAAGTTATGCAGAAAAGTTTAGAGCTGATCCTTGTTTGCGAAGGTTCGAGTCCTGAGTTCATTAGATAATGATTTGAAAAACTGACATTCTGCAGGTTTGAAAAGAATTGGTTAGTTGAATGTAGCAAAAGCACATTGAGATTATGTGCCTATGGAAAGAGATTTGCTTTCCCGAACGAGTTTTTTAAAGAAACTAGTTCTTACTCGTGTTACACATGGGGAAAAACACATAAACCAACCATGCAGCCAATCCGTTGGCTAGGGTTTGAATCCAGGTCTGTCCATATTCCAACTGTTTTAATCACTCGGCCACTGATGGGGCTATAATCTCTGCAATCCACATGTGGAAAATGCACAATTTGAGGGGTTGAAGGAGAATTTTGCAGTTAAAGTTCTGAAGGAGACATTTTACCACATGTGGTCTGACGTTATCCATGTATAGCCCTGTTATTCGTCTGGCTTAATCTGTTGAAGTCGTGTATGAGCACAAATCAGTTTTCATAGTGGAAGCAATGATGATTTGATTACTCGCTGTATGTGCATTGTGAATAATGCTTCCATATCCCACAATATACCCAACATTGTCTTCTAAGAATGTAATTCCCCTTTAGAACTTAGTGTTGCCTTCTTGTTTGGTCTTTCTCATTTCTTTCTCTGCTTGAAATTAATATATTGGCTTTACGTGTTGTTTCCTGTAATAATGCGCAAGAGAAAGATTTGATATTGGAGAAAAGATTTACGATGGCCGAGAAGCAGAAAAGCTCGTATGGATATAAGCTGATTCTTGTTTTACTTATTGAATGGAGCACCTACGAAATTATGTTTTGAACCTTTCCCATATGTTTGTGGTGTATAGTTAATTTGAATTACTGCTTGATCAATGATCCTTCAATGGCCAAGGATCAGGCCTTTCAAACGTTGCTGACCGAAGGAGATTGGAAAACAGAGAAAGGATCAAGGAAAAGTTTCTGCTGCACTTTCTACATAAAATACAAATTTTCCTGGAAACCTATGCAACCTACGAAATTACGTTTTGAACCTTTCCCATATGTTTGTGGTGTATAG
Source organism: Stegodyphus dumicola (assembly GCF_044657685.1). NCBI lineage: Eukaryota > Metazoa > Arthropoda > Arachnida > Araneae > Eresidae > Stegodyphus > Stegodyphus dumicola. The sequence goes on from NC_140769.1 coordinate 13,266,865, forward strand.
TTATTTTTTTATGGATAACATACTGTGAAGAAGTATGTTATCCATAAAAATGTACTGGCCAGCTGCAACTCTAAAAAGGTGAACGTAAGGCTCTAAGATCTCTTATCTCTACCCCTGTCAGCAATCACAGAACCTGTATCAAAGATACAAAGTTTTGTGCGTCACCCAAGCATGATGCGTGCACAGTCATCAAAGTTCCACTGTCATTCTGGTCCCTCTGTTGGACGCTGAAGGATAGGTAGTGGGTCCCTGGTTCTCTCTATATAAAAGTACATCGGAAATCAGTGGTTAGCTTAAATTGGAACTCCTATATGAGGCGAATGGTCTTTGAGTAATGTCCGATCCAAAGTCAATGTTCTCTGCATCATCCTAAACTGACTTTCTCATGTGTAGAAACAAGCAGGACGTCAGCAGCAGTTCTTCTTGCAAACAAATTAAATCTTACAGCCCTTAATTTCAATTTATTTGCGTGTTTTAAAATGCTTCTCCTCATAGGGCTGATCTGATAAATAAATTTAATGAAAGGGAGGATATTAACCCGATGGAATGGCCAATTAGATCTCCAGACTTAAACTCCAAAGAAAATATTTGGGACTCTTATGGGAGGACATGACAACTCGTCTTTCCAGAATCTACGAAGATCTGAAAATAGTGTTGCTGTAGATATGAGGCCGACTGAGACAGTTATTCATAAACTGTCTTATGTTTAGTATAAAGTCACTCTGTGAGAGCTCTACAGCTGATAGAGAGGAATGCAACTCCTATTAGCCTCTTTCTTCCTTCTTGCAAGCTCTGCTTCTATGAACCTTTCATCCGATCATGAATGCACACCGTGACTGTTGTATTAAACGTATAAAGCATTTGTATTAAACGTCATTAAAATCTGTCCATTAAGGTTTGGAGATAATCAACCAAATGTGAAAATTGTCTTAATTTTAAACACCAATACACATTATTTAAAAGATATTAATTATAACATTATATATCATATTTAAATCTGCCTAATTCATGTGATTAATACATAAGAACGGAAAAGTAAAAAAAATATTTGGAACATTTTAGATTTCTAGAAATATTTTTTTTTTCACAGAATATGCGAAGAATTGTTGCCTGGTATGTCGTAGATACTCAGCTTGTTGTTTCGTTTTGTAATTCAAAATTTGTTTTGCGTCCAAATATGTAATATTTCAAATTCAAAACTTTTCAGAAAGAAAGTCCCGATATATGTAATTTCGCAAAGGACGTTGACATATTGCAACAAAAATCCTCGATATTTTTAGAGAAAAAAAAAAAAAAAAAAGAACAAACATTTTGAAGAGGATTTCAACTGACGTTTATAAAAATGTTGCGTAGATTTCTTTTCGCAAAACGCTGAAATCGTATTTATTCTTAAGTGCTACATTTTTTATTTCCTATTTAAAAGAAAGAATTATACTTTTGTGAAATACATGAAGTGCCGTACAATTTCTAAAAGTATAACTTTCGAGTTTAGTTTCGTTTTAAAATAATATAATATAAAACATATGCTGATAAAAAATAATAACCAGTAACAACAATGAAAAATTAAAAAAGGTCTGACGTGGGCGTCACATGACTTCCTTGTACGGCTTTTAAAGTTATACATATTATTATATAAAGACAAACACAACTTTCATAGGATCGAATTTGAAGAGTATGAGGATAAATAACACAGCATAATGGTTTTAGAATCAGTCTTTTGAAATAGCAGTTGAAAGCAAAAATGCTTGCTATATATTATTTCAGCAAAAGCTAGAATCATACAGAAAATTGTGCACTTCTGTTATAAAAATAAGATAAATATTCTAGGGATATGTATGCATCTCTTCCCTGAATCCTCTGTGCATCTAAATTTCAACAAATACGAAATTTGCTACAAATTAACCAGCCAGATTTCGCACAGTGGAAATTGTAACAACTTCTTCAAAATATTAATAATAACCTTGCAGTATATATGTATATGATGGCCTTTATTTGCAAAGCTTCTCATAGAAAATATGATAAATCAACTAAAGTCGAATCACGGTTCTTTCACTTTCTAAATAGCCTTTATTAATCACGTATACCACGAGAGCACTCACGGAGGATGCATATATGCCTTATATTCTTCTCCACATAAAAAGTGATTGGAGAGAGCCATAAGAGAGAAAGGAAAGAAAAATAGAAGGCAAGAAAAATGGAAAAGGAGAGAAGGAAAGCACTGGGCCCCGAGGTCTTGGGATCCGTGATCTCACCAGGTAGATGATCAGGTGAGGGATACTTGGGATTGAATATAACATCTTCGGTGTAAGAGTAGGATGTTTTTAGTCCTCATACAGGCTTGGTCATGTTTTTTAACTGTAATGCTGATTTATGATGGAAAACATTCGGTAGTCTGGTTCCATCTTATGAAGACACATAAATTAGGAATTAATTTAAACAGATTCCTAATATTATTATTTCTTTGCTATGCAATAATAAAAGATGCATGTGTTCTTAAAATATAAGGTTGTTATGTTTTATTTTAGAAGCTTTAACGGCATTTAAAAATCAAAAGCACACTTTAGTTTGTTTACTATACAAAGGAGAAGTATTTTCCTTAGAAAAGTTCTTAAAACGCGATGCTGTTAGTGGCATAATCTCATTAATATGCATGCTAAAAGCAAAATGGAGCTATAAAAGAATGATGTACCACGCAATACCTTCGTAGAAAAGGCAGTTATATTTTAAATTATGAGTTAAAAATTTTATGGTTTGGCAAGCTGGCGTATTGTAATTATTTTCCGCGCATCAAGCAGGTCCAACTGTAAACTGAAATATAAAAATAACGACGATGTTGAGACACAGGTTTGATCTAAATAGCTGTTTTATTAAAACAGGGCACTTTAAAATATTTTCAGTTATTCATGTCCAGCCGCATCTAGAATTCAAAAGATTTTCATCCTCAGATTTTATATCACAGAAATAGCGTAGTGTTTCCAAACATTGTAAACCATTAATGATCAGTATCGTGCCATGTATTTGTCGTTCATGTGCATTGGAACATTTATGTTACACGCACAACACGAAATAAAAGTTTTTAATTTATTTTTTCCGAAGCCTTGCGGCTAGTCAGTAATCACAGTATTTCTACTGAGAAAAGTACTAAAATTTTAATTTGTAATTCAAATTTAATAAACATCTGAATACTTAAATAATTTGAGACATTGAAAAACAATTAACGTAGTCTTCTAGACTACGTCAGTACATTAGTTACGAGAGTTGGCACAGTTCGAACCATAGGGTCCTTCTTTGAGTATTAAAAAGCCTGTAATTGATTAACAATCAGAGCGATTCAAAACAATACATGTCTTTCTTACTAAATTAAACTAAAAAAATTCTTGATAATGTATCTACTTGATTTTAAAAGCATTTAATTTATTATATAGTCAGATATTTATTGGGTTGGCAAGAAAATAATTTCGGTTTTTCAGTGTGGAATAAAACTCAATGTGGAATTTTTTCTATAGAAAAAAATGAACTTAGCAATAATAAAAGATACACGTGTCAATCAAATAATGTGAAATAAAACTCAATTTTTGTCTACACAAAAAATGACCTTTAGTCAGTCAAATATCTGCTATTCTATTTGATGACATTTTGTCATCTTTCTGGTTATTTCATAATTTCGCGCTCGTAGAATTTCTTGTCTTTATTAACAGAAATCTTACCAAGTGCAATTTGAAGTCATCATTATTACTGAAATTGTTATCATTTAAGAAGTTTTATAAACTTTGAAAGAAATGATAATCCTATGTTTCAAGATCGGCCTATATGGGAGATGCGGCATCACTTTCAAACCAAGCTCCAATAAGTTCGTACGTGTTTGCTGTGGATGTGTCAGGCCTCGGATAGTCTTAGCAGAGGATTCCTTTCCGATTTGTCAATTCTGGCCTTTGTCTTTGATTGCTTCTTCAGTTTCATAAGTTGTTGGTAGTTAACATCTGTGTTGATCGTTTACTTGCTTAGAGTCAGCTCAAAATGCACAATACCTTTGTAATCCCATCAAACTGATAGTATGATCTTTATGTGATGTGTTTAGCAATTCAGTTCTCGATTGATTTGTGCTGATTTATCATCCTTGGATCATGATCTTTTTCGATTGTAGACAATCCATTTCAAAAGAGGGTCGTTTGCATTGCATTTGAAATGCGTATCGCAAATATTGATTCGTTGTGTTAAGGGAATTTCTTTTATGACGAACCCAAATATCGAGTTTCTTAACATCTTGTGTGATTTTCAGTTGCTATGTGTGATTCATTTAAACCTTTTGCGATCCCTTGCACAGTTATGTGACGATTTGATTCAATTATGGCTTTAATTCTATCAACTTCAGAAGGTCGGCCAGAAAATTAGTTCATCTTCAAATGAGAAATTTCTGGAGCGAAAATTTTAAAATCAATTCTGACATGTGTGTTCTGTTAAGAAATTAACAGCCTGAACTTCACATATTTATTTGTTGGTCTCACCATTTTTTTCCCCTTTATGAAGATAAAAAAGTAAAATATGTGGAAACGATTTATTTTTGTGCCCCATGTTAAAATTTAACGTAAGCTAAAAGTTGTAAACAAAAGTATACAGAATTTGTTTCTATAGTGATCTAAAAGTGTCAGTTGAAAAAGCTCAAATGAAAAATAAATATGTAAGATTGATAGAACAACGACAAAACGAGCAGAAGTTTCTCAAGTGGACCCTTTTAACTATGAATTCCAACACAGTCAAACAAAATTGAAACTAAGCTTTACTAAAATACTAAAAAATAAAAAACTAAGATTTAATAAATCAATATTAAAAAGTCTCATAACCGTTAAAATAATTGGACAAATTTTAAAAACTATCCCATTTACTATAACCAGTGCCATCTTTAACACGGCAGAAGTTTTCTATATCAGTCATTGTCTGTACATTCTCTCATTAATTCTGATATCTTCTAATTGTGTATTTCAGCAAACGAGATCAGAATGTATTCTTTGCAACTCAATCCAGACAAATGCAAAACGAAACTAATGCCAATATAATTTTCTGAGTAAGATTAAATGTAAACGATATCATATTACGCTGATTTTGTGTCCGCCATTAGTAGCAAGAGGCCAAACTTGAAGATATTCTTCCACAAGAATAGAAATTTACCGTTTTGATGGTCTAGTAATTAATTTTGGTAACGATATTATTCCAGACAGACGAATAATGAACGCAGAAGGGACCATAACCCTGAGATATCACTTATTCTGCTATTAATTTCCTCTCGTTCGTGAGAGGTGGCTATTTTCGATTTTCTAAAAATGAACAGAACGTGAGTTAAATTAATCCTGTACATTTATGTTTCTTAAATACAAATTTGTGATGATATTTTATGTGGTTTATCAGCTTGAGTTTGGAATAATTTAAAATTTTGCAAGCCAATATAAAGTTTAAAATTAGATGATGAAAGCAATCATAGATTGGAGTATCAATCATAGATTGAATAAAATTCTATCGGTCTTTTTAATCAGAAGAAAAAAGGCTTTTGTAAATGCTTTTGTAAACATGGGAGGAGAGACAAAAGTATTTATATAAAAATCAATTAACTTAGCAAGGAGAAATGAATGTAGCGTCATCTAGCGGAGGAAATAGTAGCGAAACATGAAAATTTAACATATTAGAATTTTGAAAGCTTTGGGAAGAATAGATTTGGTATTAATGCTATAAAATGGAGAAAGTGAATTTTTGTGAATGGAGAATTTCCAAGAAAATACAGTTTATGAATTGAAGAAATTCTGTGAATATTTTGTCTTGCATATTTAATTACACTCATGGCCATAAATTAAGGATAATTCGGAGTCACGCGGAAATCGAACTCTAAAATAAATATATCACCTGTAAAATCACTACACACAGCTTCAAGAATCATATGCAAATTTCAGGAAGTAACCAGATGACACCGACGGTACGTCACAATGACGAGAGTGTAAGAGAGTGATATATAAGGGATACAGACAAAGAAGTAAAATTGTTCGCAGGCGCTTTATAAGCATTTCAGTGCAATAACCGAATAATTATGACACAAAGGACGCATTTGGATGATTTTTTACATGGTAGAATTATCGGCCGTCTGGAATGTGGGCGTACCCAACTTGAAGTATCAGACGAGCTTGCAATTGCCCAGAGTGTCATCTCCAGGCTTTGGCAACGATTCCAACATGATAGTAATGTAAGTAGACGTTACAGCACAGGTAGCCCCAGAGTTACAACGCCGAGCCAAATGAGGACTGGTATTTGGCAGTTACTGCCAAAAGAAACAGGAGCACAGCCTCAGACCTGTCTCGTCAGCTCTCTTCAGCCACTGATACGACAATTTCAAGGCAGACCGTGTACAGAGGCTTAGGGCAGATTAGTCTATATACTCGTAGACCTGTCAGATGCGTTCCACTTATTGCAACTCACTGTCGCCTGCGGTTAGCCTGGAGTAGAGAGCATGCATTGTGGACACCGCAACAGTGGGCTTCTGTGATGTTTTCCGATGAGTCCAGGTTTAGCTTGCAGTCTGATTCTCGCCGGACTTTCATATGGAGAGCTCCAGGTACCCGTTACCACCAAGAAAACATCATTGAATGACACCGTTACGGTGGTGCAGGAGTGCTCGTTTGGGGTGGAATTATTCTGGGTTCCAGAACTGACCTGCATGTTCAAATTGGAACCATGACAAGCCAAGTCTATCGGGACGTCATTCTGGAACAACATGTACGTTTGTTTCGGGGCGTCACGGGCGCACAATTTGTGTTTATGGATGACAACGCCCGTCCTCACCGTGCAAATATCGTAAGCGAATGCCTTCAATCGGAGGATATCGCCCGTATGGACTGGCCAGCATTCTTACCGGACTTGAATCCAGTAAAGCACGTGTGGGACATGCTTGGCCGACGAGTTGCAGCTCGTCAACCTCCTCCTACATGTCTACCGGAACTTTGGAGAGCATTGCTTTTTGAGTGGTGTAATATCCCCAAGATCAGATCGATAATTTGATACTCAGCATGCTTAGGCGTTGTACGGACTGTATTGCATCGTCTGGGAGACATACAATGTATTAACAATCATACCAACCATGTAAAATTGTTTTTTTTTTTGTAAATAGGTTCTTTTTGTAATTTGCTCCAGGGAGAAAAAATCGCTAATTTTTTTTAATAATATCAAACACATAGCATCTTTTTTTGCTGTTTACCTTTTGTTTAATAAATAAGCTTTACAAATAAGTCAAATTTGTTTTCCTTCTAACTCTTCCTTTGCCTGATTTTGCATTATCCTTAATTTATGGACACGAGTGTATTATTAGTCATAATTAAATATAAAATTATGTTTAATTTCTTTTCAAAGATGACATTCCTGTTCTTGATACGAAATTAATATCAAACTATATTGTCCCCATATTGTTAGAAATTTTTATAAAAAGTTTAGTTATTTGTTTCTTTATTGCTTTTAGGATTAAAGTTTTAGGATTAAGTTTGATTGTAACTAAATTTGTGTGCCTATATATTTCATAAATAAGTGTTAGTTTCTTATATAGAATTGTATACCGTTACATTCTAAATCCAACAATTTTAAATTGTAAAAATAACTTAACTAGAACGTGAGATATAAGTACAAACGCTTTCGGTGAAAGGCCTCCAAGTTCCGGATATTTAACGGCTTCTTGCCAATATGAGGAACTTTTGTAAGTTTGGGAAAAGCACATTTACGCCCTTGGCAATGCCTTCACCGGAACTCGAACCTAGACCTCTCGAATACGCGCCGAGTGTGCTACCGTTACACTTTGAAGTGATGCTGGAAAGAGAGAAAAAATACTTTATATACTTTCCCTTTAAAGGACGACTGTTGATTAGGGCGCCCTATCGTCAAATCCGGGTAGTGACGAATTATTGTCCACCACCTTTTAGTTCGGTTGCCATCTGTTCAGTCATTAGGTGTTTTTGTCATGCTGGTGATGTTAAAAATGAGCAATGCCCTCACCGGGACTCGAACGTTGATCTCTCGAAAACGCGCCAAGTGTGCTACCGTTACACCACGAAGGCATGCTGGAAAAAGGGAGAAAATACCTTTTAGTTGAATTACAGTTTAGAATATACTGTGTTAGTGATTTTGGGAATTCATCATATTTCGCGTATGCTAAGAAAGAAATGCTTAATTTCCATATTTTCCTTGCGCTATTTACAGCTCTTTCTTGTGCTGTGTGTCATGATTATTTATAAAAAAGTTTCATTTTTTTTTCTACTCGACCATAGTAATACCTTATTGCTCGCCCTTCTTTAACTAACTTTATTTTCAGAAAATAAAGAATTTCCGAATAATACGGTTAATTTAAGAAAATAGCAAATGAAAAGTAGTCATACATAAGATACTGGTAACTACACAATAGAAGCCCCGGGCGCCCCAGAGGTAGATCATATGACCCAAGGACACTTCAAATGAATTAGTTCTGACTGCAGTAAATATCGGAGGAAAGAAGGAGAAGGAGGACGAACAAAAGACCCAGTCTTCAAAAGATCGACTACATCAGCAGTAGATTAGGCTATAGTGAGATGGAACGTAAATAAAAGAAGTAAGGTTAAATCATATGTTTGGAAAGTGTGAGAGCACCTGCTACTCCAGGTAGCTTAACGAAGAGTCCGCCCAAATACATTTCAAATAATAAATGCAGGGAAAAATAAATTATACGAAATGCTAATACAAAAAAGTAAATATAAATTTAATACACAGAATAAAAACGAAAGTAATCAAGAAAATATTGTTTACCAATAAACTAACCCTCACAGGAAAAAAAACTAAATACTATAGAACGGTAAAATGATACGAATATTTAAAAAATCTTTAGAAGCTAACATTAAAAAGCTGGGGAAAAATATGCCGGGTAAAAAATACAGTATATTTAAAGAGAGAGTCACATACTCGTAGCTCTAAAAAACATGCTATAAATTCCTCTAAGATTTTACCCGAAAGTAGTAACATTTTTCTGAAATTATTTGTAAAATGTTGTTTTTTATTAATTTTTATTTTTCTTTCTTTTTCTCTTCTTCTTGCTTTTCATTTTTTTTTTTTTTTTACTTAATTTTTACACTGCGAAGCACTAAAGTTTCTTTGTGCCATGTATTCGCAAAGGATGATAGAAATTTTGTAAAGGCAGGAATTTTTTGTAAAGGTTTAGCAGGAATCTTACAAAATAAAATTCGCTCAAGAGGAGTTGATGCTGTCCAGTCTCTAGTTAGATATGCTGACCATTATACCGCAAGGGAACATGAAAACAATGCCTTATTATTCTTTGCAACTTTATTTCATAAATATTTATCACAGACACATATTTTCAGTTGTAGATTTTCTTAAAATAAAATAGTCAAACTCATTAAAATAATTTCAGAGCTGGGCAAGATAAGTCTACAAAAAACTAAACAAGAATATAAAGATCCCACAGTGAAGAATACCGTTTCCCTATCATTATAAGAATACATGAAAAATTCGTAAAGATATGCTTATAACTATATTAAACGAGCCAGTTACGAATTAAATAGATAATCTTGTTTTACCCGAAGAGAAAATATATATGCGTTAGATAAAGCAACTTTTATTTTTAATTAGGTGTTATAGCTACTCCTTAAATTTTTACCAAACGAATTGCAATTATGTCAAGAATAGTTAAATATACTATATATTTTTATATATTTTATATTGGCTAGAATTCATATCCCGTAGAATGCATGGATGTTTATAAATATATAGTGTCTGTGCGGCATGGAGGTACTTTAAGTACTGGCAAGCCGAATGCCATTTCGAGTAGTTTGCTGGTAGGAGAATATAGTGGACGCAAATTATTCACCACCAGTTGATTGACTGAATTGGATCTATTGTCTTTCTATACTCACCGTTTAAGGGGGCAAAGTATTAGGAATTATGACATCTCTCCCGTGTGACCGTATGGCTTAAATTATCAGCGTGTCCAGTTTGCAGTTAAGAAGTTATCGGTCCCTACAGTACTACTAAATTTCTTAATAATTCAGTAGAAAAATAAATTGCCTCAGGCTCGTTCAAACAGCACAGATACAGATTTTAGAAGAAAAACAAAACTGCAGTTTACAAAAAATCGGTACAAGACAAAAACTGAAAATGTTTAAGATTTTAGGGTGCAACTGTGGACAAAATAATATTGATACATTTTTCATTACTATAGCTTATACAAAAATTATTGAAACTAGTATATTTATGTAGATATTTGTAAATATGTGTATTTATTAGTTTGGAATTTAGATATTTGGAATTTTTATAGTATTATTAGTGGGAAAGGAGCTACTAATCCGAAATGGAATTTAGCGTCGAATCACTCTAAATGCGTGGTATCATTTTTCATTGGAGTCTGCTGCAATTCGACAAAATGTGAGATAGATAATGAATCTATCTGTTGTGGATTAACTAAGCTATTTGAAAGTAATAGATGCAGTTCTTAAGGATATTCGTTTCTTACTTTTGAATCGAACTGATTTAAATAATAAAATTGTATTTAATTCATGATGTAGCTAATTAAAAATATTTAATATTTTCATAGAATGACGTTACATATTTTCGTATCTGTTTCATGTTTTGTAAATTTTTAATCAATTTTTGATTAACAAACTCAACGACTTGAACAGTGGCAACACACTGCTGAATAAAACATTTTTATCTCCAGCGAGCCAGACTGTCTATCGAAAATTCTAAAGACACGTTATTGTTATATATTTTGTGATTCTGCTATCAAACTGAATTTTATTTGGTGTAAGTGCGAAGAACGTGATATTTAAAAAATAAAGGTTACTTACATTTTAACCCGTCGATCGGCCAAGTAGAGCTATTTACCTTAAATTATGGATTACGTGTCCTTTAGAATTCTACAGTGATGACTGGTGATCGGCCAATGCTGCCAAAATTTTCGCCAGCGATCGACGGGATACATACGGCGGGATATATAAGTACCAAATAAAGTTAAGGTACAGAAAACGTTAACAGTAAAAAGAAGTTTTGTAAGCCACATTATTAAGTAAACTGGACATTGATATGATAAACTGATAAAAGACTGAGTAAAAAATATGATAGCATTCAACATTGCATCAGAGATTCTAAACATATGATGCTATGATGCTTTTAAAATTTTTTTGATTCTACTGTTGAATTGTAAAAGGCGAAGAAAGGACATAAAGGCGAAGAAAAGGGTGCCTAATAATAAAGCTAAAAAGAGAAAAAAAAAAAAAAAAAAAAAAAGGGGGGGGGGAAAGGGTTAGCAGCCAGTGAGTGCAATAATGGACTTGTAGACTGCGAGCTCCTCGAGAGCATAAAAAAACCTTAACAAACCGTTCTGGGCGACAGTTAAAATCTGAAACCTTTCAGATTATTATTTTTTATTTAGTTTATCTTTATTTATTTATTTAGTTTGTTTTGCATAACAATTTTATTATCTATTTTTGTTAAATTTATTTGCAGTGTAATTTGTATTGCAAATATTAGTTTGTGTATCAAACTGAATAATTTTTAATTCTTATTGGATTTTGTCTGAATTTTAAAGGTAACTTAATAGAAAAGACTTAAAGTTTCCAAATTACTGCATCAACGTTACAAATAATTTCGATCTTTAGCTACAGAAACAACTTTGAGTTACAAAGAACTGATGAATTTAATTCTATGAAGTAGTAAAAACGTTTCCAAATTTTTGAAAACGATAATTCGTTTGAAAAATCTAGGTGATATAATATAAAAGTAAATAAATGTCTAATTGAAATAAAGACTTTGGCAGCTTTCTCCTTATTTTCATTTTAAAAATACACTTTAATAAGAAAAGCATATTTTAAAACCCTGTCAGTAGAATGTTTTTCCCATACCATTCCTTCTGAGCATAAAAGTATAAGACGTTTCATTTAAAATTAATTAATACGTAACGAATGTATAAAATCCAAAGAACTAGATGTTAACATAAGTAATAATAAGTATCAAAATTTCTGTATTATATTTTAAAACGTTAAATTAAGCATTCTATTTTAGAGGCGGGCGTAAAGATGACAAAACAGAAACGTGCCTATGTGAGAAAATGAGAGAATTTTGAAAGTATTTTAACTAAATAAGCAAACTCTTGCAATCTACTGACCAAAAATGTAAATTAAAAACAAGTAAGAAGCAACTTCTTGAAAAGTTAATGGAAGAGAGAAAAAGATTACAGTTGGGAACATGAAAGAGTATCCAAAGATTTCTAGCTAATAATGCCAATTCAAATCATTCTTCTACTATCAATTTTCTTTCAGTTTGTTTCTTAGTTTCATTTCCTTTCACTTTTTGGTCAGCACATAAAATCACTCTTTTCGATTAGATTTCTGGTTAAGAATGATTAGAATTGGCATTATTTACTATCAACTCTTCTTTACTACAGCAATTTTTTTCATAGTTTTTTTCCTTCACTTTTTGGTCCGTAAATAAAACCACTCGTTTCGATTTCCATTTATTAGCTAAAACAGTTCTATTTTTCTTAACTAACGAGTCCTTTTTTGCCCTTTGTAACTGTCGAAAGTTAAGGTTCTATTTAGTCTTTGAAAGCATAGTACATGGAGCATAGTAGACACAGCTTGTTATCGTGTCCATATTACATGGAAGAATGGATGCCATAGCCTACGCCAGAGAAAGGTTAGACTTCAATTTTACTCTCCAATTTGGAAGGACAGCACCCCGGGGCCTCCCACATCTCTCCCCTTCCACCAAAACCCACGAGAGGACTTTCGGCTCGCCGCATATTTACAATGCCCCATGCCGCATGGACACCATACATTTACAGTCATACATGTCTTCTCCGAAATTCGAATCCGTGCCTTTCATTATCGCAATGGGTTCCCCTAACCACTATACCGTCTGGGAGGCAGTAGACACCGCTTAACATCATCATTTGAATACTGTTATCCAGTTGCCGAATTTCCGCCCGTTTACACACGAAAACATAAAAAATAGCTCGCTTATTGGGCACTTTAGTTAATATGATTCAACTATTAAAAAATAAATCAAAGTTAGTTTTATGTAAATTTTTAATAACTGACGATTTTAAATCCGATCAGACACAGGCCCCTCTTCAGAAGAAACAAAATGCAGAATTTTCCCCTCTTTTCTTGTTTCCGAAAGCAAAATTTCACGAAAACACACATTAAGGTTGCTTTAAGGTAACTTTTTACTTCCTTGTACGATGTAAAAAGGAAGTATTGTAATCGCGAAAAGTTTCAGGCAACATATTTCAACGAAAATATCCATTTTGACCGCTATCGAATGCAATTTAACGATGGTTTTACGTGATATCTGTACGTAAGGACAGAATAAAAGACTTTTCTTGCAAAAAAATTATAAAACTTCTTTAAAATGAATTCTGAAGAAAATTTTTCGTGGCCTCTGTACGAACGTATGTACGTTCGTACTTACGTCAATACGTATCTCGCATAACTCGAAAACGAGTAGCCTCAGAACGTTGAAATTTTGTATATAGGACTGCTATAACCTGTAGATGTGTACCTCGTATTTTGGTTGCAATCGGCCGCACCAAACGTAAATAAATATATTTATATATATATATATCCAGTCTGCTACCCGGCTTAGCCATCTCAGTTTCTTTACTCGTATATGTTTGTAAATTGTACATTTTTTTGCTTTAAAAATGATTGAATTATGTTGTTTTTATCTTCCGGTTAAGGTTTTTATGCCTTTAGTAAATCTGTATGCAATATGTTTAGAATTATCAACAATTTTAGAGTAGTTTAAGTGCCGCTAAGCCTAATAATGTTATTGATGGCGGCCATTGCTTGTTTACATTTGAAACAGCAGAATAGTGGATTTGTTGCCAATCTAGAGAAACTTAGCTTCGCAACAACAAAGATAACGCCCTCATTTATTATTGCGAATTAAATCATGCTTAATCCTTTCTGGAATTTTTTTGAGGAAATAAGTGTTTAAGATTTACTTCGTAACTTTTAATACAGATATTTTGAGTTTTTATGTATTTTTGCCTTGTCGCGAAGTGAGAACTGAATTAATGGAATGAGAAATACTCAATCGTCTGTGAAAAACTGTTTCTTTTTTGTTTTGTTTGCTTAATTTCTTTTATACATCATTCTAGCTTTAGTATTTGAATAGAAGATGTGGCAACGATTAGATAATTCTATTCTTTAAATGATATAAATTTTGTGCATTATGAGTTACAATATGAACGAAATATATAAGTTAACAGTTATATAATTATTGGATTATATAACAGTTAACTTAGTTTCCGTTATATAATTATTATATAAGTCAACTGTTATATAATTATTAATACTGTTAAGTGAATCTAGTGCCAAAGTGTCGCTATGGTAAACAAATACTAGAGTGAATTTTAAAGAATGCCTTTATTATATTGTGGTTTATGCGCTGTCGGCGAAGTAGATTTAATTCAATCCAATAAGTTTAAATGAAATGCAAGAAAAAATGCGTATAATTCAATATTCCATACAAGGAAGTCATGTGGTGTACACTTCAGATTTTTTTTTATTGCAAAAGCACTTGATTATACATCATTGACTCCCATGCATTAAAGATGCATGAGATTGGAGCATAAAAAAAGATAAAAGAACATAGCAGTCATTAACCTCACTACAATAACAATAAGTACATAAAAACTGGAATAACATATGACTAATATTAAGCTTAAAAAATAGTCACTGGATGACAACGGCATCAACTCGCTAGCCCTGTAATATATCTACTGTATAGATGTTTTTTCAACGAGGAACATTTTTTAGCGAGATAGTCATATCTGGTCTCCAAACAGAATGCCGCAACTGCGATGAATCTGGGAGAGTCCGGGATGTTACTAATCGAATCCCTCCATTTCTTATTCTTAATTTCTTCAAGTAATTTAACATCAAAATTTTTACTCATAAGCATTTTTTGCTATTCTTTTCATTGATGTAAATGGCAACCCACTATTATTTGATTGCTAATTTTCAGTTCCCTTTTTAAAGAGTTAGTATATAGCCCATATTATATTATGTTGTAAAAGTACTATTTTATATGTTTCTAGTTGCATTAAATTAAAATTCCAGTGCTAGTTTGAAGACCACTTGTTTGATACGTTGTTACCTCTATATCAACGTATGTAAGGCCACTCGTTTTTCTATCGCTTAACGCTATCATTCGGCTAATGTTATAAAAATGGTAGTGGACAAACATGATCACATTAAGCGACGCCTATTATAGTGCAGATTTACTTACGTTACAACGGCAGTTTATAATGCTTATTATTAGTTAGTTTATCATTTAGCAGAAAGAATATTTTCTAACTTGAACTGTGGAAATTTATTTTTAATTCTTCCCTTGGTCAATTTCCCTTGGTTAATTCTTCCCTTGGCTTTATTTTTTTTAACAAAAAATGTTAAAAAAAATAAAGCCTTTAATCATGCCATTTAAACAGCTGGAATACAAAATATTTTTAGAGTGTCTTACGTAAACTGCCAGATTTCGAAGCGCACTTAATAAACTGTTGATTTGCATGTTTAGGGTGTTAATGTTTTAAAAGCATTATGAATGTTAATTATCATGGTATTAAGTAAGTTACTATTCTCTAAAATCTCGAATAGTATAGAACTCTTTAGTCGCTGTTGCTCCTAAAAATTCTTCATTAGAAAACAGTAAAAACGACTCTGTAACATTAACTCTGAAAATTCTGCGGTATGTCTGGAAAGCAAAAATCACATGCAGTCAGAAACACATTCTTAAAACATGTAATCGACGTTATGGGTAAATGTTTCACAAAAAAATCAGATCTCGTTCACTGACAATTAACGCTTTTGGACTTCCTAACGACAATTAACCACGAAACTTTCAGACATGAACGATCACAAGAATAAAAAAGAAGTGCTAAGTGTAATTCTTCTAAATCGATCTCAACTCGCAGAACAAAATGTCATGTGACCCCTCAATATATGCAGCCATAAATTGCCATACATAATGCATCTGAGGCATAATTTGGTGCCAGAAGTCACAATCTGGCAGATGGTATACCTGTCATATGGCAGTAACTATTGCTTGAATAGTATGATGCAAAACATGAGTATATTCAACAGCTAATAATAATGTGTTGGAATAACTACTATGTTGTACGATTAATCAAATGGCTAGTAATGTTCATGTTATGATATAAATATTACTGATGGACGCTATCACTGAGTACCGAGCAGACAGCAAGGCTCCAATGTAATTTATTAAATTTTTAATATTGTTATTATTTAATACGGGTATTGTTTACTGTGATGGTACAATAAAAACATAAAAGGAGATTACTGATAATGCAAGACAATATCAAACGAAGTGCAACAAATTGACACAGAATAATAATGGAACGCATAGTAGCACGAATTCACTAACACATGTGAATAAAATTCCAGAGGGCGCGAAACAAGAGACTCATTGACAATATAATGCCTTCAAAGTCGGCAGAAATATTTCATTTGCTAATCTATAGTTGCAAATATTGCAGGCACACATGCCACTTTGAACGTCCTGTGTGGGGATTCCGGGTGATTGCAAAATGCCATATTTTGAACTAGTTGTTTTCTCGTAAGCTTGACCTCCCCCTCCCTAAAAGTTTCATGGTGATTGTGTCTGAAGTCTGATATCTTTCCTAGTGAGACAAGTACCACTTAACTCAAACTTTTTAGACTAAGTCAGAGAGTGAGGCTTAATGTACCAAAGTCTTAATTTGCCACATGACAGAGGATTTTTGCAGTAATGTCTGCCTGTATTTTCAAATAACTGCAAACTTCCATTTGCAGTATATAGATCAAGAAGAGATTTCCACAAATGTTTCATTCTTTATTTGTCATTCAGTGCAAAGATTCGTGTTTTTTCAATGTATGGTTTGAACATGAACCATTTTCTCTTAGAAAGCCCTACAAGAAGGATTACGGAGAGATTTTTACAATAGTTTCATTCCTTATTTGCCATTCTCTGCAAAGATTCGTGTTTGTGCCCTTGCATAATTTTAACACGACCATTTTCTCTTAGAAGGTACTGCAAGAAGGATTCTTTATTTTTAAAGGAAATAGCCGTTGAATGTGTAGAGAATCCAGCATTAGCTCGTTTGCTGCTACCCATCAGACGGAGCCATTTCTTAGTCTCGCAGCTGTCTCGATATCCTTGAAGCTCGTAAGTGATATTGACGGTTAAACCTAGATCTGCCGTGTAGAAATCAGACATAATACCGCAAGGACAAAAGTGCGTTTCAGCATTTGCAGCCAATATTTGAACGTGCTATTTAATGCAACGGGCTTTCCAGAGCTCTGTTGGTTCACCAACATTATGCCGCAAATATTTTGCCTTGTTCTACTAAACAACAGAAACATCACGTAAGATAAACAGTCTCAAGTGTAAAAGAAATTTTTAAGAGTTTGATTTTGATGAAACCAATGCTGATAAACTTATTGTGGAAATACTGCATAAAATCAGTTTGTTTATAAAATCAGAGGTGCTGTGGGCTCGAATAACTCCATTTTATCAGAGTTATTTGCTAGCAAAGATGTAAACATTCGGATATTTTCAAAATTTTAGTATACCTGTAAAGTTACACGTACGAATGCAGTCAAAACAAATTTTTAGTAATATAAAATGAAAATCAACATGTCTAGGTATCCATGACGGGTCAGAATAAAAAAATATGTATCTACCAATCCATAGATAAAAAAAAAGTATTTATGCATATTTATAATAAATTGAAACAATCAGAAATTATACATATTTATAATAAATTAAAACAATCAGAATTTATGCATATTTATAATAAATTAAAACAATCAGAATTTATGCATATTTATAATAAATTAAAACAATCTGAAAATGGTTTGTTTAAGACAGTTTTAAAACATCAGTTAATATACTAACATTGCTAAAGGTTTAATTAAAACTGCAAATTTAATTTGCTTTATTTGAACCTTGTTCCTTTTTTCATCCATAAAGCTTTCAGAAAAAAAAAAAAAAAAAAAAAAAAAACATTTATCAAGGCAAAACGAGTTTAATTTCATTCATTCATTCAATAATTCATTGTGTGTTTAAAAACTAAATCTAATTAAAGGGAATCTGGACTAGGTAAAAAACATATATATATATACACGCATTTTCTTTGTTACTTCATTTCAAGAAAAACACCAGATTTTCTCAATAGCTCACGCTCATATATTCTTCACGGAGTTCTGCATGGATTAAGAAAGTTAATGAACTTACACATAAGCGAGTTACGAAGAAATGTTTTTCATACATTTTTATTTTTTAATTGTGAATTGCTTTAAATATTGAGATAAGAGTTAAAAAATTTTAATTAGACAATGTTTTACGTAATTTTCGCGTAGTGAGCGTTGCCTGTGCTTTTAATACGGCTCAATAAATTAAATTTGTGACGGATTTGAAAGAATTAGAATTTAATTATCTGAATTTTAATTATATTACCTTTACAATAAGAATTTATTTATGTCAGATTTAATTCCTAAGTAAATCTGATGGATACTCGTCCTTAGTTAATTTCCATTTGTTTAATATACTTAATTTGACTCTCACGAAGTTTTAACTTTGAAAACGTCTTTAACGAAGCTGTAGCAAATTTGAGTTTTTAAACTTTGGCAAAAAAGCAACATTAGTATATATTCTGTATAACACTCTATCGGTTTGGAGGGCGATTAAGCATAGGATGCTATTTTCAGGAGGAAAATATTTTTGTGAAGATGGGAAAAGCGACAGGGATTTTATATGGAAATTAGTAGGTGGAGTAAAGCGAAAAAATGTCTAGTGTGATTTGTAGAGGAAAATAGTAATGAAACCCGAAAAGACTAAGATATTAGAATTTCGAAAGATAGTTTCAAAGTTTTAATTAAAGATACAGTTATGCATATGAATGCAATCAAAACAAACTTTTAACAATATACTTATATCGCTGAAATCGTTCACTCCAGAAACAGCTGCTTTTAACTCGATCTGTTTAGCTATCAAGCTATAGCGCCGTAGTTAAGTAGTTTTATTCTCGGCCTGCAGCATCAGCCAAAATAATAGCGACCTTCACAAGCACCGTCTATTGGCAAACATCAACATCAATATATTTAGAAATATATCAATATACTAATAAAGAGTTGTGAAGGATTGGCTAGGAATAAATATCATTAATTAAAACGAATTAACTGTTTACTGCTAATATATGTTTTAAATATAAATGTTTTGAAGCAAACTTCTTTGCAAAAATGTTTTGTTTACATTTTAATTTGAATTGATAACATCTCTTTTCGACTCAAAGAAAAACAATGTACGAATTCTCATCACCAAACAGAAACACACTAAAGTCTTCCTTACGTCTTTGTTTGAAGTAAAGGAAGTATCTTAATCGCGAAAAATTCTGGGCATCATATCTAAACAGAAATTACTCTTTTGACCATTTCCAAGCTCATCTGGATGACGTTTTTATTTGATGTCCCTATTCATGATAGAATAAAAAACTCGAATCAAAAGACAATAGAAAACCGATTGTAAAATGGATTTAAAATCATCCATTTTACAATCGTGACATCTATACGTATGCATGTATACGAATGCATGTATAATACTCGTATTACTCAAGAACGGTTAGCCATAGAACGTTGAAATTTTGTACTTGGGACTGCTATAACATTTAATTGTGCACTTCCAATTTCTATAGCAATCGACAGTACCATATATATATATAAATTATAAGAAAACTTTCCATATACCATCTCCAAGGAATGCACATTCAATTTAAAACCATGAGTGAAAAAAAAATTTTTAGTCAGAATTTAAATTAGTATTTTCAACTTCTTGTTAAAAAATCTGCAAAGAAAAATCTTAAATTGCAAAAATACCAAAACCAAAAATTAATTCTTAATATTGAAAATGTAGTTGTTGTCATTGATCGCAGATTAATCGACTTATCAAAGGAATAAACCAATCTACCATCAATTAACAACAACTAAAGTAAGAGAGTGTTCCATCATACTAATTTTAAATTCTGACTAAATTTTTTTTTTCATTCACAGTTTTAAGTTGAATTTACGTTCCTTGGAGATGGTTATATGGAAGTTTTTCTTATTATAAATTATTATGAATTATTAGTTTATTACTTTGCAGCTTTAGCGCAAGTCATAGGCTTTTTAATTTACTTTTAATTACTTTATAAATATACCCACTTACCCTTTATCTTGCTTGAAAGTTCTTACAGGATCTTTATTTTTGCAATCATTGTTCATAAATATATACTTCCACTTACAAAAGTATTTTAAACGACAAAAATATTCATGTTTTGGCAATTTAAAATTAAAAAAAATTAATTTTCGACAAATAGCAAAATACTTGTTATGAAAAAGTAAATACTGTCCAACATTTGGCTCCCTTACCATTATAACTGACCGGGATAAATTTGAAAATTTGCAATTTTCGATATCATTTTCAACTTGTTTTGAGGGATCGGTAAGTTAAGTTAAAATAATTTGAGGAAATAAGTTTAAATGTACAGAGAAATCATGTGGTATCCACATCAGATTTTTTAGGTATTAATATAGAATCTAAAGCTTGAAACTACATGCTGATTTTAACCCTCCGAAGATGTCATGATCTTCTTTAAGCTAATTTCGTGTTCAATCAAACGAAAAATAATTGCTACTTCATTCATAGGAAGTATATTTTTCAAGACTCGTGTGTAAGCGATTCAGTGAAGAAAATGTACGTCGGTCAAATTGTATTAGAATATCAGCTACAAACATCTAATCTAACGGTTATTAGCTTAATTATCGTTCTCTTTTTACTTCCTTGTACGAAGTAAAAAGGAAGTATTGTAATCGCGAAAAGCTTCAGGTAGCATATTTCAACGAAAATATCCTCTTTGACCGCTTTCGAATGCAATTCAACGATGTTTTTGCGTGATATCGTACGTAAGGACAGAATAAAAGAATCTTTTCCTCCAAAAAAAAAAAAAAAAAAAAAAAAAAAACTGCTTTAAAATGAATTCTGAAGAGAATTTTTCGTGGCGTCTGTACGAAAGCATGTACGTACGTGCGTGCGTACGTACCTATCTCGCATAACTCAAAAACGAGTAGCCTCAGAACGTTGAAATTTTGTATATAGGGATTGCTATAACATGTAGATGTGCACCTCGTATTTTGGTTTCAATCGGCCGCGCCAAACGTATAGAAATATATTTATAAATATATCCACTCTGTTACCCAGTTACTCAGTTTCTTTACTCTTATATGTTTGTAAATTGTAGATTTTTTGCTTTAAGAATGATTGAATTATGTTGTTTTTATCTTCCGGTTAAGGGTTTTATGCCTTTAGTAAATCTGTATGCAATATTTTTAGAATTATCAACAATTTTAAAATTGTTTAAGTGCCGCTAAGCCTAATTTGATGGCGGCCATTGATGTTTACATTTGAAACAGGAGACTAGTGGATTTGTTGCCAATCTAGAGAAACTTATCTTCGCAAAAAAAGATAACGCATTCATTTATTATTGCCAATTAAATCATGCTTAATCCTTTCTTGAAATTTTTCGAGGAAATAAGCGTTTAAGATTTACTTCGTAATTTTTAATACAGATATTTTGAGCTTTTATGTATTTTTGTCTTGTCGCGAAGTGAAAACTGAATTAATTGAATGAGAAGTACTCAATCGTCTGTGAAAAACTGTTTCTTTTTGTTTTGTTAGCTTAATTTCTTTTTTACATCGTTCTAGCTTTATTATGGTATTTGAAAAGAACATGTGGCAACGATTAGATAATTCTTTAAATGATATACATTTTGTGCATTCTGAGTTATAATATGAACGAAGTATAATACTGTTAAGTAAACCTAGCGCCAGAGTGTCGCTATGGTAAACAAAGTGAATTTTAAAGAATGCATTTATTCTATTGTGGTTTATGCGCTGTCGGCGAAGTAGTTTTAGTTCAATCTAATAAGTGTAAATAAAATGCAAGAAAAAATGCGTATAATTTAATATTCCGTACAAGGAAGTCATGTGGTGTACACATCAGATTTTTTTTACTTTCTGTAAAACCTACACCGAAGTAGAAGTGTGTAACCTGCAGTAATATCACCATTCGGCAAAACTGAATTTATTTTAGGTGATGATAGTCATTTACACAGACAATTTGTAAAAGACAGGTAGACTGGTGCTGATGCTAATGTATGTAACAGACTAGTTTCGTTTTACAAAATATTACAGAAGTGACTACTCTCTGTAAACTACAGGAAATGGGAGTGCAGATTTCCTGGCGAAGAAAGAAACGTTTACCCTCCAGAAATCTTTTTGTTTAATGGCCAAGAGAAACGCTGGATTATATCTCCTGGACAATGGATGAAATATCGCGTATTCGCCTCGTGCTACAGTTGTGACATCATTCGTTTTAAGAGAACATTTAAATACCTGCTATACACTTATTGATAATGAAGTTGTAACCTAGAAATATTGGGAAGAAAGATGGCTAAATGGTTTAAATACTGAAAACTGAAGCATTTGTAAATAAATAAATCATTGGATGGCATTGATGATCATCTCCACAGTCACAGTAATATATAATACTAGGGTACTGCGGCGCTCGCCGCACACACAAGATATAGCTGAAATCGTCAGCGTCACAGACAGCTGCTTTTGACTCGATCGGTTTAGCGATCAAGCTATGGCACCAAGGTTCAGTAGTTCTATCCTCGGCCGGCACCATCAGCCGAAAGAACAGCGACATTCATAAGAGCCGTGTATTTGCAAACATCGTCATCAATATATTTAGCTGAGTAGACCGAAGAAAAATTTGTTTATAACGCCAGTTATAGACGGCTCCGTGAGACTGGCAAGGTCTAAAAACAACTTGCGGCGACAACGCTATGCTACATCCTTACAGTGCTGCTAAAAGTAAAGTAATAAAAATGGTCTAAAAAATAATCGGAGTTTTGCAAAATTTGGTCTTTTAACAAATCCAAATGATTACTGAACAGTAATTTGAAAGATTTCTTATTTTAATATACACTGAAGCGTTATTTCTGAAACTTAAAAGTGCAGTTAAAATGAACAGATACGACTTGAATATTTCAATATTTTGTTTATTAAATAAGTTCACGTTTCTTCTTATGCCTTTAAATTACGATTGAATAAAACCATAAGAGTCGTTTGGCATTGCGATTTCAAAATTTTTAAATCAATAATTTTTTAATGAAATGGTGAAAAAATCACATTTGCCTTTTTTCTGCAGCCCACATTGTTTATATGAATCTATATCTTATATCTCCTATCAATGAATTAGATTTTCTAGAGGCGATTCGCCTCCATAAAAAGCTTTTGATTCCAATTGTAATCCCTCTTTACCATTAGCTTTTCAGGAATTTGTTTCTTAGTTGCTTTTCATTCACATTTCGATCAATAGATGGCACTGATTCTTTTTTTGCCATTTAGCTAAGAAAACTTGGATATCTTTTATTGTTCTGCCACCAGGAATATGGTTTTTTTTTTCGGCCATCTTTCTATCCCGCCACTGAACGAGAAAGCCTTTAGAATTCTATAGTATTGCAGATTTACCCACTTTCATTGCTGATTCCTGTAACTCATTATTAATTGCTTTTATCATTTTACTTTATCGTATTCCTTTTTTTTTTTGCAGTTATTACATTCCTTTTTTTTTTGAATTTATTTAGCTTTTTAAATTTTATGTTATTAGAGACTCTAATGTTAAAAATAGAAGAGGCCTTTCCGAACTGTTCACGTTAAATTTATTTCAGATGTTAGAAAGTGGAATCGAGATTCGAAAATCAGATTGCAATTTTTAAATTTTAGGTTCTTTTTTGTGGTTTTTACACAGTTCTTTTTAAAATTTTGAGTGATTAATACTTCGTTTGAGATAGCAGTTTTTTAATATTATTTTTAATAATCGTAAATAAATAAATAATTACATAAATAATAAATAGATTTATTTTTTTCTTAATTTAGTGTTTTTTCGTAACATCTGCTAAATAACATGTTTATTGAGAAATTTTTATTATCTGAGATATGTACATTTCATTGTTGCATGAAGTGTAGAATTTCAAGCGTACTTGCATAAAGATATACGTTAAAAAGGAACTTTGTTGTAACGAAAAAAAAAAATGCTTTGAGAATTCTTTTTTATTTTAAGTAGGATTACAATATACCCAGTGGAAACAAGTGTGCATTTTTCATTCTAATTTGTTCTCTCCATATCTACACGTATCCTACAAGAACGAACTGCCTTTTTCATTATAAAATACTGGTAGATGAAGTGGAAGATTATGTTGCAGCGTCCTCGCCTCCCGTCTTCTTTTGCTTCATTTTGCTAAAATACTCTTTCTTTGCCATAAATTCGCGCTTTCCTCAGCCTTTTTGAAAGTCGACGCTTGCCGTGGTAAACACAATTACTCTTTTTTTTTTTTTACTTCAAATCTCGTTCTCAGATGCTATTTTGCGTAGTTCTCTCGAGATGTGAGGAGAAAAAAGGGCAAACGAAAAGGGTAAAAAAAACGTCTTTTAACTCTTAGTGTTTATTTTACTTACAAGATTTCTTTCAGAACTCAAATACATTTTGTAAGGGAGAAAAAAAAAAAAAAAAAAAAAAAAAAAAAAGAATATATTTTCGTTTTTTTGGGTTTAAGATTCAGTGATTGCCTGTAAATAAATTAAAAAAAAAGTTAAAAATCTTGTTCATTTGATTAAGAGATTATTTAATTTAAGGTGCTTTTTAAGTTCAGGAATTGTGGATTAGGAAATCAATTCTGCTGCATTAGGTTATTTATCTAGATAAAGCATTCAGAAACTACCCGATTTTGTGAAAGACATTATAAGGTTTATTTTACGTTAATTTTATATTAATTCTTTCCCGTAACATTTGTTTCTTACATGAGACCTCGTCAGGAATTAGATTAAATTTAAATAGCATACGGATTTGTAGTTCAGGAAGTGCCAGAAAGCAGGTTGGTTGCTGCCGTTCGTCGTTTTGATCAGTATAGCGCTCAGGAAAATTCATTTCGTATCTTTGGGCTCGGCTTAAATCTCCGATTTTTTTAAGTGTGTGCTATTTGTGAGGCATGTGGGCACTCAAACAGCTGACAAGCCGTAAGTGCTCTTGAGTGATTCAGGAGTAGAGGAAGAAAGAGGGTGACCCTCGAGGCCCCCCTCGAAGTGTTCTCTATCGAAATCGGAGAGTGGGTTGCACAGTCATTGTGGTGGGACTATAAATAAACGACCAATGGCAGTATTCACTACTATTTGTATTCCGATCTAATTTTGGTCGCTGAACACTAGTAGTTCCAACCTGGCTTCGATTACAGGCGAACGCATGGGGGTTTTCGTGATTTTTCTCATGTGTAACGTGTGAACGAGCCATTTTCCTCCACGAAATCACCCCTCTCCTTAGGTAGATAACCCATGTGTGCTTTGCCATAATTAAATAAACCAAACCAAAAACGATCTAGTCTTGGTGAAAGATAAGTGAATGCTTTGAACTGTTTCGCGTAGGGTTAGCAGTAGCTGGAATCCATCGGGATAGGCGTTAAAGTTATTTACTGTGCTGCACATTTTAAACTATTTCTGCATCTTTGTAGAGTCTCACCCTTTTATGAAACACCAACTAATTAAGAATGAAATCTGAAAGTTGAGCAAATTATTGCTATGTTTAGTAAGAAGAAAGGGAAAATGGAAAGGGTATAAAATACCCCATTATTAAACTCAGATAATTTAAGAGAAGGAACTTCTTATGCTTACAAAACTAGCCGTCATTTACGGCGTAACTCAAAAGGTAATGAATTCAAATTAAAACTAAGAGCTAAGTAGCCGATGACTACACAGAAAGTATGTGCTCAAGTTTGTCCAAATCTAACATCGACGGGATAAGCCTAATGGTAAGAATGATGCAACGCCTCAGACAGACTGCTATCAAGAGACACAACTAACGTGGACCTTCATTAGGCAGAATATACTCTGGCTACCTTTCAATACTGTCTTTCTACGCATTTGAATACGGGCGAACTAAACTTTGCATTCTGAAAGGAAACTGGAAAGCGAGAAAGAGAGAAAAGCTAATAAACATAAAATAGCTGATTAATAAAAACATATCCTTATGATCCGGCGAAGAGGCCATAGATAAGTCTTGTTAAATCGAGATAGTATTTTACAAGAAATCGATTTAATAAGTTTAATTTAAGTTTCATTTCTTCGTTGTATCTTTGCAAAGACTTTTAGTGAAGGCAAAAATGACATTTAGCAGCAGGCATAGCAAAGTTAAATCAAATACAGTTTAATAGCTAATTAAGTTAGTAGTAGTTAGTTTAATAGTTAATTATCTTACAACTCTATACAAAACTTGCTTTTCACTTAGCCACATAGTGTACACGCTGGAAATTTCATATAACCACTAAATTTACTGCCTTGTAACAGAATCCAAAGAGAAAGTTCAGTCCCGTTCAATGGTCTAATCCACATACATTTTAAGACCTCTATAATCATCCAATATGATTAAATTAACACTATTTATAAATACAAATTCAAGAGAAAGGAAGATTTGGTACCCTTTCTGTTGTCGGGACCGAGTTCAGAGAGGTATATATGAAAGCACGCGAGTTTGTGCGTATATGTCTGTACATATGTACACCTTGCATAAAAAATGGGATAGTTCCTATATCTCTTGAGCTACTGGGCTGCTTGATACAATTTAACTTGCGTTTTCCGCGTCTCGGAAGTGCGATTTAGGATATATATTAGATTAATATAATCGTTGTTTCATAGGTATTCTGATACAAAATCGAACTTTTCTGGAATGATATACCGAATTTTTCTATATTTCGATTCTACAACTCAAGTTATGCCAAAGTGTCAGGTTTTGTAAAAATCGCTCTAGCAGTTTTTAAAAAATTAGCTTTCAAAATTTTAGTCCTCAATGTTAACTGGATATTATATATATTTACTATTATTTCTTTTTTATTAACTTACTTATTGATTAATTCTTTCACAGTTCGAAATTAAAGTTCAACCCAAATAGTTGGAATTGAATTAAAGTTCAATCCGAATAGTGGCTCCTTAGTGGTAATTGAATTTGGTATATATTTATTAATATCTTTCTTTTTATTAAACTTACTTGATTCTTTATTTCACAATTCAAAATTTAGGTTTAATCCAAATAAAATTCGCAGCTGTTTTCTGATTTGTTTTCAGAATTTGTATTTGAAAGTAATTTTTATAAATTTCTACCGTCATCTTAAAGTAGATATATTTCTAGGCATACCAGCAAAAATTTAGAGTTGTTTCATTCAAAATTTCCAGAGATATACGTGAATTTATATATTGGCGCGTTTTGAAATTTGGCATATTTGTTATAAGCGATAACGACGCCAAATGTGGTTTCCGCACTTTGTTAAAATTATTTGAAAGAATGAATGATGCATCTATTTTTCCTCTAGTGCACAATGAAAAAAAGAGGAAGGGAATAGGTTACTGTAAATTAAAAGTTTCGCCATTTGAATTATGCTAAAGCCAGTTAAATTTAATTAAGAAGCTGGGAGAAATAGCTTCGAGATGGTTAGCGGTCGATTCAAAAAGTGCTATCTTATACTCGGTCTGTACTTATATATATTAACTTAGTTATATCCTGATGGTAGCCAATGAAAACAGAAGTGAAAATGTGTACAAAAGACTAAGATGACTGCTTAGTTAACATAAAATTCAACTTTTAAACTTTACTTGTAGAGTTCATTTAATTTGCTGACCACTTATTTTATACTCAAGAATCTTTACTCACTCTTCTCTTTTCCGTTTTACGACCAGAATGCAATTAACATCTCTTGTATTTAAGTGAAGGGTTGAGATTGCTTAAACAGGCGTGTTTTGTCTAGTGAAGACCACGGTGCTAGGAGTGCTATTACAAGATAAATGCTCCTGTCTTTTGCCGTGCATGATAATTGCTGATAATATTTCGCGTCAGTGAAGCTTTAAGAATAAACTTCGCTAATTTACTCTGCGTAGCTTTTGTCTGTTATCTGTTTAGATTTACATTTATATTGAATTTCTGTTTTGAGTTCTCGCCATAAATGCTAGCTGATTTGTAAGCACTAGGTGCCTGCTGTTGATCTTATTCAGTTTTAACATAAAGATCTTTTACACCCTTTTTAAGTCCTTGTAGTATAGTAAAACCCCGCTTAACGCGGCGATTACGTCCCATCAAAGTATAGCGTTATACGAAATAGCGTTAAACAAGGTCATCTCATCATGTAAACAATGGGGTTAAGGGAAAACGGGTATCAAAATTAAAAAAAAAAAAATCAAGTATTGTTGTTTGAGTTTATGAAATATGTTTTTTTACAACAATACAAAATAATCTGGTGCTCCCGTCCACTTTTCCCTGTCCCTGTACTTTGAAGACAGCGGCAAGCCGCTTACAGCCTTATTGAGGATTAGTCACAAGTTACATTTGGTAAAAGATAAATACCTTACATACTTATAAAGTAATATTTACATTATTTGCAACGTCTTAGCAAGTAAATGCTATGGATAATACGACGGTTATATATAAGCATATAATAAGCACGTTTGTATAATGAGTATATATGTATAAGCTTCTGTTAAGTAAAAGGAGGTAAAAAAAATCACGGGTCTAAGATTTATGTTGTTCGTAATAATTTCCGTTGTTTCCTCCTCTCGATTTTGGATTCAGCCCAAGTTTTATGGCCTCTCTAATTGCCGTACAAAACAACAAAATGCGCTGACATGGTTATTTTCCTATCTGTGCTGTCTGACACCTGAAGTGTTGTCATTTATAATATTTCGAATAAAATTATTAAAATTTACTTGTCAAGAATAGACAGCTGTTTTGCCATATTTAATTAAGCAAGCATGTTTCTGGAAATTAATCAAAATTTTCAAATAAGAATATTTATTAGCCCAAAGGGGCTTTGTCCCTGAACGACTATTGTTTTCGTTTTGCGATTTTGTCCGTTTCACTTTTCAAACTGCTGCCACCAAATGTTAGACCTCTGCATTATATCTGAAGAAATTAAATAATGAAAAATCTGCTTAAATGTATGTCTATTTCTCGCATTGTGATAAAATAACGGTGTCTACAGCCATCGAAGTTTCAATGAAGTAATCCTTCTACGAATATGGGTATGTGGAAACCCAAATTTGAAATTGGGAACTTGTTTTATGATCGATTTCGTATTTTGTAAAACTTGGGAACGAATTTTTGATGAACAAACTCGAGGATTTTAAAGCGAGCCATGGCAACGTTGTACAGAAAAAAAAGACATTTTTATCTCCAGCGCGCGAGATTCTGTATCGGAAATTCTAAAGATATGCTCAATTTGAAACTATTTTGCGATATTGCTCTTGAACTGAATTTTATGGTTTAAGTGCGAAGATCGTGATATTTAATAAATATAGGTAACACACAAAATGTTAAAAAAAACGCCTTTTTGGACGTAATTTATAACCTGAAAATTTAAGATTTTTTTTTTCCAGATATAAGAGCATCTGTAAACTTATGTTCGGGTTCGGTACCAAGTATCTTCTTTGAGAATCTTCTTCACCCTGAGGATCGTTTGCCAATTCAAACTAGTATACTTTATGGCAATACTGTTAGACATAATTCTCCAGTCACGTGTTATACAGATGACAGTAAATTAATAAGAGTTGGGCTATATTGTGTTGTTTTTTATCATGGTTCTGAATTGAACCCCAATTCAACCTTTAGAATTCTCAATGAATGCTGGGTTTTCCAAGCCTAATTACTGTGCGTTAGTGAATCAGTGAAGTGGATATCTAGTCATTGTTGTTCATTTAATTGCAATAATTCTTTTTCATCCTTATACTTTCTTATAGATATATTTTCCTATAATAAATTAATTGCCGCATCTCATGTGAATCTTAAAGACCTTAATAACAAAGGTGCTAATGTTGTAAGGACTTATTTATTTTTAACTATTGGAATAAAACATAAGGGTTGATCTTTACAATATGGTAACTGGTAGTTTGGCGACATTTTGGAGGCGATAAAGGTTACTACCTGGGACTTTGGTAATAATGTGAGCAGTACTCAGTTCCGATTACGCATTATTTTGTGTGGGGGAAATGAGAGATCATGGGATATGTCATGTGATATTAATGGACGAATTACGGTTCTTTAATCGGAAAAGGGGGGAATTTGGACAAGTATCTGTGGATGTATATTATTTTGTATTAAGCTTCATTGTGTGTTGTGTGAAGTAGGGTTGAATAATTTTGGGATTGTATGGCGCTGTCTAAAGTGAATTGTAGATGTGATAAAGATAATTTTTTTTTAATCAAATTCTATCAAATTCGGAAAAAAAATCGTTCAGTAATTTTATTGAATCCATAATAAAAGTGTATCCACCATGTAAGGAAGATTCGGAAGAAGATTAGGTTAGTTAGACTTTGTTAAGAATGTGAGTAGTATTCAGTTCTGATTACGCATTGTTTTGTGTGAGGGAAATGAGAGATCATGGGATATGTCATGTGATATTAATGGACGAATTACTGTTCTTTAATCGGGAAAAAATCTGGCAATTTTCTATTTGGCTTTATTCTGTGTTGTGTGAAATAGTGTTTGTGAATTTTTGGATCCCATGGCCGTAACTAAAGTGAATTCGAAATGGGTGTTTAGTGGTATTGAAAAGGATAGTAATAAATGTTTTTTAAGGTTGTGCGAGAGAGAAATAAAGATGTTTTATGATGTTATTTATTTTACCTGGTATCTGGCTTTGAAAGATAAGTATGATTTTAAAGATTCTGAAACAGAAGGAAGTAAAGTGTATCCGCCACGTAATCAAGATTCTGAAGAAGATTAGGTAAGTTAATATTTTTAATTATTTGAGGATATTATTTTTATGCATTGTTGTAAATGTAAGGTGGAAAGGAATTTGGTATTATTGGGAAAATTGTTATTAGCAATGATTTAGTTTAAAGTAATTAGGATTGTAAGGTAATTTTTATTAATTTAATGTATGTGCTCATTTATATTTTAAGTAGTGTTTTTGAATTTAATTATATTTTAATGAAATGATAGTTATTTTGTGAATTTTATGTTTGTAGGAATTTGGTATACGTTTAAGTTGAAATAAACGTGCATGGAAATAATTTAAATATTTGATATTAAATATTTGTAATGCTTGAGGTATGAATTCGTTGGTGACGTGTATAATGCAATAGATGATTTAGAGGTAAAGTTTTTGGATATTCTATTTATTTTATATGTGGAAATGTTGATATTTGTAAAGGGTAAATACTTTTTCGCGATCATGTAATTTCATATATGTTCTTTTTACCGGGTTTAAAGATTGAGAAAATTGTCATGTGTTTTCGTGAAATTTTTGTAATTTATGAGAAAAAAGCAGTGTACATGGATATAGTGAAGAGTGTGCGCAATGCCATTTTTGTGCAATTCTGGGATTTTTTTTAAGTAAAAATAAGTCGGCGTGTACATGGTTTATGTGTATGTGTTATTTTGAAAAATGCGTAAGGAGGATGGTATTGTGCAGTTTTTCCTAATTTTGCAGTGAATATTTGTCATGATTAAGCAGTTTTGTTTGATAAAATTTCTAGCATAAGTGTAATTCGGCTAGTAGATTGTTGGAAGAAGTGTTCAGGAGATAAAAAGAAAAGAAACATGTCTTTACTTCGTGAAGACAAAATGGCGGCGGGGAAAAAAAATAGAGGGTTGCTGTAGGAGAGTTGGTCGCCAAATTTTCGCCAAAAAATCGCCAAGTTACCATAATGTAAAGATCAACCAACATAAGTAATGGTCGTTTATGTTGTGTTTAAAATTACACGATAAAAATAAAATGTATTGGCATTTTTTGTTATTCGAAAGATAATCTTATGATGATATCAAGATATCAAGATGGCGTATTTTCGTTTTTTGTCTGAGTTAATTTTCGTTATTTTTCAGTTCGTTAAAATGGAGTGTCAAGTGAGAAAAAATAAGCATTTTCTACAAATTCAAAAATAACAATTTCGACCTCGAGGACTCTGCTCATTCCGGACGACCGAATGAGTCCGATGAAGAACGTTTGAATCAACTTCTGCACGAAGACGCGCGTCAAACCACTCCAGAATTAGTCAAGTGACTCTCGACATCTTGGGTCTATGGGGAAAATCCAAAAACTCGAATATTATTGACTAATTTACTGTTTTTTGTTTTGTTAAAATAAACATTTTTAAATTAAAAAAAGGGCCATTACTTATGTTTCAACCCCATAGCTAGTTATTTTATGCTCAATAACTTTTCTGTCATTCTTGCTTTCCCTTTTACTGCTAGAATGCAAATTTTAGTTCGCGCGTATTTAAATGAGGTGAAAGAGATCGTTTTGAAAGGAATCGTATTTAAAGGAAAGCTTTTTTAGATTGTTTAATCAGAATGTGTTCCGCCTGCTGAAGGCGACCTCACTAGTTGAAACACTTGATTACAGTCTGTCTGCGCCGTTTCATCATTTTGACCTGGACCCACCAGCGGCCGAGCGGTAACGTCGCTGAACACTGGTAGTTCGGTTCGAGGTTCGAATCCCGCGAACGGGCTGGCTGCATGGGTGGTTTCGTGGTTTTCCCCATGCGTAACGTGTATACGAGCCAGTTTCCCTTAAAAAAGTCCTCCACGAAGGCATCCCTCCCTTAAGGCAGATAGCCCTTGAGTGCTTTGCCGTAATTTAATAAACCAAACCAAACCATTATTCTGACCATTAGGCTTGCCACGCCGGTGTTATGTTTGAACCAATTTGCGCGCTTTTCAGTCTGTGTGGGCTTTGGCTAGTTACGACTTAGCTTTAATCTAAATTCATTACTTTAAAGTTGCGCCATAAATGCTGGCTGGTTCTGTAATTGCCTTTAGTTAAATTGCTGAATTTAATAAAAGCGTCTTTTACACCCTTTTTATGTTTCTGTTTAATTACTGGACATAGCGGATAAGTCGCTTACATTCAGAATGAGTCTCAATTTAGTTCATGTTTCCAAAGAAGGTGGGACTCTACAACGTTATTTTTTCTCGAGTACGTCGCCTCACCAAATGAAAGGTCTGACTGCTTGGCAAAACAAGCTACAGACTTTCATGTTCATTCTTCAAGAAACAAAGTTGGAATGGAACAATTCTTAAGTGGAATGAATTATGCAGAAATTCTTTTACTACCTCTTTGACTAAATTATTTTTCTATTCGATTCCTCACAGAATGGATAATAAACTTATTTCTGAAATTTTCAAAATATTAAATTTTTAACTGGGCATGATAAATTTGAACTCGTATCTGAAGAGATTTGGGTTATCTAATATAGACATGCATTCTTGCAGCGTCGTGAAAGAGCAAGTTAGCGAATATTTGTTGTTCTACTTTTCAGTTGTTCTACTTTCGGGAAGAAGAACCACATATTACAGCAGACCCATACACAAAATTAAAAAGTTCTATGGCTACTCGTTTTTGAATTATGCGACACGTCAAGGGAAAAAAAAACTCTTCTAAATGCATTTGAAATCCATTTTGCAATCTGTTTTGAAAAAAGGAGTCCTTTATGCTATCCGTCGTAAAGTAATTTTTATAAATAGCTCTTCAAAAATGCTTTGAAAAGAGGTAATGGCTAAATGGAGATAAACGCTGTTCATAAAAACTATGTTAAAAATTAGTAAGATGCTTGAAAATCTCTGTGACACAGTAATGTCATTTACATGCATATTTAAGAGTTTTTTTAATTAATCTCAAATACAATAACTGAAATTAAAGAAAAAAACTACATAACACCAGTTTTAAAATCGATGTAAAAAATAAATAGCTAAATATTTACAAAATATTGTGAAATTCTTAAAAGGTTTCTTCGAGCCTTACGGCTTCTGAAAACTCAGTAATATTAAAAGAATGATTCTTTGGAAATAACAAAAAGAAATGAATTCTAAAGAATGATTTCTTTGAAAATAACAGGAACTGAAGAATTTTGTTTTCCTTCCTAAATACCTGGTTAAAATTTAAAGCTCCTGTGCTCAAAGCTATTCAAACTCTTTTAAAAGCAAAATGTCCTTTTCTGTAAGAAAGTGCTTTTATTATTCGGTATTTCAACAACATGAAAGTATCTTTCTAAAAAGTAGTAAATATGCAACAAAATATGAATCTGTGTAAATATGAAACGAAATATGAATCTGTGTAAATATGAAACGAAAGTATCTATCGTTTCATATTTACACAGAGTTAAAAATTCTGTCATTTCATTAACAGAAGTTACAAAACAAGAAAGAATTTTCAAGGAAACTTTGAAGAAGCACTAAATTACAAAATGTTGTTTACCACTATCCTTAAACTATATATAACACATTTTAGATGTTTTTCGACGGCTGTTACAAGCACGAAGAAACTAAAATGGGAATATTTTACTTGAGCATTGATAAACTGATCGATATCAACATATGCGTATTCCGAATCTTTTCAGTTGCGCTTGGAATACACATCTAAGCGTACCTAATTTACTTTAAGTTATATTTGTTTATTAAATATTCTGGATTTATAAGTAGAAGCTTAATTAAAACTGTAATTTATGCCACGGAATTTTCGAGGTATATCTAATGTATAATGTAAGTGAAAGTCAGTTTTGTTCAGAAAATCCTTTCGTCAGAAAAATTTCGTTTAGAAGGCATTTAATCGTTTAGGCAGATACCTAGTGAATGGCTTGGCTTATTCAGTTTGTAGGGAATTTTATGTTAATTAACGAGTTTTTTATAATTTCGGGCCCACCAGCGGCCGAGCGGTAAAGTCGCTAAACACTGGTAGTTCGGTCCGAGGTTCGAATCCCGCGAACGGGCTGGCTGCATGGGCGTTTTCGTGGTTTTCCCCATGTGTAACGTGTATACGAGCCAGTTTCCCTTAGAAAGTCCTCCACGAAGGCATCCCTCCCTTTAGGCAGATAGCCCTCGTGTGCTTTGCCATAATTAAATACACCAACACCAACACCTATTTATAATTTCAGTATTTACTATAACTTCTCCTTTCAGTACTCCTCAACAGAATGCAAAATAGTAGCGAGTATTAAACTGAATTTTTTGGATTTGAAACAGAGCTTTCTGAGCATCGCGAGTGCGCTACGTGGTTTGTTTCCCGCTAGACATGTTAGTTGCAATTTTTCGGGAATGCGGATCTTCGCTGCTGACACTTTAATTCTGACGCTTCGGTAGAGTTAGTGAGCCAGCATTTGATTTATGATGAATTTTAATTTGTTGATGATGGGAGTTTTGGCGTAGTATGAAACCTGGTTCCCTACCAAAAGAGCATGCGTGGTGTAAGTTAAACACAAACTTTAATGGATATTTTCTTTGATCTTAACAAAGCCGATAAACAGGATATGTCAAGCTATGACATGTGAGGAATAAACATAACGTAAAGAAGGTAAGATTTAGACAACGGTGGGTTTAACTTGACTGGTCTGTGATCAGGTACTTGGCTGTAACGAGTCTTTACGCTACTTCATATAAATGCTGTCCGGAACATTCAACTAGATCCCTATTATCTTCGACAGATCCTTTTCGCGTCAAGATTCCATACATAGATCGCCATACCACGCTGAAGAGAATTACGACTATTGGCCACGTCGATAACCAGAAAGTTGGAAGAACACACAGTCTTCTCACACGCATATTCACAAAGCCTACAGACCGTTACTTCTACTGTTTGCTCTGATTGGTTGAAACAGAAAACGTAGGGTTATAGAATCTTGTGCTTGGCGACTTTTGCTTCATCGCCTTTACTATTTGCATATGAGCGTGCTGTACCGAAAAGTGTGCGGTAACGAGCGCGGAAAAAGTTCTTGGACTTTTAGATCGCCGGTTATATTCTCTCTAGTGACTTTTACAAACTCTGCCCTGCAAGGATTTATTTGTATCCTAACTTTATTGAATGAATTTGTCGATATTTGTCTTTTCGCCTTCGGGTGCGGTGTTAAAAATTTAACACCTTTATTTTCTCTATTTTTGTTAATGCTAATTTTTCTTATTTTTATTTACTGATTTGTACTCTTTGTAGAAGGTACCAGTAGCAAGAATACGATCCAAGATCCCGAAAAGCGTTTTAATAGAAATGGCGCATAATTTCAGTTATATTTACTCATAATTTAGGTAAAAAAGAATAGGTATCCGACGTCCTTAAATATTTACAGAATGTTTTCATTTGGTTTATTTTTCAATATTCCTTTATTTGTATAAATTTATGAGCTATGGAAATACACAACAAGCTCTTTTTAACAGAAATTACGAAAAAGTGCATATGCCATTTCCATGTAAACACTTTTTCTTGCAAAACAATTATCGTACTTTTAATTGTTTAAATTCAAATACAAATAAACTACTAATAAGATAAGTAGGTTATTTAAAATACATTCCATCCAATTCTCTTTAACTTTCATTCAAAAAATTAAAAAATATCGAATGAAATAAACGCTGTTTCTCCTCACTTTACTGAAAGCCCACAAGGTTTGTTTGGCGTTAATTACCACGCCTACAAGGCGATAACTCGCCATTTAAAATATAACCGCCTAGCAGATGTTTCATCCAATGAGAGCAGACCATAGGAGAAATGGTCTGTAGGCTTTGTGACACATATGATTGTCTTATGCATTATTATCTAACTGTTTTCTATGCCTTACTTACCCCTGCACATATATAACCTTGTACCATAGAATACTTTAATGTGTGGCTGTGTAGCGCAATAAGTGAAGCTTAAAGCACAACGTCTGAGTCTGATATCCATGCAATGTCTGTCCAATGTAAACATAGTATCCAAGTCATTAATGTTTACGTAACAAAAGTTTAATGTATTTAGGATATTGGGTGTTAATAATTGTTAAGTAACTTTTTCCATGTTTTACCCCTGCATGTAAATAACTATGTACCATAGAATATTTTAACGCGCCCCTGTATGAAGTAGTAAGTGAAATTTTAATGCAACTAGTGCCTCAGTCCTTGATATTTAGGTAATGTTTGATTAATGTAGGTATAATAGTATGTTAGTTATTGATTATGTAACATATGTTTAATGTATCTATGATATCTGTGTTGGTATGTTATATTTCAGCATATCTCCACATATAATTGTTTTATGCATTATCATCTTACTGTTTCCATATCCTACCCCTGCATGCATATAACCTTGTACAGTAGAACATTTTATCTTACACCAGTCAGGCGCAATAAGTGAAATCTAATGCACCTAGCGTCCGAGTCCTTGATATTTATATTGACACTGGTGGACGTGGCGCTACACCAATTAACCATATGGTAAAGGGGTGGTGCCCACGTCCTCCGTCGCATGTCGCATGTAGGCTTTGTGAATATGCTTCTCACACATACAGAGGCAGAGAGAGATACCTTCTTGGCTTCTATCGCGAGACCAGTGTTGCCAGATCATGCGATATTTCGCAAACTTGCTACTTTTGATGAATTAAAATTTATGTGCATGCGATTTTGCGAAATTTTTGCTGATCCATCATTTCCTTTTTCTACGTTTTGTGAGTTTAACATTTATTAACATATCTTAAAATGCTTATATGTTAAAATAATGTAGCAACTAAAATTAATGTGCAATAGAAAAATAAATAAATAAACAAATTATTTAGGCTTAAATAGAAGCTAATATAATTAGAATCTTATAAAGTTAAATAAGTCAACCAAGCAGAATGGAAAATTCCCTGAAAAGCATCAGCAATTAAAATAATTAAAATAAAATAAATTAATAAAAAATAATAAAAAATAATGAATTATAAAAGGAACTCCGAAAACTTAGTAAAGAAAACTGATGTGTACACCAACCACATGACTTCCTTGTACGGAATATTAAATTATACGCATTTTTTCTTGCATTTCATTTAAACTTGTTGGATTGAATTAAATCTACCTCGTCGACAGCGCATAAACCACAATAGAATAAATACATTCTTTAAAATTCACTCTATTTGTTTACCACAGCTACACTCTGGCACTAGGTTCACTTAACAGTATTATATTTCGTTCATATTATAACTCAGAATGCAGAAAATTTATATCTTTTAAAGAATTATCTAATCGTTGCCACATGTTCCATTCAAATACTCTAATAAAGCTAGAACGATGTATAAAAGAAATTAAGCAAACAAAACGAAAAAGAAACAGTTTTTCACAGACGATTGAGTATTTCTCATTCAATTAATTCAGTTCTCACTTAGCGACAAGACAAAAATACATAAAAGCTCAAAATATCTGTATTAAAAATTACGAAGTAAATCTTAAACGCTTATTTCCTCGAAAAAATTCAAGAAAGGATTAAGCATGATTTAATTGGCAATAATAAATGAATGCGTTATCGTTTTTTGCGAAGATAAGTTTCTATATATTGGCAACAATTCCACTAGTCTCCTGTTTCAAATGCAAACATCAATGGCCGCCATCAAATTAGGCTTAGCGGCACTTAAACAATTTTAAAACTGTTGATAATTCTAAAAATATTGCATACAGATTTACTAAAGGCATAAAACCCTTAACCGGAAGATAAAAACAACATAATTCAATCATTCTTAAAGCAAAAAATCTACAATTTACAAACATATAAGAGTAAAGAAACTGAGTAACCGGGTAACAGAGTGGATATATTTATAAATATATTTCTATACGTTTGGCGCGGCCGATTGAAACCAAAATACGAGGTGCACATCTACATGTTATAGCAATCCCTATATACAAAATTTCAACGTTCTGAGGCTACTCGTTTTTGAGTTATGCGAGATACGTACGTTCGCACGCACGTACGTACATACGTTCGTACAGACGCCACGAAAAATTCTCTTCAGAATTCATTTTAAAGCAGTTTTATATATATATATATATATTTTTTTTTTTGGAGGAAAAGATTATTTTATTCTGTCCTTACGTACGATATCACGCAAAAACATCGTTGAATTGCATTCGAAAGCGGTCAAAGAGGATATTTTCGTTGAAATATGCTACCTGAAGCTTTTCGCGATTACAATACTTCCTTTTTACTTCGTACAAGGAAGTAAAAAGAGAACGATAATTAAGCTAATAACCGTTAGATTAGTCGTTTGTAGCTGATATTCTAATACAATTTGACCGACGTACATTTCCTTTACTGAATCGCTTACACACGAGTCTTGAAAAACACGAGTCTTGAACAACACAAATCAATCATTTTTAAAGCAAAAAATGCACAATTTACAAACATATAAG
This sequence comes from Stegodyphus dumicola, assembly GCF_044657685.1. Taxonomy (NCBI): domain Eukaryota; kingdom Metazoa; phylum Arthropoda; class Arachnida; order Araneae; family Eresidae; genus Stegodyphus; species Stegodyphus dumicola. Next base: position 13,306,172 of record NC_140769.1, read on the forward strand.
AGTAAAGAAACTGAGATCACTGAGCCGGGTAACAGAGTGGATATATATATGTTACCCTGAAAGACCGAAATTGGAGAATGTCGACTTTCACCGGAGAATGTCAAAATTGACCAAGTACGTCGGTGAAAGATCGAATATTTCTTTACATTCTTGTACATTCGGACCCTCACCGGTGTATGTCGACAATCACAGATATGCCCTGGTGTAGGTCGAAAAGAGAGGAGTATATGTACGCACTTACTGCAACTCACTGTCGCCTGCAGTTAGCCTGGAGTAGAGAGCATGCATTGTGGACACCGCAACAGTGGGCTTGTGTGATGTTTTCCGACGAGTCCAGGTTTAGCTTGCAGTCTGATTCTCGCCAGACTTTCATATGGAGAGCTCCAGGTACCCGTTACCACCAAGAAAACATCATTGAACGACAGCGTTGCAGTGGTGGAGTGCTCGTTTGGGATGGAATTATTCTGGGTTCCAGAACTGACCTGCTCGTTCAAATTGGAACCATGACAAGCCAAATCTATGGGGATGTCTTTCTGGAACAACATGTACGTTTGTTTCGGGGCTCCATGGGCGCACAATTTGTTTTTATGGATGACAACGCCCGTCCTCACCGTGCAAACATCGTAAGCGAATGCCTTCAATCGAAGGATATCACCCGTATGGACTGGCCAACATTCTCACCGGGCTTGAATCCAATACAGCACGTGTAAGTTTATAACATATATTATTTTCCTTTCTCATTTTGAATGTACTGAGTGCTTTAAGTTCTTATTCTGAGTCTCAAGTGCGTTTTTTTGCGAATGAATTACGGAGAATTAAATATAATATTCTTATATGTTCAACATTCACCATTAGTACATGGTGAATGTCGACATGCACCGGTGTAAGTCAGAAATAAGAGTATTTGGAAAATACACTCATGTCCATAAATTAAGGATAATTCGGAGTCACGCGGAAATCGAACTCTAAAATAAATATATCACCTGTAAAATCACTACACACATCTTCAAGAATCATATGCAAATTTCAGAAAGTAACCAGATGACACCGATGGTACGTCACAATGACGAGAGTGTAAGAGTGTAAGATATATAAGGAATACAGGCAAAGAAGTAAAAATGTTCGCAGGCGCTTTATAAACATTTCAGTGCAATAACCGAATAGTTATGACACAAAGGACGCATTTTAATGATTTTTTACGTGCTAGAATTGTCGGCCGTCTGGAATGTGGGCGTACCCAACTGGAGGTATCAGACGAACATGGAATTGCCCAGAGTATCATCTCCAGGCTTTGGCAACGATTCCAAGATAATGGTAATATGAGTAGACGTTTCAGTACAGGTCGTCCCAGAGTTACAACGCGGAATGAGGACTGGTATTTGGCAGTTACTGCCACAAGAAACAGGCGGGGCACAGCCTCAGACCTGTCTCGTCAGCTCTCTTCAGCCACTGGTACGACAATTTCAAGGCAGACCGTGTACAGACGCTTAGGGCAGATTGGTCCATATGCTCGTAGACCTGTCAGATGCGTTCCACTTACTGCAACTCACTGTCGCCTGCAGTTAGCCTGGAGTAGAGAGCATGCATTGTGGACACCGCAACAGTGGGCTTGTGTGATGTTTTCCGACGAGTCCAGGTTTAGCTTGCAGTCTGATTCTCGCCAGACTTTCATATGGAGAGCTCCAGGTACCCGTTACCACCAAGAAAACATCATTGAACGACAGCGTTGCAGTGGTGGAGTGCTCGTTTGGGATGGAATTATTCTGGGTTCCAGAACTGACCTGCTCGTTCAAATTGGAACCATGACAAGCCAAATCTATGGGGATGTCTTTCTGGAACAACATGTACGTTTGTTTCGGGGCTCCATGGGCGCACAATTTGTTTTTATGGATGACAACGCCCGTCCTCACCGTGCAAACATCGTAAGCGAATGCCTTCAATCGAAGGATATCACCCGTATGGACTGGCCAACATTCTCACCGGGCTTGAATCCAATACAGCACGTGTGGGACATGCTTGGCCGATGAGTTGCAGCCGTCAACTCCTCCTACATGTCTACCGGAACTTCGGAGAGCAATGCTTTTTGAACGGTGTAATATCCCCCAAGATCAGATCGATAATTTGATACTCAGCATGCCTTAGGCGTTGTACGGACTGTATTGCATCGTCTGGGAGACATACAATGTATTAACAATCATACCAACCATGTAATATTGGTTTTTTGTAAATAGGTTTTTTTTTTGTAATTTACTCCAGGGAGAAAAATTCGCTAATTTTTTAATAATATGAAACATATAGCATCTTTTTTTGCTCTTTACCTTTTGTTTAATAAATAAGCTTTACAAATAAGTCAAATTGTTTTTGCTTCTAACTCTTCCTTTGCCTGATTTTGCATTATCCTTAATTTATGGACATGAGTGTATTTCGGACATACACCAAGCGACTATGTGAATGTTGACATTCACCTGGTGAAAGTCGACATTCTCCAGAAAGTCGACATTCTCCAGATTTCGGTGTTTGACCGTAACATATATAAATATATTTTTATATGTTTGGTGCGGCCGATTGCAACCAAATTACGAGGTGCACATCGACATGTTATAGCAGTCCTATATATATATTGCATTCGATAGCGGTCGAAACGGATATTTTCGTTGAAATATGCTGCCTGAAACTTTTCGCGATTACAATATTTCCTTTTTACTTCGTACAAGAAAGTAAAAACGGTAACAATCCAAACTTGAAGATAAAAATTAATTTAAAAATAAAAGTAAAAATGAATGGTTAAACAATGGATAATTAACACTATAGCTTTAAAAGTTTCGTCAAAACTATAAGATGGGTAATTAAAACGACAAAAATTGAATTACGGTCCGTAACTTAAGAAACCAATGAAGACTGAATTTGTGATGACGTCAGTGGTCATATGAACATATCTAACTATTACTTCCTTCAAATCACGAGATAACTCACGTCATGTGCTACGTTTTGCGACTTTTCGATTCTTCTCCTGCTACTTTAGTTAAAAAATTTTTGGTAGCTTTGCGCGGGACCGTTTAACTTTATGCATTTTCTGCAAGGGAGAATTGCAAATTTCCCAACGCTGCCCCTCGCAAGGTTGAAAAAGACAATAAAACAAAAAAGCATTTATTAGTTAAAGTTGAATTACTAATAGATATATACATTTTTATGTTTGTCCTTGCCAAGATTTTTCATTAAAATACATACCGGCGGTTATTTCTGCTGTAGACGCATACGTAATGCCAGTTTCCTTTTTGTCATATAGTTCCCTAATGTAATGAAAACGAATATTAATGTGTTTCGTTTGAGATCCGAAAAAACTAGCTACTTTAACTGTTTGACTGCTAACTGCTCTAAGTTACCTTTAAATGCTACTACTACCTCTGCTTCGAGTGCGCGGGGTGGGAGCGTAGTTTGACTGAATAAAAGAGGTTTTATTTTCTCTTGTTGCTAAGCTACGAAAGAGGTATGAGGTATCTGTGAGTGTTGAACATATACGCGAATAGGCCACATTGATGGCTTTTGCTGGGCGCATATAAGCATGCGCCCATAGAAGTCAAAGGGTTAATAGCAAACGCAAGTTCATCGCTTCTTTTGAAGCTTCAAAGCTATATATTCTGCTTCGATACTTGATAGCGGTTCCTGGTCCTTTTTTCTGAGTTTTGACCTTAACTGCGTTTTCTTCAGCATCTGCTCTCACTTCATTTAGCATTTCGGAATTCTTGTTGGCTTTTACCATTAGGAACAAATTCGAGGAATTCGTGTTCTTCAGCTGTTGAAGCTCCTGATCTTGCTTCAGTTTTCTGCAGTTCCAAAAATCTGACACCACGAATTTGTGTTACTTCACCAGTTACATGTTTCCATAGACGATATGCTTTCGTTTCCTCAGAATATCTAATAAGAATGCGTTTTTCACTTTTCGAGAAAAATTTAGTTTTCCCGTTCGAGATAGTTAATGCAAAAGCTTTGCTCCCTACAATCTTAAAATGAGATACTGTAGGTTTTCCTTCTATTTTATTTCTAAAAATATATTATTCTATCCTTAAATCCTTTTCTATTTTATTTCTAGGGATATTTCTTCGGGCGTTTCTTTTTTTCTTTTTCAGTTTTCAGTAGGACATCGGTTATGAATGTAAGCGACTGTCGATACCATTTCTGCACATAATCCTTGGGGTAATTTTAATCAGAACAGCAAACATCTAACCATTTCAACTATGATCTAATTGGTGCTGTTTGCAGGTCCGTTCTATTATAGTCTATACTCAACTGGGAACTTACGTTTAATGTCCTCCTTTTCTAAGAATTGGTTAAATTTGTGGTTTTAAAATTCTTTAACACTATCGCTAAGCAGCACTTTTAATTGCTTCACCGTTTTTTTCTCAGCTTGAAAATCGTACTTTTTAAATGCTGCAAGGGCTTCGGACCTTTTCCATAGGGCGCACACAGTAATTTTCCGTACTTATCATCAATGAATGTTACGAAATATTTTGCACGACCTAAAGATGTGGCATTCATGAACCACAAATATCGGTCTGTACAAGTTCAAGAACATCACAACTTTTAACTTTTAACATCATCAACTTTTAACTAATAAATGCGTGCGTTTCCTTTGGGAATGGTAACTTTCTTTGCTTGAATTCGGTACAAGTTTCACAAAATAGAGTTTCATTATTACATTTAGGAATCTTTAGATCATGCACAAACGCAACACTTAAGTCGGCTATATTTAAGTGACCACACCTTTCATGCCACAGTTTCAATTTACTGTTTGAATTATTTGCATTGCCTTTTGCAACATTTGAAACTTAGGTTACATCCTGTTAATTAGTACCATATAAGTAACTTTGCTTCGTTGCTTGTAAGACTATGCGTGGTTTTATTTCTATTTTTAACCCATGCATGGTTTTATTCCTTAAGTAGACAGTACAGTTACGTTGCGTTACTAAATTAACTGAATTTAGTTCAATTTTAAGTTGGTGACATATAATACACTATTAAGTGTGATGTGTTGTGAAGTTGAACAGATACTAACATAAGTTTCAACTTTCCCTTTGACTTCGAAAAATTCATTATTTATTAATTGAACTTCACTTTTTATTTCAGTTATTGATGTGAATTTACTTCCGTCATTGCACATGTATATGGTTGCTCCTGAATCAAGGTACGAATTATGTGTTCCTAATTCTCGCGTTGAATTCACAATGTTGAGAGAACAACTTTGTGTAGTAGATTCTTGATTCGGATTTTTACTTTTATTTTGGCTACATCCTGACGCTTTGTGAACTTTGTTTCTTATCGTTGCAGCACTTAAAGGTTTTCGCATTCTTAGACTACTCTTACGCGATATTTAGTAACTAAGGCATCTTGCACTTGGGTGTTTTTCTGCGCTTTGAATTGGCGACTTTTAGATTCTTCTAATAACTCAACTCTTAGCGTGTTTAAGTCAGGCAATGTATCGCAATATTCTATAGTGATTCTAATACTTTCGAATTCTATTCTTCAGTTAAGCTACGTAATAGCAAAAGAGTTAGGAATTCTTCTGGAACTTTAGATCCTCCTTCTGCTAGTTTGTATACAATTTCGATGAAAGTAGTTAAATAATACTGACTTTTTTTTCGTTCGCGTTCATCATTTTCGACTGGGTATCCTCAATCTCCCTTAAGTGTCGCAGAATGTAAGGGATTATTGCAGTCTCTCACTGTGTGTACTCTAATAATGTAAATTAAGTAATTAAATAAGTAATTAGTGCGGTCAGCTAGCAACTGCCAAATTTTAGAGATCCACAGTTGCTTTTTCACGTTTGTTGCTTCAGTTACACCATAAACATCTTTACGAGCGATGAAGTTAGCTGTAATTCTAAGTAATAGTTAATCTCTTGTATAGTAGTATTTCAGAACTTCGGAGTTCCTACCTGCTGGTAGTATCTAAAATTACAAAATAAAACAATACACCCAGCCCAAGACGGTTCTGACAGTAACGTTAGAAGCCCCTGCCGTGCATGAACGATGCCGTGTAAAACCGAAGGTTCTGGTCACTGTGATGGCAACTAGTATCACCCGCGACAAATCATCCACGACGTCCAGTCACTGGCTAAGACCAACCTTGGGGAAGGGACTCTATCAAAGAGTAGACTCCAGATGCATTGGGCGGCCCGCTGGTGGCGAATGGCAAAGGCTTCTGAATACTGGTGTTTAGATCTGGCTTGGGTTCAAACCTAGGCGAATGGGCTAGGGCATGGTTGGTTTTCTCTATGAATGTTCCCCAGAACGTGAATATGTGAATACGATTCAACGTCTCCCAGAACTTATTCCACGAAGTCAACCCTCCAATTATGTAGATTTCCTTTGTGATTTTGCATCATTCAAATAAAACAATCCAGTCCAGATTAGCGCGGGTAATGCTGGGCATGATGTCCACGGTTAACCCCAAATCACGGTAATCAGCCAGCAGGTAAAAAAGCAAAGGACATAGATATTATAACTAACATAAAATACTGTTAACATTTTAGCTGTATTATTTATTGGTTTAATTTAGAGAATATGTCCACTTAATTTCAAAAAATTAAATTAGCCTTTCAAATAAGAAGAGCATAGTTTAAAAAAAAAAATTCTTCTTTTTTAACCCCAAAAGATCTGTTAGTCTCCAAACGAAATATTACATTGTCTCACATTAACACGTTGTTTCACTAATCAAAGAGATTAATGGCTGTTGCCATAAAAACGTACGATATTTTTGTTGTGACTTATCTCACTTGCATGACTGTAACATCAGAACAAGCCCACGGAATTCATCGCGGGAAGGAGGGCAACATTGCGCCTGTGGTTGGCAAGAGCCTTGGGCACCATACAGGTGTCAGGAGGACTTTGCTCAGTTCCGCTCCCAATTTTGATAGACATCATCCTGGAGGTATGGGTCCTAAGGTCTCTGGCCCCTGTTCCTTTATCACCTTACTTCTCGAGAGGACTTTAGGCTCGCGGAATATTTAGAGTGCCCGCATGTCTCATAGGTACCATATATATACAAACATCCTAGCCTTCTCCGAGATTCGAACCCTGGTCCCTCAGTACCGCATCAGCCTAGCTAACCACTCTCTCTATTGGGCTGCGTAAGATAGTAAACTTTCATATTTAATCTGCCTATTATACACTAACAAATTTCTTCACTTTTTAAATATATAGAAGCTATATAACGTTCCCATGTTAGTCTAAATAAATATTCATCTAGTATCCTATGAAATGTTTTCCTGTTCCACCTGAGCCATCTTTATCCATAATCTCTATTGATAAACTATAAAGAGCTCTTTTCAGTGCTAGTTAAAATATGAACTTTTGCAGATTTTTGTGTTTTGTTTATATTTAGTTTTCGATAGGAATCAACGAGAGATAGAAGATTAATGGCTGTAAAGTTAACTGTGTTTTCGATTTGAGGTTTATTCACAGTGGATGGTTTTTAAGAATAGATATATATGTCTCTTTATGCATAGTTAAGTTACCCACTGCGTAGATAAAATATGTTCTTAAATACTGTTGTAAGGATCTTAAGTTTTACTAACGTTTATTTTATTTTAAATCTTTACTATCACTTCTTATTTTCTACTTCCGGCCAGAATTATAAGCGTGAAGGAGTTTATGCAAAGTTGTCTGGCGAACGCCAAGTATTTAAGTGTGGCCTTTTTGCCAAGCAGAAGAGAGGAAGCAGTGAGTTCGAAGCAGGCCGCTTACCTTAGAAGTTACGCAGTTGCTATTTGCCTTCCAGGCCAGAGGTTTTAATCCTCTTGATAAATTAAACGTATTGTAGTGTTCACAGTCTCTGTGCTACATACGCTTCCTGTTATTATAAGGCCAATCTTACACGTGTATTATTCTAAAGTTAAATTTGAGTTTAGTTTTATTTTAATATCTTTTACGTTAGACCCCGAGTGGAGGGTTATTGTATTCCGAAGTACGGAAGTCATTGTATATAAAGAAAAATAAAGGGTTTTGTATACCCTTCGTCTGTATCCTGTCTACTTACTACAATTAGTGAACATAGCTTTAGTAAGCTCTCTGTTCTAGTCAGGTCATTGTATGTTTCCGAAGAAGGTTAGAAGAATCATTGAACCTGATACTGTGACTTCATGCGTTATCACTGCTGTTATCAAACACAATTACGTCTCGCCATGGCATTTCCTATAAGAATGCTATATTAACAATTTGCTATAGTAATTTTTCCATATTGCTTTCCACAATAAACATATTGTTGCGTGCGTACGGGTTCGCAATACATTCAATGCATAGAGCTCCAACGATAGGTTGATGAAATTTATTTGATCAAAATAAACACTCTCGAGATCTGAAACTTCCCCCCCCCCAAAATAGTCGTACAACTCTTCACAATATTACAGTGTGTGTGTTATTATGGCCAAGCCTCGAGGGCTATCTGCCTAAGGGGAGGGATGCCTTCGTGGAGGACTTTCTAAGGCAGACTGGTTCGTATACACGTTACACATGGGGAAAACCACGAAAACGCCCATGCAGCCAGCCCGTTCGCGGGATTCGAACCTCGGACCGAACTATTAGTGTTCAGCGACTTTTACCGCTCGGCCGCTGGTGGGCACCCACAGTATTACAAAGTGCAATCAGTAGGTAAATTGCGCAGGAAAAAAAAATGGGAAAGTTCTATATTCCCCGTTCTACTAGGCTGATTGACGAAACTCAAATTGCGTTTTTCATGCCTCGAAAGGATGTATCGACTTGGGATTTATATAAGATTTATACATAGCATTGTTCTAATATAGGTATTCTGACACAAAATATGACTTTTTCTGAAATGACATGCCAATGTTTTCCTATATTTCAATTCTACTTATTCCTTAATATTAAATTCTGTAATATGGTGCGAAAATTACAGAGAAATTCAAAAATTTATCTTGGCATAAATGTTTTCAGTTTGCGCCAAGAATAATTCCCTTCGTAAACTTCTTAATATAGGGCAACCTATTTCCATTATTCCATGAGCGGAAAAAAAAGCGTCCTACTTTCAAATAACTTTAACAAAGTGTCTAAACCACATCTAATGTTATTATCGGTTTAAAATATATGCATTCATGTATGTCATCGAAAATTTTGAATAAAAAATATTAATTTTTGCAGAGATGCTTACAAATACATATACTTTAAGATGATGGCAAAAATGTTTTAGTTTATTACTCAAAATTGTTTTCGAAAAATTTATAAAAATTACTTAATAAGTCATAAAAAATGGAAGAACTTTATTTGGAATGAACCTAAATTTCGAATAAAAAACAGAGATTAATAAATATATACCAAATTCAATTAACATTGAGGAGCTAAAATTTTGAGAGCTAATTTCAAAAACTATTCGTGCAATTTTTACAAACCTTGGCAGTTTGGAGTAATTTAAGTCATAGAATGGAAATATGGAAAAAAATTGGCATGTCATTTCAGAAAAAGTCCGATTTTGTGTCAAAATATCTATATTAGAACAATGCTATATATAAATGTAATACATATTCCAAGTCGCGCTTTCGAGACATGAAAAACGGAAGTTGAATTCCATCAATCGGGTCAGTAGAATTGGAGATATAGAAATGTCCTATTTGGTTTTTGCGCAGTGTACACTTCAACCTACTATGGACGTTAAGACAACGGCATGCAAAGCTCAGCTAAAGAGCGAAGCTATACTCGGTACTTAAGCAGAGCTAATAGCTAATAACAAGTGAGAGAAGATGTCTTCGCCGGCCTTATACGGTTTTCACCCGATCGCCGAGATATTTCTAGTACTTTCTACTTCTTGAAATTACTGGAAAGCAATTCGAGAGTCGAATTACGTCTAAAGCTAATACAGTGATCTTTTACATTTATTCAAGTACAATAATTATTACCTGTGATACAGGGACCAGACCAAAATGTCGCCAAATCTTGCCACTTTTGAGGATTTATCGTCAAATTTGGCTACGAAATTAGTCGCCAAAATCTTTGCAAGCTTGACGCTATTTCGTCAAATTACCGAGATACCCGTTTACCTAATGTTAAACAGACTTATTTATTAAACCCCTGTATTATGTTTTTAGCATAGCTCGATAGTATTTCTTGGTTTTTCATGTATACATTACACAGAAAAATACAACAATTTCACACATAATTGTACAAAAATCGTCTATATAAAAATTCGTAATAATATTTAACGTTTCTTAAACAAGGTCCGCTTAATCGTGCTCTGATTAATATAAAGTTGACGATAATATAATTGTTCGATGTTATTAATAAAATGAAAGCATTATATTCCACAAAGCTAGTTTCCTAATTTTCAAACACCTGCATGTAAATTTCTGTTTAGATAAACAAGGAGATGCGGTAAAGATGCATAGTTAAGCGCTAGGGCATAAATCATTGTAAATTAATAAACTGAAAGAGAATGCAGTTTACTGAATTAAGGTAATTTTCGTTGCATTTTAAAATGTTTTAAACGCAAATCGGTGGCGATTTAAATTTATAATGTACATTTATTAAATTTGAGATGAAATATTGAATTGAATTTTATGAATAATTTGAATACAGCGAATATTCGAAAGTTAAACGAACAAATTATTTACCGAAACTTCAATCCGAAGCCCGCGTTGAATTTCAGACATACTGTTTGAATTTTACTTTTTCTTAAAATTTAAAGCTTTAATTTATCATGAATGAACTTTTAAGGCTTATTTATCTGAACTCAGGAGAATTATTCTATAACTATTAATGTTCTGAGAGGCACCTAGTTTCTGAATGGAACTGAGTGATTATTGTAAATTCTTGTGAGTTTTCATATTTAAAATAAAATAAAAAAAAATCACAAACCTGCTACGTATATACACATCATTAAGCTACCAATTCTCGAAGAATTTTAAGTAATATTATTTTTGTACCTAAAATGCCTAAGCCGTTACAGTCAGTACTCCATACCAGCTGACTATAACGTCAGTCTATCGGCCAAGACCGCTGAACACTGACAGTTCGGACTAAATTTAAATGCGATGCCTTCATAAATGCTTTTGTAGTTTTCAACATACGTATCGTGAATGTGAGTCCGTTCAGTTTAGAAACTCCTCCGCTCTCTTAAGGAATGCCTCCATTTAAACAAACAACCATTGCCTTCCTATGATGTAGTTCAGTGGTTTTCAAATTTGGTCAACTCACGAAACCCCTAGAACCGTGAGAACTCTTTCCCATTCTTAGAAAAATATGTCTTAAAACAGTATTTAAAGTAGCTCAATATATTACAGGTACTTTCTGCAATGAGAATTTAAAGTATTGCATTTTTTATTAAAATCCTACAGAGTTGGATTTTCTTGATATGGTTTCAGACAACCTTTATATTTAAATAGAACTTGAAATAGGAGCAAGTTTTTTGCCGAAGAAAACAACCACTACTTGTAGCGATGGAAACTAAGCCAAATTCTAATTAAAATGTAGGCTAGTTTTCAAAGATTTCCCAATTAAATTTAAACCGAAATTCTCTCAAAGCTCTAACCAGCGTAAAAATTTCAACGACTGCAGCTATAATGCAAAGCTGAATAATTACAATCTTATCAAGGCTGGCAAAACTAAGTAACGTGGCCTCAAAATGCAGAAACACACTCTGTCTGACAATCCAAAAACCTCAGCTTAAATACTGTGTAGCTGATTTGCATTCTGGTGACAAAACGGAAAGGAGAAGTTATAGTAAATGTCTGAGTCATAATAAGGGGTTAATTAAAATAATAATAACAACACAAACATTTAAGAGAAAATTAATGTAATTTTCTCATTAATAGCATTAACTCGTGCTTCAGTTGATTCTTACCCTTGCATAATATTTAATGACAGAAGATTGCTTGGACTTATTTGCACAAACTTTCAAAGTTCAGCTCTGTTGTTGTTACCTGAAGTCGCATTCCATATTCCGCTTTTAATTTATTCCTCTTTTTTTTTTGTTGCCACAGACGTTGAGAAAGCTTTTGTACTTAAATACGTTGTTCCTAATAGCATTAACATATTTGGCGCTGTGTGAAGAAATTCTGGATATTCGTCAGGAATCGGGAACCAAACATTCAGAAGTTGCTCGTGCTTAAGTGTAGATTTTAATGTTGAATTTGTTGATATGTCGATAAGTTCTATATTATGTTTATATTATATTTACTGATATGTTCCCTTTCCTTCATTATCAAACCTTCTGTTTTATCACAGTAATCGAACAGATTTTTTATTCAGTCATACTTAGTTTTTACTTCTGGGTAAAATTCTATTACAGTTTTCTTTATTTAAAAAAGGTGCTCTCTTGTATGATTATTAACACTGTAGCTTAAATACAATTAATTTCGCATTAAAAATACAATTCATTTCGCATATGTTTAGCTTTGAGAGCGTTGCACATCATTCTCTTTGACATGTGGTAACCATATATTAAATTGTAAAACTAATATTTAACAAATTATATTTTTACACATTTTAGCAAATAAACACTAGTGAATTAGTTGCCAATGCTTTATAATATTCCTTCGAATTTTTATTTCAATTGAGTAACCCCAGGGTTCAATGAAACACACTTTCAAGACCACTGCTGTTGCCTAATAAATTCAAAATTCAGTTTATATTATTTGGATCGCTTGTTTATTTTTTATCCAGATTAAACTAAGTTTATTTTTAATTTCGTCATTATTCATAGGAGGCGTAAAAAGAGAAGTACGTACTTTGGCGAAAAGTAAAATTCCTTCTAAAATATATAAATGTAAATACTCTATAGATTTCATTCGCGTACGTTTTGCCTATTTCTCTCCGTTTCGTGATTCAAAGGAATTCTTAGCCCAAGGGTTGTGTAAGATAATATCATGAATATATCATGTATAAAATGACAAAATAGAATTTTTAATTTTTATTAATCTAGATCCTCTTAACAATGAAATGCAGCCGTAATTATGAAACACAAGTTCAATTCGGGATTCAACAAAAATAGAATTCTTAACTCTAACAACGTAAACAGATAATAACATAAGCAAATAAACTTAAATATTCAGATTAAGTTCACATAAGATATGCATATGTCCATATCAGAAACAACCAATTCATTAAATTTGTAGCAGCCATATAAAAACTGAGCTGACCTCTTTAGTATTTAATTGAGTTCTTCCTTACTGATTACACATTCATTACACACTAAGAGGAGGTGAACAGTACTTATATGGGCATACATCTATTTATCGTTTATACGGAGCTAAGCAGAGCAAAGTCTAAATAACTTCAGAGCTACAGGTAAAGAATTCAGAAAATTAAGAAACAACTTTAAACTCAATTCATAGAAAAATTCAATTAATTTAAACTCAATTCATAGAACTTAAATAAAAAGTGTCGAGTTTTATAGGTAGTTTGGCAAAGCTATTTATAAAATTCTTGTTTTAATTTCTCAATCTGTACTGAGAAATAGTCCTGATTTATAGTTTCTGAATTCATTATATTAATCGGCGCGTTCCCTAGTCCAGGATGCCAAGATCGTCAATCGAGTTAATGGTCGAAAAAGCCATTCTCTGAAACAACAGAGTCCGGAGGCACGGAAGACTATCAGTAAAGACTATCTGAATAAATCGCCGTAAGCAAAGAACCTTATATACAACCTACATATAACCTACATATACAATCATCACCGTTATGTCGAGGCTTTAATTTTTCTGAGCATGGAATTTACACGTTCATGTTCTCTTTTATCATCACAAACTAAATAAAAAGTTTCGAACAGCATTTTTATTGATCATTATTCAATGAGTAATATATAGTTGGAATTCTATAGCGCTCAAGACATTGTAGACAGAAACACATCACATGCATCGCTGCCGAATCATCACATTCGAAGGTCGAAACTAAGTCTTCAAAGACCGGAATTTATACACTCAAGTCCTTCTTTACCATGTTCTAAATGAGTGTTTCAAACAACATTTTTGTTGATCACATTGCAAGGATTCAAATATTGTGTTTCGTTGCTTCCAACATATCGGAGACCGAAACAGCATACTGGGAACATCGCAAATTGTAATAGGCAGAAGTCAGTTCTAAGTCTTAAATTTACACGTTCACGTCGTTTTCTCATCAGCACTTACTAAATTTCAGTTTCAGTGTACAGTAAGCAATTCAATTCAGCTGCTCATATTACATCAGGCTGGTACATCTTTAATAAATTTTCCTTCATCTGGCATTTCTTGAGATTCATCACAGTACTACTCCTATTTTTGTCCTTCACTATTCCACCCTTTTCTATTAATTATTACCCGCACTTCGTTTCTTTATTTGCTTCTTTTTCATATCCTTAAAATTCCCCAGAACACTTCACTTAGCCTTACTATGTTTTTCGACTCGCTCTCTTTTTACCGTTCCTGAATATCATTTCTCTTTATAGAAGCTGACTTCTAACTTTCTTATTTTAGTCGCTGACAACTCACACCACTTTCTCGGGAACCATTCATAAATACGGAGGCATTAAAATTATGCCACGCATTTTCGTTACATTGCGCCAAGTAAAGGGAAGTAACGTACCTCTTTTGTTCTCCTTCACACAGCGGAAAATCGAAGAATCATCTTTTAAAGAACAAGCCTCGTAGACAGTCTGTCTGCAGTTTGTTTCCTTATCACACAGAAACTATTCAACAAAAAAAGGCACATCTTAATAGACAATTTTTTCAAAGCCATAGTTTATTTTGATTTCCTGTGACGAATTTGCTTACTATGTTTTTCAGTTTTCTGTTATTTTAGTTGTTCTGGCTATTTTGAAAAACTAACGGGCAAAGAAGCGCTTCCTTTTGAGCAACATCTGTTTCCCTGAGCGAGTGTTCGCACAACCTAACAGCAATTTGGCTCATTGAAGCAACAGAAAGAACTCTTCTAGGGATACAGAGGCAAAAGGATCCTTTATTTCTGAATAAAGGATCTTTGTGTTGATCAAGTTTTCTCTAAACTTTCAGTTTAAATAATTTCATGAAATCAAATTAATACACAAAATTATTCCTGGATTTAGACTGCTACTTAATACAAGTTTTGAATTTTACAGAATCTATTTTTATTCAAACCCATCCAAAATTTGATTGAGAAACCAGCAGTGACCACCCAGCAGTGATTGACTGCTGGGTGGAATTTGAAATTTTGATACTGGTAAGAATAAGTTCACAAAAAAAGGTAAGCGGAGTGTAATTATCAATTGTTTATTTTACATAAAACTTTGAAATAGAAAGAATGCCGTCCACCTGACGACACAGATCACATCACTCCAAGCACTCTAGCAATTAATAAAACAAAAAAGAATAGAATACAAATCACATAAATTATGAGTTGAAAGTTCGTTACCATAGACACCAGAATTGAATCATCAGGCAGCAACGCCATCTATTGTTCCAAAGACACACTAGTAATTCGTTTGG
Organism: Stegodyphus dumicola; assembly: GCF_044657685.1. Taxonomy (NCBI): domain Eukaryota; kingdom Metazoa; phylum Arthropoda; class Arachnida; order Araneae; family Eresidae; genus Stegodyphus; species Stegodyphus dumicola. The sequence continues at coordinate 13,321,611 of NC_140769.1, forward strand.
TAACAAAAAATACTAAACATAGCTCCCGGCCTTGAAGCCTTCTAAGGGTTCAAAAAAGACAAATAGTTAAAGCATACATAATAAGATTAACAAAAAAAAATAATTGAAAATATAACTAAAATTAATGTTAAATAATATGAAAAAAGTCAATAGTTCATAGTTCATGTTAGTCATGATTGGGGATAAGACACAATTTAGTAACAGCTCGTTTGAAATCATCAGCGGCTGTATGGATTGTAGCCACTCGAACTTTTTTATCACTACCTGGATGAATTAAGGCAATTCTTCCAATTTTCCATTGGTTCGGAGGCAGTTGTTCGTTTTTGATCAGAACTAAATCACCACATTTTAGATTTGGAGACGCATGAAACCACTTAGCCCGATGTTGAAGGGTTGTTAAATATTCTGCACACCATCGTTTCCAAAAATGTTGCACAGTCTGTTGAACTAGAGACCAACGTTTAAGTCGTGAAGATTTCACATCACTCAAGTCAGATTCCGGAATGACAAGCAAAGGGGCTCCAATCAGAAAATGACCTGGAGTCAATGCACTAAATTCGTTTGGATCACTAGACATCGCACAAAGAGGACGGGAATTCCTACACGCTTCCACTTGTGTAAGCACTGTTAAAAATTCCTCGTAAGTTAGAAGTGTGGATCCTAATACTCGTTTAAGATGAAATTTCATGGATTTCACATTAGATTCCCACAAGCCACCGTAGTGAGGAGATGTCTGAGGATTAAATAACCAAGTTATACCTTCTGAGGTAATGCAGTCACATAATTCACTGCTTTTCTCAATGTGTGCTGCATTTTTATAAATCTCCTTCAGTTTCTTACTAGCACCTTTGAAGTTAGTAGCACAGTCACTCGAAATTTTAGGTGGTTTGCCTCGTCGGGCGATAAATCTTTTTAGAGCTGCTAAAAACGTTGAAGTTGATAGATCAGTCCAAGTGTACAGCTTTTGTTGAGAAACACGCAAAAATGGATACGTAACACTTGAAAGTTTTTGTTCTTCTCCCAACTTGGTAGTTAATAGAATATGGACCAGCATAATCAACACCGGTGACTGCAAAAGGTCTTGATGGTTGAACTCTGGGCGAGGGTAAATCACCCATTATCTGGGTCACAGTCTTGACTCGATTTCTAATACAAGGAATACATCTTTGAATCATCCTTCTCACTACGCTTCTCACCGAAAGAATCCAAAACTGCATTCGTAAAGTGCTTATTAATAACTCTTGACTAGCATGCAAATAATTGACATGGTAATGAGTTACGATGAGATTAGTGACATGTCCTTCCTTTGGAAGCAAAATAGGATGTTTGCTATTTTCAGGAATGTTTGCATTTTTTAAGCGACCACCTACTCGAATGACGCATTCTTCATCAAGGAAGGAAGTTAATTGTATTACTCGGCTGCTCACACCTTTTAATTCTCTCGATGTTTTTAAATAAGAGAGCTCTCGAGGAAAATATGATTCTTGGACATTTCTTATCACTTTTTTTTGTCTTTTCTTAGCTAATCGAAGCTCATCGGTTGTCAGAAAAACCTCTCAAACGATTTTCGGAGAAGTTTCGACAGTTGTAAATAAATCTTAGGCATAATGTAACTATACGACGTAATTTTGTCCAAGATGAATACCGTTTAAAAATGTCATTTTCCTTTACCGCACAAGATACTGAAATGCAAGTTTTTCTTTCTTCTCTACGAACTCCTTCATAATCTACATCAGCAAGATGTTCACTGTCAGGACATGGTTCGAAATCTTGTGAATATAACCAAGTAGGTCCAATGAACTATCGCTCACACTTCAGAAATTCTGCTGGAAACATTCCTCTTGTACCTGAATCAGCTGGGTTTTGCTTTCCATTGATATGGTTCCACCTTACATTAGGAATTGTATTCTGTATTTTAGCAACGCGGTTTGCAACAAAGGGAACCCAAAGATGTGGTTCTGCAGAAATCCAGGACAGTACAACAGTTGAATCTGTCCAGGCCAAAACTTTACGACTCTAAATGTTCTAACACTGATTTAAGCAAATTCACTAACAAAACTGCAGCGCATAACTCTAATTGAGGTAATAATTGCACTTTCAGAGGAGCAACTCTAGTTTTTGATGTTAAGAGTGTTACTTTGATGTCCAAATTACGTGATACTGAACGCAAATAAATTGCTGCACAGTAGCCTCTCTTGGAGGCATCACAAAAACAGAGATATCAATATAGTTCACGTCAGGAATCAAAACAAATCTCGGTATTTTTAATTGTCGAATAAGATGTAAATCATTTCGGAAAATCTTCCATTTGTTAGCAATCTCATCATTAACAGGTTCATCCCACGATAAATGGAGTTTCCACATGTCTTGTATCAAGATTTTGACATAAATAGTACAAGGAGCAAGCCAACCCAATGGGTCAAATATTTTCGCTAAATCAGAAAGGATATCTCTTTTAGAGCATTTAAACGTTTCACCAGAAATGGATACGGAAAAGTTAAAGTAGTCTTCACGGGGGTTCCAATTAATTCCTAAAACTTTGATTGAGCTATCGTCTTGTATTTTCATAGCCTCAGAATCATTTCTCAACTCCTGGGGTATATTCTCTAACACTGACAAGTCATTGGATGACCATTTACGCAGAAGAAATCCTCCACGTTCTAACATTTGCAAGATTTGATTTACTAGATTTTTGCACTCTTCAGTGTTTTGTGCACCTATCAAACAATCATCTACAAAAAGGTTTTGAAGTACAGCCTTCGAAGCTAAAGGATAGTTATTCTGCTCATCGTAGGTAAGTTGGTATAAAGCACGAGTAGCCAAATATGGAGCCGAGGCAGTGCCGTATATGACAGTATTAAGTCGAAATTCTTGAATAGGATCGCTTGGACTGTCCCGCCAAAATATCCTTTGAAAGTTTCTATCCTCTTCATTAACTAGAATTTGTCTAAACATTTTCATGATATCAGCTGTGACAACTACTGGGTAACATCTGAATTTGACCAAAACTGGAAACAGCTCTTGTTGTATTCTGGGACCTGTCATCAATATGTCGTTAAGAGATAGTCCTGATGAAGACTTATTAGTAGCATTAAATACCACACGTATTTTACTCGTAGAGCTAGATTACTTAATTACTGCATGGTGTGGCATGTAGTATGCCTGACTTGGGGACTCTGAACTACGGACTGGTTCCATGTGCCCGAGATCCAAGTATTCCTTCATGAAATGTTTATACATATCATATGTATCAGGAGATCTTAAGAGATTTTCTCTAAAGATTTAAATCTTTGTAAAGCAAGATCTTTAGAATTACCCAACCTTGAAGGGTTATCTTTAAATGGAAGTTTCACTACATAACGACCATTTTGATCACGGAAGTGTGTTGTTTTAAAGAACTCTTCACATTTTTTATCTTCACTTGAAATACGTTTGACTTCCGGAATGGAGTCTAAAGACCAAAATCTTTCAACTAATTCGTTTGTATTCAACCGAAGATTATTCACTGTAAAAGTGTTAGTTAGATTCGAATCATCAGTAATAGTGTTCCCGGAAATGATCCAACCCAACTGAGAACAAATAGCAAAGGGTAATGATTATCCTCTCTTTATGATGTCTCCCTTAAGCATAGTAAAAAATACATTTACACCTAACAAAATATCTATAGGTTTTCTTTCATAGAACTTAGGATCAACTAAGACTAGATCGTCGAAATGATTGGCAATTTTAGAAGGAAGCGACACGTTAGGCACATCTGAAGTTATCCTTGGAATCACGAATGCATATGTTCGAAATTTGGAATTTGACTCAACGTGCGGGGTAAAGATTAAATCCACTTCTCCACTTGCTACAGTGTTGAAGAACCAAGGCACGACACTTCAATTTTTACAGAGTCACTGGAAAGTTTCTGTAACTTTTTATTTATAGTTATCCATAATTCATCTAAAGTTTCTTGTATTATTTGTTGTTCCGTAATGAATGTATCACAATCTTTTTCAGGACACAACAAAAATATTTCCTCATAAATAGAACGAAGCTCACTGTTAAAAGCATTTAGTTTCGTTTCGGACAACTTTACCTCTAAAATTTCTGCTTGTTCTAAATTCGAATTTACCTTTAAACGTTGTTATATTGCTTTTTAGAACCTTCTTTTTAGTTTAAACTGGTTTCAAATCAGCCATTATGAATAACAATAAATATTATATTAACAACTCTAGCGAAAGAAGATTAAATATTGGAACGTACTCACCCCAATGTTGAGGTTTCTACGCTACACCATACCACGGGAATATTCCACAAATCGAAACTGATTTCACCACAGATGCCACACGCATAATCCACAAATCGATTTGAGAGTACACTGATTATTAATCCACAAATCGAAACTGATTTCACCACAGATGCCACACGCATAATCCACAAATCGATTTGAGAGTACACTGATTATTAATCCACAAATCGAAAGTGATTTAACTTGCTGATATTTGAATAAATCACATCATATCCAAAGCTCGCTAACTCTTCTCTCCGGTCGCTAGGACCAGGAATGGTAAGAATAAGTTCACAAAAAAAGGTAAGCGGACATTATCAATTGTTTATTTTACATAACACTTTGAAATAGAAGGAATGCCGTCCACGTGACGACACAGCTCACATCACTCCAAGCACTCTAGCAATTAATAAAACAAAAAAGAATAGAATACAAATCACATAAATTATGAGTTGAAAGTTCGTTACCATAGCAACCAGAATTGAATCATCAGGCAGCAACACCATCTATTGTTGCAAAGACACACTAGTAATTCGTTTGGTAACAAAAAATACTAAACAGATACTTTTATTGCGTTAACACTATTTTTGAGAGAACTGAGATATTTCATGTGCTCCATTCTTCAAAAGTCACTTCAATCTAAATTTTATGATTTATTTGGGATGGACAGTCGTAATTGTGAAACACAGGTATGCATTTTAGGGGCATCTCATACCAAATTATGCCAGACCTACAGCTGTTTTAACACAGTTGACACTGTTGACCAGTGAGAAAAATAAATTTATTTTCACTAGTGAACACAAGGCTGCATTTGAAGTACTACAGCTGGTTTTCTTTTCTAAATATTTTGACATCCTGCAAAGAGCGGCGAAGAATTCGTATTAAATACTGATGCAAATAGTCAGTTATTTCAGATGTTTTTCTTCAACAGCAAAATATTAGACTGCACCTTATATCATATTACAGACAAACATACTGATCATCTGAAAGGGAAAATCCTGCTATAAAACTATATATCATTTATTGATCTGTTATTGCCTTTAAACCTTATCCATATGATATTAGAAAATTTACTGTCTTACTTAGTAGCAAACACTATTACATTATCACAAATCAACATCACCAGATGACGAAACTCTAGGAGGGTAAGAAACTAAGTCATTGCTCTTTTAAGTATATCCAAATGAAGTCGAATTCTGTATCTGATTTTATGCAAGACATTGGTCCCAAGCAGCCTGTTTCGGTTGAGAAATCTGAGGATAATTTAATTATTCTAGTTGAAATATAAATATCCAACAACAAGTAATGACTCTTATTATTTCGAGAAATCTTGCACAGAGACTGTACGAAGCCAAAAAAGCACAAAGGATATAAATGCAAGACAAGCCCTAGTTTCAGATCAATTCTATTGTTTAATTATTATAATACATTTATTAAACTGTTCTCAATTGATCACAGATTAATTTTACTTTGCTTTCTTCTGGAAATTAATCAACCAGGACGAAGGATTGTTTGGAAATTTTTATTAACTGTTTTAGGTTTATTTAAACTAACAGTTAATTTTATGTTAATTATTATCTGTAACTCTTAATGATCCATTAGCTATTACCAAATTGCAAATTAGGTTCAGTTTGAATAATGAAAATGTGTGTAACTCAGAGTAAAAGCTTTAGAAGTACGTCAAAAACGGTTTATTCCCTTAGTTGATAACTTAATATTCGGAACTGGTTTTGTGAAGGATTCCTTGCATTTTTTAGCGCTTAAGCAGAGAATCGCAGATAACTGAAGCCAATGTGAATAAAATTTTAAAGTTACTATGTGTTCCACTTATTTAAATATTGATAATTTTTATGCAGAAAGTTCGCATTATGCTAAGATTTAGCTTTAATTGAAGAGGTAGTTTCAATAAGCCCTTTGGTTATATTTTATCTCTTATGCATCTTTCTCTTATCTCTTATCTATCTCGGAATTCTAAGCTTCTAATTAAGAGTGAAAATGCTAATTTCTCCGAAGCACAGAAAGTTCAAGCAGCGTGTAATTTAATAATTCACTAAATAGTTAATTAATTATTTATTATTAATCTTTAAGTTTTACTTTACAGCTGTCAAAATTCCTTCATGTGTTTACATAACTATAAAATCGCATAATGAACAGAAAATACAACAAACAAATTAAACCCTTTTTTGAATTAATTTTGTTATTTGAATACACTATCTTACACTCAATTCTAAGTAGTAAGCAATAATACGTAATATAAGTAAAGTAAGCACAAACATCTAACATCTGATAATTGAATAAAGCTTAAAAAACTACCGTTCAGAAAACATGGAGCAGTTTCTGCAGGACAGAGATAATAATTGGAGAAGGGAAAGAATTAGATCCGCTTAGTTTGAAAGTTGCCTATGACAACTTCTGTAGTACTTTTTCCCAAGAAATGTCAGTGTTAAAAAAAGCCACATAAAAAGCAGATATTTCCCCAAAGACCGAAAACTATCGACTTTTGCCAAGCATCTGGGTCAGTGTTTATCTTTTTATTTTTATCTTTTACTCCTCTGTTTTATTGTGTCTCATTCTTCCGTCTGCTTTTCTGAGAGGCTTCTTTTGCTGGCATCTTTTGTTTTGAAGAAAGGGAAGAATGTCACGTGCGATCTTTTCCACGGTTTATTTCACTTTCTACGAATGATAAACTCGGGCGGTGATTTATGGGAAGATTTGAGTGACTTTTTTTCTCCCTCTCCAGAATGTTTTTTGTTTTCCATGCCATCTTTCAAAATTCCCAAACCAGGTTTATTTAAACGATTTGGTAAGATTCGTCCTTTTCTTGTACGCCTTATACTAAGTTCTGTAATTATAGCTTAATAAATTGGGAAGTTTATTTAAATTAACTTGTTATTTCTTATGTTAAATCTTTCCAAATATTCTACTGCTTCGTCTGAGCCCCGCCCAAGAAGGAGTGGTTTTAAATAAGGAGTGATGATCTAAGCTGAAGAGAGATACAGAGAGAGAGTGAGTAACAGCCTCAACCTACCCTGCTAAAACTCAGTTGTGTTTCTTTTCATTAGCTCTGCACTCTTTGAGCTCAGCTGCAATAATCTCTGAGTTACGAATCCAGGTTGGTAGCCTTTAAATTTAAACTTGTCTTGGGTGTTTACCTTGCAAGTAAGGTAAGTTACCTGAAGGCTTAAATGTTAATTGTTTTAGATACTTGTAACAGAAGACGCAATACAAATATGTCTTTACTTATATAAATTATAATCTTTACTCATATACATTATACTAGAAAGCCCGGCGGTCATACGAAATGATCGCTGTTCTAGATATTATAAATTGTAATTAAAATGATTTGTGCAAAGGTGTCTGATAATTCAAACTGAATTACCCAGGGCAGGCGGCGAGGACGTCACTTTGCTTACTGCCCCACGGGGTTTCCCCCTTGCTTAATTGCTTAAAGTACAGTGCAATGAAGGAAGTCACTGGCGGTACATTTCTTAAGAGCCTACCGCTAGCTCAATAAATAAAGGTGATTTAAATAATAAAATGTTAATTCACATGTCAAAGATCTCTATGTAGACAGGCAACATAAAGTTGACCATGTCCAAATTCAAGCTCAGGTAAAAAAATGCCAACACGCTTAAGCTTTTGGCCCTGAGATTTATTGATGGTCATAGCAAAGGCAAGTTTTACAGGAAATTGTCTACGTCTCAATTGAAACGGCAACAATGTGCCGTGGCAACTTCATCCCATTGACGACTACAACCAATAAACTATCGGCGACAAACAAACACTTAAGCTGCATATATGTATATGGGGTGAAGTAACATTACCTTCTCCAAAACGGCTGGCTCCCGGGCTTAGCGAAGCCCACCGTTAGATTCCGCAGGTCCGTGGCACGCTATTTTGACCATTCGCGTCTTCGTAGAACTATAATTAGCCAAGATATTAATTAAAAACTAATTTTCCCTACGTTTCCCCTACATTTTCCACTTTCTTTCTTGGGTTTTCCCTATCAGAGTGATTTGGCTACGTGCCAAATTCTTTTTTCTTTGATATCTACGGAACGGCGCCCAATTGAAATTCGAGACGTGTATCCTGGGATTCCAAAAAATTCTCTTAATCCATTGATACCGTTCTCATCTTCGTACGACTTTAATCGGCCGAGATATTAATTAAAAACTGCAAAAACGTTAATTTCCGCACTCATTATTTTCCGAGTGGCAACAATAAACTATCGGCGACAAACACTTAAGCCGCATATACGTATATAAGATTAATCCTTACTTATAATTCACAATAATTTATAATATAAAAACTTTCCATATACTTTCTTAAATAGAAAATTACACTTTACGACAACTGTTTTACTTCCATCACTTAAAAATTATATTTAGCCATTTGGTTTTAAAATTTTGTAGGCAAGCTAGTTAATTTTAACTTACTAGTTTGATCCTTAAATTTCTAATTAACTACTTGTTTTAAACTTTAATTTTTAGGATTGTATCATTTTTGAACTTGCTATTATTTTGAATTACCTTTTAATGTTCTAAACTGTATACTTTTGTTTTTGAGCTTGAAAAAGAGAATGTAGGGGGATATGTCTTCTAAAGTAAGCATCCCATTCAGTTTAATTTTTCTAAGTAAAAAAATTTTATCTTAAAGATTATTTGCTATTTATTTGGTTTAACATGATTCTTTTGGCATACTAATGGACTAATGTCTTTATTTGGATTGAGTATTAACGGTGACTTATGTTTTGGATAATTTGATAATTAAATAATTTGATGCTTAATTAGAAGTAAGATGAAATACTCTCTCTTAATTTAGTTGTTGTTAATTAATGATAGATTGGTTTATCCTCTTGATAAGTCGATTAATCTGGGATCAATGACAATAGCTATTTTTTCCATGCTTAAAATTTTTTACGTTTGGTTTTGGTATTTTTGGGATTAAAGATTTTTCTTAGCATGTTTTTTAAGCAAGGAAGTCTTGAAAATACTAATTTGTGCGTTTTTAACATCGGCTAGCAAAATGATTAGGAATAACGTTTGGCAGAACTAGAGATAGGACATGAATTGCAAGAGAGGCTACCAGAAAGCTCTTACTCTAAAACATTCAAAACCTCTACTCTACAACTTATTTACATTTTGGGGGAACTACGAAATGAAAAATTTATAGTAAAGGTTCAAATCATAATAATTATTTAATTAACGTAGAACCCTACAGATTGTCCGATGGATTATCATTACATGTTTATATTTAAACTAAAATAAACATGTAATGATAATCCTTCGGACAATCTAAACTAAAGAATCCTTATCATCCTCTTCCCTGAACGATCTTATGATGTAACTAGTTAGCACGTCCAGCTGACAGTTGGGATATGTAGTCCGAATTCAGGGAAGGGTAAAGTTAATTTCTACAAGAGAGGATAAATTAGAATGGAGTGAAGAACAATTCGTCACCATTCGGATCTGTTCGACTGGGTGTCGAGCATCTTTCCATTCGCTCTTTAATTGAGAAAGAATGTAAGGAATTTTAACGATTCTTTTATGTGTTTTTACAATGTAAGCGGTTGGAGCAACCATCATGTAATAACTAGAGAATGCGTGGCTCAAATTAATATTTCCTGCTTCTTGGATTAAAAACATAACAGATAGTGCGAAAAACAAATTCTAGTTGCCAAAAACGAGTAACAGATTTTATTTGTTAGACTAGACTCTGCAGTTTATTTTTCGGTTTGTAAAATAAATTTTTTTTTTAGAGGATTTCAGAAAATTAGGAAATGTTAAAAAGAAATAAAAGATTGTTTCAACAGCTGAACCTTTGTGAAGGTATTCTAAGAGTTTAATAAGAAACGCAGGGCATTTGTCAGAATGCATACAGAGGGCTAATATATGATAAAAATGTTTTCTTCACATCCATATTTCTTGCAGAATCATAAAAGTCAAGTCTTTCCTTTTTATAAAGAATTTTCCAAAATGTTCAGATCCCATCCATTCATTCTTTTGGATACTAAGAGCATTTTGCAGTATATGCATATGGAAATATCATCATCTTTCATGTTTACCTTTTACGATGTACATGAACCTCAAATGCTAGGTTTACTAATTCCTATGCTGAGAAAAGGTACCTCCATCTGTCACAGAAAGGTAGCGCCATCTGTCGGCAAAATTAGTAACTTAGTCTTAAAATTGGTTTTTAATATTCTCGTTACTAATTTTGCTAACAGATGGTGGTATCTTCCTGTTTGTTTCAGAATCCGGGGTTGGGTCGTTTATACGGCTTGACCTCGGGGGTTTGACGTAAGTCGTATAACTGATGGTTCTGTAGCTTGGTGTGGACGGCACCAAGGTGTTGGACGGCACCGAGTTTGCTAGGTAATGTCTTGAAGTGAGGCGCGGCCCGCCTGGCGAGAGCATTTAAACGACCAGTCGGTTCACTAGGTGTTCAGGTCACGCCCCCGCCCAGTACCGATAACAGGGAGTGGTTACCCCTCGGGCCCATCCTGTCAGCGGGGTTCTTTTCTGGATTTAAACATCCAGGACCCGGTTTGGGACCCGATTCCTTGGACTAAGGAATTTTTCATTGAGACTCTAAAGGTTTTAATTGCTACGTCTGTGGGCTGCGTGTTGGACTGTCCCCCAGGTCTAGTCCGCAGAGAGAATTAAGTTGTTGGTCGAACACTCTGTGACCTCCCCCTGCCTAATATGGCGGCTTTCAAAAGGGAGCAGACAGTCCTGTAGCGCCCAATGTGATAGCGAGGCAGAGCTAACCTAATTATTATTATTACCGCAATTAGGGTATAAATACGACGGTTAAGCCCGCTGCTTTCTTGTTTATTGTAGAACCCTCCCCATTGCTCTCATTAGCATACCTCTTTTATTATATTTGTTTCAACTTATTGTGTACTGGAAAAATAATTTTTTTTATGTTACTGCACTTGAATATTTTGTAAATAGCAAATGCTCATAATTTTGGGTACTCATCTCAGCAGCCAATCATAAGACTTCTATTGTTTACTCATGTGATATATCTTTGCCTGCTTATGATGGACTCCCTGCATATTTTCTCCTCATAATTGCTTACTTACTTTGCATAAATATTCTTTCTAATTGTGAGAAAATGTAATTTTAATGATACTATGCACTGAATATTTTTAAAATGCACCGTTCCAGAACCTTGGACAGCATCTCGCCAGCCTATCAGATGCTTCTACAGCTTCATGTGACAACGTTGTAACGCTCTTTTTCACTTTACATCTTGTCCTCCGGTCACACTCAGGCATTCCTATACTTTCAGTATCTCTCATCAAGTCAAGACAGTCGGTATACAGCTTGCTATCTGCAAGCTAAACGCGGCAATAAGAGGAAAAGGAAAGGCTGCTTTCTAGTCTTGCAAATATTTTTGCTTCTGATGAAGAAGGACCTCTGTGCCCTCGAAATCGATTGAGGTTTATTTATTTTTTTTTTTTTGTCTAAATCTACACCAAATATAAGGTTGTTTCTTTACTAATTTTAAGTTTCTCTTTGGCTTATTTCTCTTGTGATTTGATCTCATAATGTGTTAGTGATAATTTTAATTGAACTTTTTTATATTAATTTATCGCTGAATTACTATATGTAGATTCGAATGCGCAAAATCTCATTAGATTAACATTTTTTTTATTAGAATTGGAGATAAGACACATTTAAAACATTTACTAGGAATCCTTCTTGAGTGAAAATAATCGAACTATAAAAGAGGAATCCAGGATAAGTAGAATTTGAAAACATAGCTCCTGGCAAATAAGGAGAAAACATTTTACAAATTTTAATTCTGCAAGTTTATGGAAAACACAGTGACAACGATTACTTATTATTATTATTAATAATACTTTAATAATTACATTAAATAATATCACAAATTTGTTTTGAAAAAAAGTATAATTGACTTCTCTTTAATGGTGAAAAACAACCAAACAAGCAAAACATTTGGAAACAGAAACTAAGCTACTTATTTCAGAAGCAAAGTTCCGAAAACATTTGTTCTAATAAGAAGGATTTAGAGCATTTCCAAACTGGTATAAAGCAAGTGGAGAAAAAAAGAACAGCTTTGTGGAATTGAATGTAAAATGCCGATATTTTAGACTAGGTTGTACGTTATGCATCACTTCACAGCAGACCATATCCCATCACTCAGAATTTGAAAAGGACATTTCCGTTTTCAAAATAAAGTAACTGTCATTCACGTGCTGTTGCGAGAGGCAGAAGAAATATATTATTTTTAGCCCTATGCTTCTTTTTTCTTATTCTTTTTTCTGGTTATCTAACAGAAACACTTAAATTTCAAGTACAAGAAGGAATTGACACATTGCAGTATCAAAAGATATTTTACTATGGAACTGTAATTTGTATAGGAATCATTAAATGTATTTTATGTTTTAATAATGCGTATCACTCAGTTTTTTGATGAACTCAGTTTTTTTTTTCAGAATCGTATAAGTACACTGAACACAATACTACTACTACTAATAATATATAAAATAATATGTGTAACACTAACAAAAATAATATGTCTATTAGAAGCACAATACACTACTACAAACACACTATTTTCCAAAAGTTTAGCAAAAAATTCAAAAATTGCGGTAAATCGGATAAAAATATTTTGAAATGAAATTTTGATATGTAACAAATAAGCCGTAACAAATAATTAAATAATAATAATAACCAGGCTGCATCCAGTAGAATTATAAAAAGTCGCTTTCAGTAAATATTACAGAACTTAAAACCAGTTGTTTTGGAGGGAGTCATTATTCAATGAGCGGTAATACAAAATATTTCGAGATAGCCAAAATAAAGGAATAAGCTCGAATCGGCATTTGCCGGTAGACTCGATTAGAAGCATAGGTCGAAGAGTCATAGGTCGATTAAAAGCATGCCAATCTAACCTCGAAAGATGGCTAAATGTCGATGACTTCGTGGTAAGCCCTTTGTGGAATCAGTTTCTTAATACTGGTTCAACCTCTCGAAGACCTGCATAAGGTGAGTCATTAGTTACCACTTCTTCAGAAGTCAGGTGCCTGCGACTTAGTGCAACTACGTCTCAGCATAGGTCTGTCCGCTTCTGTCTGCTACAGGAAGGGATTGTATGAGACACGACATGAAAGAACTGTTCAAGCTAGGCGAACGACATCGCGCGTCTCACTTGCCTCTCGTCACCAACAGCGTTTGAAATGGGCATCTACTCATGTAAACTGATCTGAAAGTCAGTGGATGTCTGTTCTGTTAACCGATGAGTCCCACTTTGATTTACAGAATGTTTCTCAACACTGGAGAGAAGCAAACAATCCATATCTTCCGTCTAATATACGGGAAAAGTATACCTATGAAGTAGGTTGTCTTCTTGTATGGGGGGGGGTACTTTTAGATGGACCCATAGGCTTATATTTGCTGCTACATGGAACTAGAGACGACATAATGGATCCTATTGTTCGTCCGCATTCTGTCGCAACTGGTGATATCATTATTTTGGAAGAAGGTAATGCCAGCCCTAATGCTCATCTCCTCGTGTACTAATTTATTGAAGAAGAAAGTATAGTCCAAATGAAATGACCAGCACGCTCTCCCGACCTTAATCCCATACAGCATTGTGCGATGCTCTCAGAAAGCTTGTTTATAGACTCTAAACCCTAACTGGTCTTAAAATTGCCTTACACTATTAATGAGCATTGCTGCTAATGGAAGTCATTGACTACATCATAAACAACATTAGATATTGGTGTTCAGAGCTATCATACTCACGAATGAAAAAAAAAATCTTTTTGTATGTAGTTTGTATGCAAGAATTCAGGAGATTTCAGGTTCCTTTTCACATCACAAAATTTAATAATATGCATACCATTTTCTTATGTTTTGTAGTTATAAGTGGTATAATAAACATTGCCGCCGAGTTATATTAGTTTACAGGCATAAGTTTCGAGTTATAGTCCATTTTCGGTTGTTGCTTAACTTTTGGAAACCCGTATATTTAGGAAAAGAATAAATCTAAATATTCTTTGAAACTGATTCTCTCTCTTGCGAAATGAGCATAGATTTCCAATGGTGATTTCGTGAATAATTAAACTTTGATCTTCATCAAAAGATTCACTTTATTTTCACGGACTTCTTATTTCTAGTCTTAATCTTATAACATCCTTGACAACGATTGAGTGGCTGCAAAAGCTGATCGAGGTCTTGAGGACCTTATAGGTTTCAGTAAGCGTTTGACCAGCTTCCAACTCTGACTTAGAATGCGCGCTTGGTAAGGGGATCTATAGGTTTCCTCCTTCGCATTCCCTATAATCAACCTCTCAAGAAGACAGTCATGGGCTCTCTACATAAGGCTTGACGGAGGAAATTCAAAACTAATGACTTAATGAAGGAAAATAATAAAATAAATAAATAAATAAAAGATTCTGTATACATAAGGAAAATCCCAGAAAATTCAAACAGCCATCTTATTCAGAGTCATTATTAGCAAAAATCTAAGTAAATTCATGTCCATAGCCTTAGACGCTTGTAATGATATGCGTCACGATGAGTGAATTATTCATATCTTACCATCTAATGTTACCATTAGTATTAAATATAAACTTTCCTATATAAATTCTAGATGCGTCAGCTATAGTTCATGGAAGCGTTTTCTCTCTAAAAGTGCAAAATGCATTTAAAAGTAATGTTTCTGGCTGATAAGTCCTGTTTTTTGGTAAAACGTTCGAGGTCTGTCTTCTTAACAATAGTATCGTCGATTATTTTCACAGGAAAATTTTCTTACATTAATGTTTACCATTATGAAATAATCGATGTGCTTATAAAATAAGAGCTCCAAGGATCAAATATTTCCGCGAACAAACCAGACAGCTTGCATATATACGTAGTGTTGATCGAAATTCTTGTGAGAAATACCACATACGATTCAAGAAAGTCTCATAGACGAGGCTTATGAGATATCCTGACATAAAGGAATCGAGAGAGAGATCAAGTGGGATGCTCTCGGAAGCCTATATATGGAACCACCACACCTATTCCAGCAGCTCGGAATGGTCACATCCAGATAGTTCCTTACATCTTCTCGGAACTGGGCTGGTAGTCTATCGTGCTGAAAAACGCCATGAAGCCCAATAACTTCAGGAACATCGTACAACAATTCTGGTTAGACATCCTACAACGTAGTACCTTCACCGTTTAGTCAGGTAGATTTGGTCTTTCTTGTCTGTCGTGTACCAATATTCCGTCTCAAAAGCTAAATCTCCGGTGCATTTATCATTTGCTGCTTCAAAGCTGAACCTCGAAAGTCGGCAAGAGCGTGCCTTCACATTTATTTTTCCGCATGTATTCTGTGATACAAAATGAATGTTTCAGAATGTTTCACATGTTTTTAAGTTTACACAATATTTTTAAATACCATAAGTAACTCTTAGTAATATTTCGATAGTCATTACATTAGACCATTAGTATATTAATAAAAACTTTCTTGGGCGAGAGGGGCATTCATCTGAGCAAGCGTCTGGGAAATGTTAAGTTATATAAAGAATAAATCAGATCGTCGAATTAATACTAGTCGAATACTTTGATTATTTCTTCTAGGGTTACGTCAAAGGGCTAGTTGCGACGTCTCCACTGATGAGAATCTTGTTAGTGCATATATCTCAGTAGCTAACATGATGGTCGGGACACAACAAGAAGTTGTTGTTACTAATGCTCACTTTTCTGACAGTAACATGAGCCAAAGCTCGCGAAATTCCTCGTGACAAGGAGCGCAAGATACGCCTGTCATTGGCAACAGCCTTGAATCCCTTACAGGTGACAATGTGATTTAGCTCAGTTCCGTCCCCAATTTTGATGGAGAGCTCCCCGGGATGGGGACGGGTCCAAAGGTTTACTACCCTTTTCCCTTCCACCAAACCACACGAGAGGACTTTCGGCTTGCCGCATATTTAGAGTGCCGTCGTGCCGCACTGACACTATACATTCACGAACATCCATGCCTTCCCTGAGATTCGTACCCGGGCCCTTTGGCACTGCAGTCAGCGACACTAACCACTATATCGGTTGGGTGGCCAACAGGAAGTTTCACAATTTCATGCGTCGATGATGTCAAACGTGCTGTAGATTTGATGGGATGCACTAAAATCCGTTTTTGGAAACCTCAGTACATTTCATAAGTGTTTTATTGCTAATAAAAAGCATTTTGGTCGTTTACGTGCTACTCATTTAATTTTCGTCCTTTTTGTATGTGAAGATGGCAGTTTCTACTACATGTTATTAATAGATTTCGATTTATTTTGAGAAACTTCCGCTTTCAGAATTTTATAAATGCATTGTTGAATCAACCTCTATATTGTGTATTTAGAACATTTATGAACGTTCTGTTGTTACTGTCACAAGCCCTGATTTTCGCTTGTTCCTTTGCCACCTGATCAGTGTAGTGATAAGCTTTGCTAGCTGTTGGGTTGTTAGGCTCGGGTTCTGATCCCTGAAAAGTTTTGTTTGTATGGGAATAGTTTCTTTGCGATTCGTTTCTTAGAAATACAGCGATAACGAATTCTTACCTCCGTACAGGAACGTAATTTCCCCTCGCCGGCATATATATAGCTCAGAGCAAGTATGCGTTGAATTGTGTAGTTTCAATTGTGCATTATGAATTATACTGACAGTGAAATGATTTCGGAAGCTAAAACTGTTGACTCGGAATGGGATTATGAAACTGATTTGTTACTGACCAAGGTTTTATTCCAGCAGCGGAAGATGTGTTATGGACCCATTGACTAAGGAAAAAGATTAATAATGAAGAGGATTTCAAAAATGGTGTGGCTTTTCTTAATAATATGATCGGTTTCGAACAGAAGCTAGTGTTGGTTAAAATGTGGGCCAACATTATAATGGAGCTTGGCAAGCAAATTTCGGATGCGAAAGGCCCAGGTGAAAGTCATAACAAATAAATGTGGGTTTTTTAGTGTTAATTATCAGTCAAAAATTAGTTCAAGTTGTGATATAGATTATAATGTAAATGCTTATTTTAATCATATTGATTCTTGTAATATTATTTTGCCTAGCACTAGTTTGAATTCTTTGAATAAGGGTAATGTTAATACACTAAAAATGTTTCGTATACTGATGCTGACAAATAAAGTTTGAATATTCAAAATCCTAGTAACCCCTTCCCTCTTTAAGTTCAAAGCTCATACTGGTAAAAGCCAGGCTAAGATATGTATTCCTGTATCACATAAGAAAATGACAAATTTAAAATCCTTGATAATAAGAATATTGACTCTAATAATCCTGCTGCTAATAGTGAACCCATGGCTAAGAATGAAGTCCCACGACGAGCGGAAGTAGTTAAGCCTAAAGTAAAACCTATAATGGTATGTAATATACCTTATAAAAATTTACTGGTTAGGTAAAAAAATTGAAAGAGGATACCAATACCACATTTAAAGTTATAATTCCTGGTGACTTCCTGAAAAATTTTCCTTCCACTCCAGATGATCATAGAATGATTTCGAAATATTTATCCGGAAACCAAGTTCAGCACTATGCATGTAGCCTCAAAAGGTAAAGCCTATTAAAGTGGTTCTATGAGGAACTTCTTCACACTGTTAGACAGAGATGAATTACTGTCAGCTGAAAGATATGTTCTTTCTCAAGACGACCCACTTGATCTGATTTAAGACACAGTACCTGTGCCTCCGTTCCAGGCTCAGTTACTCAACGATCGAGGGGAAGAGTGCATTTATCATACTGACAAAAAATTTGCTGAACTTCTACATTTCTGTGGAACCGAACAGGATCAAATGTAGTGTGACCCAGTATCATAACTGTCAATATTTCTTTCACCCCTCAGATGAGTGTAAACTCTTTTCGTGGTGTGTCAAATGTGGACTGTTTCACAAAAGAGAGGATTGGGAGGCCAAGCGTATCCCTAAGCCCACCTGTCGCTATTGCGGTAGGGAGCATTGAGCTAACTTAAAAAAATTCTTAAAGAATCCTATAAATCTCAGAAATAAGAATCGTGAACATAGTCTTGCTTCAGTGTTTAGACCACGTGGCAGAACACCGGATTTTGGCACATCTGGTCAGACTGTTCTAAATTGAAACAAGACTCCTTACAAAACTACTACTTCCGATAAACAGACCGAATCTATACTATTAAAATCTGTGTGCCTCTGTCTGTTTGTGTGTTTGTAACATCATCTCCTCGGGAACGGCTGGGTGTAGAGCTTAGCGGAAGGTACCGTTGGATTGAGAATGCCCGTGGCTCGCCGGATTGACCATCGGCATCTTCGTGCGACTTTAATTAGCCGAGATATTAATGAAAAACTGATTTTCTCCCTACATTTCCCTACGTTTTGCACTTTCTTTCACGGGTTTCCCCTATTTTAGGGATTTGGCCGAGTGCCAAATTCGTTTTTCTCGAATATCTGCGGAACGGCTTCGAGTTGCGATTCGAAACGCATATCCCCGTATTCGAAAAAAATCAACGAATCCATCGATACCGGTCCCATCTTCGTACGACAATAATCGGCGGAGTTATTAATTAAAAACTGCGAAAACGTTATTTCATTTTTCGGAGTGGCAACCGTCTCGGAATTAGCTGAGATAAAATTGCTTTTTCGAAAGCGCCGGGGGGGATGACAATTGCTTCCGCTCGAGATTTGTGCTGGCGAAAGGTCACGTGTCAATTTCTTTTTTCTTAAATATCTATGGAACGGCGCTGAGTTGGAATTCGAGGCAGGTGTCTGCGGATTCCAAAAAATTCTACGAATCCAATGATACCATTCTCATCTTCGTAGGACGTTAATCAACTGAGATATTAATTAAAAACTGTGAAAACGCTAATTTTCGGGCTCATTTTTCCGATTGCAACAGTTTCTTGAATCGCCGCAGATACAAATCAAGGTTATATTCTAAAGTTGAATAAAGCACGCGATTGCATGTTACCTAACTGTATTTTAAAAATATTTCGTTAATGTAGGCATTTTAAATAAACAGCTGCTTTTCACAATTTTTTTTTAATTTCAGGTTAGGATGATTGTCACGTTAATTCTTTTATTGATATTCAATAAAAGTTATTATATTACATTAAATTTAAATGATGACGTTCTTGAAGTTGTACAACTTTAATCAGCTGGGATATTAATTAAAAAATCTGAAAAAGCTATTTTTTAAAAATATGTTGTTATTTTTTTAATAATAAATTTGATTTTTTGGAATAATATATTTTTTTATGTTATTAGATACGTGCACTTAATTTAGATATTATCTTTTAATGCAAATGATATTTTAAATAAGTTCGCACCAATAAAAATTAAATTCAAACTTTTTTTTTTTTTTTAGATTAAAGATTTTTCTTTGCTCCTTTGAGATGGTATACGGTAACTTTCGAATCCCGGTGAGCAGGCAGGCTACACTCATGTTTTTTGTGATTTTGCGCATATCTG
This sequence comes from Stegodyphus dumicola, assembly GCF_044657685.1. Lineage (NCBI taxonomy): Eukaryota > Metazoa > Arthropoda > Arachnida > Araneae > Eresidae > Stegodyphus > Stegodyphus dumicola. The sequence continues at coordinate 13,341,338 of NC_140769.1, forward strand.
TTGTGTATGCAGTGTCTTCTGGATGCATAAATGAATAAAGCTGAACTCTGGTAGTTCGGTCCTAATTTCGAATCCCGGCGAACGGGCTGGGTCCATGGGTGTTTGCGTGATTTTACGCATGTGCCTCGTGTACGCAGCATCTTCTGGATGCATAAGTGAATAAAGCGGCCGAAATTGGCTCAAAACCTCTGATTACTGGTAGTTCGGTCCAACTTTCGAATCCAAGCGACCGTGTTGGCTCAATGTGTGTTTTCGGGATTTTTCGCATGTGTAACGTGTATGCGGTATCTTCTGCATGCATACTTGAATAAAGCGGGAGCAGCCCGCGCAAAACTACAGAACACTGGTAGTTCGGTCCAACTTTCGAATTCCGGGGTACTGTACATAAAATTTGGTCGCATACGTGAATACAGCGCGCGGATACCGGGTAAAACCGCTGAACACTGGTAGTTCGGTCAAACATTCGAATCTCTGCGAGCGGGCTGGCTGCATGGGTGTTTTCCTGATTTTCCGCATGTGTATAGTGTATAAAGTGATTTCTGGATGCATATGTGATAAAAGTGGGCGCAGCCTGCTCAAAACCTCTTAACGCTGGTAGTTCGATCCAACTTTCGGTGTCGGCGAACGAGCTGGCTCCCCGGGTATTTTCTTGCTTTAACTCATGTGTATCGTTTATGCAGTATCCTCTCCATGCTTATGTGTATAAAGCGGGCGCAGCCCGGTCCACAAAATCGCTGAACACTGGTATTTCGGTCCTACTTTCGAATTCCGGGGTACTGTATATAAAATTTGGATGCATACGTGAATACAGCGCGCGGATACCGGGTAAAACCGCTGAACGCTGGTAGTTCGCTCAAACTTTCGAATCTCGGCGAGCGGGCTGGCTGCATGGGTGTTTTCGTGATTGTTCGCATGTGTATCGTTTATAAAGTATCTCATGGATGCATACGTGAATAAAGCGGGCACAGAATACTGGTAATGCAATTCTGGTAATGCGGTAATTTCGAATCCCGACGAACTGGCTGGCTCCATGGGTGTTTTCGTGATTTTACGCATGTGTATAGTGTATGGAGTATCTTCTGGGTGTATATGTGAATAAAGCGGGCAGAACCCGCGCAAAGCCACATAACACTGGTAATTCGGTCCAACTTTCGAATACCGGCGAACAGGCAGGCTCCATGTTTGTTTTCGTGATTTTACGCATGTGTATCGTTTATGCACCATCTTCAGCATGCATACGTGAATAAAGCGGGCACAGCACGCGCAAAATCGCTGAAAAATTGTATTTCGGTCCAACTTTCGAATCGGCAGCGGGCTGGCTGGAGGGGTGTTTTCGTGATTTTACGCATGTGTACGGTGTACGCAGTATCTTTTGCATGCACACGTGAACACTGCTTTGGGCGGGCTCCCGCCCAAAAGCGCTGAACACTGGTATTTCGGTCCAAATTTCGAATAACCGCGAAAGGGCTGGAAGCATGGGTGTTTTCGTGATTTTCCGCATATGTATAGTGTATGCGGTAACTTCTGGATGCATAGGTGAAAAAAGCGGGGGAAGCCCGCGGAATGCCGCTAAAAAATGGTAGTTCGGTTCAACTTTTCAATACCGGCCAAATTTAACATAGGATATCTTTTAAAAACGAACAATGATAAGCGGGCTTCAGCCCGCTCAGCTGGCGGGCTTGCCCGCTAGTCTATACTATTAAAATCTGTGTGCCTCTGTCTGTTTGTGTGTTTGTAACCTCATCTTCTCAAGAACGGCTTTATGGAGAGCTTAGTGGAAGGTACCGTTGGATTCAGAATTCCCGTATCTCGCCATATTGACCATTGGCATCTTCGTGCGACTTTAATTAGCCGAGATATTAATTAAAAACTCATTTTCCCCTACGTTTTTAGCATTTCTTTCGCTTTCTTTGTTGGGTTTTCAACTATGAAAGGGATATTTCTCCGCGGCAAGGGGCGAAATTAAGGTATTGGAGCATTTTTAGGCATGCCGCTAATTAAGCGTCTAATTGGCGGATCGACTTGGGGCAAACGGCATCCGTCATTTGAAGATCCGCGAATTAGAAGTTTCGAAATTTCAAGAAAATTGGATGATTGGTTCCCAAATTACGAATTTTCCTTAATTAAACTAAATGAGTCGGAAAAATGCACAAAAAATACGTATCTCCGGATCTTACCGACCGATTTTTTTCAAATTTTGAATTTTGCACTTCTTGGATGCTCAAATGAACGTTAGCGTTGATTGTAAACTGTTTTGCTAATTAGGAGCCTAATTAGCAGGTTCATTAAAAAAGCGCTACTACCATTATCTCCCTTTCCTAACTCTTCGTTGACGGCCTTCGACTCGGAAAGCGACGGGTGTCGGGGGGGAGAGATGGTATCCTCTCGACTGTTGGAATCGTCAAGGCCATTTTGCAGGGGTTGAAATTAGCGTAGTGGCGCTTTTTTATTCATTATGCTAATTAATCATCTAATTTGCCAATCCATCTAAAACAAAGAGAATCCTTCATCTGACCATCCATCGGTTGTAAATTTCTAAATTTGGAGCCGATCGCATGATTAGTTCCCGAGATACGAATATTTAGTGCATTTTTCTTAATAAGAGAAATTGAGCCGGAAAAATGCACAAAAATACGTAACTTTTGAAAGAATTAACCGATATCGTTCAAATTTTGAATTTTGCACTTCCCGGATGCTCAAATGAAAATGCGTTGATTGTAAAAACTGTTTTGCTAATTAGGAGCGTAATTAGCAGGTTCATTAAAAAATCGCTACTACCTTCATTTCCCCTTCCAAACTCTTGGTTGACGGCCTTTGATTCGAAAGCGACAGGTGTCCGGGAGGGGAAGATGGGTGTCCGCAAGACTTTTGGAATCGTCAAGGCCATTCGCCATGGATGAAATTAACGCAGTGGAGGATTTTTATTCATTATGCTAATTAATCTTCTAATTTGCCAATCTCTCTGGAACAAAGACCAAACCTCTTTTCAAAATCTGGCAATTATAAGATTGTAAATTTCGAGCCGATCGGCCCGTTAGTTGCCGAGATACGTTAATTTTGTGCATTTTTCGAACAATTCGTGATTTTGGGATCTGAATAAGAAAAGCAACTTTGAATAATACAAATTAATATCTCTAATAGCTTAAATCAGCGTGCTCATTTGTGTTACTGAGCTACGTAATCATTCACTGCTTTTGTTATTATATATAAGTTCATTAATATATATATACTGTCGTATTTTTGGTAACAAATGTTTCTGTTCGCATAAAGCTAATATTAAATATAATTTTCATTAAGAAATTTTAATTGCAAAAAGATAAATATAAATATAAATAAACTATTTATTTAAATTCCGACTAATTATTTTTTCGTTTAGAATTTTAAATTAAATTATTGTTGCTTGAACATGGTATATGGAAAGTTTTCTTAATATAAATAATTATTGTCGATTAATTACATTAATATATATATTGATGCACTTTTGTGTGTGATTATGTTGAAGTTTATCAAAAGGAGTTTTAATAACGAATCTACTGTTTGAATATTAAACCCGAAAAGTTTTGCGGTTACACTTGGCAAAACGCCTGAGCAGTAAAATCGCTGAACACTGGTAATTCAGTCCAAATTTCGAATCCCGGCAAACGGGTTGGCTCCAGAACTGTTTTCGTAATTTTGAGTATGTGTAATGTGTATGCAGTATATTGTGAATGCATACGTAAATAAAGCGGGCGCAGCCCGCGCAAACCGCTGAACACTGGTAGTTCGGTCCAGCTTTCGAATAAAGGCGATCTGGCTGGCTGCATGGGTATTTTCGGGATTTTAAGTATGTTTATCGTGTATGCAGTATTTTCTGGACTTATATGCGAATAAAGCGGGCGCAGTCCGCGCTGAACACTGGTAGTTAGGTTCATCCTTCGAATTCCAGCGAGCGGGCTGGCTGCATGCGTACTTTCGTGATTTAACGCATGTGTATCGTGGACGCAGTATCTTCTGGACACATATGTGAATAAACCGCTGAACACTGGTTAACTGGAACACTGGTTAATCGTTAAAATCGCTGAACACTGGTAGTTGGGTCCAACTTTCGAATAGCCGTTAAAGAGCTGTATGTATGGGTATTTTCGTGATTTCACGCACGTGTATCGTGTATGCAGTATCTTCTGGATGCATACGAGAATAGAGCGGGCGAAGCCCGCGCAAATCTGCTGATCACTGGTAGTTCGATCCATCTTTCAAATCTCGGCGAACGGGCTGCCTCCATGTATGTTTCATGATTTTCCGCATGTGTAACGTGTATGCAGTATCTTTTGGATGCATACGCGAATAAAGCGGGCGCAGCCCGGGTAAAACCGCTGAACACTGGAACTTTCGAAAAAAGGCCAACGGGCTGGCTCTATGGGAGTTTTCGTGAGTTTCCGCATGTGTGTCGTGTATGCAGTATATTCTGGATGAATAATTTAATAAAGCGGGCGCAGCCCGCTCAAAACAGCTAGACACCGGTAGTTCGTTCCAACTTTCGGCAAGCGGGCTGTGTGCAAGTTCTTTTCGTGATTTTACGCATGTGTAACGTGTATGCAGTATCTTCTCTATACATACGTGAATTAAGCGGGCGCAGCCCGGGTAAAACCGGTGAACACTGGTATTTCGGTCCAACTTTCGTATACCGGGGAAATTTAACACGGGAACTCTCTTACACACGAGCAATATATAGCGGGCTTCAGCCCGCTCAGCTGGCGGGCTTGCCCGCTAGTCTATACTATTAAAATCTGTGCGCCTCTGTTTGTTTGTAACCTCATCTTCTCAAGAACGGCTTTATGGAGAGCTTAGTGGAAGGTACCGTTGGATTCAGAATTCCCGTATCTCGCCATATTGACCATTGGCATCTTCGTGCGACTTTAATTAGCCGAGATATTAATTAAAAACTCATTTTTCCCTACGTTTTTAGCATTTCTTTCGCTTTCTTTGTTGGGTTTTCCCCTATGAAAGGGATATTTCTCCGCGGCAAGGGGCGAAATTAAGGTATTGGAGCATTTTTAGGCATGCCGCTAATTAAGCGTCTAATTGGCGGATCGACTTGGGGCAAACGGCATCCGTCATTTGAAGATCCGCGAATTAAAAGTTTCGAAATTTCAAGAAAATTGGATGATTGGTTCCCAAATTACGAATTTTCCTTAATTAAACTAAATGAGTCGGAAAAATGCACAAAAAATACGTATCTCCGGATCTTACCGACCGATTTTTTTCAAATTTTGAATTTTGCACTTCTTGGATGCTCAAATGAACGTTAGCGTTGATTGTAAACTGTTTTGCTAATTAGGAGCCTAATTAGCAGGTTCATTAAAAAAGCGCTACTACCATTACCTCCCTTTCCTAACTCTTCGTTGACGGCCTTCGACTCGGAAAGCGACGGGTGTCGGGGGGGAGAGATGGTATCCTCTCGACTGTTGGAATCGTCAAGGCCATTTTGCAGGGGTTGAAATTAGCGTAGTGGCGCTTTTTTATTCATTATGCTAATTAATCATCTAATTTGCCAATCCATCTAAAACAAAGAGAATCCTTCATCTGACCATCCATCGGTTGTAAATTTCTAAATTTGGAGCCAATCGCATGATTAGTTCCCGAGATACGAATATTTAGTGCATTTTTCTTAATAAGAGAAATTGAGCCGGAAAAATGCACAAAAATACGTAACTTTTGAAAGAATTAACCGATATCGTTCAAATTTTGAATTTTGCACTTCCCGGATGCTCAAATGAACGTTAGCGTTGATTGTAAAAACTGTTTTGCTAATTAAGAGCGTAATTAGCAGGTTCATTAAAAAAGCGCTACTACCTTCATTTCCCCTTCCAAACTCTTGGTTGACGGCCTTTGATTCGAAAGCGACAGGTGTCCGGGAGGGGAAGATGGGTGTCCGCAAGACTTTTGGAATCGTCAAGGCCATTCGCCATGGATGAAATTAACGCAGTGGAGGATTTTTATTCATTATGCTAATTAATCTTCTAATTTGCCAATCTCTCTGGAACAAAGACCAAACCTCTTTTCAAAATCTGGCAATTATAAGATTGTAAATTTCGAGCCGATCGGCCCGTTAGTTGCCGAGATACGTTAATTTTGTGCATTTTTCGAACAATTCGTGATTTTGGGATCTGAATAAGAAAAGCAACTTTGAATAATACAAATTAATATCTCTAATAGCTTAAATCAGCGTGCTCATTTGTGTTACTGAGCTACGTAATCATTCACTGCTTTTGTTATTATATATAAGTTCATTAATATATATATACTGTCGTATTTTTGGTAACAAATGTTTCTGTTCGCATAAAGCTAATATTAAATATAATTTTCATTAAGAAATTTTAATTGCAAAAAGATAAATATAAATATAAATAAACTATTTATTTAAATTCCGACTAATTATTTTTTCGTTTAGAATTTTAAATTAAATTATTGTTGCTTGAACATGGTATATGGAAAGTTTTCTTAATATAAATAATTATTGTCGATTAATTACATTAATATATATATTGATGCACTTTTGTGTGTGATTATGTTGAAGTTTATCAAAAGGAGTTTTAATAACGAATCTACTGTTTGAATATTAAACCCGAAAAGTTTTGCGGTTACACTTGGCAAAACGCCTGAGCAGTAAAATCGCTGAACACTGGTAATTCAGTCCAAATTTCGAATCCCGGCAAACGGGTTGGCTCCAGAAGTGTTTTCGTAAATTTGAGTATGTGTAATGTGTATGCAGTATATTGTGAATGCATACGTAAATAAAGCGGGCGCAGCCCGCGCAAACCGCTGAACACTGGTAGTTCGGTCCAGCTTTCGAATAAAGGCGATCTGGCTGGCTGCATGGGTATTTTCGTGATTTTAGGTATGTTTATCGTGTATGCAGTATTTTCTGTACTTATATGCGAATAAAGCGGGCGCAGTCCGCGCTGAACACTGGTAGTTAGGTTCATCCTTCGAATTCCAGCGAGCGGGCTGGCTGCATGCGTACTTTCGTGATTTAACGCATGTGTATCGTGGACGCAGTATCTTCTGGACACATATGTGAATAAAGTGTGTAACATATGTGTGTAATATTAAAACCGCTGAACACTGGTAGTTTGGTCCAACTTTCGAATAGCCGTTAAAGAGCTGTCTGTATGGGTATTTTCGTGATTTCACGCACGTGTATCGTGTATGCAGTATCTTCTGGATGTATACGAGAATAGAGCGGGCGAAGCCCGCGCAAATCTGCTGATCACTGGTAGTTCGATCCATCTTTCAAATCTCGGCGAACGGGCTGCCTCCATGTATGTTTCATGATTTTCCGCATGTGTAACGTGTATGCAGTATCTTTTGGATGCACACGCGAATAAAGCGGGCGCAGCCCGGGTAAAATCGCTGAACACTGGAACTTTCGAATAAAGGCCAACGGGCTGGCTCTATGGGAGTTTTCGTGAGTTTCCGCATGTGTGTCGTGTATGCAGTATATTCTGGATGGATAATTTAATAAAGCGGGCGCAGCCCGCTCAAAACAGCTGGACACTGGTAGTTCGTTCCAACTTTCGGCAAGCGGGCTGTGTGCAAGTTCTTTTCGTGATTTTACGCATGTGTAACGTGTATGCAGTATCTTCTCTATACATACGTGAATTAAGCGGGCGCAGCCCGGGTAAAACCGGTGAACACTGGTATTTCGGTCCAACTTTCGTATACCGGGGAAATTTAACACGGGAACTCTTTTACACACGAGCAATATATAGCGGGCTTCAGCCCGCTCAGCTGGCGGGTTTGACCGCTAGTCTACTCTATACTATTAAAATCTGTGTGCCTCTGTCTGTTTGTGTGTTTGTAACATCATCTCCTCGGGAACGGCTGGGTGTAGAGCTTAGCGGAAGGTACCGTTGGATTCAGAACGCCCGTGGCTCGCCGGATTGACCATCGGCATCTTCGTGCGACTTTAATTAGCCGAGATATTAATTAAAAACTCATTTTCCCCTACGTTTTTGGCGTTTCTTTCGCTTTCTTTGTTCGGTTTTTCCCTATGAAAGGGATATTTCTCCGCGCCAAGGGGCGAAATTAAGGTACTGGAGCATTTTTAGTCATGTCGCTAATTAAGCGTCTAATTGGCCGATCGACTTGCAACAAACGGCATACGTCGTTTGAAGATCCGAGAATTAAAAATTTCGAAATTTCAAGAAAATTGGATGATTGGTTCCCAAATTACGAATTTTCCTTAATTAAACAAAATGAATCGGAAAAATGCACCAAAAATACGTATCTCCCGATCTAACCGACCGATTTTTTTCAAATTTTGAATTTTGCACTTCCCGGATGCTCAAATGAACGTTAACGTTGATTGTAAACTGTTTTGCTAATTAGGAGCCTAATTAGCAAGTTCATTAAAAAAGCTCTACTACGTTTATCTCCCCTTCCTAACTCGTGGTTGACGGCCTTCGACTCGGAAAGCGACGGGTGTCGGGGGTGGGAGATGGTATCCGCTCCACTGTTGGAATCGTCAAGGCCATTCGCTGGGAATGAAATTAGCGTAGTGGCGCTTTTTTATTCATTATGCTAATTAATGATCTAATTTTCCAATCAATCTAGAACAAAGAGCATCTTTCATCTGACCATCTATCAGTTGTAAATTTCTAAATTTGGAGCCGATCGCATGATTGGTTCCCGAGATACAAAATTTTACTGAATTTTTCTTAATTACAGAAATTGAGCCGGAAAAATGCACAAAAATACGTAACTTTTCTTCAGGGTTTTAAATTGAATTTCTATTGGTCCGTGGGTGTTTGCGGGATTTTACGCGTATGCATAATTGAATAAAGCGGTCGAACTTCGCGCAAATCCGCTGAAGACTGGTAGTTCGGTTCAACTTTCGAATCTCGGCTAACGGGCTAGCTGTATCGGTGTTTTCGTGATATTCCGCATGTGTATAGTGTAGGCAGTATTTTCTGGATGCATATGCAAGTAAAGCGGGCGCAGTCCACGCAGAACCGCTGAGCACTGGTAGTTTGGTCCTACTTTCGAATCCCGGAAAACGGGCTGGGTCCATGGGTGTTTGCGGGATTTTACGCATGTGTACCGTGTATGCAGTATCTTCTGGATGAATTGGTGAATAAAGCGGATGAATCCCGCGAAAAAACGTTGAATGCTGGTAATTCGGTCCAACTTATGAATCCCGGCTAGCGGGTTGGCTGGTTGCGTGTTTTCGTGATTTTAGGCATGTGTATCGTATACGGAGTATCTGCTGGATGAATAGGTGAATAAAGCGGGCGTAACCCGGTCAAAACCGTTGAACGATGGTAGTTCGGTCCAACTTTGAATCCCAGCCAACACGCTGAATCTATGTGTGTTTCAGTGATTTTTCGCATGTGTAACGTGTATGCATTATCTTCTGGATGCGCACGGGAATAAAGCATAGGGAACAAGCTCAAAACCCCTGAACACTGGTAGTTCGGTCCAACTTTCGAATACCGGCGAAATTACAATGGACATTGAACAATGAACGTTGAACAATGAAAAGCGGACTTCAGCCCGCTCAGCTGGCGGGCTTGCCCGCTAATATATATTAAAATCTGTCCGCGTCTGTTTGTTTGTAACCTCATCATCTCAAGAACGGCTTTATGGAGAGCTTAGTGGAAGGTACCGTTGGATTCAGAATTCCCGTATCTCGCCATATTGACCATTGGCATCTTCGTGCGACTTTAATTAGCCGAGATATTAATTAAAAACTCATTTTTCCCTACGTTTTTAGCATTTCTTTCGCTTTCTTTGTTGGGTTTTCCCCTATGAAAGGGATATTTCTCCGCGGCAAGGGGCGAAATTAAGGTACTGGAGCATTTTTAGGCATGCCGCTAATTAAGCGTCTAATTGGCGGATCGACTTGGGGCAAACGGCATCCGTCATTTGAAGATCCGCGAATCAAAAGTTTCGAAATTTCAAGAAAATTGGATGATTGGTTCCCAAATTACGAATTTTCCTTAATTAAACTAAATGAGTCGGAAAAATGCACAAAAAATACGTATCTCACGATCTAACCGACCGAGTTTTTTCAAATTTTGAATTTTGCACTTCCCGGATGCTCAAATGAACGTTAGCGTTGATTGTAAACTGTTTTGCTAATTAGGAGTCTAATTAGTAGGTTCATTAAAAAAGCGCTACTACCTCTATCTCCTCCTCCTAACTCTTCGTTGACGGCCTTCGACTCGGAAAGCGACGGGTGTCGGAGGGGGTAGATGGTATTCCCTCGAATGTTGGAATCGTCAAGGCCATTCGCGAGGGTTGAAATTAGCGTAGTGGCGCTTTTTTATTCATTATGCTAATTAATCATCTAATTTGCCAATCCATCTAGAACAAAGAGCATCCTTCGTCTGACCATCCATCGGTTGTAAATTTCTAAATTTGGAGCCGATCGCATGATTAGTTCTCGAGATACGAAGGTTTAGTGCATTTTTCTTAATTAGAGAAATTGAGCCGGAAAAATGCACAAAAATACGTAACTTTTGAAAGAATTAACCGATATCATTCAAATTTTGAATTTTGCACTTCCCGGATGATCAAATAAAGGTTAGCGTTCATTGTAAACTGTTTTGCTAATTAGGAGCCTAATTAGCAGGTTCATTAAAAAAGCGCTACTACCTTTATCTCCTCTTCGTAACTCTTGGTTGACGGCCTTTGATTCGAAATCGACGGGTGTCGGGGAGGGGAGATGGTTTCCGCACGACTTTTGGAAACGTGAGGCCATTCCACAGGGATGAAATTAAAGTAGTGGACGATTTTTATTCATTATGCTAATTAATCTTCTAATTTGCCAATCTGTCTGGAACAAAGACCAAACCTCTTTTCAAAATCTGACAATAATAAGATTGTATATTTCGAGCCGGTCAAACTGTTAGTTGCCGAGATACTTTTTTTTTATGCATTTTTCGAACAATTCGTGATTTTTGGATCTGAATAAGAAAAGCAACTCCGAATAATACAAATTAATATTTCTAATAGCTTAAATCAGCGTGCTCATTTGTGTTACTGAGCTACGTAATCATCCACTTCTTTTGTTATTATATATAAGTTCATTAATATATATATATATATATATATATATATATATATACTGTCGTATTTTTGGTAACAAAGGTTTCTGTTCGCTTAAAGCTAATATTATATTTTATTCTAAATAAGAAATTTTAATTGCAAAAAAATAAATATAAATATAAATAAACTATTTATTTAAATTCTGACTAATTATTTTTTCATTCAGGGTTTTAAATTGAATTTCTGTTGCTTGAACATGGTATATGGAAAGTTTTCTTAATATAAATAATTATGGTTGATTAATTACATTAATATATATATTGATGCACTTTTGTGTGTGATTACGTTGAAGTTTATCAAAAGGTGTTTTAATAACGAATCTACTGTTTGAATATTATACCCGAAAAGTTTTGCGGTTACACTTGGCAAAGAGCCTGAGCAGTAAAATCGCTGAACACTGGTAGTTCAGTCCAAATTTCGAATCCCGGCAAACGGGTTGGCTCCATAAGTGTTTTCGTAATTCTGAGTAAGTGTAACGTGTATGCAGTATATTGTAAATGTATACGTAAATAAAGCCGGCGCAACCCGTTAAACACTGGCAGTTCGGTCCAGCTTTCGAATAAAGGCGATCGGGCTGGCTGCATGGGTATTTTCGTGATTTTAGGTATGTTTATCGTGTATGCAGTATTTTCTGGACTTATACGCGGATAAAGCGGGCGCAGTCCGCGCTGAACACTGGTAGTTAGGTTCATCCTTCGAATTCCAGCGAGCGGGCTGGCTGCATGCGTACTTTCGTGATTTTACGCATGTGATTTTGTCTTTTGGATGCATACGCGAATAAAGCGGGGGCAGCCCAGGTAAAATCGGTGGACACTGGTAGTTCGGACCAAATTACGAATAAAGGCCAACGGACTGGCTCTAGGGGTGTTTTCGTGATTTTCCGCATGTGTGCCGTACATGCAGTATATGGATGCATACGGGAATAAACCGGTTAAAATCGCCGGAAACTGGTAGTTCGGTCCAGATTTCGAATGTAGGCGAATTTTAACATGGACATTCTTTTAAAAACGAACAATGATAAGCGGGCTTCAGCCCGCTCAGCTGGCGGGCTTGCCCGCTAGTAAACCTAAATTTTCTGAGAGGCACAATGCCTCGATGATGAATTTATGAAATAGCAATGACTAACGAATGATTATTCTGTCTCGTGACCTTTCGTCATTATCTTCTTCACTTCTGTCATCGCAATGCAAAATATTTACAAAAAAAAAAAAAGGTTAACATTTTAGAATTTGGAAAATATCGTCAGCAAGTATATTTGAATATATGCAAATTTCCATCCATTAAAACGTTGTTCACGAAGCTGTCTCTTCACTGGCAGGGTAACGTTCTCGTGCTATTCGATATATGGCTAATGAAATACGCTGTTATTGTGACTTACTTCACTCGTCGGCTCAGGCAAACTTGAAAACGTTCGCAGAAAAGGGTGCCCGCGTATGATCGCTAACCCGGCAAATTGGTAGTCGATTTTCGATTCCTTGAGTTGTACGAGCACTTGGAATCGGAAAATAACACACAAAAAGTCCAACCGGATGTCAAAGTCAATATATGCGGTGTACCATATGGGTCTCACTCACCTCACTCGTCTGACAGTATCATCAGACAAGTACATTAATTTTATCATAGAATAGCATCTGTCTTTGGCATGGGCCTTGGACACTTTATAGGTGACTTTATAGACGATTTTCTCCAGTTCTGTTCCACTCTGGAAAAAGATTTTCGGGGAAAGATATCCAAAGATCTCCCATTTCTTTCCTCCACCACTAAACCACTCGAGAAGACATGTTAATCTGCATGAGACATTTAATGAGGTCAAGACATTTTCAAGGATTTTTTTTTTATTTTGAATGTTATACTACTTCTTCTATAAAATACTATAAAACTACTACTTCCGATAAACAGACCGAATCTTCTATACTATTAAAATCTGTGTGCCTCTGTCTGTTTGTGTGTTTGTAACATCATCTCCTCGGGAACGGCTGGGTGTAGAGCTTAGCGGAAGGTACCGTTGGATTCAGAATGCCCGTGGCTCGCCGGATTGACCATCGGCAGCTTCGTGCGACTTTAATTAGCCGAGATATTAATTAAAAACTGATTTTCTCCCTACATTTTCCTACGTTTTGCACTTTCTTTCACGGGTTTTCCCTATTTTAGGGATTTGGCCGAGTGCCAAATTCGTTTTTCTCGAATATCTGCGGAACGGCTCCGAGTTGCGATTCGAAACGCATATCCCCGCATTCGAAAAAAATCAACGAATCCATCGATACCGGTCCCATCTTCATACGACAATAATCGGCGGAGTTATTAATTAAAAACTGCGAAAACGTTATTTCATTTTTCGGAGTGGCAACCGTCTCGGAATTAGCTGAGATAAAATTGCTTTTTCGAAAGCGCCGGGGGGATGACAATTGCTTCCGCTCGAGATTTGTGCTGGCGAAAGGTCACGTGTCAATTTCTTTTTTCTTAAATATCTATGGAACGGCGCTGAGTTGGAATTCGAGGCAGGTGTCTGCGGATTCCAAAAAATTCTACGAATCCAATGATACCATTCTCATCTTCGTAGGACGTTAATCAGCTGAGATATTAATTAAAAACTGTGAAAACGCTAATTTTCGGGCTCATTTTTCCGATTGCAACAGTTTCTTGAATCGCCGCAGATACAAATCAAGGTTATATTCTAAAGTTGAATAAAGCACGCGATTGCATGTTACCTAACTGTATTTTAAAAATATTTCGTTAATGTAGGCATTTTAAATAAACAGCTGCTTTTCACAATTTTTTTTTAATTTCAGGTTAGGATGATTGTCACGTTAATTCTTTAATTGATATTGAATAAAAGTTATTATATTACATTAAATTTAAATGATGACGTTCTTGAAGTTGTACAACTTTAATCAGCTGGGATATTAATTAAAAAATCTGAAAAAGCTATTTTTTAAAAATATGTTGTTATTTTTTTAATAATAAATTTGATTTTTTGGAATAATATATTTTTTATGTTATTAGATACGTGCACTTAATTTAGATATTATCTTTTAATGCAAATGATATTTTAAATAAGTTCGCACCAATAAAAATTAAATTCACACTTTTTTTTTTTTTTTTTTTTTTTAGATTAAAGATTTTTCTTTGCTCCTTTGAGATGGTATACGGTAACTTTCGAATCCCGGTGAGCAGGCAGGCTACACTCATGTTTTTTGTGATTTTACGCATATCTGTTGTGTATGCAGTGTCTTCTGGATGCATAAATGAATAAAGCTGAACTCTGGTAGTTCGGTCCTAATTTCGAATCCCGGCGAACGGGCTGGGTCCATGGGTGTTTGCGTGATTTTACGCATGTGCCTCGTGTACGCAGCATCTTCTGGATGCATAAGTGAATAAAGCGGCCGAAATTCGCTCAAAACCTCTGATTACTGGTAGTTCGGTCCAACTTTCGAATCCAAGCGACCGTGTTGGCTCAATGTGTGTTTTCGGGATTTTTCGCATGTGTAACGTGTATGCGGTATCTTCTGCATGCATACTTGAATAAAGCGGGAGCAGCCCGCGCAAAACTACAGAACACTGGTAGTTCGGTCCAACTTTCGAATTCCGGGGTACTGTACATAAAATTTGGTCGCATACGTGAATACAGCGCGCGGATACCGGGTAAAACCGCTGAACACTGGTAGTTCGGTCAAACATTCGAATCTCTGCGAGCGGGCTGGCTGCATGGGAGTGTTCCGGATTTTCCGCATGTGTATAGTGTATAAAGTGATTTTTGGATGCATATGTGATAAAAGTGGGCGCAGCCTGCTCAAAACCTCTTAACGCTGGTAGTTCGATCCAACTTTCGGTGTCGGCGAACGAGCTGGCTCCCCGGGTGTTTTCTTGCTTTAACTCATGTGTATCGTTTATGCAGTATCCTCTCCATGCTTATGTGTATAAAGCGGGCGCAGCCCGGTCCACAAAATCGCTGAACACTGGTATTTCGGTCCTACTTTCGAATTCCGGGGTACTGTATATAAAATTTGGATGCATACGTGAATACAGCGCGCGGATACCGGGTAAAACCGCTGAACGCTGGTAGTTCGCTCAAACTTTCGAATCTCGGCGAGCGGGCTGGCTGCATGGGTGTTTTCGTGATTGTTCGCATGTGTATCGTTTATAAAGTATCTCATGGATGCATACGTGAATAAAGCGGGCACAGAATACTGGTAATGCGGTAATTTCGAATCCCGACGAACTGGCTGGCTCCATGGGTGTTTTCGTGATTTTACGCATGTGTATAGTGTATGGAGTATCTTCTGGGTGTATATATGAATAAAGCGGGCAGAGCCCGCGCAAAGCCACATAACACTGGTAATTCGGTCCAACTATCGAATACCGGCGAAGAGGCAGGCTCCATGTTTGTTTTCGTGATTTTACGCATGTGTATCGTTTATGCATCATCTTCAGCATGCATACGTGAATAAAGCGGGCACAGCACGCGCAAAATCGCTGAAAAATTGTATTTCGGTCCAACTTTCGAATCGGCAGCGGGCTGGCTGGAGGGGTGTTTTCGTGATTTTACGCATGTGTACGGTGTACGCAGTATCTTTTGCATGCACACGTGAACACTGTTTTGGGCGGGCTCCCGCCCAAAAGCGCTGAACACTGGTATTTCGGTCCAAATTTCGAATACCCGCGAAAGGGCTGGAAGCATGGGTGTTTTCGTGATTTTCCGCATATGTATAGTGTATGCGGTAACTTCTGGATGCGTAGGTGAAAAAAGCGGGGGAAGCCCGCGGAATGCCGCTAAAAAATGGTAGTTCGGTTCAACTTTTCAATACCGGCCAAATTTAACATAGGATATCTTTTAAAAACGAACAATGATAGCGGGCTTCAGCCCGCTCAGCTGGCGGGCTTGCCCGCTAGTTATACTATTAAAATCTGTGTGCCTCTGTCTGTTTGTGTGTTTGTAACATCATCTCCTCGGGAACGACTGGGTGTAGAGCTTCCGGAAGGTACCGTTGGATTCAGAATGCCCGTGGCTCGCCGGATTGACCATCGGCATCTTCGTGCGACTTTAATTAGCCGAGATATTAATTAAAAACTGATTTTCTCCCTACATTTCCCTACGTTTTGCACTTTCTTTCACGGGTTTCCCCTATTTTTGGGATTTGGCCGAGTGCCAAATTCGTTTTTCTCGAATATCTGCGGAACGGCTCCGAGTTGCGATTCGAAACGCATATCCCCGTATTCGAAAAAAAGCAACGAATCCATCGATACCGGTCCCATTTTTGTACGACAATAATCGGCGGAGTTATTAATTAAAAACTGCGAAAACGTTATTTCATTTTTCGGAGTGGCAACCGTCTCGGAATTAGCTGAGATAAAATTGCTTTTTCGAAAGCGCCGGGGGGATGACAATTGCTTCCGCTCGAGATTTGTGCTGGCGAAAGGTCACGTGTCAATTTCTTTTTTCTTAAATATCTATGGAACGGCGCTGAGTTGGAATTCGAGGCAGGTGTCTGCGGATTCCAAAAAATTCTACGAATCCAATGATACCATTCTCATCTTCGTAGGACGTTAATCAGCTGAGATATTAATTAAAAACTGTGAAAACGCTAATTTTCGGGCTCATTTTTCCGATTGCAACAGTTTCTTGAATCGCCGCAGATACAAATCAAGGTTATATTCTAAAGTTGAATAAAGCACGCGATTGCATGTTACCTAACTGTATTTTAAAAATATTTCGTTAATGTAGGCATTTTAAATAAACAGCTGCTTTTCACAATTTTTTTTTAATTTCAGGTTAGGATGATTGTCACGTTAATTCTTTTATTGATATTGAATAAAAGTTATTATATTACATTAAATTTAAATGATGACGTTCTTGAAGTTGTACAACTTTAATCAGCTGGGATATTAATTAAAAAATCTGAAAAAGCTATTTTTTAAAAATATGTTGTTATTTTTTTAATAATAAATTTGATTTTTTGGAATAATATATTTTTTATGTTATTAGATACGTGCACTTAATTTAGATATTATCTTTTAATGCAAATGATATTTTAAATAAGTTCGCACCAATAAAAATTAAATTCACACTTTTTTTTTTTTTTTAGATTAAAGATTTTTCTTTGCTCCTTTGAGATGGTATACGGTAACTTTCGAATCCCGGTGAGCAGACAGGCTACACTCATGTTTTTTGTGATTTTACGCATATCTGTTGTGTATGCAGTGTCTTCTGGATGCATAAATGAATAAAGCTGAACTCTGGTAGTTCGGTCCTAATTTCGAATCCCGGCGAACGGGCTGGGTCCATGGGTGTTTGCGTGATTTTACGCATGTGCCTCGTGTACGCAGCATCTTCTGGATGCATAAGTGAATAAAGCGGCCGAAATTCGCTCAAAACCTCTGATTACTGGTAGTTCGGTCCAACTTTCGAATCCAAGCGACCGTGTTGGCTCAATGTGTGTTTTCGGGATTTTTCGCATGTGTAACGTGTATGCGGTATCTTCTGCATGCATACTTGAATAAAGCGGGAGCAGCCCGCGCAAAACTACAGAACACTGGTAGTTCGGTCCAACTTTCGAATTCCGGGGTACTGTACATAAAATTTGGTCGCATACGTGAATACAGCGCGCGGATACCGGGTAAAACCGCTGAACACTGGTAGTTCGGTCAAACATTCGAATCTCTGCGAGCGGGCTGGCTGCATGGGTGTTTTCCTGATTTTCCGCATGTGTATAGTGTATAAAGTGATTTCTGGATGCATATGTGATAAAAGTGGGCGCAGCCTGCTCAAAACTTCTTAACGCTGGTAGTTCGATCCAACTTTCGGTGTCGGCGAACGAGCTGGCTCCCCGGGTGTTTTCTTGCTTTAACTCATGTGTATCGTTTATGCAGTATCCTCTCCATGCTTATGTGTATAAAGCGGGCGCAGCCCGCTCCACAAAATAGCTGAACACTGGTATTTCGGTCCTACTTTCGAATTCCGGGGTACTGTATATAAAATTTGGATGCATACGTGAATACAGCGCGCGGATACCGGGTAAAACCGCTGAACACTGGTAGTTCGCTCAAACTTTCGAATCTCGGCGAGCGGGCTGGCTGCATGGGTGTTTTCGTGATTGTTCGCATGTGTATCGTTTATAAAGTATCTCATGGATGCATACGTGAATAAAGCGGGCACAGAATACTGGTAATGCGGTTCTGGTAATGCGGTAATTTCGAATCCCGACGAACTGGCTGGCTCCATGGGTGTTTTCGTGATTTTACGCATGTGTATAGTGTATGGAGTATCTTCTGGGTGTATATGTGAATAAAGCGGGCAGAGCCCGCGCAAAGCCACATAACACTGGTAATTCGGTCCAACTTTCGAATACCGGCGAACAGGCAGGCTCCATGTTTGTTTTCGTGATTTTACGCATGTGTATCGTTTATGCACCATCTTCAGCATGCATACGTGAATAAAGCGGGCACAGCACGCGCAAAATCGCTGAAAAATTGTATTTCGGTCCAACTTTCGAATCGGCAGCGGGCTGGCTGGAAGGGTGTTTTCGTGATTTTACGCATGTGTACGGTGTACGCAGTATCTTTTGCATGCAGACGTGAACACTGTTTTGGGCGGGCTCCCGCCCAAAAGCGCTGAACACTGGTATTTCGGTCCAAATTTCGAATACCCGCGAAAGGGCTGGAAGCATCTGTGTTTTCGTGATTTTCCGCATATGTACAGTGTATGCGGTAACTTCTGGAGGCATAGGTGAAAAAAGCGGGGGAAGCCCGCGGAATGCCGCTAAAAAATGGTAGTTCCGTTCAACTTTTCAATACCGGCCAAATTTAACATAGGATATCTTTTAAAAACGAACAATGATAAGCGGGCTTCAGCCCGCTCAGCTGGCGGGCTTGCCCGCTAGACTATACTATTAAAATCTGTGCGCGTCTGTTTGTTTGTAACCTCATCTTCTCAAGAACGGCTTTATGGAGAGCTTAGTGGAAGGTACCGTTGGATTCAGAATTCCCGTATCTCGCCATATTGACCATTGGCATCTTCGTGCGACTTTAATTAGCCGAGATATTAATTAAAAACTCATTTTTCCCTACGTTTTTAGCATTTCTTTCGCTTTCTTTGTTGGGTTTTCCCCTATGAAAGGGATATTTCTCCGCGGCAAGGGGCGAAATTAAGGTATTGGAGCATTTTTAGGCATGCCGCTAATTAAGCGTCTAATTGGCGGATCGACTTGGGGCAAACGGCATCCGTCATTTGAAGATCCGCGAATTAGAAGTTTCGAAATTTCAAGAAAATTGGATGATTGGTTCCCAAATTACGAATTTTCCTTAATTAAACTAAATGAGTCGGAAAAATGCACAAAAAATACGTATCTCCGGATCTTACCGACCGATTTTTTTCAAATTTTGAATTTTGCACTTCTTGGATGCTCAAATGAACGTTAGCGTTGATTGTAAACTGTTTTGCTAATTAGGAGCCTAATTAGCAGGTTCATTAAAAAAGCGCTACTACCATTATCTCCCTTTCCTAACTCTTCGTTGACGGCCTTCGACTCGGAAAGCGACGGGTGTCGGGGGGGAGAGATGGTATCCTCTCGACTGTTGGAATCGTCAAGGCCATTTTGCAGGGGTTGAAATTAGCGTAGTGGCGCTTTTTTATTCATTATGCTAATTAATCATCTAATTTGCCAATCCATCTAAATCAAAGAGAATCCTTCATCTGACCATCCATCGGTTGTAAATTTCTAAATTTGGAGCCGATCGCATGATTAGTTCCCGAGATACGAATATTTAGTGCCTTTTTCTTAATAAGAGAAATTGAGCCGGAAAAATGCACAAAAATACGTAACTTTTGAAAGAATTAACCGATATCGTTCAAATTTTGAATTTTGCACTTCCCGGATGCTCAAATGAACGTTAGCGTTGATTGTAAAAACTGTTTTGCTAATTAAGAGCGTAATTAGCAGGTTCATTAAAAAAGCGCTACTACCTTCATTTCCCCTTCCAAACTCTTGGTTGACGGCCTTTGATTCGAAAGCGACAGGTGTCCGGGAGGGGAAGATGGGTGTCCGCAAGACTTTTGGAATCGTCAAGGCCATTCGCCATGGATGAAATTAACGCAGTGGAGGATTTTTATTCATTATGCTAATTAATCTTCTAATTTGCCAATCTCTCTGGAACAAAGACCAAACCTCTTTTCAAAATCTGGCAATTATAAGATTGTAAATTTCGAGCCGATCGGCCCGTTAGTTGCCGAGATACGTTAATTTTGTGCATTTTTCGAACAATTCGTGATTTTGGGATCTGAATAAGAAAAGCAACTTTGAATAATACAAATTAATATCTCTAATAGCTTAAATCAGCGTGCTCATTTGTGTTACTGAGCTACGTAATCATTCACTGCTTTTGTTATTATATATAAGTTCATTAATATATATATACTGTCGTATTTTTGGTAACAAATGTTTCTGTTCGCATAAAGCTAATATTAAATATAATTTTCATTAAGAAATTTTAATTGCAAAAAGATAAATATAAATATAAATAAACTATTTATTTAAATTCCGACTAATTATTTTTTCGTTTAGAATTTTAAATTAAATTATTGTTGCTTGAACATGGTATATGGAAAGTTTTCTTAATATAAATAATTATTGTCGATTAATTACATTAATATATATATTGATGCACTTTTGTGTGTGATTATGTTGAAGTTTATCAAAAGGAGTTTTAATAACGAATCTACTGTTTGAATATTAAACCCGAAAAGTTTTGCGGTTACACTTGGCAAAAAGCCTGAGCAGTAAAATCGCTGAACACTGGTAATTCAGTCCAAATTTCGAATCCCGGCAAACGGGTTGGCTGCAGAAGTGTTTTCGTAAATTTGAGTATGTGTAATGTGTATGCAGTATATTGTGAATGTATACGTAAATAAAGCGGGCGCAGCCCGCGCAAACCGCTGAACACTGGTAGTTCGGTCCAGCTTTCGAATAAAGGCGATCTGGCTGGCTGCATGGGTATTTTCGTGATTTTAGGTATGTTTATCGTGTATGCAGTATTTTCTGGACTTATATGCGAATAAAGCGGGCACAGTCCGCGCTGAACACTGGTAGTTAGGTTCATCCTTCGAATTCCAGCGAGCGGGCTGGCTGCATGCGTACTTTCGTGATTTAACGCATGTGTATCGTGGACGCAGTATCTTCTGGACACATATGTGAATAAAGTGTGTAACATATGTGTGTAATATTAAAACCGCTGAACACTGGTAGTTTGGTCCAACTTTCGAATAGCCGTTAAAGAGCTGTCTGTATGGGTATTTTCGTGATTTCACGCACGTGTATCGTGTATGCAGTATCTTCTGGATGTATACGAGAATAGAGCGGGCGAAGCCCGCGCAAATCTGCTGATCACTGGTAGTTCGATCCATCTTTCAAATCTCGGCGAACGGGCTGCCTCCATGTATGTTTCATGATTTTCCGCATGTGTAACGTGTATGCAGTATCTTTTGGATGCACACGCGAATAAAGCGGGCGCAGCCCGGGTAAAATCGCTGAACACTGGAACTTTCGAATAAAGGCCAACGGGCTGGCTCTATGGGAGTTTTCGTGAGTTTCCGCATGTGTGTCGTGTATGCAGTATATTCTGGATGGATAATTTAATAAAGCGGGCGCAGCCCGCTCAAAACAGCTAGACACTGGTAGTTCGTTCCAACTTTCGGCAAGCGGGCTGTGTGCAAGTTCTTTTCGTGATTTTACGCATGTGTAACGTGTATGCAGTATCTTCTCTATACATACGTGAATTAAGCGGGCGCAGCCCGGGTAAAACCGGTGAACACTGGTATTTCGGTCCAACTTTCGTATACCGGGGAAATTTAACACGGGAACTCTTTTACACACGAGCAATATATAGCGGGCTTCAGCCCGCTCAGCTGGCGGGCTTGCCCGCTAGTCTACTATATATTAAAATCTGTCCGCGTCTGTTTGTTTGTAACCTCATCATCTCAAGAACGGCTTTATGGAGAGCTTAGTGGAAGGTACCGTTGGATTCAGAATTCCCGTATCTCGCCATATTGACCATTGGCATCTTCGTGCGACTTTAATTAGCCGAGATATTAATTAAAAACTCATTTTTCCCTACGTTTTTAGCATTTCTTTCGCTTTCTTTGTTGGGTTTTCCCCTATGAAAGGGATATTTCTCCGCGGCAAGGGGCGAAATTTAGGTACTGGAGCATTTTTAGGCATGCCGCTAATTAAGCGTCTAATTGGCGGATCGACTTGGGGCAAACGGCATCCGTCATTTGAAGATCCGCGAATCAAAAGTTTCGAAATTTCAAGAAAATTGGATGATTGGTTCCCAAATTACGAATTTTCCTTAATTAAACTAAATGAGTCGGAAAAATGCACAAAAAATACGTATCTCACGATCTAACCGACCGAGTTTTTTCAAATTTTGAATTTTGCACTTCCCGGATGCTCAAATGAACGTTAGCGTTGATTGTAAACTGTTTTGCTAATTAGGAGTCTAATTAGTAGGTTCATTAAAAAAGCGCTACTACCTCTATCTCCTCCTCCTAACTCTTCGTTGACGGCCTTTGACTCGGAAAGCGACGGGTGTCGGAGGGGGGAGATGGTATTCGCTCGAATGTTGGAATCGTCAATGCCATTCGCGAGGGTTGAAATTAGCGTAGTGGCGCTTTTTTATTCATTATGCTAATTAATCATCTAATTTGCCAATCCATCTAGAACAAAGAGCATCCTTCGTCTGACCATCCATCGGTTGTAAATTTCTAAATTTGGAGCCGATCGCATGATTGGTTCCGGAGATACGAATATTTAGTGCATTTTTCTTAATTAGAGAAATTGAGCCGGAAAAATGCACAAAAGTACGTATCTCCCGATCTTACCGACCGATGTCGTTCAAATTTCGAATTTTGCACTTCCCGGATGCTCAAATGCACGTTAGCGTTGATTGTAAGCTATTTTGCTAATTAGGAGCCTAATTAGCAGGTTCATTAAAAAAGCGCTACTACCTCATCTCCCCTTCCTAACTCTTTGTTGATGGGCTTCGACTCGGAAAGCGACGGGTGTCGGAGGGGAAAAATGGTATCCGCTCGACTGTTGGAATCGTCAAGGCTATTCGCCAGGGTTGAAATTAGCGTAGTGGCGCTTTTTTATTCATTATGCTAATTAATCATCTATTTTGCCAATCCATCTAGAACAAAGAGCATCCTTCATCTGACCATCCATCGGTTGTAAATTTCTTAATTTGGAGCCGATCGCATGATTAGTTCTCGAGATACGAAGGTTTAGTGCATTTTTCTTAATTAGAGAAATTGAGCCGGAAAAATGCACAAAAATACGTAACTTTTGAAAGAATTAACCGATATCATTCAAATTTTGAATTTTGCACTTCCCGGATGATCAAATAAAGGTTAGCGTTCATTGTAAACTGTTTTGCTAATTAGGAGCCTAATTAGCAGGTTCATTAAAAAAGCGCTACTACCTTTATCTCCTTTTCGTAACTCTTGGTTGACGGCCTTTGATTCGAAATCGACGGGTGTCGGGGAGGGGAGATGGTTTCCGCACGACTTTTGGAAACGTCAGGCCATTCCACAGGGATGAAATTAAAGTAGTGGACGATTTTTATTCATTATGCTAATTAATCTTCTAATTTGCCAATCTGTCTGGAACAAAGACCAAACCTCTTTTCAAAATCTGACAATTATAAGATTGTATATTTCGAGCCGGTCAAACTGTTACTTGCCGAGATACTTTTTTTTTATGCATTTTTCGAACAATTCGTGATTTTTGGATCTGAATAAGAAAAGCAACTCCGAATAATACAAATTAATATTTCTAATAGCTTAAATCAGCGTGCTCATTTGTGTTACTGAGCTACGTAATCATCCACTTCTTTTGTTATTATATATAAGTTCATTAATATATATATATATATATATATATATATATATATATATATATACTGTCGTATTTTTGGTAACAAAGGTTTCTGTTCGCTTAAAGCTAATATTATATTTTATTCTAAATAAGAAATTTTAATTGCAAAAAAATAAATATAAATATAAATAAACTATTTATTTAAATTCTGACTAATTATTTTTTCATTCAGGGTTTTAAATTGAATTTCTGTTGCTTGAACATGGTATATGGAAAGTTTTCTTAATATAAATAATTATGGTTGATTAATTACATTAATATATATATTGATGCACTTTTGTGTGTGATTACGTTGAAGTTTATCAAAAGGTGTTTTAATAACGAATCTACTGTTTGAATATTATACCCGAAAAGTTTTGCGGTTACACTTGGCAAAGAGCCTGAGCAGTAAAATCGCTGAACACTGGTAGTTCAGTCCAAATTTCGAATCCCGGCAAACGGGTTGGCTCCATAAGTGTTTTCGTAATTCTGAGTAAGTGGAACGTGTATGCAGTATATTGTAAATGTATACGTAAATAAAGCCGGCGCAACCCGCGCAAACCGTTAAACACTGGCAGTTCGGTCCAGCTTTCGAATAAAGGCGATCGGGCTGGCTGCATGGGTATTTTCGTGATTTTAGGTATGTTTATCGTGTATGCAGTATTTTCTGGACTTATACGCGGATAAAGCGGGCGCAGTCCGCGCTGAACACTGGTAGTTAGGTTCATCCTTCGAATTCCAGCGAGCGGGCTGGCTGCATGCGTACTTTCGTGATTTTACGCATGTGATTTTGTCTTTTGGATGCATACGCGAATAAAGCGGGGGCAGCCCAGGTAAAATCGGTGGACACTGGTAGTTCGGACCAAATTACGAATAAAGGCCAACGGACTGGCTCTAGGGGTGTTTTCGTGATTTTCCGCATGTGTGCCGTACATGCAGTATATGGATGCATACGGGAATAAACCGGTTAAAATCGCCGGAAACTGGTAGTTCGGTCCAGATTTCGAATGTAGGCGAATTTTAACATGGACATTCTTTTAAAAACGAACAATGATAAGCGGGCTTCAGCCCGCTCAGCTGGCGGGCTTGCCCGCTAGTAAACCTAAATTTTCTGAGAGGCACAATGCCTCGATGATGAATTTATGAAATAGCAATGACTAACGAATGATTATTCTGTCTCGTGACCTTTCGTCATTATCTTCTTCACTTCTGTCATCGCAATGCAAAATATTTACAAAAAAAAAAAAAAAAGGTTAACATTTTAGAATTTGGAAAATATCGTCAGCAAGTATATTTGAATATATGCAAATTTCCATCCATTAAAACGTTGTTCACGAAGCTGTCTCTTCACTGGCAGGGTAACGTTCTCGTGCTATTCGATATATGGCTAATGAAATACGCTGTTATTGTGACTTACTTCACTAGTCGGCTCAGGCAAACTTGAAAACGTTCGCAGAAAAGGGTGCCCGCGTATGATCGCTAACCCGGCAAATTGGTAGTCGATTTTCGATTCCTTGAGTTGTACGAGCACTTGGAATCGGAAAATAACAGACAAAAAGTCCAACCGGATGTGAAAGTCAATATATGCGGTGTACCATATGGGTCTCACTCACCTCACTCGTCTGACAGTATCATCAGACAAGTACATTAATTTTATCATAGAATAGCATCTGTCTTTGGCATGGGCCTTGGACACTTTATAGGTGACTTTATAGACGATTTTGTCCAGTTCTGTTCCACTCTGGAAAAAGATTTTCGGGGAAAGATATCCAAAGATCTCCCATTTCTCTCCTCCACCACTAAACCACTCGAGAAGACATGTTAATCTGCATGAGACATTTAATGAGGTCAAGACATTTTCAAGGATTTTTTTTTTTTTATTTTGAATGTTATACAAACCATTATTGGTAGATCAGGCGAAATTAAACAAGCCCGAAATCCTATTGATAAAATGTTCGTGTTTATTAATATATTTGAAGAAATATTTAGTAAAAGCTGCCCAACTGAGAACAACTAATTTCACCTGTGTTAATATTTTGATTACATTTGTTGGTATACTTTCTGAAAGCTCTGATGTATTTTTGCATAGTAATGTATTCTTGGATTGCAATTGTGTAATTATCTAAATGTTTTGGTTAAAATAATTTTGGATTTCACTATGACTGGTATGATGTCATTTTAACTTACACTTCCTCTTGTCTTTTGCTATTATATCTACTCTGCATCTGTTCTATGACACTTACCAGCTACTCGACGGCTCAGGTCTCGTTTCTTTAACGAATTTTACGACTGTTCTTTAATTTTTAATAACTCTTTCTACTACTTAGTCCATAAGCTTACAAGAACATTATTTCTCGATGGAGGTAGGTTACTTTGAACTAGACACTCCAGTGACTGCATCATTCGTAAAGGAGAAGAATAATATCTTTGCGGCCTGGAGACACTTAAAATACACGGTAAGTGAAGGTCTTCTCGAGTGGTTTAGTGGTGGAGGAGAGAAATGGGAGATCTTTGGATATCTTTCCCCGAAAATCTTTTTCCAGAGTGGAACAGAACTGGACAAAATCGTCTATAAAGTCACCTATAAAGTATCCAAGGCCCATGCCAAAGACAGATGCTATTCTATGATAAAATTAATGTACTTGTCTGATGATACTGTCAGACGAGTGAGGTGAGTGAGACCCATATGGTACACCGCATATATTGACTTTCACATCCGGTTGGACTTTTTGTGTGTTATTTTCCGATTCCAAGTGCTCGTACAACTCAAGGAATCGAAAATCGACTACCAATTTGCCGGGTTAGCGATCATACGCGGGCACCCTTTTCTGCGAACGTTTTCAAGTTTGCCTGAGCCGACGAGTTAAGTAAGTCACAATAACAGCGTATTACATTAGC
This sequence comes from Stegodyphus dumicola, assembly GCF_044657685.1. Classification (NCBI taxonomy): domain Eukaryota; kingdom Metazoa; phylum Arthropoda; class Arachnida; order Araneae; family Eresidae; genus Stegodyphus; species Stegodyphus dumicola. Next base: position 13,368,232 of record NC_140769.1, read on the forward strand.
CATATATCGAATAGCACGAGAACGTTACCCTGCCAGTGAAGAGACAGCTTCGTGAACAACGTTTTAATGGATGGAAATTTGCATATATTCAAATATACTTGCTGACGATATTTTCCAAATTCTAAAATGTTAACCTTTTTTTTTTTTTTTTTTTTGTAAATATTTTGCATTGCGATGACAGAAGTGAAGAAGATAATGACGAAAGGTCACGTAACAGAGTAATCATTCATTAGTTAACATCAGATACATATGCATAATTTTATTAGCATACTATATCATAATCTTAAATGTTGAAACAATTAAAAATAAGTAACAGAAAATTGCACAACGAGAATAATTTCAGAAATGTAATTTTGAAGGTGAAATAGAATTCCCTCCTTTTCTGGTGGTAACAAAAAGGAGGGAATATTTATAAGACGACAAAAGAGAAAAATTCGAGAATATTTTAACTGAGAGGAAATGAAGCTTTTGGCGCCATCTACTGAGAAAAAGGTAAAATAAGTGTGATTAGGAAACAATTTTTTGAAAAGCTGAAGGTAAAGAGAGATCAGATATCAGATTTGGGATAATTAACCAAGTCCTGAAGAAATTTCTGGAAGTGGAATACTACCACTTCCAGAAATTTAAATACTACTACTTCCATAAATTCCACAGCAAAGGGAATTCACCAATAGAAGACGTGCTTGTGAATAATTTTGACTGCAAAGAACCGGAAAATGATTTTTTGACCAGTAGTCATAAGGTATGGAGAGTTTATTACTTTAATTTTTAACTGCATTATATTCTCTTTATTAATATTATTATTTACTTTTATTAAAATATCATACTCATATTTTAGTTTTTCACCTAGAATCCTCTTAAAGTTTGACTAGAAAAATCATAAAAGAGATGCAATTTGAGGACAAGGCACACAAATCCTTTAAGCAAAAGTTTCTTAACATCTAACTATTAAGATCATCAAGATAGTTCCAGTCCTCGAGATTTTCTATTATACTCCTATCTCAAGTTTACCACTGTAGAACCCTTTAAATGATCTTTCATGGTTTATTTTAGGTTATATATCACACAAAACCGAATCTTTTGATCCTTTGTCAACATGTCTTCAACATCAAATGCTTTGTGTTTTGGCTGTGTTCAAAGGAAAAGTTCCAAAAAAGCAATTAATCGCATTTCATCAAAAAAACCCAGAACTTCAATAAAGTTGGAGAGGAGGGGGGATCTTTTGAAATTTAAATATACGACGGTTCTATTGTTGCCAAATAATGCGAAATGTTTGAAAGAAAAAAATCATCGTTCTCGTCTGCTTTTAATCTGAGACATCATTCATTCTTAAAGAGCGTCTATTATGTTGGAGAAAAAGATAAGGAGCTGATTTTTTTTCAATGTGGTTATTAAAAATGCATCTTTTGTTCTCCGGTCTGTTCAGTAACGTAAATAAAACACATCACGAAGGAGCTTAATGTTATAAATTGTTTTCTATGAAAAGATATTCTGATTATCGCAGTAAATATTTACTTGTTATTCAGACAGATGAATTTTAATAGTTAGCTTATTTTTCCCTCTCAGACAATGCAATATTTTTCCTTTCATACTTTTTGATGATTACAAACATCATTTGAAATTCAACCCAGTTGATTAGAAAAAGGAAGTTCATTTTTATTTGAAATATATTTTCAATTACGTACTAAATTAAAAAAATTATCTAGTTATAATTTTTTAAAAATATATACGGTTTTTTTCCCTCCGCATATTTCCCTCCCTAATCTTCTAATGCCAGACTTTGAAAATTTTTAATTTCTCCCTTCTTCAATGCTTTCAGAGAACAAGCTCCCCTAAACGTTAAATTGCTTTCGTCTATGTAGTGATTGTTTTCGTCTTACTAATACAGACAAACCTCGTGATTTATCTGCAATGGTGACGTCTGAAATTTTTCTCCTGATCGTTGATACCAGAACTATCTCATTACAGCAAAGCCAATATAAACTGATATTCAGTTCAGGATGGTTAGATGCGAAAACATCGTGGATGAAAACGTCGCAAAGAAAATAACGCAAGACGAAAGCATCGTCGCACAAAACATCGTAGGAGAAAAGAAAGGAAAAAAAACCTCGCAATTTTAAAACATCGTGGTATAAAAGATCATCGTCGAAAATAAAGCTGTTCGAAAACGTCGCAGTTTTTTAAAGCATGGTAGTAAATATATCGTGGTAGAAAATAAAGCACCTACAAATCGTCGCATGACGATAATATCGCAGATATGCGTTTTTCAGTCTTTAAAAACTGTAAATGCCTCTTCGCATAAGGATTTGTAAGCTGAAGTAAGAATTAATCTACAATTCATACTTTATTGAATTAATTAATAATTTTTTGCAAAAAATAGCAAGTATGAAACTTTAGCATTCAAAAGCACAAAATACGAAAATTAATGTTAGCAGTTAATATAATTTTAAATTTATGTACTTAACTTTTAAAAGTCATTATTTAATTAATGTCTTTTATAAAATAGTGCTGACAGTTTTTCATGAAAAATATAATCTAAAAATTAGAAAAGGAATGATGAGTAATTGCATGAGGTTACCTGCATTACAATTATTTGATTATCTATCAAACTGTAAAATTATTTTCTGTTTTGCTAGAAGAATATCACATTTACAAAAGTAAAAGAAAATAATTTTACAGTTTACAATGCTCCTGAATAGTTTGTTAATAATAAAAATGTCGACGAACTTAGTGAACTAAGTAGCGACTTATCGCTGAGTTCACGTAGACAAAGTAGACACGAGGAAGGGTTAAAATACCCTTTTATTCATTCACAAAAATGATAACAGATGGCCCCTTCTCGAGCTTACAGAAAAGCCCCACTCAGGTTCTTAAATTAGGATAAGGAAATAGAAAACATAGCTAATATTAACTAAAATAGACTTAGCCGAAGCCATACACAAATATCTAACGTAATTAGCCCTTAATTTACACTAGCCAGCGAATATCAATAGGCACGTACAATACTACGGCCGAGCCTGATAGACTCAAGAATGAAATAGCCAGAAGGCAAACACGCGCCACTAAGCACTCCTAAGCACTCCTAAGCACTCTCTCTCCAAGTAATTAGAACTTTAAATACTATTACTAACTCATATGCTTTCAACGCGATCCTAAAACCTCATTCTTGTAGGGAACTGTAAGTAAGAAACAAGAATTGAAAGAAAAGAGTTTCAAAATTAAAAATAACTGTTATAAAATTAAAATACACCTTACAAGTTTGTCAATTAATTAAACAATTTTAGTTTAGGTAACCTGATACAATTCCTCTGTTCTGATACTCATTTTCAGCTTTTTAATACCTAAGTTTCTTTCTTGCTTTTTAGCAAAATAATTATTAAATAATCCATAAATATGAAATATACAGATACAATTAGTCCTCATTCTTACTTAAGCTTACGAATCCTTATGCGATTATGCACTTGTAAATTTCAAAGCCTAAGAAACACACGTCTGCGATGTTATCGCCACGTGATGATTTGTAGGTGCTTAATTTTCACCATGATATTTTTAGGACGATATTTTAAAACTGCGATGCTTTTGAACCACTTTGTTTTTTGACGACGATGTTTTACATCGCGACGTTTTAGAACCGCGATGCTTTTTCCTTGCTTTCTTTTCTCTCATGATGTTCTGTACGACGATGTTTCCGCCTTCCGATGTTTTCTGAGTGACATTTCCGTCCGCGATGTTTTCAGCGGATAGAGTTTGGTGTGTGTTGGTGTATTTAATTATGGCAAAGCACACTAGGGCTATCTGCCTAAGGGAAGGGATGCCTTCGTGGAGGACGTTCTAAGGGAAACTGGCTCGTATACACGTTACACATGGGAAAAACCATGGATAGAGTTTGGAATTTCGCCTAGTGAGCTGCATATTCACTATCTCTAAATATTCTGTTGGATTTTGAGGCTTAAAGAATAGCTGAGACTGTAGAGACATTAGAAAATTAATACTACTAATCACTCTATTAAGATTACTACTAAGCACTCTCTCTATTAAGATTATTATTCTTGATGGAAAGTTCCGATTTAATGGCATACAGCTATTTAATACTCTTAGACTGCATGAGCAATTGAGCGTAACATCGCTGAACAATGGTAATTCGACTCGTGTTTACTTCCTTACTGTGCGGTCTCCAAGACAGATGGACGGCCTGTGCTTTCCCAAAATCTAAATAACCCAATCTATGCCAATCGAATGAAGTCTTTAGTAATTTTGGAGTCTACTAAAGTAGAAAGCCACTGTTGCTGCCAAATGTTATCGCCTTGTCTTATATTTAAAGAAATTAAACAACGAAGAAGCTGCATGAATGTATGTATTTTTGTTGCGCTGTTAGAAAACAATCGTACCCTGGATTTATCAAATTTAAATAACTTTTAACAAATTTAAATAACTTTACTCTCAAAAGATTTATTTACAGCGCAACACAATATGGGAAAATTAGCTTAGGTAAAAATTATTTTGCACTTACGTTTTTCATATACTGTACTGGAATATGTTTCAATATACGGTGAACAGGTTTTATGTATAGATTAAAATTTAGAAAAACTTGTTTTTATAAATTTTGATGAGTAATTTCGTATAAACATATTTTTTCTTAAAATATACACTCAGGAAAAGTCTCTTAACTTATTTTTCGACAGATTACCAGCAATATTTTCAATAACCTTTAATTCTATGTTCTCAGTTATATTAATATGTAAAATGATAATTTGATTGTGCCACCTGATAAGCTATTGCAATTAATTAAGCACACTGATGAAATTTGTCTGATTGAGATCAGGATGGTAAGTAACAGAAATGGCAATATAATTCACGTTATTGAATTCGAAATTAATATTCAACCCGTTTTATGAGCATATCTTGCTCGTAAATAATGAACTGCTCATAAAAACTAAATTTCTTTGATCGTATTTTAATTTAATTAATCTATTTTAGTACTGAATATTTATGCATATCTAAACAAATTTCGAATAGCATTTTTGCTTTCAGAATGCATGGTGATTAATAATTAATATTACATTTACAACAGCTTTGTACATTTGTAACAATTAGGAGCAGAACGTGCTACCATTTACATTGAAAAAAGCACGCACGAGTAATTATTATCATTTGCTGGGTAAAAAATTAAACATTCAAACTTATACCGTTTTTCTTCGCGCACATTTTCCCTTTTTAATTAAATTTTCATTTGGAAATTCAGGGATAGAGATAATTATGTGATTAATTTAATTTCTGAAGAACGCGGTTACAGTAACAGCATGCGAAATGAAAAGTAGTCTTAGACAAATTACTGGCAACTATCAAAATAATATTTCTTTAAAAAAGATTGCATTCGAATAACATAGTAAAGTTTAGATTACAATATCTTGTAAAACCCCAGGGCGAAAAAATGGTGAACGAAAGATCCGGATTTCGAAAACTCGAACACATCAGCAATAGATAAGCTACACTGAGTTGAAATGTGATAATAGAAGCAAGGTAAAAATCACATGTTTGGAAAGTTTCCAAACTGTGACGGGGGCTACCAACGACCGAGGGTAAAGTTGCTAAACACTGGTAGTTCGGTCCGAAGTTCGAATCCTGCGAACGGGCTGAGTGCATGGGCGTTTTCGTGGTTTTCCCCGTGTGTGATGTGTATAGGAGCCGGTTGCCCTTATAAATTCCTCCACGAAGGGATACGTTTCCTTAGGAGGATAGCCCTAGTGTGCTTTGCCGTAATCTCAATAAACCAAACCAAACCTAAGTGTGAGAACGCTTGCGAGGTCCGGGTAGCTTAACAAAGAATCTGCACAAAATACGTTTCAAATAATAAATGCAAGAAAAAAATAAAATGAATTAAATGCTAATACAAAAATGCAGATTCAGTTTCAAAACACTGGATAAAAATAAAAACAATGAAGGGACTGCAGTTTACCAATAAACTGGCACTACGTACGACAGAGGAAGAGGAAGGTTGTGCGAATATTTTAAGAATTTTCAGAACTTAGCTAATTGTAAAGTTCGGACGGAAGTTAGAAAGGAAATAAGGTATTAAAAATTTTTGTCACATTGTATAACAACACTTTGTATTTTAGGAGGCAAGACGAAAGTTAAATTAAAGACATTATATTTCATAAAATGAGTGTATTTTACAAGTCTCGTGAATGACGGCGTATGATAAGAAAACATTGAAAGGTTTGTTAAACACGTTTCTAAAGTCATAGTTATTACGTAATCAGAAATTGCACACATTTAAACTTAATACGTCAAATTTTTCATAGTTCATCTTAACACTCTCTAAGTTACTAATATAAAATATATGATGTGGACACCACATGAGTTCATTTCAACTTATTTTCTCAAATTTGATTAGAGATATATTTCTCATTGAATCAATTAAGAATCCTTTCGCGACTAGGTAAAGATATATATAAAAATTTAAAGCATCTTTGTTAAAAATTGTAAAATACAGAGAAATTTAAAGCACCAAACACCGTTAAAAAATGTTTTACACTTAAAATTAAAGTTTCCAGGAAAAAAAAAAAAAAAAAAAAAAGAAAAAAAAAAAAGAAAAATTGGCGAACGGGTAAGAAGACTACATTCTTAGTGCACAAAACTAAAAGTTTACTTTTGGTCCCACTAGGCATGAAGATACTGAAGTTGCTGCACCAACTGACTGACTTCTTGATCTACTAAGAGTTCCAAATGTAAACAAATGTCGGCCTCGTTAGGTCTATCACCCCTTAAGCCTTTAAATTGCTGATAATTCTGGAATTATAGCATGCAGATTAACGAAAGGCAAAAATCCGTAACCGGAACACATAATACAACCATTTGTAAAGCAAAAAATGCACTATTTACGAACATATAAGAATCAAGAAACTGAGCTCACTGAGCTGAGTAGTATAGTGGCTATATATATTTATATATTTTGGGGTCACCGATTGCAACAAAAAAAGGGAGGTGCACAATTAGAAAATCTAGCAGACTCATATACAAAATTTCAGCGTCCTACTTGGTTTTGAGTTATGCGAGATACGTATGTAAGTACGTACAGAAGTGACGAAACAAATCTGTTCCGAATCCGTTTTAAATCCGTTTAACAATCCGTTTTGGAAACAACGGTCCTTTATTCTGTCCGTAGGTACAGATGTCAGGTAAAAAATCGTTCAGATGAATTCGAGAGCAGTCAAAATCTTAATTTTCGTTGAAATGTGATACCCGAAACCTTTCGCGATTGCAATACTTCCTTTACTTCGTACTAGGAAGTAAAAATCAATTTAGAGAGCACGAATCCGTATTGGCCTTAATTAAAATGAGATTCTAATATCAGAAAATGATGCACTTAGATTTCAATGAAGTCTTCTATTCTATCCAAATATACTGTCTGAGAATTTTGCAACAGAAGCCATTAATTAAAAAAAAAAAGAATCTTTCTGCCTTTTTTAATTAAATTTTCCTTACCTTCACTATTTTTAGACCAACTGTATTGCCAAGTTCCTAAGTACGTGTAAGTGCAAACAGCGTTTAATTTGATGAGCTTAGCCAAGAGCATTGTAACTATGAAGTTTCGCTAAATGAAAATCGAGAAAGAATAAAATAGCACAAGTTTAACTATCAGTCGTTCTAGCGAGGGAAAAAATAGTGTCAATACGAACTAGTCCCGTAAAAGACCAAATGACTTCTAGATGCAGTTCTCTTTTTTTTTGACCCTACAGCGAAGCTTTTCAAAGCCTTTACGTCTACGAAATAAAGACAGCACAAGGTTAAAACTCAAAGAATAAAGAAAAGTATTTCTTTTCCTTTTCTCTCACTTTTTTTGACGCCATAACTGACGCATGTTGCCATTTAAACAGAGTGAAAAACTGTAGTTTCTTTCTTTATATCGCTCTTCTTTTCTTTTAGATTGATAAAGGTGACTTTTCTTCTTTTACGTTTCGTGATCTTTCGTACGTTGAAATCAGAGAAATATAACTGAACATTTGATGTCTCTATTTAAAAAATTTTAGAGCAGAAGTTTTGTCTTATCTATTATAAATGGTATAAAATGTAATAACTTATCACATTAAATATACGAATTGAAATTTAAGCATTAAACGAAAGGAAATGAAGAGAATAACTTTTGAAATATTATTTCCTATTATTTCTCTTTAAGTTATTTTTTAGTTTCTTTTTGTTACAAAATTGATTAATATCAAGGAATTGACGTAATGCAAAATGCTCGTTAGTGAAATAAGAAAGACATGATAAAATAAACCGCTTGTTAGCACCAAAACAATGAAGGCGCAGCAGTAAGAGCTATGTAATTCTGAAATAATAACGTATTACCAAAGCAAGTATTATTTTGTATAATTAAAATACAATTGCTCATAAAGAGTGATATACAAAACCTTTACTCATTTTTTTTTAATTTTAATACAGTGTAATTTGTTGATCCATTTTGTTTTTATAATCATTTCTTTATCGAGTAGCGTATCACAATTACTGAATACCCTATGTTCATGAGTAAGACGCCGCATCAGTGCATAACGCATACCTGTATTTTCAAACTATAATTTTTTAATTTTAGGTATATTTATCATATAACGCGCACCCTTTCCTTTGCACAGAAACCTGAAAGATACTTGTGTAGTGCTTTTATCTTCCAAATTCATTCATTCGAAGATTTTTCCCAGGCGTCTGAACAATGCTAAGTGGAACAATATGAACATGAGAGGAAATGCTTAAGGGGATAAATAGTTCTGCAAAGAGGATGATTTGTATTGAATGCAGGTGTACACAAGAATATTATTCTAGTGTTTCGAAAGAAGGGGAGAGAATTTGGAGTAGGATTGCTCCTCCCGAATGAATCGCGGAATTAGGAGTCAGATGTTTCCTCCTGCTGTTGTCATTTAAAGCCGTGATTTTGATGTGAGCGTCGAAGGCTTTAGCAAATAGCATTTGACTTATTGAAATACAGTTAATCTAGTGCTTTTTGTTTAGTAGTAAATATGGTTCCTGCCAAGCGAAATAACACAGTGCTGGTTTCAAATGCAAAGTAATTGTATGAAAGAAAATAGAAATCGTATTGCAGCAAGGATGTTTGGTGTTGGTGAAAGCTGGAACCAGAGTAACAATGACGGTGAAGACGAAACAGAATTCAATGATGTGCTTGGAGATATAACGGAATTGCGCCTGTCGTTTTGAAGAGCCTTGAGCAGCATACAGGTGACAGTACGACTTTGTTCCGCCCTAATTTTTGACAGAGAGCACCCCAGAGGAAGACGGGTCCAAGGGTCTTCCAGTCCTCTTTCCCTACTTACAATCTCTCGAGAGCAATTTAGGCTTGCAGCATCTTTAGAGAGCCCCATGCCTTACAGGCACTATACATTTAACATCCGTGCCTTCTCCAGGTTTCAAACTTGAGCTCCTCCAGCGTCGCAGTCAGCGTCGCTAACCACTATACCTGCTAGGCGATATATTTTCTGTAAAGTACCATTAAATACAGCATGCAAAAGCTTAAGTCAAGAAAATGAAAAGTCTTTTCATCTTTTTAACTCAAATTAAAATAGCTTGTTAACTAAACTTGTTAGATTAATCTTAAAATTTTTGAGTTTCAAAATCTTATTGAAAATAACGTCTGGAGGAAGGGGTTTAATGACTTACTAGATTACCTTTGAGATGGTGCAGCAACATTTTTCCGATTGCCATGGCTGCGCGACTGTCCACCTGAATAAGACTGGATGTTTCAACACAACAGCCCTTGTGTTCTGTCTGCTGTTCTGGCTCTACGGTTGGTGATCCTTTCGTTCCTTGTCTTGGTGCTAATTTATGTGTTGTAAACTTTTTATTATGCTATGCTACATTTTTTTATTCTTATACTGTATTGCATACATTTAATTTTGTGTAAGTTGCATAGTTTTTATTCTTGTGCTTCAACTCACATTATTACTTGTGTAGTGGTCTGTTAAAAAGCTAGAGCCTCCCTGCACAAAATACAGCAGCAGCAGAGGCATAGTTTTATCGATTTTGTTTATCTATATGGTTATAATAGTGGAACGTTAGTCCTACAACCCTAACAGACATGCAGCGAGTTATCGCTACGTCTGAGATAGCACGATAGTCTTAGGATGGCTTTAAAACAACCTTTTTATTTGAACAGAGTTTTTATTTGAACAGAACTTGAATGGAAAGACATGACATTGTGCTAAAAACAATCACGGCTTGTGGAAATGTAAATTGAATATAAGAATGGTCATTTCAAATTAAACGTTAATCCGTAGTCTAGGACTATGCAGTTAAATACTAAGCTACAAGGTAGTTCAATAATTTAACGGTGCGTCAGTTTAAAGTATCATTGACAAGAGAATGCAAAGCCGAGATAGTTATAACTAACTGAAAATGGCAGAATCTAAGCCAAGAACTTTCATTTTCACTTTCATTTAAGCTTAAATAGGAAACCAACTAATTTGCATTCTGTTTAGGAATATGGAAAGAAGAAGTGAAGGTAAAGATCCAAATCATAATAGCTGATTGGTTTAAAATAAGAATCTTACATAGCTTTTGCGATTAATGAAAGGCAAGTTTTTGCACTGCTTATAGTTGCTTTATTTTACCTGAAATTTTTAGAAGTAAATGTTTTGAACTGCGAAAGTTTTGCTGCCTTTTTCTTTTGCTTGGAGATTTTTAATTCAGAGGAAATTGTGTTCTTCCTTTTTCTACTGCTTTGCATTTGCCTAGGCAATCGTTTATTATACCGGCATATATCTATGTACTATGACTTGAAACCGGGAGTACATAAAAACGAGCTAGAGATAACCGGACACCTCGGTGTCCTTTGCAGATGCCCCAGACATGCCTTGCTGATCAACGAAGCTCAGGGCTTTACTTTTCTATTTCTTTTACAAGCCTTTACTTACTCAACTAGAGAAGCTTCATTTTTTGACTTTTACATACGTCAGGACCATAAGAGGACTCATTTAGGAATCTGGAAAGAGCAGGAATAGTGCATCTCCAGCTGCATGCCAGAATAACCAACAAAGTATTAAAGTATCAATAACCGGTGGGAGATGGGAAAGCCCTTACACTGTCGGTAACAGGTTTGGTCTACAAGCCAGATGGCCCCAAACCCTTGTATTACAGGAGGATGCAGTCTCACGACCAGTCAGATCTCCAGTTTCATAGGCCTACTTAATCGGCATCTCTGTGCCCATGGAAGTTCTAACACTGGGCAACCAGTTTAACTGTGTGGCATTAGAGATAACTAGAAACGTTCGTCGTCTCGGGAAGTGTAGGACCCGGAGTGCGGTCAGAGAAAATATCTAATTCCGCTTAAAGAGCGTTTCTGGCTGGCAGTCCCAATTCCCACTTGATCCGATGGTTCTCAGTTGGGCTAGTCCACGTAGTACCTTGATAGCGGCAGAGCATGTAGACAAATACTTGCTTATTTACTCCTCTGGGCAGCGATTTTTTCCTTGCTATTGTTTACTTAAGAATGTTTTATTGGGGTTCAAAAAGTAGACGTTCTAGAATGGAATGTTTAATTTAGGCGTACTAACGTAGACTACCTGCCTAAGAATGACTTCATCGTTGGCTGCGAACTTTCTGGAAAGTAAATTAAGCTAAATTTGATGCCTTATTCTTTTCCTTTAACCTTTATAGAATGTTTTTGATTCAAGATATTTAAAATTTCTTAAACGATATTGAAGTAAAAAAAAAAAAAAACGCCCACTAGATCAAGAAGAATTATCCGAGATTTGAAAACGCACCTAACGCCCTGAGGATCAGTCAGCAATCTCATAAATTCTGCAGGCAGTTTCGATAAATAAATTACGCAGTGCTAGATGTAGCCATACTTAACAGATTCTCCTTTTAGAGAAAAAAGAGTGACAATAACTGTGGAATGTCATACTACAGCTATCTACCTAAGAGGAGAAATGTCTTCATGAAGTGATTCCGCTGTGCATCAAAATATATATGAATACGTCAAGACGCAAGCTTTTCGCCAGAAGACGTATCCAGGATTCATTATCAGTATTCAATGATATTGCTCATTCGAAATCAGGATAATGAAAGATTTATTTGTAAGAGATTTTATTTGCTCTGAGGTTTGCACGCAAGTGTTTGTACTTAAATTTCGTTTTAAATACATTTTGATAGTAATACGACTATCAAAGTAGCCGGCTATTCAAAATAACCCGAGGACACTTATGCTGTTTTTATACAAATATATGGTCTAACATGCAGAATATTCAGAAGAGAAACAACGGCAAAGTGAAACTTAAAATTAGCAAAGAAACAACCTTGTAATTGACGTAGATTTAGATAAAAACTCAAACGATTTCGAGGGCAAACTGGACCTTCTTCATCAGGAGCCAAGAAATTTGCAAGATTAGAAAGCAGGGGTCGTTTATACCCCACTGTAGTAAAGCGAACAGGAAGGTATCGCCATCTGTCGGCAAAATTAGTAACGAAAGTTGAAAAATTAAGTTAATAGAATTTCAAAAGCGTCAGGAGTGACCGAATTAGACTTAAATTCATTAAATAAACAAGCTGAGTTTTTGTGATTGTGAAAAGCTTCAAGAAAATCTAATTTACCAATGTCAGAAACGTTTTTTGGATAATTTTTGCAGACCCAAAGTAGAAATTATGACTAAACTCCCAATTATGATAAGCTATCGAAGAATTGTTAATTTCGCTTTTTTAAAACATATATAAAAGAAAGTTAGGCAATTAAAATTTTCATTGAGTTCATTGGTTTGAAGAAAAATATAATATTTATAAAAAAGAATTTCATATCTGGGAAAAGGATTTTGAAACGTTTCTTTGTTCGATACACCAAAGACTTTAGCAAAAAGTGGTAGTGACACCCGAAAAATTGCAGTTTTAGCGATCAATCATTTCTAAACACGCCAATTCATCGAAGACAAAAACATAAAAGGCTTAAGAAAAAAGTAAATATTTGGCTTCCATTATTCATTCTGCAGAGTATGAAGCAGAAAAATGAATCAAAGCAGAGAATGAAGAATTGAAAGGAATTTCAATTTCTTCAGTAATTTTCTATTTGTACTGACACAATAGGACGATGTTGAATGGACTTTGTATTTGAACTTTTTATTTTCAGGTGAAGAATTTAAGTTAATAGTTATACTTTTATCAGTTCTTTTACATCTGTAAAAGTGAAAGATTAAAGCTAAAAAATAAAATTACACTTACAAAAATACATAGACATCAAAAGCAGAGCATACAATAACGAAAAAAAGTTTTTTTTAACGTTCAGGTTCTTTGGATTCTTACGTAAAAAGGTTTTATGATTCTGAAACAGATACATTCAACGCAAAATGGTAGACGTTTTGAAATTCGAAGTTCTTTCTAATTATTTCTTTGTACATTTCAAAGCTATGGACATGGAAAATTGTTTTAATTAAACGGGAAATAAAAAGCGAAATTATATCAATGGTTTTAGTTATCATTTTTAAGACTGTTAGTAAAATCCGAAACAAATTATAAAAGGCAATTTTTTAATTTTAGACTCAAATTATCTAAAAATTAATCCAAGAGATATTTTTTGTAACTAAAATCTAAAACCTTTTATTATTTTCTCCCTTTTATTCGTATTTTTATTGTATGATATATGCCTTACAAGATATTTGCGATAAAAAATTATTTAACAGTTTTTGCTTCTGCTTTTAGTTCCAATACAAAATGATAGATGTCTGAAAAATTTGAAATTCTTTCGGTTTTTGTCCTTATTCACTTATCATTTCATTTACCTTAATAATTTAAATACGCTTTTACAAAAAATGTTTTAAATTTAATAAAGCAAAATGTAAGAAAATGTCAGTAACTTATTTTTTCACTTTTTTTAACAAAATTTGAAGCAAACCCTAAGAGATGATTTTTAAATTTCGGACGCAAAATCGTTTAAATTTAATATGAACGATATGTTTTACATTCTCTCAAATTAATATCAAGTTATTTTCTCTCTTCTCATTTTACATTTTTCAAAATCTGTAATAGATTTTTACAAAATATTTATGGCAAAAAAACTATTTAAACTTTCTACTTCTGGTTTTTGATGATTATCTCTGATATACAGTCATTGAAGATACACGATAATTCAAAACCTGCATATTAATACAATGTTTTGCATCTCGGCTTTCGTTATTTGTAAATATTATATTCAATTCAAAAGTTGTAAAGTTCACTTTTCCGTAAATGAAAAGTTACATGAAAAGATGTTCGAAAAATATAAATTTTATAATAATGGTGTAAATATCTGATTATTTGATAGTATTTACTTTTCAGGAATGAGATTTAATCAGAAATTTTCATACAGTTGCATACTTTCTTATATACTTAATTTATTCCACCTCTCAGACCTTTTCCCTTGTTTTCTCAGCACTTGATTTAGAAAATTCTGATTTATGGCAAGTGTAAAATGCGTACGCAATAGGAAAGTATTTTGCGTGAGTAATATGATTAATACTGGGATAAGTAAACCCTTTGAAATACATAATAATAAAAAAAAGAAAATCTGAAAGCTTTCAGATTTTACATTACGCCCAAAAGGGCGCTTTTTTTACCGTTTTGTGTGTTATCTTTATTTATTAAATATCACGTTCTTCGCACTTAAACCATAAAATTCAATTTACTAGCCGTAAGGCAAAGTAACTTTAAATGAGCATATTCTTAGAATTTCCGATACACAATCTGGCGCGCTGGAGATAATTTTTTTGGGGGGGGGGCGGGTACAGTGTTGCCTTTCCTCGCTTTGAAGTCACTGAGTTTGCTAATTAAAAATTCGTTAATGTCGGACAAAGTATGAAATTGATAATAAAACAAGTACCAAATTCCAGCTTCCAGATGCTCATATTTGGTGGAGTACTACGTTATTCAAAACTGGATAACTCAAGGTACTGTTGTTTTATTACAATGAGAGAAACCTGCATACAATATGCAGATTCTTTATTATTTAATTTCTTTAAATATAATAGAAGGCTGTAATATTTGGTGGCAACAGTTTGAAAAGTCAATGAATCACAGAAAAATGCTGTTATTCTACTTTTATACATCATAGAAAAATGCTGTTATTATTTCAGTTAATTAGTAAATCAGATGCTTAAAATGTAAGTTTCAATTTGATTAAGGTTTCTGCATAGAATTTTGTTCAAAGGCCATACATATATTGGTTAATCTTTGGTTTATGGTAACTTGGCGATTTTTTTGGCGAAAATTTGGCGACCAACCCTACTACAACAATCTGCTAGTTTTTGTTTGGACACCATTTTGTTTTCACGAAGTAAAGGAATTTTTTTTTTTTTAACTCAACAATTTTTTTCCAATAATCTGCTAGCCGAATTACACTTATGCTAGAACTTTTATGGAACAAAAGTCCTTAATCATGACGAAATTGGGAGAAAGTGCAGAATCGCCCACTGCTTGCCTCGTTTTTAAGAATTGCACATACACGGTATCATTCTTGTACACGTCCACCCACCTATTTTCACTTACAAAAAATATTCCAGAATTGCACAAAAATTGCATTGCGCACACTCTTGACTTTATCCATGTACACTGCTAAAGTCCTAGCTAGTAACCTTTATCGCCTTACCAAAATGTCTCCAAACTACCTGTTACCATATTCCAGCCCATATATTTACTTCCTTATACGAAGTAAAGAAAGTAAAAATTACATAAAAATTTCGGGTATCATATTTCAACTAAAATATCTATTTTAACCGCTCTCAAAATCTGAACCATGTTTATGAGTGACATCTGCACGTATGGGCAAAATAAAGTTATTTAGTAACTTTATTTTGCTCATACGCATAGAATTTACCTAAATATGTTTCTTTTCTATAATGAGCAGTTATTTAGTAAGCTTTGATTCCGCATCAGTAATCATTTAATAAACTTTGATTCCTCTTTGATCTGTACTAGCTACAGATTTAAATTAACTGTTAACTTGTTGAATTAAAAAAAAACTATATTGGTTCATTTTTAAATTACCTTATTCTTCTTTGAGAGTTTTTTCGAAGAAAGTTGTCATCTGTTTCATTAGAATAAACGATAGGATCTCGATTTTTTTCTCATCTATTTTGAATTCATCTGAAAATTTATTCTTAAAATGTGAAAATTACTATATTTGGAAATTCAAACGGTAATAAATTTATAAGAGTATAGGAATTTATTCCCGAATATAAAGTAAGTTATATGACTTACGCTATGTGTAACGGTATTCCGAGCCAACTTTCTATGCAGTATATGACTAGTTGAGTGATAAAAATTACTGAATGAGTTGCCCGAGGGGAAGCTTCCTGGTTTTTCCACATATGCGATGAGAATACCAGGCGATTTCCATTAAAAAGTCTTCCATTAAACCATCCCTCCTTAGAGGCAGAAAACCCTAGGATGTCTCTCCATAGTTTGGAGAAACCATTCAACGTTAGTTAAGAATGTTACTAGCATCACATTCAAAATTAGTTACTTATTCTAAAAATGCTTTTTTTCTTCTATCCATAATTAGTTAATCACCAATAAATGTTTAGATAATTATAACAATAAAATCAGCGCGCTAATTAGTAATAAAAATAAATGTGTAACATGTGTTTCATAAAGAAATTAAACTTAAAAATTTTTAACAGACTCAAGAACAGGTTATAATGGTATTTTAATATATGTACTTGCTAGAGATGGTTTCCATAAAATGATAATATATAAATTTTTTTATAATATCGTGGTTATGATTTAATGTCCTCATAACGCAACTAGTGGTCGAATGGGTAAGGCCGCTGAATACTGGCAGTTCGAACTGCTGCATGGTTACTTTCGCCTAACGTAAATACGAACCAGTTTCCTGCTGAAAGTCTCCAAGAAGGCATCTCTTCTGTAAATCATAGAACCTTCTCGGCTTTGCCATATTAAAAAAAACCTAATCCTAACCTGGTATATTAGGCTCTTTAGAAGTGGATTTATGACAGATTATTTAAAATGTGACGTTAAAAATGTACGAAAATTCATATTATGTTGACAAACCCAATCCCTGCATAAAATGAATGAGCGTTTTGCTTATGCTCGGTTTTCTTGTTTTTAATTTTATTTTATATGATTATAGTATACATCTAAATGTATCAAAATATGATGTAACGAAATTTTTGGATAAGTTCGATTGAAGGCTTTTCAGCATTTTAGTAGAAACTTTCTCAGAATGCCTGCAAGTTTGAATCAAAAAATTATTACCCTAAAACAGTCCAAGTTTAGGTTAGCAGGGTAACGAAAGCATCTTTACGTTACTGTGCTTTCTTATTTTCCCTCTGCGTTTTCTCTGCACTGTAAACAGAGGCTTTGCGAGACTTATGTAACTCTCTGGTCTTCGGAAACCAGGATACATAATATGTCCATCTCAAGAGGTGATATTCTGTAACTCCGAATGTGGTTACCTAAAATAACGGGTAACAAAACTTCAATGTGTGACATTAATAAATTTTCATTACCGCACGAATTGTAGAACCAAAAGCGGCCCAGCAGTAAAATCTCTGAACACTTGTAGTTACTGTGGGGGGGGGATTTGAATTTCGGCGAACGAATTGGCTCTATGGACGTTCCCCCCCCCCATGTGCAGCTGAGATACATCCCGGTTTCCAATAAAAGTCCTCCAAGCGGCATCCCTTCCTTTAGCAGATAGTATTGTGTGGGTCGCCGTAATTAATTTTTTAAAAAAAGGTGACGAGGTCTTTCTGGTTTAGATAAAGCTCTGGATAAAATGATCTTATGATCTGCATCATGCCACAAAATTTATGGATTATTTTTACATTCAGATGTTACGTAAAATTTAATTCATTAATATTTGTTGTTATTTCACATTAAAAAAAAAAAAAAAAAAAATCTGAAATGTTTCAGATTTTAAATTACGTCCAAAGGGGCGTTTTTTAACATTTTGTGTGTTACCTTTCTTTATTAAATATCATGTTCCTCGCACTTAAACCATAAGATCCAGTGCAACAGCAATATCGCAAAATAGTTTTAAAACGAGCATATCTTTAGAATTTCCGATACAGACTCACGCGCTGGAGATAAAAATGTTTTTTCTGCACAACGTTGCCATTGCTCGCTTTGAAATCCTTGAGTTTGTTAATCAAAAATTCGTCAAAGTTTTAAAAAATAGGAAATCGATCATAAAACAAATTTCAAATTTCAAATTTGGTCTTCCACATGCTCATATTCGTTGGAGGATTACGTATTTCAAAATTCGATGACTCTATGTACCGTTATTTTATGACAATGTGAGAAATATACATACATTTACGCAGATTTTCATTATTTAATTTCTTCAAATATAATGCAGGACTGTAACATTTTATGGCAACAGTTTGAAAAGTGAATCGACATTTATCCGTCCGACGCAAAATGCCAAAACGAAACTAATAGTCCTTCGGGATTCAAATCACTTTGGACTAAAAATACTAAATACAATTAAAAAAAATACTAAATACAATAAAAAACGTTCTATTCTTATTTTTCTTTCAAATTTATTATATTATCATTTATTTATATTTCATTTTTCATCAACAATTTCTATTATTTTTTATTAAGGAGATATCCTGTAAAAGCAATTATTTTCGTTAGGCGCCATTTCGTGGCCATTAACATATTTATTTGAGGGTGGTAAGATTTCATAACTTTGGGCCCAGTGTATTTGAAGAAGACTTTTCCATTTTTGGCGAAAAATAGCGTAGTTTGGAGTCTTTTCTTCAATAGGCAAAAATGGTCGACGGGATTTTCCATAAGTACCCTCGTATTTATAAATGCACTTTTTATTTATGTCTTGGGTCGTTAACTTGTAGAGTCGTTTAAATCCCGCAACTTGAACACCGGACCTCTGGATTACTAGCCAAACGTGTTTCCATTAACATCAAGAAGCCATGCGGTAAGGAGGGAAAAATATTTATATGCTAAGCAATTTATCGTGTAAAACTATTGACGTATGTCGAAGCTAAAAAACACACACACACACAAAAATAACTAATTGGAACTAATAATAATTGTAATAAATCTTCAGTATTATTTTACAAACTGGTGTTATTATTAAAATATTTTGAAGATGCGATAGTGCTAATGCATCTAGTTGGCGACAATCTATGAGGCAGACCATTTTTCTTTTTGGATCCCATATAGCAAGCCATGATATAAAAGCCAAACTTTCGAGTCTTTAAATTTCGTTACAGTGGATTTCGATTCATATTCTTGTTAATATTGATAAATTCCAAATTCTGCTTCATTGATTTCAAGAGTATTCCAAGATTCAGTTCATTCCAAGAGCATTTGCTTGCGTATATACTTTAGAACTCTAATTCTATTTCAAACACTGGAGGTGTTAGAGCAAATATTTAGGTATACAAATATAGAGTTATCACCCAAGACGACCAACTCGAGTTTAATCTTTAATGTATTCGGTTGGAATTCTTACTGATAGATTCATATAATAAGTGGACGTTGATTCAGTTATCTATTTCCATTTCCGATTGGTTTGTTTATAAAGTTTTAAATAGTTTGATTTCATGCGCAAATTGGTTACGTAAGGCTCGGATATAACTTTCTAATATATATAATGGATAATTCACTTTATAAGTAAATAAATCCACATCAGTGTTTACATGCATAAATTTCCCAGCACTTTACAAATCACATTTAATTCCAGTCACTGTAGAGAAGTAGACAATTGATAATGCTTTAAAATGTGTAAGAAATTATACTATTTCTTTATCAAGAGATTTCGTGTTGTAATTAGATGTGCGTCCGGCAATTGGTTGAAAGTTCCGAATTTCGAATTCGGCTAGCATAGCTGATTTTCGGCGTTTTTTAATTTACCAACTCTAATAGCACTTGAAAGTGGCGCTAACTGAAATTTAGTCGACGATTATTCTACGCCATTTGAATTTGGCAACTGGAATCCTTCCTTCCCAATCGCCGTTTAGAAGGGGGAGGGAGAATATGATGAATTTTCTCTTTTCTTTCTACGTGCCTTCGTGGAGTAATTAGTAGCACGTTCGGCTAGTAACAAGGAAACTACGAAGCTTGAATTCGGACTAAGTATCGCTGGTTTTTCAAGTTTCTCGTTTTGACATTCCTAACAGATTCTAAAAATGAAGTATCAAACACTTCTATTTTAAATCCGCTCCCAATAATTTGAACTACTAGTCGAACTACCATGGTCACTGATGAGTCCCCAGTAACTTTGAGATAATGAATGAAAATCTGACATTCTAAAGCTCATTAATTACGTAAAAGGCTAATTTGAGACAACTATAATTCATTGGCATTTCCCATTACTGATTGCTTTAAAATTGTTCTTTATTTTATGTAGCTTTTGGAAATCGTTTTCCTTTTTACTCAATTCTCATATGTTCTGTTGAAATATGTAACTCGAATGTTTTCTTGCAAAAATGTTTTGAACGCGTAATTAAAATATACTTAATTATATAAAAGTTTAACCTAAGTCATCTCCTGTTGTACTTATTTTGAACATCATCTTTTTCAAGAATGAATTATTGAGTGTAAATTTATAAGCATTTTTAGGATGCCAAAGAACTTGAATACGAAACATTTCGTTGTAAAAGAGTTATATGTTTGAAGAATAAATCCAATAAGAGGTGCAAAGTATAAAGTATTAAACAGAATGTTGCATCTAATAGTTTTACAGTTAGGAGTTATTAGGGAAGCCTATTACGGTACCGAAGGGCCCTGGTTCGAGTCCGGAGAAGACACGAATATTTGTAAGTGTGTCTTTCCAGCATGAGGGCACTCTAAATGTATGCCGAGCCGAAAGTCCTCTCGAGAGGTTGTTGATAGGGAAAGAGGGGTGGGAGACCCTCTGACCCGTCCTCCCGGGCTGCTCTCCATCAAATTTGGGGGCGGAATTAAGCGAAATTTTAATGTCACCTGTACGGTGCTCAAGGCGCTTGCCAACGACAAGTTTAATCTTGCTTTCCTTGACACGATGAATTTTGTGGGCTCATTCTGATGTTTCTGTCAGACGAGTGAGATAAGTAACAACACGACAGGGTTTCAAAAAGCAAAAAGTTCTCTCGTAATCGGCCGGGGTTTACTTAACAAAATTTCATGTAAGCTGAACTCGTCTGAACATCCGAAATACGATGTGTGTTTCGAATGCGAGCTGAATTTATTCATGTATGATTCAATTAATGATTATTCTAAACGATATACGCTTAAATATTACAATTTACATGAGTAAAGTTTTAAAAACTATTTTATATTCTGATTTTCCATAAACGGTAGCACAGTAAATTTCTCCAGGCAGGTATAGTAAATACGATCGAGAATGTAATAAAAGTGTCCGAAAAGGCCTCTTACCAGAAAATAAATAAAATCGAGGTTCTTTTCCGTTTCGCCGGCCCAAATCTCGCCAAGCAAATTCTATTGGCGACAACATACAGTATACACATAAAAAATGTTAACAAATGTTAGTTCTATATACACATAAAATTGCTAACAAATGTTAGTTCTAAGATTTTTGTTTTCTTTTGAAGGCATAAGCATTTTAATATCGTTAAAAATTTTGTAAAAAGCCAATAAATAAAGACAATAAATTTGTAAAAAGACATTAATTTACTATGCTTTCATGGTTCAACATCCTGATTCGCCTGTTCATATCACTTGACCCCAAGTGATCTCATCTCACGTAAACTAAGCTACAAAAATCTAATTCTCTCAGTAATTTTCTACATTAATTTCAAGTTGAATCTTAATTTGGAATACAAGTTTAAATGCAAGAATTATTTCAATTCGTACGAATAGTTTTCTCAGAAATTATGTAAAACCGCAGTGCCTTTACTTCGTTAGTGCATTCTCATTAGAATGGATGAATTTAACCCTTGACTTTGCCTTTTCTATATTTTCGCCATTGGGTGAGTAGTGTCATTGCATTATAATTGACTTAATTACCACCCGCGAATGCCACTTAGGGCAAAAATCTGGTAAACATTCTATGTAATTGGTTGTCAGTATTGAAAGAAACAATCGATCTGATAAGAAATGGTTGCGAGGTTTTTGAAAATGATGAGTAAAAGGTTACCAGCGAGGATATTCCGTTCGGCATCGGTTGTACCATTATTGGCGACCTTATCGCCTGCGCCAGCGAAACGGAAAAGTACCCATAAAAGTGTTCTGAAAGGCCTTTTACCAAAAAATAAATAAAATCGATATGATAAAGGTAAAACATGAGAAATTGTGAATTGTTTTGAATTTTCATTCATTCTACATAACACATTTTAAGTTGAAGCGTAGTATAAACTTCTTAAATCAGTGATTCCTAATGTAAGCGGTGAAAGGAAAATTTTGTCAATTTAAATTTTTTATTTAAAATTATATGTTTACAAATGATATGCTTAAATAGGGTTTATAATATGAAAATAGTAAAAAAAAATTGATTATAATTATTTAAGGAAAAGTAAATCCAGTTACGCGTGGATATGAGACAATACCTGTTAACAGTTAGTAAAGTCCTGGTGTCCCTTATTCACTTATTCATCATCAATTGAACTAATACATATTGCTCTATCTTTATTTATAGTAATATTTGGTGTTTTGAATGCAGGTTTAATTTGTGTAGCAAAATAAACGTTTCTTTCAAATTAAAATGCTTGGAAATACGGGTAAATCTTTAAGAGTAATTTTAATTTTTAATTTAATTTAAGAGTGTTAATCGTAATATGGGTTTCTGTGTTGTTCTTAATTGCCTTCGGTTTGTCATAATTGCTCGTTTTGAATATTATTCTTCATATCGCGGCTTGATAGTTCTCTTTGTCTTATTCCTAATATCTGTATTTTCTTCTTCTACTTTTGGCACTACAGCTGAGGCTGGTCCATGGCTTTACCAATAGAACCCTGTTCCAACGGCTCTTCTTTTGGCCAAAGTTTCCCATTTGGCAATTTTAATAACGTTCCTTATTTCGCTTCCCAAATTTTTACAGAGATAGTAGTCTGGTTTCTTGTTTCCTTGGACTTCCAGACAATGGAATTTTACTGGGTACGCATTCTACCTGAAACCTATCATTCAACTCGGACATCTATATTTATAAACCTCGTAGAGAAATGGGCATCCAGCTATGCCTCAATACTGGGTTGGTCAGTTTCGTCACCATTTATGATATGTTTGGACAACACTGGGATTATTCTTACAAATCACACGTAATTATAATAATTATCTATTAATTTTTAATAAAAAACTTCTAGAAGGAAATATATTACTAGTAATACTAATATTTATATATATATATATATATATATATTATAATACTTATGCATATAGTACTTATCTAAGTACTATATATCATTACTTATATATATATCGTTCATCTATATCTGTACATCTTTGTTTATATCTATATATTGCTTCTTGGTGTATCTATATCTATTATATCTATTATTTTTGTTTATCTATATCTGTTTACCTTTGTTTTTTCTTAACAAAAACTTTATTTTTGTTTACTGGTAAAATATATTCTACTAGAAATCTTTATTTTACTTCCTCGTTCGAAGTAAATTAAGTAATGTAATGATGCAAAATTTCGGGATACATGATTTCAAAGGAAATATCAAGTTTGATAATTCTTGAATCTATTTGGACTGCTTTTTTGTGTTACATTCGCATATACGCTCAGAATGAGGGACTCGTTCTGCCAATACGGACTGTAAAATGGATTTAAAAGGGAATTTTACGTGATTTCTGTACGTACATACTTAAGTCTGTACGTATGTATCTTCCATTAGTCAAAAACGTAACTTCTGCACTACTTACTTCTGTATATACTCTGCGCCTTCCTTTTTAAGTGCAGTCAGCAATAACAAGAGTATATATATATATAATATATATATATATATATATTATATATATATATTAACAAACATGTTTGTTAATATATATATATATATATATATATATATATAAACAAACATACGTAAAAAAGCAAATTTAAAGTTAAAATAATGTGCAAATATATTTTCAAACTAATCTACAACATCATTTAAATTCAGATAGCATAAGTAAAAAACTGCGAATTTAAATGTTACTGCTAATTATTTCACTAAAATTAATTAAAATTGAACTATTGTATTAAACTATTTAAATTAATTAAACTAAATTATTTAGAGAACTAGTTTAAAATTAGAATTAATTAAAAAGAAAACAAAAATATTAGAATTTGAAAATTGTATTTAAAATTTATAATAAAAAGAGAAACAAACTAGGTAATTAGCGCTAAAGCTGCTAAGTACAAATACAATTGTTTCAAAATAATAAATTGAATAAATACATTGAATAAATACAAATTTAATTAATTCTTTGCGGCATTGCTGCAAGGAATGAAGTTTAAATTTTAACAAACATGTATATACGTAAAAAAGCAAATTTAAAGTTAAAATAATGTGCGTTTTTACTTATGCTATCTGAATTTAAAAGATATTTTAGATTAGTTCGAAAATTAAATCCTTTATATATTTGCACATTATTTTAACTTTAAATTTTTTTTTTTTTATGTATATACATGTTTGTTAAAATTTAAATTTCATTCCTTGCAGCAATGGCGCAAAGAATTAATTAAATTTGTATTTATTCAATGTATTTATTCAATATATATATATATACACACACACATCCAATCCTTACCTGGTCTTTTTACAATCGCTGGTCGTAGTCTTATGCTTCCAGTTACAGAAGTGTTTTAAATGACAAAAATAATTTTATTTTGACAATGTCAAAATAAAAAAGATTAGTTTTCAACAAATAACGAAATCTAACTTTTAATGCGTTCTTCTAGTTTCTGTACTTATATTGGAGAAAGTTTTATACTCGTCGTGAAGAAATAAAAGTAGAAGAAGCTTGACTTCTCTACGACAAAAAAATTGACCAGAAAATTTAATTTTTGAAATTTGCAACTTTTGATGTCATTTTCAACTTGCTTCCAGAAACTAGTTAATTAAGGTAGAATAATTAAAGGAAATAAGTTTAAATTAAGTGCAGGAAAAATGTGCATAATTTAGCAAATCATACAAGAAAAGCATGTGGTGACCCCCTCAGAGTTTTTTAAAGAGCTACACCGGATAAATTAGTAACTGATATATCGCTTCTGCCTTTTTAAAAACAGAGCCGATCTCGCCAGGTTTAAAGTAGGCCCAGCTCGTATTCTGGCGAGATGCTAAGTAGTACTTAACCCTCAGCAACCGTTTTGCACTTCACCTTACGTTTCCCATTCGGATAATGAAATCGGTAATGGCTAAATTATCGAGAAATTTGCTGGCTATAAAAAAATTTTTCCCCCTAAAAGCGCTTTTCAACACTTTGCTTTTTACCTCATAAAATAGCATTTAGAGCTGGCCCATTAAAAGGAAGTTACTGCCCTAAAAGTAATGCAGTTTCAATGGTAAATGGCTCAAGTTTTGAATATCGTCGATTATGTTGCATAACCGAAGTTTTTATAGAGATGCGTGTTTATATCTATATACACATAAACATGAAATCTCCCGGGGATTATAATTATTCAAAATTTTTTTATTTGTTGTTGTTAATTTTTTTTTACTCCTACTCGTTACGCTTCATCACTGTCAAACGAAGGGGCAGATAAAAACATTAAAAGGGGGATGCTAAATTCTTCTCATTTTTTGCAAGCTTATTTTTGTTTGTTATTTTTGAGTATCGAGAAAATTTTTGCCGTGTCGCCTTCGCTTAAAGAATTGTACGCGAGAGAAATGGCTTGCAATTTTTTTTTCTTTTATTCATCCTTAATGATTATTTTATTTTATTCGATCTTAAATAGAACAGGGAGAGAGAACCAGAGGAAGTTTTGGACCTCATTAATTTAACGTCGGTAAAGATTTAATGAGTTTAAAAATACACCATTTAAAATAATGAGTTGAAAAGGAGTTGGAGAAATTAGTAACTGGCTTCATTTACTTTTCATCTAGAAAACGTTGAACTTTTCTTTCGTTCTTTAACTGAGGTTTGCACCACCAATATAAAATTTAGACTCATACCAGACTTCATTATATTAAATAGTAAAATAAAGAAGTAAAACTCAGTTTGTCTTCACATAGGGATCTCAATTTAAAACTTTAAATAGTTTAAAGCGAAATATATATATATCGTTAAGTAATAAGTGGACTACACTCACTGTTTGGTTTGGTGATGTGAGTATGGCAAAGCGTCTCGCCTAAGAGGAGGGATGCCTTCATGGAGAACTTTCTAAGGGAAACTGGCTCGCATGCACGTTACACATGGGCTCTTATACACGAAATCGCCCATGCAACCAGCTCGTTCGCGGATTCGAAACACAGACCGAACTACCAGTGTTCAACGATTTTACCGCTCGGACGCTGGTGAGTGCACTTCACTCACGATTGCCGCAAAAGTGATATTTTTGACATATTATCCATGGTTTTTGCGACAACGGATGCAGACAGGACATCTAACATGGTTACAGCCAAAAACTTCGCGGCGAACGTCACGGAGAAAACAACGCAAGGCGAAAATGTCCGTCTACAAAACATCGCAGTTCTAAAACATTGTGGAAAGAAGGATAATTTTTACTTTCCTATTTTTCATATTTTCATATTTTCGAGTAAATCAGAGATAACGACTTGGCTTTCAGGTAGGCAGAACATGCTCTCTCTCTCTCTCTGTCCTTCTCTCCATAATCAGGTTTCAAAATATTCCCTGAAATACTAACTTCTTTCTATTGCATTTGAATACACGTGAGCTAACTCATTTACATTCTGGCAAGAAAACGTGGGTTGAAAACGAAAGTAATAGGAGAGTTGCTTCAAAATATGATTAACTGTTAGATAAATAAATTTCCACAACCTGAATCGAATGACCTAGACGTAGGAAATCCGCTCCCACGCCCCAAATCTTCGTCCTTGTACACCGCATTTAGCTGACAGACAACCTTTGTTGGCTGCACATTTTCAACATAGTTGAGCTAGAACCACACCCCATTGCATATACCTGAAGGAAACTCTCACTCATGTTAGGGGAGCGAATGGTCTATTTGCAAGTAAACACAGACGACTAAACATGTTCATGTAACTGCTACAACAGACAAGTGTATTAAGGAATATTTAATGTACTCTGGAGATCACAACCTTAGTCTATTTTTACTCAAGCAAATGTTTTAGTTAAGACTGAATCTCCACACATCCGGTGCGCAAACGATAAAACCCGTATTTGTACCTATATAAGCTGTTAAAAATCTGTCATGCTAAAAGTTAGAAAAGAAACTTGCTATGATTAGTGCCATCTCGAAATGTTTCCTTCAGTTACAGTAAAGAAAATAATGAATTGTTCAAGACACAGCTTTGTTCTTTTTCCCTGCTGAATCCGTTGCTCATGGGTCTTGTAAAAACACTTTCCGGCAAATGAAGCGGTTGAAACTTCTATGCTTCCAGGACACTTAATTCGCCCAACGAAAACAATAAAGCCATCTTAGTGTACCAAAAGCTCACATTTCTTTATACAAATTAAATTGCAATTTGGAAATCTCAGATTACCGTCTTAACTCTTGAAATTTATATATAAATTGTTTAAACATTAATAAAATATTTAAAAAAATTTAAACGTATGAAAACAATAAAATTTCAAAATACGCAGCCAATCTTCATATCCTAATGACAGTTTAATATATATTAATGTTAATTACATTTAAAATTATTTAAAGCAAATCACTTATGATTAGGTTATTAGTTTGAAATCTAATCTTCCTGGAGCATAAGGTATGTAACACCAATTCATATATTAGAAATGAACTGTCAAATCTGGCAGTACCAAATGGTAGGAAAAATTTCCTGTGATATTATTTAAACGTAAATTAATTCCACGTTGAAATTTATGCACTTTTATGTTAAAGGAAATATGTAATTAACCAAGGCAGCTTTTACCTTGTTGTTTGAGCACGAAGCATGCAATAAATATTTCATATGTAGCATTATGTATAAACTATATTCTTCAGAGTGTTGGCGGAACGAGTGAAATAAGTGGATCAACCTCATTTTGAGCTGTTAATGACACAAATTAATAAAATTTAAAACTACAGTTAATTGCTAAACAAATTGAGTCTTCATTAGTGCATCTATCTCAGGTTGATGTGTGAAAGGCAATTTGCTCAAAATTCTTACAAAGCATAATCCATTATGATGCGAAAATATACATTCTTAGACAAAAAAAAAAAAAAAAAAAAAAAAAAAAAAAAAAAAAAGATATAAAGCAAGTTGGACACAAATTGATGTGCATACAGGTTTCGACGGAAAATGCAAAATTTTACATTTTGGCTGCCAATGAATGAACGGTTGTCGTTACAGCGCATCTGATCTGCGCAACTGGCAGGATATTTAAGAGGAGAAATTACGATTACAGGTCGTAAATCCTTCACGAATTTCATTCCATGTACTCTGGTAGACAGTAACTATGCTTCGCATGTAGGTGCGCGAACGATATGAGCAGATGTCAGAATTTGAGGGAGGTCGTGTAGTTGGATTCAAAGAAGCCGGTTGGTCTTATCGCGAATAGCTCGACATTTGAGCAGGAGCGATACCACTATTAGATGATGTTGGCAGAAATAGGTGAACCATGGTCGCACACAGCGTCAAAAAGGAAGCGGTAGGCCTAGAGAAACGACAGAACGTGAAGACCGAGCAATCATCAGAGTGGCAGTCACAACCCCAGATGCATCATTATCATCGACTGTACGTGCAACGTACAACTGTACGTGTTTCAGTGACAGCAAGGACCATTCATAGACGGCTCAAAGAAAGGCGGATGAGGTCATGCGCCCCTTGCGCCGACTACCATTGACCTCTGCTCAGCGTCAAGCCCGTTTGCAGTGGTGTCAGGCTCATTCGCACTGGAATGTCATTGACTGGAGTAGAATAGTCTTCAATGATGAGTCCCGCTTTGAACTGAGCCCCGTTGACTAGCGAAGGCGAGTATGAAGACGCCTCGGATAGCGGTGTGATACCAGTCTGACTGCCTTCCGGCAGACAGGCCGACAACCAGGAGTGATGATCTGGGGTGCCATTTCATTTCATAGTAGGACCCTGTTCGGTATCTGAAAGAGTATTGCTTGGCAGCATTGTTTTTCGCTAAGCAGAGTTTGGCTTTAGTGTAACCCTAAAGTTATTTCTTTTTTGCCTTATTAGTATGTATGATTTTTGACTTGATGTAAGAGCATACGGTTGCTCGCATTTAGCTGAGTTGCATAGGTAACTGTAAGCACATGCATATGCTAGTATTCAATAATGTTGTTTTTGTTAAAATAAATTTGTTATTGTTAATATTACAGTCGACTTATTGAAGTTGAGTTTCATTAAATAAGTTTGAGCTATTTTCGGCAGGAACAGACCCCTTTGGTTGTCATTCGTCGCAACCTTACGGCGCAGCGGTACTTCGACAAAGTTCCGCTGCGCTGTAAGGTTGCGACGCTGCGCTGTAAGGCCCGTTGTGTTGCCCTTCATGTTACGCCACCCTGGGCTTTCATTTCAGCAAGATAATGCCCGTCCCCACACTGCACATGTTTCTGCTGCTTGCTTTAGTGCTTGCCGATCATTACCTTGGCTAGCAAGGTCGCTGGATCTCTCTCCCATTGAGCACGTTTAGAGCATTACGGGCAGGGCCCTCCAACCAGCTCGGGATGTTGACGATTCAGTTGGACAGAATCTGGCACGATATCTCTAAGGAGGACATCCGCAATCTCCATCAATCGATGCCAAGTCGAATAACTGCTTGCATAAGGGCCAGAGGTGGACAAACGCGTTACTGACTTTTCCATTTTGTGAAGCTCTATCACTTCAATAAATCATCCAATTTTTCTCAAACTGTAATCATTTGGTTTTCTGTACATGTACATCACTTCTACCGATTTTCGTCCCATTCGGATAAATACTTCTTGGTGCGTCTTTTTTTGTCTGTGTATAATCAGTGCCAAAATTATCCATTTGATTTAAGAAATGCAATGCAAATCAAGTCAAAAAAAATAATTCATTAAACAAAAATACTATGCTCAAAATAGTAAAAAATGTGATCTGGAGCTATGAAGCCGTTCATCCTAGAAAAGATGTTTATATATACTTCTTTTGATACCCAGTCCTATCAAGTACCGGTAGATGTTAAATTCCTTTTTTTTATTTCATTAAATTTTTAGGTTTTGCATTTGTTATTTATTGAATCTCAAAACTGGGCTCATAATGGTAGTTATTCATAATGGTTTAATACTCGGCTCGTAATGATATTTGTTCATAATTCATAATTGCTTTATGAATTATGAATGCTTCTCAAAACTGGGCTCATAATGGTATTTATTCATAATTGCTTTTGCAAAACAATTCATTTATTGCTATGAACTCTTTACTCCAAGTTGAATATGTGTGAAATTTAAGTTTTCATTGAAAAGGAAATTCATTTCCCTTTGAAAAGTCAGTTTTTCTTTGGCAAATAAATTTAATTATAGTTATAATCTTAATATATATAATAATTAATATAATTTTAATATTTATAATAATTTAGTTATAACTTTTACATTTTCTTTCTATTATGAATTTTTTTAAATATTTCTGTCTTATTTGCATAATTTCATAATGTATCACACATATATTCAATCCTATGAATCCTATATCCTACATATATTCAATCCTATCATATATATTCAGGTAAACTTTAATAGCTTGTTAAATGGTTACCATTCATCAGCGCAATTTGAATTTTATTTTTCACACTTCTAAATTAGTTGAGATGCATATTAATTTAGCTTACTTTATTTAAGTTACAATAATATTAAAATACTGTTCCTAGGAGGTAATAATTAAATTTGTAATATTACACTATATATATTAGACAAACGGACAAATGTTTCCCATATGATCTTTTATTCTTAATTTTGCTGGTTTTTTAGAAAATTTTCTTTTTTTCAGTTTTGTAATTATGTTTTCTTCGATTATTTTTTTCAGTAGTCTGTACTTCTATTTTACATTTGTTTTTACTCCTGCATGATTTATGTGTATTTTTATTTTCTTTCAGTACAAATGCATGCAGGGAAAGATATGAACACATTTGAGGCTCATATTTATTTTCAGAATGATAGAAATGTAAAAGCGGTTTCAAGTACCAAATGGTTCAGAGGAACGAAACATGTATTCGGAACTCCTTAATCGACTGCGTTAAGTGCTTCAAAACATTTTCCCCTTGAAAAGTTTTGTTTGAAGCTTTAAACAAAGGAGATTAATTTCCTTTTGTCGTGCATTTTTATCACACATTTTATTCATTTCCTGCAAATACGTTCGAGTGATTATGCTGTAATTTTAATTGTTTTGCTTTGTATACTTTTAATTTTAGAAGATGAAAAATGAAGAAGTGATGAAAAATGAGCAAAAACTTCGCCGGGAATCGAACCACGAACCTCTCGAATACGCGCCCAGCATGCAGACCACCACACTACGAAGACATGCCAAGAAGGCAGGAGAAATACCTTATATACTCCCCTCTTTAAAGGGTGCCTGAAGATTTTAGGGGACCCAGTCGCCAAATCCTGTGTTTGGAGAATCATCATCCAACACCCTTTTAGTTCGAGCGCCACTGTAGAGACATTAGGTATTTTTTTTTGGAACCATAAGTAGTGAAAAATGGACAACACTTTGGCCGGGAATCGAACCACCTACCTCTCTAATACGCGCCCAGCCTGCAGACCACTACACCGGGAAGGTACGCTAAGTAGGAGGGAGAATTACCTTATAGCCAACTATTCTTAAAGCAGCTACCGTAATTTATTTTTTCTTACACACACGCACACACACACACATACATGTATAAATATATATATATATATTAGAATTTAATTATAACCTCCCAGGAAAAATATTTCAATGAGTCATGTACATAATTACATACCGATTATTCCTTATTTAATAATACAGGTAACGTTAATTATCCATTGCCTTAAACTTTAGATTTGATTTGAGCGTATTTTAGTTAATTTCAATAATGAATTTAAATGTATAGAGAGAAAAAGGTTATTTGGTCTTCGAAGAATCTGTTTGACTTGCCCTGCAGGTTTTGCGATAAAGAGGGAAAAATGTATTTCGACTTTAAAAAGTCAGATTTATAACGAAATGGCTTAAAGCAGGTGTCTGAACTTTAATCCGTAGCAGGTGAAACTACAGTCAAGGGAGAAAACATCCTTCTTATCTGTGCTAAATACTTGTGTCAGCCCAATTATGCAAAATACCCATCTGCTATGTTCAGATTTACGAACTTTCTACCCTTGCTTTGTGCTTTCTACCCCCTCTTCAGTGATTCCTCGAATCTTAGCCTCATTTCGACACAGCCAATTCCATTGCCCACTTCACGTTAATTAAAGAAGACTGTGGACTCGTGCATGAGGATATATGTCGGCTTTTCCAAAAGATTTCTGGGCTGCGGATATGTCGGAGGCAATTAATTTTGATTCATAGCGTCGCATTTGGCTCGTTCTAGAAGAACAAGATCCCAGCACCACGCTTTTGTGTGCACGAGAGAAGGAAAGAGAGAGATTTTAAACTTGTTCTTTCTCAGTGGGGAGAATTGGTAATTATGTTAAGTTCCTTTCAAAGATTCATTCTTCCGATTGGTTTATCAAAAGCTATAAGAGGGAAGAGATATTTAAGGTAAGATTTACGTCTTGCCAAATATCGTGTATGATATCTAGATACTGATGTCTTTGATTAAATATGTATGCTAGCGTAGCAGTACTCATTAAGCATTTAGACTCAGGTATTGCGACCTTTCTCCCCGCTTTCTACGACACCTGATACCTTACCTTCGTTTCCAGTTACCTGCAGAGAATACAAAACTCATTAAGGCAAGATTATTACTACATTATTGAGTTGATATGTTTGCTTGCTCTTTTTGGTTAAATTTTGGAAACTAATTTTGGTTAGCTTCTACACAACCGATTTTTTTTAAAGCTGCACTCAAACTCGAGAAAAGTTTTGTAAATATTTGAGTGTGCTTGTAATTTAAGTTTTTGCAGCGCTGTGCAATTATTTTTTTATTTATTGTTTTAAAATTTTTTCAGTTCATTTTGTATGATATTTTTATTGGGAGTTTCTTTGTTTGACGGAAGTTTTGCTTACATATTGTGTTTGTAAGAGTTTATGTCATGTGTTACGTTGCCATGTTTGTTTTGTTGTCATGTGTTATGTTGTTAAGTGTTTGTATCATTACGTATGCATTATAGTGCACAAAAACGTCCTGCTGAACTTTCTCAATCATTTTCATAGCCTAGGCAACCACCATGATTATGTATGCATTTCTCAATTCGCAAGCCACTAATTTGAATTGCAAGGCCAGTTTAAGTATAACACGAGATCTGTGCAAAAACTTCCTCCTGAACTTTCCAATCATTTTCATCACCAAGGCACACATCCTTGGGAAATCTGGCGACATTTTAGAAATTTCAGGAAAGTGTATTTTCGAAATTCTAAGAGAGATTTTCTTCGAAGTTTCCGTACGTTCTTACTCTTGTAGAATGATAATGTGCCCGATACTATCAATAGGAAGCTTTACGACAGGGTCGGCCACGAGATGCTCGCGGAGCAAATTTAAAGTACTCGCTGCTCAAATGCATAAATTAAAAAATTTAGATATTTGGATAAGAATCACTCGTAATTGTAATGAATAACTTTAGTAAGTTTAAAAATTTTTTTAAAAATCTTCTCCTATTTAAACACTGCCACATCTTTAGCCACACGTACGAAAGTATTGAAGCTTGGTTAGGAAATGATGTCACATTCCCCACACAGCCCCTACATTGCGCCGTCGGATAACCTTTTATTTAGAAGTTTGCAAAATATCTTAAATGGTAAAAATTTCAGTAATAAGGATGACCTCATATCACACTTGGTTGAGTGTTCTGCTGATGAAGTCCGGACGTTTTAGAAGAGCAAAATCATGAAGTTGTAGAGACATTAGGTATTTCCTGAAAGCAGGAGACATGAAAAATGGGCAATGCCCTCGAACCAAGGACCTCTTGAATACTCTCCAAGCGTACTGACCATTACACCACGAAGGCATGCTGAGAAGACGAAATGCCTTATAAAGTTACTACAAAGGTAGCAAAAAAAAACATTGTACAGAATGGGATATTTGACTCATTACGGTTAATTTTTTTGTATAGAAAAAACTGAGTTTTATTACACACTATAAAACTGAAATTACCTTCTTGCCAATCCGATGTATTACAAAACGTCATAAAATATTTTAAAGATACAGAATTTTAAAGAATTTGCATGGCATAAAAATGACGGATATGAAATCCTGAGCATTTTAATACATGTTTATTTAAATGCATCACATTAAAAAGTAGAAAAATATATTTTTAAGAACTGTTTTTATTGCTTTTAAATCGCTTAGTAGTTTATTACTCAATATTCTTAAATCTGAAAGTATCTTAGGCTTTACTGAATGGTAAAGCGCTCGCGAAAGGAAGATAATAACATATCCGGGGTTTATAGTTTTTCCTTAAAGGTGCATATGTTCGGTAGGAGGTCTATGTTATTCAAAATTTGATGTTTGTAGGTATTTTTTGACAGTGCATCGTTTAATCACAATGCGAGGAACATATCTCCACACATTCAGATTCTTTATTATGTAATTTAATTAGAAACAATACAGGTCGATAATATTTGGGGTAATAATTTGAAGTGCGATAAGCATTTATAATGAGCTATAGCCAAATCCCATTTCAAGACTAAAAGCCACTTTCGGTCTGGGAAAAAATTTGAAAAGTTCAGATTTTAAAGATCAGCCTTCAGATAATATAGGTTATCAGTAGACATCATCAACAGACATGGCCAATCTGGAATAAGGAAACATTTTATAGGATATGAGATGATATGCATTTACACTGATATAAGAACGTCATATATATCTTGTAATTAGTTATAGAGGGAAAATGTGTAATGTAAATCTAAAAAAAAATACTGAATCCCTCTAGTTGTATATAACATGAATGCATTTTTATTTAAATCAAAGAGAAATTCAGATTAAAAATTAAGAAACTAATACTTTTAAGGAACTGCATCTATTACTTTTAAGTAATTTAGTTTATTAACTAATAACAGACAGTTTAAACTTGAAAGAATAATATCTTACTTTCTTGCGAATGGCAACAGACGCGAATGAAAAGTGAGCGAACGCGACATCGTATTTCGAAGTTAATAACATTTTTACTGCTAAAAAAGTAAAAATAGTACAATAAAATAAAATAAAATTTACAAATTTACAGATACAACGTAAGAAATAAATATACAGATGGAAAAGAATGCCATTTTATCTTGAACAAACACATGGAGAGGGGGAATTAATATTTAGAGAATTTGACTGGAAAAGGAAATCTTTTTTTTCTCTGCGTAAGCTTAGAGCAGTAGAAGAACAAATGCTCAACATTTTCCGCTATATATACGCAGGCGCATATGAGGTAGCCCAAATCTCTTCCACATGAATTGAAATTACCGTGCCCCGTTAGAAATTTAGTAATTTCAAACTCGCAAAAAAACAACATTTATTACTAAGATTAATTCTTAAATAGATTTAAATAAATTTAAAAAACAATAATAAAAAATCTGAAAGATTTAAGATTACATATTACACCTAGAACGGCGTTTCTTAACGTTTTGTGTGTTATCTTCATTTATTAAATACCATGTTCTTCGCACTTAAACCATAAAATTCAATTCAACAACAATACCGCAAAATAACTTAAAAAGATCGTATCTATCTTTAGAACACAGTCTCGCAAGCTGGACATAAAAATGTTTCTTTCTCCGTACATTCTCACTTTGAAATCGTTGAGCTTGTTAATAAAAAATTTGTTGAAAGTTTACAAAATATGAAATAGGTAATAAAAGAAACTCCAAATTCAGATTTTAGGTTTCCAGAGGCCCATATTGTTAGTGGAAATTAATGAATGTTATTTTAAAAATTGGATGTCTCTAGGTACCGTTGTTTTTCGCAATGCGAGAAACATACATACATTTATGCAGATTATTCATTATTTAATTTCTTTGAATATACTTCAGGGCGATAATATTTGGTGGCAACAATTTGAAAAGTGTATAATGTATTTCTCCTATCTTCCTAGCATGCCTTCGTAGAGTAGTGGCCAGCACGCTCCGCGCATATTCGAGAGGCTCAGCCCGTGGTTCGAGTCCCAGAGAAGGCGTTGCTCATTTTTCACATTTTATGCTTTCAAACTAGTCTAATGACTCTATAGTGGCACCCGAACTAAAAAAAAAGGTGGTGGATGATGAATTGTCCACCACCAGCATTTGGAAATTCTGTTCCCTAATCCCCAGTCGCCCTTTAAAAGAGGGAGTATATAAGGTATTTCTCCCGCCGCCTTTTTAGCATGCCTTCGTAGTGTAGTGGTCAGCACGCTCGGCTTGTATTCGAGAGTCCCATGGTTTGAGTCCCGGCGAAGGCGTTCCTCATTTTTCACATTTTCTGCTTCCAAACTAGCCTAATGACTCTACAAGTGAAACAACGCTTATAGTGAATCAACGTAAAATCCCTTTGAGTTATAAACTAGTTAAACCATTAAAAATTGTTTCATTATTTTATTCTGCGGTACTTGCAAAATATACATCTACCAAATATAAAGAAGCAGCGAATTATGTTTCTCCATTACAAAAACTCGCATGCTGAAAATAATATAACATTCTTATGAGGTATTAATAACAGATTTAAAACATTTAGCACATTTTACACTTTGACTCTGTAAATTAGTTATTACAAGAAAATGTATAAACTTATTGCGAACCTTTAACAAGGCAGTTTTAATATAAATTATGTCTATTATTACGGTAGCTTTATCTAAAAATGTAAATTTGCGAGCCTGTATCCCCCCAAAAAAGGACATAATTTGCAATGTTTTTAATTTGATAATCTACGACCTCCATGCTATGCAAAGCAATTTTGATGTTTTTCTAAATAAGGGAACTGCTGCGAAAGTAACAAACAGCATGGGCAACTAATGATATTTTAACTCATTGCTGTAACTCAGACGAACATATTAAACGATGCCGAGGCAAAATAATAATAAGCACTATGTGCTTCCCCTGCCAACTCACGTTCAGCTGACGAATATTAGATATGGACCACAGCCGGTACTTCGTCAGACTATTTTGGTAATGCCTATGTCACTGCAAACATAAATTCTCCCTTGATATTCTTTGAAACGCGCAGAGTTATTAAAATGTTTGAACGAAAACAGAAATGAAAAAGCAACCAAAAGCTTAAAAACCACATTATCCATTTGTGTGTATTTTTGTCCTTTACTGCTTTTTAAATTCTTTAGCCGCCTATTTGGCCAGCCGCCTGAAATTGTTATTATAAAAAAAAAAAAAAAAAAAAAAAAAAAAAAAAAAAAACGCATACCTATTTTACAGAAAATGTTTGCACATTTTTAGAACGATTTCGACAAAGAATTAAAAAAAAAAGTGTTTTGGAATAAAAATTTTTAATAAGAGGTTATTATACTAAATGAGAAATAGTCCTGCTCTTATATACACTGAGGAGATAATAGTGATAGGATACCACCTAATATCGTGTCGGACCTCCTTTCGCCCGGCGAAATGCAGCAATTCGATGTGGAATGGACTCGACGAGTCATTTTAAGTCCCCTGCAGAAATGTTGATCCATCTTGTCTCTATAGAGGACCATAATTGCGAAAGGGTTGCCGGTGCAGGATTTTGTTCATGAACTGAATTGTCGGTTATGTCCCATAAATATTCGATGAGATTTATGTCAGGCGATCTAGGTGGTCGAAACTTTCACTAGAACTGTCTAGAATGTTCTTCAAACAAATTGCGAACAGTTGTGGCGCGGTGATATGGCGTATTGTCATCTATAAGAATCCCATCGTTGTTTGGGTACATGAAGTCCATGAACGGCTGCAAGTGGTTTTCAATTAACTGAACAAACCATTTGAAATCAATGATGTTTTCAGTTGGATCAGGCCAGGCCAGTTGGAACAGGATCAGTTCGATCAAGGACCCAGGCAAGGACATGTGAAAACTGCCCACACCATCATGGAGCCACCACCAACTGGCACGGTGCCTTGTTGACAACTTGGGTCTATTGCTTCGTAGGGTCTGCGGCCACATTCGAACCTTACCATCAGCTCTAGGCAAAGTCGCCTAGGATCCAACCGACATGGTCACGACCCCACGAGAGTCGCGGCAGGCGAGTCGTTCTGTTAGTAAAGGCACTCGACTCAGCCGTCTGTTGCCACAGTCCATCATAGCCAAACATGGCCCCACTGTCCTAACAGATACGCCCAACTACCTGCCAGATTGATTTTTGCTATTATTTCAAGCAGTGTTGTACTTCTGAAATGACCATCTATACAGACGGGTCTAGATTGGACGAAAGAGTGGGATGCGCCTATGTCGCCACGAAACAAGACAACGCAATCGAGAAATGGAAGGGACAGTTAAGACAACATAACAGTGTCTTTCAAAGCGAAGCAGTGGCAATTGCACAAGCGATTCGCTACCTGCACTCGCACCACCATACCATGTCACCATTAAAACGGACAGCTTATCATCGTTATATGCCATTTGGAATGCAGATCATCCCTCGGAGATTATACAGGGAATCCAGAGAGATCTTAGAAGTAACCCCCAGTACCGCACAAAATTAGAGTAGATAAAGGCTCATGTTGGCCACTATGGCAATGAACTTGCCGACCAACTCGCCAAAGAGGCAACAACTGACCCGCCTGATGCACCAATTATCATCCCATGGCCGCATTCGTATTTAAAGAAGACACTACGCCTAAGGGCTACTGGCATGTGGCAGAACGAATGGGACCAAATCACCACAGGGAGAAGGACCCACTACTTCATCGGCTACGTGGACACTAGCCGAAATGTAGCGAACGCACAGTTGGTAAGGTTCATTTCCGGGCATGGGCCCTACCCGGAATATTTCTTCAAGCGTGGCATAAGTCACACAAGTCAATGTGCATGCGGCGACTCAGGCTCACCAGAGCACTATCTAACGTCATGCCCATTAACAGAAGGACTGCATATCAATCTACCTGAAACAAATCGCCAGCCGTTCTGTAAATATATGATAAAACAGCGGCACTTTATTAAAAAGCTGGTACAGTTGATGGACAGACTGTCCGACTTAGATACAGACTTGTGTCAGCCATAGAACAACCCAGCATGTAAAAACAATTTAAGCATTTTAAAAAGGACATGTATTGCAATGTAGGAAAACTGTCATTCAAGTGAATTGTAAGAAACTATAATGTAGACTAGAAACTCACAGTATAAAGACTGCCTGTATTCATACCTGGAAAGTCAGTTGCATTTAACAATGTGCATGTACTGTGTAAATAAATTTCG
This sequence comes from Stegodyphus dumicola, assembly GCF_044657685.1. Classification (NCBI taxonomy): domain Eukaryota; kingdom Metazoa; phylum Arthropoda; class Arachnida; order Araneae; family Eresidae; genus Stegodyphus; species Stegodyphus dumicola. The sequence continues at coordinate 13,407,683 of NC_140769.1, forward strand.
GCAAATTATACCGTAAGACCATATATAATGAACCGATATATAATGTAGGCATAACGAATGTATGAAAGTGCATATATCTGTAAGCAAAGTAATGTAAGGGAGTGTAATATATAAATATTTTTGTGTATCAGTAAGCTATGTATAAGTAAGTTATGCAATTTAAAGTAATGCAATATAAATGCAGAAATGTCTAATAAAAATGCATGGGTAACATATACGTTTTGTATTATGAATAAGGGATATAGGATGTCTAACGCAAAGCAATGTATGTATTGGAATGTCTATTTCATGTACTGGAAAATTATGCAATAAGTACCCAAATAACATGTAATGTAAGTAACCTGTAAGACTAGTATGTTTGTAAATATTTGTATCTAAAAAATTAATCAGAATGTATCTGCATGTATCTATATGCAACTGCAAGTATATGTAACCTAAGGTTAAGCAGTGTAGGTAAAATTAAGCAATATGTGAAGCAGGCGTGCCTGACTATGTATGTATATAAAAATAATGTAACGCAAGGCACATGTAATATTGGCATATGTAACTGTACATGCAAACTGTATTTATATGCAATCTACAAGTAATGTAGGTATATTTATTGAAATTTACAGCTAAAAACTGTAACTGTACACAAAAGTAATCCAACGCAATGTAAGATTAATGTAATTCAGGTAATGCATATGCATTGTATGCCGGAAATGAGAGACAAAGTCAGTATGTAAATCTGTAAATCACGTTATCCATAGAATATGTTAACCAGCAAACAAGAATGTAATACTAAATATTAACAGCCCTTGTATGGCCATGTAATTGCTCTTTTGAAAGACTCAAGGTTCAACTCTAGATATTGGTGGACGTGGCGCTACACCAATTAAACGACGGTAAAGGGGTGGTGCCCACGTCCCCCGTCGCATGTCGCATGTTAACACTGACAATTCTACGTACACGTCACCGGTCTTTGTCATTAAAAAAGCAGGCGATCGGCCACTGCGTTGTTCTTGATGGAAAGTTATGCCTGAAATGAATGAACAATTATGTATTCTGGGCACACTCTTGACGCTTTGGATCTTGAATTCACTGATGATTTCCAATATGGAATGTTCCATGCGTCTAACTCCACTTTCATTCCGCGTTCAAAATCTGTTAATTCCCGTCGTGTGGCCAGAATCATGTCAGAAACATTTTCACATGAATAAATTGAATATAAATGAAAGCAATGCAAATGCACTGCACATTTATACAATTTGTATGTGATTGCCATCAGTATATTTGCACTTTGCTATCCGACGACTTTTGTCACCTCAGTGTATCTTTTTTTTTCAAAATGTCCCCTGTAAAATAGCTCTGGATTGAAGGATATGTTCTTGCGCTTTCCGAAGAAAAATATTTATATTCTATAATTTAAAAACATTTGAAATTCATGATATTCAAAATTCTAAATGCAAAATAAGCAACATTATTAATCGGAAAGGGAAAAAATCGTCTATAATGTTACTAAAGTTAAAACGTTGGCAATAAAAGAAAACTACTGCAACGGAGAATACATTTGCGTAGTTTTAGAATACGTCTGTAGCAGCAATAAATAAAATAACTAACCAAAATTTGCAGCTTAATAAAGCTAATAAACACGATGTTCCCAAGGTTTTTGCCAATAAATTTGGCTCAATGCAGAACAATTTATCCTATAGGAAAACAATATAGCTGGAAATACATCCTGACACATTCACGAAGCATGTGTTTATCTGAATGACTGTAATAGAGAAATGTCTATTTATTATTGAAAACGAAGGGAAAAAAGACACAGACCTGGTTCCATTAAAGGAAAGAAAGCTTCAGTGAGGGGCATAAGATTTTCTCAGGATTCTGTTACAGTGGGAATTAAAAATAAGAAGCGTGAGAGAAAAAATATTAAAATTAACTCAGCGTACTATCAAAGGAAAGTTATACGTCAGATATTTAGAGAAATTTTTTTTTATCCCAATGACTTTCAAATAGTGAAACGTCACCAACGCAAAGCAACAAGTCATACTTCGAAAAGTACCACTGCGTTCGTTGAAAAAATTGAGACTAATACATGTATTGTATATATATATATATATACCTTTGCAGTTTATTTTTACAAAGTTCCATGATTTTTGACCTACGGGCTGTTATGCCTTTGGTCTCTTGAAAAGAGCTCTTTCTTAGCGCAAACCAACCACGATTGATTAATTCTGAAAAGCTGTGCAAGAAGAATAGAAATCAGTACGGCTGGAAATTTTACAAAACCCATTCTCTCACGAAACTCCCGATGCAGACTTATAGAACGGAGAAAAGGTGATCAGATCGAACATTTAGAAAAGGGTACTTTTTGCATTTTAAACATTAATTAAAGGCTCCAAAACCATCCTAAAACTGGGTAAATACAGTCCATATTAATTTCTGCTCGTCTAATTTCATATATTGAGCCGGGAGTTAATAATAATAAAGAGGAAGAACTACGTTTATCGGTTCTAATATCTTAGTTTGTTAATCAATAACAGACAGATTAAATTTGAAAGAAAAATTAAATACTATGTCTTAGGGCTTGCGGAATGGCAATACACTGGTGAGTGGAATATAAAAATATCCTGTTTCAGACATCGCAAAAGAGTTCTTTTAAATCTCTGAACTTTTTTGATTAAATATGGAAGACAAATAGCTTTCCGCTTTCCTCGGTGGCAACATATTGCTTTTGTATAACGTTTAAACACATTACTTTTTAAGAATGTTAATTAATTTCATTTTGATTTGAACAAAACATAATTAAATTAAAAATTTAAATTCTGTCTGCCAGGTGCATATTAGTAGAAGACAATATGTATTGTATTTTAATGCGAGTACCAAAATTGGATGACTCTAGAGACCCGGCATTTTGTTTACAGTGTGAGAAACAATCATAATTCGTCTGTACAAATTCATTAGTTCAAAGATTAATATGTAGAAATATTTATTGCATTAAAAATTAGAAAGTAAAATAAAAAATTAGAAGAATCTTTTCGCGTTAACTTTCAGACTCTCAGAAAAATTTGCCAACTATAGAGAAATTTTTTCCACAGTTTCAAAATAAATTTTTGCTTGAATACATGACTGCACTTGGCATTAACAAAATATTGAATTTTAATTCGACAAATTTTTATTAAAAATATTCCGCAATATAAATGTTTCATATTGCATTCCAACACCATAAAGAAGGACCCATTGTTAAAAATTAAAAAAACCATAAAAGTCATAACAATATTGCATTACTCTTCTTAAATTAAAAAGTATTTATGTTTAACAACTCGTAAAACTAAAGGCTTTCTACTGAATTAAAGTTTTTAAAAGCAGTTTAAAACTTTAACGTTCTAGAATTTGTTATTGTAGCCCTTGTTTTTATATTTCATGCGATACAAGCAGAAAAATCTCTAAACACTGAAAAGGTATATTATCTTCTTAAAATTAAAAAAAGGAGAATGATGAAGAGTGCTGCAATCTGTAGGTTGCTAAAAATTTCTATATCACCATTAGATTTTATTTTGAATGTACAAAAATATATTCAAGTATACAGTTTCAAGCTTCTTTGATGAACTAGTTATACGATAATAGAAAATTATACTACTGTCTAATGTAAATTGTTATGACATGAAAAAATAGTTAACAGAGTCATATTTATTTTATAAATATATTATAATAAAAGCATGCAATGATTAAAACTTCAAGTACGCTTTTTCCTCTCATATTGTTCTCCCTTTATTGACTAATTTTATCGTCAAAGGGGAAAATTATGTGACTAATTTAATTTAGAAGGACGTCAGTAAGAACAATACAGTAAGAACATAACAAAAAAGTAGTCGTAGATAAACTATAGGTAACTATCACAATATTACTTTTTTGAAAGAAACCTACATTCCAATAAGAATAAACAGCATTGTTAATCAAAACATGAGAAACACGCCAAAGTGAAACATAAAATTAGCAAAGACGCAACCTTGTATTTGGCGTAGATTGGGTCAAAAATGAAAGTGAGCTCTTGACTAAATCTACGCCAAACACAAGGTTGTTGCTATCATAACTTTAAACATTATTGATAGTATAGTATCTAATACGATATCTTCATTTCTACTTCCCTGTAATTTGGAATTTTACATTCCAATAAGAATAAACAGCATTGTTAATCAAAACATGAGAAACACGCCAAAGTGAAACATAAAATTAGCAAAGACGCAACCTTGTATTTGGCGTAGATTGGGTCAAAAATGAAAGTGAGCTCTTGACTAAATCTACGCCAAACACAAGGTTGTTGCTATCATAACTTTAAACATTATTGATAGTATAGTATCTAATACGATATCTTCATTTCTACTTCCCTGTAATTTGGAATTTTACATTCCAATAAGAATAAACAGCATTGTTAATCAAAACATGAGAAACACGCCAAAGTGAAACATAAAATTAGCAAAGACGCAACCTTGTATTTGGCGTAGATTGGGTCAAAAATGAAAGTGAGCTCTTGACTAAATCTACGCCAAACACAAGGTTGTTGCTATCATAACTTTAAACATTATTGATAGTATAGTATCTAATACGATATCTTCATTTCTACTTCCCTGTAATTTGGAATTTTACATTCCAATAAGAATAAACAGCATTGTTAATCAAAACATGAGAAACACGCCAAAGTGAAACATAAAATTAGCAAAGACGCAACCTTGTATTTGGCGTAGATTGGGTCAAAAATGAAAGTGAGCTCTTGACTAAATCTACGCCAAACACAAGGTTGTTGCTATCATAACTTTAAACATTATTGATAGTATAGTATCTAATACGATATCTTCATTTCTACTTCCCTGTAATTTGGAATTTTACATTCCAATAAGAATAAACAGCATTGTTAATCAAAACATGAGAAACACGCCAAAGTGAAACATAAAATTAGCAAAGACGCAACCTTGTATTTGGCGTAGATTGGGTCAAAAATGAAAGTGAGCTCTTGACTAAATCTACGCCAAACACAAGGTTGTTGCTATCATAACTTTAAACATTATTGATAGTATAGTATCTAATACGATATCTTCATTTCTACTTCCCTGTAATTTGGAATTTTACATTCCAATAAGAATAAACAGCATTGTTAATCAAAACATGAGAAACACGCCAAAGTGAAACATAAAATTAGCAAAGACGCAACCTTGTATTTGGCGTAGATTGGGTCAAAAATGAAAGTGAGCTCTTGACTAAATCTACGCCAAACACAACGTTGTTGCTATCATAACTTTAAACATTATTGATAGTATAGTATCTAATACGATATCTTCATTTCTACTTCCCTGTAACTTGAAACTCGCTCGTTCATATTAATCTTTGCTATTCTTTCAACCTCAAATCGCCCACCAGAGGCCGAGCGGTAAAGTCGCTGAACACTGGTAGTTCGGTCCTAGGTTCGAATCCCGCAAACGGGCTGGCGGCATGGGCGTTTACGTGGTTTTCCCCATGTGTAACGTGTATACGATTCAGTTTCTCTTAGAAAGTCCTCCACGAAGGCATCCCCCCCCTTAGGCAGATAGCTCTAGTGTGCTTTGCCATAATTAAATACACGAAACCAACAACCTCAAATCATCCGTAAATCGTAAGCTGACTCAGCAAAAGCGTAGACTGAATACCAGTTCATATTGGCTTTGCGGTGATTGGTCGGTTCTTGTAATGTTTCTAACTACTTTATCTATGCTTAACTTAGTGGACATCTTGTTGAACTATGCAGCAACTTATCCCTGAGTCAAAGCGTGTAAATGAAAAGTCGAGAAAAGGGTTAAATTCACCCTTTATTATCTAAGCTAAGAACACAAACGGCCCTTTCTTGGGCTCACAGGAAAGCCTCCACTTAGGCTTCAACTCAAGATAAGAAAATCAGAAGCTAATCTAATGCTACACTAAACTGAACTCAGCCGAAGCTGTACACAATTATCTAACGTAGTTGGCCCTTAATTAAATTAACCGATGAATACAATACCTACAATACGGCTGAGCGTAATTAACTTTAAAAAATTGAAGTAGCCTGATGTCAAACACGCGCCAATAAGGACTCAAAAGCTCTTCTGCTGAAGTAAACGAAACCTTCCTTTAAATACTCTTTCTACCTCATTTACATGCAACGCGATACTAAATACTTATTCTGGTAGAAAATAGTAGGTGGGAAAAGAGAATAAACAGTAAAGCTTGTTTAAAAATTAAAATAACTGTTAGGATCTTAACCACTACAGGCTGACACAGGGTTCAACAGTTAGAAGGGAAAAAGATCTTCGACGGTTCATTTTGAATAAGATTACCTTTGTGGCTGATATTGCCTAACCGAGGTTAAAACAGTAGTTAAAGAGGATGAAACATAATAAATAAAATGTACAGAGAATTACATTAATAATTTAAGAAAAATTACATGAATGAATAACTACCCTTTCGGTATTTATATACGTAACACGTTTACTCTACTGCGCTGATAGATTTACGAAGATCAAACCAGTTCATAATTATCTCTCCTGAAATTCGATTGTTTCGCTGTATAGGTAGGATTACGATTCTGAATTCCTAACCGTATGTTAATCCCAATTGCTTAAATTCGAATGAACGTGGACTATCAGAATAATAGTTTACTTTACTAACTAATTTGAGAAAACGAATCCCGTACAGAACCGTATATGAAACGCTGATTTAAGCTAGTAATTGTGAGTTAATAAACCTCATTAGTAATATAATTAGATCTTAATTTAATGCCGAGTTATAAAGTCGTTTTTCGTCAGTTATTCATTATTGGAATTTTAAAAGATGTGTGCATTGAAATCATATTTATTATGTTTGACTTTATTTGCGAGCAGAAATTAGATCCGAACTCTTAACAAACGTAGTGCAAATTGTCGCTGTGACTGAATTTAACTACAAAGTCTTGTAAATGTTTTAAAATAATCATTTATTAAAACAAAACTTGAAAAACATAGCCTATGAATGCAGAAATATGCTGTGTTGCAATCCAAAACCCTCGACTTAAATACTCTCTAAAGTGATTTGCATTCTGGTGAGGAAACGGAAAAGGAAAGTGATAGTAAATATCTTAAATCATAAAGCTGGTTAATTAAAAAAATAGTAAGCTTTTAAGTTTAAAAATTCTCCATACAAAGACAATAAGAATAAATATTTATGAGACGTACCATTGCAAGGATTTATCACATTTAGTCGCTCATGTTGTTATACCGTAAGTAATTTCTAGTCATGTTGTAAGTAATTTGTTGTATCTGTAAGCAGGTGTAGGTAATTAGCACGCTCATCGGGCAAAGATCCGTAATTCGAAGCCAACGAAAGTATAAATTAATATACACGTTTTCCTGACTCCAAAAATCTGAAGGATCTTTACTTTAAACCTCCGAGATGACGTTCAACCTAACCATGAACACCGCACAGAATTTGCGTGTTCCTAACGGATTAAAACAAAACATCTACCATACCATAGGATTGGGGGGGGCAGACCAAAAAATAACTAATTTACGGGATAACTGATGACACTAGCAGTATAACAGTAGCATAACAGCACTGCTACTGTTATCTCACTACAGGGATAAGAGTAGCATCTCGGCACCAGAATAGCACTGTAGGGCCCATGGAGGCTATGCTAATCTGGATAGCTCTTGGTCTTAGCCCCTGGATTTATACCTAACATACTATGTTGAAAGCTCGGGTGTAAAACACATGTTTACAGGCTCCTAGGCTAAAAGCCTCATCCTGAATGTAACACATTGCGAATTAGCATGACGTTTCTATCATAACATGATGAAGTAGGCAGAGAATTCCAAAACTATGGTATTCTCACAAGATGTTGCGATGATGAGCCGTTCATACACACACTCTGGAGACGCAGGTAAACTGCCTAAGAAATGACAAAGTCTAATCTAGTCATCAGATTCTGCAAATTTTAACAGTAACATTGCTGCTTGAAATCCAATTTGTAGTTTTTCGGTTGAGTTTTTTGCCGCTCTGATCTTCCTAATACAGGATATGATGGCAGTAAGGAACGCGTTTTCTCATCTTGTATCCAATTAAGGGGATCGTTTAATTCTTTCGGCGGGGGGCTGATTTTTCCTTGCAATTTCTCGCTGTAAGTGACTTGTGGGAGGTTTTTCTTCAGTGGGGTTTGAGTTGTCTTAGAACTAGGAAAGTTTTACTTCAGAGAATTTCTTCAGATATCTGTGAATCTATGTGATAATAAGTCAAGATACCAGTAACCCAGATTAAGTGATGGGATTCCAAACGATTCCGCTGGCGGTGATTGGGCCAGCGGTTGTGAGATGTATCAAGCGTTGATTCTTTGCGGTACTTTAGATATCATCTGAAACTCTCTGGGTGCTGGTGTTTCTAGATAGTATATACGGATAAAAACTGCTTCACCGTTTGGGTAAATAACTGGTGTCCCTTATACTTGTACCTATTACAAAACAGGTTTTTTCATAGTCTAATACTTATCAGAATAACAAAGAAATAGGAAAATTAATGCAAACAGATATACTCATGAATACAGATATACTGATATTATATACTCAAATGGGCAGTCCAACACTTTGTTTAAATGTCTATCGCTTTGTGGAAGAGCGTCTTCCTTTGCTGAATTAAACGAAACGAAATTGTGTGATATATTTGATAGCATTTCGAAAGTTATTTTCTGTTTTGAGGAGGGATAAAAATGTCATGAGCTTTCATCAAAACTATTTTTGTAATTTCTTAAATACATACTGTTGCGTGCGTACGGGTTCGTTATGAAATGAATGCACAAGTCCGATGAAAAAGGAACAAAAAATTATTATTATCACAACAAAAATGCTTAAATTTTATCAAATTATCATGCAGTATTACAATATCTCACAGTAGTTATCTTTTAACTACTGAAATGTTCAATAGAACTTAATTCAAAACAGCTAAAGAACGCTAATCCGCGAATTCGCTATAATCGACAAGAGCAGTTTTCTAAACAACAACAAACTAAGCAACTACTACAAACTGAGATGTTTTCCTCCTTTTATAAGATTTTAAAATCACGCGCTAGAATTTTCCAGTATTTTTTCGAAATCAAAAAGAGATATTTATTTATTTAATGCACGCGCTCTTGTATTTTCAATTTTCCGGCTTAGCTTTCTTTTAATATTCGTCACGCGCTGCACTGCGCGAGAAATAAAACCATTTAATTTATAATTGAACTAACATTAGCCTTTTAAATACTAAATTCGTAACACTGCCCCCTTCCCAAGGACTGCAAGTCCCGGGCAGTACAATCTCTGGACAGGAAGCTAAACTTACAACTGTGCCATAAATGCATTAATAAGCATTACATTACAATATTAAACAACATGAACAATAAATGCAATAAATAAAACAAATCAAATGCTATCAAATACAAATCAAATACTAAATGCAAATCAAATACTAAATACAAATCAAATCAAATACACATTTAAAAACAAAATGGACCATGGTCTTATACTATTTACAATTATTTACATTATGTACTATGGCCATAGTAATGAGCTAACCTCTCGTAATGAAGGACTTTAAGTTTAGAGTTCGAAGACTTACGAATCCGAACCACGACGTCATTCAGCCTGTTTAGGACTGTGTACGGGCCATCCCAAGGTGACTGTAATTTCGGACAAAGTCCTTTCCGTCGAATCGGATTCCACAACCACACCTTGTCTCCTTCGTGGAATTGATGTTCAGTAGCTCTTGTGTCGTATCGGGTCTTCATCTTCTCTGTCGCCAAAGTTGTGCATCACTTCAAACCGGGCCTGGAGATCTTGAATATATTCCTCAGACGAAGAAGGAGCGTCCGGAGGGCGGCCAAACAGTAGATCACAAAGCAGACGAAGATCACGACCGAAGAGCATCTGTGATGGAGAATAGCCGGTAGTCTCGTGGACAGCACTGCGGTAAGCCAGTAAAAAGAGTGGTAATTTCTTGTCCCAGTCCTGGTGGTTTCTGGAAACCACTAATGAGAAGTTATTAAGGATGGTTCGATTGAATCTCTCTACCATGCCGTCCGACTGGGGATGCAATGGTGTCGTTTGAGTTTTGTCAATGCCGAGTAGTTTGCATAGTTCTTTGATTACTGCCGAGGCAAAATTCCTTCCATGATCGGAATGTAACTGAAGAGGCACTCCGAACCTGGAAATCCAGTGCTGTATCATTACCTCAGCTACTGTGACAGCCTCTTGATCAGGAAAAGGGTACGCTTCAGGCCACTTGGTGAAGTAATCAATGACAACGAGTATGTATTTGTTGCCATGAGCAGATCGTGGCAGAGGTCCCAAGATGTCAAAGGCGATACGTTCAAAAGGCGCCCCTACGTTGTAACGTTGCAGCTTGCCTCGGCTGCGTCTCTTCGGTCCTTTCCGACCTGCACAGGCATCGCAGGATCGGCACCACTTTTGCACGTCATCCTTTGCATTATTCCAGTAAAAGCGCTCACGAACTTTCTGTAAGGTCTTACATATTCCAAAGTGACCTCCCGTAGGGCTGTTATGTAGTTCTTTAAGGACATCAGGAATGCGGGATCTTGGAAGCATCAGCTGCCACCGGAACGTCTTCCCATCATCCGATTCGAATTTCCGGTATAAGACGTCGTTTAGAATGTGAAGTGAATCCCAGAGTGCCCAATACTGTTTGGTTGTAGGACTACAGATAGAAATGTCCTGCCAGGTAGGTTTTCTGGTTGATGACTCCATTAAATCAATTATGGGTTTAATGTCAGGATCTTCCAGCTGGTCTTTCCTGACTTCATCATCACTCCACGGTTCTCGATCAGCCGATGTTGTTGTTGTAATTTCTCTTGCGACCGGAGTCAGCAGCTCGTATTTCGCTTCCACTCTGGAACAATATCGGCAGCTTTCTTGGCAAGGTCTTCTAGACAGGGCGTCGGCGTTTCCGTGTAATGATCCCTTACGATGACGGATAGTGATGTCATATTCTTGGAGTCTCTGTATCCACCTGGCTATTTGACCCTCAGGATTCTTGAAATTTAAAAGCCAGGTCAATGATGCATGATCGGTGAGGAGCAGGAATTTTCTGCCGTATAGATAGTGATGGAACTGTTCTACAGCTTTAACTATGACGAGCAACTCTTTCCTGGTGACACAAGAATTCCTCTCCGGTTTAGACAGGCACTTGCTCCAGTACGTCACTACACGTTCTTGGCCGTCTATTTCTTGGGACAAAACAGCACCGACACTTTCATTGCTCGCGTCGGTGTCGAGAATAAATGGTCGGTCGAGCTGAGGATACGTGAGGATTGGAGCAGATGTTAAAGCCTCCTTTAAGTTGTTAAATGCATCCTCGCATTCTTTTGTCCACAAGAACTTTTGGTTGCTCTCTGTCAGCTTGTGAAGGGGTCTTGCGATGGAATAAAAGTCCTTCACGAATCTCCTATAGTAGGTGCAAAGCCCTAGGAAGCTTCTCAGCTGATGGACATTTTCGGGACGTTTTCAGGATTTAACCGCTGATACCTTTTCAGGATCCGTGCGCACACCTTCTGCAGAGATGACATGTCCCAGGTAAGTCACTTCCTTTCGGAACAATTTGCATTTAGCGGGACTCATCTTCATATTGGCTTCTTTCAGTTTCTGAAGCACCTTCCTAAGATTTTCTAAATGTTCTTCAAAACTTTTTCTGACGATGATGATGTCGTCTAGGTACATCAGGCAGGCTTCGTAGGAAAGGCCTTTCAAAACAGTCTCCATAAGACGTTCGAATTTTGCCGGCGCATTACACAGTCCAAACGGCATCACCTTGAATTGCCAAAGCCCTTGTTCCGCAGTAAATGCCGTCTTTTCTCGGTCTTCAGGCTGTATTTCTACCTGCCAATACCCACTCTTTAAATCAAGTGTTGAGAATCACTTGCTTCCAGAAAGAGTGTCTAGAATGTCGTCAATTCTAGGAAGAGGGTAACTGTCTTTCTTCGTAACCTCATTCAACCGGCGATAGTCGAAGCAAAATCTTCTTGAACCGTCTTTCTTTCTGACTAGGACGATGGGAGATGCCCATGGACTTACTGAAGGCTCGATTACATCGCCTTCTTCCATATCTTTTAACAGTGTTTGCACATCTTCCTGTTTAGCAAACGGTAGACGTCTTGGATGTTGCTTGATCGGGGGATGATCGCCGGTATCTATTCTATGTTGTGTCAAACTAGTTCGACCCACGTCAGAAGACGAGCGGGAGAAAACAACTTGAAGATCTTTAATGACGCGATCGGCAGCATTCCTCTCTTTATCGTTTAATTGCGCATTCTGCAATAACTCCGATGTAATGCTCTCTGAGGACACGGATTGTTGGATGTTACTCTTTCTTTCAACGCTGGTTACTGGAGTACATGCTGCAACCACTTCACCTTTCTTAATAATTCTCCCCTTCTCAGTTACATTGGCGACTCTCACCGGGATAACCGTTCTGGATAGGTCGACGAGTGTTGAGGCTACTAGTACTCCTTTTGGGCTATTACAGTTATTGGGATATTCTATGATGCCGTAGCGGAAATTTCTGTTTTCGGCTATGGATCCAGGAAGTAAAATTTCTGTTCTTGCCGGTATTGTGATATTTTCTTGTGCTATGATTTTATGAACAGATTTAACTTCTTCATCATTAACTCCAAATAACGCTATGTCCTCAGAAGTAGAATGCAATTCGTTATTTTTAAAGTCCAAGGAAAAATTGTATTTCCTTAGAAAGTCTAATCCGAGTATGCAAGAATCAGTGATCTCTGCTACATATGCCGTGTGATGGTAAGCGGCACTTCCAAACGTGATGTTAACATTTACTTTTCCATCGATGTCGATCTTCTCACCGGACACAGTCTGTAGGGTAACGCAGGGCGGCGTCCAGATAAGTTTGCTTCCCAGTTGTTCAGCCAAATCTTTTCGGATGATGGTAACGTTGGCTCCTGTATCTATCTTCATATTGCAGGGAACTCTATTAATATGTCCTATTATGAAAAGTCCATTACTGCTGCCTCTCACTGCAGAAATATGAAGCGCTTTAAAATGGGGCTTTTCATTGTCTGGCAACCTCCGCCCCGCGAGATGGCCACTAATTAGTTTCCCTGCTGTTTGTTAGGAGTGGTTTTAACATCCGTACTCGGGGTGTTCTGCAGTTTCGTCGTATGTGTCCTTCAGCACCGCAGTTCCAGCACTTTACGGTCGGTTTCTTGTCACCAATATTCCGTCTCAAGGCGTTCAGTTGTCTAGTTAAATCGTTTAGACGAGCAGTGACTTGATCCCCTGGCTCCTGGACCTGAGCAGCTCTGACTGGATGGCGGTCTCGACGGGTGGCTTGCTGGGCTGCCTCGAATTTCATGGCGTACACTAAAGCGCTTTTCAGATCTTTAACATCCGCCATTCGCAGTGCTTTCTGTATTTCAGGGTCCCGGATGCCATCAATGAAATATTGCAGGGACAGGATTTCCCTTGTTTCTGTCGGGCACTCCGAAAAGGCGTGATGTGACAGCCTTTCAACATCCGTGGCGAGCTCCTGAAGTGTTTCGGTGAGCTTCTGTTGACGATGCTGTAGTCTTTTAAAACATTTCTCCCCGAAGCGCAGCTCCAAGACGCCGGACAGAGCTTCGAAATCTAACCTTTCGTTTTCGGGAAGAGTCTGAAAAATATCCGCTGCGTCGGCTCTTAAAGAAGCGGCGAGATGACAGGCCTTAGCTTGGGAATCCCATCCATTGGCATCCGCAACGATAGAAAATTGTGTTTTATACACCTGCCAGGAGGTCTTCCCATCATACGTAGATAACTTCAGAGAGGGACGAGCAGGCATGGGTAGAAATTTAAAGCCATCACTATTGTTCCCTGCCGTCGCATCACTTCGTATTTTTTGATACATAACTCGATATTCGGATCAAACTCAAACCTTACAAAGCGCTTTCCGAGTGAGAAAACCACTACGCAACGTTTCATTTATGCAGTGCTTCAGATGTCGTTTTTCCCCCATGCATCTTCTAAATTGAGCCGAAATACTAATCATTTGTTATATCCCAACCTCTTCTCTCTTTAATGTGTTGGTGTTGGTGTATTTAATTATGGCAAAGCACACTAGGGCTATCTGCCTAAGGGGAGGGATGCCTTCGTGGAGGACTTTCTAAGGGAAACTGGATCGTATACACGTTACACATGGGGAAAACCACGAAAACACCCATGCAGCCAGCCCGTTCGCGGGATTCGAACCTCGGACCAAACTACCAGTGTTCAGCGACTTTACCGCTCGGCCGCTGGTGGGCCTCTCTTTAATGTGATTTTGACGTTAGTCAGATCATCCCTTTCTGGTGTTGCAGTTTTAATGGCCAGCAGTGCATAATGTGAATAATAAAATGTGAATGCATTTCTGGAATAAAGTTTTCTCTTATAATACCAACACACATACCTTCAGTCTAATGTTAATTTTAAAGGAGAAAATAAAATATTTCAGAATTTAACAACGCTTAAAATTATCTCCCTTTTGTTATAATTAACAGAAAGTTTAATTTTGAATAGCCTCGAAAGAAGAACAGGAGATTTCGGATCTAACAGATTAACGAGAAATCTATTATATTTCATCATTTAAGTTTTATAATAACGTTTCAAAAACTCTTAATTTATTAAGAGGATTAAAAATCATTAAGTTTATTATCATTATAAAATTAACTTTCTGGCTCAGCCATTGTTTTTTAGGTTCCTAGGTAGAAAATTTTGCAAGCGTCAAAACGAACAATAACAATTATAAAAAGCTGTTTTTAAATCTTTAAATTAGAAATTCTGGTAATCTGAAATATTATCAAAAATTCAAAACTTACATTATTTCCTGCACGTTTTCCCCTCAAGTCGTAAAATATATAATAGCGTGCAACTTATTCCTCTGCGAGTTTAACTAGAATAAAATAAAATTGTTGATGATAGTAAAGTGTAAATGTTTCTGCTTTTTTAGATGTGATATTAAACTCTTCTTTCAAAACTATTAAGATGGTTTCGCAATCCTCTATAATACGAAAAATGCATGTTATTATTTAAAAAATATTCTGGTCTTTATAAGACTTTTCCATGAATATTATATTTTTGTGTATGAATCAACAATGATTTTGCTAAAAAAAGCTTTTTATCTCATCTCCAAAAGCAATTTTTATATTTGAAATTGAATATTTTCTCTTTATTTTATACCAAAGGTTAAATATTTGCATTTAAAGATTAATAAGTATATATTTTGAAAGCGAGGCGAAAGCTTCCTTTTTTAACAATCTTCCTGTTATGAAAATTTTCTGTTGTCTCAGAATCAAGTCATGACTTGGCACACTTTTGTACAGAGAAAGAGAATTGAATAGAGGTACAATATATGCATATACCCGTAGAGCTATTTATAACCCTTTATGACGCGTGGCATGTTTCTGCCACATGAACATTCAGTTGTTGAATACTTTATCGTACTTAACACTCTGTTCAAGAGCATATTTCAATATGCATGTTAAATTATGGATATATTTTCATCTCTTTTAATCTGTTTTGGATTTTACATATTTTTATAGCGTTACACATTGGCTTTACTAAACTATTTTCACTCAGGATACTTTATGAATTTTACTGAGCATTTTTACACATTCGATTTGTAGCCACTTGTTATGATGCGGGATTTTATAATAATTTATATGTGAAATTTAACGTGTAACATGTGATTTCACATGTTCGAGGATTTTCGTCTTTGCACATCATATTCTAAATCACGTAGGTCTAAAGCGATCAATGTTTGAATAAAAATACAGCTTAGTTAGAGCCGAGCCCACCAACGGCTGAGCGATCAAATCCTTTAACATTAATAATTTGCCAGAGTTCAAATCCTGGCGAAACGGCGGGCTGCATGCGGATTTTTGTTGTTTTGCCTGATTGTAATGTGGACGGGAACCAGTTTCTCTTATGAAATTCTCTGCTAACGCATTTTTGTTCATAATATAAACAATAAGTGTTGCATTTGCGGTGATGAGTTACCATCTAACGTAGTTTAAATATGGACATCAGCATAAAGTAGGGGTGGCCAAACTTCACTACGATAGGAGTCGCATGGTAGATTTCGTGAAAGTTCGAGAGCTGCAACTGGATTTTCCAAGAAGCGCGAAACCATATTTATACATTTTAAAAATAATGAAATATCTGAATTAACAAGAATTTAGCATTTTTATGTAATTAATATGGTTTCATAAAAATGCGAAACTTTATTTCTTCTACTTTGCGTTTAAAAATCTATGTTATAAGTTTGAAACTGCTAACTATACGATGAATTTGTGTGCTATTCTTTCAGGTAAAAAAAGACAGACATTTTCTTTTGGTTTTCCTCTTCGTTCATAACTGTTGCTTGTTTCCATTAGAAGTTAACTTAATAGGAAAGAATATACATTGAACATTATAATTCCATATTGCAAAAGGTTTTTCATTCGAGTGAAAATAACCCATTCATTTTAAAAAACAAACTGAAAGTTATTTTCTAGAATTAGAAGTTCTGCATGTTTCAGAAAAAATAAAATAAGTGATGCAGGCCAGCGCACAAAATAGAGAAACTGTTATCGGAAAAATAAAGAATTATTTAAAAAAAAAGCTTTACATTTTTTTCAGGATTTTTCATGAAAATTACTAATTTTATTTTCCCATACAATTAACGTGAGAGCCAAAATACTGATATAAAATCTGACTTTAATTAGTTGAATTAATTCATTAGATGAGAAAAGGATTATAAGTTAATTTTTTTATAAGGTCAATACTTTCGGAACCACATATCTCTCGAATGACTTGTATTGATGCTCCGTATAAGAATTCACTAAATAAAGGATGATCGCAATTTCAGTGGCATCGGAATCATCATTTTCCGGCACTGAACGTTGCACTGTTTAAGCAGAATTTCTAGCGAAATTTGCCAGTACGTTTGAGTAATCAATACTGTGCCTAGCATCGAAAATTTTCGAAACTATCTCTCGAATTGTGTCTATAATTCTTCACATAGATACACATACTATTAATAAATCACATAATACACAAAATATTAATAAATCTAGCAGCTCAAATAAAACACATACTATCTAGCAGCTCACATAATACACATAATCTAACAGCTTCACATAATACGCATCCTATTAATAAATCTAGCAGCTCAATGTCGTGATGTATAAATGGTGCTTCGGTCTCCATCTGTATACTGTTGAACTCTTCAGGAATTGCTTCTAATAAGATCTAATACCTATAAAAATCTTCATTTATATCTTCATTTCTTGCTTCCCTGTAACTTGAACCTCCTCCGTTCTTATTATTGTCTCCTCGTAGTTAAGCCTACAATTACTATTTACAAATAACTGGAGAAGCTCACTAAGGAAAATAGTAGAGTGAATGTTAGTTCGTATTCGCGTCTGCTTCGCTGTTGATCGTAGGTTCTTACATCAGGAAGTTGAATAGTTAGAAAGGAAAAGATTCGGCCTGGCGGGGGGATATTCGCAGGTAATTTAAGAATACGAAAACAGTTATTACGTGGATGAATCCATTTTAAAATTTAGAGAGCTCATTTTGTGAACGCATTTAGTAACGCAAAATTTAATCGAATATTTCTTTAAACTTTTAGAACCTGACGCTAAAATAATAGGAAGCGAACAAGTGAGGGGGAAATATATGTTAGGAAATACTTAGTATAGGTGTTTATATATATATATATATATATATGTTATTTTTTATATGTTTGTGCATGTTTTAATTCTCCATACTTTTAATTTTTTTTTATTTTACTTTTCAAGGATATTTAACAGAAATGTCCTTTAAGAATGTTAGATTTGTAATACAGAACTTTGGAATTTCATCTTTTAAAATGTTCTATTGTGCGATTGCCAGTAAATTTAAAAAACAGTTCTTTATAAGTTTATGCAAGATATAGTAAACCATTTTTCATAAATACACTTACACATTGGTTTTTCCATAAAGAATAAACTTCATTGTTTGAGTCATCGTAGTAGCAATTACATAAGCCTAATAAATTTATTGAAGTGCATCTGCAGTTCAAAAAGACTCTTTTAATAACTTTCGTCTTTATAAGACATTGATGTTTTAAATCCAATAATGCAGAAGTGGAGTTTCAGAATTTTATTGCGTTCAAGATCATCTTTTTTTTTAAAAAAAATACCTTACGTTTCATTATTAATTTCAGATAAAATTACCTATTTATTTGACAAAATTGTTCCTTCGATTGGCAGACAGTTTGGATAAATGCGTAAATGCTTCTGTCTGGAAAAATCGTTTTCACAATTGATATGCTTTTTTCAACATTTTGATTTTAAAAATGCTTTCTGAATTATTTTCTCTGAATGCCTCTTTCAAAGTTCTTTTTTTTGGGGGGGGTGGGCATGATATGATATTACTTTTTCGGTACTGTTTACACTGCAATTTTCACTCAAAAAACGACAGCTCTATATCTTCCGTTCTGCTGGGTCATTGATGAAATTTGACTTGGGGTTTTTCCTATCTCAGAAGCTAGATTTATGATATATATTAGATTGATATATACCATTGTTCTAACGCAGGTATTCTGACACAAAAACCGGACTTTTCTTGAAATGACATAGTGATTTTTTTTTCATATTTCTATTTTAGAACTAAAAGTATACCTAAATATTAAATTTTGTATAGTTTGATGAAAAATCTATCAAGAAGTTTAAAAATTTGTCTTGGCGCACTTTCTTCACTTTGCGTCAAGTATAGTTCACATGACGAAATTCTTAATTTATGGTAATTAATTTCCCTTCCTCTTTCGCTGTGCACGAGTGGAATAAAAGTTGCGTCGTTCATTCTTTCAAACAATTTAAAAAAAGCGTAAGCTATATTTATCGTGATTATGTTTTATAATAAATATGCCAAATTTCAAATATCTTCCTGTATCCATATTATCAGGTTCAATGTTTCTTCTAACCTTCTTCGGAAACATACAATGACCTGACTAGAACAGAGAGCTTACTAAAGCTATGTTCACTAATTGTAGTAAGTAGACAGGATACAGACGAAGGGTATACAAAACCCTTTATTTTTTTTCTTTATATACAATGACTTCCGTACTTCGGAATACAATGACCCTCCACTCGGGGTCTAACTTAAAAGATATCAAAATAAAACTAAACTCTAATTTAACTTTAGAATAAGATTGGCCTTATAATAACAGGAAGCGTATGTAGCACAGAGACTGTGAACACTACAATACGTTTAATTTATCAAGAGGATTAAAACCTCTGGCCTGGAAGGCAAAGTAGCAACTGCGTAACTTCTAAGGTAAGCGGCCTGCTTCGAACTCACGGCTTCCTCTCTTCTGCTTGGCAAAAAGGCCACACTTAAATACTTGGCGTTCGCCAGACAACTTTGCATAAACTCCTTCACGCTTATAATTCTGGCCGGAAGTAGAAAATAAGAAGTGATAGTAAAGATTTAAAATAAAATAAACGTTAGTAAAACTTAAGATCCTTACATACTTCCCGCCAGAGTTAATTAGTTTGAAACTGAGGTCTAAAACGACCTTGTTGAAAACTTTTAGCTCTAGAAACTAACGCGAGGCCAAACTTTTACAAACATAACTTAGCTAGAAACTAGAAAATTTTAAAAGAAAGAAATTTGTTACAATAGCAGCTCCCGGAATATACAACAATCTTTTTTCTTTTTCATCTGTACTGCATCAAAACAGGAGCTTTATTCAATTCTGGTTCCTTCCAGAGATCTGGAAGGAAAACTAGTTTAATGAAATGTTACAGAATGACATTGCAAATAACATATAGAATATACTTTTCTTAACATTCTTATTTCATTCATGACTATTTTAATTATCTCTTCCCGTGCTCTCTGACATGTGTTGTAAAAACACCAAACACGAATGTGTTTCTGTCTATGTGTTCAACACTTCCTCCTACAATCAAAACACTAACGTGTTAAAATTCAACATACGAGACCTCTTAACACACCCTAATTTCAACTCTAGACCCTGAGGTACTATTCTGAAAGTGGCTAACTCTAAAGTGTAGCGTCAGAGAGCCTAACTACATCATTCAACTTTTAACACATATTCACCATGATTTAATCTTTACAGTCACACGAATAACAAATTTTTTAACATTACTTTCACTTTTACCATATCACGTTATTTCTAAACATTCAAAATAACAGTTCACATGTATACAAGAACATATCAAGATGCCGTTAATTTTACACATTTGAAAACATACATTAGTAGTACATTGTTAACTTCTATTCTTTTCAAAGCAAGTGCCAATTCTTTCTACATTGAAATAATACTACATTTCAAAAAGTCTTTCAGACTAAAACTTCTTTCTTGTTAGAATGTTTTAAATAAAATTTATACAATAACTTTTTACAATATTTAAGTCTTTATACAACGCTATTATACATCAACTTTAGTTTTACGCGCGAGTAATTGAAAAACATAATAAGAAAATCGGTCACAACTCATTTCTCGCCCTTTTGGCGATAAAGGTAGACCTCGCATGAGGTAAAACTTCTTCAAATCTGCCACTTGCAGTAAGAATGAAAGATTAACTTAAGTTTGTAAAGTAACACAAAATTTTACTTATCTTTGTAATATTCAGACATCCTTTTCTGGGCCCAGTCTTTAAAGGTGCTGCAGACCGTAGCTTGGTTGATCCTCCTTCTTGTACGGGCTCGCCCTTCAGTGCTTTCCTCTGGAAGCTTCCGTTTTTCACCACTACGGCCACCCTTGAACATCTTCCTTCTGTCCTCTGCTTGTGGTCTTGGCCGTTTGAAGGCAGCTGGTCTTGGTGGAACCGGGAAACTTCTGTCGTGATCCTGCTTGGACCTCGTTGTTGGCCGTTCAAATTTTTCTTGTACTTTTTCCTCCGCCGCTGATGGCCCTTCCGCAGTTCGGCGACTTTTGCTGCGGAGAGTTCTGTCGGATGAGTCAATCTTCCGTTTCACAGCCGGGTTATAGTTGCCGTCCTTTCTCCCGGTCTTTTCCACATACGTCGTCCTTCTCCCTTCTTCATTCTGGGGGTGTTCGTGAACTCTGTTTTTTGGACGGTGGAACGGCTTCTTTTTCTTTGTACCTTCAATTTTTCCGCGGGGCAATTTTCTTTTCACTTGCTTCTGTCTCTCATTGGCTTGCCCTTGTACTTGTCGTTTTCCCACCTCTGGAACTTGTACCTGCGGTGTCTGCCGTACCGGATCCTGCAAAAGATCTGAAAAGATTTGCATTTTATTACGGTCATAGAATGGTTTTATCTGGTCAATGTTTGCGGAACAGGTTTCACCATTTCTTGCCTTTAATACTACAACAGCGTGAGTTATTTTTTCTATAACATATGGTCCTTCAAAGCGTGGGAAAAATTTGGCAGTTTTATCTTCTGGTGCTGAAGAAAGTGAATGCTTAATTTTTAGTACTTCATCCCCTACTTTATAAGTTACTCCCCGTCGTTTCAAGTCATAATACAATTTTTGTTTTCTTTGTGCTACTTCTGTATTCTTTTTTGCTTCTTTTATTAGTTTTTCTATATCACCCATTTTAAATTCTGGGGCTCTTTGTTGCACATAAAATAGTTTATCTAACGGTGTTATAATCTTTCTGCCTAGAAATAACTCAGCAGGAGTTTTTCCCGTTGTATCATGTTTTGCGGTCCTAAGGGCGAAAGCAAATTCATTGACATAGTTATCCCAGCTTTTATGAAAATTTTTAACATAACTACGGATAATTTTCACTATATTTCTGTTGACCCGTTCCGCTATATTTGATTGCGGCCGATACGGGACCATTTTTAAATGACGTATGCCCAGTTTTTGGCACATGTCTTCAAATATATTACTTACAAATTGAGGACCATTATCCGATATAACTTTTAGGGGCGCCCCGTATTTTAAAATATATTTATTTAAAATAGAATCGGTAACTAATTTCGCGGAGGCTCGTTTTAAGGGAACAATTTCGGTCCATTTACTAAAATGATCAACTATAACAAGGAGATAGCGACTTTTGTTTAACTGACTTTTTGGGAAAGGGCCCAATAAATCGATACCGATTATTTCATTTGGAAATTCGGATTTAATACTATTTAGAAACCCGGCCGGGCGGAAATTAATATAATTAACGGCTTGACATGTTGGGCAGGACTGGACATACGCCCTTGTTAACTTTTGCAGTTCAGGAAAGTAGACTGCCTCGCGTACGCGTTGAGTAGTTTTTCGAATACCAGCATGAGAAGCTAAAGGGCTGTCATGGAGCTCTTGCAGGATATTTAATCTAAGACTAGCTGGGATAACAGGTCGAAATTCGTTGTTGGAATTCGTAGTTTTTGTATAAAATAATAGACCATCTATTAGTTCGTAATGGGCCGCCCTATTTCTTATCGCCACAATATCTTGGTGGCTAAAATTTTCAGGATCCTTCAAATACTCATAAATACTTTCAAACTCAGGATCCTTACCCAGTTCGGTTATTACAGTTTCTCGGGAATTTATTGTACACGCTGTCAGCATTGCAACTTTTACGGTATTACCCTGTTCGTCTAATTTAATTCGTGACAGGGCATCTGCTACGATATTTTCCTTTCCGGGGGTATGCTTGATTACCAGATTATATTCTTGCAGCTTGAGTGCCCATCTTATTAACCTTGGGGATAAATTTTTTCCAGAGTACAATCTAGTTACCGCCGCATGATCAGAATATACTGTTATCGGCGCCTTTCCAAAATAGACTCGGAACTTTTGCACTGCTAACAGAACTGCAAGTGCCTCTCTCTCGGTCGCGGAATAGTTTCTTTGTGTTTGATTTAAAGTTCGGCTAAAAAATGCTACTGGCTGCTGATTTTGCGAAAGTACCGCTCCTACCGCATAATCCGAAGCATCCGCTGAAATTTCTAAATTTTCATCCTTTTCAGGAAATTTCAACACAGGGGCTTGCGTTAATGCTTGTTTTAATTTTTCGAAAGCACTATTGGCTTCGGCCGTCCACGAGAATCTTGCCTTTTTCCTTTTTAATTTTAACAATGGCTCAGCGATAGCCGCAAAATCTTTTATAAAGGACCTATAATATGAACAAAGTCCTAGAAAAGAAGAGAGCTTCTTTGCCGTGTTTGGAGTCGGATACTTTTGTACAGCGATTATTTTTGATTCATCTGTCTCGATCCCTTTTTGCGATATTTTGTAACCTAAATATTTTAATTCAGGGGCTGCAAATTTGCATTTTTCGACATTAACTTTTAGACCGGCCTCATTTAATAAAGAAAACACCTGTCTTAAATCCTGTACATGTTGGTCTAGATTATCACTAGTAATAATGATATCGTCTAAATAGATAAATGTGGACATTCCGAGAACAGGTCTTAACACAATGTCCATGCATCGCTGAAATGTTGCTGGGGCGCCTGAAAGGCCAAACGGCATTCGCAAAAATGCATAAGTGCCAGACTTGGTTATAAAAGCAGTCTTAGGCACGTCCTCAGGCCTGATCCCTATTTGAAAATAACCATTCGTTAAGTCTAAAGTTGTCATAAATTTGGTTGATTTTATGTTCCTTAAAATTTCTTCTATAATCGGTAACGGATATACCGGATATTTCGTTATGGAATTTAATTTACGGTAATCAATAGCGAATCTCCACCTTTTTGGATGCTCCAAAGGATAATCATTATTTTTCTTACATAAAACCACCGGACTAGCATAACTACTTGAGATAGGCGTTACGATCTTTTTACGTAGCATATCGGTAATATGCCATTCTATAATTTTTTCCTTATTCTTATCATACCGGTATGGTTTTTGACGAACCGGCAATGCATCTCCGGTGTCAATACTATGGTTAGTAACCTGGGTAAATCCTGGAATATCACTAAATAAGGAAGCAAATTCACTTACCACTTGTCGGATTCTATCTTGCTCGTCATTAGGCAGGTGGTCGAGATTTACCCTTGGCGGTTCAACCTTTTCTACACGCACTGGTTTCATCGTCAGCTTAAGAGACGCTTCATTAAAATCCAGTGTAGCTTGTGCGTCTGAAAGAAAGTCTATTCCTAGTATTAAGTGTGCTTGCAAATTCTTTACTATAAAAAACATCACCTTTACTTGTTCGTCCTTGATACGGATGTACAAAGGTACTTTACCTACGCACTTACATTGTTCTCCTTGCGCCGCTAATACTGTTGTATTATCCGCATTATATATGCGGTATTTGCGAAAATACTTTCTAAAAAAGACTTCTGCCACACAGGAACACTGCGCGCCGGTATCCAGGAGTGCGGTGGCCGGGATATTATTTACCAAGACTTCAATCTTCGGAAGAGTTAAATTTTTCACCATTACTGTATTTAACTTGTAGGAAGAGGGGTTTTCGTGGCCTTCGGATTTCCGCACCCTCTCGTCAGCAGAAATCCGTTTTAGTTTAAATTATTTTTTCTTTCGGTGCTCTCCTTTCTCCACTGGCCTTGAGACTTTTTTCCTGGGTTGCTATTGAACTGTCGACGTTCGCCGGCTGTTTTTGAATGCTCGGGTTTCCTTGCCCACTGATTCGCTTTTTCTCCGTAGCCATGTGCTTGAGTTTGCTGTAGTCTTGGCGTACCAAATTGGTTTCGCTGTTGATATTGGCGTCTTCTTTCGACGTCCGCCGTTCTTCTACTTTCAAACTGGATTGCTAGCTCAAATAATTTTTCCAGTGTAGTCGGATTTCTCAATTCAATAAAGTCTTGCACTTGGGGTAGTAACCTCGGCAAAATCACTTGAATTATTTCAGGATCCGGACGGTTTCCATACAAGAGCTTGAAAACGTGAATTTTTCTTAAAATAAAGCTCGAGAGGTTTTCGATTCTTTGTTGATATATACTGAAAAGTTCTGTTTCTAATTTCGCACGATCCCTTACAACAGGGAAGGCTTTTAGTAGGGCAGTCTTGAAATTTTCGTAGGTATAGGTGGGACTTCCTGCTTGACCCAAGAGACTTCTGCCGATACATTTGAACCAGTTAAGCGCTTGGCCCCTCAAAGCGCTGGTAGCTAAGGTAACTTTTTGAAACTCGTGCACGGGGTAGAGCATGAAGTGGTCATCCAATTTTTCCAAAAAACTGGTTACCTGTGAGTTTCCATTAAACGTTGCTTCTGGTTTCATCGAAGCGCGCATGGTCTGGACAATATACCCAAATCCTTCCAGGGCGGCAGCTGGCATTTCTGGATTCTGAGCTGTTTCTGCAGGCAGCACAGGTTCTTCTTGAAACTCGGCCATGGTTATTCTTCGTCGGGCGCCACTATCAGGTTCAATGTTTCTTCTAACCTTCTTCGGAAACATACAATGACCTGACTAGAACAGAGAGCTTACTAAAGCTATGTTCACTAATTGTAGTAAGTAGACAGGATACAGACGAAGGGTATACAAAACCCTTTATTTTTTTTCTTTATATACAATGACTTCCGTACTTCGGAATACAATGACCCTCCACTCGGGGTCTAACTTAAAAGATATCAAAATAAAACTAAACTCTAATTTAACTTTAGAATAAGATTGGCCTTATAATAACAGGAAGCGTATGTAGCACAGAGACTGTGAACACTACAATACGTTTAATTTATCAAGAGGATTAAAACCTCTGGCCTGGAAGGCAAAGTAGCAACTGCGTAACTTCTAAGGTAAGCGGCCTGCTTCGAACTCACGGCTTCCTCTCTTCTGCTTGGCAAAAAGGCCACACTTAAATACTTGGCGTTCGCCAGACAACTTTGCATAAACTCCTTCACGCTTATAATTCTGGCCGGAAGTAGAAAATAAGAAGTGATAGTAAAGATTTAAAATAAAATAAACGTTAGTAAAACTTAAGATCCTTACAATATATCTTCTGAAATTTCAAAAAAAGTTCATAATTTTTGTAGGTATAGTATACCTATGTATACATCATACATTTTATACATAAATTTTTATAGGTATACATCTACTTTAAAATGAGGCATACATTTTATGGGTTATAATGAAAAATGTTCGAAACATTTATGAAAATTACTAAACAATACGAATTTTAAGCAGAGATAAGAAAACAACTATGAATTTTATTTGGATTCAACCTAAACTTCGAATTATGAAAGGAGGAATCAAGTAGGTTTAATAAAAAGAGATTCTAATAAATATATACCACATTCACTTAACATTTAGGAGCTAAAATGTTGAGAGGTAATTCTTTTAAAAAGTACTATTTTTACAAAACGTGGCACTTAGCATAGTTAGAGTCGTAGAATCGAAGTATGGAAAAAAAATCTGATCGCACGACTTCCTTGCACGGAATAGTAAATTAACATTTTTCCTGCATTTCATTTAAAATTATTGAATTGAATTTCTTCAGCTGGGAAACGTCTACATGATAATAGTTAATTATTCAATATTAGTCGTAAGTGGGGAAACATGTTTACGTGTTAATGCCGAAGTTAGATAGGTAAATCCCAATATTTTAATGCACTAAAATCGGTTATCTCATTTACCACCAGGAACTGTCACGTTCATTTGCTAAGCGACCAATCAGAGGGCAGTTCGATAAGGTACTGAACACTAGTCATTCAACTTTCTTGGTTTAAATACCAAGAAATAGGGTGGCAGCACAAGCAGTTTCATGAATTTTTCTCATGTGTACGAATTGGTTTCCGTTAAGAATGCCTCCACGAAAGCTTTCCTCCCTTTAAGCGGGTAGCCCTCGTTTTCTCTCATGCTTTCGACTAAATGAACAAATCAACTGTTGTTTGCTTGCAACTGAAGCCTAAAACGTATGAATTAATAGTTCAAACAAAGCTTTACTTTCTAGTATTTTACTTCTTATTACTTTTAGTATTTGTAACCACCTATCCATTACTCTGTAAATATGTAACTGGAATTATTCTTCACGCCCGCAATGCGCCCTTCTTCCATCATGCACTATCGTCTTCGTCCAGCATTTGTTTGCACTGCCCCCAGCAGTCGTCTTGAGCACAATATGTATTTATAAGTGTGTCTTTTGTTCAAGTTATTTCCGTCAGCGGGGCTACCTGGCCGATATGCTAACTACCCAGTGGACCGGCTGCCTCGCTGTCGGTGGAAAGAAAGAAAGTTCAAACAGAGCAACGTAAATATGAGTCAAATGCTTCTTTCGCAACGTGCATTTCCTGAATCAGGCTATCACTCACGCTTTAACTTATTCAAGAAACTAACGAGTGAAGTTCCAAGACAAACTCGAATACAAATTTCTTGAAAACGAGTATATTCGATCGAATTCACTTAATTAACGGCGGACAGTTTCTGTCCATATTTAAAACAGGAATAATCATTCGAAATTCACATGGTTGTATCTTTCAAAATAAAGAGAGGTTTAATTTTCTCCTTTGTTATGCAATATTTAAACGGACTGTCTCACGAATATCTAGACAATGTTTTAATTCATTTTAAGCAATACTTCTAGTTTACAAGCCCTACCTTAAATATTAGAGGTTGGTTGAAGTATTTAGATAGACCGTCTTTAGAAAAGTGCAGTACAAATGTCACAGTGTAAAATCTATGCGTTCAATAAAACTTTAATAAAATTTGAGTAGTTTTTATAACAAATTTCAATAGCACAGTTTTTACCATATTGCTACTAAAATTCAAAACTGTAAAAATGCCATATTTAATTTTTTTAGGCTTTCAATGAAATCTCGCCTTCGATCTTAACGCGACATCTAGAACTCCAAAATTATGAAAATTCGTTAAATCATAACTAAATATGTTACTAAATATATACCTTGCTAATACTATTAAAATTTAATGAAGCATATTTACTGCTACGTGCGACATCTTAGATTTACAATTTTTTAAATAGTGCAGCATATAATACAATTGCCGAGCAGACGTATAGTGGTTTGGAGAGCCTACTCCAGTCCCAAAGAGCCCGGTATTCGAATCTCGGAGAAGACACGGATGTTTTGTAAATGTATAGTATCTTTGCGACATGGAAGCACTCTAATTATATGGCGAGCCGTAAATTCTCTCGTGTGGTTTGGTGCAAAGGTAGAGAGGTGGGAGACACTCGGATGACCCCTTCTGGGGTGCTCTGACTAAAAATTGGGAAGGAGGAAGAAGTCCAACCTTTTGAGGATCGGGCAACCATTCTTCCATGAAATTCATGGACAAGACAACAATATATAAAGTCATTTCAATTTTTAATCAACTCAGCTCTCGTTACAAGCGATTTCTAATTCCAGCCGTTAATATATTTAGAAAATTACTCTCTAAAAGCACTTTGGCTTAAAGGGTCTTTCAAACATTTCCTCCTAAATTACACATTCTTTCGCTATTTAAACTCAAGCTAATTTGTATTCTGACGGTCGCATCGAAACGGAAATTGCAGGAATGAGTAAAAAAAAAAAACCTAACCTGTAAGTTAAAGGAAATCTTACCTCCAAAAAAAATGTGTACTGTGTTTTAAATAACAATATGTCTGTAGTTCGTGTTTCCGATAAATGTTACTTGAAAAAAAAATATGAATTGTTTAAGGCCAGAGTTTTCGTACACATCATATACAGCTACATCAAAGGAGAAACATGGGCTGAGGAGGCAGAAAAATAAATTTGACAGGAAAATGTAAATACATATTATGACGGAAAATAACATCGATGGCCAGAGCAACTCAAGTTAAACCGCCACACAACAGCGTAGAAAGAAAAGTAGGAACATTCCTCGATGCATTTTCGAAGAAAAGGAAATTAAACCTCAAGTCCGTCCCATCAAGAACAGTTTGAGTGGCAATATCCGGTGCGGTGCGGACTGCACTTTTCTCGCCATGTCCACCTCCAAAATGCTGACAATGAATTGGATGGAACAAGACCCAAATGTAGGAGGAAATCCTAAGAAAGAGGAAGAGAAACAAATGGCGTTCTAGGTCGATGGGCAGAGAACAGGGAAGACTTCGTCTGCTTGGGCAGACATTCTAGAAGAAAATGTCGCAATTTCCTTTCAAAGGAAGGGTTAGCTACTACACATTCGCATAAAATACGAAGTAGAGGAATAATATTCTAAATGCAATACAATATTTTCGCACTTAAAAGAAAAACGTGCCAAAAAGCGAAAAGGCATGCCTAAGGGTAGTATACGTATGTATTTTAATATGATTATTTAACTTTAGCAGTCTTGTATTATAAAATAAATGTTATTAAAAATACTGACTGACATATTCAAGTATAATACTTGATTGCTGCTGAATTTTATAAGACTGAAAATTTTGTATATATATTGGTCTGTTCTATATTATAAGCCCAAAAAAGACTTTAGTTTCGAATGGGATATTAGTCTCAAAACGGCATTTTGTGTTCAATCACAATAAACGATGTATCATTTTCCAAATTGTTTCCACCTAATATAATCACTCTATATTATACTTAAAGGAACTAAATAATGAAGAATCTGCGTGAAAGTATGCATGTGTCTCGCATTGTGAAGAAACAACGGTACCTAGAGCCATCCAGTTTTGAGTAACGTAGTCCTCCCCCCTCCCCAACATGAGCATCTGGAAGCCCGAATTTCGAATTGGTTTTATTATCTCTTTCGTATTTTTTAAAAATCTTTAACGGATTTTTTATTGACAAATTCAACGCTTTCAAAGAAAGCAGTGGCAACACTGTAAGAAAAAAAAATTATCTTCAGAGGGCGAGACTGTCTGTCTGAAATTCTGAAGATATATTTGAGTTTTAAATATTTTGTGATTTTGCTGTTGAATCGAATTTTTTGTGAAGTGAGTGCCAAAAACGTAATATTTAATAAATAAAGTAAGCATAAAACGCTAATAATAAAAAGGCAAAAGAAAGTTTCATATAACCATCTCAGTAAGAAAACTGAACGTTGAAGTATTAAACTGAAAAACGACTGAAAAAGAAAAAAAAATGTATTCCAACACTTAAAGCTGCATCGGTTATTCTAAACGCGTTGTTGTGTTGCTTTTAATTTTTTTTGTAATCTTGCTGCTGAATTTTATAAGACGTAAGTTCGAAAAATTAAGCTTAATAACAAAACTAAACAGATTTTAAAAAACATGGTTAGTAGGAGTGAGTGCAAATTGGTAGACTGCGAGCTCATCGAGAGTTTAGAAAACATTAACAAAACCCTCTGAGTGACCGTTAAAATCTGAAACCTCTCAGACGTTTTTTAATCAATGTAAAATATTATTATAAAACTTCAAAATTTTGAAATGTATTCTCAAATGAAAACTTGAGATTATTGTCTAATATTTTGAAGAAGTTGTGCAAACGTTCACCAACTTTACAAACTTTACCAACCGAGAAACAAGTTCCTGCAATGTATTTTCTTCCTCCTTACTGCTTGATTTAGTTGTGTAGCTGGAAACCCGTTCGGAAAGCAGTAGAGAGGTGTGAGTTCGAATTCCGCCGGTGGCATAACTCATCCATTCTCAGTCCCAGTTTAGATAGCTGGTTTACCTTATAAACATACCAAAGAATATATGTAACACCAGTCACACTGGAATACTAAGATAGAGAAATACTAAATTTGTTCGCTATGTGATATGTTGCGCTCTCTATAATATTTTGTGAAATGTTACAAGCCTCACAGAGTCGCACCGTTAACATGAGATTCACAGTATTCCACAGGAAATGGCGTATTCAAATATCGTTGCACTTCGTGTACATTCGCCTTTGATTTGTTAGGAAGGCCAGGTCTCAGATTTAAGTTGTCTTGCAGATACATCAGGTTATTTCGATGCAGAAGACATGAAAAAGGAGCCATGCCCTCGCCAAGACTCGAACTTTGGACCTCTCGTATACGCTCCGCGTGTGATGACCATTAAACAACGAAGGCATGCTAAGAAGGCAGAAGAAATACCTTATAGTCTAAAGTAGTTAGTTTCTCACGCTTGCTCAGAATGGTCCATGACATTGCCACTGAACAGTTCTGTCACTGTCTATCTCGAGTTGATTGGAATGTGATTACGTCGCTGGCACCTGGACGTTTTCTCCTTTCTTTAGACTGTACTTGATTACTGTAAAATGGTTTCGATAGAAAAAAAAATTATGTTCATCAGAATCACTTAAAAATGCTGCATTTTCTGACGTTCGTGTTCAAAGAAAGAGTTTGCTGTCCCGTGATATTCTAATACGGAGAAATATATTTACTTATCAGACCTTCTCTTTATTGTCTTTTTTATTTCTTTTGCAAAGATCCTTGGTTTTATTTATGCTGCGCCTAAATAGCAAGTAAAGAGAGTTTAGCTTTCCGTTTGTTGTCGTTCCATTTGTGTTAATAGAGTCTCTCCGATTTCGTAACAAGGGACGCGAGTTAATTTGCATTATGCTAAACGTTTGTTGTGGGAGACATTCATGATGCCAGGGGCAATTGTAATTGTAATCTTTTGATCATTTTGGGACCCATGTAAACCAATCTACGTTTCCAAACTAATGAAGATGCAGAGCCTGAGAGCGATAAATATACCATTCATAAAGACACCTAAGCCAGTAACTTTGGCATCTATTTAGTCAGGGTTCCTTTAAACGGCTGGCTGCATTGAAGACTGTTTTTACCATGTATAATGGGAATACGTGCCAGTTTCTCTTAAAACTTTATCAACAAAGGCATCCCTGACCATAAGCTAATGGCCCTCGAGTTACGTTGCTTAATCAATGAACCTAATCAAACTATTTTGAGAGGATAAACGTAGTTTTGTACCCTGACCCTAAAAAAATAATATATTTTTGCCAAATAAATTTGTTGAAAAAGAAAATATTGAAATTATAAGCCTGGCGTTTTTCAACATACATAATAGTTTCATAACTGAAAAGTTTAAATAAATTTTTACATCATGTTAGAGAGCCGAATAATATCCGAGCCGAATAATAATAGAGCCGAATCTCATGTTAGAGAGCCTGTTGCAGAATGAACCAACAACACACTTATATAAATTCAAAACTTGACAAATAACTCTTTATTTTAATACATTAAGCTTAGAGTGCAAGAGTTTAATTATATTAGAAAATGATAAAAATATTAGACAATTCTATATAAGAGAGATTTGGTGAGTCCGAAAACAGTACAAGTTGTTCTTTCAGTAACCTTAAATAATTTGTTTAGAGACAAAAGTTAGTTGTTCTTTCAGTTAACCTTAAACAAATTTTTTAGAGACAAAAGGTTTTTAAAGGGAAAATCTTGAAAACCATCAGTCATGCTCTAACTGCAAATTGTTGCTAATACATTGAGCTAGGTAACTGTTACATGAGTCTCTTGCGTGCTAACTGATTATACTAACGGCTACATCACAAAAGTACGCGGTATGTTTATAATTAGTTATTAAATGTCCAGTTATTTTACCGGATTTCTTTCATTCACTTTAGGGAGTAATTGCAACGGATTGCGGGACTACACATACTTGAAATAGTCACAGACACATGGTAACAGAATAAAGAAATACATGGAATACCTTACTGAGAAAATCGTGTCAATATGTATACCGGTACTTTTAGGAAAATTCTTACGTGTTTGCTAAAATCTTAACAATGGCATCTCTATGACAAAAATGTCAGTTTGTCTCTGTAGAATTCTGCAGTATCTAGAAGCTTCTGTTAATATATTTTAGACCCTACTGGACTAGAAGTGAGTTATCATTTAACTTGAAACATATCATAGTGTCTTAAGAAGGTTAAAACGACTCTTCTATTTACGTCTCAACTGAACAGAAAGTCACAGAATGTTGTGACTTTGGCACATGACTTAGTGCGACAGATGAGCCTCAGCGACTCGCGGAATTTAAATTAACATATCAGAAAGTTAAATTGTGTGACATAGTCTGAGACTACATATGCAATAAACTACTCATGCTGTCTCAGGTAGTTAACGGCGCGAAATTTGAACATTGGCTGACAAATCTGGAAATAAACTAGACATAGCTGGTGATAATACATAACAGCAAGGCGATGTTGCCAGAATCTCTTTTCTAAGCATTCGAAACATTCTCGGCTTAAATACACTGAAAACTAATATTCATCTTGTGAGGACTTCGGAAAGAAATATAGTAAAGGTTTTAATTATGATAATTGGTTAAATAAAACAACATTACAGAATTGATATTTGAAATGACAATAAGATAGTTCGTCGTACTACAAATAAACAGGAACGAAGATACAATTAGCTCATTTCCTTGAGAATCAGATTAGATGCTCACTAAAGATCTTTTCTGTAGCGGCGGGGGCAAGTCATCATAGACGTCGGGCACTACTAAGGTCAGAAGCGGTGGTCACTTTATTATGCAGACACCTAATAGGAGGGCCACCTTTGCCAACTATAAAGGGACGGGCAGTTACAACCATATATCCTCCGGGATCTGAGCCAGTCGGCTTCCCTGACCACTGTACTGTCTGGGCGTCAGTTCACTGTGAAGTAAATTTTTGAAAATTATTTGTGATCGGTTTAAGCAAAACCTATGCACATATTCATGAAGTGACTTGGATGGAATAAAATATAGTACTACAATACATCTAATACCAAGCTGCCTATATTTTTAAGGTTTAGTACTACATAAATCATGCAAAGTTTAGCTTATTTTCTTTGTATGAAGCGTCATACAACCTCTTTTCTAAGAGCTACATAGAGTGTTGCAACACCTCTTCGAAAAAGAACATTCAAACTTTAATAAATATAATTTTGTTTTGTAAAAATTGAAAGGCTAGTACAGAACAATGCTTTACTTATAAAAAAAGTACATCTAGAAATTTTGTAAGCATATTACAACATCTCCTGCTAGTTCTATATGCATTAGTTGAGAATACCAAACACTGAATATCCAATATCAGAGCTGCTTTGCATAAAAAACTTCTTCAGTATGTACATAAGTTGAATATACAAATTTTGCACGCTAAATATATAAACGAAAAAAGAAAATTGGAAGCAAACAATTAGGTTATTAAGAGATAACTTTCAAAAGCAATGGGGCCCACCAGCGGCCGAGCGGTAAAGACGCTGAACACTGGTAATTCGCTCCGAGGTTCGAATCTCGCGAACAGGCTGGCTACATGGGAGTTTTCGTGGTTTTCCCCAAGTGTATACGAGCCAGGTTTCTTTAGAAAGTCCTCCACGAAGGCCTCCCTCCCCTTAGGCAGATAGCCCTAGTGTGCTTTGCCGTAATTAAATAAAACAAACCAAACCAAATGCAAAGGTAAACTACGTCGGCGTTTTTGTTAACTTAATTATATGTCATTCTTTACGAATGTTTCATCATATTTGAGGAAACTGGCCTATGATTTTTATGTGGGAGTTTTACTGGATAGGAATTATACTAATTTTAATAAAGGCATAAAATTTGGGATATTATTACCATATGTCGCAAAGTGTGTATTTTAAATATCTACCATGTGTACGTGGTAGATATTGAGTTCCCGTTTGAATTTGTCCTCTCTATTATATCAAAAAGTTTTATCGGTAAAAACCATCCGTATTCTTCCAGTTTGATTCGACTGAAAATTATCAAGTAACGTAGTTAGTTGCAAATGTTTTACTATTCACAAATTAAAAAAAAACTCCTCGACCTCGTTCTCCTTACGAAAATAAAGTCTTGAAACTTAGCGTTCCATTTTTAATTGCTTTGCAAATCGTTCTAATCCTTAGCTTATTATTGGAAATGACAGTTGTTTTACTTATTGTTGAAACTGAATGCTTATTGTTGAAAACTGTTGCAATACCGTTTACTACTTTTAAGTTTATTCTTCCTTCAAAATGACGCATGTAAGTAAGCCGTGGGTTTGAAGGATATATTTTGCGCTTTTCGAAGAGAAATGTTCATCTTCCATAATTCGAAAATGCTGCCTCATATTAAAGTTTCTAAGTGCAAAATACGGAACATTATTAATCGGAAATTGAAAAACATTCAATCGTTCCTTCCATATGGAAAGAAGACTGAATAAATACCTGAAAAGGTAAGTACTGTTTCTACTAATCTGAATTTAAATTCTCCGAGATCAAGATAAAATCCATCGAAGCAGAAATCATTTGCAAAATCTTTAAATACATCTGGAGCTACAGTAAATAAAATAAGGAACCAAGCTTCACAACTTAAACAGCCAGAAAAATAATTTTCACAAGTTATTCTGAGGTATGCGGCTCAACGCAGAATAATTTGCAGAACCTTGCTGTGAAGACTGTATAGTAGAAGATAATTGAAATACATCCCAATCTTTGATGTGATCCTTGATATGACCCTTGATAAAGTATGAGTTTACCTAAATGATTGCATTAAAACAAAAATATCTCATGTTTACACTAAGAGGCTTCATTGTATTATAATATACATGAATGTTTCTATCTCAGTCAATTTATCCTTGAAAACAAGTCGAAAAGGGGTGCTACTTTGGTTGCACGGATTTTTGGCGATTTACATTGGCGATTCTTGACGCGGTTTTTACAGTCGTCAGCCATCTTGAAAAATGCTGTTTTTACGTATTTTAAGCATTAAAGTATTCGAAACTTAAAAAAAAAAAATATGGAATAAAAATAAAGGATTAATTTTTTGTTGAAAACGTTGTTTTTTAGGATGGCTGGCAATTGTAAATAAATACATTTACTAAGAGTATAAAATGCTAAAGTAAGGTTAAATTATTATTTTCATATAATGGAATAAAAACAACGCTATAAAAACATTGCGCCAACATTTAATTGGATTAAAAT
Source organism: Stegodyphus dumicola (assembly GCF_044657685.1). NCBI lineage: Eukaryota > Metazoa > Arthropoda > Arachnida > Araneae > Eresidae > Stegodyphus > Stegodyphus dumicola. Next base: position 13,443,387 of record NC_140769.1, read on the forward strand.
ATTACTTAAATTGAATATCGAATTAAAAACATCATACCAACATTTAAAAGAATTAAAATATTACTTAAATTCAAATACTTTAAAAAAAGTTTTATAGGATTTAATTATTTAACATTAAAACATACGTGGCAATAAATACCTCAGGAATTTTGAAAACAGTGTATTAATTTTTTAATAAAAATAGAAGTATACAATTAAAAAAGTTAAAGAAAAATATGTACTTACATTTTTTTTAAGTATTTTACCTGTCGCATATTGATAAAAACAAAAACAAAAACAAAAAAAAAAAAAAAAAAAAAAAAAAGATCTTCTAATGATCTTCATCTGTGATCCATATCTCTTGCACTTCAAGCAATTAGCGAGGTTTCCTCCAAAAATTTAAAATAAATTTTCACTGACGCTTATAACAATTTATAAATAAATCTTTGTTTAGAAAAGCCAGATTGGCCAAAATAAGGTCTCAAAGGGCCATTTTTTTATTCCGATACCAATAATTCTTCGTAATTACCAATAACAACATTCATCTTCGAAACGGACATATCCATTCCTTTTCAAATCTGAGGAATTCGAAGAGATGAATAATAAAATTTTAAAATGGCGCGGTAATGCACAAATATTCAGTAACCAATCAGGGAACTGATTACATCACGCATAGAATTAAAATTATTTAAATAATCATTCATAATAAAATCATTTTTTAAAAAAATGCAAAAGTAAATTATATTTTAATATTTAACAGCCATAAATAATGTTTAAAACATAAGATTAAATTTATAGATATTAATAAAATCAATTACTTTGTAAGTAAGGTGACGTCATCATCCACAACATAAAATTATATAAAATATCATAAACAACAAAATTTTGATTTCAAATAAAAATGCAAAATTAAATTGATTTTTAATATTTAGATGTCATAAATATTATTTAAAACACTTAATATATACATAATAGAACGCATTATTTTTTAAATAAAATGACAACAAAGTTACCATAAATAGCTTGTCCAGTAATGGGTTTACCATGAGTCGTATCGCTCGCCCCCCCTCCAAAAAAAAAAAAAAAATCGCCAAAATCCGTGCTACCGTCTACCATAGTGGCACCGAAAAAGGCATAAAAAAATTGCAAATTTTGAAATTAAATATCCTGGTTGATTTTTGTCGTACGGAAGTCAGCCTTAATAGGCAAGGCTCTGAGGATATAATCCGGGACAATCATCAGTTTATATATATAGTATATCGAATATAAAAAACGGTATGGCGACCTTTAACACTCTCTAAACGTAAACAGCGATCAGCTGAGTGCGTCTATGCTACAGGCGTACTTTTCCCTCCGCCTGTTCTAATTATAAGATAGCTAGAGCTGGTTTTAAATAGTTAAAATACTGAAGTATTCCGAGTCTGCCCAGAACATTTTAATGACTTTTATTGGTAACAGTATTTTAAGTAAATGACTAAAAGATAATATCCCTTCACGAAATCAAAGGTTTTATTTTGATTACGTCGCACAACTTCACTAGAAAAATATTAAAAACTATTTCTTCGAACAAATACATTTGAGCATACATTAAATATGATTTATTTTTAAGCTTTCTAAAATATATATCATTTACAGAAAGTGCAGGTGAATATTATTAATGTATTTCATTACTTTTGAGCTTAATATATACATTTATGTGGTATTGTTTTATGTACTGCAGCTTTTAAGAAATTGTCCAGAATCGTGAATATATTCGAGACAAATATCTGCTTATTAATTGCTAATTATAGCAACATTTGTAACATTTGCTCATTTTATGAGAAGCAAATTATCATTTTGGTTATTTCTCTCCCAGAAACCGCATCTAGCGTTATTTGGTTTTTAGAAATTCCGCAATGTAATTACTGAGAAAATGCAATAAAAGCATTCTCTAAATAAAATACATTTGAGATTGCGGTGAAACAATAATTTGCCTTTAAGCATTATTTAAAAATAACACTTGTATAAAAATATTTAAAAGCATTCTTTGAAAGCAGTTCAATTTGAGCTTTTTTTATTCTACATCTACTTAAAACTCAACGTTATTATTTTTCAGTATTTTGATAGAACTATTCATTTGCTTTACTAGTAAAAATACAATGAACTAAAATAAAATATATTCTATAATGAGATACTGTTTTTTAAGTTGCATCATTTAAAAAAATAAATAACCACAACTTTAAAATTTCAATTAATTTAGGTATGTTTTACACTCTTCTTTATGTTACTTCCTACTTTTAAATTCAATTTCTTTGAAATTTATAAAACAAGCTTTATTTTTTGATTCATTTACTAGGAAGCATTCAAAGATTAAAACATAAATCAGTAACAATACATTATGTGTTTTACTTGTATTACATTTGACTCTCTAAATATAGGAACCAAAAATAAGTATATTATTTCTTGGAATAGAATAATCAAACCGATGGATCATGTATTTTGTGTCAAGCAAAGTAGCCACATTTGATTATATTATTCCGAATTTTGTATATATGTAAATAATTTTAGTGGAATTACGTGCGAAATTGTAGTACCTTTTGTCTAATGTAACATGAAAAATCTGAAGAGACCAAACTATGCAGCAAAAACAAGATTAAAGGGGCAAGTCTTTTTAATGTTGAGGTAAATGGCTATCTTGTTATATTGGCGCCAAGTTAACGACGGTTTTCGCTACTAATTTTTAACGCCATGTTTGGCAAGAAATCGCCCAAAGTTGCCACTGTTGGTGATCGTTTGGCGATGCTTTTGTTCGGTCTCTCTAACTATATTTGAATAATTGTAATTCATCTCTATATGCAACTGTAACAGTATCCGGCCCTTGTATGTAACTTTAAGCGAAATGGAAGGTATTAGAGATTTCTCGACGGCCGGGGAAAACTATATAAGCTCAAAGAAAGTATCAGTTCTTAGTTGTCAGTTCAGAGCTCAATTCGCAGTATTGACATCTCCGTGACAGCTTGGCGTTTCAGATGCGTTAAGCATTGCGTGATATTTAACTTTCTTAGTAGTTTGAAGTGTAACTACTGATTTTGCATTTTGATACTGATAAGAGTCGTACGAATGCTTTTGTGGAAAATTCCAGAGCTGTAAGTGTTTCTTTTCGGAAATAAATTTTATCAAGTTATCAGCGGTTCTGTGCGCATTCAATCTATTATAAACCCGTATACATGCAACCATGTTTAATTTCGCTTTGGATTGCATTAGTGGTCGCGGCAATCGCTTGATAACAGCACTCAACGTTTTGCAGTAACATATGTTAACTTGACTGACTGAGGGAGACATATCTTGTTGGAGAATATTTTAAGGGATTCACGTTACAAATGAGGAAAAAAAAACGCAAAGCAAATTTACCATACAATTACATTTGATTATAATTTGACGGCATAGACGTTCAATAATTTTATCGGAAGATTTCAGTGCATGACATCCATATTATTTCAAACAAATATTTCGCAGTTTCATCTACTCTTGCATGTATAAGCAGCAAGCTTAGTTTTGTTCACTAATTAAAACAAAATTCTTCAGGACTGGAGACGTGCTGCCTGGATATTTATATTTTTTATCTGTATATTGGTAATATAATTAATAAATACTACGTTTAAAGCTCAAAGTTTCTTAATGTAATCTTCTTCTAAACGAGTACCTTATTTTCCTTCGTCCTCGTCTAAGTGAATATCTATGTTAGTAACTTTACTAACAACATTTCAAATACCACCTAAACGTCATAGAATAATTCATTAATGAAGCACTCGTCTGTGTATTTTAATCTTATTAAACAACTCCTTTCATATTCTCTCGATCTTACAGCAATTTCTATCGTATACAATGTTTCTCTTCACAGATATGCGATGACTAAACATTCGTTTGCTGTAATTATGCTTCATTTAGATATTATTGAGACAAAATATACTTTGATTATATGAATTTTGCTTTTTCTACTGTTACTTAGCTAAAGTATGAATAATAAATATTCTATCTAATTTATGTCTAGACAAATGTTTGATCTATGCATTTATACATAATTTATTTTATATGCATGGAGATTATAGTTAAATCAAGTTATTTATTCAATACTTCATTAATTTCTATTTTCCAAAGCATCTGGTAAATGTTTCATCCGAAATCAAAATATAATGTGTCTGATGTTGAGAAGTATTAACATAAAATACGTATCATGAAGACAAATTATGAGACTCATCTGTTTATAAACATTTAGCGTAGAAAGGTGACATATAGATTGATCTTTATTTAACTAATTTCTTTAACTAGTTCAAGAAACTTTTAATGCGAAATATAATTACAAACGTATGACATGAATGGACTGCAATAATTACAAGAAAACTAAATGTCTGTTACTTGTTGTGTTCTGGTTTGATACGCAAAATGTTAAATGTTCCTGAAGATTTTATCCTTTCCTTGTAAACTACGGTAAAACTTTATGTTTCAATTTTAACACTTATACATTCCCATAAAAATTCAACTGAGTAAGCATTATGCAGAACTTACGAATTTGTTACGTTACGAGCGACAGTTCGTGCCATAATTTTGTTCATTAAATGTAATTAGGTTCGCTATGCATATCTCCTAACAATGTTTGTGAGATAAGAGGTATAAATACAATCAAATAAACACTTAACGGTACTAACACAAATAAAAAATTATCCGAAAGCTTTCAGATTTTATATTACGCCCAAAAGGACTCTTTGTGTGTTACCTTTATTTATTAAATATCATCTTATTCGCACTTGAACAACATAAAATTCAGTTCTGATAGACAGTGTCCCGCGCTGGAGATAAAAGTGTTCTTTTTCGTATAGTGCTTTCATTACTCAATCTGAATTCGTTGAGTTTAGTAATAAAAAATTTATTACAGTTTTATAAAATACGAAATAGGTAATAAAACCAATTCAGAATTCAAAATTCGGGCTTCCAGGTGCCTATTGTGGAAAATAGACATACATTTATTCAGATTCTTCATTACTTAATTTCCTTAAATATAATACGGGGTGATAATATTTGATGGCAACAATTTAAATAGTGTTACATGGTTTATAGTGAACCGACGCAAAATGCCGTTTCGAGATTAATAACCTTTCTGGGTCATTGCTTCTTTGGGATAACAATACAATTTAAATTTTAAATACAATACATTATAAATAAATAAAGAATTATTTTATTATACAGTACTTGTCTTGGACTGTCGTCTTTGTGGCATATCTGAATGCGAGTAAGGATGAGGATAATAGACCTATATTGTTACGTTATTTTCTTCCTTCACGTTCGTACGGGGTTCGTAGATTTGGAGTGAATAACGACGAAACTTGATGAACAACACTTGATGAAGTATCGAAACACACTTTATTAACCAGTATAAAACACGTTCAGGACAGTATCAGGACAGCTCCAAAACACGTTTTTACAGTTATCGAACTGTTATAAACAAGCTGACACGTTCAGCGACACAACCTTCACACTGTCAGGCAATAACGGTGGAGACAGCTTCACCGCAAAACACCCGATACAGCTCCCAACACTGTTTGGTCGTTCTCGGAACTCCACGTACTCTCAAGACTCTGCACACGATGCACTCCACGATACACAAGAGTATAGCTCTCGACTCAGCACAGTCTAAGACAAAACCCAGCAGGGTATATATATAGCTTTCGGCTTGTGTTCGAGAACATTCTGGTGTAAACCGGTAAGAATTCGTTCCAGAAGGTTCTCCATCCGCCCATGGTATATCGCCAATTTTGTCGTCAAATATCGCCAAATGGACAATTTCTCACCAAATGTGGCAACCCTGCTTTCCCTTGCCATTTTATGGCAACCCTAAAACTGCTTTGCGGGCAAGCCATCTTACCGCACCTGTACATTTCGTAACAATATATGGGTGGGAATCTGACTAGCTCTCTGAACACACATAAGAAAATAAAGAAGACGTTGTGACGGAGAAACATTATAACGGACGGCATTATAATGTGACGGAGAGGTGGAAGGAGTTGATGTGTTTGTTAAATGGGCCAACAAAACTATCTCTGAAGTGTCTTCCATATTTAACTAGAAATCTGAACAGATATGCTTTATGTTGGTCGTAAATAAGAAAACACTACATGGCGTCGTGCACAACAGTCTTTACTTTAGCAAACGCCTCATAATCTGCGTTTCGATTTTTAACCCATTCCCTGCCATGATCCCCATATGGGGATCGCCTACATTTGTATACATTGTGACGTCATGCTGTACCTGGGTGGTCCCTTACGGGGGGTCATGCTTTCCTGAAGATTGAAACTAAGGGTAGAAATCTTAAACAAACACGTGGACTCAGTTAGTTGAGCTCACGAGTTTATTTTTCTTGCTCTCTCGTTACTTTTCACGAGAAAAATAATACAGTTATTTTCAAAGCACAAAAAAGATACTTAGGAACAATTATTTTTGTTGTACTGAATTTTCCTTGATCATTGGTAAGTAATTAATGTATTTATATATTATTTATCCTCATACTGTAATTTGGATGGGTACAATGAACCCAGATATATCGATCCCCATTTGGGGATCATGGCTGATACTGACTAAAATTGTCAAAAAACTGTTTTTCTTTTTTTCCAGGAAATGTCGCGAAAAGATATCTTTCTTTAAAAGAAATTGAAGAAATTGTAAATGCTGATGATTTTTTTGCATCTGACGATGACGACGATAATAGCCCCATAGATATTGTTGAAATTCCACCAGAGTGGGTTGATGAGATTTCAGATAATGAGGATATGGATGACAACGTAATTGATGATGAAGAACCACTTGATGTTCCCGGGTGTGTTGAAATTCACCGTGTGGCAGGATTTGAGGACAATGTTTTAGTGAATGTAACTGAATCTTCAGCAAATGAAGTAACAAAAGATACCGGCTTCCACCTGCTAAAAAGAGAAAAGAAGTATTGACTTCCAATTGGAAAAAGAAGCACCCTAAGTACTCGAAACTATATGAAAATACTGACGTTATAGAGACAAGGCGAAATGATGTCATTAGAAACCTCAGGGGAAAATCCCCGGTAGAGTGTTTTGAAATACTTTTTGATAATGAAACTGCCACCTATATTGTCTAGCAGTCTGTAATATACGACAGACAGAAAAATAATCGTCAATTTCAGCTTTCTAATAACTGCCTAAAAATTTATTGGAATGCTTCTTTTCACTGGCTATCATTCATTTTCGCAAGAACAATTATATTGGTGTGAAGATTTAAGACATGAACATTCTGTGTGTTAGAGCATGCATGAGTCGGAATAGGTATCTGGAAACTAATACAGAAGTCAAACAACAAAAATCAGCGTTATACCTACAAAATTTTCACAGGACTAGTTTCGATGGTTTTACCGAACCATCATCTTTTCGATGGTTCGGTAAAACCATCGAAACTAGTCCTGTGAAAATTTTATAGGTATAACGCTGATTTTTGTTGTTTGACTTCTGTATTAGTATTTATTCGGCGTGTTATTGTGTCTTAATTAGGTATCTGGAAATTAAACGGTACCTACATATCAGTGACAACTCTGATTTAGAAAGGATTCCACTAGGTGAACGTAATAACCTCTTCAAGATTCTCCCATTGATTGACAAGCTGAATGACAAATTTCAACAATTGGGGGTGTTTTCTGAAAGTTTGAGCATTGACGAACAAATGGTTCGTTATTATGGATATCATTACCTCAAACAATTTATACGTAGTAAGCCAGTGCGGTTTGGGTTCAAACAATGGACTATCTGTTGTTCACAGACTGGATATTGTTATGAGACTCAAGTGTATGAAGGCAAATCAAAGAAATTAGGAGATGATGAAAGCATCAGTGGGCTTGGGACATTTGTTGCCCTTCATATGGTATCTATTCTTCAGACACCAAATGCTCATAAAGTTTACTTCGACAATTTTTTCACAGGATTTTCTCTGATGAAACATTTGCAGGACATTGATGTTAGAGCAACAGGAACTGTTCGATTCAAAAGAATGAATAAATTCCCTATTGCAACAGACAGAGAGATAAGGAAAAAAGAACGCGGGGCATATGACTACAGATTTGATTCCCGTAATGAAATTTTAGCTGTCACGTGGAATGACAAGAGTTGTGAAAGGCTTCTGTCTAAGCATGAAACTAGCAAACCAATATCAGAGGTGAAGCCATGGAGTAGAACAGAGAAGAAAGATATTCAAGTACCACAACCCAAACTGATATCAGAATATAACAAATACATGGGTGGAGTAGACAAGATGGATTGGAATGTTCAAAAGTACATAATCAGAATAAGGGGGAAAATGGTGTTTTCCTTTGCTTACTAATGCCATCAACGTAACACTGGTTAACGCCCACGCACTGTATTGTATTTCAAGTGATAAAATTCCATTGCTAGATTTTATGAGGATGGTTGCTATGATATCTTGCTTTATCTTCAGAACTCTCAGATGCAAAAAAGGGTGGAAGGAATTCATTCACTAAAGGATCAATTAATCGTGTTCCTACTGTTATCAGAACATCTGGTAATCATTATATTGAACGCACCGAAAATGGTAAACAAAGAAAATGTGCAGTGTGCAAAACAAATGCAAGAAAACAATGTGGAAAATATAATGTTGGATTACACGTAGACTTGGCATTAAAAGTAGATAGTATCAGCCATGATCCCCATTTGGGGATCGGACTTAAATTTAAAATTTCTGAAAAAAAATTGACGCGTTTATGAGAAAAACATGTTTTTCTTATTATTTAGATGAAAACTAACAGAAATAAAATAAAAATTGATGAAATAAAAATTTGGCAGTTAATGGGTTAAAAAAAAGTGAGGCCTTTTCCAAACATGGCAAACGCCAGTGCTATTAAATTTGTGTCTAACGTTTTAACTGGGGCAGGCTCTTTCTTCTCTATTTGCTGCTCTTCGAGGTGCATCAGGTTTTCGATAATCACATCTTCTTCGTGTGAGTCTAGTGAGTCTTCAAATCTTCCTGCTTGAGGATTAGATCAAGTTGTCTACAAACGTCGACGAGATTCACAAGGAATTTCTTCTTTTTGTAATCTTGATTATTCAATCCATGGTAGTCAGGAACGTGATAGGGACACATACTTTTAGAAATACCATTCTTATTTGCATCTGTTACATTTACGCGTGCATTATGGATGTTTTGTACACAGTTAAAAATATTGCAGTCCTCCCGAAAATGCCTAAAGTCCCTGATCAAATTTTAGCCTTTGAAAACTGCCAAATTTCGTAGAGTTACTATATTCTGTATTATATTCTTCTTAGAATTCCAATAATAAGAAGTAATTTCTGCCTGTATAAAATGCGATCTTTTTTCTCTGCAGTATCCATCACTGATTTTTATACTTTCCTGCATCACAGTAATTACGCGTTTGAATAGCAGGAAATGCTAAATCCGTTATCAAAATGTATCATTAAATTTGGATAATTAATGTACTGTTGTACAGTTCCTCATTTCTGCTTCGTTGTACGAAGTAAAAAGGAAATATTGTAATGGCGAAAAATTTCGATAATCACATTTCATTGAAAATATCCATTCTGACCGACCATAAGAAACCTCAGTTTACGTTTCTTAACATATTTATAAATTTATAAATTTCATAAATTTTATAAATTTACAAATTTACAAAGAATATGTTAAGAAAGGTCCATTTATAAATTTACAAAGAATATGTTAAGATATTCTTACTTTTTCAAAATACTCATAAACAATAAGACTGCCCAATTTTGTTTTGTGTATCTAATATCTACACCAAACAAAAATTAGCATTTTATATATCTTGATTCTTCTGTTGTATCATTAAGTTATTAAGTTATTTTGAAGTTATTATTAATTAAGTTATCATTAAGTTATTACTCGTATTATGTAATCATTGAGTCATTAAGTTATTTTGAAGCAGGAGATGTGAAAATGTGCAATGCTTTCACCTGGACTCGAAACTGGACCTCTGGAAACAGGACACGCCGACTGTGCTACCGTTGCACCATGAAAGTATGCTGATAATAGCAAGAAAATACCTTTTGTACTCCCTTTTATGAAGGGTGACTGGGAATGAGGAGACCCTATCGCCAAATCTTGGTGGTAACGAATAATTCGCCATCTTATAGTTTAGGCTCCAATGTAGAGATTAGGTTATTTTGAGGCATGAGACGTGAAAAATATCCAATGCCCTCCCCGGAACTCGAACCTGGACCTCCCGAATATGCGCCGAATGCGCTACTACCAAGGCATGCTGGAAAGAGGGAAAAATATCTTATACTGTAACAAAACAACTATTACTGTTTCTGGCATGGCATCTTTATTTGTTTCGTATTTTTGGCAAGCAGAATGACTTTAATATTGTTTGAGTTTTAAGCATCGATTTAAAAAGCAGTTAAATCGATTGTTGAATCGATTACGATATCGGAACCAAATCTATAATATATTAGATTTAATATAAAGTCCGTATGAAACGGTATTTTGCAAATTCCTTTTGGCATTTGAGTCAATAAGTTTTGAGGGTGTCTTTTTTAAAAAATAATATTTAAATATTTTTATGTATCCACTTTTTACTTTGGCAAGAAATGCTATGCATGAATGCATAAAAATATAAGTTTTCTCTGTTTCTACGTTATCCAGAGTATCAAAAGTATCCATAGTAATCTCTAGAGTTTTCTATAAAGCAGGAATAGCAGCAAAACATGCGGAATTTTGCTCGAGTTATTAAAATAAAAACATAAATTATCTTCTTTGGCTGATAGAACATAATAAAGAACTGAAAACATAATTAACCTATATTTTTATCCTAGATATATTTAATATATATTTTATATAACACACGGAATGTAGAGAAAGATATAATATGTGATACCTAAACTCTTGAAAAGTAGGTTTAGGGGAAATTGAGAATAATTCATATAACCAAACTTCCATTTTTTGATAAAACACAATTATATCTAAAAGACATCTTAAAAAAGCAACTTTATACTGAAAATTAATTTAAGATCAAAATGAGCATAACTGGAGTTGTTTAATGTGATCAAATGGAAAGGGAGAATTATTTGTCATAAATGAACTTACTGTTGCCTTTTAAATACTTACATATTAAATTCAGCGACTGATAAAGTAAGTGCATATACATTTATTTAGACGATGAATGCAGAAGCGATGTGATGCTTGCTGAGATGATAACGAATGAAATAATATATTGTTGTAGTTGTCTTTCGAACATCATTGATGACTGTTATCTTAAATACTTTATGCGTTTAAGATAAACAATACCAATCACGGATTAAATATTTAATAACAATAATAACGGTCGTAATGAAATAACTCATTTGTAGATTCGAAATTACAAAGAAACGATGCACAGAATTATACTATTTAATTTGCAAATGTAATAGCAAATTGAACAAAGTATAATTCTGCGCATCGTTGATATATATTTATACTCATTTATATCGTAAACATAAATTGAGTTGTGCTCAATAAATATTATATTATTAAAGACCATTTTCGTGTTACTGATGTATGGAAACGTTGTAAGGAATTGTAGAATTCTTGCAAGCGTGCTTCTACAATATACCTAGAATAACTTTGCCATCAACGTTATTTCAGAATTTGTAGCGGATCTGCTGTGATTAAGTTCATTTCAGCTCCAGCGTTTCTAATGGTATCTGCAGAAGTATTACTGTAGACATGCAATGAATTTGCAGGAGGGTAATATTTTGTCAATTGTAGCAAACGCATCCATCTTAAGCTCTATGTATGTATAATATTTGTGATTTATGAGAAGAGCCAGGTTCATATTAAACTCATATGCCTTCGATAGATGACTAAAGCAGAGGTCTAGATATCACTTCTTGTTGGGATTTAGAAGTTCCATAATTCAAATCCTGAAAAACAGACAAGTCGTTTTTTCCTGTTTCTTCGTCCGGAATACGTAATGATACTTGAGCTCGAACTAAAATCTGACGGAAAATAAGTCGTCTTCATTTGGATGTGGTCGACTGAATCTCCTGTACCTCTTCAGTAGAAATTCTTCGTCTCTTCAACAGCAGTGTGGGAGAACATGAGCAGTTATTATTATTGTGATTGTTCTAATGTTATAAGCGTTTAATATGTTTATCTGGTGATCGGAAGATAACTGAGTGCGAAAATTATATACTATAATAGACACATTTGTTTGGTCTACTGGGACGACACACGATGGAAGAAAAATTTGATTTTTCATATTTCCCGCACAGAAACACAAAATGAGTGTACAGGTTTTCCAAACATTTATCAAAATCTGCCATGCAGGTTTCCTTTATATTCAATTGCTGGTCCAAGATCTATCCAAAAATAGAAATAATTTTCTTATTTGTTGTGCCACCAGAATGCTGTCTTTGATTTCTAAGGTTTTTCTATTTCTTTGCCGCTAACCTTTATGGTGTAACTGAGAATCACGTCCAGTTAGTAATCCGAAGGTCCGAGTTTCGGATCCCGGTTAGGGCATTCCATACCTTTCACGTCTCTTGCTCCAAAACAAATGGCCATGGCATCGTCTTCAAGCCATAAAGTAGAAAGTTGATAATGGTATGTTTCGCTCAGTATATTTTATATAGAACCACATATTAATATTCTTCTCTCAGGACGTAGAATTGTCGCTTATTTTTGAAACTTTTACGGTACCTCTGTCACAATTATGAAGTTTTAATAATTCTTCAGTTTCAGTTAAATTTAATCCAGTCCTTCTCGGATCATGCGACATTATTCCCTCAAACCAGAAAGTTATGTAAATTTAATGAATTGTAGCATAAATTAAATTTAGGAGGTTAATCTCAACCTCAGGCTTACTGAAGTTTCCTCCATGTTGTCATCTTGCCTTTTTGATGATTTTTGATTGATTTGGTGTTCATAAACAACTCAAAGTTAAGTACTGCGCCATAAGTAATTTACATGTTTGAAAATAGTGCAGCCAGTGAGATAATTGACCAGTGAGATACAACCAAATCTTCATTTGCTTTCTATTTTGATCTGCATTTGTATAGTAACAAGGAAATGCTTATCAAGGGCAATAATTAGCCACTATTTTAATATAACTGAGTTAAATATTATGGATAACCTGAATCTCACACCGTGTGAGGTTTGTATAAGAATTTTTAACTAATAATTCATTTTAAGTTCAAAGACTTTCCTATTACCGTATAAACCCGCGTATAAGTCGAGATATTTTGGACAAAAAAAAAAAAAAGACTTCAAAGTGGGGGGTCGACTTATACGCGGGGCCATAAAAATTTAAAAGAATCGGAAGTTCAAAAATTTCTTTATATAATGCAGTTGTTTTTTTCCCGCACTCAAATTGGACGACCTATCAAATAAGTCTCTTACTTGAAGTAATTTCATGACTTAAATTATGTGACGAACTAATCACAGAGTTTCATACTTTAACTAGAGTAAGTTTCGATAAAACGTACGTATAAGTCTTTATAATAGTTATTGTTCATTCATGAAATACTTTTGTTAACAGACGTACACGTCAAAATTTAAAAAAAATAGCCCACGCAATAACTGAACAGTTTTGAATATTTCTTTTAACTTTTAAAAAGGGGAAATGCAGATAAATTTTACGTACGCGAATCTTTTCCGGAACAAATTCTAGAATTCTAGAAGTTCCGGAACAAATTCTAGAAGAAGGATTTTGATTTTGTTTATTTACCAAGGTATTTTTTTTATCGTATATTTACTTTTTTTTTTTCTCAGATGATTTTGAATAAATGTAGTACTTAAAAAAATTTTTCGAAGTTTCTCGATCGATTTCGGAAGTGGGGGGTCGACTTATACGCGGGTTTCTTATTTTCTACGAATTTTTTATGTCAAAGTGGGGGAGTCGACTTTTACGCGGTATCGACTTATACGCGGGAATATACGATACTCTCTTTTCAGACACGCTTTTCACGCCGGAGTATAGATGAGATAGCGAGAGTTTATTCAGATTAAAGTAGAATGAAGTGCTATAAGCAAGAATTTCGGAAGTTAGTTTCAGAGCGTGTTTGCCTATTCTACGCCACGTCGTGCTGTAATTATTAGCGACTTGCGTTAGGGAAGTTGAGCATTCTAGCTATTAGGCTTGTCTCACAGGTTTTTTATAATCCAGAGCTCTTCCTGCGCGTTAAAGTACTGGGTGTCCGTAAAAGAATGTCCGAGTTTTAAGGGTATATTATAGGAGTTTATTTTATACTAAATATAACAAATCATGCATGAAATTGAAGCAAAACTAACCTAGTTTTTCCTATAAGTGCTCAATGTGTGCGCCTTTAGTGATACGGCACACATCCAAACGAAAATGCAATTCTTCCCATACTGTTTGCAGCAAGTCCGGAGTAATGGAAGCAACAGCTTGTGCAATTTCTGTCAAATGGATATTTCTCTCACATGGGGGATCACATTTAAACTTTAATCGGAACGCACGTTGAACGGCAATTACCGAATCACTCTTAGCAAATTGTAGAACACAAAACGCTTTACGCTCAGAAGTCGCCATTTTGAATAGATGACGCTGCAACTGTGAAAAAGATGTTACGGTACAAGCGCATGCGCTTATCTGAAACTGTTGGAGTTATTCTTTATTCATCACCTTCAACCACAACTGTCGAACGATTACAGCTCATACTATAACAATTTGAAACTCGGACATTGTATTCTGTGAGCCTTTAGGGTAATCTACCACACCTTAAAATTTAGTAATTGTCACGTTGTTCTGTTAAGCCAGAAGTGCGTGGATTTGTGTAACCCAAATTGTGTCATTTTTAATTTTATATTTAAATTAAAAGTTTAAATAACACCCTTCTTCTTATTTCTGTTTTGTTTCACAAGGCTAGAAGATAATTCTTCAACAGTCCTTTTAAAAGTTTATGTTCCCAAAGAAATATAGACTTTACAGCCACATACATGAACTTTCACTGGGGGAAAAACTCTTTTATGGCTGAATATGTTTAACACTACACGGAAGGAACATAATAAAAAAATGTGCTTCTAGAACTTTACTCTTATATAACATGTTGAGAAATCTGCTTTTGTATTAGTGCGGATTTTATCTCTGTTATGTCTATTATTGTAATATAGAGTTATTTAGGTGTCTATTATTTCGGTTAGTATTTTTGAATGCAATGTCCACTTCCCAAGGAAAGAATAGTATTTTGTGCAAACTCTTTGGAGATCACAGAAAACGGGATTTTTTTGTACCTAAACGCGAAAATCCTGTTAATGGATAACATACTTGGCCTTTTATCAAAAGGAATTGAATATTTCCACGGTTGTTTATGAATGATGCTGATAATTCAAGTTAACGGCAATGGGGGGGGATTTGCTTCGTTGCTCTCAAATGCGGTTGTAATTTATTAAAGTTGACGAAACAGAAAACAACCGTAAATGGATCATTAAAAACAACTCATAAATATAAATGAGAAATATTACTGGTAATTTAATTTTAATGCAGTTTCACACTTAATTTAGACTTAAGTGTATCTATCTAAGAAAGCATTTGCATGTTATCATGTTATTCGTTGTTACAGCAGACATTTTCTGTTATTTGAAAAGGCCATTTGCTTTTGTAAATTCGTTTATAAAATAGTGGTTTATGAAGCTTTGGAATTCAAATTTATGTTAGATAAGTATAAGCTGAAAAATTAAAAATATAAAAAAGTAAAATCTTTAAGAAATTGTCCATTTCCTTCATTTAATATAGCTTAATTAGAAACTATCTTTCGGTAGCTACCGTTGCCAATTTAGTAGTTAAACATTCCTTTGTGTAGTATCGTTGCGCGATAGTTTGTAAATGCGAGGTATCTTTCCAGCGCATTAAATTTAAGATTTCAAAAACCTGCGCTAATTCTTTCATCCCAGAAGGAACAACACAACTAAAGCCGAAAACATTTACATCGTGGAGGAGCAACCACCTCAAGCAAAGAAGAAGCAAAATACGAGCCCTTGGAAGACAGGTGCAAGCGGAGAATGATGAAGAACAGAAAATACTGAAGTTGGTACGCTACAGGAAGGAATTACCTCAATACAAAAAGCAAATCAAGGCAACGAAACAAGAATCATGGCGTAAGCACTGCAGTAACGTGCAAGCAACCTATGTCACATTACAGAAAATAGCCACAAATAAGCTTTTCCAACCCCTACAACTTACCGCTAAAGTAAAACAAGACGCAAAAAGAAAAACAGAAGCTCTAAACACTATCCTAGAAACAATTTTTGTTAAAGACCAGATGGAATTTGATTTAGTAACTCACAGAGAAATAAGGCAGAAGTTTAATAGGAAAAGCAGCAACAATGATATTACTCTTCCTACAGACCACGAAGTTCATAATATCATCAAAGTCTTAGCAGACAAAAAAGCACCAGGTCCCAATGGCATAGATAATATAATTGTTAAAGAAATTCACAAAGAATTCCCAGGTTTGTTTCCAAAACTATGCAGAGCCTGCTGGCGACTCGGCCACTTCCCTAGAAGAATGAAACTAGCCGAAATTGCACTCTTTCACAAGCAGGGCAAGGATCCGTCAGACCCGGCATCTTATAGGCCTATAAGCTTACTGCCTTCAATCAGTAAGATTTTAGAAAAAGTAATTCTGCAACGTCTTAATTTCCACATGTGCAGTAACAAGTCTATAAACGAAAAACAATATGGCTTCTGCGCAAGAAAGTCCACAGAAAATGCCTTAAAACAACTGCTAGATAACATAGAGCAGAACAAAGACAACAATTTGGACACACTGGTTATTTCGTTGGACATGAAAGGGGCATTCGACTCGTTGTGGTGGCCAGACGTAGTCGAATGCCTAGACATCATCAAATGCACAAAGGAAATCCTGAATCTTATACGCAGCTACTTGCAGGATCGTTGGATACAGGTTACAACGGACAATGATGCACTCAAACTCAAGTTGGAAAGAGGATATCCCCAGGGTTCCTGCTAGGGACCTACACTTTGGAATCTTGTAGGGAACACAGCCTTTGGGCTCTATGACCAACAGCAAGGAGTGGGTATCCAGGCGTACGCAGGCGACTTTTTATTGGTCATTTCTGGTAGCACAGGCGTTAGGTTAAAGGCACAAAACGCAATCAATACTTTTGCAAGCTGGGCAAATCAGCACAAATTAAATATCTCAGCAGATAAAACTAAACAACTGTTTATATGTAGGCATGGAGCGCGAAATAGGATTCCCAACATTAAGCTAAATGGAGTCTTTATAAAAAAAGGCACTGACCTTAAATATCTAGGTATTATATTTAACAATAGGTTTTCCTGGGTAACACATATTAAAGAGCTTAAGCAGAAAATAAATCAACTTAGTAATTCCATGGTTAGAACATTAGAACCTCATTGGGGCACTCCAATCACTATGCTCAAAAGCTGATACAGAACAATCTCAGAAAAGATCATATTATATGGGGCTGCCATATGGAGAATGAAGCTTACTGCTTATATGAGGAGGCAGCTTCTCACCAGACAAAGAATGCAACTTTTGATCATATGCGAAGGTTATAGAACATCCCCAACTGCGGCACTGCAAGTACTGGTGGGTATCCCTCCACTAGACCTTCTAGTGGAGAGAGAATCACTATTAGTAAGGACATTGCGCCTAGAAAATAACGTCCCTCTGTGGCAAAAGACATTCTACCATACAGACTATGAGAAGCGCAAGCCGATCATGCTTGGACACCCTGCAGAAACTGATTTATCGCACACAATATACATGCAATACACGCCGCCAAATGAGAAGGCATTTGATATTTATACAGATGGCTCAAAGACGGAGAAAGGTAGAGGCTGCGCTTACTGTGTACTCCAAGAAGGAGAAGTGGTTAAAACTTGGGAAAGACGACTGGCAGACAAAAATATCGTCTTTCAGGCAGAGCTTCTTGCATTAAAAGCAGCTATCAATTTGGCAAAATATCAATTAGGATTAAAGTTTAACATCTATAGCGACTCTGCCTCAAGTTTGAAGCCCATCCGAGGGCACAAGACAAGGAGTCCTTTGGTGCAAGATATTCAGAAAATTCTTCTAAATATCCCACCAGATGACAGACCTATCCTGATCTGGGTTACAGCTCATGTGGGTATTACTGGCAACGAAGCGGCTGACCTGCTTGCGAAATCTGCTGCCAATGACTCCAGTAGATTGGAAAACGCAGTAAGTGTCCCGCAGCCCTATTTAAAAAAATCCACGCTCAATAGCCTTTTACAAGAATGGCAGAAAAGATGGGAAAGGGAAAGCACAGGGAGGAGAACCTACAAGTTCTTTCCGAAAGTCACGTGCTCAGTTAATACATACAGCGGAGCACAAACTCAATTCTACACTGGCCATGGTCCTTTCCCACATTATCTTAAGAGATTCGACATACGAGCATCAGAATTGTGTGAATGTGGTGCGGTAGGTGATGCAGATCACTTCCTCTTCAACTGCCCACAAACCGATAAACTGCATTTAAAAATGCCAAGCAGTGAATACTGGCCGCAATGGGCAGAGAATACCTGCAGCAACAAGCAGACGAAAACTAAAATAGAGGAGGTAATCAGGCTATGCTCAGCAAAGTACTAAGAAATTCTTCCCCTCCCTTGAGAATTATATCTTCGCAGCATAATTTTAATAGCAATTAAAAATACTGCAACAACTGAAAATCTACACTAGAAAAATAGCTCACCCCGTAGAATAATAATAACAGGACTGTAAGAGCAAAACTATTGTAATGTAAGCATATTACTATCCAGTTTGTATGTACTTGATAAAAATAATATTGTAAAGCAGTTTAAATGATATTGAAGATCCAGTCAATGTGTAAATGAATTACAAGTTTAATTAGATTATCTCAGTAAAAGTATTGTAAATATGAATTCATATATGTTTAAATGTACACATAGCTGTCATGATTTTATGTATCTATCATATGTAACTTGTACAAGACAATGATTGTAATCAACATATCTATGCTTATACACAGGCCTTGTATGCCTATGTAATATTTATATGTATTTTACACGGAGGATATATATTCCCTTCTGCCAGGATGAATATTAACACTGTAAGACTTTTACAACAAAGTCAGGTCAGTGGTTATCTCAGGCGGCGTTCAGTTGTATTAACGTTCTAATCATGTTTAATTCGACAATCGTAAGTAAGCTGTATTGTAGACCTATCAGAATAATCTAAATATAAATATTACATTACGTTCAGAATAAGGTATTCTACACACATCTAATCCTAGTTATTTCAAAATATTTTGAAGATGTTCCTACTTTTTGCAGTTTTTCTAGTTTGGGTTGTAATCTTAGCGACAAAACTTTCCCTTAATTATTAAAAGTTTTTTAAAAAATATCATACTGTAAATTTATTTTGCATTTGCACTGGCTTAAGCATTGCTTAATAATATTACTCAATTAGCGCTTTAGTTAAAACCAGCACATTAAATGAGCTTTAAGTGTTAATATTTTAAAGTAAATTTCTCCACTATTCCTTTTTAAATAAGAGTCAGTTTCAAACGAAATTTGCCACATATTCCTTTGGGTAAATAAACGTCAAGTGCTTTGCCATATTCAATTACGCATCTTCTACAACGTCCTTAACGGGGAAATTTCATAATTTAAAAAATAAATGCAATCATAAGAAACCATCGCTTGCATAGTACGTCACGTAGTTTAATGAGCTGATAATATTAACCGAAGAAAATAACTGTTTCAAATATTTTTATCCTTAAAATATCCGTGAAGTTTTCTTTATTTTTTCTGAATTCCGTGACTAAATTACTTAGAAAAGTATTTGAAAAATTTATTCTGCAATGAAAGTATATTTGAAATTGCGATTTATTAATGGTAATTAGGATTTTTTCGTTAATGATTTTAAAAATGCTCCATGTAAAATTAAAAAAGTTAAAAGATTCTTCAATTTTATTCGAAGTTCGACTTTGCCATTCAATAGTTATTTACAATTCAATATAAATCACCGAACGAAATACTAAATTACTTCATCAATAAGAGCTTCTTGAAATCGATAAGCTGAAATTAAAAATCTAATTCCATTTTATTCTATTACACTTTTCATTTTTATCATTTAATTTAATTTGTTTTACGTTTTTATAAACAAATTACTACATACTTTTAAAATTTAAAGTCTTCTTTGTTGGGTATATTTTAATTTAATAGCTATGAAATAATTTCCACAGATATTCGTTCAGTATTCGTTCAGTATTTATATTACCTTTGCTATTATTATTTATGTTCAGTATCTTTTTAATAATTGGGAATACACTAATCATTAAAAATCATTCAAAACAGCGAATTCGAATCATTATTGCTTTTTAAAAGGTTTATACTTCTGTATTGTTGCGTGCGTACGGGTTCGTCATTAATTGAATGCACAAGTCCGATGAAAAATGAACAAAATTTATTATTATGGCAACAAATAAAACAAAATGCTTAAATTTCCACAGATATTCGTTCAGTATTACAATATCTCACAGTAGTTATCTTTTACTACTCAAACGTTCAACAGAGCTTAATTCAGAACAGCTAGAGACAGCTAATCTACGAACCAACGAATTTTAAGAGTCACTAACTTCTCAGAATAATCTAGTTGCTAAGTGGGCACTGTCTTTCAAACGTATGTTGTTGGTATTCTATCTAAATGTATTTTTTTTTGTTTATACGCTTTCTAAATCTAAATATCAAAACTACTGCATTTATTACAGATACAAAGTTACAAAATGGAACAATGATTCATAGTTCTAAGGGAGATACTTCAGATTTCTATAGATGTCATTAGTTCAATAGAAAAAAAAGCTAATATCCGTTCGAAAGGAAAAGCAGGACATTCATCCGCTCTCATCTAATGCCCTAAAGGCAATAAATGAATAAAAATACGTTGTTGCCAGTTGGTAAAATGAAATTATTAGAACTAGCAACATATGCTATACGATAATAATGGATACGCAGTTTGCGATTTCTAAAATACAAAATGTTATATACGCGCCAGTATGAAAGATAGAAATATATTTGCTACATGGTGGGTCATCAGTAAATCTGCATTCGTAAATTAAAAAAAATCTGAAAGTTTTCATATTTTATATTATGCCCAAAGGGGCGTTTATTTAACGTAACGTTCATGTTCTTCACATAAAATTCAATTCAACAGCAATATTAAAAAATAATTTAAATAGAGCATATCTTTAGAATTTCCGATACACAGTCTCGCGCGCTGGAAATAAAACACTTTTTTTTCGTACAGTATTGCCGATGCTCGTTTACAAATCGTTCAGTTTGTTAGTTAAAAATTCTTTAAAGTTTTACAAAATACGAAATAGATAATAAAACAAATTCCAAATTTGGGATTCCAGATGCCCATATTCGAATGGAGAACTATGTTATTCATAATTGGGTGGCTCTAGGTACTGTTGGGTTTACACAGTGCGAGAAACATACATGCATTGATGCAGATTCTTCATTATTTAATTGCTTTAAATAGAATGCAAGGGTCTAATATTTCATGGCAACGATTTGAAAAGTGAAAAGCCGTATATAGTGAATCAATGCAAAATGTCAAAACTAAATTAATGGCTCATCTGGGAAAATTGTCCGTTTGTCCTAAATATTTAATATTTTTGTTCATAACATGAATATTAAGATGTGCTTTATAAAGTTAAAAAACAATAAAAAAAACTTCAAGACCCGTTGAATCATTTGTAGTAATGCTGTATATTTATCTAATTTTTAATAATATTTACCTTTATAAGCTCAAATGCACCGACGTAATTTGCATAACATTTTTATCGAAAAGAACACGAAAATTTTATTAACTTTTTATGTATTTTTCGTCCTGCCAAACTATACACTTTTATTTCATCAGAAGGACTCCGAGTCATAGTTGTGTATTTATAATTATATTTCCAGGACATCATAGAATCAATTTATAATACTCTTTCCTTCTTTTGAAGATGATGAACTGCACTATTCACACTCGGTCAATCTTAAATTCGGCACAAAATGTTTTACTTTAAAACGACATGAAAGGAGAAAGGTATTTATTTTCCGACACTGGGCTTTAGTTATACTATATTAACGGAACTTGCTTGGAAATTTAATGTGTGCCGAAGTGAAAGGACTTTTTTAAAATTAGGCAATTAAGATTTCATTCCATATTTTTCGCTTGCATTCCATACATTTTATAGTTTTTGCCTTACCCAGTAATTAAATATTTTACGTACTTCGAAATTAATATTGATTCTTTTATTTTCAGCTGCGTAATTTTTGCTTCTATTCATAGTAAAATTAAATGATAATTATTTATTCAAAGCTTAATTAAATTTGTGTTTTCAAAAGATGCTGATTAGTGACTACCGTCTCTTAGATATAGGACAAGAGTAATTTTTCGAAAAAACGCATATGAGCTGGATCTAATTTCGTTAGAATAAGAAAAAGGCTCAATGTTTTCCGAACATATTTCTCATAGAGTTAATTAGCTTGCGACTAAAAAATTCACTTTTATGTTAAACAGAGCTACCTTAAGTCTAATTTAACGTTTTATAAAAATTAAAAATTGCAATAATAAGAATGTCAGTATGATCTTTGTATCCATATTCCAGCTTAATTCCTGAACGTATTTTTTATCTAAACGAAACAGAAAAGAAAAAAAAATGTATTTAAATATTTGCTCTCATTTAATTTTTTATTTCGATATCCTTTTATAAAATGTTATGATACGTGTAAAAACTGTAAATAATAACTAAAAAAATTCTGAAAGTTTAAAATTTTATATTACGCACAAAGGGGCTTTTTTTTATCATTTTGTGTGTTACCTATATTTATTATATATCATATTCTTCGCACTTAGACCATAAAATTCAATTAAACAGCAGTATCACAAAATGATTTAAAAAGAGCATATCTTTGGAATTTCTGAAACTTAGTCTCACTGTCAATAAAACAGTTTTTTCCGTGCAGTGTTGCCATTTCTCACTTTTAAATCGTTGACCTTTTAATCAAAAATTCGTTACAGCTTTACAAAAATTTGAAATAGATAATAAAAAAAAATTCTAAATTCCAAATTTGTGCTTCCAGATGCCCATGTTCGGGTGGAGGATTTCCTTATTCAAAATTTGATGGCTCCAGCTACCTGTGTTTTATCACAATGGGAGAATACATTTATGCAGATTCTTTATTGTTTAATTTGTTAAAATGTAATACAGGGCGATAATATGTGAGGGCAACAATTTGAAAAACCAAATTTCCTTTAGTGAGCTGTCATATTGTATAAACGTACTTCGCTTGTATCTTTGTTGCTACTTGGACGCCATTTTGATGTGATCTGCTTTTATAGCAACAGTAAAAATGTAAATGTTCTGAAAATAGGCACGATTAGAGTGCAAAGTGAATTGCGGCCACAAATGTGAATTTAAATAAGAAGGGTATCTCTATTACTTTAAAATTTGCTTTTATCACTTATATATTAAGACACCGAAAAAGGAGAATAAAAGAAGCAAAGCTTTAGTATCAAACAATTGTTCAAGTATCATCAATGGGTTCCTGCCAGAGTATGGCAAGATTATTTATATCGCGTTCGAAAAATTGGTGTATTTGTAAGTGATGAACTCTTTCAATGCCTGGATGCATCATTGCCAAAGAAGTACTTGGGTAAAAATAGCCCAAATGCCTGAAAAAATGGCAATTGTTATTCTATTGGGAAATGTCAGATATGCACGGAGCGTGAGTAAAGATTTCATATACCAAATGGTTGATTTGCTGTACGGTAAGTATTGCTATATATGTTTGAACGTTATCTGAAAGCAGCATGTCTCTGTGTCTTTTAAAAAATGTTTGTTTCTTAAGATGTATTCTGCATTTACTGCATATCCGTACAACATCGAGGTACATTTATCATTTGACATCCCGGAGAAACGAGCAGCGAATAATTCCAGTAGAAGAGCACTATAAAATAAACAACATGTCCGATTGATAAATAAGGAGTCCTTTCTTGGAGCGTCTTTCACTCACACCCGCGGAGAAGAACAAGTACGGTCTTTATAAACTACCTATTTTTCCTCTACGGCCACAATTAATTGTGGGAACCATGTTTCTTTACAACTTCTTAAGAAGGGAGAATGCACTTCCAAAAGCCATGCTACGTTTTCAGTTGTAAGTTCGTGAGGTATCCATTTATTGAACTTTCTCCCTTTTCCTTTATTGTCAAGTGAGATGACGCAACTGAAAAGCGTATTTCTAACATCTGTGCGATCTCGAGTGTCATCGTGAATCTTATTCAACTAAAACTTTAATTCATTCGAATCAGTTAAGGAAGGATTACGGCCATGATGTTCATTCTGTAGATTAAAATCTTCAATAATAAAACTTGCAAATCAATGGCGAGTGGATTCAGTAGGTTTTCCTGTCCTGCACCAAATGCTTTATTTATGCTTTTAGTGCAATCACTGCAGAATTTTCCAGTCTTAACTAGTAAATGAGTCTTAACTGATTGTGTTTCATGCTTAAGTTCATATGGGTAGTGTTCAATGCTTAATGCATCTTCAAAGAACAAAATCCTGCAATTGCACTATTCGTGAGTGACACATGCCATAAAATATTGCTTAAAGCTAAGCATTTGCTTTTTTCCCAACCAGAAACCTGACTTTAAACAACGGCAGTGTCATTTGTAACCACACAACACTTGAAAAATTACGATTCATTTTAAATTGTTCAGTGTATTAAGTTGCATATATAATCTGAAAGATAACTTAAAGGTTTATAAGGTATTATCCACCCCTTCTTAGCATGCCTTTGTGGTGTAGTGGTCAGCACACTTGGCGCGTATTCGAGAGGTCCGTGGTTCGAGTCTCGACGAGGGCATTGCTTATTTTTCACTTCTTTAGCATAAAAAAACCTAATATCTCTACAGATATTGCACTATGTGTAACAGCAAATCTCTGACGGTTTTATTGATATTTGTCTAGCAACGTGGAAGATAAAATATAGTCATCCTCTGTCCTGGGATGGCATCATGTTCCAAGTGCAGTACGTAATATACGTTCTGGTATATATAATTTATAATAGTGGTATCTCATACCGTTCTAGAAAAACATTATAGATAATCAGAGAAGGGGTAAAGGAAGAGATGTGTTCATAAAGAACCTTCTAAGGAACATTGTTTTGTATTTACGTTACGTACGGGGATAACTTTGAAACACCTAAGCAACCATTATATTCATTGTATTGGAACTTGATTAGAACTACCAGATCTCAGTGGTCTTGTTCGATCAGCATCTGTGGACTTGATATTTTTTTGATTACAGTACTCAAGAGTATATTGTAGAAACTAATTCCTTTCCAATATTCCTATATATGCCAATAAAAAGACGTTTTATTGACAACTCGTTAAAAATAGCCCACGAAATTGATTGATTATGAATAGAAGTGTAGTAATCCGCGGTAATTATATGTAGTAATCCGCAGAATAATTAGCTTCAGCAGTTAATCAAAGTAAATTTAAGAATCCTTAAAACAAGATTATAAGTAAGGAATAGCTAATCCTTATCTACAATTCTAATGTCAAAAAACCAAAATTTTAAAAAGTACTCGAAATATCATTGTATCCCCTGCGTGAAGTAACCATTAGAACTCTTGGTTACGAGAAAATTCTAAAAACCATCTGTTTTCGTCATCTGATGATAAAAATCTAATCGTTAAATACTGCGAATTAAGTTGCTTCCGTTGGGATAGACACCATATCAGCTCAGTGTTTAGAAAATTAAAATACTTTTCCAATTAACAAATTTGCATATTTCTACCGATATTAAGTTCGTGCTTCCCTCTTTTATTGTTTAATTCCAACGGCATAATCAAGCAACTTCCTTCTTTCGTCCGACGATTTCAAATGAGTTGGTCCCGAATTCGTAAGTCGATGTAGAAATGCAAAAAGGAGAAGATGTGTGTCTTTCAAATACGTTGACAGCTAATTACCATTAGAGAAATCTTTACCCTCCGACACATTTAAATCCTTTAAATATCGCTTAATATCTTTTATTAAAATCTTTTTGTCTACTTGTAACTTTTCTACTCTTGTTTACATATATTTCGACAGTACGATGTGATAATCTAGTAGTTTGGGTTCTTCTGAGTGTTGAAAATTTGCAGCGTTTATTGCATTCAATTTAACGAATCGAATAATGCTTTAAATTAAAATGACAATTAATATTTTACATCTTGCACCCACATACACAAATAAAGACAGTTCTATATCTCCCGTTCTACTAGACCGACTATCGAAATTTAACTTGCGTTTTCCATGTCTCGAAAGCGCGACTCATTATATATTAAATATTAGTTTTATATGTAGCATTATTCTAACATAGGTATTTTGACACAAAATCGGACTTTTTCTGAAATAACACACCCATTTATTTCCGTATTTCGATTCTGAGACTCAAATTATACCTAGATAATAAATATTGTAATTTTTTATGAGAAATTTACAGAGAAATTAAAAAATTTATCTTGGCGCATTTTTTTCAGTTTGTACCAAAAATAATTCATTTAGCGAAATTTTTAATTTATGGTGAACAATTTTCCTTTCCCTTTCACTTGTTCACAAGAGAAATAAAAGATAAAAAAAATCATTCCTTCCAATAACTTTAGGAAAGTGTGTAAACCACATTTGCCGTTATTATGGCTGACAACGAATATGCCGAACTTAAAAACGCGTAAAAACGTTATCAATTCCCGTATATCTTAAGAAATTTCGAATAAAAAAACTTTAATTTTTTGCAGGTGTGCTTACAAATACATCTACTTTAAAATGATGATAAAAATTTTATAGATTATAATTAAAATTTGTTTTCGAAAAATTTATAAAAAATTATTTAAAAATGCAAATTTTAAAAACAAAGCATAAAAAATGGGCGAATTTTATTTGGAATGAACCTAAATTTCCAAATATGAAAGGAAGAATTAAATACGTTTAATAAAAAAAGAGGTAGTAATAAGTATATACGAAATTCAATTAACATGGAGAGGGTAAAATTTTGAGAGCTAATTTTTTAAAAACTGTTCACGCGATTTTTAAAAAACTTGGCACGTTGGCACCGCAGAATCGAAATGTGGAAAAATATTGGCACGTTATTTTAAAAAAAGTCCAATTTTGTGTCAAAATATCTATGCTAGAGCAATGCTGTACATAAATCTAATATACATCCTAAGTCGCGCT
Organism: Stegodyphus dumicola; assembly: GCF_044657685.1. Lineage (NCBI taxonomy): Eukaryota > Metazoa > Arthropoda > Arachnida > Araneae > Eresidae > Stegodyphus > Stegodyphus dumicola. The sequence goes on from NC_140769.1 coordinate 13,470,641, forward strand.
TTCGAGCCATGGGAAGTTCAAGTTAAATTTCAACAATCGGTCCAGTAGAAAGGGAGGTATAGAACTGTCTCACGTTTTTTTGTGCAATGCGTAGCTGTGCTCTAACCAACATTCAGCTCTTGTTTTCAATCCTCAATTTTGTTTCAAATAATTTTTTGATGCATTAGTATTGTTACCAGCTCCTACAGTGTAAGGACAAAAATAAAAATTTCTGCTCAGCGTTGATGTTAATTCATCGAGTGTACGGAGAGATCTAATACTGCTGACTCCTTAGTGATTTCTCTCAGACTGTTTTTGAATACTCTCATTTTCAAAAACTTTATTTATAAATGTAAAACACTGATCAGCAAAATGCGTCCAGCCTACACTTATGAAAAAAATAAGTGAAAAAAATTGTGAAAAAAATAAGCTTCATGCTTCTTCATTCTTCTCCATTTATTTCTTGTATTAATCAAGATGCTAGTGACAGTGCTAACGCTTTGAATAACAACTATAATAACTTCAAATAAGAACTAAAATAAACAGTAACTAAAGTAGGACAACTCCTGCCTTAAAGCTTATAAGGTACTTTCTCCCGCCTTTCTGAATGCCTTCTTTGGTAGCACACTCTGCGCGTAGTTGAGAGGTCCAGGCCTTGTGTCGATACAGTGGTGCATGAACTAAAAGGTGGTGGATGATAATTCTTCACTAGGATTTGGCAATTGGGTTCTCTCATTACCAGTCGTCCTTTAAAAGGGGATATTTTCTCCTTCCTTCAAGAGATACTATAAGGTATTTTCTCTCTCTCTCTCTTTCGAGAATGCCTTCTTGGTGTAACAGTAGCACACTCAATGCGTATTCGAGAGATCCAGGTTCGAGGCCCTGCGAGGAGTTTGAACATATCTCACATCGCTTGCTTCAAAATAACATTTACGCATTTTTAATAAAGAGGATTCGCCATCTGAATTCAAAGATGTTTAAAATTCATAAGAATAGTTTGCTGTAAAATATTCCATTTTAAAAAGCACTTGGGATTTCTTTATTTTTAAAATCGTTTCAAAGGTGTGAAAACAACAGCTCTAAAAGGGACGTTAATCCACTTTTTGAATACCCATATTGAATAATATCTTTTTGAATAACCAAAGAATATGAGACTTACATTAAAGAATTTTCTTCTTTCACAATCTTTCGAATTATCGGAAACAAGTAGTTATTCCCATTTCTACGATTGTATCACCTCTTCGTATATTAGAACTGAAAATCTCCCTACGATTCTCATTTTTCACTCTTTAATTTCGCTTCCCATCTCGGTGATTATCTCACACCAAGAGATGGCAGCTCCCCTCGTTGTCCCGTGGAATAATTTCCAAGATCACGATCCTGTCTCGTTTTAAGGACTTCTAATCCTTCGAATTTCCAGCGAAATCATCCCTTGACACGGAACACGCGTCCCGATATCTTCATCCGGGGTCTTATCTCTTAGAATTCGATTCGCGCAATTTCCTTTGTTTACAGAATTACGCTCGTCACTTGTCCTTTCCCCTTCGTCGCTGGAATTAAACTCGAGGAGAGATCCACGGAGTTAATCTTCCGTCCAAATGACCGGTTGTGCCCCCTAATATTTCCAAGTCGAATTAATTTTGGTAGAGGCATCTAATTCGCGTTTCCAACAGGGAGAGAACCTTTATTAGAAACTGAAGGCAAACATCGCGCGTGAGTCTGTGATCAGAAATCATTAGTATTGGTTTCAGACGACGGATGAAGAATTCTGAACGAAATCGAATATTGTTGGAGAATAATAATATTCCTGAAACTAGGAAGAAAAATTAAAGAGGAATAGCGATATATTGGAAAAAAAGTAAAGTAATTTATTCAGTTTTAGAGAATTATCTGCCTTAGAAAGAATAATATTATGGATGATATTTTGAGTGAAATTCGCTTTTATTAAAAGCTAGAGAAATGGGAAAAAACACCAAAATCCTGCTTAACATTTAAGAACATAAGATCTAATTACGTAAAACATGATCCCACTCTCCAGTGCATAGCATCATAGTGTAAGTTACTGTTATGTCGAGTAGCAGTTAGAACTGTGGATTGAATCCCTTTTAAAGCACATTTGATTTTTCATATTTTCCAATCCAAAAACATCTAACGGTTTCTGTTATTATCTTTAAACACTTTTGTTTATTCGCCGACAATAGGGCTATCAACAGAACATAGTACACATTAGTAGGTCTATCGACGGAACCCAGTGTATGTGAGTAGGTCTATCAACGGAACACAGTACACTTTAGTAGGCCTGTCAACAATAGTAGTAATAGTTAACAAGCCTGTCCTCAACTCAGTACATGAAAAAATAGATAATTAGACTGACAAGTATTATTATTATTTTTATATAATCTACTATGCCACAAATTCCAGGTGTTATTTGCTTTAGGGAAGAAGTCCTTTGTGGAGAACATTCAGTTAGAAACTGGCTCATACTCAAGTTGCACAGCGAAATCAACTAAAGTAGCAATACAATCACACTTTTTTTCTTGGATTTGGAATCTAGGTTCAATTGCCTTTGTTCAATCATCGCTCAAAGGACAAGGATATACAGGATATTCTTTTTTTTAACTGACACTACTCAAAGCCATTTGTTGCTCGATCTATCAGCTGTAATGCCACCCAATTTGGTATGGAAGCTTAAGGAAATATGAAAAAAAAATAATTCAGAAAGTAGCCGGTAGGGATAAATTTGGCACTATTGTAGTGGACACAGCTGAAAATTTACAGGTAAATTTCGAAAATGCAAATGCACGATTACGTAAAGTAAACGACAGCAGAGACAATTCCGTCTTTTAGACTGGGAAAAAACACTGAAGGACACTCCGAACGTTAGCTGGGTTCAAGATACCTCAGCGAGCGTTACATGTGAAGTTAATATTTCTTTACGATCGAATGCTGCCATTGCTCCTCGTAAGTTTAAAAGTCGTTATACTAACCTACGTTACAGGCCCTCTATCAACTAATGAGTTGAAAGACATATTTAGAATTTTGAAGAAACATGATCCTTAGCAGTTCCGTCTGGGAGAAACTGGGAGCCGGTGTCAAAACAGATAGTTACTGATAGTCGCGATTATAGTCATTGATAGCATTTATGGACCACTGCTGGCAGTAATAGTGCCCAAGGAGTTGCTCGACAACTTTGATTTAAAATCTGTCGAAGATATGAAAGGTCTTGCGTAAAGTTCTCCGCTTCTACCCATACAATATAATCCGCGTGACAAAAATAAACTATAGAGATTTTTATATGCAGGTTGTAATTTTTCTGAAATGTCTTACTAGGATAGAAGTCATTGAAGCCGAAGGTTTGGCCGTGGAGTGTGTTCTTTTTTTAACTTAATTTCAAGAACTATGACTCCAAATACTTTTTAATTACCGATATGCATTATGATTATTTTCGAAATTAATTTTCCACCTCGTAATTACCATTTTCTCCCTACTGACGCAATAAAAATAATTTTTCTGGGAGTCCGGAAATGGTTTTATGGAAGCAACATTGAAACGTACTTTGAGAATTATAAAAAATTGTTACACTGCAGTCAGCGTGAAATATTCTGAAGGGAATGCAGTTATAAGGTCTCATTTAGGTTCTTTAACTAGTTACTTTATTTTAAAACTGCTTTCCTGTCTTCCTCATTGCTATGTTTCAGCCATAATGTAAATTTCTAGGTCGCGAGATATTCAAATAAGTTAGAAAGAAGAGAGTATTTAAAGGAAGGTTTCAAAAGGTAGAAGTAGAGAGTTTTCTGCCTACTGAAGACCAATTTGCTGATTGTTGACTTCCTTGCGAGTATTATTCTGCTGCGTTGCTTTATTCTTGCCATTAGACTTGTTACGCCGATTTTAGGTCACAATTGATTTGCAATTTATTCTAATTGTGTAGCCATCAGACTAACGTACTTTTCTTAGGTTTATTTGATCCGTTATCGTTTATATAAACCGTAACTGTTGGCTTCTGTAAGCACGAGTGCTGCCGTCTGTTAATCTTTATGTGAGGCAAGTAAAAGGGTCCTTTACACCATTTTCTTGTCTTTGTGGTGAATTCAAGATGCAACATTAATTCGCTTTTAGTTTTAAGAGTTCTCATACATTTGACGTTACCAAAGAGTGCAAGACTCTTAACAGCAAATATTGATGAGTAAATCTGAAATTTTGCGTATTATAGAAACTTTTTCAAAACTTTGGTTTTTACCACAGTGATATGTATATATTATTTAAAAGCCATTTTAGGTAAAAGGCATTTTAATAAAAGCGCTTTTTATTAAATATATGTTTTTCGTTCAATTATAATAAACTAGTTGGCCCCCGATTCCGATTCTCTAACGAATCGAATAACAGAACGCATAAAACTCCCTACTATGTGAATTGTATAGGAATGGAAATTTAAGAATCAGAAAATAGATATTCATAATATACTGATGGCTATTAAAATTGAAGCACTGTAAAGGAAAGTAAACTCAAATACTATATTTATTTCACGTAAACAGTATGGCATGAAGACAAAATTATTAAATATGTAAGCATTTTGGAGGTTCACAGGGGTGCGAAATTAGTAAAAATAGCTGCCACCTCTCGCAGCTAAAGCTGCCCTTACCTCACTAGACATGTAGTTAAACTGGGCTTGGATGACAGAAATGGGAAACTCATTCCATGCTGCTTCACATCTATGCCATACTTCATCAACTGTATTAGCAGGAGAGGGTTGGCGGGCCAGTGTCGCAGCAACCCATGACCAGATGTTTTCAATGGGTGACAGACATAGAGACCGTACAGGCCAGAGCAGCAATCGAATACTCTGTGTATCGAGAAAGGTCAGAACACGACGAACAACGTCTTACGTTATCTTGTTAGAACATGGCGTTTGGCCAATATAGGGCACAACCACTGGATGTAAGATATCAGAAATATACCCATCTGCGTTCAAATTACAGTCGATCCGAAATAGAGATGCGCGCGTCGTGTACTCAATGGCTGCCCAAATCATCACACCAGATTCAGGGCCGCTATGCTGATATCGAAGACAAGCAGGCGAAGTGCGGTCTCCTCGGACTATCCAGACATGTATACGGCCATTAGAATACTGCACCTAGAACCGGGACTCGTTTGAAAATTCGACAATATGCCACTGCTTTACCCAGCTTTGTTGTTTGGTGCACCATAGTAGCTGTCTCTCTCTATGCTGCATTCTCAAGGGAAGCCGAAGTAATGGTCATCCTGCTGCTAGTCCACGCTGCTGTAAATTTCGACTCATTGTACTGGTATTGGGCGTGCTACAAACATGCCCATTTCCTGACTAACGGTCTGTGATATGGTCATGCATGTTTGCTGCAGATCTGACCTCACTACATGTCTGTCCTCTCTGGCGTTAGTCATGGGAGAGCGTTGAGATCCTTCATGCCGTTCAGTATGACCCTCAGCATTCCATTGATTCCATATTCGCATGACAATGGTTGAATGTCGACCAGTGCAACCGGCGATAACACGGAACTATAATCTACAGTTTCGATAGGCAGCGTCAATCCTGCTTCTATTGAATTTCAAAACTTGCTGATAAGCATTTCCTCTTCTCATTTGAGGCATAAGGCGATATTTTGAGCAAACTCCAACCTTAAAAAGCACTTTCCAAATGAGAAATCCACTGCACAACTTTTATTTCATGCCGTGCCTGAGATGTCGTTTCTCCCTCCTGCGTCCTCTAAATGCGCTGAAATACTAATCATTTGCATATCTAAACTTCTTCCTTTCATGTGATTTTGACATATGTCAGATAAATTCTTCCTGGTGTTGCAATTTTAATGACCAGCAGTGTATCTAACCAATGGATAGAGTATATTTCTTCCTATAATTTTCTCTTTAGTTCTTTTACGACAAGTTCTGAAAGTTTTAAAAATATTCGAATAATGTTCTCCTTTCTCAATGCACTTATAGAATAAGCTTCCCTAAGTTTTAAGAAGAATTCATCCACGTAGTGATTTCCTTCATTTTGCAAACAAAGACAATCTTTAGCTAATTGCTTGTGGAGGTGACACTAAATATATTCTTTCTAAATTTTCAAATTTATGCCAATATAATACAAGAAGGAACCGATCACGACAAAGCAAACACGAACTGACATTCATTCTACAAGTTTGTTCAGTGAACTTCTCCAATTATTTACGGATGATTTGAGGCCAACGAAATAGCGTAGACAACAATACGAACGAGGTAGATTCAAGTTATAGAGAAGTAGAAATGAAGACATCATATTAGATACTGCATTGTTAATATTGTAATGTATTTTTTTCAGAATGTAGGCTGCTTTTTAAGATATAATATTGTGAGAGTTACCTAAAGTGTATATCCATGACTTCTTTTCATTTAATTAAGATACAATAATACGCCGAACAAATATTAATTTAGAAGTCAAACAACAAAAACCAGCGTTATATTTTCACATTTTCACATGACTAGTTTCGATGGATTTACCGAACCATCATCCTCAGCTGCAAAAGCGCAAATGAACGAGACAAGATATAATGATTAGATAAGATAATATAAGAAAGCCTGGATAAGATATAGGAAGATAAGCTACCGGCGCCATCTGTTGATGAAACCAGAACTAAAATATATTTCTTTAAAGGCTGGAGGCAAAGATGAATTGGAATAAGGGTCGTTAACTAGAACAGAAATATTTTTTGAATGTGAAATGCCTCTAGAAAATACAGTTCATTAATGGAAGATTTTTTTTGAATAATGTTGGCAGCACAAAAATTGAAAGTGTGATTTTTGGACCAACAATGTTGGGCAACCGAAGACTTCTGTGTTTCCTTTTTTCTAACATATGCCTCATGTTCCTTAACGCGAGATTTTAAGGCCTTCTTAGTTTGGCCAATGTAAATTAAACAACACTGGCAAGGAATCCTGTAAATACCCCAGGAATTCATATCCGGAATGAGATCCTTGAGTATGGCACTCGGAATTTTATTGATGGGAGAATAAACGACCCGAAAGTTAAATTTCTGCAAATTACATGCAAATTACTAACTAATTGATGGAAAGAAAGGAAAGAATGTCGCAACCGCATTCAACGGAAATTAAAATATTTTTCCTTAATTTTCCGCTCTCAATTTTTGGACGATGAATTACTAAAAAAAAATGGAAAAAAATACACGAAATACGGTAAAAACAATAAATAATAACTAAAGCAATAAATTCATGCTTTTATGGTCATTTATCTCGTAATGTTTTAAAATAGACATCAAAACAGTTTCCAAAATGTAAATAATGAAACTAGATTGTAATAATCAGAACTAAGCACCCTATTGTTTATAATATTGGGATCTTAAAGTTTGTAATCTTACATATAAAATAACATTTTACCCGTTTTCCAAAACAAAATTCCTAGATTTCATTTTAAATTACTTTACGGGTTATTGTCAGCCTCAACTTCAAAAGAAAGAATAAATAAATTGAACATTTTATATTTTCCAGCGTTTCAAAATACTGAGTTCGTATTTTTCTAAGTTAATGGTTCCTATAAATTTTGCGAATTAACCCGCTTAAACAGAGAAAAAAAATACACAAAGAGTTTTGACATGTGAAGCTGTCCGGAGCAAATACAGATATCTTAATCGATTTACATCCTAAACACAAATACTGCAATTAAAAAAAAAAAAAAAAAAAAAAAAAAAAAAAAAAAACTAAATCTGATATAGACACCACATGACTTCCATGTACAACCTATTAAATTACACACATTTTTTGTTGCATTTCATTCCAATTTTTTTCCTCAAATTTCATAACAGAGATATTTCTCATTAAATTATTTTACACGAAAATAAGCAATTCGGCCAGCGGGCAAAAGGACAGATTTTCCGGTGTTCATAGCTGAAAGTTTACTTTTGCTCCCTCTCTGCAAAATGACACTGAAGTTCGTGCACCAACTGATTTAATTCTTATTCTACTAAAGAGTTTGAAATGTAACAAATGGGAAGTTCGTTAGACTTAGTAGCACTCCCACATCTTTTAAATTGTTGATAATTCTACAACTGTTGCATGCAGATTAACTAAGAGAACGAAACCCTTCACCGGAACACAAGAACAACATAATTCAATAACTCTTAAATAAAAAATGCAGAATTTAATAACACATAAGAGATAATAACACATAAGAGCTCACCGAGTAAATAATACAGTGAGTATATATATATATATATATATATATACACACTCATGTCCATAAATTAAGGATAAATGCAAAATCAGGCAAAAGAAGAGCTAGAAGCAAATTTCACTTATTTGCAAAGCTTATTTATTAAAAACAAAAGGTAAAGAGCAAAAAACGATGCTATATGTTTGATATTATTTAAAAAATAGCGATTTTTTCTCCATGGAGCAAATTACAAAAAAAAATACTTATTTACCAAAAACAAATATTTCATTGTTGGTACGATTGTTAATGCATTGTATGTCTCCCAGACGATGAAATACAGTCCCTACAACGCCTAGGCATGCTGAATATCAAATTATCGATCTGATCTTGGGGGATAATACACCACTGAAAAAGCAGTGCTCTCCGAAGTTCCGGTAGACATGTAGCAGGAGGTTGACGGGCTGCAACTCGTCGGCCAAGCATGTCCCACACGTGCTCTACTGGATTCAAGTCCGGTGAGAATGCTGGCCAGTCCATACGGGTGATATCATCCGATTGAAGGCATTCGTTAACGATGTTTGCACGGTGAGGACGGACGTTGTCATCCATAAACACAAATTGCGCGCCCCGAAAAAAACGTACATGTTGTTCCAGAATGACGTCCCGATAGATTTGGCTTGTCATCCATAAACACAAATTGACATCCATAAACACAAATTGACGTTGTCATCCATAAACACAAATTGCGCGCCCCGAAAAAAATGTACATGTTGTTCCAGAATGACGTCCCGATAGATTTGGCTTGTCATGGTTCCAATTTGAACATGCAGGTCAGATCTGGAACCCAGAATAATTCCACCCCAAACGAGCACACCTGCACCACCGTAACGGTGTCGTTCAATGATGTTTTTTTGGTGGTAACGGGTACCTGGAGCTCTCCATATGAAAGTCTGGCGAGAATCAGACTGCAAGCTAAACCTGGACTCGTCGGAAAACTTCACACAAGCCCACTGTTGGGGTGTCCACAATGCATGCTCTCTACTCCAGGCTAATCGCAGGTGACAGTGAGTTGCACTAAGTGAAACGCACCTGACAGGTCTACGAGCATATAGACCAATCTGCCCTAAGCATCTGCACATGGTCTGCCTTGAAACTGTCGTACCAGTGGCTGAAGAGAGCTGAAGAGACAGGTCTGAGGCTGTGCTCCGCCTGTTTCTTTTCGCAGTAACTGCCAAATACCGGTCCTCATTCGGGGTTGTAACTCTGGGGCGACCTGTGCTGTAATGTCTACTCACATTACCATCATCTTGAAATCATTGCCAAAGCCTGGAGATGACACTGTGGGCAATTCCATGTTCGTCTGATACTTCCAGTTGGGTACGCCCACATTCCAGACGGCCGATAATTCTACCACGTAAAAAATCATCCAAATGCTCCTTTATGTCATAACTATTCGGTTATTGCACTGAAATGCTTATAAAGCGCCTGCGAACAATTTTACTTCTTTGCCTTTATTCCTTATATATCACTCTCTTACACTCTCGTCATTGTGACGTAACATCGGTGACATCTGCTTACTTCCTGAACCCCCAGGGGGAAGCGATTATAGTAGTTTTGATTGATACGGAAACGTTGAAGTCTTCGAGCCTGTTGACGCATCTCAGAAAGAACGTCGGGTGCCGTCCAGTACTCCTGAGTCTAAACGTCGTCAACGGGTGATCTATTTGCTAAATCGCTTTCCAGTGGAATTGACCTTGCCGTGGTCTGGGGGCTCCCTCGCAAGAGGGTCCAACTAATTCCACAGCCTAGTAAGGGTGATCGGTGAGAACCCCAGGGTACCGGTCACTGCGAAGAGCACCCACCGCACTTGTTGCATCCCTTACGGTGCTCGCGGTAGTTTCCGAGTAGGGCACACATCCCCCACACGCTCATAGTGAGTCTAACAAACACAAAGCACTATGACCGCTCCAAGTGAACACGAGTCAGAGAGGCCAGAAGGCCCCGGGGATCGAAGAGACCCGGTTGAGACTCAAAGACAGTGTAGTCATACAGATGAAGAAAGTGAAAGCATTAAAAGTGCAAGAACTGTAAATAGTGTACAAAGAACAGATAGTGATAATGCAGAACATTTTATAGAAGAGGCACATGAGTGTCTAAATAACTTAGATGGCATATTAAATAATGAGAAAATCTCAAAAAAGTTAGGAAAGACTATCAAAGACCAGTTTACGAGTCTATTAATGATAATGACAAAACAAAACTTAAGAATAGCGTACTTGGAAGGACAATTAGAAAATACGCAGAATATAGAAGATTACATTCAAGGAGTTGTGTCAAACACTTCTCCACAAGAGACATATGCAGATAAACTTAAAGCCAGCGGGGCTAAACAAAGACAGAGATCCAGATCCAGGTCCGTAAAGAAAAAAGAACATAAACTTTTAGTTTTCCCAAAAGATGAGGGCGCAACATCTCAGGACGTCAAAGAACAATTAGTTAAAAATATAAACCCTAATGATCTCAAGATAGGAGTTAAAAGTGTTAAAAACATACGCAAAGGCGGAGTGATAATAGAGACAGTGAAAGAGGACGACTTAAAAGTGTTAGAAGACGCGATAAAAGAGAATCAAAAACTAAAAGACTTAGTTGAACCTCAAAGGCCACGAACATTTAATCCCAGGATTATAATATACAATATAAAAGAAGAGATAGACGCAGAAACCTTAAAGGAGAAAATCCTAACCCAAAATCCGGACATTCAATCGGCAGAATTAGAAGTTAAGTTCAACATGAACGGAAGATATGGAAAACATTGGGTATGTTCCGTAGACCCAACGACATTCAAAATTCTAATGAAAAATAAAAAGATTAATCTATTTTGGACTAGGAAAAATGTAAGAGAATACATTCAGGTCACACAATGTCAAAACTGTTTAGGCTTCGGGCACACCAAAAAATTCTGTAAGGAAGAACAGTGCTGCCATCACTGTGGCAAGACAGGGCATCTTAAAAAGGACTGTAAGTCCAAAAAAGAAAGATGTAAAAATTGTAGAAAAGCCAACCAGGATTTTGGATTAAATCTAGACCATAAACATAATGGGAGAGATAATAAATGTCCAAGTAAAATAAGAGAACTAGAAATAATAAGGAGGAAAATAAATTATGGATAAAATTAAAATCACACAAGTTAATCTACAGCACTCAAGGGGTGCGAGTTTACAACTTAGAAGGGACTTAGAAGAAAACAGCAGCTATTCAATAGCTTGCATCCAGGAGCCATTCACAATTAAAAATAAACTGTGCGGCTTTCCACAGAGAGTAAGACAGTATTATCACCCAGAAGGAGCAAAAAGTGCGATTCTAGTAATAGATCCCAAAATACCAATACTAGAAATCCATACATCAAAAGAAATAGTGATAGTCAAAATAGACGGCGACACGCCCTTTAATTTAATCTCAGTGTATTGTCCACCACACGACGATTTAAATCAGATTCTTCCCACCTTAGAAGAACACATACAAAGATCCCAGATCTCCACGATAGTCTGCGGAGATTTTAACGCGAAGAACCCTCTTTGGGGACCATCTCCCACAGACGCAAAAGGACAAAGATTAGGAGATTTCATAGCCGCAGCAGGCCTAACAGTTTTAAATGAAGCAGACAGCCCCCCCCCACATTCTCAGGGCCAAGGGGCAATTCATGGATAGATTTAACTCTACTTCAACAGAAGAATCATATCTTCATAGATCAATGGGAAGTGGATAAAAGGGAGACTCTTAGTGACCACCAAGCGGTCAACTTCCAAGTCCAGAATAAATTTCAAACAACAGGCCCAACACCAAGAATTAAATTAACGCACAAAAATTGGCTCTTATTAAAAAGAGACATATCGAAAGTCATTAGTGAAATACAAGACCCGCAGGGTAAGGACGATCTAAATATGCAAATCCAAATAATCTCGGACAAAATCAAAGAGGCATATAAAAATAATCTTAAGTGTTCAATCAAAAGTGCGAAACACCACATCAGAGGAGGCACAAAAACATGGTGGTCGACCCATCTCACAGAACTTAGGAAAAAAGTCCGATGATTTCGAAAAATCTTTCAAAACGCAAGAGGCCCGGATCGCAAGATCAAAAGGCAAGATTACAAAAAGGTTGCCGCCACATACAGAAGACAAATCCAAATAGAAAAACTAAAGTCGTGGGACATATACTGGGAAAGCCTAAAGTTGACATCCCCTTTCGTCACGTACTTTAATTTGGCAAAGGGTAAAGCATACTCCCCTCTCAAATTATGCAGAATAAAAGACGATCAAGGGCAGTGGACACAAAATACAACGGAAACTATAAAAGCAATTATAAGATATCATTTCCCCCAAGACAAGGAAGATGAGGACACAGGGTTTCACAGTCAAATAAGAGCTAAAGTCCAAAACCACACCAACACAGAAGACGATCTTCCATTTACGGAAGAAGAGATAGAGGGAATCATAAGGTCCACCAAAAGAGGGAAAGCCCCAGGGGACGACGGGCTCTCAATAGATATCACAGAAGAACTCTTCCTAACGGACAGGGAAAAATTTACCAAGATGCTAAACTTCTGCCTTCACGAAGGCTACTTTCCGGACACGTGGAAGTCTGGCAACTTAGTGTTGTTCAGAAAGGAAGGTAAAGATCCAACTAAGGCCAACGCCTACCGCCCAATATGCCTATTGTCGGCGTGGGGCAAAGTGCTCGATAAGCTCTTAGCAAAAAGACTTACCCACTTCCTAGTCTCGAACAAAAAGCTGCATGGGCAGCAGTTCGGCTTCTTACCAGACAGAAGCACATTAGATGCATTAAATGAGCTAATTAATCAGATTCACAGGAACAAAGGACGCAATCTTCACACATGTGTAATTGCACTAGACGTAGCCTCGGCCTTTAACAACCTTTGGTGGCCGGGGGTTCTGGAAAGACTCCAAGAGATGGAATGTCCCAAGAATCTATACGAAATAATTAAAAGCTATTTAAACAATAGAAGAATCTCATATAAAAGGGATGGAGTTAAAGTCACACATACATACGAGAAGGGAGCCCCACAAGGGTCAAACCTGGGCCCCATACTATGGAACGTAGTGGCAGATTTCGCACTCAAAATAAAGTTCGAAGAGGACATTAAACTGCAGGCGTATGCAGATGACTTCATACTTATAATTGCGGGAGGAAATAGAACAAGATTGGAGGAAAAGGCTCATAAGGCCCTTTCCCAGATCCAAAAATGGAGCACAGACTATAAATTAAAGTTCAGTATAGAAAAGACGAAGCAAATTCTCTTCCCCAAAAGCAACAAATTACACCGTTCTCCCCCCAGGATAAAATGGAACAACACCACCATTCCGAGGTGTGAGACATTGAAATATCTGGGCTTTACACTGGATCTCAAATTAACGTGGATCCCCCACCTAGGAGAAATTAAGGATAAAACATTATGCCTCATTAACAACCTCAATAAGATGATTACGCATAGGTGGAACATAAGAGGGAAACTTCTAAAGACATTGTACCTTCAAGCAATAGAAAGAATGATTCTTTATGGGTGCCCCATATGGTACACGGGCACAGAAAGACAAAAGATAAAGCTTAATCAAATACAAAGGGTGGCGCTTCTCTGTATAACAAAAGCATTCTCAACCGCCCCAACATCAGCGCTATAAGTCTTGGCTGGTCTAATGCCGCTAGACTTAAAAGCACACATGGTGGCAAGCCTGTACAGGGTACAGCACTATAAAGAAAACATAAACATAGGAGAAATAATAATTTGGGCTAAAGAAATAGAGGAAAAACTCCCAGCAGCCTCGGAACACCCGCCTAGAAAATTTCACTTAAAATGGGACAAAGACCCCCCAGAAGGACAGGGAATAGAAGCATTTACAGACGGCTCGAAGAAAGAAGATAAAGTAGGGGCGGCTTTTGTGATCTTTAACAACACGCAAGAAATACATAATAAAAGAATCAGATTAAATAATGACGCCACGGTCTTCCAGGCGGAAGTCCTGGCTTTAAAGGAAGCATGTATATGGCTAAGCCACAACATAAGTGCAGAACATAGAATAAATATATACACAGATAGTCAAAGTTCCCTTCAAAGCGTCAATAAGACACAAAACTCCAACAAGAGCATCAGAGCACTGAAGGAATTATTTCATACCCTCCAGGATTCCCACACAATAGGTTTCCACTGGGTGAAAGCGCATGAGGGCACAATGGGCAATGAAAGAGCCGACACGGAGGCCAAAAGGGCTACAGAACAAATAGAAGTGGATACGGAAGTCCCCCTCTCGGAATTAGCAATGAAAACAAAACTAAAACAAGAAATGATTCGACAATGGCAGGAGAGATGGGAACAAGAACAGACGGGTAGATGGACGTTCAAAATATTCCCGACAGTCTCCCCCAAAAGAACAAGAACAGACTATTACGAAGTACAGGCACTCACAAACCACGGGAAGTTCCCCAGCTATTATCTTCGGTTCTTCAGACGACAGACGAAATGTGCATGCGGCACAAGTGCGTCATTAGCAAATGCATTGCATTACGTCACTAAATGCCCACTCCTCCAAGGGCTAAGACAAGAAATATTCAAAGACGCCTTCTCCTCAATGGAGATTAACCACCTAGCGAAATATCCAGCAGGCCTTAAGGGCATTCAGCGAATAATAAAATTCGTAGCAGACAACCAAAATACAATTGTAAAGGAGATGCCGTGATAAGGCATCCCTCAGATATACTACGACTCATGTAACACGGTCTAAGTCTTGTAACTATTGTAAAATATTGTAAATAGTTTTTCTTTGTATTTGTAAATTATAATAATAATAAAAATAATAAGAGAATGAAAAAAGATAAATAAAAGTAAGAGGATCTAGATTGCGATCCTCAAATAAAACTATTTGTTGGTGAGATACATAATTTCCCGACAAATCTTCCAGTCATTGGATCGCACTATGGTGTGTGATGCTTTGGAGATTTCGCCGAAAGGCCCTCCAAGATACGATGATCAGCCTAAGGGCATCTACAAACACGGCACCCAAAGACCAGTACCTATAAAGGGCCATTTAAATCAGCACAAACTTAAGTTGCAGCTCCCTCCCGCCTGATACGGAGGGACTAAACCAAGTGTCTACGTGGATTCAAAACCACTTACGAGCCAATGAACCGGTCCGCTCAGACCTCATCCTCCCGCCTAATACGGAGGATGGACCTCCCCAGACAGAGGGAGCGTCAAAGCAGGTTTCCCACAGTTGCGAAAGATCGCAGGAGTGGTGAGTAAAATTCGATTGATTGATTACTTCCTGAAATTTGATATGATTCTTGACGATGTGTGTAGTGATTTTACAGGTGATATATTTATTTTAGAGTTCGATTTGAATGTGACTCCGAATTATCCTTAATTTATGGACATGACTGTGTATATGTAATAGTCGGTTCTGTAGTAGAACGCAGGCGGTTGAATCCGTAATGAACAGCGAGAATTTTGATGAATACTAAAACGCCGATCCACAATGAATAAGAAATTTGGCAGTCAAGGTATATTCAATTCAACTTTTATTTCAGTAAGCATGTTGGGCCGACAAACAAGGTGGCACATTAAATGTGCCTATTCGAAAAAGCTTAAATTTTAGATAAATTTTTTGTAAGATGGAAGGAGCAGACAGACGACAGTCCTCTTAATTCAGACTGAGTTAATTTCGGTTCTCAATGTATTTTGATCGGTTAGTTAATATTGCTATAAAAGCGATCGAAATGAATATTTTAGTTGAAATATGATATCCGAAATTCTTCGCAATTACAATTCTTCCTTTACTTTGCACAAGAAGTACGTTTACGGCAAACACACGTTTTTCTGTTTTTTCTAATAGGAGATTACTCATTATAATTCTGTAGTATGAAGATATATTAATACAAAAATGGATTCGTTTTCATTATAAATAATAAGAAAAACAACAAGATTAAAAAATCTTTTATTATGAAAAGCATAAATAATATAGAAATAAACTGCACACTGGAAGACGCAGTATATATTAAACTATAAACAACTTTCTAGTATTCACATAACAAATCATAGGTGTGTTGGGAAGTTTAAAAAATTCAGCTTTATGAGGTAAAATTAATCTCGTGTGCAACAGAAAAGCTTTAGAATGAAAATTCCCTGAAGGGCTGTGCGTTCGACGTGGTACGTCTGACGGCGCCGGGTAAACCTTAGGCGAGTAGAGCTTTGATTAATTGCTGCTGATAAAGTACCAGACAACTAATTTGAGAGCAGAATGAAGCGAATGAAGATTACTTGTCTTTGATTCCCTCTGTGATAAACTGTTCTTTGCAGCTGCGTCTGTTGTTCGCAGTGGGCAACTGCATCATCGATGCAACCGCACTTGTAGGCGTAAATGCTTGAAATGGCCCGTATTTTATCTTTTCCGGATGGCAACGTGTATTTTTAAACAAATATTGGCAGACGTGCTCTCGCTTCTAGAGATGGAACTCGTAAAGCATAAATAATGCAGAGTTAAATATATTTAAAATTTATGAAACTACATAAACTCGTACTCCATAAAATAACTAGTAAAACACAGCTAAAAATCCATAAAACAACTATGCATAGTTTAGTTATAGTTTGCTTTTCTCTCGAATGGGATTTATTTTTTGTATGGAATTTTATTTTCCTTGTTTTTTCTGTATCTGTATAAAAACACGCTTTCCATTATTTGCTAAGTAATTTCTGATGAATAGTTCGCTACTACTTCTAAAATTAAAATGTGCATTTCTTTTTAAGGAATTTTTTGTCCATTAGTTAATTAATTCGGGTCTCTAATATTTAGCAGTGCTTTGCTTGCGAAATTGATATGCTGATGATAATTGATAATGCTTAAATGGTTAGGTTACGTTATTTAATTAAGGCAAAGCCTCGAGGGTTATCTGCCTAAGGGGAGGGATGCTTTCGTGGAGGACTTTCTAAGGGAAACTGGCTCTTATACACGTTACACATGAGGAAAACCACGAAAACACCCATGCAGCCAGCTCGTTCGCGGGATTGGAACATCGGACCTAACTACCAGTGTTCAGCGATTTTACCGCTCGGCCGCTGGTGGGCCGATAATGCTTAAATGATAATGCTGTTGTGTGCGTATGGGTTTGTAATAGATTGAGTGCACAAGTCCGACATAAAGTTAATAAAATTTATTCTTATCACAAGAATTGTAACAAAACGCTGGGTTTTTCCTCACGAAAGTATTCGTACAATATAGCAGTATCACGGAATATAATCAGTAGCTATATTTTAAACTGTTAAAACATTGAATAGGTCGCAATCCAAAGTGCAGAGAAAGCTAATCAAATCTCACTTCGAATTCGCTACAAACAAAAACAACAGCTATCTGAACAACTGAACTGAAATAATTCTCTCCGGCTTTTTAAAGCTTTTTAATCATGCAACGAGATGGTTCTGGTAACTTCTATTTTCTCGAGGTTTCTGAAAAGCAAAAGAGTACATATACGAGATATCTATATATTAAATGTTAAATGCGCGGGCTCCTGTATTTTTACCTTACTGCCGTAGCTTTCTCTTAAAACAATTCTTCTGCTGCATTGCACGTGGATATAAAACAGTTTTAATAACAGTTCTACAAAAATAGCATACTAAATACAAAATACGTAACAATAATGTTGCGTACGGGCTCATAATAGATTGAATGCACAAGTCGATAAAAGGTTAATAAAATTTATTCTTATCAAAAGAAATATACGAGACGCTGGAATTTTCCTCAGAAATATTCGTACAAGTGTTCACAATATCACGCAACATAATGAAAAGAACGCAAACTCACCGTGAATTCGCAACAGTAACAACAGCCTCTAACTAAACAACTGAGCTGAGATGTTCTCTGTCTGTCTTGTTATAGCTTTCAACAGGTTGCGAGAAATTTCTAGCAATTTCTGCTTCTCGAGATTTCTGGAAAGCAAAACGTGTAGAGCTGCGGTTACAGCTAACATAGTAGTCAGTTAAATTTAAATATATTAAACGTAAATTACAGAGATATCCATTTATTCAAAGCTAAATGCACATGCTCCTGTGATTTTACCTTTCCGGTATAGCTCTCCCTTAAAACTCCTCTTTTGCTTCATTACAAGGGGAAATAAAACGATTTTAATTATACTTCTACTAACCTTAGCTATTTAAATACAAAATTCGTAACAGTGCTTTTAAATTGAAATATCACAAATATTTATTTTGAACAATTGTGCTTTTGAAATTTATCTGTAACTTTAACACATGTGAACTGACAGCGTATTCGGGCATTCAAAGGGATATCTATTAGATTACATGAAGGTAAACATTAATGGCAAAATAAACATCTGGAGGCCAACAATGACTATTCTTTTATTTTTCTCTATCACTGTTGTGAACTTCCCAGGCGTCGTAATATACTCCAAAGGGTCATATGCTCTTTGAATGAGTCCAAGGATCATATCGTATCCCTTACCGATATTTTCTAAATTTAACTTTTGCTAAAAATTTAAAATAAGTATTTCTTAATTAATTATATTTTTGTAATCAAACTACACTTAACTGTGCGCACCTTTCGAAAAAAAAAAGGCTTTGCTCCAAAGTACTTGCTTCTTGTTTCTTTAACTTATTTTAGAATATGATGAAAGCATAAGTATAAGAAGTATAAGAAAAACTACTAAACCTTATATATTTAGTTCTAAATCCAATTTACTCGTTGTTGGCAACAATAATTTAGCTTAGTTTTGCGTCTTAGTATTGGCATCAGTAAGATTTTTCTTTACATTATTTTTTTGGCTTTTATGCTTATTTTATGTTTCATACATTGGTTTCACTGTTCCATTATGATTATTAGCCCAAATGGAATTAATCCCAGAAGAGCTATTAATTTCGTTTTGGAATTTTGTATTGATTCCATTTCTGCCTTGATTCACTTTTCCTACTGTTGCCAGCAAATATTACAGCTTTTATGCTTATTTTATGTTTCATACATTGGTTTCACTGTTCCATTATGATTATTAGCCCAAATGGAATTAATCCCAGAAGAGCTATTAATTTCGTTTTGGAATTTTGTATTGATTCCATTTCTGCCTTGATTCACTTTTCCTACTGTTGCCAGCAAATATTACAGCCCTGCATTATATTTAAAAAATTAAATAATGAAGAATCTGCATAAGTGTATGTATGTTTCTCGCATTGTGGTAAAACAACAGTACCTAGAGCTATCCAATTTTGAGTAGCGTAATCCTCCACCGAATATGGGCATCTGGAAGCCCTAATTTGGAATTTGTTTTAATATCTATTTCAAATTTTTCAGACATTAAAGAATTTATGATTAATAAACTCAACAATTTCAAAGCGAGGAATGATGTCACTGTACGGAAAAAAAAAATTATCTTCAGCGCGCAAGACTGTGTATCGGAAATTCTAAGGATATGCTCATTTTATAATTATTTTGTGATATTGCTGTTCAATTGAATTTTATGGTTTAAGTGCAGAGAACATGATATTTAATAAATAAAGGTTACTCACAAAACGTTAAAAAAACGCCCCTTGGACGTAATTTAAAATCTGAAGCATTTATTTTTATTTATTTATTTATTTATTTATTTATTTATTTATTTTTTTTGTCCACGCAAGTTAGTAAATCATGATTCACCTTTGTTTCACACAGTTTCAGATTATAAAGAGATATGAAGAAAGAAATTAGTAGAACGCCCCCTTGGGCGTAATGTAAAATCTGAAACTTTCAGATTTTACATTACTTTTACTTTTCTTTACTTATTTAACTTTTTTACTTATTTAACTTTTCTTTTTATCTCGTTGATAGTTTTATATCTAGAGTATAGGATTGCGTTATTTTTCAAAGCATTAAAATCATTTTTTCTTTCGCAGAAAAAGCTTAAAAATTTCATAAAAAAATAATAACTTTGCTTTGCTTTCGCCTCGCAACGAAGATTAAACTGCTGTCATTGATATTCGGAGATAATGTCTTCTCCCATTTAAGGGAAAGCAAAGCACTTCCAGCACTCCGATAGAAGGGCTTTACCGAAAACATTTTCTTGTAGGGAAAAAGCACTGAACACCATTTTCGATCACGTCTGAAGCTGAATAAACAAAGCAAGTTTCGTATAAGTTTCTCACGTGACCGAAACAGGCACGTGACGCCTAGTCACGTGTCAGAATTAGATGGATAAGCAAAATCCAGTAAGACCCCAAAAAAAAAAAAAAATAAAAATAAAAAAAATAAATAAATAAATAAATAAAAATAAAAATAAAAAAAATAAATAAAAAAATAAAAAAAACCTTTTCATTCAAAAGGAAAAAACAGATTTTATTAAAAATTCATCACATCAGAAAGATATTTTTTGACTTAAGAATCTCCATTACGAGTCAGATCATCTTCCGACTAAGCGAGGCAGATGAATCTGAATAAAGCGGAACGAATGACTTCTGTGGCTAGGTTAATTGATTAAGCAAAGCAACTCAGGAGCTATCTGTTTATAGAAAAGTATGCCTTCATGGAGGTCGTTTTAAGGGAAACTAACTTAAATTCACGATGCACGTGATTAAAACATCGAAAACCTTCAAGCAGCTGGCTCGTTCGCCTAAATTTGAACACTGGTCGGCATACAGCCTCTGGTTATTGTTCTGTTAGTTATTATATATCATTTTTTTATTATTGATTTAACGTTGTAGAGACATTAAGTTATTTAGAAGCAGGAGACATGAAAACTGACCAATGCCTTCTCCGGGACTGGAACCTCGGACCTCTCGAATATGAACCGCGTTTGCTGGCCATTACACCACGAAGGCCTGCTAAGAAAGCAGAAGAAATACCCTATAACGCTTGTAACTACACGACCTTATACTCTGGATTAAACTGCTTGAAAATACAGGTAAAGATTTTAATAGTATGTTTGGATTTATTATTATATGGACTTTTCTTCTTTGCAATCTGTTTTCAACTGTCCTCGGGTTAATTACGGTTTTAAGGTCAACGTAGATGCCGTTCTTTATCACTCCAGTATATCTGGCATCGTTTGTGTTGATAAGATAAAGAATAAAGTTTTCAGTTAATAGAAAACTATTAACTGCTAATTTTTTGCATACTTTATAACACATTGACATTATTCAATAAATTAGAGAAGTTATATTTGAAAATGCATCAATGGATGCAGTTGTATACGGGGACGAGGAAACGCAAACTAGATGTTCCATTAGTCACGTGTACAACGTGTTATTAGCAGCTCAGAATGGCCAATGATTTTCATTGACCCTTCTGAGGAAGAATACATATCAGTAAAGACAATACTAGTATTTGGCGTCAGGAGACTCTAATAATTTTATTTAAAATTACACTAAAATTTCAATAATGGGACGAGTTTAGGAATTCGATGCTAAGTTACGAAATGCCGGTTAGTCGAAAGTATCAAAATATTGGGTCGTATAAAATGTCTGATCGCTTTTTTCGTACATTTTTGAATAAAAATGTTTTTTTTAATTGAAAATCTATTTTAATCAACTACATATTGACAATATTATATTACCTTTGACCATTTTTCGGGTAGCTTTATAATTCCATCGGTGTAGAACTTCAGTGGTAGTCAGATGGTACAAAGTTCAGGCTATACGGTGAGTGCAACAAAACTTCCCAACCAATTTTCGTCAATTTGTTGTCAGAAAAGTCATCAGAAATGTGTGTAGCCGCGGATTGTCATGAGGGAACACAACTCCCTTTCTGTTGGCCAAGTCTGGTCGCCTTTTCTGGACTGCTTCGTTCAAACGTTTAACTTGTGTACAGTATAGGGCTGAATGGATGGTTTCGGCAGGTTGCAGCAGCTCATAATAGATAATTTCCTTCCAATCTCGACATCGAAATTTCAGGAATGGAATCAAGCAAAGCACTGCTGGGTCTTTCGTTCACTCAGAGTATTCTCACCGTATACGTCAAAAATTTGTCGGCATTTTTTGAAGCCTTTTTATCTTTTTTATAGTAAAAAACATCACGTACCGTATTTCTTCATATATTTCACTCATTTTTTTCAAATCAATGTAACTTTTGAAACGAGTAACAAATTAGAAAACGATATTCACAAACAATGGAAGCTGAATATCACCTTTTAAGAACATGTTAGTTTGAGACAATCGGGTGAGTGCTGCCAGATATATAAGCATGAATACAATCTAGTGGCAAAAAAGCGCGGAGACGTTTTACATGTCCCAATAAAGCAGGAAAAAATAATCTTGAAAATGCAATTTACCCTATTGTAAGAATGCAAACTTTGAACGAAGCTATATCAATAGCACGCAAGCTATGAAACTTAACGTTGTAGGTGGTAGCACTGCATAGAAAACGTTCAAATGGACAAAAGCTACGTCTCATTTTTGAAAATACCAGGTAATCGAATGTCGAATTTCTGAAATGAAGTTTTGTGTTACTGGAAACCAGAGTACAGTAAAACCTCGACTGACATACTTAGTTTGCTGCTGAAGGTCGTTCATCAACCAAAATGTTTGCAAAGGGAAACAGTTTGTCCCATAAGACTTTAAAATGGATTAAATCCTTCTTGGATCACCAGGTGATCTTTTTTTTTTAAGTTTACAGCAGTACTTGGTGTTGACGTTCATAATTCAGAACCAAAGGAAATCATTAAATATGAAACAAAAAAGATAAAGAAAATATTAAGCAGATGAAATGGACGAAAAATTAATTAAATTTTTTTGTAAAACCTGTTCGAGGGAGATAGCACATGAATGTGTGGGGATTACACTGTAAAAAGTGGAAAATAATGAAGTTGTTATTGTTTGGATGAAAATTCCCTTCCATGAAAGTATCAGGTTTATTATGGGGCTTACCTTTTTATCTTTCGTCTGTCTCTAAGCACCATTCGACTCTGTCTGAGATTCTTTAAGCGTTTGTTTCACCCATAACATGTCGCGATTTGCTGCTACCTACGTTTTAAGTTTTTCTAAAGTAAGATATGGCTTTTTCATTAGAACTTCTTATGCTGTAGCATTTTGATATTTTATCGGGGAGATAACATCACATAAATTTAGTGGATTAAATAAGTAGGGTAATTAACATTTCTTCCTTTTTTACTAAAGACATTTCATCCACAATCGTTTTTTGTTTGCAGGATATCCTTCAGTTCAACTAACGCATTATTCAAATTTTTATCTTTCCTGAAATTCTCAACTTCCCCTCGCATTTCTTCGCCAGAATATAAATTTAAAGTAAAGTGAAGTGAGTATTTAAACGGGTGAATCTCGGAGTTCATTCAGAGCATGTTTCCGCTATCCAGCACACGTTTCGTTTCTAACCTTGGTGTTACGCTGATTCGCCTTTTGGCCATTTGAATAATTGTCACGCCTGTTAGGTTGTCGAGTCAGCTTAGTTAGCCGTCACTTAAAAGTTCTAGTCCAGCATTAGTCTTTTTCAGACTTGGATTTATTATGTTACCAATTCTTTGTTTCACCGCAAGTTGTTGATGTTATTGTAGAGCGAGAAGTACGTACTTTTCTGTTCATAGATGAAATTATTATTTTTAGTCTCATATTAAATAATTTCATCTATGAACTAAAAATAATTAAATTATTATTTTTAGTTCATAGATGAAATTATTATTTTATAATTATTATTTTATAATTATTATTAAGTCTTATTTTTACGCTTCTTCTGTGCTGGTATCATTTCACGCCTGTCCGAGAAGTCGCCAGATTCATTAGTAGGATCTAGATTATGTGGCCTAAGGCAGTTAAGTTGGTAGTTCTTTCATGTTCAGCTAATTTTTATCGTCTCCAATAACGTCTCCATGACTAGATTGCTAAATTCTTAGGCTTTTGCCTCTCCAGGTTGAAGTTAGTGTCCTCCAAGTCAGCGGTCTCAAACTCAAATTGCCATATGTACGATCAGAATGAGCTCACGAACAGAAATTCTCTTTCCTTAATAAGATAATTCTTTTTAATTAAAATTTCACTAATTAAATATTAATGAAAACTGCGTAAGCAATAGTAATAATCATGCAAGTAAAAAATTCAAATTTATATTCATTTTCCCTCTGAACTCTAGTGGTTTATACTCGCATGAAATTTCTGTTGGTTACACTTTGTAATTGCAGCGCTTGAATTAATTACATTTTATAAATAATATCTTCTTCAAATAAATCTAATATGCGAAATTAACCATTAAATAATTTAATTTTAACTTAAACTAAAAATAAGGAAATTATAAAAAATTTTCGGTTTTTTTTTTGAGAAGACTCTCCAAGTGGGGCCAACTTCAGAATAAATAAATACAGCCTAATCTCTATTTCTTATTCATTAAATTTTGTTTCGGCGCATACAGAAAGAAATACGTTCATATGTTTATCAGTAAATAATTATAAAATTCTTTTATTCCTTCCTAAAGCTTGGAACCTGAGCACCGTCCATCCGGTATAGTGGTTATAGTGACCCTAACTTCCGCAGCGATGACCCGGGTTCAAATCCCGAGAAGGCGTGGTTATAGCTGTCTGTCCCTTTGCAGGAGGTAACGGTGGCCACAGTTGGCGATGAAGAACAGGGCCATCTGTCTATTGATAACACGCCCGTATCTGAGCCAAGTTCTGTGATGATGACGCGAGTGGTCTGAAACCTTTGTGTTGAGTCCTATGTCTGAACGGACGTAAGTTTTACTTGTGGCTCACGTTAACTTTAGGCGGTAGGCTGCATTCGTGCAGCTATTCTACTAGAAAAATCACGTCTTCCTAGGGAAATCAGAAGGTTACTATTTAAGGCTCGTCATTTTAATAACGTTTTAGCCGTCTCCGAGAATCTCTGAGCGTTTTTATACGTCTCTTCCGAGATAGAGGTATTATGGTCTTGAACACATTATAAATAAAAGCTCGCATGAGTTCTACGCGTTAGGACTGTATCCGAAGGGATTACCGCAATGATTATTCCCCAGGAGCCCTCGTACGGCCTGTTCCTCATTAATAAATACGGTGTCTTTTGCGTCAGTGACATTAGCCATAAACTCGGCAGCTGTCGAGCCCCGGGCTCGCGGCTGCGTGCTCGTGACGGTAGTAGTAAATACCACCTAGACTAACAGCAAATCCCTAATAAACAAGTAATTTTGCACAATGGGGGTGCAGTTCTAGTCCTAGTTGTCCCTTTACAGGAGGCAACGATAACCACGTATTATATGCTTTCATAACAAAATGGCCGCCACTTTCGGCCTTTGTAGGGGCGTAAGACTAATAGCTATTAAATCAAGCGCCCTTCCCCTCCAAAAAAAAAAATAAACTTGAAACCTGAGGGCGTTTCCATTCTGATAAAGGTTTTTAGTCTTGGAGAAAAATTACTAGTACCTATCTTTAGCGTAGATTATAGATATTCATCAGTCAATTATGTTTAGACCAATTTTTTTAGAATTATCAATTTCCAAATGAGGAAACATCTGTTTGCATATAAGTGTGTTTCGAAATATAGGAATTATTCCTATTGCAAAACATCATAAACGAAGGTACTTATCTGTTGAAAAGGTCTTTGGGTCTTTGAATAAGATTTATTCCACACTCTCAATTAATTAAATTAATCTGTAAATTTTCTGGTTTATTTTTAACATTCGTTTCCAAAGGTAATAAAATAATGTAAAATCTAGCTCCAAAATATCAAAATATTTAAATTATTCTACACATTATTGTCCTAATACTGATATTTTCTTACACACTCTTGAAAGTTTCTGTGGAAAAAAGGGGCAGGTTAAAAAATGCAGGAAATGCATTAAATGCTTCTATTCAAGTTGTGTTTCCCATAATTGCAATTAAATATTAGTAGCTATTGAATAAGAATAAATGACGATTAAATAGACATGCTAAATCTGTTAAGAATTTATCATTATGTATCTAGTCAATGGTTTTATTTTTTCGTCACATAAAAATTTTGATCCCATTTGCTAAATTAAAAGAGCATTTTAATACAGTTCCTCGACCTATCTTCCCTCGTTATAATTAATGATATCTTACTTTCAGTTTCTTCAAACAATGGAACGAATTTCTTACTTTTCAGAGACAGTCCATTGATAAAGTTTTACTATTTTAGTTATTGTTTCCTTAACATCATCCACCTGAAAACTTTCAGCACAAAGGTCTTGATGAATAATGCAATGTATAGCGCAAAACGTATTCTGAACCTTTTCTTCTTTCCTTTTATTTCTTAATTCTACCGATATTTTATTTACTTCTCAACCGGAGAAGCTGCAAAAAATCAGCCATATTATAAAACTTGATTCCTATTCATTTACTACAGTTTCTAATTCAGAAACCAAATATCCTGCGCACCAGTGTTTCCTTTCAGAGGAATTATTTTCAGTAATAACTTACATCCTATTCAGCAGGAATATTACTTCGAACAAAAACGTCAAGTTTTTGTCTATCTGTTTTGTCAGTACTTTCATTTCGTTTACGTTTTTCCTCAACTGCTATTGGGAATACTGCAAAATCTACAATATTTTTCCACAAACTTCCCTTATAACTGTAAAAATCAATAATAGTGTAATGATTCATATCAAGCTGACACTAAAAAAAAATCAAGCCCACCAGTGGTTGACCGGTAAAGTCACTGAGCATTGGTACTTCGGTCTGATGTTCGAATCCTCTGAGTGGACTAGCTGCATGGGCGTTTTCGTGGTTTTCCTCATGTGTAACGAGTGGAAGAGGCAGTTTCCCTTAGAAAGTCCTGCTCGAAGGCATTCCTCCCCTTAGGCAGATAGCCCTCGGATATTTGTCCAAATATAAACAGCGAATACGTTACAGTGCAAACATTGCAGCGTCAAGCGATGTCCCTCTAAATTAGTATATAGGTTTAATACGCTTTACATGATGTTACTCTGCAACGTTAATGTGATGTCACACTGTAGCGCACAGTCATGTTGTACTGTAATTTTACTAACTCCAGACAGATAGCCCTGGCGGCTTTGCCATAATCACATAAACCAACAGACACAATTCAGTGTACGTTAATTCTAAACATTATGCATACATTAAACGAATTGTCCATAGGAAACTGATTCTCGATCCTTGAAACTAATTTTGAGAATGCTGTTCTTTTCCTTTTCTCGGCTCGTTATCATATACGTTTCAAAGCTTCCTTCGAACTGAAGTAGAGCTTCATTTTATGATTTTTTCGTGTACATTCTTTCAGAGTGATTAATTTATCTTTCTTGAGGAAATTGTTTGGAAGATGTTTCATCATTAGATAAAACCTATATTTTCAAATCCATGGTAGATAAAATAATAATAAAACAAATGTGACCATTACATTTGTAGAATGTGTATTCTCGTTGCCAGTCTTGAAAATTCGATTTTTTTTTATTTTATGTTTTGTGACGAAATCGCGTCATTTTGAGACGTAATGGGCTACAGGAAAGCGAGATTTTACTTTACACATTCCATTTTCACATCGTTATGAAACGTAGGCACTTAGCTATTTTACGAACTTAAAATAAATTTCGTGTTTCAATAAATCGATTAAGTACGAATTTATTTAACAAACTGAGCTTAACACCTTTTTAACGGGATTTTTTCGAAAAAAAGTTTATTTTTAAAAATGTACAGTTTATATTTCTTTGATTTTTAAACACGTTAAACTTTCATCCTCGCAATTGCTTTTAAAAAAGAATTTTGGAAAAATGATAATATTTTGTATTTGAAAAAAATTAAATGAAGCTTCCGAGTACACTTCTCACATATCACATCTTTAAAAATGTGATTTTGGCAACAATTTTCTTTTCTTATCCATGTTGATAGATTTTTGATGAAATCGCATCATTTTGAATAGTTTCATTCTTTTAGAAATATGTTTTTGGCAACAATTTTTCATCGTATTTCTTATGTCACTGTTTTTAAGAGATTGACATATTTCATTGTCATTTTTACTTCCTTGTAGGAAGTATAACGGAAGTATTGTAATCGCGAAAAGTTTCAGGCAGCATATTTCAACGAAAATATCCGTTTTGACCGCTATCGAATGCAATTTAATGATGTCTTTGCGTGATATCTAAGGACAGAATAAAGACTAAGGGTAAGGACAGAATAAAGACTAAGGGTAAGAACAGAATAAAAGACTCTTTTCCTCAAAAAAAGAAAAAAATATATATATATAAAACTGCTTTAAAATGAATTCTGAAGAGAATTTTTCGTGGCGTCTGTACTGACGTGTGTATGTACGTACGTACGTATCTCGCATAACTCAAAAACGAGCAGCTTCAGAACGTTGACATTTTGTATATAGGACTGCTATAACATGTAAATGTGCACCTCGTATTTTGGTTGCAATCGGCCGCACCAAACCTATATAAATATATTTACATATATATATACACTCTGTTACCCGGCTCAGTGATCTCAGTTTCTTTACTCTTATATGTTTGTGAATTGTACATTTTTTGCTTTAAAAATGATTGAATTATGTTGTTCTTATCTTCCAGTTAAGGTTTTTATGCCTTTAGTAAATCTGTATGCGATATGTTTATAATTATCAACAATTTTAAAGTTGTTTAAGTGCCGCTAAGCCTAAAATTTTTTTTAATGGTGGCCATTGCTTGTTTACATTTGAAACAGCAGGATAGTGGATTTGTTGCCAATCTGGAGAAACTTAGCTTAGCAACAACAAAGATAACGCCTTCATTTATTATTGCGAATTAAATCATGCTTGATTCTTTCTGAAATTTTTTCCAGGAAATAAGTGTTTAAGATTTACTTCGTAATTTTGAATACAGATATTTTGAGTTTTTATGTATTTTTGCCTTGTCGCGAAGTGAGAACTGAATTAATTGAATGAGAAATACTGAATCGTCTGTGAAAAACTGTTTCTTTTTTGTTTGTTTACTTAATTTCTTTTATACATCGTTCTAGCTTTATTATAGTATTTGAATAGAACACGTGGCAATGATTAGATAATTCTTTAAATGATATAAATTTTGTGCGTTCTGAGTTATAATATAAACGAAATATAATACTGTTAAGTGAACCTAGCGCCAGAGTGTCGCTATGGCAAACAAATAGAGTGAATTTTAATTAAGGCATTTATCCTATTAAGCTTCATGCGCTGTCGGCGAAGTACATTTAATTCAATCCAACATGTTTAAATGAAATGCAAGAAAAAATGCGTATAATTTAATATTCCGTACAAGGAAGTTATGTGGTGTACACATCAGATTTTTTTGTATATATAATGCATTTTTATTGATTTTTTTTAATAAAATTGTTCTGCAGAGTAAAATTCTGCGCGGAATGTTTTGTTTTTTGAGTTTCTTTCACGTTATTTTTTGCTTATTTCACTATTTGTAAGACATTGAAAAGTTTTGCATGATTTTTTTTTCTTCAGCGGAATGTTGGTTAATTTTTTTTTTATTAGAATAATTAATATTTGTATTAAGGGATATACAGGGGTGTTTGTGCTTCGGGGAAACCCCGGAATTCCGGGGATTTTGAACTTCGATACCCGGAAATTCCGGGAATCGTCGTTCAAAAGGAAGTAGGAATAATAATGAGTTATTTATTTTGATCTGGGTAATTTGTTTGCTTTGAAAGCAGAAAACGCAAGGTCATTATGTGTAGTGAAAACTTTTCCTTTCTTTCTCCAAAGGCAGTGATAATGCGTGAAAAAGGGGGGAAAAACTTCTTTTTTGTTCTTTCCTTATTGCGAGTTATGACTTATTCCCCGGTTCTCGGACATTCTCTTCTGGATTCTTTTCGGCAAGTAGGCGTGGCAGAAAAAAAAGGGAGAGACTTCGTTCGACCAGATGTGCGATCACGTGACTCTGAGTTCAAAGGTTTTATCTCTCCTGGCGTGGCGCCAATAAGTAGAGGGGGATTTTTCGCCGTATTAGCTATTTGTCATTGATCGCTTCTCAACTTTTTTTTTCTCCGCTGTGTAAAATTTTCGTTTCATTTATTGATGCACATGTAAAATTTTC
Source organism: Stegodyphus dumicola (assembly GCF_044657685.1). Lineage (NCBI taxonomy): Eukaryota > Metazoa > Arthropoda > Arachnida > Araneae > Eresidae > Stegodyphus > Stegodyphus dumicola. Next base: position 13,500,806 of record NC_140769.1, read on the forward strand.
GTTTCGTTTATTGAAATATTTTTTTATTTATGTACGCAAGAGAATTTCACTATGAAATTTCTCGATATAAATAGTGATATTATACAATTAGAAGAAGGTGTCCGGAATGCATTTAGGTGGAATTGGATTGAACGGAGAGATGGCATTGGGGATACCATCGGCACATGGTGCAAGAAAATAAATGTTGCTGGACAAGCATATTGTGTTCTTTGTAACTCACTGCTGAAGTATGGTGGGGAAGGATTCAAGGCTTTCACAAATCATTCTAAAACTGTGACGCACATAAAATATTCAAAGTGCATTAGACATTCAATGACTTTAAGTAATTATACTAATTCAAAAAATACAGATGACTTACTGGAGACTGATGCTCGGCCATTGGATATAGTGACAAGAAAAGCACGCCAAGAGGTATTAATAACTTCGTTTATCGCCGAGAATTCTCTTTCTTTCAATGTAGCTCCCAATTTAATTGAACTCTTCAAACAGTTGAGCCGCGATCAGACGGCACTAAACTCGTTGGAAATGTCTAGGACTACTGCATGTTACAAGATGAAATATGGGATCGCAAAAACTATTAAGGAAAATATCATTAAAACTTTAAAGGAGACTCCATTTTCTCTAAATTTGGATGAAAGTACTAGCAATGCTCAAGAAAGTATACTGGCAATATTGGTGCAGTTTTATGACAACAATCAAAATGAAGTTGTAGTTCATCATTTTGCATCTCTAAAGATGGAATCTTGCAATTCAGAAGCTGTTTTTAAAGCAGTTGTTAATACTATTGAAGATAATAATATTCCACGGGCAAATTTAATTAGTGTATTAATGGACTCATGTAACACCATGCGTGGAAAAAAAAAGGGAGTTGAAAGCAGACTACGATCAAACAAAGCACCCCACTTATTAGATATTGATGGTGACACATGTCACACAGCTAATAACTGTGCAAAAAAAAATTGTTTCATGTTTTGATAGATACTTAGAAGATTTGTTTGATAATATCTATTTTGATATGAAAAGCTGCAATAAAAGAGAAAATTTTTTTAAAATCTGTGAATCCCTTGCCATTAAAAAACTTAAGCCCTTGAAGAGACCAGACCATAGGTGGGTGTACGTTTTATGTGTGTTAGAAAGAATCAAAGATCTATGGGATGCTCTTATTGCATTTTATTTTCACTACTTGGATAAAACTGATAAAGGGGAATTTTTTTCTTATGTTGAAACTGTATACAATAAAAGAAATATTTCTGCAGCTTAGAAAAAAATTGTTGAAGGGGTGTATTCTTGCTTGCATTCCCAACAACTCAAAAAGGATGCTTTAGCTCGGAAAAAAAGAATACTAAATGGGTTATTTTATAACTTTATTGCATATGGCATTATATTCAGCAGTATTACCAGAGTTCAACACATATATTAAATTATTTGAAACAAAAAAACCAATGCTTCATTTAATACATTCCAGTATTTATAAATTTATGGCAAAATTTTTCTCTTTTTTTATGAAGCCAGAAAATATAGAGTGCACATCTTATAATGATTTATTAAAGGTTGATGTCACAAATCCAGAATTCCATCTACCTAGCAAAGTAATATTTACTGGTGCAGAAGCTTCCACTCTCCTGAAGAAATTATCAAAAAATCATCCAACAGCAAAAGTATTCCAAATTTCTCTGATAAAAGCTTATACTAATACAGCACAGCATATGAAACAGAAATTACCCCTTAAAAATTCATATCTAATTAGATCCAGAGCTAAGAGGTAAAACCAGTACAATATTAGCTTTTGAAAAATTATCATCTATTATGTCCCATACTTTTAGTGATAATGAAAAGTCAAAAGTAGAAGCTTAAATAAGGTTATACCAGAGTGATATTGATATCACCAAGGAAATGCTCTACACATCTGATGAAAGTGGAAATCAAGTCAAGTGTACAATTGATAAATATTGGTCTAAAGTTTTTAATTTAAAAGATGATTTCGCAAATGATTATAAGTATCCTACATTGGCTAAATTGGTCAAAGCCTGACTTAGCTGCTTCCATGGCCCATTAGTGGAAAGTGCATTCAACTTAATGGATACACTTGTCACTGACTATAGAACCTCTCTTAAGATTGATTCCCTAGATGCAGTGCAGACTATTAAATATGATTTAATGGCTTCTAAAGAAACCTCATGTGAAAAATATGGCTCAAAAAATCCAATGACTGATCCAATTCACAAAGATCTCTTACCGAATATGAACAGAAGTTGGAAAACATATCAAGAGGACTTAAAAACATGTATTTCAGATGAGTCACCTATAAAAGTCTCTGAAAAACCTTCTACATTAGCAGAAAAGCAAACTGCTTCTACCTCTGCATGTGCAGTTCTCGAGGAAATTTCTTCAACTGTAAATGAGGAAAATAAAAGTCAACCTTCCTGCAATTATGAAGTTCACCACAAAAGAAAGACAAGCCCACGAGCATCAGAAAATAAAAAAAAAGCAGAAATTAGATAATTTTTTTAAAGAATTAATTCAGGTAATTTAAAATATTTACATAAAATGTAGTAGTTTATATGTTTGAAAATTTATGGTTATTAATTTTGCAAAAAAAAGTAATTCATTGAACTTTTATAATTAGGTCATTCAATACTTCATAATTGTAATTTTTCATTTCTCTCTCCCCCCCTTCTCGAAACTCCAAAATGTCGGTAAGTAAGTCCGTAAAAGTTTCAGGGGATTTTTTGGGATCCCCAAAACACCCCTGTATATAGCTTATTTCCTCGTAATTTTTTCTCTTGAAAATATAAGATAAAATATCATTAATTATACTTTGCTTTTCAGAATTTTTTGCATTCTTTTAGGTTATTTATTGCTCATTTCATTGTCTTTAAGATATTGAAAAGTTTTGAGTGATCGTTTTAGGAAACAAAGATCTTAACCTCCTTTATACCATTTGAGTTCTTAAGATTTTGCAAAGGAAAGTTGGTTATTTCATTTATTAAGATAATTAATATTTGTATTAAGGGACATTGCTTATTTCATTGTAATTTTGTTATACGTAATAACTTTTTTTTTTATGAAGTTGTTCTGCAGAGTAAAATTCTACGCAGTTTTTGAATTTAACGTTTGGTGTTCCCTTCAACCATTTTTCTAGTATATTTAAAAGCCAGAAGAAGGCTGACAGCGAAGCTTCTAGTTATTAATATTTAATCTAGGTTAGATATTCAACTTGCTAACGTAATACATAAGATATGAGAACACCAAAACGTAATACAATAACACTAGAAACGGAAGAATACGAGAACGGAAAGACGGAAGAACGGTGCCGTCTATTGAAAATAGAAATCGAATTTCAATTCTGTTAACATCGTTCACTTTTCTGAGAATTATTTTCACGTTAACTACACGCATTGCTAATGGTGCTTTCCATACGTGCACTTTTTTTTACACACATTCTTCTGGTCAACACAAGGTGGTTGCCACGAGAGACGAACTGATGACAAAATGGTAACAGAGTCTTGATGCGAAACACACATTAACACGTTACTCAAACAGAAACTCAAACAGAAACCTCATTCCATGAGTGTGTGATATGCAAGGATGCAGCCCCGCATACTCGTGTGATCCGTAGTTCAGCCAAGGGAGAGAGCGAGGGGAAAAACCCGTTTGGCGGGTGTTGTATATATGCAAGTGCAGTTCTGCGATTCCGATTACTGTTACTATATTGTCTCTGATGAATGAACTGCGTGATGTGAGAAATTTCCATTCTCACAAGACGCCATAGCAAACCACTTCTTATGTTTCATTTGATACCACCAAACAGATACTTGTCATCCGTGAATAAATATTAGATAAACAAAAATGATCAATAACCTTATTTCTTCGAATATGAGCATTTGTGAAACTCTTATCGAGTGAGTTTTATTTCCTTCAGTTCTAAATATGTTACATATTTTTGCAAGGTTCGCTGAATATAAAGAAAATTACAAGTATTCAAAACACTGCTAAAGTTTTCTTAAAGTAAAGAAATGGCAGTCAAACATTTATATCATGTTTAAAAGCAGTAGTACTATTTGTATAAGCTGTCTAGAGCTGAGTTCTTTGCCTCTTCAAAAGCAACAGAATATTCTATTAAGTATGCACAATGCAATTTTAATCCATCCAAGCATTATTAATCTTTCAAGACAAACATTAAACATAAACACGACGAAAGAAGGCAGTTAAATGTAGCTTAGCAGAGCGATGAAACTAGAAAATGAAAAATTATTTACATTTTAATTCTTCGAATAACGCGTCCTTTTGTCAAAGGAGTGATTTTTAAAAACATATGCGCCATTCCATCAATAATTTTAATCCCGGTTTTAAATAAACGAGATTAAAATAAAAGCTTATACAACGCTGCAAACGAAGCGTCAAATATTTAATAAGACAAAAAATAGCTTGTCTAAAACAAGCTTTGTTGGCAGCTTTGTTACATTTTCAAAGTTCAATGCAGATTTTCAAATAAAGGAATTTGTTTGTTTGCCTCATGCGCCATTTACGGGCAGAAAAACATCAGTGCAGTGAGAGGTTCTTGTTACAAAAGACATAATTAAGCTCCCAGAAGTAGATTACATCTTTGTGCAATTCATAAAAGGCAATTTCTGCTTTCCCGGACATGAAAGAATACAGAAAACATTGTATCATCCAAATAAATAGAGAACTCTAGATCTCTGATGTTTCCCCGCCTAAATATTTACTTGTGTTTGTTTGTTTTGTTTCTCTCAGCATTATGAGGTAAGTTATTAGAACTGGTTTTTATTTATTGCTGAAGAGTACGTTTTTATTAATAACATTTCCTTTTGTGCTATTCTGTCGGAATTGTTGCAGTTATTGACTGCAAGTTAGTGGTATGTCTTCGATTAAAGCTTTTCGTGACCGAAGAGAACTTTAATAAATAAACAATACAAGATATCAAGTAATTTTAACGTCTCTGGTTTATTTACCAAGAATAGAAAGGAGATAAAGAATTAAAATAAAAATGAATTTTGAGCAACCAGAATTTTAAAAGTACCTTTTACTGGCATAAAAGTCCTTCTGTACTAGGTTATTTTGCTGTTCATGTCAAATTACACTATCTCCTTAGTATTCTTCGACGCAGCAGGGAAACTTACTATTTTGTTAAATGTTACAATTTTATTTAAATAAAATTACGCATAAAAGTGATGTCTGCCTAAGGAAAAGGATGTTTCCGAGAAGGACTTTCTAAAGAAGATTGAGTCAGATTTACATTACACATTGGATAAACCAGAAAAAATGCACTTTTCTATTTTGGGGACCGGAATCGGAAATGTGCATATATGCATGTATGCTTGTGTCTAGAAGCTTGTGCTCACGTATGCATGTATATATGTAAGTACGTACGTATGTGTATGGTTACGTGCATACATATGCGCACATACATACATGTATGCACACGTGCATACGTACATACATTTCTAAATCAGGTCCCGATAACATAAGAGTACCCAATAAACTGCCTTGCAGCCAGGCCAATTGCTTGGGTTCAACCCGCTGAAATTAGAAGTATTTAGCTGTTTAATGTTTGATCCACTTAAGAAACCCAACATTTTGTAAAAAATGTATTAATATAATGACCTTTAATACTTAATTAAAATAAATATATAATAATTATCATAATATTATTATATATTTATTTTAATTAAGAAATAACATATAAATGAGAAATAATATATACTCCTTCAGCAACAGAAACATCACGCCAGTAATGCGTTTGACACCCTCTAGCTTAAATGCATGCTTGACAACGGCGAAGCGAGCAGGCAATAGTGTCGTGGGTCCTTTGATGTGGCAGTAGCACACATTTCTGTAGCACTGCATGTGGGATTTCGTGAAGGGTGCCTAGCGGCACACTGTGACCTGCTATTCTTAGTGTCAACAAGCCCCACACATGCTGTATGGGATTCAGATCCAGTGATCTAGCAGGCCGCGGCAGATGTGGTCGCTTGATGTGGCAGTGGCACACATTTCTATAGCACTGCATGTCGGATTTCGTGGAGGGTGCCTAGCGGCACACTGTGACCTGCTATTCTTAGTGTCAACAAGCCCCACACATGCTGTATGGGATTCAGATCCAGTGATCTAGCAGGCCGCGGCAGATGTGGAATTATTTCACTCTCCATATAACTCAGCACCATTCGAGCTCATGCGAGTTGGCGTTATCGTCCATAAATATCGCGTCAGTACCCATTGCAGTGATAAAATGACGCAGAACAAGTTGTCAAATTTCGTCGCGGTATCGGATGGCTCTAATGAAACCACCAGGAATCACGTAGAAATCGGTGCGGAAACTCACTGCTATCCCAGCCCATACAAGTAAGCATTCTTCCCTATAATGATTTTTTCGATATGCACATTCAGTTCGTTCGCAACAGCGGATTGTCAACAGTGGATTGCTGCTGTCTTGCAACAGCTGCAAGCTGGTGCAAGACAGTATCACCCTTCCACTGCATTTTGATAGCGCAGATCGTCTCCTCGGCTCATGCTTTCCGCTTTAGCTCTCTCGAAATACCTCTAGAACTACCGCAGCTTGCCAGATGACACATAGGTCCGGCATGCCCCTTTTTAAGGCGTCGTGGTGGGATTGCGTCTTAAGCATCTAATTATGGTTGCCTACATGCATTCGGCAAAAATTAAATTGTGTGTTTTAATTCCCAGTTTTACAATTGCGCATTTTCTTTTAGCATCTGCTGCTTATTATTTAGAACAACTATATATATATTTAATAAATTTTACCAATATTGTTTTTGTATTGTGTTGGCTTGTCTGGAAATTTTGAAGTGCACTCATATAGTTAATGTTTTCCTTTTCCAATGTTATATGCATTAGCAGTTCTGCTATTTTTGTGCAAATCATTATTCCGAATTGAGTATCCCCCTTGAAAAAGACTATAGAATTTTCAACAATTTGTTACATTATTTTCATTATGTTATTTTATTATATTGTTTTCGTTTCACTTTGATGTATGAAACGTATGTGCTTTCTATTAGACTTTTAAACTCCATTTTGATTAAATTCTTATTTGTCGATTATTTAGTTAATTTCTACACACTCTACGCCACTTACTCTACGCCACAATAATTTATTCTACGCCACAATAACAATTTACTCTGCCACAATTTATACGCCACAATAATTTACTCTACGCCACAATAATTTATAATCTTAATTTGAAATTTCTAAACTTTTGTTGGCATATAAAGAAATTATTATAATAAAAAAATATTAAAAAGATTATACTGTCCTAGAGAAAATTGTTTAGGGTGTAGAATCATTAGGTTCTTTTTTGAAATAGGACACTTAAAAAATAAGCAATGCCCTCACCGGGACTTCGAATCTAGACCCTTCGAATACGTGTTGTATTTGCTTCCAATTGTACCCCCGACAGCATGCGGAAAGGCGACTGAGGATAATATTCTTACATACTCTCCATTTTTAGAGGCGACTGAGGATTACGAGACACAATCACAGAAATTTTGATGGTGACGAATTATCTTCCACCACCCTTTTTTTTAGTATGAAGTTTGAATCTTACGCAATTTCGCTAATTTAGAAAAAAAAATAGGCGATTAATAAGTACCAATATACATAGGTTTGGAATTTTCACACCTTACCCAAACATGACTTCATAAGTGTGAGGAAAAAAAGGAGCAAGAGAAATAAGTGTGGATGAAGTTCTACGTATTAAATAAATGTGCATACTCTTAATTTTCTCTTGCTGTACAGTATACACATGATGATCTCTATAATGGTGTGGCGTTTTTGGAGAAAATGAAACGTAGATCAAGATTGAGTTATGGCGAGAAGATAACTTCTTAGGACCGATGAAAAATGTTTTATATTAGAGGACTGGAGTGAATACACATTGCTCTTTCTAGCTTGCTGTTGCCTGAGTAATCCATGCCTTTTGCGTCACCGCTTTCTTCATTGTCTAATATTAAAACTGCGTGTATTGAAATTTTTTGGCATGTTTAGCACCGCTAATGTTGTATCAGCTCAGTTGTATCAGATATTTCATGATATTAGCTCTCGTAAAAAATGAAAGAGTAAGCAGCTTAATTAGAAGATCAGTTGTGGCTTTTGCACCGGTCCTAAGATATAGTCTTCTCAGCCATTGACTCAGGTGTAAATTAGGTTTCATATTTCCCTCAAAACTACATCATTACAGAGATCATCATCATCACACAACCACACGTGCACACGTACAAATATATAGACATATATGTTATAAAGTATGCTTCTCCTCAAAACGTCTAAAGAATTCTCATGCAACATGCACGAAATTTGCGACAACTTAATTATGCTTCTAAACCATTTTTATATGCTCTGCATAGGAAACGTATATGTATAAAGCAAAACTCTGTATTATAGAGCGAAATCATCCGCAATCACATAATGCTCTTAATACAAGTAACAGAAATATCTGGATGTAATTAAATTGCTTTATCAAACGCCATCTAGTGGCGACTAGAACAACTTACAGCAATGGATCTCCAGCTGTTATGAAGATATTTTCTCCAATGTTATGTCTTCGTGATTCGAACTTTAATTCTAAATGCTAGATGTTCCCTTTTGGTGTATGTTCTGTTTTGGTGTACATTTTCTTTGTAACTATTTCTGTGCTCTGTTAATAAATACTCTTAAAGCTAACTGGCATTTGTGCTTTTACGAGTAGAAGAACGATTACACTCCCTGTATTTAATTTATTTGATTTCTACTTTGCTATATGGTACGGCTTTACATCAGAAAACAATTAATAATGAATTTATATTAAAAACAGTTTGGGAATTAATAAGATCATGACTTTGTTGATCAACGTTCGGAGCATATTTGGCTATCGACAACTTCCTCATTATCACTAACCTCTTTCAAAATTTCATCAGTGCCCAACGTTCAGTACGGCCTCTCTTTTGAAAGCCCTTGGGATAGAATAATCTAGAATATCTCTCTTATTATAAATCGTTGTCTAAGCAATTTCTTTCCCGTTATTTCTATATAAGATTCTACTTAAATTTCCGCCTAAAATATAATGTGATGTGAGGGGAGCAGCCCAATCCTCCTGGCAGACTATACGTCGCGTTATGGTTTTTTTTATGGGCTTCGCCGGAGATTGCCAGAGAAAACAACAGTCCCAACAAAACAAAACAAAATGGTAAGGAGCATAACAAAAGAGAAATCATAATCTTTTTTTATTATTATTTTATGCACTGACAAAGGAAAGCAGGGGTTATAAAGCAAAGCGTTAAAAACTAACCTAAAATAACAGTAAAGTCAAAACTCAAAACACTAACACAGACCCGCAACCACATGCAAACTTAACAAGATATGGCTATTTTATCTTTATTTTCACCCATTCACTTTAATTTTCTCTGCAATTCTTTTCACTGCTACACTATTGTAATTCAATGGTCTAAAGTATTTATCTGGTCCTCCTATATCTCTAGTGATAGGTACAGTAAATGTATGACATTACGCGGATTACTGCAATTTAGCATGCAGGGTTCTACTCTTGTAAAATCTTAAATCGATGTGCTTCAGACTCTTCCAGACTGAAAAGCGTATTATTGCTCTAGTCTGAATCAAAATGACAAAGTCTTACGAAGGTTAAAATTATCTTGATAATAACTCTTTAAATTTAACAGAAAGTACCACTTGTCCTACTAAACCACACTCTTCTTTGCACTTATTTAAAATAACATAAGTAAAACTCAAATTCATGTAATGTAGTCTGAGAATACATAAATGGTTTACTTAAGCTGGCTTACTCCGGCGCTTATGAAATGCCGGCTAGAAAAATGGCTAAAGGCGGAACAAACTTTAGCAAAGCTGGCAAGTACGCAAAATACAAGCGAAGCTCCCAGGTGCTCTAGCTATAAATCATTTAATCTTTCGACTTTAGTATTTAGCAATTAATTTATATTCCGGTGAAAACTGCGAAAAGAAGTTATAATAATGCCTCAAAACATAATAATTGATTAATTGGCATAAACCTTATAAGTATTTGTTTCTTTAACCTTTAGATCTTTTGCTTGGGCTTTTCCCTTAACAACAGTACACTAATTATGAAAAAAACAGTATGATGCTAAATTAAGCCAGAAGATAAATTACAAACTCAGATAAAATCCAAATCATATTCGAGTAAACGGAAGTATTTGAAAGAACTAAACACTTATACCCAATATTGGAATTCAATACTACTTCAGTCGGTAATTTAACTATCAGTCAATATATGGGCATAGTTAATTCAATAGTTCGGTAACTTATTTTAACGATAATATATACAGAAAAGTATCTCATGAATTATTTTACTATTACCCTTATACAGAGCTTATTGAATTTATGAGTACGAGACAGGGCAGAATAAGAATTTACGAGCCTTATTTTGTTAGATATGAATGTCTTTGATCTTTTCAGTTCTTTCAAAGAGCATCTCCAGTAAAATGCAATATTTGCTTTAGAAGCTATTCAAAGGAAAGGAAAAAGAAGAACATACTCTTTAGAAGTTATGTTAGTTTTCGAAAATATTTTATCTTCTTCTGTAGTTCAGTTGTTCCCGTAAAGAAAATATTCAGCATAAAACTTTTGTTTCCTTTGAAGTATTTCATTTATTTTATCGTATGCATTTTATCTATGTTAATAAAATAAAATAAGTAATTGAGATTCGAATACTAAGCTAGCTTTTAAATTTTAAAAATTCAAAATATTCTTAAATTATTATCACGGTTCAAAATATTCTTAAACTATTATCATTTGAATGAAGCTAATTTGCATTTATGATGTTCTTCATTGCCATGCTGTCACACGTTTTGAAATGTACTGCAAAATGATATTGTATATTTATGAATATAATTAAAACAGTAATAAAATTTTAACAAACATGTTTATGGCTAAATACTTAGATCTTTAGAAAACATTTTTGTTTAATATGAGAAACTAAAAGGAATTTTTATATGCATACCTTTTTTCATTTCTCATAAATGCAGATTCTCTTGCTTGTATTTCGTAGTATGCAATATATAAAATATATTTGTTCATAGAATAATATATACTGAGGTGTTAATGGAATGTATAAGGGGCGCCGGCGTACCGTGCAGTTTATATTTCTCATATAATTTTTGCCTTTATTTGTTAATAGTCTGCTATTAAAAAGAACTTTTAAATTCTACATAAATATCAGATATACTCCCACTTTGCCACTTATATTATGCCCCATTCATGCAATAAAATAAGACAGGAAAAATGGAAAAGAGTAGGAAAGGGAAAAACCAGGAAACGCGAGAAATTATCTGCAATCTCTCGGAGAATCAAACTACGGATTAGCCAATTTCTAGACGGCCGTACCTGCAAGAGTACGCGCAGAAGAATACACTAGTTCTTCATATTCTCCTTCAATTAAAAGGTAGATGATGGCAGGCATCAGAACCAAGTAACCAAATCCAGTGGGTAACGGATCATCGCACAGCACGTTTCAGCTGAGTCCCCACATTAGGACCAACCAGTGGCCAAGCTGTAAAGTCTCTGAATACTGGTAGTTTGGACTTAAACTAGCGAACAGACTGTCTGCATGGGCGATTCCGTAGTTTTCCTCATGTGTGAGAGCCAATTTCCCTTAGAAAGTCCTCCACCAAAGCATTCCTTCCCTTAGGCAGATAGCCCTCGAGGCTTTGCAGTAATCACATAAACCAATCCAAACCAGGTCCAACTTTAGAATTAGGTTCCTTTCAAGCAGGAAATTTATAAATCGATATCGGCCAGTTTCTGACCGGACTTGATAAACACATACATCACAATAGTACGCATTTTATAATGTAATAATTTCTTAAAAATATTTATTTTTAGTTAAAGATTTATTCATAATCAGCAAAGCTGCGGCACTATGACTGTTTTGTATTCCCAAGGAAATTGCATTTGATACCATTAGTTTGAAGTTATCCCGCCTGTGCACAGTTAATTATGATGATAGTCGTAAAGTCTTATTAGAACTCTGTATGACATTCATGTTTTCATTATGGATTAGACTGTTTGGTTATAGAAAATCATATTACAGCTGTATGGCGAAGGGGTTTTTAAGAAAAACTGACTCATATTTATGTCATACATTCAAAAAGGAAAACGAAAATGTCTGTGCAGCTAGCCTGATAGCCGGAATTTTAAGCCTGCTTGAGATACTAGCGATCTTTCGTTTTTTTAAATCCTCCATTAAAGAGCTTTAATCCAACACGTAATTACTTATCCTTATCATTTTAGTAATTACATCTTTAGATGGCTAATCATACTGGATCCATGAATTAATCCCTGAATCAAGTACAAGAGGAACAGAGCACTTGTCGTTGGCAAATGCCTTAAGACACTTATAGATGATTATATTACTTTTGACTGCCTCTATGCTAATTTTTATAACCTCCCTCCCCTCTTGGGAGAGGATTATAAGGATCTCCTATCCATATTCTTCGACAACCAACTTCTCGAGAGGATGGCATAGACATAAAGCAAGGGGTTTCGCATTTTCCTTTGGATTTCAAAGGTTTATATTGCCACAACTATAATAAATGTAGTGAAAGCCCATCAATATTCATATATACAGAATTCTCTCAAGCTCATATATTGACAGATATTTATAATAAATATCTTCACTTAATTGTAGATTTCACCCCATTTTTCTTTACAGTGCGAATGCATATTGGTGTATTGCACCTAGACATGCTGCAACAGTCGTCAATCTTGTATAGTTAGTTATACAAACACATCTAGGACGTCATTTTTCAACAAGATTGAGCCTCTCACACTAGGGTGTCTGCTTTTAACAAGAGCTGAAATTATAGTCGTCGGCTTGCAAGTGATGTTTCTAGTCATGGCTTTTATATTTTTTCGTGGCTTCAACGTTAATATAATCTTCGTCTTAATATCCCGTCAACTTTGTTTCCTAGCTTATGGTTAAAGACTGAGTGTCCGTACTATGTATATAACAAAACAGCACGCTATGGAAATATGATAATTTCTTTTAGTCCCCTCTCCATTAAACGGGTGCCAGCTGGTGACGAATAATTTTTCACTACATTTTAGCCTGCCTCCACTATATAGACTTATTATGTTATCAAAGAAAGAAACATGACAGTCAACGTTCCCTAATTAGAATTGCCTATCATTACATCTATTCATTGAAATGAAAAACTAAAATCCTAAAATTATTCTGACTCTGACATAAATCATATGATAACTAAGATAGAGAACTGGCAGCTATTGTGGGATGCTCAGGTACTTCAAAGCATAAACTTCAAAGCATGAAACCTCTAATTGAATTTGGGACTCCATACGTAACCGGAGGGAGGAAGTGTTGTTAACACGTCTAAGAATTGGTCACTCTCCTGTCACATACAGCTACCTTTTGAACGCGGAGAGTGAACCTGTTTGTTCTTTCTGTGGGAGTGTTCTGACAGTGCGTCACTTTTTAGTTGACTGCGTGTATTTTAACACACTTCGTTTAAAGTACTTTAATGACTCTGACTTGCCTCTTGACCGAATAATCTGGAAAGAGGTCAATGCTAATTTATTTCATTATTTGAAGGAAACAGGTTTTTATCATCAAATTTGATAATACCCTTGTATTTTAATGTAATTTAAACACACATTTCATATTTTTATATAAATCATGAGTCACTGCTTCACATTTCATATTTTTATATAAATCATGAGTAACTTCATTTAAATATTAATCATTTTATTACTTCTTTTGATTTTATATGTCTGTTGTGTAAAATTTCTGATTGAGCTTAATTGTTTTATTTGTGTTTCAATTGTATACTCTCGACATGCGTCTGGCGCTAATAACGTTTCCAGGTTTTGCGCCATTTAAACCACTAAACCACTAAACCATATAGTAACTAAATATTAATTTTCAATTCAAGAGATTCTAGTTGGTTCATTAATTATGACATTAGATTTTAAAATTATTTGCCTGAGGAGACTACAGAGTCTCATAGAGGACACTATTTGTCACTTTCTCTCGTATTTACATATTTTATTACTTTATATACATTTTTATTCGTATAATTATTTCATGAGAATGTCTCGTTTTCAGATTTAGGATACAAAATATTTAATTGAATATACATTACCTATGAATAATTTCATGTGTTTGATTACTAATTGAATAAATAATTTTTCCTAAATTAATCACGAACACGGAATTAATTTATCCTTGTCGTATCGATTGAGATGCGATCAAATATAATTATGCGTTCCTGATAGGCTTTTATCCTTTTTATTATTTGTCCCTATCACTAAACATAACGCAATTAATGCATTCAATTATTAATATAATTTGAGTAAATGTACACAGTAAGTTCATTACATCGTAAACCTATTATCATCATTTCGAGTGCATTTCGTAATTTGCATTCTGAACTCCAACTAATCAGATTTGAAAGTGATTGATTACTTTTAACAAAGTATATATTTGGCATAATAATTAGAATTATAAAAGGCTGTTTAATGTTTAATATTTTACGTTTAAATTTTCATGGATTAAATAGTTTGAAATTACTCAACTATAATTTCAAACTATTTAATCCTAATTAACTCATGGCAAAAATGAAAAAACATAATAATGATAAAATATTACATAAAATGTAAAAATAATGATAGAATATGACAGTAAATATTCTTATGAATAATAAAATTACAAAAACACAGCTAAAGAAAAATTGCTATCCTTTCTAACGTAGCTTGCATTCATAGAATCGACAATGCATAGGGTCAGCAGGGCATAAAATCGACAGCATTATAGGATCGACGTCGGCATACAATTGAATGCATATACTGGCACGGTATCAACAAGTTAAGAAAGACTGGGTTGGATTAAATTCAATTATTTGAATTACAACAAAGTATTAGCTGGCTATCTACCTAAAGCAGAAGCCTGTCTTCGTAGAGTACATTTTCGAGGAAACTGTTTCACATTTACACATGAGTAAACATGAGAGTAAAATTTACATATTACACATGAGTAAAACCACACAATCTCCTATACTCTAGCATGCTCACATAATTATTAAGTACACATGGGTATCGCAACCGAGAGAGGGGATTGGAGTTCAGACCAGTAGGCATGTAACAGTCTTGTGACGATGGAACTTTGAAAGCTATTTCTGCCATTTTGTTTCGGCCATATTTAGTATTAGAAATATATATTACTAATATATATTCCTCTATATATTAGTATGCTGTTTTTGCCTTTTATTTCGACATGTTTAGTTTGTATGTCTTTCTAATTTTTTAAGTTAGTAAGTGAAATTTTCACAGTAATTTGCTTTCGACTTAATTTCCTATTGAAAAATGTCTCAATGCATCAGCGATGTTTTAATTATTTTGCAGAGGAAGCTAGATCCTCGGAACGAAAGTTTTTCAATCATCTTACTTTACGTGGGGTGAGGCTCAACTGTGCGTCGAAGCTTGCATAATACAAAGAACATACTACTGAGTGCCCATTGGTTCCTTGCAGAAAACGTTTTCTCAGTTGCGATATCGATATGCTGTTGGTGATGTATGTAGCCTTGTTGTGTCGAGCTTGTGCCAAACGTTTTCTTTGGAGGCTCAGTAAGCGAATCCAAGAAAACATCTGAACAAAGCGAACGGGCGCTCTTTAAATTAACAACTCCTTTTTAAAAGATCAGAATTATCATAATTACAGATCTTCAATTTATTAATCAGGTTAGTGCACTGCCCACTGCATTTAAAAATAATAGCATAAATGGCCTTTGTCATCATAATTTTTTTTTATTTCTCCATGATACAAATATTACGAAACGCAAGTCCATTCTGATCTTATATCTATTAAATTTCTAATTGAATTTCTTCTAAATAATTGGATTGATTTCACAACTTGCATTTCAGAGAAGCATTTCACTCCACCAGGAGAAAGCTAATTTATCCGTTCAGAGCTTACAGAGCGTTTTCAAAATTAGCCATTACATTTATAACACATGAGCATATTTCGTTTATTTCTTGCTTACAAACGTTTAATTGCTACAACATTTAATTTAGATAATTCATTGGGAGAGTAAAACCAAACTGACATGCTATTTTTCCTTCTCAGGGAGCGGAATTTCCCGACGTTTCAAATAATGCTAGTTAAAAATGAGATTGAAAACAACTTTTCGCCTAAACAAAATGAAAGAAAATTAACGAAACTATCTGCTGATTGATTAATAACATTAATTAATTTTCCGTTAGATGATATTTTTTGATTGTTAGAAGCTGTAATATTAGCCGTATCCTCTCCTTTCCTGACTGCAACCGGACCAAATCCATTTGCAAAACGTTCCGAAATTCATGATAAAACATGTGTTATCCATATGTAAATTGTGGTTTCATACGTATTTGATTAATATGTATATTATTCATATGTTTAGAGTACATTTAAATTATTCCACTGAAAATACAAACACCGTATTTAGTATGTGGCGTGTATATGCGAAAGCTTTGTAAAACGAATCTTAATTGCAGTTTTTCTATACTTCCAGAACTTTTCTAATTTAATAAATTTCTTAATTTCCATTTAAAACTGGAAGTACTTAGGCTCAAAAAGTTAAAGGAACAACTATAAGAAGGTGGTTTATGCTAATTTTACTAAGTGAAATGTAATAACATATAGTTTATTGATAATTGAAGGCCGACGTCACCACTCTGTCTAATGCGATTCAATTTCTACGCATATATATGTTATTTTTGTGGCTATTGTTTCAGCACGTGAGAAAACACTGCAAGCAGGCACTTCAAGCTGTAATTTCAAGGACTATATATCATAGACAAAACTTTCGCATGTAGAAGGTGGAACACATTTGAAGGATTATGAAGAATGGCATGCGAGAGCTAGAAAGAAAGGGTAGACGTTGACATAAGTCTTGAAAGATTTAAAGCAGTCCAAAGCGTCGTGCTAATATCTGGAAACAACTTAAAAGACATCAGTGGCAAACAGGTCAAGGTCGAAAATCGGCCACAACAGATTATCAAGTATTTGGTAATGAGTCCTAAAACAGTAGAAAACTGACGTTAGCCCTGACTGCAAGGAAGTTTACTTCAACTGCAGGAACTCAGATATCCAGATATACATTAACTGACAGCTGTATAAAAGAGGGCGTTACGCAAGGAAACCCACGATTTGTGCCCTAGCGATTTGAGCTTGTAAACACATTTGGTTTTAGTGGTGCAGTAATAGTCTTGACTGAAGTACCACCGACCACCGACTGGAGCAGAGGTCTTTTCACTGATGAGTTTTATTTTTGTTTGCAGAATGATTCCAAACGTGCTACAACTTGGCGTCAGCAAATGCATACAAAAATCCTGAAAACATATGTGAAAGGCATCGATTCAGAAATACCGGAGTCACAGTACAGGCGAGAAGAAGTAACCTAAAAATGTTTACCCGTGCAAATATACATGTTTAATGCACAGAGAGGTGATTCTATATCGTTATATCAAAATGTTCAGAAATGCAATAATAACCTTCTTCTAATGGACATCAATTCTCGTGTTCTTTGTAGTTCACTAACGGCCGTTTACTTTGAGAGTGAACCGTGAGAGAAACCGTGCAGGGTGGAGTTGCTCGCAGATTCTCCAGATTTAAATCCGATCGAACATTTTTCGTTATAGAACAGCATATACCAAACAGTTCCTACAGAAACATAAGTTGCCTATTGAACAAAACTAAATTAAATATATTTTTAAACCTTATATTTGTGTATGTATTTCAAGGTATTGTCAATAAAGTTACTTAAAGTTGCATTATTTTACTGACATAACTAAATTTTATTTGGATTAAAATCATTCTATTACAGTCGAAATATGTTTATGATGAAAATAACGACTTCCGCTGGATGCATCAAATCGGCGAATAACGCCCTTGTAAATAAAACTGTTTGATGCTTACTGTGCTATAATGTAAAAATCCAGAAAAAAAAATCTATGCATCTATTTGGCCCTTTATAAAGAAGAATAACTTCAAGAAACATATATCGATAATGCATATGAAAAACATATTTAGTAAATTTCTGGTATTCATAGTCTCTCCAAGAAATTTGTAACAACAGTAAAGAATCATCAAATATTTCTTTTAAAATATAGCAGAAAAATGTGTTTCGCATTGTCATTTATCTGCTCCGAGATATGGAGGATAAACTTTTAGAAGAGATCGTTTTTGTTTATAATGGGCTGGGTCACAGTTATCGCAGCAGCCGTGCAGCTACGTCTGTCTATGCTGCACCGGCTGTGGCGACGATGGTTGGAAGAAGGGAATGTGGTATGTTCTAGGAATAGCGCTACTGCCAGACTTCAGCACGCGTGGACTGACGTATTCACAGGCATGCGGGGGTGACACCGCAAGCCACTTCGTCTTTTTCCGACAGGTGCAGGACACTCTTAATCCCATGTTGACTAGGACTTTTATTCGCCGATTGGCAATTGGTGGCCTACACAAATGGCGTCCGTTAAGAAAGCTACCATTGAACCAATAGCGCACTTGACTCCATTTGTCATGGTGTCTGGATAGAGCCACATGGACATTGGAGTGGTATAATGAGGTGCTTTCCAACAAGTCAATCTTTGGTTAAGCAATGACATTCACCGTGTAAGAGTTGTTGCAACGTCATAACAGGTCTAATCCAGCCACAAATGTTTAACGCCATACTGGGTGACAACACGCTGTCATGGTTTGAGGTACGTTCGCCTACGACAACAAATCACAACTAGTTCGTATTGTGGCAGTATGGAGGCCCAACGATACGTAGATATGGATAGGGATCCACCAGAGAGCGAATCCAGTGCAATAATCCCTTACATTTCCTTCTTAAAGGCGACTGGCAAGATGTACAAGAACAAATAAATTAGCCCCAGGGAATGACGATTTATTGCTCACCACCCTTTAATTCAAATAACACTGTTGATAATATTAGATATTTTGGAGTAGGAAATTTAAAAAATCAACTCACCAAGTGGGTTTTGAAGTATGAATCTTACAAAGTCAGATGGACATGTTAAACACTTATAACACATTAGCATGTCTGGAAGAAGACGGTAATTCCTTACAGTTTTACTTTCTTAATTAACTCGTACAGACTAGAGGCTTTGTATCAAACTTCCGAAATATGGATCTTTTATTCGCAACTTTCACAAAAAGTCGCTTCTTTGGTTCTTTTAGCAATTTTCTAAATCCTTTCATTCATTTTCATGCATTCGGGATCTTCTCCGATAGCTCAGATATCGATGATTTTGGACTTTCATCGATACGCGACAATGACTTCGATGATGGCGGAATGATAGATAGGTAGATCTATTCTCTTCCATCATTCCGGAGTAAACAACTGTTGCCATCCAGTGAAAGGAAATTCTCCCCACCTACAAAAAATAAGCATCCGGTGGAATAGGGAAAAATATGTGAGAAAGGAAGAGAAAATGGTAGTTTTTTAAAAAGTGCCTTTCATTCTAGTCTGGAGCATAGCCCTGACATTTCTTATATCTGTGTGGCCATAAAGTCACTTGAAAAGATTTTAATGGAAGATTCAGGCTATTTGTCATTTTCTTGTCATTCTCAAATCCATAAAGGTTTTGAAAGTCTCAAAGTATGTCTTCCCTTTGTTCTCCTATCGCAGTGACAGTATTTGAATAAAAAATCGGGAAGGGTTTCATGGAAGGGAAACGAAAGACCTCGAGAAGTCATTTTTTATTCCGAAATAATGTACTGAATCAATATAAAAATCAAGGAGCTTCTGCAATTCGATACTGAATGAAGAGAAGAAAGTTACAAGAAAATAGAAGTGTACACTACGCAATTTAGTAAATTACAGTTGGATCCTCCCATCTGAAATAACAAAAAGGTCGTCTACAATCTTCTTCACGAACACTTAGGAACCTATTGTATTTCCCAAAAGTTATTGGCTAAGAAGGATATTCTTTTGTTAAGAGTAGTGAAAGGTAATTTGATACTGACAGAAGAATTAATGAATAGAGAATTCTGAAAGCTTTTAAGAACTATTTAGCTATCAGTTTGGAAATATTTCTAAAATTATACGTTTAAAATTTAAACATTTTTCAGGAATATGGAACATCTTATATGAGGAATTTCTCTACCATGAGGCATTCTATTAAGGCAAATAATCGTCGAGTACTTTGTCGTATTTGACTAAGCAGCTGCTTGCATTTTAATAGGAATTGTATAGGAAATGTTTGTATTCTTCTCTGCATGTTCTCGTAGTGTAACTGATAGTAAGTCCGCAAAGCAGTTTGAAGATTCAGACTTCGAATCCCGGGTACGGTACCATAATTACCCTACGACTTATGTTATGTTTGTTCCCTGCATTATTAAATATTAAATTTGATATATATCATCTTATAAACTTTAAGGAACTTAAACGGCTTTCATTGTATTTTTGTTTTGCTTTTATTTTTTAACTATTCATTCCTTTGCTTGAGTGTATCAAGAACCCGAACGCTCAACCTAACATACTATTATTACAGATTTGTGGTTTTCGTTCTCTTAATTAATTTATTACGCATCTTTTGAAAACAACATCTGGGGAAAACGTTCTCTTTTACTACAGTTTATTTTCACAAATTTCCACTAACGTTTTTTGTGAGGAAAACTGCAATGGGCTATAAAATACACACTGTTTCTTTTTTATGTTTGTACTTATTATGGAACCATAAGTAGACACATTTGGTTTCAATCTCTTCTGGATGCTTTTACAATGGCGTCAGACTTTAAAAAATAATCAGTTGATTTGTTGCTATCTGATCTGAAGAGCACTGACTTTCCTGTTTTTGCTTTTATTTAAGATGTAAAACTTGTGTTATAAACTTAATAAAAAATACTATTTAAAAATGTACTCTTATCACATACACTAATAAATCAGATAAGTATCTTACTCAAAACTCTATAACATGCATATGCATACCTGTGATGGACCAAAACATATTAATAGGCATGTGATCGCAGCAACTACTTTCCTCTGGGAAATATTAGAAAATACTTATCTTTTTGTTTGTCATATTTGGGCAGCACTTATTACACCCTGAACAAAAAACTACTAGCGACATCCTGGGGAAAGTGTTTACGGAATAAGCATACATTCTGAGGACATCCAGGAATTCTGTCCTAATATCCTTAAATCAGCCTCTTCAATGCTCTTCACATTCCAGTATATCCCAAGGATATCTTCGCCAGTTTCCACGTGCAGAGTACGGAATATTATTAGGATTTGAAATTCAGTTTAGTGCAACCTCAGGCCATTCTGGAATACTGTCTTAGCATGCTAAACGCGTCCTCCCGAATGTTTAATGTTACTCCCGAATGTTAGTATGTCCTCAGAACATCTTCACTATGTCTGTAAGACAGTCTGCACATTAAAAAATTATATGAAAACTGATATTATGGAGATTTAAAGTTTTTTTTTCTACCATTCTCCTGGGAATCCTGAAACTAAGCTTTTGTTCAGTTGTAAGACGATCTAAAATTTTAATTATAAGTTCCAAATAAATAGTTTCCTTTTCGTTTGGGTAATAGGCGCTTTGTGTGTCATTATATTAGGGTTACCGAAAAATATCTCACTGTTATTGATAAAAAAAGAATGAAAAATTCGTAAATTTGCAATTTATTTTCAGCAAATTAATAAATTTATATGTGCGCAAATTTCACTAAAGGTTATTTCACTCTGAAATAACATAACATACTTAATGTCTTCCGAATATATGAAACGTAGGTTCCAGTCCCAAATTATAAATACATACAGCTTGGAAACAAAAAAAAAAAAAAAAAAAAAAATTCTAAAACTCGCCAAAACTAAAACGATTCATTCTCCGCCACAAGCTGTTATACAATCGATTAGTGCTTGCGTATACTAACAAGTCACAAATACAAATTGTTTTTCTTAGAAATCAGGCAAAAATTTATTTAAAATTGTCTTGGACTGCTCTGTTAAATCAAAATGTCACGCTTATAAAGAAAATGAAACATTTATTTTTAATTCGTATAAAAACAATGGTAAACCATTAACGTTTTCCTGTAAATTCAGTACTCTCATCCTTCAATATAAATTTCGGTATTCTTTCTTTAAAAACGTGTTTGAAACATTCTGCTAGTTCTTCAGGCGTTTTCGTTTCTTAAAAAAGGGCTAAGAACTTCCATTAAAAGATCTATAACTGTAAACAAATTATTAGTTCAATCAATGTATTTGCTAAAATTTCTAATAAATAATAAATCAGCGTTAAATTCATTACGTACATAAAGTGTTCTTCTTTTAGCGGTTTATATTGTCTATATACATGATATAATAAAAGCACAGGAAAGGAAAAGACGGAGCACTGTTGATGCGTAGTTATCCTATATTGAAGAGGAAGTATTCCGATTGCGTCGTAATCTAATGTGTTGACTTCATAAATAAAACTTGGCAGACGAGGCGATTTTAATTCCATTTTTATTTCCATTCGACATTATGTGACCACAGATCACTTGGCACCCTAGTCGTGCCTATTCAAGAACATTTACATTATTGATATTTTTGCAATAGGAAGCAGAAGAGCGAAATTGCGTCCGAGCACTGCACAGACAGAAGCTGAAGTGCGTAGTTATGAAAAATGGAAACACGCGAAGAGAAACGTTTTGGTTTACAATGGTAGTTTCAGTTCCCATTTATTACGTCATCAGCGTTGCGCAGGCCATAGAATGATTTAGAAATGAAGCAATCCAGAGAAGTTATTGCGATTTTTAGAATAGAGGGGGAGAATTAATGTTTTACCGTTAGTTTAAATTATAATTTTGATTCACATATTTTTTCTTACATACATATTGCATATGTAAATATTCATCAACATCTTACATTAGTAAGCCTGTTATCTTTTTTGATTCATTAATACCACAGAACCCTGTTATTATAATGTGTATCTTATAGGATTCTCTTTTGCTTTAATATCCTCTTTCTTTAATGGCTAAAAATATTCTTTTCCTGCATTTTGCACAAGCAAAAGCCTACCTGAATCGTTAATGGTCTGCTATTCATGGCTATGATGAAATTTTGCAGAGCCTACTGGTCATTTTGCAGAGGAAAGCATGAAAAAATTTGAGTTCTGGACTTTCTGACTGCCAGCCAGTCGTGCTTGCATTTACAGCTGAAAGAGGTACGGCGGGAAAGGAGAAAACTCATTGTAAATTGTTTCAAATATTTACTCGCTTTCTGCATGCATTTAAAAATATCTCTGCTTTGGGAGATACCATATACAATTTATATTTAATCAGCAAAATATTAAAACAAAGAATGCATCATAAAAGACAGCCTATGTCCAAGACTAACACTGTTATTCGGGATTGTAATATACAAATTTCAGCCCTTTATTGCTATGTTTAAGTATTCGGAGTAAAGGACATAGTATTTTAACATACGTTTCTATGCTATCCTCATAAAAAGGCATACAAAATATTCTATCAAAATGCGTGCAAGAAACTAAACTTTGCTTTGATAGTTAACTTAACAAAATGATGATAAAAGGCTGCTTTGTGGCATCGGTTCAGGAATCAAATCAAATTCCACAGTGGCGATTCAAATGGTGAATGATCTACAAACTGGGACTGATTCCGTCGCTTCAATTTGGCAGGCGTGGAACGCTTAGCGCGTATCATTAGCCTTAACGAGAGCGCTAATGATCCTCACATTTATCAGATAAGCCAGAACAATGTGTTTAATTCCGATAAACAACACAAAGGGACAAAGAAACCATTATCGGCAGTAAATAACTCTCGCCTTGGACGTGTTGAATTTTGATATTGAAGAACACAAAGAGAACTAGAAGAATTATTATTTGTGGATTCCTGCATTTGACAGAATGCTTTCCGTTTGCAGTACGTTTCAAGCGAAATGGCGCGTCGTTGTTCACTGCACTGAAATAGTGGAAGTTGTTATCAGGCAAATACCACGCAGACGAGAATAAAAGTAAACAACTGAATTAGGAAGAATTAAATGAACTCCAGGCAGACAAAAACTAATTACGGAAATTTGCCTCGGAACTATGATCATTATCCTTCGCTTTTGGAAGGTTACGAAAAAGGAAGTTAAAAAATGAGAATGGCGTGTTTGGAGAAGTTAATTTAACTTTAAGATTGATAGAATAATTCCCAGATGAGAAGCATTAAGCCTAAGAATGATAGAATAATTCCCAGATGAAAAGCATTAAGCCTGAATAAATTTTAAAATTGTCTTAGACATTTTTTTGCCAAAGTGAGACCTACCGAAAATTTTATTATGCTTATGTAGTTAAACTCAGTGTGCTGTTAAAATTGTGTTTTGAAGTATATTATATCCTTACAAGCATTTTCAAGGCAAACTCTACATAAAAATTAGCTCTTGAGCCAAAGTTATGGTAAGAAATAATTCTAAGCTTTTCCCTTTTAAAGCACCATATGCCTTGTTTACAAGTGCATTTCAGTAAATGTCTCATATCAAATATCCCAAGTTGTACATAAAATGCTTCTGCTAAGAATTTTGCAGCCGCCATGATCGATATAGTGATTAGCGCACCTGGAAACAGTATCTTTAGGCTCGGGATCGGATCTCGGAGAACGCTTGGATGTTCGTAAATGTATAGCGTCTGCGCGGGATGGGGATACTCAAAATACTGGAGAGTCGACATTCTTGTCTCGAGTTTTGATGATAGGGAAGAAATAGGAGACTTTTAGAGCCTTCTACTCGGTATGTCCTGGAAACTGGGATCATTATCCTTCGCTTCTAGAAGGTTACACAAAGGTAATTGAAAAATGAAAATGACATGTTCTGAGAAGAGACATCTTCGAAGAATAATTTAACTTTACGGATGATAGAATAATTCCCAGATGCTAAGCGTTAAGCCTTAATAAGCCTTTGTATGTTCTCCATAAAAATTGGGGAGGCATTTCTTGAAAATAAAATGCCAACTAAATCAGGTACTACATATATACATTTTCAACGCATTCCTGCAAAGTTTCGTGATGTATCACGTATGAACTATTGTACCTTTAGTCGGGAAAAGAGCTCATTTTAAATGCAAAACCTTTCTAGGTGTGATAGATTCTGGAAAGCAGTGGAAGAGGAATGGATATCAATAAGTTTGGAAATTTTACGAAAGCCCCTTCTGGAAATCACAATGCGGACTTCCAGTCCAGTAAAAACAGGCTATCAAATCGAACACTAAAAAACACTTTACATTTTAAATATTAATTAAACGGCCCCGAAATCGTTCCAAAAATCAATGTGTATAAACCTTACGTGAATATAAAATAAACTGAAACAAGCTGCTATAATGCCTTTCGCTCAACATTTAGAAACAGATTTTAATTTTATGTTAAAATATAGATGATTTTGATATCTTAAATGTAAAGAAAGGTGGTTTTTCTTTTATTTTTTAGGTAAATAAAATTCAATTAATTTTACGTGGTCATTTTCACTATAAATTACATTTTATAATTTGTAATAAAAAAAAATGAGCTAAAAATAGAAATTTATTTCTGCGTAATGCTCTGGGTAGTACATATTACAATTTCGTGTCCATCACGAAGATGTTATTTTATTAGCCGAAAGAGAGTTGGCCTAGAAGGGCTATTAATTTCGTTTTAGCATTTTGCTTCTATTCGCTTTCTGCGTTGATTCACTTTTCAAACTGTTGCCACCAACTATTACAGCCCTATATTATAATTAAAGAAATTAAATAATGAAGAATCTGCGTAGATGTATGTATGTTTCTCGCAAACAAAGGTATCTAGAGCCATCAAATTTTGAATGAAGTAATCCTGCAGCGAATTCGAGCATCTGGAAGCCCTAATTTGGAATTTGGTTTTTTCATCTATTTCATATTTTGTCAGACAGTAAAGAATTTTTGATTAAGAAAGTCAAAGATTCGAAAGTGTGGAATGGCAACATTGCACGGAAAATAAATTTTTTTTTTTGGAAATTCTAAAGATATGCTCATTTTATATTATTTTGCGATATTGCTGTTGAACTAAATTTTATGGTTTATGGTGCGAAGAACGTGATACTTAATAAATAAAGGTAACACACAAACGTTAAAAAAACGCCCCTTTGGGCGTAATGTAAAATCTGAAATCTTTCAGGTTTTTTTTTAATATTTTTATAGTCAAAAATACATTAGAATTGATATCAAATAAAATAGGAAAACACTAAATAAAATAGGAAAACCTAAACTAAGTTTTTAGTTTTTATTTTAATATCAAGAACTCACTTAAAATCGCAAATACACTATCAAGAAAATCGAAACAAGCACACAAAATTTTATGATCCTAAACCAATCAGTTATATATTGAGCTTTAAAATGTGTTATATATTTGCGTATTTTTCTATTTTAAAGATACCCCGCCCTTTAAATTTACTTAGTGTAAAAGAAGATTAATATGTTATTCAAGCATATAAGTCGTAGAAATTTTAACAGCCTTACTTACTTATTTCTTTTTGTCTCTTAGTTATGTAACAATAATTGGCAAGACCAGAGACGAGAGTACGTTTCCCTCGAGCTGGCAAAGTAAAATGAAAGTGTAGAATGCTTAAAGAAAAGGGACTAAAATATTTAAATTTGGCAGACAGCTCAGGTCATGTACCTGAAACTGTGGACTCTGGTCTAAGAAGTGAACAGAGTTTTGAGATATAGATTTGCTATACAAATGCGTTTGGAAAATTTTTCCCAATACCCGAGTGATTAAGACCAATGAATGCTGATACTTCAGCCCGAGTTCGAACGTAGACGTAAGGATGGCTGCATGATTCGTTTTCGATAAGAGCCACCTTCGGTTAAGAAATCTGTAGTGAAGCCATACCTCTCCTCAGGGACAAGGCTCACTTGGAATGCTGAAATGCCTAAACGTTTTGAAAAAAAAAAAAAAAGATTTTAGGCATTTCAGCATTCCAAGTGAGCCTTATCCCTTAGGAGAGGTATGGTTTCACTAAAGATTTCTTAACCGTAGGTGGCTCTTATCGAAAACGAATCATGCAGCCATCCTTACGTCTACGTTCGAACTCGGGCTGAAGTATCAGCATTCATTGGTCTTAATCACTCGGGTATTGGAAAAAATTTTCCAAACGCATTTGTATAGCAAATCTATATCTCAAAACTGTTGATGCGTACAAAGAAAATGATTTAGTGATTTGATTTCAAAAATATATTAACCACTTTGCGTTTTAAATAAATAGTAACTTCTTTTTTTCTCTTTCAAAGATAAAATTTTTGCTTCTGAGAATGGCCTTAGAAATGTCCCTCCTTCCACTAGTTGTCAAGACCTATTTAGAAAACTGCCCTCTTCTCCTTATCAAAGAGAAAAAAATTATTTGTGTTACCTAGTTTTTGGTCTCAAAATTAACAAAAACAATAGCCTACAAGCAAGCTTTTGAATGATCAGCAGATCCATTGCAATGCCAGCAGAGAGCTGGTCGGGAGTAGATTCCAATTTCCCGTCTTTTTTATGTGAACTTCCTCTTTATGTGTTCCTGATATAACTCCTCTGTGGAGAAACCAGTTATAATATGAAAAACCTCCTTTCATTTTCGTTGTATTCTGGGTGTTGGAAAGCACGAAGCATCAGTGTTTCTATCGGAAATAACGATCTAGGCCCCATTTGATCCTGACAAGTGTGTGGTGTTGCGAACTCCTGATGATAATTTTCAAATCGACGAATCATTGTCGG
Source organism: Stegodyphus dumicola (assembly GCF_044657685.1). Lineage (NCBI taxonomy): Eukaryota > Metazoa > Arthropoda > Arachnida > Araneae > Eresidae > Stegodyphus > Stegodyphus dumicola. Next base: position 13,528,557 of record NC_140769.1, read on the forward strand.
TGTAAACGGCGAAGTGGCTAATTTTCAGCAGATCTTCCTCCTAGGCTTGGTAAAGGTAAAAATGTTATTTTAAAGAAAAATATTAATATTATATTGTCATTCCTTCAGGACAATTCCCAAATATCATCTAAATTCCCAGTGGTATAAACTAATATCTGGAACGGGTAATATTTCGCATTTTGCAAAACATTTTATTGCCTCGAAGTATCCGTTTCAGATTGAGCTCTCCTAGCTAGATGAGAGAACAACGATCAGTCAGTATTCACGAAAATCATGTGTGGAAACAGACAAGTGAAAGGAATCTGATCCTCCAAATGATAATTATTATAAATGAAGAAACAGTGGCTTATTATTGAGTCTATGTTGTTTGTCCGTGCCAATGCTGAAAAATTGGAAAGAGTTGAATTAGTCACCGAAAGAGCTGTTTTGTCATGAGGTTATGTATTTTACGCTCATGACTTGGATCTAGGATATGTCCTTAAGGTCAACGCGATCTCTCGCTTCGCCCTTCTGATTCGACCCATAGATGTCGCCACGAGCAAGCCTCAGATAAAAAGTACCCACGCGTTGAAAAACTGTGCCCAATAAATCACGAAAGCCACGTTACCGCCACAGTAGTGTACTTTCGGACGTGACACGAACACGCACCTCCTCCTTTTGCCAAACATGGGGGAAAACTGAATTGCATCACTCGCGCCACCCACGGCACCTCGTTTAAGTATTCAACAACCCAAACCACAACCCGAACGGAGCTAAACACAGCCCACCAATGCAAGGATCATTTACATCCATGCAGGGCTCAATGTACGGACACAAGTCGTACCTCCTCATTAGCATACAAACTAGAATGCATGACGGCGTAGGCAAAGCTCGCAAATTCGAAAGAATTCAACTTGAATTCGTTACTGAAGAGTTTTTTGTGACTTGGTAGCAAACATGGTGTTTAGCATCGAACTTCTGATTCGATCCACAGATGTCACCGCGAGATGATTCACGCATTGAACAGTTGTGAGCAATAAATCACCGGAGCACGCGGACACTAGAAGTCTATTACGAAGTTTGCAGCAAGTACACTCATGTTCATAAATTAAGGATAATGCAAAATCAGGCAAAGGAAGAGTTAGAAGCAAAACAAATTTGACTTATTTGTAAAGCTTATTTATTAAACAAGAGGTAAAGAGCAAAAAAAGATGCTATATGTTTGATATTATTAATAAAATTAGCGATTTTTTTTCCCTGGAGCAAATTAAAAAAAAATTACAAAAAACCAATATTACATGGTTGGTATGATTGTTAATACATTGTATGTCTCCCAGACGATGCAATACAGTCCGTACAACGAATAGCAATGCTGAGCATCAAATTATCGATCTGATCTTGGGGGATATTACACCACTCAAAAAGCAGTGCACTCCAAATTTCCGGTAGACATGTAGGAGAAGGTTGACGGGCTGCAACTCGTCGGCCAAGTATGTCCCACACGTGCTCTACTGGATTCAAGTCCGGTGAGAATGCTGGCCAGTCCATACGGGTGATATTCTCCGACTGAAGGCATTCGCTTACGATGTTTGCACGGTGAGGACTGGTGTTGTTATCCATAAACACAAATTGTGCGCCCATGGCGCCCCGAAACAAACGTACATGTTGTTCCAGAATGACGTCCCGATAGATTTGGCTTGTCATGGTTCCAATTTGAACATGCAGGTCAGTTCTGAAACCCAGAATAATTCCACACCGAACGAGCACTCCTGCACCACCGTAACGGTGTCGTTCAATGATGTTTTCTTGGTGGTAACGGGTACCTACAGCTCTCCATATGAAATTCCGGCGAGAATGAGACTGCAAGCTAAACCTGGACTCGTCGGAAAACATCACACAAGCCCACTGTTGGGGTGTCCACAATCCATGCTCTCTACTCCAGGCTAACCGCAGGCGACAGTGAGTTGCAGTAAGTGGAACGCATCTTACAGGTCTACGAGCATATAGACCAATCTGCCCTAAGCGTCTGTACACGGTCTGCCTTGAAATTGTCGTACCAGTGGCTAAAGAGAGCTGACGAGACAGGTCTGAGGCTGTGCTCCGCCTGTCTCTTTTGGCAGTAACTGCCAAATACCGGTCCTCATTCGGCGTTGTAACTCTAAGGTGCCTATGCTGTAACGTCTACTTACATTACCATCATCTTGGAATTGTTGCCAGAGCCTGGAGATGACACTCTGGACAATTCCAAGTTCGTCTGATACTTCCAGTTGGGTACGCCTACATTCCAGACGGCCGATAATTCTACCACGTAAAAAATCATCCAAATGCGTCCTTTGTGTCATAACTATTCGGTTATTGCACTGAAATGCTTATAAAGCGCCTGCGAACAATTTTACTTCTTTGCATGTATTCCTTATATATCACTCTCTTACACTCTCGTCATTGTGACGTACCATCGGTGTCATCTGGTTACTTCTTGAAATTTTCATATGATTCTTGAAGATGTGTGTAGTGATTTTACAGGTGATATATTTATTTTAGAGTTCAATTTCCGCGTGACTCCGAATTATCCTTAATTTATGGACATGAGTGTAGTTAATAGCATACTTAGTGACTACGAAACATTATTCTTCAAATTATATGTACTTGAAAATTAATGTTTAGTATCGTAAAGCTGAGGTATAGCAGTATGCCGTTCTTCCAAAATTATCATCATAAATCATTATCTGAAATTAATAATGTATTACAATTTAATCTGCCGTCCTTATTAGCGTGATAACTACAATACGGGACAGAGTTCGAGCTCGAAAGCGTAGTGCGTTTGCGACTATGGGTCCTTAAAATACAGCGTAACCGAAAATCTGCTCGAGTGTTTGATGTAGAGTACGAGGGATAGAAGATCCATTGATCTGTTTTCTGAGATGTTCACCATCACAATTTGGACAGAGTTCGGCCAACCCGCACTGTTTTCTACAAGGTGTTTAGTTCTTTGGACAAGGACTGGCTCTCTTTCTTTCTTTTGGCCATAGTGACTTCGTCGACCGAATTTATATTATACTCAAATTAGGTGGATTAGAACTAGCAAAACAATTTCTTCTTGAAACGTCTACTTAAACAGATATTGAAACAGCGGTATAAATTGAGGAAAACGAAAACTGAATCATGGAAACGCTTAGACTCTTGAGCTCAAGAATTTCTTGCAAAATCCAGTATTAAAACAAATATGATAGCTTGCTCCTACTCCTGATCTTAATTCATGCTGTATCAGATTCTATTCAGCATTGAAAAAGAGGCTTTGTGTATGAAAATTCAATTCAGATGATGGCGTGATTTCATTTATACAGGCTTCAATGAAGGTTTACCTTTGTGCTTTGAAGATTGGATTAAATAATGGAATCCCTGCCTATCATCTGATGTAAAGTACTTTACCGCTAGTATGCACAGACGAATGAAATATGATACCTAAATTCTTGTTAGGAATTTATTAAAGGGATTGAATGCTAGTCCGTCAAGAACAGAATCTTCACACTTATGATTCTATCATCTTTGTCCGTCTAATCTTGAACCGGCTTGATTTGTGTGGTTGTTGGAGATTTTAAAACATCAATGGTGACAAGTTTGCTTTCTATTATTGAACATAGTCACTATATTTTATTGATTATCGTCTTTATAATTACCTCCAAACAAATATTTGAACAAAAGTCGCTAAACTTGTACCCCTAAATGAAGACTATTCTTTAACCCTTGTATCCTTTAGTGGCCAAGGGCCCACCAGCGGCCGAGCGGTAAAGACGCTGAACACTGTCAGTTCGGTCCGAGGTTCGAATCCCGCGAACGGGCTGGCTGCATGGGTGTTTTCGTGGTTTTCCCCATGTGTAACGTGTATACAAGCCAGTTTCCCTTAGAAAGTCCTCCACGAAGACATCCCTCCTCTTAGGCAGATAGCCCTCGAGGCTTTACCATAATCACACACACACACACCTTTAGTGGCCAAATTGTTAAAACGGCTGGAAAACTGGAAAACACTGGTTGTTTGACCAGGTTTTAAGTTAAAAATACTCCGCAACAGATAACTCTCCACTCAGGGATATAACCCTCATATGCTTTGCCATACTCAAATAACGTCACTTACTTTTGTTTAAGTTTTTAATTATTAATCAGTAATATGTGATATTATTAACACTTATTAGCAACTCTTAAACAACAAAATTATTCTTCTAACGCTGTCCCTTTTCTTCACTTTTCCTAATGAGAATAAATGCAAACATACAAAAATAAAGAATTTTATTCTCCGGTGCATCTTATGACATTCACAGATAGTGTTTAATAGCTTTATAATACATTTAGCAGAGTAAACTGAAAATAAGTATAGTTACTGATATTCAACACCCCCGACGTGGGAAATTTTTGCAGAGGTTTTAGTGATAAATGCTGTATTTTCTTTACCTTAATATGTGGATTACTTTATATTCTAACTCCGCAATACTCCAAACAATAAAAGAAAAAGGAATGTTAAAATGGTTAAAAAAGGACAACTTATTCTCTTCAAAATCCATTTTGAAAATATGTTCAGGCACTACCCGCCTTCCCAAGGCTTACGATTCTCTGAGAGATAGTTTCAACTAGTTTTAAGTACCAAACACCGCATTCTTTGTCTTGTTTCCTAAGTTTTTGCTTCAAAAAACCGACATTCCGTGTTATAAAACCATTCAACCGTGTGCCTGTCTTTCCGCTTAAAACTCTAAATTCTAGTGCTTCGCTTCAAATGCTGAAAATTGCATCTTGGCAACTTTTCCTCGGGTTAGTATGAGGTAAAGGGATTTTTCTTTTGAAGCTTAGAACTTTTTTATTCTTCCTGTCTAATCTTTGAAGCTATTGTTACTTCATTTTTTACTTTTGCTTTCTTCGGGGTTGACGCATTTTCTGGTGACAGCGATGAAATGCGCAAACAATTTTTGAGAATCTCAGTGTAATTTATGTAAGTTTTCAATCTTACAAATTTGATGTAAGAAATAATACATGACGCATGAATTGTAAATACACGTATTACAAATCTGTGATCAGGTAAGTAATATTTATTAAAATGTAATAATTTTGTATATACTACGCAGAGCCTTAATGCCAAGTCTTAACCAAGTAATTTGGTGAGCCTTCAATTTTACAATTACAGCTTATGCACATCTAAGAAATTAAACTGCTTTTGGCAATTGCAAATGGTTTCCACTGTTTTTGAAATAATAGTAATTTATAACTGGTTTCAGCTGTAAAAAGAAAGACATATGAGATATGCTTCATTTGGTAAGTCTGTATCAGGCGATGGCAAATTGATTTCTCGATATTCCGGTTGCAAATATTATTACGATTTGCAAGAAAATCTGGAATATCACACTTGAGAAATGTTATACACTTGCCACCAAAAGTCTGCTTACAGGCATTCAGACTTAGCTCTTCATTTTACCACAAAGAAAACATCATTGATTAGAATCAATAGAGCTTTTATTCATTCTTCGAACCGACTAGATTTGAAAGGTAAAACGAAACTAAAATGCAACACAATATCTTTAAAATAATAATAATTTTACAAGGATTAAAATCCCAGGAGTCAAATGTCCGCGTACATGATCAAAAATGCTTTCGTAGATTGTTTTAATTAAAGCATTAATATCTTGAAGGATAGCCTCTTCTTTTTATTACTTATTTTAACCTTTCTGGCATAGATTCAACTAACTTAGTTGTTTCATCAGCGGTTATTTTATTCCATTCTTACACTATAATCTCTTTGAGCATTTCTTTTGATGTTATATCCTGTTCCCTGATTCTTCTTTCGAGCGAATCTTTTGGGTTAAGCAGCGGCTTCGGTGCATGGTAAAGCACCACTTCTTAGTTCTTAACAATGTACTGATTGGAGTGGTGTTTTCAGCGGCTTCGGTGCATGGTAAAGCACCACTTCTTAGTTCTTAACAATGTACTCAGTTCTTAGGGTCATTGTCCTGCAGAAAGAGAAAGCTCGAAAGAAAGAGAAACCACTAGCTCGAAAGAAAGAGAAAGCACTAGCTCGAAAGAAAGAGAAAGTACTAGCTCGAAGATTTCTTTTCAGAATGCTCAAGTAGTCAAATTTATTCATTGGTTGACTCGATGAACTCCAGATTACCAACTCCAGAGATCTCCATGCACCCGTAGACCATAACACCTCACATCAATGCTTTACGGTTGGATAAAGGTTTTGTTTCCGATGTTCCTGACCTGGTTTTCCCCAAATGTACTTTCTTCCTTTGATCCCCAAAATGCAAAATTTACTCTCATTTGACCATATGATATCATATCTTCCAGCAGTCACTTTGTTTATTAATGTGCTCTTTAGTGAAGACCATTCTCTTTGCTCGGTTTACTCTGGAGGTGAATGTCTTTTCCGAGCCACTCTCCCACGGAAATTGTACCTTTTCAGTAATCTTCGAATTGTTGTTAAACTTAATTCTTCTTGGAAATTTTCAGCGACTGACTGTTCTGTCTTTGAAGCCTATAGTACGGAATTTTTTTTATGCATGGACCACAAAGTGAGACTCGTGTTGCGTCGATGTAGATGGACGTCCCGATCTGGATATAGATGTCAACAGTCCTGTTGCTTTGAAGTTCTTCATCAATCTTTGGGTGGAAGAATGTGTCCTGTTTACTAAACTAACCAGTTTCTCTCAGAGATTTCCCCCTTTTCCAAAGAACTAAAATATTTTGTTTCCTCTGCCACTTTAATCTCTTTTCCTCCTGCCATGGTTCATACAGCAATGCATAGTATATAAGGGTCGACATATAACGATTGCGCAAGAAAAAGGCTTGGTGAAGCTGTCTCGCACTAAAAGCACCCTTCTTTTGAAAGCATCCGAAGACTTTTGGCGGTGATGACTCATTACTTCTTATCCAATCGCTTTTCTTTCTTGTGTTGTTTACTGTACAGGTAGTTTGTTTTAACATAGATTGAACCAGGAGATCTGAAAATTAATTGAGCGGTGTCTCGATCATTTCCGTTGCGAGTTGATAAGCGATTGAAGTAAAAAGTAGAAGATTGATAGCATGTACGTAGACTTATAGCAGCAAGTGTATATTATACTTAAGGGCTTTCAATTTTCGACGAAATTTCAAGGAACCTCAAAATAATTTAAAGAAAGAAATTCATCATTCCTATTATGATTTTTAGTGAATTTTTGTGCTACCAATCTGCTCAAATAATTACAAACTCTTTGTATCAGAATACTTCCCATGTTAACTAAAATATCAGCATAATAGTTTTATACTTTAACACTGATAATGCGACGAACATCTGTTGCATTAAATTAGCATTTCAGACATGAAACCCGAACTACTTTATGAACTTGTGCTGTTTGATTCTCTAGTTGTGTCTGCCCTTTAACGATAATACCAAGATGACATATTTACAGAATGGCGAATCATTCAACCAGGTAAAAGATCAAGTCAAGGGTCGTGAATTCCGATAGGGGCCTACTAACGGTCGCGCGGTAAAATCGCTAACACTGGTTGTTCGGTACGGGCTCGAGTTCCGGCGAACAGGCTGCTTGCATTGATATTTTTGAGGTTTTGCTAACGTGTAAAGTGCATATGACATAGTTTCCCTTAGGAAGTCCTCCTCCGGGAAGGCATTCCTCCCCTTAGGTAGATAGCCTTCCAATCAACTAAACCAAATCAAAGCCATGAATTGAGATAATGACATGTTTGTTAGTGCTATGAATTGCTTATTAAATAAAATTTGTAATTTATTTCTGCTGTGTGCACAGAAGGAGGTGCCTTAGTTTCACGAGTTATGAAAGACCACGTTTTAGTGCTGAATGTATATGCAGGTGACGGGTGCGGACACGCTGGCAGCTTACCTAGAATATTTGGGTATTGTCTGGAGCCCCAACTTGTGCAGCACCTCCTGGTGCCCAAAGACCACTGAATCGGGAGCTAATATACAGGTTGTATCAGTACAGCGGCGACAAACCTTCAGGTGAGACACAGTACATCTAGACGATGGGAAATTACATAGCAATGCATGGTCGGAAATGCTTTCCTGTCACAGTAGCGACGACTAAAATTACAAGATAAGAAGAACACGAATAGGGTGAGAAACAGGGTGTGTATTATGCTTAGTACAGCAGATACCAAGAAATAAAAACAAGAAACAGACTACAATCGTCATTAAAGGATGTGTTCGAAATTACGACCTCGGACCATGATGCGGGAACAGTGTGTCATGCATCTTCCATGCATTGGAGATGGAACGCCTGCATCACATTCCGGGGTCATAATTTTGAGCACCTTCTTTAATGACGATTTTTATCTGTATTCTTATTTCTTGATGTTTTCTGTACTAGGCCTGATAAACTAGTTTCCTCACCCTGTTCGTGTCCTTCCTCTCTTGTGATTTGTGTCGTCACTACGGCGACAGGAAAGCGTTTCCGATCATGCATTGTTATGTAATTTCCCATCGTCTAGGTGTACTGTATCTCTCCCGAAAGTTTGTCACTGCTTTACTGATATACCCTATATATGTAATGATATTTTAAAATCAATTGATTAAATTAAATTCTAATCATATTGCTTAATAATATGTTGGCGATTCTCTGCCTAAATTGCATCCCTGTTCCTAAATTTGGTGAAATCCTTTCTTTATTATAAATTATATTAACCTGTTGGCACCCGCCAAATCGCCAAACTCATAAATCTGCAATATTACATAAAGTCTTTAAGAACACTCCTGATGAGAAGATAACGTCACCTCATGATTTCAATTACTATTGCTGATTGGATCAGCACCATGACGCCCACATATCTATAAATAGGGCTTCTCCTCAAGGTACAAGAGGAACGCTTGTGAGATGGATGTAAAATAAACATATCACTTTATATTACAAAATTTGTCTTATTCCTGTTGCTCCGGCTGCAGAACACAAATAATGTATGAATGTATGAGAAAATACATTTCATATATATATATATTTATGTATATACATATAAAGTGAAAAGGCAGAGAATGTTTTCGGTGGGGTGTTGATTAACAATATGCTAGTTTATTTACCGAGGAAAGTATGTTTATTAAAAATCATACTAGTGAATCAAAACTTTCGATAGCCACAGTTTTGTATTTTATGAGGAAACATACTTAACAAGTGAAATCGTGGATACTTTCAAGCTTCTTACTCTCTGGTCATCTACATCCATGCCTAGTCATCTGAAATTTCGTACTTGCAATTCCGTTTACTTTTTTTCAGCTTTACTTCCGGAAGACTACCTATCTGTTTCATATTTTATCTATTCCTTATATATACACAATAAGCTTACGGAAACGAAAAGCAGACTAGGGATTTATAAATATAATCTATAGTTTCATGACTAAAATATTGTTTCGAGTTGTCTGAGATACCTTCTGTGGCATTATTCTAATCTTGATCTGACCTGTAAAGCTGCTTATCTGAGCTTCTATGAGACAGTGTTGGCTAAGGCTACCTTTGTTGGAATTTAGGCAATAAATGTTCTACCCCGGCAGAAATACTTGCGTACTATGTACGAAGAACTTCACATGCTTAGAACGGTTTAGTTCTAATAAAATATTACCCATAATATATTTGAAATGTGTATATGTATGGATTCGACATTTACCAAGCAAATCCAGTGAATTAATACTTTCTTCTCTTGTAAAACGTATTAATGGACAACAATACTTATATCATTAAGAGTAAAGCTGATGTTTTAAGACTTAAGAATCACGAACTCTTATCTTTGCAAATTTAAGGTAAGCATTCTTCAAAAAATAAATATATAGTAGTATTAACGTTTATTAGTATTTCAACTGCTATTAGTTAAACGCTTATTATTCCCGCATTTATGTGCATATATATCAAGAGAGACAGAAATTTTACGAGCCTCTTCAACGTTCATTAGATTTAAGCGACGAATTTTCTGTATATATTTGCCAATTTTTAACGCAGTTATAGATGGCAATCACCTTTTCCTTCCTAAGGTCTCCTGAGAAAACTGTTAGAAAACCTTTTATTTGTGAATTTCTTTTGCTGAGAAAATCTGAATTAGGGTTCTTTATCCAGTTAGAACATAAAATTAAGTCACTGTTTAAATTTTTATTTTCTCTTTGTCTTAGAGATCTTAAGCACTTTTCGAAAATAAAAAAAATATTTTAACTCTCTTGATATATATCTCTTGGAGTTAGAAATTGCCTATAAAAGAATCCCAGGTAAGGCAGTTACTACTGGCTGCAATACTATTGAAGGAACAAAATTTTGAATTCCATGAAAGGCCCCTGGCATTTGTTACTGTAGTGTCAATGTAAATGCCCTTCTGAGAGATTGCTGGAAGGTTTAATTGAAATTAAAAACAAATTAGACGCTTTTCCTTAGAAGATTTTTTGACCATTCCTGGTGCAGTTTTAAAGTTTAGATATCTTGCATAAAGATGTTTAGATATCAATGTTTTGTTGTTAAAACGGAATGTTAACTTTTTTTGCCCAGTGACTTTATAAAATTCCTTTAATTTATGAGCATATTTCCAAGAGTTCCTATTCAGAGGTTCGGACGAGTAACAATAACCATGGGGAATTATTTCTGATTCGCAAATTTGTTTTTAGATACTCTCTACATGAAAGACTTCTTAAGAAAAGAATGCTTTCTAAAGCTCGATCTACACGTTGTTGAAAAATATTTTCAGCAATATTTTAAGTGTCAGGTTTCCGAATCACCGAGTCAGCTCTCCTAAATTCGAAAAATAAAATATTTTCCAAGAGTTTACTCCAGATCTCTCATGTCTGTAATGGGATTTTCGGAAGTATTCTACGATAAATCATCAACTGCTGCATTTTTTCATCGACATCTCTTTTTTCATCTCTTATTTCCTTTCCATGACATCACTTGAAAAGGTAATGAGAATTTCATAGGAAAAAGATAAGTATCAGTAGCTTAAAAATAGCTCAAATTTCTGCCAAGTATCAACTTTAATTGCTTTTGGAATTTATATCTGAACGCTTTTGTTTTTTAAAGAAAAAGTAGCTAATCATATATTTCATTTCTTTCTTTTTATTGAGAAAGCAACTATTGCATAAAAATAGCTGGCGTTTTTTACAGTACAGGCATTGCAATACGAGAAATAGAGGCGTAAACAATCATAATTTAGGCATCATTTTAAGAATAGGGAAATTATCAATTTGGGCTTATACCAATTAAAAAATTGGTATAAACATTTTAACTGATCATAAATTCAATAAATCTAACAAAAGGTTTTTTTTTCTTCTTTGTACAAAGTAAAGGAAGTATTGTACTCGCAAAAAATTTCTGGCATCATATTTCAAGGAAAATATCCATTTTGACCGTTCTCGAATCCATTTAAAAGATGTTTCTGCGTCACATCTGTATGTATGGACAGTATAAAAGACTTGTTTTCTCAAAACGGCTTAAAAACAAATTTAAAATGGATTCAGAAGAGAGTTTTTTTGTGACGTCTGTACATACGTACGTACGTATGTATCTCGCATAACTCAGAAACGAGTAGTCTCAGAACTTTGAAATTTTGAATATTGGGCTGCTGTAACATATAGTTGTGCACCTTCCTTTCTGGTGACATGCGGTAGCATGGAAAGTAAATAAATACACATGTATATGTAAAATATAAAAAAATACGATGGCTTTGCTCTACGCGAACACGCAACCTTTAATTAACTTTCTGCAATTCAGCATCTTCCACCTAGATCAGTACCTTCTAGAATTTGCTAGCCTATTACGTAACCGCTATTTTAAATAACAAATGCGCGCCATTTTGCGTCAGAAGAAGCTCGTCTCTTCTCCTGTGCTATACATCTCGCTGCTGCTTGATCTAGCTCTCCTTTGTTAGAAATAGTAATGACGCATAAATTTTAACTTTAGTCGTACTTGGTTTAAACTACTATTGAATATGTGATTTAGAGAATTTCATATGAAGTAGAGCATGATCTACGTTAAAAATTGAATTAAAGCTATGAAATAAAGATGTACCATTAAATGCTAAATTAACTTGCCTCTTCATTTGGATTAGCTTTACCACTCTTCAAAAAACCATTCCTAAACACTGATGCCAAGATTCACGACTGCTAAAATATCACGTATATGTATATAATATATATATATATATATATATATATATATATAATATATATATATATATATATATATATATATATATATATATATATATAATATATATATATATATATATATATATATATATAATATATATATATATATATATATATAATATATATACTCTCTTACTCGGCTTGTTGAGCTTAGTTTGTTTTATTCTTATAGATTGGTAAATTGTGCATTTTTTTGATAAACTTACGATAGAAAAATAAATTAAATGTTTCGAATATCCGCATTTTTACGGAAATGATCTACCTGCTAATAATAATTCAGTACTTCTGAAGATATTACTTAATCTAATGATTTTATATCTGTGTTTCGCGTGATGAAGTTTTTCAAGCCATAATCATGTGAATGATAAATCAACATGTAAATTATTTGGCATACGCATAATTCTGTTTGTTTTATTCTTTACTTATTTCGTACTCCGCTTTAGGCAGTACTAGGAAAGCAAGAGATGGCTCGTGAAGATATTTTTAAGGGAAACTGGCTCGTATGCACGTCACACAAGAGGAAAACCACGAAAACGTCCATGCAGCCAGCCCGTTCGCCGGAATTCGAACCCCGGACCCAGTGTTCAGCGGCTTTTACCGCTCGATCGCTGGTTCAGCATTACTGCGTTTTGTTGTTCAGATTCTTTTTTGGTAAATGGAGAGAATTATGTGGATAAATTCATGACAAAGAAGTCAAAAACTACACTGCCTTCCAAAAGCTAAGGAACAGCAAGTTTTTCAAAATTCACCATTACAAAAATGTCAGTAATGTTTAATTTCACAGTTCATATGCATGACAGTAATGACGTTTGAGAAAATATATGCAAAAACGATGGAGTTGGAGAAAAAATACAAAAATTGTAATTTTTGTTCACGACTGTTAATCTTCAGTTGTCATTACAGTTTCGTGGAAAACATCCAGGAGAGTCATCTGCCAGATTCCTTGAGGTGGCTGGCGATCGGATGTATGGAAAAGAGACTATCACAAGCTTATGCAGCTAGACGTCTCAATGTCTCTCGTAGTGTGGTCCACCGACTATGCAATTAGTTTGAATCCGAAGGTTCTGTATTCAGATAACTTGATCCAGGCAGACCTAGAATTAGAATGCCTGACAAAATATGAAATAGATAATAAAACAAATTCCAAATTCTGCCTTCCAGAAGATGCCCATATTTGCAGGAGGATTACGTTATTCGAAATTGGATAGTTCTAAGTACCCTTGTTTTATCGCAATGCGAGAAACATACATACATTTATGCAAATTCTTCATATTTACACCTTTATTTCCCAAATTATTTGAATATGAATACTTTTACTGTATTCAAAATTCTTTCTAAAATATTATAAAGCTTAGATTTTTCATTGGAAAAATTGAGCGTAGGTTAAAAAATATTTCCGTAAAAGACAAAAAAGAGATACCGAAATGTATTTTTCTTTATATCACTTTGTAAATGACCTTGAGAGGTGCTCCGTTAACTAGAGGTTCATCTGGATAGTGTGTTATTCATATATTTGTTTGCGCTAGCCAGAAAAATGCTGAGTTGTTAAGACCACTGAATAGAGGTAATTCAACCCTGGTTTCGACCCCAAAAGAACAAGATGACTGCATGGCCGATTTTCATGGTTTTTATGTGTAACCTAAATACGAAGAAATTTCCGTTAGAAATTCCTCCACAAAAGCACCCCTTCTCACTGGCTGGCAAATTTTTGTGTGCTTTGCCATACTCAAGTAACTCAACCTAACTTTACCTGACCTCTCCGGCTGGAATGGTTTTTGTACTAGTGTGAGTATTTACGGATTAAAGTATGTAATTTAGGATGAATGTTATGTGTTTGGACACAAGCCTAGAAATGTTCGAGAATTTTGTATGACTGAAGTTTGGAGTCGCTACGTACGAAACAACTTTGAATAATTCAATCACAAAAAATGATATTATAGATTAAATAACTGATGCTGCTGTTGTTAATGTTGAGGTGTTTGACGTACCAATGTGCAGGTTGCCAATGGGGATGGATATTTGTAAACTTATAGTGTCTATACGGCAAGGGGCACTCAAAAACACGTTGAGCCGGAAGGCCTCTCGAGAGGTAGAGGGATGGAAGGTCTTCAGAACGCCACCTCCCTCGGGGATTCCTCCTCAAAACTGAATAGAATTGCATAGTAAGTGAGGCAGAACTATATTTGAAGTTTTTTGATAAATGCCACTGTCTGTTGGGATAATATGTAACCCACTTGGACCAGCAAATCTTAGTCGGGTGCCATTTCGTAGAGTTCAGTCCTTTTTGCCCGGGTGTCTTTCGCTATATATCTGAATTAAGAATTGTATTTTACTGGCAAAAGAAAGAGAAAGCAACCGAAGAAAAAATATTTTATGACTCTTTAAGAATAGTTACAACAATTGAGAACCGAATAAAAATTCACCATCGTGGAACTAAAGCTCCAAATTATGCTCACAGCCAAAGTTGGAAGAACTAAGCACTTCTTTTTTCCTACAATACTGTTATCCCTATCTTTAAATGGAGGGACTGATGAGAACGGCGTTTACTTTTATTACACTTGACAGGTGTAACTAAGTTAGATTGGCAATTTTTTCGGCTTAGCACGGATTTCCAATTTTGCCGGAACTCTTGCAGCAAAGCTTTACCTTTCGATTTATACACGAATCGGCATATATTCATCGGAAACATATGGTAATTAATAAGTTCAAGCATTCAATTAATTTAAATTAGTAATTCAAAATTTCTCGACATAAATCACTGGGTTTTGTGACAAAGCAGTTTAGTTTTGCTCGCTACGTGTGAAGTACTAATCTAATCAACCTTTTCATCATAAGGTCTTTTATATAATACGTATTTCTATTTATTATCAATTTTTGTTACCATGTAAAAACTTTCCAGTCCATGTCTTTCGAAATCAAATCTAGCTACATTATGTTCTATCTGTAAACGGCCAACAGACGCGAATATATTCGCTTCCTCGATTCATAATTTAAACATAGAATGGTCCGCTGTCGAGACGATCTGCTTATAATAACGTAGCTGAAGTGACAGCATGGAGGGGGTGGACTCGGCCATCATGTCTTCGAAAATGAAGACCGTGTCGTGGTTTAATGCAGGACAACCCCTGGCGTCCGCCCACAGCGTCGTCTCTGTAGAGAGGGTATTCTTCATCTGTCACTGCCCGCTCGGACAGTGGAGTCTCTCAGATTCTCGAGTTCAGGGCTGACGCGAGCAAGAATGTCTCCGGATGACTGGGGAGGGGCGAACAATAGCGATAAATTTCGAGCGGGGCGTTGTTTTTAGGAGGAAGGTATTTCCGTGTTGAGGGCTTGCCAGCAAAGTGATGGGGCAATCTCGAGCTTATTTGGTTTCTTGCGTTGTCCTTGTTTTCTTAATGTTCCGGTACAGCCTGGAAATAAATGTGATAAAAGAATGTAACGCTGTGTTAGACTGAATTGTATTATTTAATTTAGGTAAAGCACACAAAGGCTGTCTGGCTAAATGTCTCACTCAATGTTTCACTAAACCGCTCTAGGAGATAAAGTCCGGTTGTTACTTTTCCCTTTTCGCCTGCAATAACAGTAAGGACATTCATTGGGTTCGACAGATTTTCTAAGCCTCCATGCCTCCAAAACATTACAGTCTCGAATATGAGTTCTTTGTGTGGGATTCGAATTCGAATCCTTTGGTTTTTCCCATGTGTAACGTGTATACGAGCCAGTTTGCCTTAGAAAGTCCTCCACGAAGGCATCCCTCCTCTTAGGCAGATAGCCCTAGAGATTTTGCCATAATCACACACAAACACACGAACTCGAATCCAATACACGAGATGCAGTTATTCTGTAGGATGGTTGCAGTTTAAAATAGATAATGCTAAGCAGAAGTATTAGGAATTTGAGTGAAGATTAGAAAAACAAATTATGCTTGTATTTATTTTCCTAAAATTAATGCAAAAGTTTTTCCTCATTGGAATTTTTTGCATTATCCACTGCATTTTCTGAACGTCATTATTAAAAAAAACTGTACCAATAAACATCTTTTGAATTATTTTAACAATTTATGAAAAGAAAACTGATAAGAGATTTTTAGGTATTAAAGACTGAGTTATAACCGTTTCAAATGATAAAATTGCGCTACCCAGACGACTTAGCTTTCGTGTTGCATATTGGTATGCAAAACCTAAATTACGAAGAATTTTAAACATAAGTAGCTATGATTTGACGATATCATAAGCAGAATATATCAAATGATGTCAAAATATTAAACAAAACACTACAAAAAAGAATCTGAAAGCCTTCAGATTTTATATTACTCCTAAAGGGAACTTTTTTTAACGTTTTGTGTGTTACCTTGAGTTAATAAATATCGTGTTCTTCGCATTTAAACCATAAAATTCAATTGAACAGTAATATCGCAAATTAATTTTAAAAAAGCATATCTTTAGAATTTCCGATACACAGTCTCTCGCGATGGAGACAATTTTTTTTTTTTTTTTTTTTTTTTTTTTGTACAATGTTGCTATTGCTCGCTTTGAAATCGTTGAGTTTCTTAATCAAAATCACATCTCGCTAGTCTCTAGATAAGGATGGACGTGGTGCTATTACCAATTAACCATAATGGTAAAGGGATGGTGCCCACGTCCTCCGTCACTAAACTAAACTAACTAATCAAAATCATATGGATGCTTTACAAAATATAAAACAGATAATAAAGTAAATTCCAAATTCCAAATTTATGCTTCCAAATGCCCATATTCTGGTGGAGACGTACGTTATTCAAAATCTGATAGCTGTAAGTAACGATGTTTTATCACAATCCGAGCGACATACATACTTTTATGTAGTTCCTCCATTATTTAATTTCTTTAAATATAATACAGGGCGGGTATGTGTGTTTGTCCTCTAATAACTCAGTCACTACTATAGCTATCGTTGCCGAATTTTCTAAAATTCTTTTCTAGGTCCTGGAAAAGGTCAACATCCACATTTAAAAAAAAATAGCTAAAAATCAGAAATATTAATTAAAAACTCGGAAAAACGATAATTTTCGGCCTCTTTTTTCTGAGTGGCAACAGTTACGCGAGTTGCAGACGAAAATCTGCTTTATTTCGAAAGTTTTTGCCGCTGCTCGCTTGCATACCCTAGAGTTTGTAAATAAAAAAATTTCTAAGTTTTACAATGAAATAGAAATAGCATTGCCAAAATTAAATACATTATTCCCGATTCCAAAAATTCGAAGGAATCCATTTTGACTATTCCCATCTTCCTAAGACTTTAATCAACCGAAATATTAATTAAAAACTCTGAAAGCGCTATAATTTTTGCACTCGTTTTTTTGAGTGGCAACAGTGTCGCGCGTTGGAGATAAAAATGCTTTATTTCGAAAAGTGTTGCTTCTGCTCGCTTTGAAATCGAACAGTTTGTTAATCAAAAATTGGTACGTTTTACAAAATCTGTACATATATAAAAGAATGTCTGTTTGTGTGTTTGTGTATTTGTTTGCGTTATTGATTTCTGATCCATTATGATAATTTTTTTTTGCGCATTTAATTGACTAAAATTGAAATGTAGGTGAAATATTGGATGGAACATGAGCCTTTACGACCATTTGATTAGAAAGACGAAAATCATTAAAAACTGCGTGCCAATGTTGCTGATATAATGAAAGAGAATTGGTTTATTTATCTATCGAAGTTTTTTTTGTGGGTTCCATATCGCATCAGAATGAAAAATGTATGACTATCAACAGTATTTTTTACATCGTTATTAGAGAAGCGTTATTAGAGAACGATACAGCGGTATCGTTCTCTCTGTTGTTAGATGTATTACTCTCAGGCTAATTTAACTGGCATCGGTTACTTCCGCTAGTATTATACATTTAAAAGAAGGCTCTAAAAATCCACTTTATCAATTAATGTTATACTGTATTAGCTGCAGTGGTACAGATAAATGATTGTCGAAGATTAAATAAGCGTAAGAAGGTGGTGAGACCAGTTTGAATAAAGTGTCACTTTCCACCTGCTTTTATGTAGCCACAGAACGGTAAGAAATCTAGTTCAATGATACCTTTCAGAAGACTTATACGCAGCTCAATTATTTCATTCCTTGTAGCATTCAGTACTTGGAATACTGCCTTCCGTTATCTTAGTTCTGTAAGCTCGCCCTAGAAATGAACACCTCATCCTCAATCTCATCATTCTCAATAACACCGTATTTTCTCCTTTAGCATTTCAGTGCTAGATTCTGAAAATTTAAAACGCATGATTTTTCCTATCCTTTGCTGCATACAGTTTTTGCTTCTGAAAACTAATTTTTCCTTTTATTATATTTATTTTTAGGCAGTGTATCACTTTGTATTACTCCTTTACATGTATTATTTAAAACTCAGTTTATGGAGATTCTTAAGTTACCCTAACATGGCAAGTGTTATCTAAGAAATTTTCCAGACATGTGATTTCACCTTACTTCTGTTATTTAAGTTCCAGTTTATTATAGTATCATTTACAGCTTATGTGGTCGATCTATTGGAATCTGGGTATTTTATACGTCTTTTCTCATTGTTCCTTGGATAGCCCTCTTGAGAATTGCCGTCAAGTCTTTCATGCAAGGCTTTACAAGGCAACTGAACCAGGTATGTCAGACGGAGTGGGACATTCTGGCTCAGTCACCATCCGATATCCGTCAGATACAGGCTCAATATGCATTCGATATTGTAACGCGAGTACTATTTTGCATTCTTTTTGGAAGGCAAGTTTCTTTCAAATAAATAATGTTATGACAGTTACCAGTAGTTTACCCATGACTACATTTCATTTGTTATGTTATTACTGTAACCACGTTCTTCGGAAATTTAATTACTCCCATAATTATCCACTCTCAATTTTCGCATAATAAAAAAAAAGGGAAAAAAAGGGAAAATTTGTGGGGTACCAAAATATTTCGCTCTAGAATGACTGCTAAGGCTGAATTAGCGTTCATCAATAAATAAATTGTCCCCCATTGTGCAATTCAAAAAATCTCATATTTTTTTGTACAGCTGGTAAGTGATGAAGAGTTAAAAATAGAAATAAAAAATGCGTATAAATTAAGATTACAGATTTAAAAATAAACATAATGTCAGTTTTAATTAAATATTTAAAATGCTTGTCATTGATACTTTGATTTTTAGATTTTTGTGACTTTAAATTATTATTATTTACATCCTTTATCTTTTTAATGAATTTCAACTTTTGGAACATATTTTTTTAATATAATGCTGACGTTTTGAAACTTTTTTACCTATTTTGGTTAGTTTATATTGCCATTGATTAGAATATTTTTTTCTCTTTGATGAGAGCTTCCCATTTCTCTTGAAGTACATACAGCTCTTCAACTATAGTATCGGACTTTTGTTGTTTTCAAATTTCGGCAGACATTATTCTATTCCACTTGCAAAAGAAAGATTATATTTATTGGTATTTTTCTACAGCTTTTCTAAGTCTATATATCTGAATAAAAATATACTTCAATTTTCCTATTCTTACACTATGATAAACGACACTTTTAATACACTTTTCTCAGGATATTTTACATCAAACTGCTGCTTATATTCTTTAACAAAACGAATATTTGCTACTTGATATTCACCTTCTCATTCAAACCGCTTTAAAAAACTTCCTAACACACGCATATTGAAAAGGTTTTGTCTAGTATTTTATACCCACAGGCTTTAAAATCTGCATTATAGTCTCGACGTGATAACAATAAAATGTACTTAACATCCAACGATATTCTACTTTCCGATTTTAAATCGCGAGTTAGCCTCTTTTGAAACAGCAAATCGCATCATTTCGTATTTTTCAAAGGTCAAAATGCACCTTAAGTACGCGGAATTATATCGAAATGCCGCCATGTTTATGCGTTTTCGGAAATACCCGCTGAGTAATGAGATTCTTCCTGCAAAGAAAACTGCAAGAATATATATATATGATCGTTAACGCTCGGAGAGACAAAAAACATGGGACACTAAAATGTGAAATGTCCAAATCTAAAATCGATTCCAAAACAAAAACAATCTAAAATTTAAGTCTATTGTTTTCAGATCAACAAAATACACAAATCCTGCAAAATACCAAAAAATGGTAACAGCTGATATTCTATGGGTATATGTAAATGGCAACAACAAGAATTATATATATATATATATATATATATATATATATATATATATATATATATATTATAAGAGACTGGAATAAACGATTTTCTGGTAGTGTGCGATATGTCACTCCAAAGAGAAGAAAGAAAAAAATTATTCTTTTTTATTTATTTGAAAAGCGGGAAACGGCGCTTTTTATCGCTTTGTTTCTCATCCCACTTGTTTTGGGGTTTTAGTACGAGGGTGAGCGATAGTAAGAACTTATTTTCTATGATCCCTTGTGACGCAGTCGGGTGAGAGTTTCACTCGTTTTCTTCATGGAAGAGAAAAGTACACTTTTTGTTTTGTATTTGAGTGGAAAATATGTTTTATTCTCAGCATCAGGATTTGAAAGGGCTTATCTTGAAAGATATACTTAGAGGAGGAACTTACTTTCGGCGAAACGTATGAAAAGAAAGAGTAGAGTTTACAGCTTTTGATTGCTTTTTGCCAAATCTTCGATGACCCAGCAGAGTAAACTGCGTATTACTTTTGTTATTTGATAGGAGACTAGCTTTTATTGCCTTAAATAACATCGAAAATAAGCAGTTCCAAGCTACGGTTTACTTAAAGAAGTGTAGAGGGGAGAAAATAAGTAATCACAGTCAAACTAAGACCTTTCAATAAAATAATAGTTCTGTTAAAATTTTCAAAAAACAATGTTTAAAGTTGCATTTACAATGCTTCTTAAAAGGCGTAATTATATATTTTTCGTGCAACTTTAAGAAATTTAAAGGCATATATATTAGAAATACAGTGTATATTTTCTGTAAAACATTTTTACTCAGTTTAGATGTTAGAAACATCTTCCTAGAAATCTTTCCAGAAAAATTTTAGAATTTAAACTAAGTACGATATGCTAACATACTGCTGCCTGTGTACAGGTTCGTGATAAACTGAATGCACATAGGTCCGATGATAAGTTAATAAAATTTATTTTATCAAAATAAACACTTCAACGTTCTGGAATTTTTCACAGAAATGTTAGTACAGATGTTCACAGAGTACAACCAGTACTTACGCTTCAAACTACAAAGAACGTTAAACACAATGCAAAGCAAAGCACATCTAAAGAGAAAGCTAACCCAGAAATATCTCCGATCTCACGCTGAACTAACAACACGCAATAATAACAACAACAACTGAGAGCAGATGCTCTCTCCGGCCTTAAAGAATTTTCAACCTGCCGCCAAGATATTTCTAGTACTTTCTGCTTCTCAGAATGGGTGAAAAGCAATATGACAGTCGAGTTACAGTTGCAGCTAATACAGTGATCCATTACATTTGTTCAATTACAATACCTATAGCCGGCAATACAGAGAGCGGAACAAAATGTCACCAAATGGTGCCAAGTTTGGTGAGTTTTGGCGATTTCTCGCCAAACTTGGGGACGAAATAAAACGTCAAAACCGTTGACAATTTGGCGATATCTCGTCAAATTGCCGAGACATCTATTACTGGATATTAAATGGACCTAATCCTGTATTCTTACTTTTCTGGCATAGCTTATCTCTCTAGTTCCCCTCCCACCATGATGCATTAAGCAGCAAAATACAATTTCACATATGTCTGCACTAAAATTATCTATGTATGTACAAAATTTATAACAATATATTTCTCATTTTTGATTTCTTCAAGTGTGTACTCTTATGTACGTGTACTCTTATGTATTTGACTATTTATACTCCTATGTATTCTTATGCATCTGAATATTTGAATAATTCTTCGACGGCATAATTTGTAAGTGTACTTCAATACATTTCGTCAAAATAAACATAATTTAGAAATTCTCTCAATTTTACACACGAGTTTAACCACCATAATAGCAGTCCATTCGGTACTTGAAACATTTTCTCAGGTAGTAATCTAATTTGTTATTGGCCTTAGTCAATCATATTGATGCGAGAGTTATTTTTTATAGTACCAGTATTTTAACCCATTGTGGCACAGTTTGTCCGGTCTGGACACACCTAAAAGTTTCCTTCTGTACGCACAGAAAAATTGAATTAAAAAGGATTTATAGGTTACTTCATTTATAGTAGATGACAGCTCAATACAAATCAGTTCATATATTTTAGCCATGTTTAGTTTTTTAAGACCTTCATTTTTCAAAGGAATTTTCCAGAATTTTTTAGGATACAAAAGGAATTGTTTGAAAAGAAATTTCCATGTTATTTTTTAGCTGTATGCTAATCTCCTTATTCTATATTAGTTTTAAATTTTTACCTTGGAATCTTGCCTAAAATCAAACGGCGAACCCTAGCTGTGCTCAGACTGGGCTCACCGAAAATCTAGGACAGCTGAGATTATATATTCTTTGTTTCTCCGCATCTTATTCGTCAGTTCATTGACAACAATGCTCGTTTCAGTACTCTTTTCGAAGCTCTATTCAATAAGTGTGCCCACTTTGAGCACACCCACAGAATTAAAAGATAAGTGCTATCTTCACAAAATTTTACTTGTGTACTCCTCTAGGCCTAATTAGATTGCCTACCTTTTTTTTTTTTATCAAAACTCCAACTTTAAAAGGTAGCCTGGAGGAAAAGGTTAATGATTGTCTTTTACACTGTATTCACTTTAAATTGTTGTTATTTCCTCTGCAACTATTGTTAGATATATTTGAATGCAACTGATTGCATAAATAGTTATTAAAAGTAAAACCTCTAGAGCTGACTCATGCTTTTATTTCTCTTCACCCAGTAGTTACAGTAGAATATCATTATAATGAACTGCAAGGGATCAGAAATTGTATTCGCTACACCCGTTTCGGTAACAAAAGTAGATTATTTCTCAAAAGTTATTAAAAAAACGGTTTTTAAATTTTGTAGGAAAAGAATTATATATGTACTTGTGCAATAATTAATGCTTTAATTTTTACTTAAGACATGTAGGTTAAAATGGGAAGATTCAGTAACTTTTGTAAAGTAAGTTATATTTATCAAAAGACCTAAGAATGCAAAACCCTCATTCAAAGAACTTGGAGAGCATTAATAAAATAATAATGTGATAATAAGGATAAAACGTTTTCATTCTCTAAAAGACGAATCGACTAAGTGTATGTCGTAAACTCGTACTATTCACTACTTTCTCTTTTCGCGAATAGAGAATATTTCAAAATTTCTGTCATGTTAGCCTTGAGTAAAGCTCTAGTACTCAGTCAAAGAATCAACTTACGTTCTTTAATTTGTTGTTGCTAATCTCACTTGGTTGATATAATAGATCAACATCACGAATTATTATCTAGGCAAGGAATGCATGGCCGCGTCTGTCGTTGACTAGAGCCTTGAGCATAATATAGGTAACAGTCCGTCTTATGCTCAATTCTGCCCCAGTTTTAGAATAAAGCTTCCGGGGAGCATCGAAAGGTCTCCCTCGCTTCTTCCCCTACCCCTAACCTTTCGAGAGGACATTCGGCTCGCCGCATATTTTGAATACTCCCATGCCGCGCAGACACTATAAATTTACAAACATCCTTGCCTTCGGGATTCAAACTCAAGTCATTTGGTACGGCAATCAGCATAGATAACCGGTTTCCCAACGGGACGGCTGCTGTTTAGTTTAATGGTTTAATGCACCATTTAGAAAAATCACCATATGGTATCCTAAGATTTGCTTATTGTGTCCTCGTTCTCCTAGGATGTGTATCACACCTATTTCGCAGTCTTTGTTTAGAAAATAGAGGAAAGTGTGTGATTATAAAATAAAAGAAATATAAAAGTGTTTTCTTTTACAGATGGAATTCGAATTCTACGTACTAAATGGAAAATATCATGAGGGTTAGTACATTTTTGGATACAACTTGGAGGATTTCTGGAAAAAAGTACTGGAGTTTTTCTGGAGTACAAAAGATTTTCAAAGATATAAGTGTATTTCGTTATATCCTATCTTCTTACTTCTGGAAATTCGCTATATCAGTACAAAATAACAGTATTAAGCGAGTAGAAAAAAGGACGGGAGAAAAAGGTATGTTCATTATATCTGGGGGTCCGTTATGAGCCAGGTTTTTCATAAACGGGGTTAGACTTAATTAATAAAATAATTTATGTAATTCAGAGACGGTTTTGAACGTAAGCATTTATAAAATCCTCTGTTTAAATTAATCAAAACATATGCCTCCACGTAGCCCTCGAAGGATCATTCCACAACAATTTACATTACATTGAATTTAATCACTTTCTCTTTTAATTCTCACGTTCACTCCTTATTCCTTCTAAGAGGATGACAAAGTAAAAGGTAGCAGAATTTGGAGAAGAACATTAAAAAAAAGAACTTCCAGCCTCCTCTGCATCTCAATTTGTCCAAATTGTAGTTTCATTCGAAACCAACCCTCCTTTCCGGCCAAAAAACAGGATAAAAAGAACAAAAGAAAACCTAACCTATCCACAACCGTAACTAAGTCCACACAGAGACAAAGTTCTAGAATCTAAGCTCAGCATTTGTCTTGGACCCGGTCGATTAATGGCAATGAGATTGCTTAATGGAAGCAACATTAGTCGGGGGTGGGCGGTTAGGGTGAAGCGCCTTTTAAGGGTACCGCCCTAGCAGGCCGAAAAAGAAAAAGTCCTTTTAATGTTTCTTTCGTTCTCCACCCCTTTACAAGATAAACTCTCCATTTGGGAAGCTGGATGCTCTTATCTCGGTGTGTTTTGAGAAGTTTTAAGTTGAACCAGCCCTTCGGCTGTGTCTTATTGAATATTGCATAGAGTGGCTAGTAAGGATGCTCTTTGGAGTTTCTACTTTTCTTCTAATGGATGACGGTAAGCAGTTTATCAACGACGTTTCGTCTCGATGAGCTCGCGAACAAGCTAAATGCTTCCGTAATTGTTCCGAAATTGCTCTGGTTCACCTAACTGATACCGAGTTTTCAAACTGTTTTAAGGTTTTAAAAGTCTCTTCATTTTCACAGCCTGCTTTCTTGGTTTTTTTAATATGTTAAAGAAATACAATTACAAATATACCCAGATCGAATTCCAATATATAAAGTTGCTTTTATTCCGTGTATATGTAACTTAGACGTATATGTAACATTGCGCATGGGCACAAGTAACACTACAAAAAAAAAAAAAAAAAACAATGTACCTTACTGCGTCAGAAAATATTTCTCACTTTTATTTTGCTCCTTTTGAGTATATTTTTATTTGGGATAACCTACATTATTTCTTCTAGTGCTAGGAAGGGTATTTTGCCTGAAGTTTAAGACTTCAGAAAAGTGGAATTTCGACACGGCTTCATTCCCAAACGAAAGATGTGGCTGGAGGGTTGGTTTCATAGTTTTCTACTTATGTAACGTGAATACGAGTGAGATTCTTTCGGAAAGTTCTTTACGAAGCCATTCTTTCCCTCAAGCCGAATTTTAATTGCTCTGAATTATTTAAAGAACCAATAACAAGTCTGAAATCCAGCCTAAATTCCAACTAGCAAAAATATAATCTAAAATATCTTTCATTTTACAAATTAGGTTTATCTGCCGAAGAAGTTCATTTGTTACCAAATAAAAATTTTTATCGGGTTGAACGCATAAAAGTCTAAAACTACTTAGCATTTCGCATCGTATTGCATTGCGTCGGCGCATTTTGGGCATTTGCTTCGTATTGCGCGTTTTGCAGTTCATTGGTTATTTAAGTAGGACTAAGCTTTCTAGTTGCCTTCATGAAGGAAGTTTTCATTTCTGAGGGAGACTTGCCCTTTTTCACTCTACACATAGGAAACTCTCTTCCTGTATGATGTTGCTTAATGAAAAAAAAAAAATGTTCAACATCGGTATTCTCGATTCAGATGCAGCATAATGTGTCTGGATTGTTTTGTTGGCTTTAGAGCTCAACAGTCTGATGACGCCTGAATGTTCCTGGACTGTTGTCGGTGGGAACTTTGAAAACATTTCTTGTGAGCATAACATTTCAACTATATTAGCTTCTTTCATCAAGATCTGTAAGAGAACACTGTCCCTTTGCAGTGCTTTAAACATGGATTTACCAGTACTGATTATTGTGTCTGTGCGGACATTAGATCTTCAGATCATAGTACACTCTTAGACAAGAAAAAAAGATGCACCAAGAAGAAGTTATCTGAATGGGACGAAAATCGGTAGAAGCGATGTACATGTACAGAAAAACAAATGATTACGTTTGAGAAAAATTGGATGATTTATTAAAATGATAGACCTTCACTAAGTGAAAAAGTCAGTAACGCGTTTGTCCACTTCTGGCCCTTATGTAAGCAGTCATTCGGTTTGGCATCGATTGATAGAGGTTGCAGATGTCCTCCTGAGGGATATTGTGCCAAATTCTGTCCAACTGGCGCGTTACATCGTCAACATCCCGAGCTGGTTGGAGAGTTCCTGCCCATAATGCTTCAAACGTGCTCAATAGGAGAGAGATCCGGCGACATTGCTGGCCAAGGTAATGTTCGGCAAGCACTAAGGCAAGCAGTAGAAACATGTGCAGTGTGGGAGCGGGCATTATCTTCCTGAAATGTAAGCCCAAGGTGGCGTGACATGAAGAGCAACACAACGGGCCTTAGAACTTCGTCGACTAACCGCTGTGCTGTAAGGTTGCGACATATGACAACCAAAGGTGTCCTACTATGAAATGAAATAGCATCCCAGACCATCACTCCTGGTTGTTGCCCTGTCAGCCGGAAGACAGTCAGGTTGGTATCACATCGCTGTCCGGGGCGTCTCCAGACTCGCCTTTGCTGGTCATCGGAGCTCATTTCAAAGGGGGAATCATCGCTGAAGACTATTCTACTCTAGTCAGTGACATTCCAGGGCGAATGAGCCAGACACCACAGCAAACGGGCTTGACGTCGTACAGAGGTGAATGGTAGTAGGCGCAAGGGGCGCCGTGACCTCGGCTCCTTTTCTGCGAACTGCCTATGAATGGTCCTTGCGGTCACTGAAGCATTAGTTGCACGTAAAATCGATGCTAATGATGCATCTGGGGCTGCGAGTGCCGCTCTGACGATTGCTCGGTTTTCACGTTCTGTCGTTTCTCTAGGCCTACCGCTTCCTTCTTGACGCTGTGTGCGACCATGGTTCACCCATTCTTGCCAACATCGTGTAATAGTGGCATCGCCCCTACTCAAATATCGAGCTATTCCCCCATAAGACCAACTGGCTTCTTTGAGCCAACTACATGACCTCTCTCAAATTCTGACATCTGCGCATATCGTTCGCGCACCTGTATGCGAGGCATAGTTACTGTCTACCAGAGTACACGGAATGAAATTCGTGAAGAATTTATGAATTGGAATCGTAATTTCTCCTCTTAAATATCCTGTCAGATCAGATGCGCTGTAACGACAACCGTTCATTCATTGGCAGCCAAAATGTAAAATTTTTAATTTTTTGTCGAAACCTGTATGCATATCAATTTGTGTTCAATTTGCTTTATATCTTCTCGGTGTGACTTTTTTTTTTTTTTGTTTAAGAGTGTATAACGAAACAATACAATATTAAAATCCCAACAGCTAATATTATTCCTTTCAAAAATTAGTTATTAAGTAAAGCCATCTTGTTCTTAAAATTTGTAAAATTATGAATGAGCTTTCTGCATTAGAACAAGGTATTTACCCTCTCGCTTAGAAACATGGATAAAATAGTAGCATATAGATATTTTCTATAAAATTCCAATTTTAATTCTTTAAAATTTTACTTCCTTGTGCGAAGTGAAGGAAGTATTGCAATCGCGAAAAACTTCGGGTGTCATATTTCAACGAAAATATCTAGTTTGACCGCTACCGAATGCAATTTAACGATGTTTTTGCGTGACATCTGTACGTACGGACAGAATAAGGAACTATTTTTGCAGAAGAGGATTGTAAATTGGATTTAAAATGGATTTAGAAGAGATTTTTTTCTGACGTCTGTACGTACGTACGTATGTATGTATCTCGCATAAATCGAGAATGAGTAGCTGTAGAACGTTCAAACTTTGTATATGGGATTGCTATAATATGTAACTGTGCATCTCGCGTTTTCGTTGGAATCGGGTGCACCAATCGTATATAAATGCATATACATATGCATATGACTGCTCATTCATGGTACACACTCTGAGAGCTGGTACAAGACACTGCAACAATCACATTTTGTAAATTAATTTTAATCATTTTTTAAATTTTAAATTAATTTTCTAAATTAACTACTTTTGTAAATTAGTCACATTTAGACTTTAAATATAAGTATTAGGTTTTTCTCCTTATACTATGAAAAATAATATTTAAATAATATATGCAAAATTCCAAATATTTTAATAAAAGCAGATTTTATAGAAATTAATTTGTTGTATTATATTTAACTGCAAAATACGCGAATTCTTAACCAGTATATTTTAAATAGTATGGATAAAATGATTATAAGAATTGGAAAAGTGTTTCATTAAAGCTGCTTAACTTGCAGCTTACAATACGTACTTACAAATACTTTACAGAAAAAATATAATGTTTAAAATTCATTTCAAAACAGTTTCATGCCGCTGAATGATAAGTATCGAATGGCTTTAACTTGATTCACTCTCACAGCTTTTGATGAAATTTATTTCTTATTAGAGTATGAGCTGTTATTTTTCTGTTGAAATTTTACGTGCGCATGCGCGTTTTGGAAATTGCCTTTGAATTATAATGTGTTATATTATATCCTCCAGATCTGTAATCAGGTCCATGAATCTTTGCGCCTATAACTGAGCAAATTCTTCGTTACTTTGTACATGGCAGAAAGAGTTTTTTCAGCTCTGGCACTGGTCGGGGACTCTTAGACGACGAGACATTTAAGGCTCGTTTGTACTAGCGAAACACTGGGCCTAAGGAACGTATGCGAACTTGAAAGATTTTTAATAGTATTTGTTTCATTCTGGGGAAATATTTAACTCTTTTGAAGAATGCTGTCTAAATTTTTATTTAAATGCTTAAAAAGTAGTTTTATTTTTAAAAAAGTGAGTAAATTTTTTACCCTTTAACGGAGCCATCAACTTTGCGAGCTTTTCTTGGGCTTAAAGTTCCGCTGGTGTAAATGGGCTTTAGCTAACAGCAGTTAGCCAACAGGACGTTTAGCCGACACGTACACTTAGCTCATACGGGCAGCTAACCGACATAACATTTAGCCCATAGGGCAACAAGACACAAGGACAGGTTGACAGGGACAATTAGCCTACATGAATATTTAGCCGACAGGACACTTAGCTAACAGGGACAGTTAGCGAACATTTAGCCGACATTTAGATATTTAGCCGACATTTAGATATTTAGCCGACAGAACAGTTAACGACATGATATTTAGCCGACAATACAGCTAACAGTACCTTTAGCCGACAGCACGTTTAAGAGACAGGACGTTTATCTCACAACGCGTACAAAAATATGTGGCAATGTTTTAGCAAAATTTAACATCTGTCAGAAACTGATTCAGAAGTCAAACAACAAAAATCAGCGTTAATTCACAAAATTTTCACAGGACTAGTTTCGATGGTTTTACCGAACCATCATCTTCAGCTGCAAAACCGCAAATGAACAAGATAGGAAATAATGTTTAGATAAAATAAAAAAGCCTGGACAAGAATAAGCAAGTGGCGCCATCTGTTGGCGAAACCAGAACTAAAACATAATTTCTCTAAAAGCCGAAGGCAAATTTGGATTGGAATTAGGATCGTTAACTAGAACAGAAAGATTTTTATGAATGTGAAATGCCTCTAGAAAATCCAGTTCTCCAACGGAAGATGTTTTTTGAATAATTTTGGCAGCAGAAAAATTGAAAGTGTGATTTTCGGACCAACAATGTTGAGCAACAGAAGACTTCTGTGTTTCCTTTTTTCTAACATAAACCTGCTATTCAGTTCACTTTTGAACTTGAGACTTGCAATTCTCTTCCGTTTCTCGACATTCTGGTCACACGTAACACATCCAACTTCAGTACTACAGTTTACCGTAAACCTTCATCGGTTTGCCTTCCACCACACTTTAAATCATGTCATCCGACTAAACAAAAGGTAGCTTCATTTTATTCCTATGTTTTCCGTGCTCTTCAAGTTTGCTCCTCCAAACTAGCCCTTGATGAAGAACTAAATTATTTAAAAGCAATAGCTATTGACAGGGGCTTTTCACCCAACATTATTAATCAAGCAGTTAAAAAATTCTCATCTCAACACACTAAAAGCCACACTCTTATTTTAGGAGATTATAAAAATTCTGTTGTCATTCCCTTCTTTCCATCAATTAGCTATAAAGTTGCACATATTTTGCAGAAATTTAACTTTCGGGTTGTTTACTCTCCCATCAATAAAATTCCAACTTCTATACTCAAGGACCCCATTCCGGATATGAATTCCTGGGGTATTTATAGGATTCCTTGCCAGTGCGGTTTAATTTACATTGGCCAAACTAAGAGAGCCTTAAAATTTCGCGTCAAAGAACATGAGGTATATGTTAGAAAAAAGGAAACACAGAAGTCTTCTGTTGCTCAACATTGTTGGTCCGAAAATCACACTTTCAATTTTTCTGCTGCCAAAATTATTCAAAAAACATCTTCCGTTGGAGAACTGGATTTTCTAGAGGCATTTCACATTCATAAAAATCTTTCTGTTCTAGTTAACGATCCTAATTCCAATCCAAATTTGCCTTCGGCTTTTAGAGAAATTATGTTTTAGTTCTGGCTTCGCCAACAGATGGCGCCACTTGCTTATTCTTGTCCAGGCTTTTTATCTTATCTAAACATTATTTCCTATCTTGTTCATTTGCGGTTTTGCAGCTGAAGATGATGGTTCGGTAAAACCATCGAAACTAGTCCTGTGAAAATTTTGTGAATTAACGCTGATTTTTGTTGTTTGACTTCTGAATCAGTATTTATTCGGCGTGTTATTGTGTCTTAATCTGTCAGAAAGCTATTTTCAGACTTCACAAAGAGAAGGTTTATGGACAAATACCACATTTGTGGCTATACTTAATGCTATAGGGTCTAGAGATTTTAAATTTGGACCGAAGATTTTGAAATCAATTTCGAGAGCAAGACATAGGAGCGAAACGATTTTATATAAAAGGAAATTAGTGAAGCAAAGCGAAAGCAAATGTAATCTGTAGAGGATAATAGTAACGAAACATGAAAAGCTAATAAATTAGAAATTTGGAAGAGTTAAAAAATTAAAGTCATTGACTAAAGAAGAAAATTTTCGTTAATGTGGGTCATTCAAGTATTCAGATAAGTCTAACTTTCTAACTAAAGCTTTACGAGTAATTTTTATAAACTGCAAGTAAAAATTATGATTAAATGCCCATCTGCGATTAGCTAACAGAATTTTGTTTATTTATTCTTTTCGTGCATGCGATTCATATTCCCTTGACCAGAAGATTCAACTTTGTTTAAATCTGGTCGATATATGCTAAACCACAGTGATATCACAAATCACGTTAAGCTAAAATTCCGTAAGATACACACATGATAAATCATACTAAACTAAAATTCCACAAGATTTGAAATCAGGGATGGAATCTTTAAGAACTAAACAAAAAGATTATTGATAGTTGCAAACTTTATCTGAAAACTGATTTTAAGGAGAATTCGAGGAATTTTGTAACTGAAAGAGTAATTTTGCAACTGGAAGTTATTACAGTAAAATTGTTAGGATTATTTTTAACACAGCTGAAGGTTATTTATAATAGCAAGAGACTAATTTTTTAAAAAGCTTCCTCACTGTCTGTGGCAAAAATCTTCTCTGAGTGGAAACTAATTTCAAATAATTAATTTCTTAGAAAGCAAGTATTCTGATAAGCAAATTTTGGGAGCGCGATATGTGTAATAGAAGGAAGAATTCCTTATTTAGTTAGCAGAGTTGTATGATTTTCCATACAGAAGCAAACAAAAATAGATTTATGGTAAACAATTTCGGTTTTAAACGAAGAATTAAGATCGATATATGAAACATTAGAAGCCAAATTGGGAATTTCCATTACATGAAAATGAAAGCCGTCTAGTAAACGGCGATCATGTTTGTGAGATCAAAACATGACTATAAGCCGATGAAATGTAATTTGCCTAAGATACTGTGCAATTTTTTTTTTGTAATAAGTTACTAGGGTTTTCCTGAAACAAGAGACGAGCTTTACCCATGATGAATTAATGAAACACGAGGCGTCTTCTGCAAAGGAAAAGTATGGCACGCCATTTTATAGAAAATTCTTGCAAAATAGGATGATTAACAATCAAGAATTTTAAGTCACATTTATGAGTATTTTACATAGAAAGAGTTATGCTTTTTCTTCATCCGCAGTTACATTCGTTACGTTTTGCCACTAACACACAGCAATTTGTTATATGAATATCTCCATTTTTTTAGCTAAGAGCCTTCTAACAAACCGAAAATATATTAAGTAAAAAAATATAGGATTTTATTAGTTTTACTCTTATTTTAATAAACTAATTAAATTGATTAAAGTAGCTATCTTAAAATCAAGATTCTTTAAAATATAAGAATTTACTCTGTTTTGGATTTATCTGTTCGAAATGCTCAATTCTGTAAGTATTATATTTATTTTAATTTTTAGCTTGCATGTATAATACTGAATCTTCAGCATAAAATAAGAAAATTTTAAAAGACGTTTTAATACATATTTATATTAAAAAATGCATCCCAAGTAACAAAAAAAAAAGCATAACGCATAACAGTGCATAATAGCCAACTAAAACGTACCTTGCCATCATAAAGCCCACATCGACATTAAAAATAATCGTAAAAACATTGCTTAATATTGTTTAATCTTTGCATCAATTATAAAATTGCCGCGATTCCCCATGTGATGTTGTTTTCTCACTTATAAGTAAGTTGTATCAGTGCATTTGTTGTCCAGTTCTTGATGTCTTCTTATATTTGACTTCTTGCTGAATTTTAGCTTATCAAGTCATTGTGGTTTGAGATTTATCCCTCACATTAAAACAACGTCGGAATTTCCTTTCAGAGAATACGAATCGTATGTTTGGAAGGAGAAATTAATAAACATTTGATTGCTAATCACAACTGGACACTTAATCATAATTTTTATTTTCGGTGTACAGAAATTATTCGTAGGGCTTCTTCAGTAAGTGAACTGGATTTTTTCGAACCCTTTCACATTAACAAAAATTGTTATCTATTAGTTAATGACATTAATTTTTCCCCACTTTCAAATTGTAATATTTCAGTTTTTTTTTTCACATTTCATTATTGTTTTCCTCCACACCTCAAGTTACGTTTTTTCTTTTGGCTCCAACCATTTCTTGCCACATAAATACGTTTCACTCTTATGCCTGATTGCTCTCCAAATTGATTTCAAAATCTTTGTCTAAATAAGGTAGCTTTTCTGGCCTATCATAACATTTATATTCTCTTTAGCATACAAAAAAAGACAAAAATGTGGTAGTTTTGCATTAATGTTCCCATGCGTTCCCCTGAAAACAGTCCTTTGTCAGATAAATATGACTTAATTTTACTAAAATAATGTTGCCTGTTTATTTTTTCTACATATATAGGCGTTGTCAGCTGAAGGTGCTGTCGGCTAAATGTGTCGTCGGTTTAATGGGCTGACTTTTAAATGTTCTGTCGGCTAAGTGTACTACTGTCGGCTAAATGTTCCGTCGACTAAATGTCCTTTTGGTTAAGTGTCCTGTCAGCTAAATGTACGTGTCAGCTAGACATGTTGTTGGTTAAATGCGCCTGTCAGCTATGTGTTTGTGTCGGCTGTATGTCCTTGTCAGCAAAATGTTCTGTCAGCTAAATGTTCCTGTCGACTAAATGTCCATTTCGTCTTAACATGCTGTCAGAAAAATGTCCTCGTGGGCTAAATGTCCTGTATGTTAAGTGTCTCGTCGGCTAAGTTGTGTACTAAGTGTCTGGCACAGAAGAGTTCTGGCTTTCCTCGCTCTTCACTATTATCATTTCCTGGAGAGTAGATAATCCATAGTCAGGTAGATCCATGAATCCATTGTGGATAAAAGAAGCGGCAAAGAGTTGCGCCTGTCATTGGCAAAACGCTTCTTTGCCTTGCGCTCGACAGTTCGTGTTTTTTCAGTTCCGGCGTAGACGACACATAGCTTTCCTACCCTTTTCATTACTACTGTTTTCTGGAATGAACTTTCTTTTCGATAGCATTTTAAATGCTGTCATATGACAAGACACTGTTTATATATACTATACACATAGCTTCCTTCGTAGTATTTGAACTGTGGTTCGACAACATTGCAGCCTGCACCTCCAGCCGCTGTACCAATTAAGACAAAATTTTAGTAAAATATTCATAACATTATATTGCCTTATATATACTTAGCTTGTAGAGCAATTTTAAAGAAAATATTTGTTTGAC
Organism: Stegodyphus dumicola; assembly: GCF_044657685.1. NCBI lineage: Eukaryota > Metazoa > Arthropoda > Arachnida > Araneae > Eresidae > Stegodyphus > Stegodyphus dumicola. The sequence continues at coordinate 13,563,194 of NC_140769.1, forward strand.
AACACTTCAGTTTTAAAGTACCATTTAGTCCTATTATTCTACGTGCGGTGATGCATTAGAATACGGTATTTGCGAATTTTGTGTATTTTATCTCTTCTTTCTGAGTGGATGTTTTCATCCATCGTAGTATTTCAATAGCGAACAAAAGATTTAAACTAAGGGTTTAATGCATATATATAATTATTCCTAATTATATATATGCATTAAACCCTTAGTTTATAATTAAACCCTTAGTTGAATAATGCATATATATAATTATTCCTAACAAAAAGATTGCGGATACAGGAAAAGTAATCTAATGTTGGAAAAGGAAAATGACAAAAGAAAAAAAAAAAAGAATATGTCGTGGACGCACTCAGCTTATCAATGTTTACGCTTACAGAGTGTTAAAGAGTGTACGTTCATTACATTTGCTATGTTCTTTGTATTTGAGATGTAACTTAATGAAGTTATCGGGATTTGTTTTAGATACCAGCACTTGTAAAAATTATTTTTGCTGGGAGTTGATAGAAAGGCTCAAAACGTTTTACTTTTTTCCAAAATTCCAGCATTTTTATTTACAAAGCTCAGGCGAACTTTTAACACATAAAAATAATAACTCAGCATTTGAAAACACTGGAAAATATCAAAATATTGTTTTGAAGCTGAGGAAGGCTACGACTTCAAAAGCAATTTAAAATGGAATGCTAAGTCTTCAGCCTTTTATTTTAAAAACTGGTAAGATGTCATTTTCATGTATTTAAAATTGGGAATTTTACGAATTCAATAATATAATTATTAAGATGTTATAAGCCTCAATGTATGATTTGTATTCTGCGACTGGTTTGATGTTAGTTTAAAAATATTAGGAGATGAAGTTAATTTAACAGAGATAATTTATGAAATGAAGATTATTTAATTAAAATATTTATTATCCGATTATTAAGGCATGGACAGCCTATTTCAGTTACCATTTATTGTTACTATAGTTATTATTTCCAGCGTTACCAGTGATATCAGAAACCTGATAAGCTTTCACGCGTTTGCTTATTCGATCCTTAAGGGCTTACTAGTAATACATAATTTCCGACTAGATAGAACAAATAATTGCAGATTCAGATCGATTTTATAGTTAAGGCTAACACACTGACTGTCAACGGGTAACGGTGAATCGAAACCGACGTGTTTAGGACAAAGCATTGTGAAGTATAATGCAAAATTATCGATGATTCAGCATAACAATTATGCATACCTTTTTGACCACTTAAATAGCATCCAGAAGCATATTCTATTCCTACTGAAAGTACTTGCCCGATACACTGTGTTCAACCTCCTCCCTGAAATAGATCTTTTCTCCCGGGTAAGGAAGAAAATCTTTCCGCGAAGGGAAATCCACGTTTCCTCCAAGATGCTAATTAGGAAGTGCCTTAATTATTTCCAACAGAGAAAGTCCCCCCCCCCAGAGTAACGTCTGCTTCTTCATCCCGGGGAACGTCCACCGGGTCGTAATGATGGGGCACCCTAACGAGCAGAGACGCCCCGGTTGTTCTCCCCACCAGAAAAGACATGCGTTATCATTTGTTCTTTTTCCTTTTACCATGTCAGCACTTGCGGGTCAGCTTTTTCATTATCGGTGCAGAAATTCCCTTCAAGAAGGAAAGTACGAATGGGAAGGGATAATGAATAGAGTTTATACAGTCCTTTTCTTTCTCTCTTTTTTTCACTCCAAGTGTTTCACAGTTTTTATGACGAAAAATTACTTTATTGTTCTTCTCATGATATGAAACCGAAAAGCGATAGGCTTGTATATATTAACCAATTTCAGTTTATAAATAAAGTTTATTAAATATTTATAAAGTTTATAAAAAAAATTAGATGAGACTAGTATATTCGTAAATAAAATACCTTAAGTATTTTATGTGTATTCGTGTTTATTTGGCACTGTGGACATTTCTTTACCTATCTATACAGGTACAGCGCATATTCGTCTGAAGCTACCAGCGATGCGATAGAGGGCACATATGAATATATAAATTCCATGACCTGCAAAGCAAGGATTCCTTATATTTTTCTGCCATCGACTCACTTTAAACAAATGTTTTTCTTCGTCAACTCTTTACACAATTCTATATAATATACAGCGTACAACATAATCACTATACAATAATTGCGCATAAATAATGTTTCGAATTTTGTATTTAGTTAAATATTTTTAGTAGAATTATAATAAAAATTCTTTTATTCCTTCATGCAATGCAGTGCCTAACAAATTTTAAGAGAAAACTATGGCGGAAAATTGAAAATACAGGAGGAATTCATTTAACATTGAATAAATGGATATCTCTTTAATTTGTATTTAAATTGAATAAATGTAATTGAACACTATTAGCTGTAACCGTATTTCCACTCCTTTTGCTTTCCAAAAATCTAGAGAAGCAGAAATTACTAGAAATTTCTCGCGACCGATTGAAAGCTATAAAAAGCCAGAGAGAAAAATCTCAGTTCAGTTGCTTAGTTACTGTTTTGCTATTTATTTAGTAAGCCGCTGTTGTTATTATTTCGTGTTAAGGGTGAGATCGGATTAGCTTTCCATTTCCATTGCGTTGTGTTTTAACGTTTCCTTAGTAGTTAGGAGTATAACTACTGATTATATTGCATGACATTGTGTACTTGTACTAATATCTCTGAAGAAAATTTCAGCGTTCTATTATATTTTTTCGATAAGAATAACTTTTATTAACCTTTTATCTGACTTGTGCAATCAGTCTATCACAAACCCGTACTCGCGCAACAATATCTTAAAGATAATCATTAGACTAAGGAAACAAACGAAAGTTTTGTAAAAAATTAATTTATGTTATCACTTTTTCATTATTATTATTATTGTTAATTTTATTTTACAAATATAAACAAATCTTCAGGAATAAAATGACAGTTTCTAATTACACAAGCAATTCGATTTGAATAATGTAAAGGTTGTGCTCTACGTGTTGATGAAGTTTTTAACATTTGGCCCCTAATTGCTTGAATTAATTCTTAAAACAGCTCCTTCAAAAATATCCCACCTGTTTCTTGTTTTCGGCAGTAAATTATTGACTTAACTAAACCTGCTTACACATAGTAAGAATATGGAAAGGTTAATGATGTTGGTTAGGTAACAACTTTTATTTTGAGATATTTTTCTCAAATGTCTTTTAAATTCTAAAGCATAGGATACGGACCCATGTGTTCTGAATGAAATTTGTGCTTCAACAGGAAGTTCAGGGAAAGGAAGTTCAGGAAGTTTTAAAACCCTCTGACCAGCCAGAATTTTCGCTAACAAAGCACAAATTTCCCAAAAATACTATCACAAAAATTAGTTTCTTGACTTTAAAAATTCTCCTGGTATTTTATACATGGATTTGTGTACTTTTGAGATATTGCTTTAATTTCTTTGACATATTTTAATATGCACGTATATAGACGGTCTTACAGATAATCACAAAAATATTCTATGCCGTATATATACGGCCTTGCCGGTTAGAGGGAAGGGAGATAGATTCTTAGTGATTTTAAACTTTCGAGAAATTACAAAAGCCCTCTGCTGTCAGCCAGTTTAATAATACAGAACTGAAAAGAAGAAAAACATTCAAGTTTAATTACATGGCTGCTACTAGACCTTTTTATTAAATTAAATATAAGTCTTTTCATATCAAGTTGCATGGGAAAAGCTTTTGTCTTCCTCTGGGAATTTCTACTAAGCAAAATTCCAATACTTGCTGATAGTCTGTGTCGAAAAAATGTATTGCTCGTTTTCAACTAATTCATACCAAATAAAGTTTTCGTCTTTATGCAGCTACATAACTCTTCCTGCTACAATAATAATAGAATTTGGCACGACAAAAAGTATTAACGCTTATTATGAGAACGTCAACTTAAGGTTCGCGGGCTATTTGCACTAAACCATTGCTTCGTTTTTCTTTAATTGTACAGCCCAGGTTACAGTGGTGGGTTGAATGACGCACGTGACACTGCATTCTCATATAAAGGCTCCTTCTGCATGCAATATGAAGATGGACATGTGCATGTAAGGCATCACTGTGAGTAGCATTCTTTGGACTCTTGTCTTATGCATGGTCATACCGGCCGATCTTCTGGAATTATGGCATGTGGGATGATTATATACGATTACCATTCGCATAGTTACGCATGTCTGTCACTTTGAGGGATCAATTTTACATTAGACATGCTACAGTTGTAACAATTTATTTTATTTTAACTCAGAAATTGGTTTTTAATTTGCATCTTTACGCCCGCTTCTTACTTAGTCACGCAGCTTTTTCATAGATTTGTGATTCCTCCTACACAAAACTGAGTTGTGAATTTTCATCATGAAATTAATGGTAAATCAAACAAATTGCCAGCTGTATTTTTTATTAATTCTCAGGTAGGTATTCATTATAATTTAAGATTAATATTATTGGGGACATCTCTACATAGACCTTGAAGATTCACTTTCATCAAGATAACTCATCTAATGAAATTTATTGGCAACTAGTACGTAGAAACCACAGAGCTAGCTGTAAAATTACTACTGATTATATTGCATGACATACTGATACTGATTATATTGCATTACACCTAAGCACTCTCGTATCTAACAATAGATGTTATATAGTTTGTAGTGGAGTTGTTTTATACCTTCAGAAGCAATTAAATCCATTTCCTGGCAGCAGAGTGCACAACCACAAGTGGTATTCTACATCAAATTCATCCATGTCAAACAGAAGTTAAGTCTCCGCCTGGACAGCTCATTCATTACATCTCTCTTTTATTGAACACTTCCGATTTATGGTGTCATACACACCTGAATGATGACAACAAGGAGCGGCTACGGGAAATGTACTCGTATAATGAGCTACAGCTGCCTGGATTGCAGTATCCTAAATTGCCATTCAAACACGCTTCGAGTCTCTGCTTTTGTGTTTAGCAGTATTGTTTATCTCGGCTAAATTTGGAACTGATAATAGCATATTCTGTTAAACCAATGTACTCGAATTTTAATTATTTCAACTTTGTGTTGCAGAAGAATCCTGTAAAAAAAGTAGTTGTATTTTCTTTTGTCCTTTTCAGCAGTTTTAATGGCCAGCAAGGAAAGCAGAGGAAAGAGACTAATTGCAAACGTAATTCCCTGTTCAACTGTAAAAGGCAACAGCTACTAACATACTGATCGCTGTTAGTTGCAGCTTATAACCATATACTTTAAACTCTTAGTAATTTTTTAAGTTTTAACTTTAGTAGCATCGTTGTATTTGGACAACGTTCTATTTCTTCAAATATTATGTACATATTATATTGTATCTTTTATGTTGCACTTTTTATATTTTACCTTTTACATTGAACCTTTTATGTTGAAACTTTTATGTTGTACCTTTCTGAACGTTTTATTGTAATTTTATGTTGTACCTTTCTGAACGTTTTATTGTAATTTTATATTGCACCTTTTTTATTGTATCTTTACCTTTTTCTAATATTGTATTATGCCATGCAGGCATATATTTTTTCCCACATTCTGTGTATGACCTTTAAGCAGTATGAAGTTTTGAAGACCTTATGAAGTGTGCCATTCTTGAGAAGTAAAGGAAAGTAAATTAAGATGCTGAGGAATTGTTATCGGCACTTAGCTTCTTGGTAGCTATGTTTTGTCCTTGGTTGGATCTGAAATCACCAAGTCATTTTTTCGCTGACCAGACGGTATAGTGGTTAGGGGAACCACTGCGGTACCATGGATGCTTGCAAATGTATAGTGTCTTCGCGGCAGGGGGCACCATAAATATATAGCGAGCTGACAGTCCTCTCGTGTGGAACGTCCTCTCGTGTCAAATGCACTTGACAGTTCATTTCACAATCTCGTTTTCCTGACAAACGAAATAAGTTAGAATCATAAAAGTTAGAATCATAACTAGCTGATAAGGACATTTTCCATGTGGACCAGCCGCCTCGCCGGCATAAAAAAAAAAAAAAAAAAAAAAAAAAAAAAAAAAAAAAAATACTAGTTGGACATGCTAGCCACTTGCATCAAGAAATCAGGCATCAATTGATATTAAATTTAAATTAAAATAAAAAAGCGGCATATTATTGAACCTGGGCACTAACTTTTAACAAACAATTTTTTTAAATTCATATTTTGATTTAATTAGAATCGTTTCAAAAATAATTTACTGAATCTTACCTAATTGCAGAGCAGAAAATAGGATTTAGTATATACATCAAACTGTAATTATATTCTTTTAATAAGATATTTCACACACCTCATTAGTTGCTGATTAGTATTTCCTTGCATTACGAGAGAAACAAACAAGTTTGAAATGAAAAAAGAAAATTTTTTCCGTTACTTTTTACGTAAAATATAAGGAACTAGAATTTTTCATTAAGAATTGTTTTCTTAATCTTCTCACTTTTTTTTCTTTTCCCATGTACTTAATTAAAGTATGAGATTGCTTAGTTAACCGTACTCGTTAGATAAAAGATTCTTCTCGAAAAAGGGAATTTAAAGGGAAGAAAATATCCGGAGTTGATTTTGTTGCAGTTTGCTCGTAATGTCGGTTAAACTTGGGAAGATAATTCCTTTATTTTGCAGAAAGAATGTTTGTAACGAATATTCGGAGATTAGGTTCTTTGTATATTATTTTCCATACGCAAAATTATACCGCATAAACTTGGTTTGGAATTATTTTCATTCAGAGTATTTGAGATAAGGCATTAATTTAATTTGGAAATGTGCTAATTAACTATAAATAAATTCTCAAAGAATGAAAACGAAAATAACTTATCATTGCTGCAGACCTTTAAAATGTTTTCTCGTGCCTTTTGCATTCAATGCGAAAATCATCAAATTTATAATTTCTTTTTAGCAAGCCACGGACGGACGAATAGTATGAAAATTTAAAATAATGTTAAATATTAATTCAGAAGTCAAACAACAAAAATCAGCGTTAATTTACAAAATTTTCACAGGACTAGTTTCGATGGTTTTACCGAACCATCATCTTCAGCTGCAAAACCGCAAATGAACAAGATAGGAAATAATGTTTAGATAAGATAAGAAAGCCTGGACAAGAATAAGCAAGTGGCGCCATCTGTTGGCGAAACCAGAACTAAAACATAATTTCTCTAAAAGCCGAAGGCAAATTTGGATTGGAATTAGGATCGTTAGCTAAAACAGAAAGATTTTTATGAATGTGAAATGCCTCTAGAAAATCCAGTTCTCCAATGGAAGATGTTTTTTGAATAATTTTGGCAGCAGAAAAATTGAAAGTGTGATTTTCGGACCAACAATGTTGAGCAACAGAAGACTTCTGTGTTTCCTTTTTTCTAACATATGCCTCATGTTCTTTGACGCGAAATTTTAAGGCTCTCTTAGTTTGGCCAATGTAAATTAAACCGCACTGGCAAGGAATCCTATAAATACCCCAAGAATTCATATCCGGACTGGGGTCCTTGAGTATAGAAGTTGGAATTTTATTGATGGGAGAGTAAACAACCCGAAAGTTAAATTTCTGCAAAATATGTGCAACTTTATAGCTAATTGATGGAAAGAAGGGAATGACAACAGAATTTTTATAATCTCCTAAAATAAGAGTGTGGCTTTTAGTGTGTTGAGATGAGAATTTTTTAACTGCTTGATTAATAATGTTGGGTGAAAAGCCCCTGTCAATAGCTATTGCTTTTAAATAATTTAGTTCTTCATCAAGGGCTAGTTTGGAGGAGCAAACTTGAAGAGCACGGAAAACATAGGAATAAAATGAAGCTAACTTTTGTTTAGTCGGATGACATGATTTAAAGTGTGGTGGAAGGCATACCGATGAAGTTTTACGGTAAACTGTAATACTGAAGTTGGATGTGTTACGTGTGACCAGAATGTCGAGAAACGGAAGAGAATTGCAAGTCTCAAGTTCAAAAGTGAACTGAATAGCAGGATCAATAGAATTCATTGTTGAAAGAACTCTATTTAAATCATCTTTATTACCTTCAAACAGGGTAAAAGTATCGTCTACGTAGCGGAACCATGCCGGGAAGTTTAAAGTTTCAAATAATTTTGATTCATAATAATGCATGTAGATATCAGCCAGGATGGGACTGAGGGGGCTTCCCATGGCTAATCCCTCAGTTTGCTTGTAATATTTATTTTGGAAAACAAAAACAAAATGGAAAACAAGCTTCAGATCTTCACCGACAATCGGGCTTTGAATAAACCGGAATCTGTCTAAAGTTTCTTCTCGAATTTGCTTATTGCAGAATGTTCAAAACGTTTCACTTCTAGAAGTTCAAGAAGTTGTGGGGTGTTTGAAATGTTTCCTTTCCAGATTTGGAAAGCCAGTCATGCAAAATCGCCTTAACTATTTAGGCAATCATTCCTCTGTTCGACCAAGTTATATATATCCATTACGTAAAACTCCTTTTTCTGCTGCTTGAAGAAGTCCAAAACTGCCTGCTGCACTTCTCTACCCGACCGAATCCGTAAATTTTTCAAGCACATTTTTTAAGTACCGAAAGAAGCACCGAAAGGCTGCAAGTCGCATGGGAAGAGATCAGGACTGTAAGGTAAATACTCGAGTGTCTCCCACTTTAGCGTTTTGTAACTCTCGCTTTACGTGATATGGGATCTTCATTATAATGAAGCAGAATAACCCATTCCGCAGTTTACCCGGACCTTTTCCCTTAATTGTACGTCGTAGGCTCCCCAGCGTTTCACAGTACCATTCCCCAGTGACGAAGACACCTCGCTATGGGCCCTGGAAATCAAATAACATGGTAAACATCACTTTTCCAGTAGATGAATGGCTCTCGAACTCCTTGAGACGAGGGGATGAAGGATAAGACCACTGCATAGTCGAAGCTTTCGACTCATGTTCAAAGTGGTTGCACCAGCCTTAAGCCGCTCAAGGAACATTTTGCCTTCAACACTGAAATTCATCAAGTGCTTCAGGCAAAGAGCCATCCGATTCAACTTTTGTTCGGAACCCAAATGCCCGAAATATCCACTGGCTAGAGAACATGTGGTAGCCTAACTCCTACCGGATAATGCGTTGGAGGCTACCGAAGTTTATGTGGAGAACCTTTGACAAACCCCACAAATGTATATTCGACGTTCCGTCCTAATCGCATCATCAACTGACCGCTTATTGTTGTATGTAATGGAGTGGAGGTCCTCCTCAGATCGACTTGCATCTTGAATCGAATGGCAACCAGCACTGAACGTAAAGTAATATTCCATAGCGAAGGTTTCCTACAGGCATGCTTCTCTGTACCCATTCCTCATCCTCAGATGAATATTTGCTGGTTCCGCCCTTTGTTAGCCAAAAATGAAGTAACAGATTGTTGGTACTGTTTGGCCACATTTGTTTAACGTCGCCATTGTTAACGTTGAAGCATTTTCTACGCATTCTTCAGAAGTAAATGAATGCCTTTCTACGCATTCTTCAGAAGTAAATGAATGGCTTTCTACACATTCTTCAGAAGTAAACGAATGCCACAATAATCCCATGCCAAGATATCGGTGCATATATACCTGCATCGGCGACGAGTTAATTTGCATATAAACTGCAGCGAAACCCCTTAACAGAAAAGCTTTGATCGCCCCTTATAGCTAAATATTAAATTTTTAGATTGATTAAATGTTTAGACTAAAATAGGTATATTATATTTAGTTGATCATTAAGCAATTTACTTTCATTGAAACTAAAATAAGCAAATTAAGAAAATTTCCTATATGTTACGCAGAAAACTTTCCCATTCGCACAAAACTAAAGGATAAACAATGACAACATTTTAAAATTTAATAAATTTTTCTTTGCCGTATAAATAAAAATACATACGTTAGTACGCAGATAATTATAAACTTGTTTATTATTATTACAGTATGACACTTGGTGGCATTTCGATTCTGAAAAAGTTTATAGCCTTGGAAAGAAAAGACATTACTTACCTCCGTCACGGAATGTAGAAAATACACATAGATCAGTCGGGTCTTTATTGAGAAAAAAAGCTGTACACGTATAAATGCATTTCGAAACAAAACGATTATTCTTGGTATGCGAATATATTTATATGAGAACAGCTTTTCAAAAATTCGTAACTGAATTATTTTTTTGACACGGACGAATAAAATGCAATTAATTATGTATCTTCTAATCTTTGAACATGATTTATATCACACTGCAAATTAATTAGTTCCACTTTTAAATTTTATAGTGATATAATCAATTTTGTTTTTCATGACAATAAAAAAACTGTAAACTAGAATATCAAATAACTAAATCTTTAATATCTTTGCAACAAATACATAACTGAATAACGCTTGTCGCATTAACTTTCTTATGCGGCTGAATGTGTCACTTAGGCTGCAAATTTGAGGCCAGTGATCCAAGTCATATGTTCTTCTGAGTCTCAGTTATGGTTGCTTGCTAATAATGGTAATGAAATTGTTACTCCAAACTTAAACTGATATTTCAGCAGCAGCAGATCCAGGTTACCGAAAGTTCAGTTGCCATAACAATCCTATGCTTTTTAATTAGGGAATTAGTAAAATTCCATGCTTCAGCACAAGGTTTTACAGCAGCGCTGAATTTAATCAATGGATTGTGAGATATTAACTGGAATATTATATGTCTCACATATCCAACTCATGTAGAATTATTTAAAAAAAAGTTTCGTATTTGAAAAAATTCAAAAATTTGATTTCATACAACTAGGGAGATTCGCTTTGCATCATTCACTATTATCCGCGAAATGAGCTCAGTAACTTTATCGCCTTATAGCTACTATAACAATCCCTCTAATTTTAAATTATGATTGATCGCCTTATAAAGCTACTATAATAATCCCTCTAATTTTAAATTATGAACAAATAAAATGAATTATACGTTTTGACGTTTTAATTATGAACATGGATATACAAGATTAAATCTTCTTTTGAAATTTATTTACTTAACATAGCTGATCTGATATTTCGAATAATTATGGGTTTCGTTTTCATAAACCTCAAGCACAATAGTTAGATAAAGAATGGCTGATAAGTTTCTGCGAAGGCTTTATAAAACATTACTGTATAAAAATTGTATACTTAAAAAAGGCTATTTCTTTGTTAGTTTACGTATTTATACCTTAATTTCTTAGCATTTGATGTGTCAAAAATGAGCAATTATGCATTTTTAACAAACAAATTTCATTTAATTTTAGAAGCAAAATTTATGGAAGATTAATTGCGTCTTTTTTTTTAAACACTCTATATAAGTCCTTCACATTCATATAATTCATCTCATATTATTCGTAACAGATAGAGTTAATAATAAAATTGCATCCAAAGTAAACTCAGCAAACCTGACAATTCTATTTGCATGCCCATGTATGTAGATTAGACGCTAATGGACGTTTGCTGTGTTCATTACATTAATAATTAACAAGAAATGGTCTTGAGTAAAATGCTGCCATTCTAAAAGCATTTAAAATGTTTCTTTTATTACCATTCTGTTAACTTATTAGCTGTTTATTTTATTGTATCGATAAAAGTAATGAGACTGTATGCGATGTCATCATTTCTAAGAAGACGGCCATTATATTTAAAAGGTTTCTGGGACCAAATTAATTGAATTTACGCACTTAATGCAAAAGACCAGCTCTAATTTAATAAATTATTGATGAACTGGACATCCAGCAATCATCCTTCTTCCATCTAGTCCCTCGTCTTCTAACTTTGCACATTAATCTTCAAACTCCGTCCCAACCGACCTCCTCATCCCTCCTACGCTACTACTTCCTTTAATACTCCTACCCTAGTCTAGATGACCCTTTATTTCTTTGAATGAATAGTCCACAGCCAAATAAACATCACTTAAGGGAAGATTAAGATTGATTTTTAGAGAAGGTGCGGGAAAAGTTCTGTGACGAAAGGACCGTCTCTTTAACGAGGGTTCTTCAATTTTGCTAACTGATTAGAGGAAAGTTCATTAGTGAATGCTTTTTGTTTTAGAGAGGAGGGGGGGAAGAAATATTCGCTTCTGGAGGCTCAATCACTTGTGCTTTTCCAAGAGTGAATGATGCTCCAAATGGTCTAGATGTATTTAGTGCTCCTGGATGTACCTCATGTACAAGAACTCAGAAAATTGATGAGACACAGAAGACTTATTCATCTTGGTAGCAAGCAAAATAGCGAATTCGTCGAAAGAAGGATGGAAAAGCATTCCTTTCTACGAATATCAACACCTTATTTGCTAAATTCATTTGCAGTTCAGAATTTAATTTTTTTCTCGTTATGATATATTCCATTCAAGGAATATGTAACTATTTCAAATTAGATTTTATGTTATTTTTATCTTTCATAGTCTATATACATAGCTAAACTCGGTAATGATTTCGGTGAGGTTTTTGGAAAATAAGCACGAACTGAAGTCAATGCAATATGCTTTCACTATTTCTACAATGATATGTGTCTGTCGGTGTGTCTACGTAAGCTTCTAAAAACTTCTATTTCCCATATTTAAATTTTTTACACTTATAAGGTACTTTCTCTCACTTGGACGCTTGCATTCGTGGTGTATTTCGTTAATTTGGAATATACTTAAACTAAAAGATTGTAGTCATTAGGGTTTTTGTGAAGCAGAATATCTGAAAAATGAAAACTTCACTAGCTGTAACTTGAACCTGGACCTCTGAAATACGCACCAAGTCTGCTATCGTTACACCACGAAAGCATGCAAGAAAGGAATGATAAAATGCCTTACTTACTTCCCCTTTTAAAAGGATGACTGTGGATTAGGGTACTCAGTCGCCGAATCCTGGTGGTGAAGTATCATCATCCACCACCGTTTTTAGTTCGAGCACCACTGTAGAGTCATTAGGTTATTTTGATACGGAAGACGTGAAAAATGAGTAAAGCTCTCGCAGAGACTCGAACCAGGACCTCTCGAATACCCGCCAAGTGTGCTACCGTTACACCACGAAGGCATGCTAGAAGGAGTTAGAAAATACCCTGTATACTCGCCTTTTTACAGGGCGATTAGGATTGGTGGACTGAGTCGCCAAATCCTGGTATTGAAGAATCATCATCCACCCCCTTTTGATTCAGGCGCCACTGTAGAGACATAAGTTTTGTTTGCCGCAGAAGATGTGAAAAATAAGCAATACCCTCCCTGGGACTCGAACCTGGACATCTCGAATACGCACCAAGTGTACTAACGTTACACCATAAAGGCATGCAGAATGAAGGGAGAAAATGCCTTATAATTGTTTTAATATATATAAATGATTCACGACTGAAAATCTGCGCAGGGTGAAAGATAAAAGAGGGCTCAAAAATATTATTTCAAACACGTTTAAACAATATAGAATTTTAAGGAAACATTCCAGTCAATTCGAATTCAGAAATAAGGGAACCAAAATAGTTTAGCTAAATATATGCCGTCATAGAATACTTTTCAAATGGTGTGTGAGTGACCGAAATCGGTACTCGTATTTAACAGAAATGCAACTGTAGGAATTAAAAAAATATATATCTTCGACGAGCAATAGTGCACTAAAGGCTAAACAGAAATCCTATTACATAGTCAGCACTGTTTTTAGATCTAAGCGTCGGGTTTTCATAAAACATTTTCTGTGTTCCAGTGTAGTATTTTAAATCGTTTTTGCCAGAAGGTATTTTTCTCGATAGATGGATCCATCGTCAACATTTTACACACAGACTCACTCATGACATTCTGCTATAAAGCGGAGACAAGCGCAGACAATAAGATCACATCAACATCGCACTGTGAACTGTGACAACACACCTTCCTCGTGTTGTGATGCCGTTTTAAAATTATAGTGCAACATAACTCTGCGCTACAGTGTGGCATCACATCAACGTTGCAGAGTAACATCATTTAAAGCGTATTAAACCTATATACTAATTTAGAGGGACAGCGCTTGACGCTGCAATGTTTGCACTGTCACGTATTCGCTGTCATCTTCTCTTTGAAAATATTTTTCTACCCTACGTTTTGCAGTGCATCTGAGCTAAAGTCGAATTTGCAAATGAACACATTGGGTTTGGTTTTATATTTGGGATAAGCTTCGAGGGCTATCTGCCTAAAGGAAGGAATGCCTTCGTGGAGGACTTTCTAAGGGAAACTGGCTCGTGTACACTTTACACATAGGAAAACCATTAAAACGGCTACGCAGCCAGCCCGTTAGCGGGATTCGAACCACAGATCGAACTACCAGTCTTTAGCAACTTTACCGCTCGGCCGTTGCTGGGCTCAACACATTGGGACTCGAGGTTGTCATAGATCATATGTAATGATGGAGCCTTAGGGAGAGCTAAGAATATAAATCAAACCCTTCATCTGCGTTCGAGACATAAGTGGATGTTTTACCTCCCGTCTTAAACATCGGGTTACTAAGCAACAATTCCCATGCTCGATTTTTTTTCAAATATCTGAAAAATTTCAAAAGATGAGTGATATTCTCCTTAACGAAATGGACCATTAATAATACTTCACATATTTCATATGCTATAAAAATTTTCACATCTTGTCCTTGCAGATATATTAGTAAAAGTCGGTCGAACTCTGTTATACTTGAGAACATGAACTATAAAATCACCGCCCATAACAAGGAAAGAAGACTTTATAAAACGAAGCTAAAATGCATTCATTCTCTTTGTAGGAAATTCGAAATTCACATTTTACTACCCAGAAACGTTTTCTTGCAAAGCATGTTCCCAAAACAAAAAGCGCTTATAATGCTTATGCCATGCAAAAAGTTAATTATAAACGATACTTAAAAAAAAAAAAAAATTCCATCTTCTTGTTTAGAAACAAAATATTTACCTAGAAATGCCCTTTTAAAATTTGTGTAGAGAAAGTAAACAACATTTACTTTTACTACGGAAAAACGAAGTAACCTTTTTATAACCAATTCTTAGTAGAACTGAGCTTAGTATTAACTAGTAGGATTCACTAGCTTGACATCTTCTATTTTAAAATATTTGTTCATATGTTTAACTTACAGATGTAAAATATGTCTGAGACATTAAAGAACCAGCTGTTTTCAGCATTTCGGTCAGCTGATAAATGGATATTGATGCTTGCGTAAGGGATTGCATTAGCCTTATCAACTGAAACAACTTCAAAGTTCTGGAGTTTTCCACAAAAGCACTCGTAGGTTTTCACAGTATCACATAGTACAATCATTAGTTACATTTCAAAAGACTAAGAACGTTAAACACAACGCAATGCAAAGTGCACCTAAAGAGAAAGCTAACCGGGAGATATCTCACTTTACGCTAAACTAACAACTCACAATAACGCCGATCTATTTCTAGTATTTTCTGCTTCTCGAAATTACAGGAAAACAATATGAGAGTCAAATTACACTGGCAGGTTATATAGTGATCTATAATATTTATTCAATTATAATATTTATCACCGTGATACAAGGAACGGACTAAAATGTCGACAAGTTTGGCGACTTCTGGCGATACCTCGCCAAAATTTGGTTACAAAATAAATCCCCAAAACCGTTGTTAGGCTGGCGATATTTCGCCAAATTGCTGAGATAACCAGTTATTCAATGTTAAATGGACTTGCCCCTGTATTCTTACTTTTCCTGCATGGTTTATCTTTTAGATTTTTCTTGTTAGATTCTAAAAAACGAAATACAACAGTTTCACTTATAATTACACTAAAATCATCTGTTTATGTACAAAACTCGTTACAATATATTTCTGAAATCTTTAAACTGAAGTAAAATTAGATTCTTTTTTTGGCAGGATAAGAGAAATATTAACTCTCTTTTGCTCTATGTCAATCCGAAGACCAAAGTATGCTTTTTTAGAACAATTTGTGTGGTTTCAACTTAATGCATTCATTGAAATGGCCAGTACACATCGGTCATTCAGCTGTCTCATCACCCAAAATATTGCCCATGGTGGAGAAACAGTGGGGGAACTGACTGTACATTCGCCAGACTGGGTAAGTTTCCCTCCAAACTGATGCCCATGAAATCATATTCGAAGGCCCTTTCCTACCTTACCACCAGACCTTTCTATTCGCCACTATAGGCCTGCATAAATGATTCATTCATTTTGAAAAGGCTATATTTTCAAAAGTATTTCGGGTACATACTTGAACAAAAACTCACCAAGTTTAAGAAAAAAAAAAAGTTTCACCAAGTTTAAGATAAAAAGAACCACAAACTCACCAAGTTTTTTTCACTAGTTCACCAGGTTTTCCGGATAAGTGGAACATTGCTTCATTGCTGTATATCAACCTGGTGGCAAAATCTTATTCCTCCAATGCGTCTTGTATGTTGACGCAAAAATCTAGTCGACGGGCGTAATCCTTCGGCTTTAATTATTGCAAAAGCTATGGTTTGAAATGCAGCCGGTTGACGCAAAATCTTCCACGCAGATTTTTGCGGTATTCCGAACATCTGGTCAATTGACAGGACGAACACCTGGACAACACTGCTACAAAATGTATGGAACGAGCTCGATAATTGTCTGGACGTGTGTCATGTTACCAGAGGGGCACATAAGGAATATTTGTAGAGGATGTATAAACTTGGTGGGTTTGTGGTTCTTTTCATATATCCTTCCTGTGTATCCGTGGGATACTTTTGAAAATTTAGTCTTTTCAAAACGAATGAATCATTTGTGCTAGCCCTGTATTTTAAATGCTTCTTCTGCATAGGTAATATACATCCAAACAACCTCTGGGATCCAAACAACTTGTCCTTATCTATACGATAGCTAGCAAATATACTGATAAGGACTGCGTTTTATTTAGCTACAAATGAACGCCTGCGTAACTACAACACTAGAATAAAAAGATACGTAAATTGAACTTCCTACGGAAGTGTGCTAATGAACGGATTGCATTTTATTTACCTATAAATAAACGCCTGCGTAACTATCAAGGAACTACGTACGTTATTAAAGGCTGGATATCTGCGAAAGTGTGCTAATGAACGGATTTCTGAAAGCTGGGGAAAAGCCCTTTCTAAGGTAACACTAAGGCAAACTATCTTTTTTTCTTTTTTTATCTAAAGTTTTTTCTTCCTGAATCGTACCATTCAAGACAACGTTCCATAGTGTTCTCTTCGTAGTTCCATATTCTATAATATTTACGATAACAATTCTGCATGAGTATCATATGTTATACTATAGATATATGTAGATGACCTTACATGCCCTCGAAAAAACATATATTTCTCTGATCAATCATCCAACTACTGCAGGTTCATAGTGATGCCTCGGAAATTTGGACCCCTGAATGAAAATCTTATAGATTAACATTTTTATAAAATTTGCGTTGGTTTTCCCAAGAAACAGACTGGATCTACTTATACAGTGTGGGGGAAGAAGTTTTGATTATGTAAGATAGTTTCACTTTATAACTATTCGAAGCAATGTGCTTTATATCTGTAATGGTTACTAATCTAGAAAAAGTTGTTTGCTTCGTTTAATTTTAGTGCCATAAACTTCATGCTGCCCCAAATACTGTAACATTTCGACGAATCACATATTCTTCATGTCGAAAGAGAAGTGAATGAGATATTAAGGCTAACATACCTCGCAGTTTTTCTACAAATCCTCTGGCAAATTTCATTCATAATTTATAAGTATCGCTATCAGTCAAAACTTACGAAAAATGTTACACCGAGAAAAGCATCGTAAACATATTCGAGCAATCATAGTCTTTAAATTCTAAATATATAACAAATATAAATGTATTTATTGGTTTTCTTTTAAATTGGCTTCCAAACTGCAAATCGTTAAATTGGCACATGAAAATAAAATTAAAAAATGGAAAACTGAGACTTAAGCCTTATTTACTAAGATGAAAACAAGATTAAATTTTCTCGAACTATATGATGATGCCGCATTTAACCCATCAACGACTTGATGCTTAGAAGTAAAGACGAACAAACAACACTTTGATTAATAAGATAAGTGAACTTTGCGCAAGTGTTCTAGCGATCGTCCATGCTTTCAGTGAGGGGATTAACTATCGCAGATGCCAACAGCAACATTTTAAATAGACCAGTCTCCAAGCGTTTGAGATTGGCTGGAGTAAGTAAACGTACAAAGACAGCATCCGTGACAGTATTTCAAAGATTTTCAATAAGAAAAAAGTCAGGTAAATATGGCGGCTACTCCATACGCGAAAGCCCTTACTCTCCAGATACTCCTTAACCAAGTTGGCTCGAAAAGCACTATCACCTATAAGAAGGAAATAATGATCAACTACCTGCAGCGTAGAATCACACAATGGGGTGTAGGTCTTCATTCCGCCACCGCGCAGTGGCCACACTACATTTAAGATGCACAAGTGGATGTCATATCATAGTTGAAATTTCATCCCACATCTTGATGCTGACACCTCTTAAAGCATGGTTTTCGTTCCTGATTTTGTGTGCTAATTGTCTGCAGATCTTTACACGGTTATCATCGGATTCCGAGGAAAATCCGAGCTTTGCATAAAGAGGATTTTGCACCAATCTGAGACAATCCGACTAAATGCTAATGAAACTCCTTTAAACTTATTTCTCTGGCTTGTGCAGGAGCATTAACACTTGGTACACTGTCATGCAGTCTCTTCGTGTGAAGCCTTCGGATCAGTACCAGTTAATTTAATCAGTAAGTCAGTATCATTATTATAGAATCAGGGTAAAACTCGTCAGAAAGACCAGACTGCTATCGATCCGGAGATATCATTAATTAGCTTTAAAACTTAGTTAGCTAATTGGCAAATAAACGTTTTACCCGGGTAACTAGGTTATCCTTTTTTCTTTATTTACGTATATAATATAGTATGTGTGTGGTCAAAATAATTATTTATTGGAATTCAAATGAGGAAATGTAGCTTTTCTTCTTCTAATGTATTTTAATTCAATATAGGTAACAAAGCTAAAATATTATTTTTGTTTCTTCTAAATGATTAAAAAATTAATTTCTTTTGCCTATAAAAGCATTTCATTTCTGTTTCAAACGAAATAAGGCAAACTTTAAAAATAGGTTTCTTTTCTTCATCGGAAGAAAAGTCAAATATCTTATTACCACTGCTTTTATTCTGTTTTAAGGAAAAGAAAACATCTGTGTAGCTATGAATTGGGAAAGTATTTAAATAATGTGCATGTACTTGCTAAAATTAATATGATACCATACTAATGATATAATATGACATGCTTTTTTTTGGTTCAAGTGATTATGATACAGCATGCAAGAAATATCTGCCTGAGAAATGCTGTGCCGTCGTGAATTACTGTTAACAGAATGTGATTTGAATTTATAATACCTATCGAAAAATCATGAAAACACTTTGCGAACAGCCAGTTCATTAAGATTTAAGTCCGAATCGAACTATCAGTGTTTCGTGGTTTTGCCATCTCTGCAACTAATAGGCAGTATCCCGAGAAGAGATTGCGAGTAAAAATATATATCTTTCTCCAAAAATGACCGGCCAGTTTAGAAAGAATGTTAATACAGTATCTGCTAAAAGAAATATGCATAAAGAATTTAGTAGTAAAAGTTTAATGGAATGTATACGTCAAACCTAGTTAGGAAATTTTCCGACATTTCAAACTGGCTGATATATCTCAGCTAGGCAAACCCTACAAATGATTAAATTTTATTATTGTTGTATCATTTGTGGGAAATAAACATAATTTCAAAATTTTATGCTGCCCTCCGCTGGTCGCTGAAATGTGGTAGTATAGTCTAATTTTTTAGCTCACCTAACTACCCTGCAGCTAAAATTCCTAACCATAAAAGCGAAATGCAACAAATGTGAAATCTGCAGGAAGGTATTGCATGTTGCCATATGCAAACGATTAGCATCCCAGCACATGCACAAAAATATGTATAAATAACGCCATCTGCTTTGTATATAAATGGGAAGCTTGAAGAAATGTCTAATTTTTCCACCTGTTGTCACCGAAACTTAGGTTATGTTTTATGCTATTTTTACCTTCTACATTTCATGCATGCCTTTTTATGTATTGCCTTTATGTATTACCTGTTTTTGTATTATATTGCTATCAGCACTAAGTATTTCTTACTATCTTGTATATGTATTTTTATATCACTTCAGCAGCTTTCTATTCCTGCATGCCTTTGGTTATTAAATATAAATAATAATATTTATACTAAAATATTCTGTCCCAAAATGTTTCTTGTAACTTTGAAATTCATTGGATACTATTATTTTTAAGTTTCTTTATATGGGGTTATGGCGCAAAGCCCAAGCACCCTGGTGCTTAAGCTCCAGGGAGAAGTTTCTCATTTGGAAAACGAATTTGAAAAATAGTTTCTTTTGTAAAGGTCGTATGATGACTCGCGTAAGGAGGAAAAAATCGTATCAGCACGTGTCGGAATTCAACCACAGTAGGATCGCAATCTATAGGATTGCGCTGTTTCATTCCACGACATTGATGATCCTGTTATTCGGGATATGAATGTAAAATGAATATGAAATCAATAGCTACAGGAGAGCTACACAGAGCGCCATGCAGGAGATCAGCGGCCCCAAGCTATAGACGCACGAGAGGAAGGCACATTGTGCTCTTGACCTTGCGGTATTGTACAGCTATGGTACTTATATTTTGTAAGGAACTTGGCTTTTGTGCAAAATAGCATGTGTCCGCATGCACAGTGCGACAAGGTCTTCAGTACCATGGACTGTCACATGGCGGTCATTGCTGTGGCTACCTTTGACGTTTCAGCGGAGGTAGGCATGCATAGCCGGTATTGTGGACAGTCGCCGTTACATTTCTAACTTTTTAAGTACCGTGGCTGGGGCCTATCTTTGAGGCCTACGTAATGCTCTTTTTCAATAATATAATGCACAACGTTACAATTCCGCTGATAAGTTCTGGCTGATATTCATCCTTTGAGAACATCTAGTAGTGGGTTACTGAGAGTCTGGAATGCTACCTCCTGGAATTCATTACAATTGATGAATCCTGCCATATAGATGAATCCACAAGAAATGAAGTACTGTATCTATAATCCAAGTTCAGTTCGCCTCGATGGCCATCCCCAATACAGATGTTGCTGCTTACCAGAGGTTTCAACTTTTAGTGCGATATTTTATTACGCTGTGTACCAAAAACAACCTCAAATTTAATAATATCTTTCTTTTATTATACTGTATATGTACAATAAATAAGGGTTTATTATTTATTTCCTTTTCTCGTTTAGAAATTTTAATGGCCAGTAGTGTGTTTGGTTATGTGATACTTTCGTAATTTTTCCGTACGTAAAATGAATATAAGATAGTTTCCAATTTGATGTGCTCCAAGAAGGCACCCTTTCCATAACTAGACAGACTAAGGGTGTTTTGATTTGATTAATCAACAAACAAAATTTGATGTTAAACTGCTTTATGAAATCTACAAAAACTGTGTGTGAGACCCTTGTGTTGTTATAAAAAAGACTATTTTTGGAACACATCTGAGACCGAAGACGAAAACATATTTTATAGCTAAAACATGATACTAACATAAAACATTCTGGTAACCGCTTGCGCTAAAATATATTATGCTATGTTGTAGTTGGAATCCTAGAAAATATTCAGTTTATTATAATCTGCTTCAGTTATGTAAATATATATGAATAGTAACTATATGAACACGACAGCAGGGAGGATTAAGGAAAGGTCAAAAGGAAATGACCAGCAATGATGAAATGGTAAGCAAATTTCTTCCACTAGGAGAAATTGGGGTATTATGTGGGTCTTCATAGAATATACAAATTTAACATATTAGCTCTGAAAGAATGAAATGAATCCCTTACCTAGTCTCCTTTCTCTTCCAATTTAGTGTCCTCCTATTACAATAAGTTTTAGAAGAAATTTCCTTACAGACACGCCAGTAGTAATCGTTTTCCAGTAATGCTTCCCTCTAGCACTATAAACTCACTAAACTGACAATGCATTACAATATTGTAGGGGGCACTTTTTCTAAACCACAAACATAAACCATCAGCTGTGCCATCACCTGGATTCGAACCAATGATCATTCAGTTTGCTAGCTATATGTGTTACGAAAATATACACTATAAAAATACCGGTACTTTTCTGTTTCGCCGGCACAAATCTCGCAAAGCAGACTTTATTGGCGACAATACGCAGTATACACGTAAAAAATGTTGAAAAATGTTAGTTCTAAGAATTTTTTTTATTTTTAAGGTATAAACATTTTAATGTCGTTTAAAATTTTGTAAAAAAGCCAATAAAAAAGACAATAAATTTGTAAAAAGGCATTAATTTAAGAGTTTACTATGCTTTCATTATACAACATCCTGATTCGCCGGTTCATATCTCAGTAATTATCTACGTTAATTTCAAGTTAAATCTTAATTTTGAATAAAAGTTTAAATGCAAGAATTATTTCAATTCGTACGAATAGCTTACTTAGAAATTATGTAAAACCGCAGTGTTTTACTTCGCTAGCGCATTCCCATTAGAATTGATGAAGTTAACCCTTGACTTTTCTATATGTTCGCCTTCGGATGAGCAGTATGATTGCATCTTGTTTTGACTTAATTACCACCTGCGAATGGCCTTAGGCCATAAAATTGAACTTTCTGGTAAAATTTCTATGTAATTGTATGCAAATATTGAAAGAAACAATAAATATGATTAGAAATGGCTGCGACGTGTTTTGAAAATAAGGAGTAAAAGGTTACCAGCGAGGACATTCCGCTTGGCAACGGTTGTACCATTATTGGCGTGCAATTATCGCCTGCACCGGCAAATCGGAAAAGTATCAAAATTCCTATAGGAATGCATTAATTCCTTACACTGAAGTGACAAAAGTCATGGGATAGAAATATGCAAATATACAGATGGCAGTAGTATCGCGTAGAAAATGTATAAATGCGAAGTGCTTTGGCAGGGCTTTCATTTGTGTTCAAATTATTCATGTGAAGAGGCTTTGACATGATTATGGCCGCACGACAAGAATTAACAGACTTTGAACGCGGAATGGTAGTTGGAGCTAGACGCATGGGTCATTCCATTTCGGATATCGTTAGGGAATTCAACATTCCGAGATCCACAGTGTCAAGAGTGTGCCGAGAGTATCTAATTTTAGGCATAACATCCCACCATGGACAACGCAGTGGCCGACCACCTGCACTTAACGACCGAGACCAGCGACGTGTGCGTAGAGTTGTCAATGTTCAGAGACAAGCAACACTGCGTCAAATAACCACAGAAATCAATGTGGGACGTACGAGAGACGTGTCCGATAGGACAGTGCGGCGAAATTTGTCTTCCTTGGGCTATGCCAGCAGAAGACCGACTCGAATGCGTTTACTGACAGCACGACATCGCCTGCAGCGACTCTTGTGGGCTCGTGAGCATATCGGCTGGTCCCTAAACGAATGGAAAACCGTGGCTTGGTCAGATGAGTCACGATTTAAGTTGGTAAGAACTGATGGTAGGGTTCGAGTGTGGCGCAGACCCCACGAAGCCATGGACCCAAGTTGTCAACAAGGCGCTGTTCAAGCTGCTGGTGGTTCCATAATAGTCTGGGCTGTTTTTACATGGCATGGACTCGGGCCTCTGGTGCAACTGAACCGATCATTGACTGGAAATGGATACCTTCAGCTACTTGGAGATCACTTACAGCCATTCATGAACTTCACATACTCAAACAACGATGGGAATTTTATGGATGACAATGCAACATGTCACCGGGCCACAATTGTTCGCGATTGGTTAGAAGAACATTCTGGACAATTCCAGCAAATGATCTGGCCACCTAGATCGCCCGACATGAATCCCATCGAACATTTATGGGACATCATCGAGAGGTCAGTTCGTGCCCAAAACCATGCACCGGCAACACTTTCACAAATATGGACGTCTGTAGAGGCAGCATGGCTCAATATTTTTGCAGGGGACTTCCAACGACTTGTTGAGTCCATGCCACGTGGCATTGCTGCACTTCGCCGGGCAAAAGGAGGACCGACAAAATATTAGGAGGTATCCCATGACTTTTGTCACTTCAGTGTATATTCTCCGCACTTGAAAGAAGGGAGTTACCAGTCCAAGTCGACGAAATTCAAGTGGTTACGAGTTACCATCTATCGTATTCTTAGTCCCAGTAACATTATAGAGAACTTCAGATTTTTTAGAGCAAAAAAGTTGAAAAATAAAGCCTTCCTTCACCTGGGAACCCAAAACATTTCAATTTAATAGCTGGATATCCAAATACGTAACCATAAAAGTACGCATTTGATATTTCCATAGATTGTAGTCTAAATTTTAAGCTTCTCTGAAAAATAGCTAACAAACTATGGGAACAAAATGTATAATGATGAATATTGCATGAGCCTATATCATTCATCAATTATGTAAAAGTTGTTTTTCTTATGATAAAAAAAATCTGACGTGGTCGCCATATGTCTTCCTTGTATGGCCTATTAAATTATATACAGTTTTTGCAGCACTTCATTTAAATTTATTTCCTCGACTTTCATTAGAGGTATATTTCTCATTCAATCAATCCAGTTTTTACTTCTGGGCAAAGCATAAATACGTAAAAACTCAAGCCATCTTTATTTTAAATTGTAAAAAACCAGAATACATTTTACGAACTTAAACGCAAAATTCATTTAAAAAAACAAATCGAAAAACAAGCAATTCTCTAATGGCCAGAAGGGCAAAAGTTTCGTTGCGCAAACTGAAAATGGTGCACCAAATGACTTGATTCTCTGCTCTACTAACAGTTTCAAATGCAAACAAATGCGGCTACATCATGCCCTAACATCACTTTGAAATTGCTGATAATTCTACAATGAGTACATTCTGGTTAATTAATGGTATATAAACATTAACCACCACTTTTAAAGCAAAAATGCCCTCCCAACATACAAGAATCAAAATACCGCTCCCACTACGCTGGGTAAGAGAGTGGATATATTTTATGTTTGGTGCAACCGATTGGAACAAGAAAAGGAGGTGCACAATTAGATGTTATACCAATATCATGTAGAAAATTTGAATGTTCTACGGCTAACTGTTTTTGAGTTATGTGAGATATATACGTACGCACAGACGTCACAAAAAAGTCACTTCTGAATCCATTTTAAATCCATAAAAACATAGTACTTTATTCTGTCCGTCCG
This sequence comes from Stegodyphus dumicola, assembly GCF_044657685.1. Lineage (NCBI taxonomy): Eukaryota > Metazoa > Arthropoda > Arachnida > Araneae > Eresidae > Stegodyphus > Stegodyphus dumicola. The sequence goes on from NC_140769.1 coordinate 13,588,329, forward strand.
TATTAAAAACAAATCGTCTAAATGGGTTCGAGAGTGGTCAAAATGGATGTTTCGTTGACACATGACACCCGAAGTTTTTGGCAATTATAGTACTTGTTTTACTTCATGCAAGGAACAAAAAAACGAAATATTTTCCTATCAGATTAACATTTTTAGTTATTAACATTTGAATTTTGGTAAAAGCAAAACCATCTTGAAATAAGAGTAAAAATTCTTGAAATAACCTAAATCTCTAAGGATGCATAAAGGAAATTTACTAGTCTTTATCGCTTAACAGGTTTGCAATTAGCTAAGTAAAGAAGTAATGAAACTAGAATCACAGCTAAATAAAGGAAATAATATCAGACTTTAAAACGTGCAGCTGCTCGACAACAGTAGAAATCTCTCAATTCTCTTCTCCATTCGAAAGATAACCTGACATCTTCGGAGCCCATCCCATACCTTGTTACTCTAAGTCACCTACAAACCCCCCCCCCCCGCCATGTTCTGCTTGTAGGTTCTACTTGCATGCAAAGGCAAAAGCAAAAATGAACCGCCCAAATCTTCCCAACAATCTCGATCTCAAGGTAATTAAGGAGAAGCTATTATGAAGTGTAATTATCTTGGAATATATCCGGAACTCTGAGAGAGAAGATGGAGCAGTGTATTATGGGTAAACGGTACAAATCGAAACTCCTTCAGCCTTTCTATATATTTTGGACGCGATTACGTAAGGCGGGGATGTTATCATAAATACAGGCCAGTGTTTAAGTTAACCTTTCGTTCTTATAGGTCAAATATTTGCATATCGTTGAAGATTAGTTCTGCTTGCATAGCGAATTAATCGCGAAGGAACCTGGTAAAGGACTTTGAAAACTAGAAAATGAGCTAACGTCCATAAGGTTGCGCCTTTTTATTCCTTAGAAAGTTTTACACTATTTCTCTTACACAATAATTTACTTTTTTTATACTAAGCCTGTAAATTATTAAAACTTGTAAACTTCTTCCTTACATCTCGCCTTTGTGGTGTAACTGAAAACCCGATCCTGTGGCAGGTGTAAAGGTCAAATCCCGGCAGGAAGACTTATTGATTTCTCACGTTTTCTGCCTACAAAATATTCTAAAATGCTTTCCTTTGGCGCCACAATTAAAATGTGGTGGATAATTTGTCAACATTTGGTTTGGCGACTGGTTCCCTTTCTTCCAGTAGTCCTTTAAGTATGAAAAGAATGTAAGGAATTTCCTTCTTTCTTCCTGCTTGCCTACATGGTTTAATTAGAAGCCCATTCCGGTGTGCAGTCCGTATGTTTTTGAATTCCAATTTTGGAGCAGGTATTGCTGATTTTTTTGCTTCCTGCTCCAAAATATGCATAATGAATCTATAAACCAAAATTTCACATGCGGGTACAAGTTAAAACAAGGACGGAATCTGTGCATTACCTTATATCTCTATCAGGTATCACCGGACCTTGTTACTGTTAAGCTTTCCTCGAGTGTTCAAAAAGAACAATCCAGATTGCGGTCTGAGTGCGTCTGACTCTTCTACCCCTATCATCAACCTTTCGAAAGGCTTTTTGTTTGCTGTGTATTTTGATTTCGCGCTTGCCACACAGAACCGTACTCTTGAAACATCCATGTCCTCTACGGGATTGAAGCCCTGCCTCGTCGTTACTGCAGTCAGAGTCACGTACTTATATACGGCTGAGAGGCAACACTTAACTAACCGGACGTGGAATAAGCTCGTTAAGGATTAATCGGACTTCAACCTAAAAAAAATCTAATTTTGTTTATTACAGAACGGTTGAAAATTACTATAGCAAAACTAGAAACTTTAAACACGAAAAGAAAAATGTGGAATTTTTGGTCATCCGAAGTCTGACTGCTTAATCGATAGAGTTTGACTTCTTTTGGGAGCATAAACTAGTATCATGAGAACTTGAACATAAAATGCACGTCTGGTGCTTACATAATCATCCACCACTTGTGATTATACAATTTCGAGAAAAGAGTCAGATTCAAAATTTAAAATGTATGCTAGTGGTCAAGACTACGCAATTTCACTCTAATACTGAGTTGCTTTACAACCTCAACCGGCGTTAACAACTTAAATTAGTGGTAGCTATAACGCAAAGCCGAATATTTACAATCACATAAGAGCTGCCGAAATTAAGTAACATGGTCTCGAGAGGCAAAAACACGGTCTGCCTAACAACCCAAAACATCAGCTCAAATACTCTCTAACTGATTAGAATTGCTCGTGAGGAAACGGCAAAGAAGTTATAGTAATGATCTAAATAATAAGAACTGGTTAATTTTAATAATACAAGTAGTAACCGAATAAAGCATTACTAAATCATACATTATAAATAATTTACTCGACCTCAGCAGTAAATAAAATGTACAGATATTAATAATCTGTTTCACACTGATTGCTATAGAGACAGAAGAAAAGTGTAAACAACAATGAACAGCATGCGAACTAGAAAGTCAGGAAGAAATATAGACAGGTACAGAAAGAAACAAAAAGAGAAGCTGGTAATCTCGCACCCACTAGAGAGAGAACTTAAAATGGAGCTTTATTTTATTTAACCAAATGCATATATATTCTCCACATTAAATTGTTTTAAATTATAGGTTAACTACTAACAATATTTTTATATTAATTATGTTGGAGAGTCATTGGAGTATTTTGAAGCAGGAGACATGAAACATGAGCAATGCCTCCCCGGAACTCGAACCTGGAACTCTCGAATACGCGCCGAGTGTGCTACCGGTACACCACGAAGACATGCTGGAAGAAGAATGAAAATACCTTAAAATGCATATGCTGCTAATTACCTCACCTAAAGTATTTTTCTTTCTCAAGTTGTGTGTTTGTCTTTGGTTTAAACGTGATTTTGATATAACATGGATGTCGTCTCCGGCATTTCCCAGCAAATCGAAGTTGACTGTAAAGTTGCTTCTATGCTTTCTTTCCTGTAAAAAAAAAAAAAAAAAAAAAAAAAAAAACCCTTACATCCTTGAATATCTGATTACCAGTTAATTAAAATGGTGGTTAAAATGGTGTGATGTATTTAATTATGGCAAAGCACACTAGGGCTATCTGCCTAAGGGGAGGGATGCCTTCGTGGAGGAAGTTTTAAGGAAAAAAACACGAAAACACCCATGCAGCCAGCCCGTTCGCGGGATTCGAACCTCGGAGCGAACTGACAGTGTTCAGTGACTTTACCGCTCGGCCGCTGGTGGGTCTTAATGAAAATGTGTTTTTAGAATGTAAACAGTATGTTATTTATAATTAGGTTGGCAAGAAAGCAGTTTTGGTTTTTAGTATGAAATAAAACTCAATTTGTATCTAAAAAATGTTCAGTGAATTATCTTCCGTTTTTGTTCAATGATCTTTTGCCAAATATTGCTGGTAACTTCATGATTTCGTCCTCATTGAACTTGTGGACTTTATCAGCAAACAAATGCAACCAAGTGCGATTTAAGGTCATCGTTATGACAATCCAATGGAGCAAGGTCGGAGCTATATGGGAGATGCGACGTCGCTTCCTAACTAGGCTCCATATTGCAACATAATTGCTAAAGATATATGAGGCCTCGCATTGTCATGGTGTGGTGGAACATGATTCCTTTTTTGCGATTTGCCAATTTTGGAATTTCCTCTTTGATTGCTTCTTCCAATTTCGTAAATTGTTGACAGTAAATATTTGTGTTGAACGTTTGGTTGATTCGAAGCAACTCAAAATACACATCACCTTCATAACCCCACCAAATTGGCAGCATGATTTGTTTTCTGATGCAATTTAACTTTCGATATGATTTGTGCTGATTTGCCATTGCTTGGACCATGATCTCTTTCGATTAATATTATTGTAGATGATTCATTTTTCGTCAATGATATTTCTTTTCAAGAAAAGGTCGATTGCATTACGTTTGTACTGATTCATTGTGTTGAATGAATTTCTTTTAAATCATGCGGAAACGAAATATCGAGTTTTTGACGATTTGAAAGTCACATAAGATATTTTAAGTGACTTTCAAATGTTGTGTGTGATACATTTAAACGTTTTGCAATATCTTGCATAGTTGCATGACAATTCGATTGAATTAGGGTTTTAATACTGTCATCATGAAATTGAGAAGTTCGGCGAGAATGTAGGTCTGAACGTAAGTGAAAAATCTCTGGAATGAAATTATTTAATCTAATTTCGACACATGCGTTCTGCTAAAGAACCAGTACCTTAAACTTTAGATATCTCTTTGCGGGATTCAGTCACTTTCTTGTTCTTATGAAAATAAAAATCTGGTATGACCACTACATGACTTTCTTGTGTGGCCTATTAAATTATACACAATTTTTGCTGAGTTTCATTCAAACTTATTTACTCGAATTTCATTACAGATATGTTTCTCATTCAATTAATTCAGCTCTCATTTCGCGGCAAAGCCAAAATACATAAAAACTCAAAACGTCTTCATTAAAAATTGAAAAATACAGGAAAACATAAAACACCAAATACTGTTAAAACAATTTAAAACAATTGCAATTAAAATTAAAGTTTCTACGCAGAAACAAGCAATTCGGCCAGCGTGCAAGAAGACAGGTTTATTGGTGCACAAAACTGAAAACTTCCTTTTTGTCCCACTCGATAAAAAGTCACTGGTGGGGCAGAAAGTGACTTTCTACTGAGTTTTAAATGTAAAGAAATGACCGTTCGTTAGGCTTAATTCGCCACTCAAACTTTTAAATTGTTGACATTTCTACTACACCTGCACGATAATTAATCTAAAGGCATAAAAATCTTAACTGGAATATAAAAGCCACATAATTCAATACCTTTAAAAGTAAAAATACAGAATTTACCAACACATAAGGAAAAAAAAACGAAGCTTACTTAGTCGGGTGAGAGTGGAATATATATACATATATTTAACAAACATTATCTATTCGTAAAAAACAAATTTAAATTTAATTAAATTTTAACTTTACTATATACATATATTTATATATGATTGTGCAGCCTATTGCAACGAAAACATGAGGTTCACAACTACATGTCCCATATACAAAATTAGAAGGTTCTACGGCTAATTGTTTTTGACTTATGCGAGATATATAATATACGTACGTACAGAAGTGAGGAAAAATCTCTTCTGAATCCATTTTAAACCAATTTTACAATCCTTTTTAGGAAAAATAGCCCTTTATTCTGTCCGTACGTACAGATGTCACGCGAAAACATCGTTTAAGTGGTTTCGAGAGAGGTTGAAATGGATATTTTCGCTGATGTATGATACCCGAAAGTTTTCGTAATGACAAAACTTCATTACTTCGTACAAGGAAGTAATAACGAAAATATTTTTAAAATGGTTATTTTTGCACTCCTTCTTAAAACCGACTATAAACTAATAGTTGTAAATAAAAAATACACGAAATTCGTTTCAATAGCAACCTGAAAGTGTTAGCTACCGAATCTCAAAAGAAAAAGTGCTTCAAGATTGGCAGAAGAACAACAAAATTAACATTACGCTACTTGTTTGTGACAACCAAAATTACTTGTTTACAAACCTACTGCATTAGTACATATCTTAGTATTCTCTTGCCGGAAAAATGAAAAGTAAAATGCAAGGCAACGTTCTGTGCCATTAACTTAAATTACAAATAAAATTTCGCGTACTTAAAAGTTCTAGTATACTTTATTTAAAGTAATTAAACTGCAAATTGCAGACACAGTATTAGAAATCCTTCGATGGAAAATACCGTTGAATAATAATTTACAAAAATTGTTGTAAATCTTACAAGGTTTAACTGCCAAAAATGGCTTAATGTTGCATTTTTCACTCCCCGCTTCTGCGTTGAAGTATCTAAGAGCATTTTCATTCTTCTTGTTTTTTTTCCTTCTTTTAAATGTCGAGAGAATTTACTGTAGATCTGCTTTCTAAGAATTTTACTCGATTCCTTCTCACGCGCCACTGCCGAGTACTCGCTATTTTTCAAATGTGATTTCTTCGTCACGTTTATTTCTTACGCATTTTCTTTTTGTTCAAAAGGCTTTTGAGTAATCCTTCATTCGCCGGGATTGCTAGGGATGCGATTTTTCTTGTTTTCGCCTTCAGGAAACATTTGTTTCTGGATGCTTCGGTGACGGTGTAACTCGAATGATTTGTTACGAAACATTTAATGGCCTTACGTTCTCTCTATACACACAACGGATAAAAATATTTTATTTAGGCACACGTTTGGTAATCTGTTCAGAAATAAATGGATTTCAGAACAGAATAAACGTAAACTAATTCCGCGTTATAAACGTAAAAATATAGGAAAGTAAGAGGAAATAAAATTTTCTGCTTAGCGCATGTTTTTGTGTTTTTTTATTTAGTACCAAAAGTAAATAACAAAAAGGAAACTGTTTCGCGTAATTTAGCATTCAGGTAACTAATCATATCATCGAGCGATATTTATTATGAGTTCTTTGTGCAACTGAAAAGTATAAATGAAATTATTTTCAAAATAATGTCAATAGACATTGTTAAGTAATTATTTTTGCAGCTTAAATATTCATAATATAATATTTTTTCTCTCAACACCAAGTGGAGGGCCCACCAGCGGCCAAGCGGTAAAGTCGCTGAACACTGGTAGTTCGGTCCGAGGTTCGAATCCCGCGAACGGGCTGGCTGCATGGGTGTTTTCGTGGTTTTCCCTATGTGTAACGTGTATACGAGCCAGTTTCCCTTAGAAAGTCGTCCACGAAGGCATACCTCCCCTTAGGCAGATAGCCCTAGTGTGCTTTGCCAGAATTAAATACACACACACAACACCAAGTGGTTTCTGAATCTGACTGCCGTACCGAAGATCCCAGGTTCTAATTCCAGAGAAGGCATGGGCAAAAGTTGTCTGTCCTTCATAGGAGGCAACGGTCAACCATTAGGTGCCTTCATAATAAAGTGATCACTGCTTCCGCCCTTAGTAGCGCCCAACACCTATAATGGCTAGTGCCCGTCATTAGAATCAAGCAAAATATTTTAAAGGTTATTAATTTTTTTATAAATAACCACTTTTAAAGGTTAATGATTAATAACTCAAAGTGAACAATTTAAAATCAGCAAATGTTTTAAAGATAATTGTTATTTAAAAAAGGGTTATTTTAATTATTATTTATGATATTTTACATGGTTATGAGTAACATTTGTTGCTTTTATTTGCCAAAAGAAGTATTTAAACGTATATAAACTCTTGCATTAGTAGTATTAGGAAACGCAATGATTTCTAAAATTTGTTGTACTTGGTCTTTAAATCCTTAAAGAAAATACACGGGCCTATAGTATAAAAACTGCTTATACCAACAAAATCCATGAGGTGTTTATAAAAATAAAATATACAGATGGTGCAAGTTAATATTGTTTAAGTTTAATAAAAAACTCTAACTGATATGCCTTAATATGCAGTGGTTATTTATTGTTAATAGAGACGTAATAAACTTTAAATTGAGTTAAACAGAAAAGAGAGGATAACTTCGGTTAAAATTGCTGCTAATTAAATGTAATGCGATATTACGTTATCGAATATTTTCGGAAATATAAACTGTGAAGTAAAAAAAAATGTAAAAAATAGTTTCTTTCATGCAGCTACTTAGACTATAAAGTTTGGTATGTTTCACAATTATTAAGTACTGTCCGGATTCTTGGTAGATGTTAAGCGAATGACTGCCAAGTGTGAAATAACAACTGAGACTTGAGAAGGATGTAGAATGTCCATTATTTAAAACTAAGGAAGAGCCGAAAGCACATTTGGTGCTTTCAAACTCAGCCAGCACCTTATGGCTAGATAATTTAAAGTAACAATAAGTTCAAATGTAAAATTTAAATAAGCATTTTGATGTGTGTAGCTCAAAGGCTACAGTTATCGTTGTTTTATCGTTGTGACTAAGTTTGAATCCCAATTAAATAAGGACATTAAGATCCCTGGTAGTCTGCTAGTTCTCTCAAGTGGCTTGTGGCATAGGTAGAAATTATCACAAGGCCAGCATCTGTGCATTTTCGTAGGTACATATAAGGTATCATAGAGGGCTGATAAATCAAATCTAACATACATAATTATATAATATTTATTAATTCAGCTTAATGTATTTTTTTATATTGTAGTTTTTTGTTACGTAATTACATTGGGTGACCGAAAAAATGCCCATGCTCACAGGAAAAAAACGCACGCAGAAATATGCCCACACAGAAAAAAGCTCACATGGAAAAATGCTCACTTAGAAATATGCTCACGCGGAAATAAAGCTCACACAGATATATGTTCACATGGAAATAAGCCCACTGATAAATAAAATACGTAGAAATATCCTTACATTAATCAATCAATAATTAATCGATTTTGAACATCGTACACCTACTTGAATTTTTCAAAGAAAAATTATTTAAATTGCGAAAATATCTAAGGTGTATATATATATATATATATATATCTCAAACTGTATAACTTATGTGTAGATTCAGTTGCTTTATAAGATTAACAAATGGACTTTTTTGAATTAGGAAAAGGAGAGGAAGAAGGAAGAAAAATGAAACAGAATATACAGTTAAAAATTATTACAATTTTAATTGTTAAAAAAATAAAATAATATTGAACATAAGTTGCACATTTTATAATATAAACATTTAGAAGAATAGCAAATATAAATAATTATTTTATTTAAATTACGTAATATGCCTTATAAATCATATATATTTATTTCAAAAAGTTATAAATGCATAAAATTACTGAATATTAGCTAATATGTGTAAATATCTGATTTTATCATCGATTTCATCCTACTTTCTTACATGATTCGCGATTACTAAATGCAAGTTTTCATGTTTTCGTTTTTTTAACTTCAATACACCCTGTATTTACAACAAATAATAATAAACGTTGACAGACTAAATCTTGTTTCAGTCCCTCAAACAAAACCATATACTGGAATGGCTACAATTAAATTATGAATTTAGTACCTTATGAAACCTTATTTGTGGTTTATGAGACTTTTCGGAAGCTGCTTCATAATGATTCCACACTTCGATTGGAAACTGTGGTCTTCTAGAACATTTTTGGTTCCAAACTTAAATAACTGCATTCAAACATCAATTCTTATAGATACACATCGAAAGTATGCAAAGATAGAGTAAAAAAAATAACTATTGGCAGTTACAAGAATAAAAATGTCGTACAGTGACAGTGGTATAAAATATCATATTACATGCAAAATTTTACCATAGTTTTCTTTTTTTTATATACCGCCTCTGACAAGGTTAATGTGAGCATTTGTCCAATAATGTTTTCAAATGATTAAATAATTTTTCTTTTAAAACTAAAGTAGGCGTACGATGTTGAGATAGATTATTTATTGATTGATTAATGTAAGGATATTTCTACGTATTTTATTTATCAGTGGGCTTATTTCCATGTGAGCTTTTTTCCGTCTGAGCATATTTCTAAGTGAGCATTTTTCCATGTGAGCTTTTTTCTGTGTGGGCATATTTCTGTGTGGGCTTTTTTCCTGTGAGCATTTATACCTGTGAAGCATTATTCCTGTGGGCATTTTTCCTAGAACCATTCAACCATTCTATTGATATGTAATGCATGTATAATATGAAATTCAAGTATAGGAAGTACACCTAATATGCAGGTATAACATGTAACTGACTTATAATATGCACAAGAAGAATGCATATATTTAGTCTAATTTATCCTTTATTATTTTAATATATCTATAATTTATAATTCAAGAATAAGATATTAATTAAATAGAGGTAGTATGCATGAAACCTAATGCATGTACAAGCATGTATTCCAAGCATATAGTATGGTATACTATAAATATATATGATGACTCAGTATGTAATCCAAGGTTAATACGCGGTCAAGTGTAAACGTATTTATAACGTTTAGATGTGGGTTAGCCTCATGTATAACATAAATACATCTCTTTAGTGTCAGCTATCATTGTTTCGATGTACATTTTATCAACATGTCATAATCACGCTTTTGTATGCACAACTAAGCATGATTGTCCTCACAGTAGAACACCGTAGCTCTTATATGGCTATGCACGTAATTAAGATTTTAAATAAATTCACGATCTGGCAATTCCTGCTAAGCTTGTGTATCATTTTTATTCATGTGTACATAGCCCAGAGGAATAATGCATGATTATGTGTTTTCATTTATCGCCATCATTCGTATTACTGTGCATGTGTCGTTGTCAGAATATCATTGCTATGAATGCATAAGTGTTTATGCATTTCATTTCTAGTAGTTTATGTATAGTCATAAAGGATGACACACGATTACGTGTATTCATTAATTGTCATCTGCATTAATGCGCCAGTTACATTATCAGTGTATCATTTCTTTTAATGTATAAGTGTTTATTGTTTGCCTATCACATTAACCACTTAGACCAATATACATATGTATCCAATGTTCCTATACCAGCCAATGTACCTATGTATGAAACTGTTTATTAATTGTATTACTGAAGCATATATGCATACGCCCTTGTTTGGCCACGACAAAACCTCATATTCTCCTTTAATATATTCCTGGTGGAGCCTCGCAGGAAACCGCGAGGGTTGTGTTGTTCTAGATAGGTGCGGGTACCGGACGACACCCGATTTGTCATATTAAGCCGTCCGGGCCCTGCATTAACCTGTCACCTGTGCTAGACACTAACTAACCTTATCTCACCTGTCATATGTTAAGCTTTCGTTTTGATTCAAAATTCCGAAAGAGAACAGCACGGAGGACAATCCAAGGTCTTCACAGCTTTTTCTCTACCATCACTCCTCGAGGGGATTCCAGCTCGCCGTCTGTTTTAGACCCCTTGCTGCACAGATCCTATACACTTACAAACATCCATTTCTCCTCACGGCTTTGAATCTCAACCTTTGGTACGGCAGTCGGTGTCCCTAACGACAATCCCGACAGGGCGGCATTTCCTGGTGGAAATGGGAAAGAGGAGAAGACACTTTGGTTCTCACAGTTTTTTCAACCCAAACTAGGCTGGAACTTTATAAAAGTTTCCAATGTCTCGATCAATAACATGCGCTTTTTCCCTTATTGCCCTAAAGAATTCGTGGACTTTATCTCGATTATGCTGAAATAAGAAAGGTAAGTAATAACAAATTTAAAGAAAGCATTAAATGACATGAAGGGAAAAAAAAAACTAAAGATACACTGAAAAAGGTAGAAAATAAGCCAGAGAGCTGATGTAAAGAAACGAAACCACAAAATACTAAACAAGACCATAAAAGATAGTAAACAAGACCTTGATGTTAATCGCTTAAGTTTTGGGAATTCTTACATGAGGTTTCTCTAGAATGAAATAAATCTTACACTATCCAATGAAATAAATACTAGAAAATCTCTACAAAGATTCAAAAGTAAAAGTCTACTGAACCATCTAATGGATCTTCATGAATATAAGCATAAACAGCTACATGAAAAGATGTTACATGTACATGATGTTAGTAATGTGTTTCTTTAATTTTATCAGTCCAAAGGGGCTTTGTATCTGAAGGACTATTATTTTCGTTTTGCGATTTTGCGTTGATTCACTATAAATGTCCGTTTCAATTTTCAAACTGTTTGTATTTGAAGTTTGTATTTGAAGTATTTGAAGTTCTAACTCAATGTTAGAGTCCTGCATTGTATTTGAAGAAATTAAATAATGAAAATCTGCATAAATGTATATATATATTTCTCGCATTGTGATAAAACAACGGTACAGAGAGCCATCGAAATTTGAATGACATCATCCTACTGCGAATATGGGCATGTGGAAGCCCAAATTTGAAATTTGGAATTTGTTTTATGATCTATTTAATATTTTGTAAATCTTTAAGGAATTTTTGATTAACAAACTCGAGAATTTCAAAGCCAGCCATGGCAACGTTCTACCGAAAAACATTTTTATCTCCAGCGCGCGAGAATCTGTATCGGGAATTCTAAAGATATGCTCAATTTAAAACTATTTTGCGATATTGCTCTTGAACTGATCTTTATGGTTTAAGTGCGAAGAACGTGATATTTAATGAATAAAGGTAACAGAAAAAATGGTAAAAATCGCCCTTTTGGACCTAATTTAAAATCTAAAACTTTTCAGATTTTTTTTTTTTTTAATTTTCTTTTTATTACGGCCTTTCATAGAATGATATTTGTGACGGGACTGTTTAATAAGGAGCAGAGGAAAACCATGAAAACGTCCAGGAAGCCTGCCTGTTCGTGGGGGTTCGAACACCGGACTGAGCTACCAGTGTTCAGCATCTTTACAGCTTAACCGCTGTTAGAGGTAAGCTGAAGTTAGAAAAATATTACAAACGTCAGCCCGTTCTCTAGAATTCGAATTCAAGTATTAAAACTAGTTTATATTATAGCCTCAAGTATAGAATGTACTTTTCATTTTGCCTGCAACTGACACGAGTTAGTGACGCTGACTGCCCGGGTTCGAATCCCGGAGAAGGCATGGATGTTTATAAATGTATAGTGACCGTGCGGCATGGGGGTATTTTAAATATGCGGCGATGTGAGACAAGTGAGATAAGTCACAACAACAACAATAAATTTTCCTTTCAAATATACTTGAAATAACTCATTATTTTTTTATCAGCCATTCATTAAAATAATTTTTATTCCAAATCTCTTTGTGGGGATCATCGTGCTATATTATACTGTTAAATACAGAATACAGAACTGTGTCAAAGAATATGTATAACTTCAAATTTGATGTCTGGGATTCTTATAAGCACGATATAAAGCATTTTACCAAACGGTAATCGCCAATGCCAGTTGACGACGGTCATCCATTTCAAACGCGAAATTCTTCTGTTATCTTCCACGGGGCATTAACCAGGCAGTTTTTTGATGCTTTTACATCAAGCTTTATGATACTCTCTTGAATAAAAGCAAAGCATAACTCATGTCTGTGTCATAAGAAAATTGAATCGCTGCTAACATTACATGTTCAGCATCTCCCGACTGGGAGCCACAACGCCGTATTATGCGCTCCGTGATTCTCATATTCTTCCTAGAACTTTATGCCCATCAATATTTCCTTTAAATGGCATATCTGCACCTAATGGTTATATTAGGGGGCTTAACCATCTGGTACTTTTCTCTAATTAAGTTTTAATGAGCATCCGCTCGTAGCCCTGAAAGATTTTCTATTGATTCCCGGATGCTCACGCTGATCTTAATCGCTCTAATTCCATTCAATTAGGTTATGGAGTTTAAATCTCTTTATTCTTTATGGGTTTAGTAAGTTGATAAAATCCAATTAAATTAATATCGTTGAATACTTTTAACATAAATTACTTAAATTCGAGCTGTTGGATCAGTATATGATTCATTTTAAAGTGTTTTATTCTCGTGTCTCTGAGGATAATTGATTTCTGAACTTTTTATAGCTTTGCGTGCATATTATAACGGCTAATAGAATATTTTTGCGCTTGAGTGCTTATTTCTTTTTGTAATATTTATTGTCTTTCATAACTGCAGTAAAAATGTAAAATAATTCTATTTCGTTTACCTTTGAATAGATTATCTTACAAAAGAGTTAAATTAAGTAAACACATTTTCGGTGAGTTATTTTAATTTTACATTTTATAAGGTATTTATCCCTCCTTCTTAGCACGCTTCATGGTGTAATGGTCAGCACACTCGGCGCCTATTCGAAAGCTCCAAGGTTCGAGTCCCGGTGAAGGCACTGCTCATTTTTCACTTCTTCTGCTTCCAAAATATCCTAATGTCTCTACACTGGCGCCGGAACTCAAAATGCTGGTAAATGATCATTGTTCATCACTTTTCTGCTATGAAAAAACTTAATTGTTCAACAATTTACATTTATCAGTATTTAAATTAAATATGTATATTTTCGAAAAGCTTTGTCGTTTGTTAGCTGTTGTTGAAAATAATAATATGAAAAAAATATTTAAAAGTGTTCATATTTTATGTTATCCCCAAAGGGTTTTTTTTTTTTTTTTTTTCATTTACACATACATATACAATTCGAGATAATTTGGGCTAACGCTCGTTTGAGCTAAAAGACATTTAAAAACAGCATATCTTAGAAAATTTCTGATAGACAGTCTCGAGCGCTCGAAATAAAGATATTTTTTTCCGTACAGGGTGCTGTCATTGCTCGCTTTGAAATTCTTGAGTTTCTTAGTCAAAAATTCGTTGAAGTTTAACCCTCTGAGAGTTACGGCTTTAGCCTTGAAATTTCAAAGTTCCTCAAAATGTCACGAATAAGTAATATTTTCTTGATTTTAATTAAAAAATGACTCTTTCATTTTGTACCTTGATTCCTTTTCTTCCAATATACATCCAAACTGAAATCAGATACATTAAAAGCTAGCAGACATTTTCATGTATAATGAATGTGGAAGGCAACTTTCTGTACGGAATTTTCCGGCCTTAACGCTGAGGGGGTTAAAAAATATGAAGATAATAAAGCAAATAGATAATAAAGCAAATTCGAACGCAAGATTCGGGCTTCCAGGTGCTCATATTCGGGTGAAGGACTACGTTATTCAAACTTTGATGGCTCTAAGTATCGTTGTTTTTTCACAGTGAAAGAAACATACATACATTCATGCAGATTCTTCATTATTTAATTTATTTAAATATAATACAGCGCGATAAGATTTAGTAGCCACAATTTGAAAAGTGATATAGCAGTTTATAGTGATTCGACCAAAATGCCATTTTGAGACTAATAGCCTCTTTGGGCTAAGCTTCTAATCCTAGCGGGAACATGGTTGATGTATCTCGTTTTTTGGCTTCGAACATATTATGTTTTCTACAAATGTAGCATGCATACAATAAGATTTAAACGGTGCATGAAAATATAAAAAAGGTAGATGAAAAAATAAATTATAAAATAAGTTAAACGATAGATGGAAGTATAAAGTCACTGAATATTAATTTGCATGCTTCACATTCTCCATTGTGAAAAACTGATTTGTGCATCAGAAAAGAAGCCATGGTCATGAAAAACCGTAAACAGATTTTTAGCTTTTACCCTCTAAAACTCTGAAAAATTTAACTTTTATTATGTCTGATCACCTAGGGATTTCTCAAGCAAGCTTAGTAAGAACTCAATGGTCCACTGCAATTAAGGTAAAACCTCGATGGCGCAATATTAGTTCGAGTACTTAAGAACTTTATTTACTTAGTAGCTCTTAAACTAATAAAACTTCAAGTTTCTTAGGCAGCAGGCAGTATTCTAAAAACGCCATCTTTTAGCGAATTTAGTTATACAACGTTGGCTGATTTCATGTATTATTGATTACTCTGAAAATAAAATTTTTACATACCGATGTAAATCACGTTGAGCGTAATGTAAAAAAATTAAAAGCGATTAAACTATTTATCTGTATTCTGAATTTTACATCATTGCTCGCCAGAAGAAATCTTACATGAATTTCTCTTTGCGGAACGAAACTTGCAATCCAAAGATTAAAATTAATTTTATTAGCAATGGAATGATCTTAGAAAAGAGGGCTTCAAATAGAATTAAAATAATGTAGGAACTGTAACTGTAACTGAGCTAGCGCCACCTCGGGGAGAGACCAGAGGTGAAGGAAGGTGAGGGCAGGGCAGATGTGTGGAAATGTTTTGACGATTATTAGCCTAAAGGGCGTTAACCCAGAAATGTTTCAAATTTGGTTCAGGCATTTTGCGCTGAAAACATTAAATGTCGGATCACTTTTCAAACTGTTGCCACCAAATATTACAGCCTGTATTTTACTTAAATAAATTAAATAATGAAGAATCTGCATAAATGAATGTATGTTTCTCGCATTGTGATAAAACGACGGTACATAGAGCCATCAAAGTTTAAAATAACGTACGTTTGCACCCGAATATGGGCATCTGGAAGCACAAATTTGGAATTTGTTTTATTATCTATTTCATATTTTGTAAAACTTTAACGAATTTTTGATTAACAAACTCAAAAATTTCAAGGCAAGTAGTGGCAACACAGGACGAAAAAAAATAAGCTTTACATCTCCAGCGTGCGAGACTGTGTATAGGAAATTCTAAAGATATTCTCATTTTAAAATTATTCTTTTTTACTTTTATTTTCATTCTAATGTATAAAAATAAATCTCCGTTGAGCACTCACTTGATGAGGAATTTGTAGCGGTATTTAGAGTGATGCTTATTCACGATGTCTTGCGATAATTATTCATGATATCTTCTCTACAATAATTGCAAATGAAGATTATGATCGTGCTTTAAACACTTTCTATTGTCAAATATTGCAGTTCGTGGATTGACACCTTCCTATTTTGAGAAGACAAGATACTTGTGGGTTCAGTTTTTCATCCTAAAATTAACTGCATCTACTTTCAAATATAATTAAATATTGAATAAAGTAATCCTTATGAAAGTTTGTACTTCTTATTTTAAAAATACACGATTTATTTTTGCTTTATTTTTTCCTGATGGAAATACTGGCACTTTCTTCCATGCTTAAACAAATTTAAGCCCAAGTAGGACACGACTACCTATTCTAAAAATGCACGTGTTTGTGTGTTCATTTTTTACATGATGAAAATAATTGCGCTTGCTTCCATGTGCAAACAACATTAAGTTCATGTAAGATAATTCTACCTATTCTGAAAAAGCATGA
Organism: Stegodyphus dumicola; assembly: GCF_044657685.1. Classification (NCBI taxonomy): domain Eukaryota; kingdom Metazoa; phylum Arthropoda; class Arachnida; order Araneae; family Eresidae; genus Stegodyphus; species Stegodyphus dumicola. Next base: position 13,604,990 of record NC_140769.1, read on the forward strand.
CTTTTTTTTGCTCTTGTTTTTTTCATAAAGGTAATAATAGCACCTGCTTTCATGAGCCAGTAAATACTGAGTGAAGTAAATATTTCCTATTAAAAAGACGTTTTTTTAGGGGGTGGGATCCCTTTATTTTTTCAAGTGTCAATGCTGACTCAAGTAATGCTTATGTAGGACAATGCTTCATATTATAATAAAACACGATTTGTATGGATTTCTCCCCCCCATGGAAAGAAATGATTACACTAACTTCTAAGTGTCAATAACAACATTACAGGCTATCCAGAATACACTGCTGGGATGAAAATGAACTATCAAAGCTCTATAGACTAAACAAATAATATAAGTTACAAAGGTGAGATGATTAATATCGCAGACCCATTGGACTTACGGGACACGAAACAAAATCAGTGATTTGGGTAGATATCATGGTTCACAGTAACATATACGACACGCACGACATTGATAGTAAGCATCTTTATGTCAGTTTCTGCTGTTTTCGCAAGTTATCAATGGTTCGTCTAACGTAGTTACGGGTATTGTATGCCATCCTACATGTTTACCAATAATTCAGGAGATATATTCGATGGATGGCATATAGGGAAATTAGGCAGACCCGAAACAGCATTGCAAATGGCAATGAAGAATTATCGAAGATTACATACAATACGAGGTCGCGGAGGATGTCTTTTACTAAAGGACCCAATGACCATCAAAATGGAATAGCTCGAATCAAGATCAATTTAAGAAAATGTGCAGTGTTGTTTTTTATTCATGTCCGAACGCACCATTATAATCACATATGCTTGCAGTGCAGATTCAAGAATAATCGCAGGAACAGAAACCTCATTCAAATACGTCTAACTTCAGTTATTTTAAACAAAGCCGAAAGGTATGTGTTGACATAACCTGTTACACTCTAAATCCTAATTCCTTCGTTATGTTTATTAATGTAGCTGCGCAATGTATCATTAACATGCTTACAGCATACTTTGTTCTCTGGTTCCATGGTATGACGAGTTTCGTTCAATCGTTCCCAGTCTGTCCCTCTTGAGCTCCTCAATTTCATATTCATATCTCTGAAGCTTAATTGAACCCAATACGAGCATCAGTTTCCTGAAAAGTTGCTTTGCAGTGTCAGCAAGCCATACTTCACACTCTGGTAAACTCAGAAACTTATTCAAAGGATTGCTATTGTTTTGTAGAGAAAGCATACCGAGTACTTTCTCGCGGATAAACAGCAAAGCACAAAATTCCTAGAACTAAAATAGCCCCTGTTGGTTTCACATTTTACAGTGCTACTAGGGGGGCATTATTAGAGCAGTTAATTTGCGCATGCGTTGTAAAGTTAATCATTAGCGTGGACTATGAAGGTCTACGCTTGGTGCAAATTTCAAGCTTATAATTCCTTTATGGTATTGCATTATCGACAAGCTTATAATTATTTCAAGCTTATAATTCATTTATGCTTAAAAGATGAACGAATTGGGAACATATAATCAGCATAAATAGATTTGTATTACGGTGCAAATATTTTTCAGATATCGTGAAAGGTATTTAGGTTAAAGTTATGCAATTTGCAACAGACCGGAGGTGCTGAGTTACAGTTAATATAAGCTTATATAATTAGAAGAATTTTTTCAGCAGAATTCGGCTCCATTTATCTTTAACAGGAGCTGAATGGCCACGACCGGACTGGGAGAGAATTCGCTTAGCTGTTAATCATTGCTTTATGCATTCCACAGATATTCAATCTAGTTGAAATAAAGAGCCTTTTAAAGTTAGTTACATTCTCCTAATTCAAAACCTTGGTTTGCCTGATTCCCTTGAGTTGTCTTGCTGCTGTCTCAGACCAAAGGTTTAAGTAAACTTTTACGACAACCAAAGTAGTTTAAGATGTAATCTTAATTGGAACTCATTCGATCTTGTTTCGAGTATGTCATTTTGCTCCGGATGCCGCTTTCAGTGTAGCAAAAGTAGCCACCGTAGGTCTTGTGGAGCTTTCCCGCTGGACCTGAGTTTGTATAGTAGAGCAACGTAGATTTATTAACAAACCAAAACTGAAACAAACTTTAAAAAAAACATTAAACAAAGTTTAGTTGCGAAGGTGTCAAGACTTATAATGGCCGCCATACAGTGTACGATTAAGGCTACTAAACATTTTGTTAAATAACATTAGACTGAATTTAAAAACAAATATAGATAAATATAAATATGCGCAGGGTTAGGTGGTGTGGTGTATTTAATTATGGCAAAGCACACTAGGGCTATCTGCCTAAGAGGAGGGATGCCTTTCGTGGAGGACTTTCTAAGGGAAACTGGCTCGTATACACGTTACACATGGGGAAAACCACGAAAACACCCATGCAGCCAGCCCGTTCGCGGGATTCGAACCTCGGACCGAACTACCAGTGTTTAGCGACTTTACCGCTCGGCCGCTGGTGGGCCTATGTGCAGGGTTAGAAAAGTGTTTTTAGGCATACATAATTTGTATAAAATATCATTAAAACTTCCACAGATCTTCCAAGTTTTATCATGCATACATTTGTGTTAAAATTGCTGTTTACGCATTTTAATGTACCTTATTTCATAAAATTTGAAAATGTTATTTGCAATCATTGTGATTTTTCTATATACTAAGTAGAAAATCTTTTATGTTAAGTATTAAAATTAGAGTGGGAGACTTCTAAACGTTCAGTGTTGAATAGCTAACTCGTAGACAACGCCGATTAGAATGTAAACAAAATCAACCAGAAAGCAGCTTATGGCAGCGGCCATGATAAGTCATGACGTCATAACGTGACGTTTCATGGCTTCATTTGCATTCCGCGGGAGTTTTGTTCTGTTTAATTCTAACCTTCTTGGTAGTAACAATTTCGATGACTCGTCAGTCGTCAGATAAAACTTCTAAAGGCCAGGAGTTTGATTTGAGAACAATCGGTCCTAGTTAGTTTTAACATTTTCGAAGTTATAAGGAAACCAAAATTTATTCGACATAAACAACAGACAAATCCGGAGAAAACTATTTCACATTCCACCGCTTTCATTATATGTTCGACGAAGACTCTATAAAGCTAGAAATATGATATTTGTGTAGTTTTTGCAAATACCTGATAGTTGATAAATAACTAGTCAATCTCTTAAGCCTAAAATTAATTTTGTTTCGATATCTCAGCGTCAGCGTTCTTTTGGCTTTAACTCTGACCTTATTCATCACGATTTTAGAAACTTTTTTCTGTGTTCGCTTCTCTGAAATTTAATATAACAAAAAATAAATTTTCTTTCACGAGATTATTAAAAATCTTCTAACGTTTTTCGCAACGCTTTTTACGCAGTTCATATAATATATGCTCTGTTGCTCACATCCTCAAAATGAAGACTCTAACTAAATATTTTCAATATGCGTTGCCAGTTTCATTTTCTTAATATATTTTTTCCTCTTATTTAGTTGCAAAATATGACATATTGTGTACACACTGCAGTGCTTCTGGTGTAAATAATGTTTCTTTTAACTTAAGATATTGCATTTTATACATTTATATTTATAAAAGAAATAACGGAAGTTTTTGAAGCGACGAATTATTTTAGTTAGACAGAAAGTTTATTTTGTTCTTTGGATGCAAATTTAATGTCCGTTAAAGATTTGTTTCTGTAAAAATTTTGTAAATTAATTTAGCTTCATCAGCAAACATTATTTCTAAGTTCTAGTAGCTATTTAATATCATAATTATATTTTTATAACCTTGTGAGATATCCAATGTGTATCCACTGTTAATTGCGAAATGTCGTGATTATTTTATAAAGTTTTATCTAAACGTGTCAAGCTAAAATTAATTATTGTAACCAAAAATAAGGCTTTTAAAGCTTTAATTATCTGACATTTTGGAGTTTCGTTAGAAACAGCATGAATAGAAAAAAAAAAGTTTTATTCTTTCCTAATTAGAAACTAAATGAACAAAAGTGTATAAATAAAAAAAAAAAAAAAGAACTTTAATTCTTCACGAACCAAGCCTTTTTGAAAAGATCGAAATATGTTTTGAAAAAATTGTAAAAAAAATAAATAAGAAGAATGTTTGCAAAGTTAGAATTTTTTAAATTTTTATAATGTATTAAATGTTTTTTAATTTTAAAAGTTTCAAATATTTTCAATAGTTTAAGAAAAAGGTAAAGGTAAATCCATAAAATGTTCCCAAAATTTAACTTGGAAAGAATAAGGAAAAACTATTATATTTCGCAGTTCGCCATTAATCATACGATATTGGCCTTGTATTTTCGAAGATTCCTTAAAAAACGTTAAAGACTGCAATGTGAAAAAACTGCATTTGGAGCAGATGTCCTCAAGAAAATAGAAGACAGTTAATCCTGCACTGTTGGACAAAAAGAAGAAAGATCTTTTAATCATAGACCACTCTGAAAATTTTAAGATGCGCACATACGACAAGTTGCAGAAAGACATTAACGGTTAGATTTGAAAATTTGAACTATTTTAATCTGTAGCAGCTGATTTTTTTTCATTGGTCAATTGCAAGTACTTTAACGTAGGAAAAAAATTCAGGCGGAAGGGGAAAGATAGAGTTGAGTCGAGAACTATATCGTGTTATTACTTTCTATGATTTTAAAGTGAGATTAAATCGAGAAGAATGTGTTCAACTTCTACAATTAGCATTTCGAAATGAAGATCCACCTCATGGTATTGCATTCAGATGGTTTACAGAATTTCGCAGAAGTCGCAACTCTCTTCAGGATGAAGAACACACAGGAAGATCGTTGTCAGCAATAATCCAGGTTAATGCGTGTGCTATACGGAAAATGTTAATCGTTGCGCCTAACAAAATGATAAAGAAGGAACTTAGCATTGGATTCTCCACCGTACATAAAATTATTCTTGAAGAACTGCATATGAAAGAAATAGTTTGCCGTTTGGCTCTCCATAATTTAACAGAGCATCAAAAAGTGGATCATGTCAGAATCAGTAAATAAACCTTATATAACTTAAAGATCGTGGCCACAGCATTATTTCTAAAATCGTAACTCTTCATGAAAGGTACATGCCATTTTTGATATTCGAACACGTCAAGAAAGAAAAGTATGATGCTTTGATCCCACGCGCACAATGGTGAAAATACAACGTGCCATGGAAAAAGTAATGTATGCAGTTATTTTCAGAAACCAAACTCCCAACTTGCTGGACTAGTCAAAAACAGGAAATTGGAAGGACTAGCAAGTTGGTGCTCAGTCACAGCTAACTCGTGCATCACTAACAGTCTTCCAGAAAGTCTTCCAGAAGTGATTGTTAGAGGACTCATGCTCTACCATGACAATGCATCTTTTCATTCAGCAAGATTGACAAGTTTCTTCAGCAAAAACAAATCAAATTGATAGAGCATCCACCCTATTCATTGATCTAGTTTTGACTATTTTTTAATCTGAAAATGGACTAACGTGGACTTTGTTTTCATTCCGAAGATAAAATTGATGAGACTATAAATACATTTTTTTCATTGATTCCAACGAATGGCCTCGAGGCATTTATTTTTCTACAGAAATCCGCCTACGGAAGTGCGTGGATGCTGGAGGAGACTACACTGAACACTCGTGAAATTTCATAAGTATGAAGCCTAATGAGTATTTAGGAAACTATATGTAACCAAAAAATCTCAGAGTGACTCTCGAATAAGTAAAACTCTAAATTTGATTTTCCAAACTGACTCTTGTTTTCAAGAACTCAAGTCTGGAATTCATCCCAAAAAGCAAATATAAGATAACTGCTAATTTTTAAACCAAAGGTTTATAGTATTTGTTGTTGAGTTTGTTGTTCCAAATGAACTAATTATGCAGGTGATAAAATTGTGCTTTATGGTCGTTTTTATAAACTAAACTTATGCTATGATTTATTTCCAACAGTTTACCGAGTAAGTAAATGAACATAAACATGCGCGGCAAATGATGAAATAGTTTGTAGAGATATTTGGTATTTTTTGAAAGCAGGAGAGATGAAAAACGAACAATGCCCTCGCCGGGACTCGAACCACGAACCTCTTGAATACCCCTCGAGCGTGCTGACCACTACACCACGAAGGGACGCTAAAGAAGGCGGGAGTTATACTTTATAAGTTACAAATGATAAAACATGGTTCAAAGGCATTCGAAAGCTGAGACCCTTGAGCACGTATAGTTTGACCTGGGTTTTAATACCAATGAACGACGCAACTGCGGGGATGTTCTATGATTTTTCCACGTGAAGCGTAAATACTGAACAGTTTTCCAACTTTAGGTGAAAACTGTTGTTTACATCTGTTTAATACGTGACTTTGTAAAAAAAAAATATTTTAGGTGAAAATATTTTTCTTTTGCTTAATTAGAAATTGCTCTAAATATTTGAGTTTTACAGCTAGCTATTTTAATAGCAGTTTGATGTTTTTAAAAAATATATTCATTTTGAAACTATAATAAAGGTTTGATTTTTTATCATATTCACATCCATCCATCTCAAGCAGCAGAACAAATTTATAGAATCATTAAGTTATTTTAATACAGAAGAAGTGCAATGCCCTCGCCGGGACTCGAACCTGGACCTCCTGAATACTTGTCGAGTGTGCTACCGTTACACCACGAAGGCATGCTGGATGGAGAGGGAAAATACCTTATGTGCCCCCTCCACTTTTAAGGGCGACTGGGGATTAGGAATCCAAACACCAAATTTTGGTAGTGATGAATTATTGTCCATCACCTTTTAGTTCGAGCACCACTGTAGAGTCATTAGGGACTTTTGTAATAGTACAGACATGAAAAATGAGCAATGCTGTCCTCGGCACTCGAACCTCGATCTCTCGAAAGCTCCCCGAATGTGTATTGAGAATACGGCAAAGCACACTAGGGCTATCTGCTTAAGGGGAGGGATGTCTTCGTGGAGGAAATTCTAAGGGTAACTGGCTCGTATACACGTTACACATGGGAAAACCACGTAAACGCCCATGCAGCCAGCCCTTCCGCGGGATTCGAACCTCCCGAATTACCAGCGTTCAGCGATTTTACCGCTCGGCCGCTGGTGAGCCGAAAACTCCCCGAATGCGCTGCCGCTACACCAGAAAGGAATGCTGGAAGGAAAAAGAAAATACCTTATAAACTGATTCCTTCCCTTTAAAGGAGTGTTATTCTTATTCGTTTTTAATGAAAATAAAAAGGATATAACTCATACTTCAGATAATTAAAATTTTGAAACCATTGCTACACCGTATTTGAAACAAATGCATAATTCAAATGCTCTCCAGGAGGGATAAAATCGCTTTGGGACCCGCATGGGCCTACCGAACGCCAACTTGAGACCATTCTGCTAGATACCCAAGATTAATCATTGTACTCAGAATGATAACTCGCTTTATTACAAGTATTGTGTTCCAACTCCGATACTTAACGCTCTTGGAAACCTGTTTTAATTATTACATCATTATCAATTTCAGATAACTAGTGATCAGTGACTGACATACTCCCATATCCTGTATGAGCCAGATAAAATTCCTTGACATCTAACGTTTTCCGACATGCTGATATTGATATCTGCTAACAAACGATTACCCTTTCTCCCGCATATTGTTTAGTTTATCGGTGGAATTAAACCGAGTCTTTTTTGTTCTCAATAAATCACGAGTACACACCAGCTGCGAGTAGACACCACCTGGTGTTTAAAGTATCAAATTCTGAGCTACAAAAGCAGACAATCAAAAAGTCGGTTATCCTTTACTAATGATGTGTTTGTGTATCTCTTCTGCAATACTTCTTCAATCGTTGTCCCACGCATTCAGAATCATCTTTCATTAGATCATAACATTCACCCTGTATGGATTTTATGTCTAGTCTCTTGGCAGGGGTGCAAGAGATAAGTTGCTTTCCATGCGGGTTGTGCCAGTGTCAGATAGTGTTCTGCTGAATTATGAGGAACCCCCAAAAGATCGATTCATTGATTACTGTATCGGAATTTCTTAAACCCCAAGCCATTGAACATCATGAAAGGGATTCTGGGTCTAAGCAAAGTGAAGTGAGGAATTTACTCCAAGAGGAAAATTTTTGTATTCTTTTGGACAAATAATATTATACATATTTATTCTAGCTATACAGTAAAGGAAATAATTATGCAATTTTTAAGTTAAAGTTCTAAAACTTGTTCGAGAATGTTTTATAAATTTTTGACAAAAGGGAATTAGCAAAAGGATCATATAATCTATAAAAAAGGTCATTACTTTAGAAGGAAATTTCGTATTTTACCATACTTGCTCTCGTGATAGTTGTTCCCAGCACAGAAAAATGGTGATCCGACGTAATCTTGAGTAGGGAATATTATAGTTTGATATTTGGTGGTAGGTTCATCATCATTATCTAAGTTCGAAATGCCAGAAATTCGAAACCATTTCCTAGAGATCCGTGTTTTGAGCCCTGACATAACAGCAATTAATTTGTTAAGTTTCCTATTTCAAAAACGTGTCGACAAAAAAAAAAATATCTTTAACTTGGCACCCATAAAGGAATATTTATCGGAGATAGATCATCACACCTCAGTTTGTACGATTAGGCCTTGCTTCTTTCTCCAATAGTTCTGTAAACAGTGAAGAATGTAAACAATTTTCGCATTATCCCATTCGTCTTCTTTTGATGTAAGTGTTCTTCTCTTGGCATTTTATGTCCAATTTATACTGGGATATCTGTGGTTGGAGATGAGGACACAGTTGATGATTCATGTTTTCTGCACTGATAAAATTAATTGGGTCTACATTGCTACTAAGCAAACAATTTAGAGGATAAAGCTTGTCACCTAATGAAGTGAATCGACTGGGTCTCATTCCTGTCTCCAGTCAAACGTTAGCATTATTCTAGACTTATACGCATAGAACCGGCATTACGTAGAATCGACATGGCATAGGACCGACACTGCATAGCATTAATACAATACATTTATACAAGACGGACATGAAAAAAAGTTGCAATGAGGGAATGCATATGGCTTTGACGTAGCGTAGACGAGATTAACGACGTAGCGTAGACGAGTTTACGAACTGCACATAATGAAGAGTGTAGGAGTTTAATTAAATAATACGTTTTAAGTATTTTTAGAATGCAAGCAAAGAATCGACTCCGATATAAAGTCGAATACATACAAGAAAGGCTTAGCATTGAAGCCGGTTTTGCGTCACTATGTTGATTACATACCATTAAGAATATTATCAATTCTACGCCGTGTCAGTCTTGTTCCATATTATTGTTCTCCTCTGGTGTTGTTCTAATGCAACGTAGTGTAATATGGTGTTTATTACATCCAGACTGAACTGGGCTGCCTAAGCGCGATACTGGTTAGCGACTCTGTCTGCATATCACAGGGACCGGGTTCTGATACCGAAGAATGTTTGTAAATGTATAGTGTCTGCAGAATGGGGGCACTCTGAAAATGTGGCTATCTGAAGGTCATTTTGAGAGGTTGGTGGTAGGGCAAGATAGGTGGGAGACTCTCGGACACGTACCTTCCCCGGGTTGGTGTATATCAAAATGGGTTCGGAACTGAGCAAAGTCGTACTGCATCTGTATGGTGCTCAAGGCTCTTGCCAACGACAGGCGCAAAGTTGCATTTCTTGCCATGATGAATATTTGTGGGCTTGTTCTGATGTTAATGTCGGAAAAGTGAGATAAGTCACAACTTCATTTGCCAACAAGAGTAGAATATAGCGTCAGAAAAATAATTATTCATTGTAGGGCATCAGCTATACAAGCAGGGATTAACTGCGGGCAGAAACAGAGGTTACAGACTGGTCAAGAAATTGGTAGACAGTTACCAAATGGTCATGTACTTCTCTTCTGATTTTGATACCGGCTACTTCAAAAATGGGCAAATCAACTCTTCTCTGCATGACTATTATTATGTATGAAACTGAAATCTCTGTTGACCATTGTGTGAAAACATTAAACCGTTACATATCAATCAAAATTCAGAAGCATAAGACAATAATTTAGGCTGTGATTTGTATCGAAGTGAATAAAGTGAATAAAGCTTATCCTTAGAATGTCGAGATCCAGGTTCTCTGCGTAGTGCCAAATTCTAAAAGTGTTTCTGCAACACATATAGGTAGTGCTCCCATGTTTGAGAATTAAAAGACTGTGCTTTGTGAAGAATTTTTACCTAAGTAAACTGAAATTAAATCCGAAAAGTATCGCGAATCCTTGCATGTTCTGCAGCAACTCACCAGGAGAAATAATTCCTGTCCTGAGTACTTTTCATTCCTTCGATCGTTTGGCTTTGCAAGGTAATGCAAGGTCACAGAGCCTTAAAAAAATGCTAGTGCCAAAGATCTGACTAAAAGTCTCACTTATTCCACAATTTATTTCTATCTTAGTTTCAGCAAGAGAAGTTTTTTGTTATTCCGTTAACTGAAATGAATTTTTTTATTATCATAGTTCCTGTGTGGAAATGGCTGAAAAGCCGTTCACAAAAGTTTCATCAAAGAAATGAAAATGTAGTTGTAATGGATAGTAATTAATAATTGATTATGTTTAAAAGAAATTGCAGAGCATTTAACAGAAATAATTTTTTTTTCGTTTTGATAACATTTTCATTCTTTTTGTCTTGATTAACTCAAAAGACCGTCAGCTCAAAAGGACTATTAATATCGTTTTGGCATTTTGCGTTGGCTCATTATAAGTCTGAATCACTTTTCGAATTGTTGTCACCAAATATTAGAGCCTTGCATTACATTTAAAGAAATTAAATAATGAAGAATCTACATAAAAGTATGCATATTTCTCGCAATGTGCAAAACAACAGTATGTAGAGACATCAAATTTTGAATAACGCAGTCCTCCACTCGAATATGGGCACCTGGAAGCCTATATTTGGAATTTGTTTTCTTATCTATTGCATACTTTGTAAAACTTCAACGCATTTTTGATTAACAAACTCAAAGATTTCAAAATAAAAGTAACACACAAAATGTTAGAAAAACGACTTTTTGGTCGTAATATAAAATCTGAAAGGTTTCGAGATTTTTTTAAATTCATTTTATACGATTAAGGACTGTATGATTTAATCATTAAACTTAATATTGGCTAATGGCAAAAATCGTTTAAAGCAGAATTAGCAAATCGTTGAGGCCATTATCACTTTATCTAAAAACAAGAGAACTAGGTAAATGTCCCATTTTCCTGTCAAACATGATCCAATTGCTTCAAACTGATTATAAGTTGGCAGGGCAAGAGGCAGATCTCAGAAAACCATAAGAACTGGTTAACAGCGACCTGTTGGTGACTTCATATAGCCACGCGACATTTCACTGTGTGATCTTTAGTCTTATTAACATAATTAAAAATTAAAGCAAAATTAATCTGAAAGGTTTCAGATTTTAAATCACGTTCAAAGACGCGTTCTATTAACATTTTGTGAGTTACCTTTATTTATTAAATATCTTGTTCGCACTTAAAATATAAAAGTCAGTTCAAGAGCAATATTGCAAAATAATTTTAAAATGAGCGTATCTTTAGAATTTTCGATACATAGTCTCGCGCGCTGGAGATAAAATTTTTATTTTCTGTGCAACGTTGCCATGGCTCGCTTTGAAATCCTTGAGTTTGTTAACCAAAAATTCGTTAAAGTTTTACAAAATACGACGTTGGTAATAAAACAAATTCTAAATTTCAAATTTGCGCTTCCAGATGCCCATATTCGCAGAAGGATTACATTATTCAAATTTTGGTGGTTCTAGGTACCGCCCCTTTGAACTAAAAAAACATGGTGGCTATCTCCCTAAGAAGATGGAAGTTTATTCGGAAGTTCTTTTGAAAGCAACTGTCTTGCATTTGCAAAACACTGGCTAGGATTCTTCAAGACGGTTTGAGAAGCTTTTGTGAAACAGTTTATTTAACGCATTCGTCAGATTGGGCATAGGAGAGGAACAGGCGGTTCGAACACCAGCATTTAAATATTAAGTATACGACTATACTCCTGTTACACTTCTATATTAGGTACATTACTTTAAGCGGAAATTATGGGTTTAATGTGTCATTACTCGTACATAAAATTTTGTAATTACATTACATCACCATAGCATTGGGTATATTACTATACTTTACAAAAATGAAAATGGTGATTCATATTGCCTAGACCGAGCTGAGTTTGTAATCGTGACAGAACGTACATGCACATTGAGTGGCGCAATCCACATCCTTTGAGATGAAAAGCCAAGCAAGCAGTATACCACAGACGTTTTACGGATTAATTTGCAAATTGCGGCTATTAAAACTTTAATTTAATAATTGGGAAGTGCCCATACCCGACAATAAAAAGGTTTCAGCAAACGTTACTGAATACGGTTCTGTTTTCGATTTTAGAGGAAAAGGTAAACACAGTAGCTCTTGTCTTTGGCTTGCTTGATCTCTGACGGAAAGATTCATATGTACGCAGCGTCTGGAATATAAATGGCATGGTTCAATATTTCTACTACAGACTTCCACCATCTTGCAGATTTTGCAGAACGACGAATGTTTGCTTTTTGGTCAGATTAGAGGAGGGTCTAGATTAGAGGAAGCAACAGCAATAAAGACGAATCCCTTGGCTGTTAAAATTGAGTATCTACAAGATACAGGTGATGAAATAAATAGCTTCCTTTTACGCTGCTTCAGTCAAGGAATATCGCATTGATTAGACATCTAACATTGCCGAAGCACACACAAGAGGTAAAATTTCACTATAAATTTATTAAAAGCTGTCTCTTCTAATGCAAAATTAATTTAATAAAAGTTAGCCACAGTTTTCTTTTGAGATCTGAGAAATTAAAATATTTGAATATTTACAACAGAGGAAACAACATCAATGATAACTAATTAAAACTAATCGGGATCTAGCTATCAAAGCTTCAAGCTCTGCGAGATAAAATAAAAAAAAAAATCACTAAAAACCCAGATTTGCATGTAGGTCGACGTCTAGGGTGAGAAAGAGCCGAAGATACCCGGGCGTCGACCGACTGGCGAACCAGCTTATCGGCGAAGGCCCTCAACCACGCTAAGAGAAGGAGCACAGGATTGCCTAAGATAGAAGAGAGAATCGACCTCTTCTTACCACAAGGTCGACCATAGGAAAACCGACCGTGATCTGATGTCCCTGAAACTGACGCTTCCTCTACGTCTAGGGTATAAAGTCATTTCAGGAAAATTACCGCAGTCAAACTACAAATTTGCTTGTCATTTAAATTTAACATAACATTTAGTCTGATATTGGCTGCTCAAATAAAACAAGGGTAGAGTACAGAATTAATATAAAAACAACGTATTGCATAACGACTGAAAATATTTTCGGGTATTACTTTCTATTATTCTTCTCTAAGTTACGTAATATATGGTATAACACATAATTTATTGTTTGCAATAATAGTTCTAAAGTTAGCAAACATTATCAGCTAAATTAAACTGTAGGATTCCCCACTGTGTAATTCTAAGTTACTGTTGGAAGTGATGAATCTCAAGAACTGATGAGCGAATAATCGCTTGAGTTCGTGTGACAGGAAACAACAAGATAGAAGGGTAAAATGAGCCTTTATTATTCTAATTAAAGTTTAACAAAACTCCGTCTTGGAGTTGCACAATAAAGCCGGCAGTCGGGCTTGAACTTAAGAGACTAACTATTAAACTAAACTAATCTTAACTAAGGAGATATAGCCGAAGCTATCAAAATTATAACAAAGTTGGCCCCTTAACGCTAATTGACTGCGAAGTCGACAAAAAAAAAATATCTTTAACTTGGCACCCATAAAGGAATATTTATCGGAGATAGATCATCACACCTCAGTTTGTACGATTAGGCCTTGCTTCTTTCTCCAATAGTTCTGTAAACAGTGAAGAATGTAAACAATTTTCGCATTATCCCATTCGTCTTCTTTTGATGTAAGTGTTCTTCTCTTGGCATTTTATGTCCAATTTATACTGGGATATCTGTGGTTGGAGATGAGGACACAGTTGATGATTCATGTTTTCTGCACTGATAAAATTAATTGGGTCTACATTGCTACTAAGCAAACAATTTAGAGGATAAAGCTTGTCACCTAATGAAGTGAATCGACTGGGTCTCATTCCTGTCTCCAGTCAAACGTTAGCATTATTCTAGACTTATACGCATAGAACCGGCATTACGTAGAATCGACATGGCATAGGACCGACACTGCATAGCATTAATACAATACATTTATACAAGACGGACATGAAAAAAAGTTGCAATGAGGGAATGCATATGGCTTTGACGTAGCGTAGACGAGATTAACGACGTAGCGTAGACGAGTTTACGAACTGCACATAATGAAGAGTGTAGGAGTTTAATTAAATAATATGTTTTAAGTATTTTTAGAATGCAAGCAAAGAATCGACTCCGATATAAAGTCGAATACATACAAGAAAGGCTTAGCATTGAAGCCGGTTTTGCGTCACTATGTTGATTACATACCATTAAGAATATTATCAATTCTACGCCGTGTCAGTCTTGTTCCATATTATTGTTCTCCTCTGGTGTTGTTCTAATGCAACGTAGTGTAATATGGTGTTTATTACATCCAGACTGAACTGGGCTGCCTAAGCGCGATACTGGTTAGCGACTCTGTCTGCATATCACAGGGACCGGGTTCTGATACCGAAGAATGTTTGTAAATGTATAGTGTCTGCAGAATGGGGGCACTCTGAAAATGTGGCTATCTGAAGGTCATTTTGAGAGGTTGGTGGTAGGGCAAGATAGGTGGGAGACTCTCGGACACGTACCTTCCCCGGGTTGGTGTATATCAAAATGGGTTCGGAACTGAGCAAAGTCGTACTGCATCTGTATGGTGCTCAAGGCTCTTGCCAACGACAGGCGCAAAGTTGCATTTCTTGCCATGATGAATATTTGTGGGCTTGTTCTGATGTTAATGTCGGAAAAGTGAGATAAGTCACAACTTCATTTGCCAACAAGAGTAGAATATAGCGTCAGAAAAATAATTATTCATTGTAGGGCATCAGCTATACAAGCAGGGATTAACTGCGGGCAGAAACAGAGGTTACAGACTGGTCAAGAAATTGGTAGACAGTTACCAAATGGTCATGTACTTCTCTTCTGATTTTGATACCGGCTACTTCAAAAATGGGCAAATCAACTCTTCTCTGCATGACTATTATTATGTATGAAACTGAAATCTCTGTTGACCATTGTGTGAAAACATTAAACCGTTACATATCAATCAAAATTCAGAAGCATAAGACAATAATTTAGGCTGTGATTTGTATCGAAGTGAATAAAGTGAATAAAGCTTATCCTTAGAATGTCGAGATCCAGGTTCTCTGCGTAGTGCCAAATTCTAAAAGTGTTTCTGCAACACATATAGGTAGTGCTCCCATGTTTGAGAATTAAAAGACTGTGCTTTGTGAAGAATTTTTACCTAAGTAAACTGAAATTAAATCCGAAAAGTATCGCGAATCCTTGCATGTTCTGCAGCAACTCACCAGGAGAAATAATTCCTGTCCTGAGTACTTTTCATTCCTTCGATCGTTTGGCTTTGCAAGGTAATGCAAGGTCACAGAGCCTTAAAAAAATGCTAGTGCCAAAGATCTAACTAAAAGTCTCACTTATTCCACAATTTATTTCTATCTTAGTTTCAGCAAGAGAAGTTTTTTGTTATTCCGTTAACTGAAATGAATTTTTTTATTATCATAGTTCCTGTGTGGAAATGGCTGAAAAGCCGTTCACAAAAGTTTCATCAAAGAAATGAAAATGTAGTTGTAATGGATAGTAATTAATAATTGATTATGTTTAAAAGAAATTGCAGAGCATTTAACAGAAATAATTTTTTTTTCGTTTTGATAACATTTTCATTCTTTTTGTCTTGATTAACTCAAAAGACCGTCAGCTCAAAAGGACTATTAATATCGTTTTGGCATTTTGCGTTGGCTCATTATAAGTCTGAATCACTTTTCGAATTGTTGTCACCAAATATTAGAGCCTTGCATTACATTTAAAGAAATTAAATAATGAAGAATCTACATAAAAGTATGCATATTTCTCGCAATGTGCAAAACAACAGTATGTAGAGACATCAAATTTTGAATAACGCAGTCCTCCACTCGAATATGGGCACCTGGAAGCCTATATTTGGAATTTGTTTTCTTATCTATTGCATACTTTGTAAAACTTCAACGCATTTTTGATTAACAAACTCAAAGATTTCAAAATAAAAGTAACACACAAAATGTTAGAAAAACGACTTTTTGGTCGTAATATAAAATCTGAAAGGTTTCGAGATTTTTTTAAATTCATTTTATACGATTAAGGACTGTATGATTTAATCATTAAACTTAATATTGGCTAATGGCAAAAATCGTTTAAAGCAGAATTAGCAAATCGTTGAGGCCATTATCACTTTATCTAAAAACAAGAGAACTAGGTAAATGTCCCATTTTCCTGTCAAACATGATCCAATTGCTTCAAACTGATTATAAGTTGGCAGGGCAAGAGGCAGATCTCAGAAAACCATAAGAACTGGTTAACAGCGACCTGTTGGTGACTTCATATAGCCACGCGACATTTCACTGTGTGATCTTTAGTCTTATTAACATAATTAAAAATTAAAGCAAAATTAATCTGAAAGGTTTCAGATTTTAAATCACGTTCAAAGACGCGTTCTATTAACATTTTGTGAGTTACCTTTATTTATTAAATATCTTGTTCGCACTTAAAATATAAAAGTCAGTTCAAGAGCAATATTGCAAAATAATTTTAAAATGAGCGTATCTTTAGAATTTTCGATACATAGTCTCGCGCGCTGGAGATAAAATTTTTATTTTCTGTGCAACGTTGCCATGGCTCGCTTTGAAATCCTTGAGTTTGTTAACCAAAAATTCGTTAAAGTTTTACAAAATACGACGTTGGTAATAAAACAAATTCTAAATTTCAAATTTGCGCTTCCAGATGCCCATATTCGCAGAAGGATTACATTATTCAAATTTTGGTGGTTCTAGGTACCGCCCCTTTGAACTAAAAAAACATGGTGGCTATCTCCCTAAGAAGATGGAAGTTTATTCGGAAGTTCTTTTGAAAGCAACTGTCTTGCATTTGCAAAACACTGGCTAGGATTCTTCAAGACGGTTTGAGAAGCTTTTGTGAAACAGTTTATTTAACGCATTCGTCAGATTGGGCATAGGAGAGGAACAGGCGGTTCGAACACCAGCATTTAAATATTAAGTATACGACTATACTCCTGTTACACTTCTATATTAGGTACATTACTTTAAGCGGAAATTATGGGTTTAATGTGTCATTACTCGTACATAAAATTTTGTAATTACATTACATCACCATAGCATTGGGTATATTACTATACTTTACAAAAATGAAAATGGTGATTCATATTGCCTAGACCGAGCTGAGTTTGTAATCGTGACAGAACGTACATGCACATTGAGTGGCGCAATCCACATCCTTTGAGATGAAAAGCCAAGCAAGCAGTATACCACAGACGTTTTACGGATTAATTTGCAAATTGCGGCTATTAAAACTTTAATTTAATAATTGGGAAGTGCCCATACCCGACAATAAAAAGGTTTCAGCAAACGTTACTGAATACGGTTCTGTTTTCGATTTTAGAGGAAAAGGTAAACACAGTAGCTCTTGTCTTTGGCTTGCTTGATCTCTGACGGAAAGATTCATATGTACGCAGCGTCTGGAATATAAATGGCATGGTTCAATATTTCTACTACAGACTTCCACCATCTTGCAGATTTTGCAGAACGACGAATGTTTGCTTTTTGGTCAGATTAGAGGAGGGTCTAGATTAGAGGAAGCAACAGCAATAAAGACGAATCCCTTGGCTGTTAAAATTGAGTATCTACAAGATACAGGTGATGAAATAAATAGCTTCCTTTTACGCTGCTTCAGTCAAGGAATATCGCATTGATTAGACATCTAACATTGCCGAAGCACACACAAGAGGTAAAATTTCACTATAAATTTATTAAAAGCTGTCTCTTCTAATGCAAAATTAATTTAATAAAAGTTAGCCACAGTTTTCTTTTGAGATCTGAGAAATTAAAATATTTGAATATTTACAACAGAGGAAACAACATCAATGATAACTAATTAAAACTAATCGGGATCTAGCTATCAAAGCTTCAAGCTCTGCGAGATAAAATAAAAAAAAAAAATCACTAAAAACCCAGATTTGCATGTAGGTCGACGTCTAGGGTGAGAAAGAGCCGAAGATACCCGGGCGTCGACCGACTGGCGAACCAGCTTATCGGCGAAGGCCCTCAACCACGCTAAGAGAAGGAGCACAGGATTGCCTAAGATAGAAGAGAGAATCGACCTCTTCTTACCACAAGGTCGACCATAGGAAAACCGACCGTGATCTGATGTCCCTGAAACTGACGCTTCCTCGACGTCTAGGGTATAAAGTCATTTCAGGAAAATTACCGCAGTCAAACTACAAATTTGCTTGTCATTTAAATTTAACATAACATTTAGTCTGATATTGGCTGCTCAAATAAAACAAGGGTAGAGTACAGAATTAATATAAAAACAACGTATTGCATAACGACTGAAAATATTTTCGGGTATTACTTTCTATTATTCTTCTCTAAGTTACGTAATATATGGTATAACACATAATTTATTGTTTGCAATAATAGTTCTAAAGTTAGCAAACATTATCAGCTAAATTAAACTGTAGGATTCCCCACTGTGTAATTCTAAGTTACTGTTGGAAGTGATGAATCTCAAGAACTGATGAGCGAATAATCGCTTGAGTTCGTGTGACAGGAAACAACAAGATAGAAGGGTAAAATGAGCCTTTATTATTCTAATTAAAGTTTAACAAAACTCCGTCTTGGAGTTGCACAATAAAGCCGGCAGTCGGGCTTGAACTTAAGAGACTAACTATTAAACTAAACTAATCTTAACTAAGGAGATATAGCCGAAGCTATCAAAATTATAACAAAGTTGGCCCCTTAACGCTAATTGACTGCGAAGCTATCAAGACCCTAAACTAAGGCCAAGCGTAATAATAGCTTATGAGAGAGTAGCCTAAAAAGGCGGACGCGTGCAGCCAGAACATCTGGTATCTCTCTCACTAAGACTGTAGAACTTCGAGGTTATATACCGCTCTTCCTCATTAACATTCAGACGTGATTCTAAAACTACGTTCTGTCCGGAAATGGTAAGTTGAGGTAAGAATCGATAGGACAGGAAGTTTAACTGAAAATTTTACTGTTAAATAAAATTAATATAATCCTTCCATAGCTTCCGACCAGACTTTAAATAGCCGTAAGCTAAAGGTCTTTAAACGACCTTGATTTATACTTTAAAGTCTAAAAACTTTCTAATGTTAAACTATACACTTCTAACTCTTT
This sequence comes from Stegodyphus dumicola, assembly GCF_044657685.1. Lineage (NCBI taxonomy): Eukaryota > Metazoa > Arthropoda > Arachnida > Araneae > Eresidae > Stegodyphus > Stegodyphus dumicola. The sequence continues at coordinate 13,624,370 of NC_140769.1, forward strand.
CATTAATTAGATTCACTTAAACTTCTGTTGTTAGAGCCAACTTTACAGCAATTCTAAAGCTAGAAAATTTTACAAAATTTTACAAATTTTTCATCTGTTTCTGGACAAACATCAACTTCTTCTTTTAATCCATAAGTGATTCTGCTGCTTTTAGTTTTGGTCCTTCCACATCTGGAAAGAAATACTATTAGTTTTGTACTTTACGAAGATTTACGTCTTCCTTACAATTACTCCTTTATTGCCTCATTTGGCCCTCATACACTTTCACTCATACTTAAACTTCTGTTTCCCCCGTGCCCCTCTCCAGCCATTTGTTCTGAAATGTACTTATGTTGTCTTACCGCGAACAAACCTTCCGCTACACAACATTTAACATGTTAAATTTGACATACTAGACCTCCCTACACGCCAACACTTTCCTAATGTACTAAGCGAAAGCTTAAATTTACTTTAAAAGCGTTAACTGGAGAGCCTATAACAACCTATAACTGGAGAGCATGTTGTTCTGTAACAGAAAATGTATGTTGCTGTAGCTACAACTTAAAAAGCAAATTAAATCTTACGTTACGTCATATGGCAACATAAAGAAAGCAAACTATTTATCAGACAACATGGAAGTTAATGCAAAATCGTATGCGTCTTAGAATAGTAAAAACTGCAAGCTGCGTGCATTATGAATTCCTTGGTAGCATAATGTAAACTGGCAGTTTAATAATTTGGAAAATTTCCTTTGAAAAATTTTCTAAAATTACAAAATGGCCGCTTCACTTACAAGGAGACTTTTGTATTAATTTCACAACTAAAACTAATTTTCTTTAATGTTCGGGAAAAGGAAAATAAATATAAAAATCCCAATAATTCAAGAAAGATATTTCTCGAGAAAAATGAAGATGCTCAGCACTCAGATTTCTTCTTTCTTAGGTTGCTTCATTTTCCCTTTGAATTCTTAACCTTGATCGTCTACTGTTTCATCCAAACCTTGTGGAGACAGCAACAAATTTATCTTACGGCAACTTCAATCGTTTGCTATTTAATCGATTTGTCTGAAGGGAAGAGGGACATATCCGATACCCCTGGGGGAGAAGAAATGGGGAGGAGAGGTAGGAAGGATTTTAGTAATTACTGCAGGGGAAAATCGGTTCCATCAAGATTTATCCCCCTAGTAGATATTTTCAGAGTTGATACCCCTTGAATAACTTGGGGGGTTTCGAAAGGGAAAGTGATTTTGTTTTATTTGGATTACCTATGTTTATTTTAAGAATTAACGTCATTCTTAATTCTTTGTTTGACTTAAAATTTTTAAAATAAATTATTCTTAAATATTTTTGCTTATTTATTCTAGCAATGAAATAACTGGAAATCGTCTGGAGTTATCCAGTTAGAATTTATGCTTGATTGTCGTAACAACATACTGAGTTTCTTCAAAACGAAAGCGGTTTCACTAATGTATTTAATGCAAATTTCCATATATAAGCCAAGAAATTTTAGCAAGTGATTTGGTGTTGAAATGTAAAGGCTCTGATTTAAGTAAAATTTCAAAATGACTAACAAATAATTTGATGATAATAATGATGCTATCGATTAATTAATTAAAAAAGTAAATATTATTTTTACTTTATTTAGCCCTGCACACAATCAAATTTTTCAATATTGGAATTCAATTTAGAGGAATTCTCGGAGGTATCTCTTGGATCGGGAAGAATACCACTGTCCGTCATGCCATCATTAACATAACTCTCATCTGCCTCATAGATAATATCATCTTCAATTTCGTCCGTAGCACTGCTCAGAAAGTCATTGCTTTTAATTAAAAACTTCTAAAATGTTTCGGGCATCCTTTACTATACAGTAAATAGTATCTCATACAGACACCACATGACTTCCTTGTATAGCCTATTAAATTATACACAAATTTTGCTGCACTTCATTAAAAAAATATTTCATTCGAAATATGTTTCTCTTTCAATCAATTTAGGACTCGCTTCCGAGCAGAACAAAAATACATCTAAACTCGAAACATCTAATGAAGATGTTTCAAAAATTTACAAAACACAGAAAAATCTCAAAAACCAAATGGAGTTGAAAACAGATAAAAAAAAACAATTTTTTATAATTAAAATTAGTTTCTACGTGAAAACCAACAATTCGGCCAGCTGGTAGAAAGACAAAATTTTCGGTGCACAAAATTCAAATTTGACTTTCGGTGCACAAAATTCAATTTTGAGATCCTACTAAGCAGAAAGACACTGAAATGTAGTGCAGCAACTTACTTAACTCCCCATTCTATTTAATTCTATTAAGTTTCAAATGCAAACAAATACAGGTTCAAATGTAAACAAATTATTAGGCTTAGCTGCGCTTTTAAATTTTTAATAATTTTACAACTATTGCATGCAGATTAACTAAAGGTATAAAATATTAACCGGAACACAGGATCAACACAATTTAATCAATTTTAACCAATAAACACACAATTTACAAACGTATGAGAATAAAACAAAACTAAGCTCACCGAACCGGATAACAAGTTGCGAAATTTATATACACATATTTATTTATATACATTTGGTGAGACCAATTGTAACGAGAAAGTGAGATGCACAACTAGATGTTATGGCGGTCATATATACAAAATTTCAACGTTCTGCGGCTAATCATTTTTTAAGTTACCGGATATATAGACGTGAAAAAAACTCTTTTGAATCCTTTTTTAATCCATTTAATCCGTTATAATCCGATCTGGAAAAAAATCTTTTACTCCGTCTGTAGCTACAGATGTCACGCAAATCAAATCGTTCTAATGGATTCGAGAGCGGTTAAAATGCCTATTTTGTTGTAATATGATACTCGAAATTTATCGCTATTATATCCTTTACTTCGTACAGGGAATTAAAAATGAAAAACTGAGTCTTACACCTGGAAACGAGAGCGTTACTGAGAGGGAGAAAGTCTTGTGACAGACTAAGTTAATGGTTACCATTATAAAACTTACTACGCTGTATCAAAGAACCATTCTTTAGTTCGTGCCGTAAAGGTTGGAACATAGGGAAATTGAAATTTTTGACACCCAGACAGTGTTTTTATTTTTCAGTAAATTATTGCAGAAAATTCGTTAATAAATAAATAAAACTAAAACATAACATTACAAAAACATATAAAAAATTAATTTCTAATAAAAGATTTGTTGCGGACACCACATGACTTCCATGCACGGAATATTAAATTACACTGATTTTTTTTTTTTTGCATTTCATTTAAACGTACTGTCTCGAATTTCATTAGAGATAGCTCTTTGTCAAATTAATTAAGTTCACTCTTCGCGGTTAGACAAAAATGCATAAAACCCCAAAATATCTTCATTAAAAATTTACAAATATAGAGAAAAATGGGACATCAAATGTATTTAAAAGAATTTAAAAAAACTTTTTACAATTAAATTTAGAGTTGCTGTGCAAAAACAATTCGACCAGCGGGCAACAAGGCAGATTTTTCGGTGAACAAAAGTGGAAGTTTACTTTTGGTCTCACTCGGAAAAAAAAAAAAAAAAAAAAAAAAAAAAAAACTTAGGAGAAAAAAAACTGACTTAATCCACTATTACGCTAAGTTTGAGATGCAATCAAATATGGTTGCTGTGGTAAACAAAAATTAGGCTTAGCTGCACTTAAACAATTTTAAAATTGTTTGTAATTGTACAGCTATTGCATGCAGATTGATTAAAAGCATTAAGACCTGAACAGGAAGATAAGAATAACAAAACTCAATCATTTTTAAAGCAATATATGCACAATTTACCATCGTATAAGAATAAAAAAAACCTGAGCTCACCGACCCGAGTAACAAATTGGGTGTACATAGAGATAGAAGAGAGATAGATATAGATATATATTTATATATGACTGGTGCAGCCTATTGCAACGAAAAAAGGAGGTGCACAACTACATGTTATATCAGTCCTATATACAAAATTTTAACGTTCTATGCCTTCTCGTTCTTGAGTTATGAGAGAATGGAAGTGCACAATTAGATATTATAGCTGTCCCATGTAAAAAATTTGAACGTTCTACGGCTATTCTTTTTTTTTTTTTTTTGAATTATGCGAGATTCATAACACATATACGTACAGACGTCACGGAAAAAAATCATTTCTGAGTCCATTTTAAATCAATTTTATAATCACTTTGTGGAAAGAGTCCTTTATTCTGTCCTTATGTACAGATGTCAATCAACAACATCGTTAAATTGCATTCCATAGGGGTCAATATGGATATATTAATTAAAATATGATGCCTGAAGTTTTTCCTGATTACAACACTTTTTTTACATCGTACAAGGAACTAAAAAACAAAATTATTTACAATTTACAGCAATATGAATAATTTTAATTTTATAAGGTAAGAGGAAATTTAACTGCATTTCCTTTTATTAACGATGACTTTTTTATTAATGTCCTTACGAACAGATACTACGGATGATGGCAGTCATCAATCACGTGAACCGAAGCTTTATCACTTATCTTGGCAACGCAACGACTAGGGCTATAGAAAAGAAATAAATCCTTCAAGGGTTTATTTCTTTCATACCTTCTCGTTAATCAAAAAGCTAGACAGTACATTTCCTGCCACCCGCACGTAGTCTCAGCAAATTATGAGCATGCATTTGTCTCGCCATTTTATTTTAAACATTTCTTACGCGCGACCCCACTGCATATTTCTTATTTAAGCAGTATTTTAAATTACATCCAAAGGGGACGCTTTTTTAATATTTTATCTGTTAGCTTTATTTATTAAATATCATGTTCTTCGCACTTAAACCATAAAATTCAGTTCAACAGCAATATCGCAAAATAGTTTTAAAATGAGCATATCTATAGAATTTCCAATGCAGAGTCTCTCGCGCTGGACATAAAAATTATTTTTATGTACAACGTTGCCATGGCTCGCTTTGAAATCATTTAGTTTGTTAATCAAAAATTCGTTGATGTGTTAAAAAATATGAAATCGATAATAAAACAAATTTCAAATTCAAATTAGGGCTTCCACATGCTAATATTCCATGCAAGATTACGTTATTCAGATTTTCATGGCTCTAGGTACCGTTCTTTTTTTACAATGAAAGAAACATGCAAGTACATACATTCATGCAGATTCTTCATTATTTAATTTCTTTAAATATAATACGGGGTGATAATATTGGGTGGCAGCAATTTGAAAAGTGAATCAACGCTTATCGTGAATCTTGGCGAAAACGAAATGAGCAGTCCTTCTGAGCAAATTGCCCCATTGGACGAATAAAATTTGCTCAAGTCTAAGCTAACACTCTCCTAGGATTTTAATTTTAAAAACTGTGGTTTCTGTTCTGCAATACGGCAACACCTTATAAGCAGTTTTCTGTATTTTCTCCCTCTTTGCAGCATGCCTTCGCGGTGTAACGGTTAGAACACTCAGGGCGCTTTAAAATAACCTAATGATTCTAGATGATATATGCAATAACAAGGATAATAAAAAGACAGATGCAGTAAGTGTACTTCTGTGAGGTTGCGTAAACCAAGCAATCATATTTGTAGTACCGAAGATTCTCGGAAATGTATCTTTCGAATGGGAGTCATTTTTTTAAAAAATTTTATAGTGTGTATAAGGTTATCTCATTCCGTTTTTGTTTATTAAAAAAATCTGATGTGTATACCATATGACTTCCTTGTATGGAATATTAAATTATACGAAATTTTCCTGCATTTTATTTTAACATATTGAATTAACAGTTAAGAATTTTGAATCAAATCAACACATAAATCACAATAGAATAAATGCACTCTTTAGAGTTCACTATATTTATTTACCATAGCGACACTTCGGCGCTACGTTCACTTAACACCGTTACATGTCATTCATTTTATAACATATAGTGCACAAAAGTTACATCATTTGATGAATTACCATAAGTTCTATTCGAATAGTATAATAAATTTAAAACGATGTATAAAAGAAATCAAACAAATAAAAAAGAAACAGATTTTTGCAGACTATTCAGCACCGTTCACCTAATGCTCATGCGCTCCTAATTCATTCAGTTCTCACTCGGAGGCAAAGCAAAAATATATATAAAAATTCAAAATATTTTCATTAAAATTTAAAAGATATAGAAAAACATAAAACATCAAGTACAGTTAAAACAATTTAAAAAAAAAATCGATTTTTCAATTAAAAGTACAGTTTCTACGTAAAAACAAGCTAATAACTTAAATGATAATTCCAGAATGAATTAAGCATAATTCAATAATAAAAGAAGATGGTACTTTGTTGTTGCGAAGCTTAGTTTCTCTAGACTGGCAGAAAACCCACTATTCTGCTAAGTTTCAAATGTAAACAAACATGGCTGGGTGCCCACCAGTGGCCGAGCGCTACAGTTACTGAACACTGGTATTTCGGTTTGAGATTCGAAATGTTGTGGCTGCATTGGCTTTTTCGTGGTTTTCGCCACGTGTAATGTGTATACGAGCCAGTTTTCCTTAGAAATTCCTCTACGATGACGTCATTCCTCTAAGGCAGATAGCCCTCGAGTCCTTTGCCGTAATCAAATAAACCAAACCAAATCAATTGTCATGTCAACCTCCCAAGAACTGTGATGGATTTAAGACTCTTTAATGCCATACAAGTCGCAGAACATAAGTTTGCGCCTATGAATATGAACCGTCTTTTTCAAGCAGTTTAAATTTTATATCTTGCTTAAAATATAGGAATATTAAATGGTCTTTTTTTGCCTTTGTGGCAGGTCATGGAATGCACTATGCAGTTTGGTGGGGAAAATAATTAAAAGCTTGCATACATGAAAAAAAGGGAGCATTTTGATCTTAAAACATGCTCCCGGAATTGATGACTTATCCCGGAAAATCACTTAATGAAGCCCATGCAGCAATAAATAATTATAAAAATTGAATAACACATAGTATATATATAAAGTAAAAATTAAATAATTTGTTAATTATACTCATATAATTACATCGTACTTAATGAGTTAGTTAAACTTATTCCTTGAAACTAATAACAGAGAAGGAACAATAATTTCTACACAAATAATATGCGCAAGACGACACGGAGTGTATTTTACTGACAAATATCCTATCTTACATTTAAAAGTATTCCCTCTCATTTTCTTATAGTAAGTAGTATTATCTGCAAAAGCTTTTATCAAATTGGTACCAAATTTCATGAAATAAGTGTATAATACTCGCATCCGTTATCGTTTAGTTCAGCTTAGCTGCCGTAATTACGATAGCATTTAAAAGCCTCATATCCTTCTCATAATCCAAGAAGGGAAGAAGGACGGCGTAATTTGCATGAACAATTAGCTGCTTCCATTGAATTTTATGTTTGTTTGCTTGCTATCGTTCTTATTGTTACCTAATTCCTTAATTAGTATTCTTAATCCTTGCGGTATTTTAATTGTGAAGGAAACGAGATAATTTCGGAAATTTAGCGGAAAAATGAACTCCCTCTTTCCAGTTATGAGTTTCAAAGCTGAAAGTAATGAAGGAGATTAAGTGCAACGATGGACATATTGGACCTATTTCTGCATTTAGGTGGATAGGTGACTTTTATATTTATGTCCATCTATTTTATTCTTTATATTTATGGATGATTTATAATGAAATTTATTTTTTAAACGTGTACTTTTATGCAGATAATGTTTTAAATATTGTAGGATTCTGCTATGTCTAGAAGCTTATCTCAAAGTCCAGCATTTCTAATCAAAGTCTGAAGCAAATAAAACAATCGTATGAAGGTTAAAATAAAATTTTTTATTTAACTCTCAAATGAACAAAAGGCACTACTTGTGCAACAAATGAACCTCCACTACTTGCGGTTATTGAACATAACATAAGATGAATCGATTTCAGTATAGGCAAGGTAGTGTGAGACTACACACAGAATATGCTATTTAAGCTGGCTCAAGGAAAAAAACAGCGCACATTCTAAATGTCGGCTACCGAGATGCTAAAGCCGGAATAATTTTGCCAGAGCTGGCGATAATACATTAGTGAAAGTAATCATAAGATAATACATTAGTGTATTCGCTGTCAGAAGCTCTAAAACATTCAAACTCTCGGCCTAAGTACACAATAACTAATTTGCATTTTGCTGAGAACTATGAAGAGAAGGCTAGTTCAGATCATAATAATTGGATTAACATAAAATCCTGCAACACTGCTACTAAGATTTTGTGGAAAGAAAAACGTAAAAATACAATTGCAAACTTGCCGGGCTTCAAATCAGTTATTTTCCATTTGCTAGCTAGAGTGTCTAACAAATACAAAAACAAAACAAAAATAAGCAGGAGAAAAACCTTAATTTTTTAAAAAAAATTCGCATAAAATTTTATGATTAGAATATTTAAAATTTTAAATAAAAAAAAATATTTATCGAAGTGATATTAAATTATAAGATCTGGTCTTAGAAAGCGTGCAATTAGAACAGAATTCTAAAAGATAGCTAGTGGCATTTCACTGTGTCTTAAAGAAGCGGGGAAAGTGAGTAAAGGACCCTTTTTAATCCAAATAAAGTTTAACAGACGGGTACAACTCGCGCTTACAGAATCCAACAGTTTTGGTTTTAAATAAAAGATAATGGATGAACTAAAACTAATGAAATTTAGGAAAAGCCTAACAACTACATAGCTAGCGCTCAAACTGCCTCTGACCAAAGTCCTCACAAGCAAGTCTGGTAAGAATAACTTAACGGAGAATTCTAATCGATAGAGAATCAACTTTAGTAACGGGGCTTTCACGCAGCCGAGCGAGCTCTGATTTTTAGCCTCCAAAACCTTCTTTTAAGTATTTATTTCTTTCTGCCTAATTTGAATATCGTGCGCGCGGGAAATTTACGCTAGAAACGATATCTTACAAAATTAACTTTTGCTGAGTTTGGCTTAATTTTGTTTTAATTTTATGACATAGTTTTCAGACATGATTTCATGTTGATTTTCCGCAAAATTATAAAAAATATTCATAATCGAAATATTTAAATATTTTCAACAAAAATTAATTTTTAACAGAAATGTTTTTAGATTTCTTTTGCTTGACAAAAACACGTTCCACAAACAATTCTCTATAAAGAGAAGTATGCGTCAGCCTAATGCTTGGTTCTAATCGTAATTTTTTGATTCTTATTTAAGTGAATTCTAGTAAAGATGGCTAGAAAACGGTAAGAATATGCCATTTGAACATTTATTAGACGACATTACTGTATTGGTCACACTTTATCTCACCATATTGTTTGTTTTTCTCTCTTACAAAATTTTTATTTTCGAAATAAGTATTACCAATGAAAGTCTTTTTAACATGTGTCATTTAATTTCATTTCTTATGTAAAGAATTATCTATCTAAAGCAGAGTTTTTCAAAGTTGTATGAATTTGAGGACCCTTTCGGAAAATATTTGTTTCAGCTAATATTATTACTAGTGTATTTATATTATTAAAATATAGTTAATTAAAATTCATTCAACTGTGTATTAATGTTATATTAATGGAAGAAAATTTGTATTTGTTTTTAATAATTCAATGACATTAGAAATTTGAAAATCTTTATATTGCTAACTAAAACATAAATACTGATACTGATATTAGTGGACCGGATAAGTATTCCCGATGTCTGCACAACTGCTTTAAACGAAATGATGGCTAGAAACAGCACAGTCTTAGTGCTTTAAATCCGTCTTTTGTTTGCTATGAGGAGAGCTGGAAGTCGATAGGCAGGGTAACCTGTAATTACTCATAAAATATTAGTCTTGGGAAAAAATGGATAGACGAGTCACATGCGTAATTTTCAAATTGTGAGACTTTTTAGTTGCGCAGGGGCTAGGCAGTCTAATTTTATTTTTTGTTTTTTACCAAATCTTGGAAGATCACAGATTCATAAATGCTGATCTAAACGTCATATTTCTTACGTTTAGAATATTTCTAATATAGATGATGAAGGTATGTTTTTTTCGCTAAAAGTATGCGTTTTCCGCATAACGTTTCTAGAAGAAATTGTTGGTTACGTGTTATCCCATGGCAGGAAAAAATCAGAATTTTCTTCTTACAAGAAGGATTAAAAATTTTTACTCAGATTTGAAACTTCTGAAAGATAATTTATTTTAAACTAGTAGACCTCCGATAAGCGAAACCGTGAAACCTGCGACAGTATGAATTGTATGAGAAGAGAATCGGAGAATTAAAAAGCAGAGAATAAATCAAACTTTACATTTATGTATATATTTAGAGATCTGGCTATGAGATTTATTAATAAATAAACAACATTAAACAAAGATGGTAAATTATTTTATTGTTTAGCAACATAAATCAAACTTTGCGCAACAATGAGCAGTAAAGTTAACAAAATAAATTAGCTGATGAAATTAATCACAAACTTCACTGTACACAATGTTGGGGTAATAACATAGCTAAATATTGTCAAATGTTGTTAAACATAGTTAAACATTGTCAAAATAGTTATACATTATAAACAATTACCAACTGAATGCGTCAAAGCCACATTTATTCCCTTCCTTTTTTTAATACAAGGTAGAACGGATGAAACCACAATTCCATTTCCATATTGTATAATTGGAAGAACTACGGATATTCCGATAGCTAGAAGGACGTTCTACCAGCTATATCACGAAAGCTTTTACTGAGGAAAATGATGATTCCTTATAACTAGATCAATGGGTTATTTAGAACAGGACACATTTTGCAAAGTGTAAGTCAAACTTACTGCGAGGAGCATAAAAGTTCATGTTTGAGAGCAAGCCCACATATTTCACTGTGATAGTGACATCTGAAATCTGAGATAGCTAATTCGTAACAATGATCCACAGGCATCATTTGCCTGCAGAACTACGATGGAAAACCATTGGGAGACTAGAGGCAGGACAAAGTTGAACAGAAGTGGCCAGATGGATAAAAGTGAGTCCTGTGGTTCATAGACTTTGGAGGCAATTTCAAATCACAGATTCGGCACCTAAGAAATTCAGCCAAGGACGGCCAACTGCTACGACGAGCGCCGATGACCGATATTTGATATTATATACACTCAGGAAAAGAACCGCTACTCCGATTCTTAAATCCTACCTTGCTGCATCCACCGGAAGGTTGGTGTCAACGTCAACGGTAAAATGTAATGAGGGAGCATTTTGAAAAGGGAATAAGAAAAACATGCTGACTGTGGAACATCACCACTGTATGCAAACCGATTAATCATTCAAATGAGAAATTCTTCATGTTAACTAATTTATATCACAGACGTTATAAATTTGTACATAAATATATACGTATAAACATACTTTTTTAAAAATATAAAAATTAGTCCTAAATATGTTTATGAGGGCATCACCAATACAGATGTGCACATATTGAATTCTGTTACAGATATAAATAATTACATATATATACACCGAAGAGCCATTATATTAAGACCGCGCTCCATCTATAACAATGGGCTCGCCCATTGTTATAGATGGAGCGGAACAGGAACAAATCACTGTAAGCGTCTGATATTGAAGTATATAAGGCGGCTGGGCCTTGCCTTTCAAAATATACCGCCATTAGCGGCATAATTTGAAAAGCAGCTAATTTATCAGACTTCGATAAAGGTCAAATCGTTATGGCTGGGCGACTGGGAACATCAGTATCATAAATAACGCCTTTAGTGGGATGTTACATGCAGATGTCATCAGATATCGAAAGTAGCGTATGGATGATGAAACGACAAGTCGACGGCCAGCAGTTTGTCTTCGACGGTGCATTAATTCCAGCGGAGAGTAGTACGCATTGTTCGCTACTACAGCTACAACAGTCGAAATCCCGACCAGCTACAGCAATGGCTACCAGACAATGTTTCTCAACACACGGTGCAGCGTTCATTGCTGCATTTGGACGAACGCATCCGAAGGCCAAAGCATGTCCCTGCACTGACGGCACGTCATCGCCAGAAGTGTCTGAAGTGGATCAAGAAATATCGGAATTAGACATTAGAAGAATGGAAGAAAGTTGCATTGTCCTACGAATCACGTTTTCTGGTCCATCTCATCGACGGGCGTGTGCAAATACTCCGATTTTCAAACGAAACCCTGGCTTCCGGACGCACAGTTGGACGGAGATAAGTCGGTGGCGGGGGTATTATGGTATGGACAAATGTTTCTATGGAACCACATTAAGACCCATAATCCCTGACGTCTGTGCGCTACATGAACATCGTTGCAGGCAGGTTCACCTATTCATGACAACAGTATTTCCTTCGGGGGATAGTGTTTACGAACAGGATAATGCATTATGCAACAAGGGTCGCATCGTCAAGGAGTGGTTCGAGGAACATTCCAGTGACTTTCAAGTCATGTCATAGCTTTCAAATTCACGTGACATTAATTCAATAGAGCATTTGTGGTCCTACATGGAAAACCAAATCCGTGCTGCCACGCCCTGGTAATGTGCGGGAATTGCAGGACCAGTTGATGACCGCTTGGTACCAGATACCTAAGACTACGTATCAGCACCTTGTGGAATCGCATCCATGGTGCTGCAGTTTTGAGGGCTAAAGGTGGTTCTACATGTTGTTAACATGGTGGCTATAGTGTAAGGCTCTTTCGTGTATATAATCAGTATTAAAATACATCAACTAATTCGAAAGAATATACTTATGAAGACACTCCGAATAAATTGCACAGATACTTAGTTTCAGTTGCTTACACAATACATTTGTAAATAAATACACACTTTACGGCCCCTTAGTTGTGGTATTTAAAAGTGCATACACATACACTATGCCTCATTTGCACCTCGTCATCGGCAGTAACAAAACCAGCAATTGAAAAGCCTTGTATTCGAACCTGGGGCAAGAACAAGAGATATTTTCCTTCCTTTGTGTCTCATTTCTTGCAAGAGACCTCTCCTTTGTTTGTGTTATTTATAATTTACACTCATAAAAATGCATAATTATGCAGTCTCTCTTGAATGGAAGTGAAAATTTATAATGGAATTCTTAGTATCTATAACACAACTTCTAGTATTTTGTGGTGGATATAATTTATCTATTTATCTGTGGTTATTAAGGAGCTACTAAACGTCTCAGTGATCTTGTACTGTTCTTCGATTACGTAAAACGATTGTATCATCCGTAACCAGTAACATTAATAAAATTATTTGTCCTTATACAGGAATTTCTGTGTAAAGTTCATTTTAGATAATTTGATTTTACTTCTGGAGTTTTTTTGTAAATGGTGTATTTACTTTTTTCTCAAATCGTTTCTGGACGTTTTATTTCTTCCATCAACCACCATTAGAATTAAGTTCTAAATTAAGTTGAATATAAAATAGCGAAATGACTTGTTGTTAGAGAGAGAGAGTTGAGGCAAACTGCCAATAAATTGTTCATTTCTGACAGGCCTTCCTGTAGACAATATGCATTTTGACAAGTGACATTTGCATCTGTTAATTCTCAGAACTATAATCCACGTTAACTGAATCCTAGTTAATTAGCCATTGGGAGGTAACTTGTATTTTAATATTTAAATTTCTGAGACCGCACAAGGAGTAAAGGCTCAATTTTGTTAAATATTTACTTGTACTGCAAGGTGCAGCTTTTAATAATCCTTTTAATTAAAATTTACAGCTTATCTATTTTGTTGAATGTTACTGTATCAATTAAATTCGACAATGGATATTCGTCTAAGCAAAGAAAGATTGCACATCTGCAGTTAAATAGCTAGTAAGACTCAATTTACTTCCTCTACTCAGTTTCTCAAAATCGTGGGAAAAAAATCTCATTTGTTTCTGTTATTTTAAACAGCAAATTGGAAATTCGTCATGCATTTATATGGTAGCTCTGCTGAAAGGGATTTGTATTAATTTCGATATTTGTTTGGTTTATCAATAACTATGTTCGACATATAAAGGAGTCAGTGAAGCTTTTTCACGTTGCTTATTTTTATACAATAGATCTGAAATGATTAAACTGTTCAATAACTGCATTTTCTGCTGTTTGAAGCAAACTTTCTATATCATAAGGATATCAGTTTCTTAAGCAACATCAGATCTAGTTTATACCTTAAAATGTATTCTCGTAACACTATAAATAAAGGTATTATGTTCGGCGATTTAAATAACTGTATGGTATATATGTGTTGAGAAATAAACTACGAAAAGGCTCGTGTAAACTTTAATTTAAAGTGCAATGTACATAATTTTCGTGAAGAAAAATTTTTAAGATACAACCAAAAGAGATCTGTTTAATTTTTTTTTGGAATTCTTTTCAAGTGGAGAAATATTTTCAGATTGTAAGTTTTCACCCAACAGAACTTTATACATTAATATGAAGAATCTAGAAGAAACTCAAAAATATGTCTACTTTTTATTTTTACAAAAATATGAAATTCTTCCTTCAAAGCACTTTAAAATTCTAGTGCTGAACTGAAATTATCTCAGTTACGTTATTTCAAAAGATCGGCAAAAGTAACGTAAGATATTCTAGATACTGTCACCCAGACGAAAAGATTAAAAAGAAACCATAAAAAACTTAAAAATAATAAAAAATAGGAAAAAAAAAACTTTCCCTTCCTTGCTCAAAGAATATTGCTTTGAGAAGAAAAAGTCCGAATATAACCGGATCCTTATCGCTGTAAAAACTTTTTCAGTTACGGTTCCGAGGAACTTTTGCCAATACATTCTTTTTTCTCCTTGATTTGTCCTACCTCATCCAGAAGGTGAAATTCTTTTATGTAGGAGTATTTTTAACTTTGTGCGGTGCTTGTGGCTTCTTTCAAAAGGCTGAAGCGAAAGATTTTCGCCCATTTCGACAAAGATTGTTGTTTGCGCCACAGTTGGCAATGAAAAGGGCTTGTGGGTAAGAAGGGCGAGAAGGAATACGGAAGAAAAGGAGACAGTTTTACAACCGAAAAATAATATCGAAGAGGATCACACAAAGCTTTGGCCTTTAATAAGCTCTTAACAGTTTTTTTTTAAAAACTGTGAAGTTGTCAATTCTATTTCCTTCCTTAAGTGCATCCGATTCGTTTCGAATACTCGTGCGAGTAAACTTGTAGCTCTAAGGAAAGACTGAAATTTAAATTACTATATATTTCCATATCTCAGTCGATAATTTTCAGCCAATATTTTACGAATGGAGTTTCGTAACCTGAGACCTGTAGCTGAGTTCAAACATTTTTACAAATAATTCGATCACGAAAATGATACTGTAAGTCCGGTATGGCGAACCTTTATAAATCCATGCGCCAGTTTTTGAAAGAAATGTTTAATGGGGCTATGAAGTGAAAATATACAGTACAGAAACGGTGAGAAAAATGCCCACAAGAAAAACGCTCACAGGTATAAATGCTCACAGGAAAAAAGTCCACACAGAAATATGCCCACATAGAAAAAAGCTCACACGGAAAAAAGCTCAAATAGTTACATGCTCACATGAAAACAAGCCCACTTATAAATAAAATACGTAGAAATATCCTTACATTAATCAATTAGTAATTAATCGATTTGAACATCGTCCACCTACTTGAATTTTTCAAAGAAAAATGATTTAGTTGCTATATAAGGTTAATAAATGGGCCGTTTTGAATTAGGAAAAAAAGAGGAGGAAGAAATATAAATGAAACACAATATACAGCTAAAAATTATTACAATTTTAATTGTTAAAGAAATAAAATAATAATAAGAATAAGTTACACATTTTATAATAAAAACATTTAGAAGAATAAGCAAATAGAAATAATTATTTTATTTAAATTACGTAAAATACCTTGTTACATATAAATCGTGTATATTTCACATAAACTTATAAGGTATTTCTCGGGCCTTCTTAGCATGCCTTCGTTGTGTGTTGGTCTGCACGCTGGGGGCGTATTCCAGAGGCCCGTGGTTCGATTTCCGGCGAAGAATTTGCTCATTTTTCTCATCTCCTGCTTCCAAAATATCGAATGCCTCTACAAACTTACTGAATATTAGCTAATAGATGTAAATATCTAATTTTATTGTCAATTTCATCATAGTACCTTACATGATTCGCGAATACCAAATGTAAGTGTTCATATTTTCTTTTCTTTTCTTTATTTTTTTATTTTGCTTCAATATGCCCTGTATTTAGAATAATACGTCACCCAGCGAATAATAAACGAATACGTCAACTAATAATAAACGTTGACAGGCTAAATCGTTTTCAGTCCGTCAAACAAAAACCACATACTAGGATGGCTACAATTAAATAATAAATTTAGTACCTTATGAAAGCTTTCGTAATAATTTTTAGGCGATTTTTCGAAAGCTACTTCATAATGATTCCACACTTCGATTGGAAACTGTGGTCTTCTAGAACATTTTTGGTTCCAAACTTAAATAACTGCATTCAAACATCAATTCCTATAGATACACATCGAAAGTATGCAAAAATAGTATAAACATAAATATTGGCAGTTACAAGAATAAAATGTCGTACAGGAGGCAGTGGTATAAAATATTACAGTACATGCAAAATTTTACTATAGTTTTAATTCTGTTTTATACCGCCCCTGAAATGTTTAATATGAGCATTTGTCCAATAATTTTTCAAATGATCAAATAATTTTTCTTCAAAAAATTCAAGTAGGTGTACGATGTTCAAATTGATTAATTATTGATTGATTAATGTAAGGCTATATTCACGTATTTTATTTATCAGTGGGCTTACTTCCATGTGAGCACAATTCCATGTGAGTATTTTTCTATGTGGGCACATTTCTGTGTGGGCTTATTTTCCTGTGAGCATTTATACCTGTGAGCATTATTCTGTGAGCATTATTCCTGTGGGCTTTTTTTCTGTGGGTTTTTTCCCTTGAACCTGCGAAAATAGTTATTAATTAGAGAAACGAAAAAATAAACTGAATAATTCTATATTAATACGCTATTTGTAACCGGATATAGACATCAAGCAGCCACAAATTAACAGGTTTTATGTTTTAGTGCGACTTCTGCTGTTGGAAATTAGATCACCTCTTGAGTTCTTACTTTTAGAATACATTACAGGTTACTTTTAGCAATATACAAGCTGAACTGGAGTCATCTGATAAACGTGTTCTAAGGAAATCTCTAATATTACAAATTTCCAAAAACAATGACTCATAGGCATAAATAGATTAAAATATTTTTATAATACATCTAGTTAACGCTAGCTTCTTTGGACAGCTATATGAGACTGTAATTGAATTGTACGTAATTACATTGTACATAATTATAATCTTGACATTTTTAATGATATTGCCTGATAAAGGGAAAAGTGGGTGGGACACCAAGTATTCGTCATAGACAAACAGGTATAGTCCCATTCCATTAACTATCTCTAAAACATTGAACAAAAAAAAAAAAAAAAAAAAAAAAGCATACATAGACTTAAAACAGCGGTGACCAACCTTGTGCTCGCTGATCGTTTTGTATGTGCTCGCCAGCCCGATTAGTTACTATGAACAAAAAATATTTTAAAAATAACCATTCTTTTATATTTCTTAGTTGTTAAAATATAGTAAGCAATTATAGCCATGAGAGGACAAAAGCTGGGCTAAGAACTTTTATTGATGGGGAGCATAATTCTACGCCTATTTACTTGCAAGAAATTTCCTTATCTTGATTAATTCCAACTCTTCCCTTATTTTGATAAGTACTTTAGTCCAAATTGAACTAGACGGAAAACTAGTTAGCTGCATTTAAATTTCTTCAGTTTCCAACCAATCAAACTTAGGCAAGTTATGTTTGTCAAGTGGAGTCATAACAGAATATGTAATAAATTTAAGTATTTCCGATAACTCTGTAAACTAAGACCTCTGTATGAAAATTTTTGGTCGAAGAATATATTATCAAAGAAAACTCTTCAGTAACTTTTGCTTAGTGTAGTTTTTCATGTAGACCCAAATAACTAGTAAAATTATTCAAGTTTGGGAAATACTTGTAATTTTTCTAAACTGTATCTTATTAAAGTAAAACTTTGAGTTTAGTCTCAAAAGCGCGAATGAGATCTATTATAACGGTAACTGTTTTGTTTGCGTATTGAAGCTCAAATCATTTGAAGTAGTGGCAAATGATAGCATAAAACATAAATTTTGCAAGCCACATAACATCCGCCGATTGTGAATATTGTTCAATTTTTCGTTCACTGTATAAACACAGTCAGGTTTTTCATCGCTTTTATTAACCATGTCATATTTCTAAGTAAACCAGTTACCTACAGCAATCAATTTTAAAAAAAAAAAACAGTCTTCAACCATAACATGGGCACCTGGAAGCCCGAATTTTGAGTTTCGAATTTATTTTAATACCTTGCAGGGACTTTAGGATTTTTTTTGGGGGGGGGAGAAGTAAGAGACGTGAAAAATGAGCAGTGTCCTCTTCGAGACTCGAACCTATACCTCTCGAATACGCGCCGAATGTATTAACCATTATATCACGAAAGCATGCAGAAAGACGGGGAAAACCTCTAGGGCGGCTGGGGATTAGGGGACCCAATCGTCACATCCTGGTGGTGAAGAATCATCGTCCACCACCTTTTAGTTCAGGCGCACTCCAGACACATCAAGATGTGTTTGGAGGAAGTAGAAGACGTGAAAAACGAGCAGTGCCCTCGACGGGACCCGAAGTTGGACCTCTCGAATATGGGCCGAGTGTGCTAACTATTATACCACGAAGGCAGGCATAAAGGAGGGAAAAAATATCTTATAACCTGTTTCATATTTTTTAAACTTTATTGGGTTTTTGATTAAGAAACTCAACGATTTCAAAGCGAGTAGTGGCAATACTCTGTGAGGAATTAAATATTTTTATATCCAGCGCGTGGGACTGTCTATCAGAAAATCTAAAGAAATGCTGTTTTTAAATATTTTTTGTCCAAATGCTCTCGAAACGTGTGTATATGTGTAAATAAAAATGAGGCGTAATATATATAAAATCTGAATGCTTTCAGACTTGTCTCTTTTTATATAATTGTTTTATACTTTTTAAATGTTTTGAAATTTTTTAACCCTTCTTTGATTTAAATTTGTATTTTCAGTCCAGCTTTTTTTCCCCTTTTTTCTTAGTCAAACTGTCCATGTTGAATAATATTTAAAGTTGTAAATGTAACGCACAAAATTTAAAGCAAGTTGTTGTGGTAATAAAAATTAGTTTAAATATGCGTAATTACAGCTGACGTAAGCACACACCAAACGAAAACAGACAAGTGGATAGATAGCTTCGCTCCCTTTCCTCCGCCCGCGCACGGTTATTCCCATTTGGACAAAAGGGTTACGCTAGCCATGATCGCTGCTTGTAAAGGAAACAGTTTTGAAAGTGGTCAGGCGTGGACTGACTATGCTGGAAGTAAGTTCTTTAATTCGTCAAATAATGCCTGTGCCCAAATTTTTTTGTTGCGTGCCATTCGTTCGTCAACCTTGCTATAAGTTTAATATAATAAAAAATAATATTATTTTTGCTTTATATAATCCTAATATATGTTAATAACAGAACTTAGCATTAATAAGCGACTATTTTCTAGAAATTCTGTGCATTATATCTTTGTTAGAAGGAAGTGGGATGAATGTTAGTGTCTTTCTTTTTAACATTACCATCGTCGCCTTTCACTTCGTAGGTAATAGCGTCTTTCGATTACGGTGACAACACAATCAACAAAATTTATAATTTTTAGTTTGACACTAACACTTCGTAGCTCAAAGGGGTGTTAGCCCCAAAGGGGTAGTCGTCTCAAAACGGTATTTTGCGCCGTTTCGCTTTCTGCGTTGGTTCACTTTTCAAACTGTTGCCACCAAGTATTATATTTAAAGGAACTCAATAAAGAAGAATCTTAAGGAATGCATGAAATGTTTCTCATATTGACAACGGTACCTAGAGCCATCAAATTTTGAATAACGCTGTTATCCAACCGAATATAGGCACTTGGAAGCCCGAATTATGAATTTAGAATTTTGTTTTACTAATCTGTTTCAAATTTGAAAACTGTAACGAATTTTTGGTTAACAAAGTGAACGATTTCAAAGCTAGTAATGGCAATACTGTACAAAAAAAAAAAAAAAAAAAAAAAAAAAAAAAAAAAAAATTATCTACACTGCGCGAGACTGGAAATTCTAAATTCTAAGAAATTCTAAAGTTATGCTGTTTTGCTATTTTTAAATATTTGTGATATTGATGTGGAATTGTGCGAAGAACAGGATATTGCAAAAATGTCTTGCTTCTTCGATTGAATTGGCTTATATCCTGAAATATACACTAGTACACAGTTTGAAAGGCACACATACCTGCATAAAAATGCAAATATGCTAAAAAATATTGACGTCTACATGAGCTTAGTTTCATAAGCACTGCTTTTTATTATGAATTCTATTGTTTCACTTACCAAGGTATTCAAGACATAAACTTTAGACGTTAGAAACATTATAAGGTATTTCTCCCGCCTTCTTGGCGTGCCTTCGGGGTGTGGTAGTTTGCACGCTGGGCGCATATTCCAGAGGACCGAGGTTCGATTCCCGGCGAAGGCGTTTGCTTATTTTTCATCTTACCTGCTTCCAAAAATATATAATGTCTCTGCACTGGCCCCCGAACTAAAAAGATTGTGGATTATGATTCTCTTCACCCAGGAATTATGATTGGGTCCAGTAGAAACCCCAGTCGCCCTTTAAAAGGGGGAGTATAAAAGGTATTTCTCCCTCCTTCTTGGTATGGTGGTCAGCAACCTGGGCGTGTATTCCAGTGGTCTGCGGTTCGATTCCCGGGGAAGGTGTTGCTCATTTTTCATCACTCCTGCTTTTCAAAAATACCTAATGTCTCTACAACCTATGTTTATAGGATTGCCTAAGCACTTCAAGAAATATTGTTCTTAAGTCTTCTAAAATGCTTTTTTCGAAAACTCCCAGAAGGTTGCCCATTTCGATTGTTAAATGATCCTAACATGCTACCTGAACGATTTTTGCACATATCTCCTTCGGTTCTAACTGAGCTATCTTTATGCTTATCTCACTGCGAGTGCCGCCCACGAAAGACATCGCTATTTTCAAAGATGTGCCATGCCCACGCGCACTCACAATGATGGGCAATGCTCACACCGCACTCATCAATGATGACAGGTGTTTCCAACGTGCTCAGCATAAGCGTCAAGTTGGAAAATAGTAATAGGTCACATTTTCCGCCCTCAAATGGCAGCATCGGTCCAAATGAACATGCACTTCACGGGCACCCTCTATTGGTAAAATATATAATGAAATAGATCAAAGATTGATCAATAGATCAATTGTTCAAAATACGAATTATAGATGGCTCCACGAGGATGGAAGTGTCACACAGATCAACTACTAGATGAATCAATGAAAGTCAGTCACCAACCATTTGCAATTCAAAAGTCGATCGATTTCGAACTAGACGATCTATTACAATATGATGCATGAAATAAATACTTGCAAACAATGTAAGTGACCACAAATTCCCTCAAATAAATCTTTACAGTGGAGCTGTTTCGCAAAATGTATTAATTAAAGCCATAAACAGAAACGATACGGTAGTTTGAGTTCTTGACTAAATCTTCGCCAAACACAACTATTCTTGCTTTGTTAATTTTATGTTTCACTCTGGCGTGTTTATCTTCTGTTTTCAATGCGTGCCAGTATACAACAAATGTACAACCCTTACTAAAATGTCTTACAGAATTTTACAAAGAATCCACTGTTCAGCTTCTTTAAAAACCTTTACAATTATTACCCAATTTTCTAGAAACTAATTCAGAGAACTTAATATAAAAAAAAATTGTATAAAATTGTATAAAATTTTAGATGATGCTTCTACAGGATTAGGTATAGAGATTATATAGATGTATGAGTAAGTATTCTACAGAGATTAATGCCGATTAATGTAAATTTGTGCATTTTCTAATGTCCCACATATATTATATATTTATTTTTAATATTCGGACACAGTATTGTAGCTTAAAAAATTTGAAATGTTCTACGACATGGGTGGGGAGGGATAAAGCTTTTCGGAAGAGTATTGGTTTTTTTCCTCTAACAAAAGTTTTAATATCACTATGATTTGAAGAAATTCTTAAATAATGTTAGCATAAATTTAGGTATTTTGCATAATGAAACTCGAAAGGCATACGAAACGAACGTGCGCCAAGATATATATTGGCGAGAGAAAGTAAAGTTCGTGTGCAATGCAGTATATTTGACTTTCACCTTAGCTACGTGCAGTGTATTCGATTTTCACCCTAGCTACTTATATCACGGCCAAAGGTCTAATTCAGTTAGTACTTTCTCTTTTCAGGTACTGTGTCAAAGTATGTTCCTGTTTTTTTTCTTATTGTCTAAATAGGTATGCTTGAAGATGTATGACTTATATTTGTATGTAAGTTATCTCCTTTTCGATAATTCAGTGTTTTAATGTCTGTGAAGATTATTACTTTTTGTTATGCTTAAGTTAAGCAAAATTCTCTTATTTTATTAAATAAAGATTTCGTAGTTAATTTTTTTTTACTTATGATTCTTTAATGAAAACTGCGCCTGAGAAAACTTACTCATTACGCCTTCAGTGCTAATGCACAAACCAACAAATAAAAACAAATAAATTTTAAATAATAGTTAAGCTTAAGTAAAATTAAAGAAATCATTTCTGTTCAGGGCGATGTATGTATAAGTACTTAACGCTCTCATTTTAGGAATTACAGTTGTGTAATTAAAAGTATAAATAAAATCTTTTATTTAAAGGGCAAACATTTCCTTTCAAAAGTGGTTCAGGACTTATTAATAAAATTAGTTAATTGTTTCAAATCGTATCCCATGTAGTACATCATAAACTAAACATTTTCTTTGATTAAACATTGAAATTTCTGCAGATTTCTACGGAATACCATTCTATAATGCCACTCTAAAATTTCTTTACGATTTTGCAAAGTAACGTTTCTGTAGAAGTGAAGTTCTGTGAAAACTTCATAAAATTTCTGTAGAATTTTATGGAGAAGCAAACTTATGGAAGATTAACTTTAAAGTTACTTCTCACTCCTTCCAGAGTGCCTTCGTGGTGGAACGGTAGAACACTCGGCGCAAATTCGAGAGGCCCGAATTGAAGTCTCGGGAAGGACACTGCACATTTTTCATGTCTCCTGCTTCAAAAATAACCTAATGACGCTACAGTGGCGACCGAACTAAAAGGTGGTGGATGATGAATCTTCACCACCAGGATTTGGCGACTGGGTCCCGTAATCCCCATCTGCCCTTGAAAAGGGAGATTATATTAGACATTTTCTCCCGTCTTTCTGAATCTTTTCTTGGTGTAACGGTAGCTCACTCGACGCGTGTTCTAGAGGTCCTGGGTCGAGTTCCGGGGAAGGCATTGCTCATTTTCATGTCTCCTGCATCAAAATTACCTAAATTTTCTACACGTCCCGCAGATATTTTTAGAGTTTTGTCAGCTTCTATAAAATTCTTTTGTAGGGGAAATAATGTAATCACATATATGAAAATCGTTGCATAAATTTAAAGTATTATTGTTAATTAAATTGCGCTATGAAAACTTCACATAATGTCACGTACGTATTTTGTAATTGCATTACTTTGAAACGTAAAGTCGAACGAAATAGGAAAAGAGGACCGGAATGTAGAAATACATTTACTTCTGTATGTATCAGAACTTTTCAGTCTTTACGCATTGTTGTCACGTAATTTGAACGACAAATTTCTGATATATCTAAGTTTTCCGAAACTCTCCTTTATTTGCAAGAGCTGTCGTTGCCGAAATGAATATAAAAGTTCGTAAATTGTTTGTCGCTTTGGTGTGTAAATGTAGTTCATTGAGAATTCTTACCATACGCACACCGGCTTTACGAAACATTCATTATTCATTCTAGAAAACATTCAGGTGCTGTGTCCGAAATACAGTCAAATGCTGCTGAAATGATGTAGTTTGCACGCCCCTTAGCGTGAGAATCCAGCAACAACACCGCGAATATTTCAAATAGAATTTTACGTGGTGTTACCTGTATGTTTTTTTTCTTCAATTGTGGCGTTACATAATTACTAATTACGTATGTGCATGAAGTAATGACTACCGTATACTCCGGCTTATAATGCGCACTCTTAAACAAAAATATAATCCAAATTTACAGATGCGTATTATAAGCCGGATATAAAAATGATAAATTAAAAGCATGGAAAAAATTCAACATACAAAAGTTATATTTTTACGTATATTTATGCTTTTTATCTAAAAGAAATGACATACCTTTTGAGCTTAAAGAGTTTTCATTATCCGATAACATGAAAAGTTCCTAATGTTCGTCTTCCGTTACATCTTCGAGCACATATAGATTTCTGTTGTTTCATCTTGACCATCAGTGTTACTCTGATCTACGAATAAATAATCATCATCCGTTCTATCTTTCAACAACACCAAACATCCGTATTGTAGCGCGAATTCCATTTTCTTTCCCAAACTGAATGACTGCATTTGAAATCAGCACTGTGTTGTTTCGTTTAGCACGAGCGATATTTACTACTAAACGGAACACCAGATCAACTCTGTTTCAAATAAAACCTTCGATGTTCACTTCAAAAGACTATTAATAGAGAAAAACACATGAATCATAATTCCGCGAATTATTTCGGGTTGGAAGTGCGTTCTCAAACCAAATTTTATCCCCCTGTTTCTCGAAACACTACAATAGCATTCTTTTGGACACTTGCATTAAATACATTCCACCCTCTTTGCAGGAATATTTACTTTCTCCTTATTGCTTGTCAGTTCGGCATATCGGCCCACCAGTGGCCGAGCGGTAAAGTCGCTGAACGCTGGTAGTTCCGTCCGAGGTTTGAATCCCGCCAACGGGCTGGCTGCATGGGCCTTTTCGTGGTTTTCCCCATGTGTAACGTGTATACGAGCCAGTCTCCCTTAGAAAGTCCTCCACGAAGGCATTCCTCCCCTTAGGCAGATAGCCCTCGAGGCTTTGCCATAATTACACACACACATAATTCTTTATATCATTGTTCGAAAGGCTAGGACAAATCTTCGAATAAGTGACCTCAAAATATAACAGCATTGCACATGTATCCTTTAGGTTTTCTTCGTCAAGAATTGGGTGTGTGTTATGCAGAGAATATACCTACTGATACAAAAATATATAGCTATAAAAATTATTGATGCGCGGTTTTTGGCAGGAAAATACGGTAATTATGAAATTAATTATGGTTGTTTCAAAGGCTTAAATTTATTACATGATGGCAAAACGTACTAAGGCTACTTGCCTAAGGGTTGGAAAGCTTACCAAAGGAAAAGGTTCATATTTATGCTATACGCGAGGAAAATGCCTAAAGCGATAAAAAAGTATAGTCCTTTTATAGAGGCTGGAATTTAGATCGAAATACCAATATTTAGGCCTTATTCTCTCAACTAAAAATAGGGTACTTTTAGGGATGAATTTCACCTTTAAGAAATTATACGCGCTATCCACATTCTATCATTTTATCATTCTATCATTTTTAACTTTCTAAAAATCCATAATAAGTAGGATTCAAGAAAATATCTTCTCCCATTTAAGTTTATATAATTTTTTTTATTGAATGCGACAATCTTCAGATAAACTGTCTTAGCATTTTTACGAGAATTCGCAATATTTAAATCATATAGGACATTTATTTTTAATTTTCTTAAATAACCAAAAATATAAAGTATAGTCTCTTAAAAACGCAGCGATGTGCGAGGCACCAGAAGTCAAATTTCATAAGGGCCAATATTTTTCAAACTTAAAGTATTAAAAAGAACGAAATATTAAAGTATAGAACATGGGAAATATTCGAGGATCTTCAGCCACTTTACGTAATATGAATACTACTGCTGTAAACTGCCATATACGTAGTAAGATCATACTTGTAAAAAGGAGAAATATTTTAATAATGCCTTTATAAAGACAGGTATTGTATTTTGGAAAATGCATGAAACAACTGACCTGAAATTTGATTCTTAGTTCAAAATCAAACCTCAAAAATCTACTATCTGGAATTTTAGTCCTTTACTCATTAGCAGATGAGGATTCTTGTATGCCTTTCGAATTTATAAATTAATAAATATTATACTTTGGAGGAAAATACGTGGATAGAAAACATATGTTGAATGTTAAAACATCCTATAGAAAAAAAGAAGAAACTGTCATTTGTCATTTTTCAGAACCGATCACTTATATTTCGCTATAGAAACCTTTACTTACAGTTCTGCACTTTTGATTTGAAGTTTGCGCCGTGGCTATGCCCTAAACCGGATCCCAGCCGTTTTGGCTTGTTATGTTTAAGCCACGTTTTGAGGTAATTAATAAACTTTCTTATCATTTATGAGTGGTTTGCAGTCCAGCAAATTTTTTAAAGTCTTTAACTGCACGAACTTCAAAATCTCATAATATCTACGAGCGTGACTGCTGGCTAATAATCGAGGAAATGCGTTTTTTATTTTTCAAGCCAGTTATTATTCCTATGACTTACTTAATAGGTTTAAGCCAAAAACGGAAAACGCTTTTGCGCAAGGGGATAGATGACTTCATGCAGAACGTTTTGAGGGAAACCAACTCGTATTCACATTTTGCATGGAGAAGAACATTAGAACTCTCAGCCTGTTAGAAGATAGATTTAGAAAATTATCCCAGCTGCCAACTCATTCGCTGAGATCAAAATACCAGTATTCAATGGCCTTACAGCTCGGCTGCCAAAGTACCCTAAGATTGCTTCCCTAAAGGAAAAGTATAGCCCTTTCATAAGTACTTGATGTAGAACTTTGTATAGATAACTTGATATTTTTCATACCTCCTTATAAAGATATAAACAGTCATTTATTTATTTATTTATTTTTTGCAAAATATTTTATCCACAGTAGTATGTTTATTGCAGTAAGTTAACTTGACTAAATTAACGACTATTAACCTAATATTGCTGATTGAACTCCTCCATTGAAACCGAAACTTTTGTGCATACCATATTTGGAATTTCACGATTCCAAATATGCTTACATACCATACTTGGAGTCTGTTTCTGCCAAAAATAATTTCGAAAATTTGTTTCTGGCAAAAATAAAAGTCGAGACATTTTGGTTTGAGTTTGATTTTTCTGACCATATCGCTATACACACTGCTTGCCAATGTTTAAAAACCTCTACTTGAAATATGTAAGCCTATTACACACATATAAAAAGGAATAGAAAATCTGAAAGGTTTCAGATTTTAAATTACGTCCAAAGGGCTTTTTTTACCATTTTGTATGTTACCTTTATTTATTAAAATTCACGTTCTTCGCCCTTAAAACATAAAATTAATTTCAAGATAAATATCACAAAATATAGTTTTAAATTGAGCATATCTTTAGAATTTCCGATACAGAGTGTCGCGCGTTGGAGATAAAAATGATTTTTCTGTACAACGTTGCCATGGCTCGCTTTTGAAATCCTTGAGTTTGTTAATCAAAAATTCGTTAAAGTTTTACAAAATATGAAATCGATCATAAAACAAATTCCAAATTTCAAATTTGGGCTTCCATATGCCCATATTCGCAGTAGGATTACGTCATTCAAAATTCGATGGCTCTAGGTGCCGTTGGCTCTAAATGCACTTGGTAGCAATAGTAAGTGAAACGAACATTTATAGTGAACCAACGCAAAATCGCAAAACGAAAACAATAGTCCTTCAGGGCCAAAGCCCATTTGGACTAACATTCTAAGCCCTGGTATAAATTTGAATTTTCGGACATCAGGCTGCTTTTATCTATTCAGCTAATGAGACGAGCTGCAAGATGAAGTGTGTTCCATTCTGATTCGACAGGTTCTATTTCCTTCTCTTTAGAAAAATTACGTTTCATAAGTCTCTCTTCTCTTTCAGACATTCTAAGATATTCAGTTTTTGCGTCAGTATATTGGATAATTTCTGTTTCACACAAGCTCGAATTATTTTCTCCTTCTTTGGCTTCAGGTAATTTCTTTAGCTTGTACTTTAAAGTTCGATGTTAATGGTATGGTGTCAGCCATGTTAGCAATTTAAGCACCACAGTGAGGAGAGGTAGACCTCGGTGATGTGTAAGATAAGTCTTTGGGAGACAGACACTTTTCCATTCAATTAGTAATGAAGACTCAGCCGCGAGCAAGAGCAATATGTCCTGGGCATAGGAAGAGACAGTTTCAATTAACTGCACATGCTTAACTAAACACTTCTGTAAAATTTAATTAAGCATGGAAATATCTACCTAAAAGAAAGGATGAATTCACGGAAACTTTTAATTCACGGAAAGGAAAACTGGCTGCTGTTTATGTCACACCTTTGTTATACTATGAAACTTCCTGCACGAGGTCACATTCCAGTCACAGTGATCCAAACCTGAGTTGAACTACCAATGCTCACCTGCCTTTTCCACTCTTTCACTGGCGGTCCGCTTCTGTAAATACTTTATATAGTTGTTAGGACTCAACTACTGCTGCTTTCTTGGGGCTGATTTTGTTTCCCATTTTGATGCTGCTGAAATCGGCAACATAACTCAGTTAGTATTCATCAAAAGCGAGGAAGTGATATCACAAATTTCACTAGCAAATAAATGTAATCATGAACAGTGTGAGCTTTTATCAGACTTTTGACGAAATAATAATTCCGATATTTCGCAGAGAAGCATATTTTCACATTGAAACTTCCTGAAAAGTCATTCGAGTTTTGTCATTATTACGCAAATACAAAGGCTTTCCAGACGTTTTTGGAACGATTTATGAGATATTTAGTTCATGTCAGAATTGTAGAAACTTGTTTTTCAAATGTTCAATACAATGATCTTTTTCTTTTGCTACAAGTCTGCATCGCGTTTTTATGATAGAATGGCTTTTCATAAAATATCCATGATTATTGCCTTTTATTCTTATTCAGCTACCTTATAGAGTCATAACAAGTTTCTATTAGAAAGGCAAGCTGGGCAATGTACCAACAGAATTTCTGCCTTTACCAGGGACTTCGTTATCAAGACGTTAAAATATCACGTATATTTTTCAGATATTCATTTAGAATCTTTTTGACATGGAAAAATAATGACTGATGACTTTTCTCTTTTAGATTAAAAATGTTGCTTGTTTTTAATGCATAAAATTTCAATAACTTGCGTATATATATTTCCTGAATTATTGAGTGGTGAAGAACATCATGGTGAACGCTTTCCTGAGGAACATACATTCATGTCTCATGTCCGATATTATCCGATTCATTGGCAAATAGCAATGCAAATTATGACGAATCTGAAGCCAACAATTACTATCTCAGAATATCTCGCTTCTAATTAAATTTCCATGCCCGTCTGCAACGTTGAAGCAGGAAGAGTTCACCACTTAATAGAAATCGGCATAAATAAACTGCTTCGTCAGGAATTGTTGATCTCGCAAACAATGTCCCGCATTATAAGTTCGGCGCATGCAAATTTAACCATTTGAAATGTACGCAAAACTGTGAGAGGCAGCGGCGAAATACAATACTTTGAGAGACTTAGTGATCATATTCATTCTGTTGACAGAGGAGGAGGGGGTGTGGAGTTCACTGGGGAAGCTGCAAAGCTAAACAATGGCATTCAAACATCAGCGGGGGTGTAGTATTATTATGAAGTGTTTCGTTGGTACTTTTGTGCTGAGAATTCATTCTCCTCCGGAAAACAATAGTCTCTTGACATTGTAGACGAAAGAGAGATTTTTGAGAGGAATTTTCACAATGCAATTGTGCAAATAGATTACAGCTTCGTTCAGTAAGACAGATACTCCAGTTATGTTTCGTTACATATTTATCATTCGATATTTAAATATAGGAAGTGTTCTCATTCAAGACTCGGGAGTAATGAAAATTCTGATTAGAGAAGATGGTATCCAAAATTAAAGTGCAACAAACGATAAGTATTACCGGTAAATATGCTAGGATTTTTTTCTGTATTTCCAAAATCAGTTATACATGATAAGGATGAAAAGGTCTGATCTTCATAGTGAACAGTGTGGTTCAGCTGCAATTTCTCATCATAAATTTTCTGCATATTTACTCCCTGCTTCAATTTAGTTATATATTCTGTATTGAAGTTTGTTTATAGAATCTCCTTACAGCATGATTTACCCTGAGTCTGGAGATAGTGAATGACAACCCGTGAACTAATCATATATGTTGAAGAAATATCGTTGATGTGAATTCTTCAAAGACAGTCGGAAATCTGACGGAGCCAGGTCAGAGAAATATGGTAAATGGACAAACGAGGAGACGGCACAATAAACGAAAGCAGCTTCTGCAATTGCGGCACGATGAGGCAGTGCATTGTCTTAATGCAGAATGATTCGTTACTCAATTCTATTAAAAAGTGTGAATTGATTCATTTGCCGCAGTGTATCATAAAATTCGGTCTTAACAACTTAAATGTTTAGCATCCCTTATTCTCTGCAAAGCACAAAATTTTTAACTTTTCCTGCATAGTACTTAAAAAAGAGGGTGTCGAAATTCTAAAAGTAAGGATATTCAGAGATTTCTAGCAAATTTCTAGTGTTTGAATAAAAAATTTTATTGTAAATTTAATATGAAAGCTAAAATGCATCAACTTTTAGTTTAAGAATTTCTTAAACAAACACGAATTTTGTAAGTTTTATTTTAATCAATGCTTTATTTCTTATGTTAAAGCTGTCCTTTGTTTCTGTACCTTCTTCTCCACTAGCATATGTAATGTGCACCAGAATATGCCTCTCGCCGAAGAGGTGCTTGAAGCGGACGTAAGTATCGGAAGTTCAAGAGAGAGAAATCCGGGCACTCAACCGACTCTGGAGAAGCTCTTCTATTATTGTCTGGTATCAATAATATTGTTATACCAGTCGGTGAGATTTCCTATGCATGAGAATTTCGTTTAACTAGTGTATACCACGAAATTTCCTATACGGCCATCCCAGTAGCTTGGATCCAAACATGAGTCGAATTGCATCGAATTGCTGAAAACCTAGTAGAAATAAGCTTAAACGTTTGACTCATAAGAGAGACCCAGAAGAAACTGAACCCCTGAAAAGTCGGACATAGATCTTCTATCTATACCTAATAGTAGTTAGGGAGCCTTTGCCAAGCATATGCATATGCTCCAAAATAATTCTAACCAAACCTTTACAACTCCACCACTGTGACGATCCTTTTAATTGATGAAGGAGGGACAGTATCGTGTTACAGGCTCTCTACAGGTACAAGTACCTCAAGAATCAGCATCCAGGTTGAATCTCGACTTAGCTGTAAAACGCACAATGCTCATCTGAAGTCTTCTCCAAGGCGCATGTTGCCTGTACCATGCTAAACGCGTTCTCTCACAGTAAACAGAATGCAACTAGTGGGTCTTCTTGCTTACATTCCTGAAAACATGAAACCTTCAGGTAACAGTATATCGTGAAATTAGGGTTTTAAAGAGCAGCATACAGAGCTGTGAGATAAAAATGTCGTCACGCATAATATGCGAACTAGCAATCCTCATTCGTCGTTATGGATCTTGATCGAACTTGTTTAGGACTTCTTGATACAGATCTAGTTAGTGTTCTGAAACTGTTTCCATAAGTTGCTGCCGAACACTGGGCGTTATACAGACTCTGTAGCTACCCGTGCTTGTGACTGGCCAGCCTCCAATCTAGCGATATTTCATTTCGTCGTATCTATCTATGTCCGTAACTACTTATTTTACCTGATACCTTATTAGATTAACCAAACTTTTGAGAGAAACATGACGAATGCTGCGAAAGAGTACGTGCGCATAAATCGCCCCAAATCGCTCGTCAGCTTGTATTCCCTGCACAATCACTGCTCCGCAGACACGCGTGTATTTCCTATCTACATCAGTTAGTGAGACAAAGAAAAGTGACGTATACCTTGCACAAAACAAATGGAACAGTTCTATATTTCTCGTTCTAACTGGATGGATTGTTTAAATTTAGTTTTCCTTTTCCGTGTGTCGAAAGCGCGACTTAGGATATGTATTAGATTTACATATAGCATTGTTCTAACATGAGTATTTTGACACAAAATCGGACTTTTTGTGAAATAACATACCAAATTTTTTTTTTCATATCTCGAATTTATGACTCAAATTATGCCAAAATGCCACGTTTTGTAAAAATCGCAGGAGTATTTTTTAAAACGTTACCTCTCAGAGTTTTAGACCTTCTATGTTAATTAAATTTGGTACATATTTATTAATATCACTTTTTTATTAAAATTATTTGATTCTTCTTTTCATTTAACATTTCGAAATTTAGGTTTATTCGAAATATGCCAACTAGCAATCCTCATTTTTTTCCGCCCCCTTTTTTAAGATTTCCTGTTAAAATTCGTATTTTTAAATAATTTTTATAATTTCTTCAAAAAACGTTTTCAATTATAACCTATAAAATTTTAGCATCATTTTAAAGTAGATGTATTTCTAAGTATGCCTGCACAAATTAGTGTTTTTTTTATTCAAAGTTTCCTAAGATATATATGAATTTACATTTTGGTGCGTTTTGTAGTTTGACATATTCGCTATTAGCGATAATAACGCCAAATGTGCTTTGCAAACTTTGTTAAAATTATTTGAAAGTAATTAAAGATGACCCTTTTTTTCGCTCGTGTACAATGAAAAGAAGGAAAGGAAAATAAATTGTTTTAAAATTAAGAAGTTTGCCAAGTGAATTATTCTTGATGCAAACTGAAAAAAAAATCCTCCAAGATCAATTTTTAAAATCCATAAATACTCCATAAATTTCTCACCAAAAATTACAGAATTTAACATTTAGTCATAATTGAGTCTTAGACTCGAAATATGGAATGAAAATGGTGTGTTTTTTCAGAAAATGTCCGATTTTGTGTCAAAATACCTATGTTTAACGAATTTCTGATCAACAAACTCATGGATTTCAAAGTGACAACGTTGTACAAAAAAGTCATTGTTATCTCCAGCGCGCGAGTCTCTGTATCGGAAATTCTAAAGATATGCTGATTTAAAACTATTTTGCGATATTGCTGTTGAACTGAATTTTATGGTTTAAAGCGAAGAACGTGATATGTGATAAATAAATGTAACACACAAAATGAAAAAAAAAAAAAAAAAACCTTTGGACGTAATCTGAAACCTTTCAGATTTTTTTTAAAATGTTTTTTTTTTTTTTTTTTTTCCGCAAGGTGTATCTTTTATTGAATTGAATTGAATCAATACGTGGCTGCACTACATTTCCTTTAATGGACTGGATTAGTAGCACTAGTAGATGTGTTGGGTCAACCAGCTAGAAAATGTGTTAGGTCTATTTAACCATTTTTACAATTTTGTGTGTCCTATTTTTAATCAAGTTAACTATGAAATTTTTTCATAGTTAACTTGATTTTCCACAAAGTAAATCTACATTGCCTTTGAAAAACATTAAACTTAAATTATTGAAGTTGAACTTAAATTATTCGCTCAAGCTCCTGCTAAACGCTTTACGAACACTGGTCAAATAATGTTTAGCAGGCGTACTGATTTTGTACTTTGTGCTCATTAATTTGAATGTTTCGAATGACCGGCGAGCCCTGTTATAGTTCTGTTTCTGTTAACTGCTTGCGTATATGTAACTGTCAGCTTGATATGTGAATTACATAACTTGTATTTTAAACCCTTGAATTGTTATGCCTTTAATTAGAAGAAAGACGGAACAATAATTCATCTTCGTATAAGTCTGTACGGTTGCACTATGTTTTGGTAATTTAGCATACTAGAATAAGGTATTGAGTTGGTGTATAGAAAAGTGACAAATATTTTCATCTGAAATAAGGCTATTTAAAGGTTATTGCAGTATTTTTAATATTTTCACAACTTTATTAAATAATATAAATTCCCACAACACATTTTTCAAACAAACATCAATTATTTTTCTGATGATTAAACACTGGTATTTAGTGTATTATTCGGGAATGCAGAACCCACTAGTTATTTAGCTGTCTTTTCACCGAAAACGTTGTCCAGGCTCTACTGCAAGCTTAGATCTGTATTACACCAGGAAAGAGGGAAATAGGCGAGTACAAGTGCAGGTATAAGTAGGGCGGGACAACAGTTGTACATCATTGGCGTAATGGTGAATATCTAAACCTCGCCCAGTTTTTAAAAATAACGCTTAGAGTCTTCCCCTACCACCCCTATTATCAACCACTTCAAAGTTTCTACTCGCTGTCTATTTTGATTATTCCCTTGACGCAAAGGCACTATACACATACAAACATCCACGCCTTTCCCGAGCCAGAAATCCCTAATCATTATATCAATCAGGACTGCGTTAGGCAAATACAGGTGACAAGTGAGTGAGTAAGTGAGTGCACCGCTTTGATGGCTTCCGACCGCGGACATGAACCAAACGGATTTATATATCATCACGGCGGGGAAGACTCCAAAGTAACAGGGTTGGATATTACATACTAATAACAGTTTCTACAGTGCAGACACTAAGCTTTATTCTTGTTATCTGCTTTAAGTTCTGAACATTTGAAAGGTAATATTATTCACTGTTGTTTCTGCTTTTGAGTGTGTTAGACGTCCACACTGCCCAGGCACAGTCCGGTGGTTTCTTCAAGTGCCAGGTTCTTGTATGTACACAATGAAAATAATAATGGTCCGTGTGAGAGCAGGCTCAGGACACCTGGGCGGCTTTCACTGACTATTCGGCTATTGTCCGGATTCCACAACTATCCAGAAAATTAACGCCGCCAAGCAAGAGCTAATATTAGAAGACATATGTATTGTGGATTCTTACAATACCAATGCTTGTTGTACAATATACGACGATATATAGATACCATACATCAGAAAGTGGTGTTATTCCTAGTAATTGTATGTTTTACATTTTCAAGTATATTGGACATTTAAAACACAGCATTAAGCATTGAGCTGCAAGAAAGTGGTGCTATGTTGAATTAAGACAGTAGTAATACATCGCTTTACAGTACACATTAATATTGCATTCGATATATGAAGACATGCATACTATATTATGTATGCTTATTCTCTATACATAGATTATCAGTCCTTATTCATTATACATGCATTGTACATGCTTATTCATTATACATATTACGATTTCATTTTCGTTGAAAATTGAACCAAACCACTAGTAATACTTCGTTATGCATTATGCGTTATTAATACGTACAATACACTAATAATACGTTTCCGATCTTTAATGACATATTACAGAGCAATACCAGTGCACATTATACAACTAGTGACTATTTAAAGATAGGTTGCATAGAGAGTTTATTAATTATGCACACATAGTACGTACTTATTAGTTACATATTATCCATTCTTATTAATTATACATACATTATACATGCTTATTGATTATACATATTAAGATTTCAAGTTCGTTGAACCTTTAACCAAACTGTGAGTAATACTTCGTTATGCGTTATACATTAATAAAACATACATACATAACATAAAAAGCAATGCAGTTGACATTTGAGAGCAGAATCTGAACACCCGTGCGGCTTACTTAGACTATTCGGGTCTAGTCCAGGTTGCGCAACTATTCGGGGCAACACCTCATGAGCCCTATAAGAGCATACATTGATCCTGTATACATGCTTACATAGTTCATAATATATACTTACATAATTACCTATTATATACTATATGCTTACATAGTTACATAATTCATAGTACATGCTTATATACAAGTAGTTCATAATACATAAATATTTCATAATCCAAGCTTACATAGTTCATATATATACATGATTACATAGTTCATACTTGCTTACATAGTTCATAATATATTGACCCTGTTACGTAATACATACATGGTTCATAATAAATTTCAGTGGCCATAATACATACATGTTTCATAATATATACAATAAAAAAGATAATAAAAGATAGAGAGACAGAGAAGAGAGATTGACTGATAACTATTCCACACTACACAAATCTGTTCTCGATTCCTCCAGTTTCTGCATTATCTTGCATATTTTGCAGCGAAATGTTGGCTATTTGATCAGATAACGCTTATGAGAAACTGCCTGTTCCGGAGGCTGCACATGCCACTGTGCGGTTAGAGGGCTTTGGGTCAAGTAATGGTCTGGTTTATCAATGGCTCCACAGACACAACTTACGGTATTTGCAATTCCGCGCTCAAAGTAATAGGAGGGGAAAGGCCCGTGTCCCGTCACAAATCTCGTTATTTGTGGGGATGACTCAAGACAATCGAGCGAAACTTTATGGTAATATTCATAGGTCCTCCTTCGGTAGTGTCCCATTCCCATTGCCACGGGTGCTGAGCTGCTGTCCATGTCACCTTTTCAAGGTGAGAACACGGAAGTTTGGTAATAAAGCTTTGAGTATCGATATTGTGAGCTGCTTCTTTTGCTAGCCTATCGGCTTCCTAATTACCTTGAATGCCAGCATGCGCCTTTATCCAAGATATGAGGGTATTCGTTGTCGGCGAACGCTCCTAGCAATGTAGGACAGGACAGGAAAAAGTGCAGAGGGCACCACGACATCGTCATAGACAAAAATGGTATTGCCCCACTGCACTAACCTTTTCTGGCATTTATTAAGACAAAAGATTACAAGTCATTACATTGCGCAGTTGACATAATAAATTAGCAATGCAGTAAAACATGCTCTCTATGATATTCAGATAATGGAAGCAATGATATGGCAACAGGCACTATTACCTGCCATACATAGAAAGAGCGGCACACCCAAAGTTGGACTCCCAGCCTATTGGTGGGTCGCGGCCCACTCTAAGAACTACTGACTTCTTCGATTTTATAGAAGTAAGAAGAAATCTCTTACATTTAGTTTCGAAATTTAATTTGCAATATTGTTTTTTTTTCTTCTAAGCTAGCTTCTATCATTTAATGACTTTAATTCAAATCAATGTATGAATTATTGCAAATAAAAAGGACACATAATCATGTTCAGGAGCAGATTGCAAAACTCTGGTCTGAAAGTAATTCTATGAGCAAAAGTGAATGTATCACACTGATTAAATTAACTAAAAAATTAGTTATGTCTGTGAAAAGGAAATCAAATCACGTCTTAAATAAAGTAAAAAAAAGAAAGTGGTTAGAGGAAAAAAAATTCGATCGCGGGAAGTTAAACGAAGCGTGGCGAACATTTCGCTTTCGAACGTTCTCACTGGAGACATTAAACCGAAACGTCTTTTCGCAGTTGTCTCAATCAACTCTCTGGAGAATTTGATGTGGAGGGGGACGGGAATCACAACCCTCTCTTTTTCTTCCCCTTCCTCCTTCTAGAAAAATAAGGAACTCTCACAAAGCCAAAGCATTATGGGATGAAATGAAAAGAAAAATAAGTGAAGAAACTGAAAAGATAAAAGTACTCAAAAAAAATAAAAACTTCTAGTTGACATTTACGCCCCCCGTGAGAAAAGTTTTCGCTCAGGTTTTCTCTGTCTTTATTTTAAGAACTTATTGAAGCTGCTGCAGCTCTCAACTCGACTCCATTCCGACGCCCAGTCTTTGGTGAATGAAACTAACTTCTCGAAGGGAAAAAAAGACTATCTTAAGAACCGAGAAATTTATCGATTGTGATATGGATAATTCGCTTCGCCCTGCTAGAATAGATCAAGATCAAATCACGGGCTATTTCACATAGAGCAATTTCTAAGGTTCTAATTTTTGACGCTAGCTTGCTGACGACGGAAGAAATAATGGAGATACATTTTTCCCGAAAGTCTTTAAATTCCATTCACCTGTCAAAAGTTAAATCACATAGGATTTTCTTCGAATTATTCCATCAAGATATTGACGTGTGATTTCCATCTACGGACTTTAGAATTTATTTCATACATTAAGAATACACTTTAGCGTAGAATTACAGAAGTCACACAATAGCTATAGAATTAAATATCAGGCGATCCTAAATTACTTAGCATATAGTGGTGGCCAAAATTGTGGACACTTTTGGAAATTTTTATGTTTTTGAACTTTGTATGCTTATAGAAAACGTTAGAAATAGAATATATAGAAACGTTCACAAAATGGAAATTTGTATATATCATTTTAAAGAGAATTTATTACTGAATTCAATACAAAACACAAAATTCAATTATTTGCAATACAAAAAAAGTTAAACGATAATAGTTATCGATATACATTAGATAGTGATGATTGCAGTGAGTTATCAGTACTTAGTAGGGTACCCTTTATTTTTGATTACAGCTTCACATCGACGTTTCATTGAGAGTTTTAAGCACTTCTTTCGTTATTACATGATGCCAGGAAACAATTATAGCCTCAATTAGTTCCCTTTTATTTGATCGGCGCCTCTCGGACAAGAGTTTTCAAACGGTGCCACAAATTTTCGATAAGATTGAGGTCAGGACTGTTTCCTAGCCATGACAACAATTTAATGCTCTTTGTACGAAACCACTCTTTCGATATTTTGGCCGTGTGGCAAGGAGCAGAATCCTGCTGAAAAATAAACGAAGCATTGTTGGGAAAGAGATCTCTGATGGAAGGTAGAAGTTTTGGTTCTAGAATAGTGTCAATGTATTTTCTGGCATTCAGTGTCCCATCGATGACATGAAGGCGACCAATACCATCTGCTGACATGCATGACCAAATCATAACACTAACTGGGTTCTTCACAGTTGCTTGAATGCAGTGAGGATGTAGCTCTTCTCCTACTAGTTCAGGGAAGAATAGTGAAAAATCTATAAAGAACATACCTGTTTGTGCTGTACATTTTTTAATATGTGTGCTAAATTTTAAAACAATTGAATTTGCGTCTGGTATTGGTGCATGCAGTACTCCAATCAATATTCATTGTTTCGTGAATTTCAGAATTCATTTGTTTTCTCAGCATTTCAGAGGATATTGTTCTCATAAATTTCTCACTCCGTAATAAAAATTCAAGACTCTCGTAGACTTAAACATGTTCATTATACTGATGAGTTATTAGTGATAGACAAGAATATGTTAATGTCTTAGCGTTGCTTCTTCTTTTCTGCAAATGTTTGAAAACTGCCGTAAGATGTATATAACTAAAAATATAGCCAACTCTAACTAAAATAAAATAATGTTATAACCTTATCTCCCTTCTTACCGCGTAACTTCGTGGTGGGTAATTGGAAGCATGTTCGGCTAGCAACAGGAAAGTTCGGAGTTTGAATTCAGGTGAAAGCATTGCATATTTTTCAAGATTCCTAGGCCTGAAAAACTGAAATCGCTTTAGTGGCACCCAAACTAAAAGATAATGGATGACGTTATTTCACCAGTGTTAGCAATTGGTTTTCGGCCTCTCAGTCACCTTTTAATTGGAAAAGAATGTATGGTTTTTCTCCGATTTTACCGCGTATCTTCATAGTATAACATGACGCAAGTTCGATTAGCAATCAGGAGATCCGGAGTTCGAATTCCGGCGATGGAGTTTCATATCCCGCAGAGGAAATTCCAAGGTGTTGTCGAAGCAGAAAATAAAGTTTCTCATATTTCTTTGTTTCGATAAACTTAATGATTCAAGAATGTGACTGGTAAAATTCACGTAGACTTAGGTACCTTTGGCTGAGAACAAGTAATAGGAGCTAGGTGAATTAATCATTTAACTTCAGAAATACTTCGAGAACTGAGGTTTCCTCTTTTTAAAGTAACAAGAGCGTGACGTCAGTAGAGGGACAGAGGAAAAATAAAAAAATGTAATCGGGTAAGCTTCAAAAAAATACAAGCCTTGATTTTTAAAAGGTTATCGTGAGCAGCCAAATGCATCAACAATTAGCTGGGTTATCAAACAACTCATGAGAAATCAACCGCGTAGTCACTACATTGGATTGCGGAGTGCTCGCTTCACTGCATGGGCTTCAAAAAAACCATGGGAATACTACTTTATATTAAAAGCTGCCACGATTAATGTATTGCATGTGTTAACGTGAGAAGCAATTAGTGTGACGAGTCCCGATTCCGACTGACATGATCGGCTAAGAATATTCTGTCGCGTTTTCTCTTGGCAATGCTTGTAACATTTGATACATTTAACGAGCATTCTCATCGCATTTAATTACGTAGATCTACTGGACAATCACCTATATCGCTTCATGCTTTTCTGCCATTCTCATAAAAATAGGCAAGTGAGCTCATGCATCGGTTCTGATTGGTCCCCACCTGGTTCGAGGTACATTCCGTTAACCTTTTGTAGACGGATGGCCAATATATTGGCAGTTGTATTCCTTGTTTGAATGGACGGGGTTGTCCACTTTAATGGCCATGTCATTTTTCCCCATTTTACAGGCTGAAAAGTGGGGTGAAATGTCAAATTTGACGTCCCTGGGTTTTCAACCACTTATCTCTTTCAAAGATCTCCCTTTTGCAACATAGATGCACCCCTCTGAGGATCCATTAAACTACACAAGAGTCTTTGTTGCAAATAGGAGGTGATTTCTTAAAGGGGGAAAAGCATTCGGTTCAAGATTTCCCGTCTTTTGGTAGCTTTTACTGCTACCAAAGCCCCGGCCTCAAAAGGTTAAGTTCTTGCTGTAGAAATAGTCACCAAGAATCCTGGATGTAAATCCCACTGGATACTTTTCGGACATTCTGGTAAAAAAGCAATATGCAAGTGCGCCATCCACCAACAGCGTCCTCAAAAGGTTTACCTGATATTCAAGAAGACGTTCAAATGACTACAATATCTACCAAGAAGTATTTGGACACCTGTGATAGAAATGGAAAACAAAATTTATTCATATCCAATAGCTGGTAGAGCCTCCACGAGCGGCAATAAGAGCCTCGACGCTCTGGGGCATGCTTGTATGAGGGCTATTTCTATTTATATACGTGCATTTTCTTCCACTCGGCTTGGAAAAGACGTGTAAGTTCCTTCAGCAATATTAGACGGTTGTTGCGCTCCTCAATTTGAGGATTAAACTCATCCTACATGTTAGCGTTCAGATCTGTGCTTTGGGCAGATCAGCCCATTCGTTTAACCCCATTGTCACCATACTGATCAATGTTGGACCTTGCAAATTGACCGGAAATTGACAGCTAGCAGTGCCATCCTGAAAGTAACATGAGTCCAACCCTTAAAATTGCATAATCTATGAAGCCCTCTGACATCCAGAATAATGTAGGCGTCGGTGTTGAGTTTGGCAGTAATTTGGACCAAGGGTTCAGTCCATAGCAGGAGAAACTATAAGGTATTTCTCCCGCCTTCTTAGCATGCCTTCGTGGTGTAATGATCAGCAAGCTCTGTACGTATTCGAGAGGTCCAAGGTTCGAGTCCCGGCGAGGCCACTGCTCAGTTTTCATGTCTCCTGCTTCGAAATAATCCTAACGACTCTTCAAAACCACCCCAGATCACAATTTCCCTTTCGTAGAACTTTACTGTGGGCATAATGCGGTCTCCAGGCAGACGCCAGACCCTGTCGTCCGAACGGGAGAGGATTAACCTTGATTCGTTGCTCCAGAGAACCATTTCCGCTGATTAACAGTTCACTGTCGACAGGCGTTGCACCAGATTAACCAAGCTGTGTCGTTGGATTTTGTGATCAAAGGCTTATGGGTGGCAACATGGTCATGAACAGCGAGCAGATGTGCTTTCTTGCGGATGTTATTCATCAACAACCCCCCGGTTGTCTGATGAAACTCTTGGAGTATGTGTGCCGTCGGCTGGGTGCGGTTCTTCCAAATTTCTCTGGACAACACCAATTCAGTAGATGTCTCCTAGTTTCGTGCATCTGCCAACATTCCAACAATTACTCTCACCTTCCACTTCTGAATCACAGAATAGCTCTTTGTTAAAGTTCTTTAATTCTCGGCTACTGGCTCCGCTTGCCTTACTAGTGGCCGAGCGGGAAATTCAGCTCAACGCTAGGAGTTCGACTCGGGTTCAATCGTAGTTGAACGGGCTAGCTGTATGTGGTTTCCAAAAAGTGCACAATACGAATACCAGTCAATATTTCTTTACATATCCTCCTCTTGAATACATACTCCCCTTAGATAGATAGATTTCGTATGCTTTATTGCATTCATATAACCTTAAGCTAACCAATCCGGCTAGTTATTATTTTTATAATTGATATGAATTTACTTCATCACTCACATCTCTGACCTACGATAATCAGCTGTGATCATTAACATAGTTTGGGTCGATCACGGGTGTAGCATACGTAATTTTAAGTTACATACTATGAACGCAAGCATTCACACTGAACTCTATATATAATCTTAATCGATTAACCAGTTTTCCATCTCTTCGGATAGC
Organism: Stegodyphus dumicola; assembly: GCF_044657685.1. Taxonomy (NCBI): domain Eukaryota; kingdom Metazoa; phylum Arthropoda; class Arachnida; order Araneae; family Eresidae; genus Stegodyphus; species Stegodyphus dumicola. Next base: position 13,666,620 of record NC_140769.1, read on the forward strand.
ACAGGTAGTTCGACACGGCTTCATTAGAAGCAAAGAAAGTTCTTTAGCTGAAAGTGCTGGATCTCAGACATCGACGCATGGCAAATAATCACCGGGGGAGTAGTCTTTGGCCTCACTTTCCTCGCCTCCTTTTTGTAAAAAATAATCGGCTAGATTTCGAGGAAGTGATTTTTTCTTTGGTATTTCCTTATTTAAAGTATGTTAATCGTAATATTCACGTGGATTAGTCAAGATAGCGGCTTATCTTCTTACTGTTATGTACTTTGTGTCAGCATTGCACAGCTTTCAAAGACCTGTTAATTATGTTCTTCTTTTGGTAGCTCTACATGGCCATGATGAATAATTTTAAGTAGATACTGGCGAATGACGAATCACATATGAGACGTTTTCAGTTTACTTTTTAAATGACACTGTAGAGGAGAGAAAGTAGGTAGATAATAGAAATTGAAAATTAAAATCTCATCGATGCAGAACTTATTCTAGTAATTAGAAAACAAATTTCGAGTAATTTTGCTATTAATTGATAGAAAATGAAAGTAATTTCAGAATAATCAGCAGCGTTTGCTGAGTGAGTTATTCCATATGAAGATTTTTTTTAAATCTGATTTATGTTAATAAATAAATATTTCATTATTTGCCATATAATTATAATTATAATAATAATAATTATAATATATAACAATTGCTACTATTGTGAGCATTTTTAAATATATCAAAGTAATGGAATTATCTGTTATTATTCCTAAAAATTCAAGAATATGCTACGCAAGAAATAGATAAGTAACATTATAAAACAATTACAAAATATTAAAAGTAACGTTGTAAAATAGCTCTAAAGTATTTATAACTACAGCATAAACAAAGTGCAGTGGAGAATTCTGAAATTGGTCTTTTTTTTTTAATTTGAAGGTAGGATCTTTGAAAAAAAACGAAAAGCAAAATTATTTGTTAGACTACCTAGCACGCAGAGATAAGACGCCTCGAGACTATTCTGTAATTAGTACAAAAAATAAAAAGGTTTTAATTAAATGCGCTTTCATTAAAAAAAACCCAATCATTTGGTGAAGAAAGGGGGGTGAATCTGAAAACATGATTAAGCTTCATGACTCAGTTACTAGCATTAAACGGGTATTCTAATTTGAGAAGATGTTGGTTGATTGTAATTGTGTGTTTATTAAAGATTTTTGGAAACTATTAGGTGAGAGAAGAAAGTCTTATTACCTGGCAGTAATTAACGAACACGAGCTAAAGCTATTAATCAAGAAAGTATCGTTAAAGGTATTAAGGTAATGCTATTTTAATGTTCAAAGCGTCAAACCGACAGAAAATATTGTACCTTGATTAATGACTACAAGACAAAATTTCCAACCTGAAAAGAAACTTTGCTCTTATTTATACATAGGATATTTAATAAATAGAAATTAGAAAAATGCAAAGTATTTGATTCAATACGTAATGTTTCGGAATGAATATGGATTATGCATATTAAGGATACCAGCTATATTAATGCTGTATGTATAAAAGATTTTGTTAGGTTATTTTAAAACATGCTTTAAAATTACAGCTGGTTGATGGATTAAGGCAAAGCAAATCGAGCTGATAAAGGAGAGGGATGTCGTCCAGATAGTATAGTGGTTAGGGAAGCCTACTGCGATAACGAAGCCCCCGGTTCGAATCCCAGAGAAGGCATGGATGTTCTTAAGTGTAATGTGCCTGTGCGGCATGGGGACAATATGAAAATTTGGCAAGCTGAAAGTCTTCTCGAGAGGGTGATGATAGGAGAAAAGGTGTGGGAGACATTCGCACCCGTACACCCCGGGATGCTCTCTTTCGAAACTGGGAACGGACATGAGCGAAATGTACTTAGTCTCGGTCACGGGAGTATGTAATCTGTCTTCACAGGACTATACTTCACAACAAGCTAACCTGAGAACACATACAAGGCTAGAACGACCTTTTCACAGCTTTTTACCCTGTTCTTCAAGTTGTCCACACGCAGCAAACTAACCACGGATATTCCACTCCTGCAATTCGCTGCACATTTGGCGACTTCTTGCCAAACCCAGAGTATTTAAAAAACAATTTTTTTATGCAATGAAGTTGCCGTTGAAACTGATAGTTCCTTGTAGTGTAAAATGTAGAGCATACTTTATTTTCCTGTTATTCATTATCTTAATTTATATGAAATGTCTCACTATTATCTAAATGTGATATATACGAATTTGATGATATTTAAAACCCGAATCGTTACTTAAAACTTGAAACCGAAGAGCTAACAATGTATTCCTTGCAGTATAGACATTATCTTTGTTTTTTTTTTGGGGAGGAAGCAGGCAAAATGAAAAATTAGCAACGCCTTCCCCGGGAATCGAACCACGGACCTCTCAAGTACGCACCGAGCGTGCAGACCACCACACCACGAAGGCATGCGAAGAAGGCGGTAGAAATACCTTATATACTCGATTCGAATTTGATGATAAATATTACTTTGAAATAAATTAAATACCTTGAAGAAAATGAAGTTAGTGTTAATACAATTTCTTTGTGTAAGGGATATATTTATATGGTTCATATCAAATAATTTTATTTCATTCCTTTTAAACTTTGGTGGATAATGTGAAATTTCAGTCACGATTATTTCCTGTCTTGCAATGCTGCTGAATTTCTGCACCAACGACTAAAGAAAATTAAATATTATGTAATTTCTTCTAAAAATGCGAAAGACGTTTATAAATGTAGCAGGTCTCCATTGAAATATATTGTTGTGTTTTTCTCTTCTTTCCACGTTCGTAGGGGTTCGTGCGGATTAAGTATGCGTCTCCCAATACAAGTTGAACAGACACCAACTCGATTTTAGTTGTTTTTCCCTCTTCTTTTCATGTTTGTAAGAGGTTCGTGCGGATTTGGAGTGAATAACAACGACAGCATTTGATGAAGTATAAAAACACATATTATTGGCCAGTATTATTCAAGACAGCTCGAATAACACATTTACAGTCATCGAAGAACTACTATAATCATGCTGAACGAATCAGCGACACACCCTCTAGGCTATTGCAGTGAAGAGAGCTTCACGGCAAAGCACCAGAGTACAGCTCCCGACTCTGCTCGGTCGTTCTAGGAACTCCACGTACTCTCGAGACTCTCCGCGCTACAATTCTCGATGCACTCGACGATACACTAGAATACAGCTCCCGACTCCTCGGTCCAGTCGTTCCCGGAGCTCAACACACTCTAAGATCAAACTCGACGATGCACTAATTCTCGATACACTAAGAGATTTTTTTCGGTGCACTCGACGACCAACTCGTCACTCACTGACTAACTTATCAACTCCCGATATTCAGCACGGACTAACTCACTCCGCGTATCAACAGGGTTTATATAGCTTTTGGCTTGCGTTCGAGAACATTCTGGACTAAACCAGTAGGAATTCAATTCAGAAGGTTCTCCATCCGTCTATGGCATATCGCCAATTTTGTCCCAAAATTTCTCCAAATGGGCGATTTCTCTCCAAATATGGCAAGCCTGCCATCCCTTGCCATTTTCTGGCAACCCTAAACATGCCTTGCGGGGAAGCTAGCTTACCGCGCCTTGACATTTCGTAACAATATTAATAAGAGCTTTGCGTTTAAGCAAGCCTTGATCACCTAAGAACTTAGACTGCGGATAAACTGATGGGCTTGACATTTAGAAATTAAAACATTAGGAAAGTTTAAAATTCGCTTTTTTTCAGCAGAGAATAACACAATACTCTAAATATTTTAAATGAGATAGTTGAGTAGAGACTCTTAATCCTGCCTCCTAATGCGAGCGCGAATTTTTAATGCAGCTGCTAAGAAATGCCAGGAGCCACCTACAGCTGAAACTGCTACCCAGTAAGGAAAAACACAAGCGACATGGCTCCATTGCGTAGGCTTCGAATATTTCCTTCTTACAGTGGCAGGCCCACCAGCGGCCGAGCGGTAAAGACGCTGAACTCTGGTAGTTCGGCCCGAGGTTCGAATCCCGCGAACGGGCTGGCTGCATGGGCGTTTTCGTGGTTTTCCCCATGTGTAACGTGTATACGAGCCAGTTTCCCTTAGAAAGTCCTCCACGAAGGCATCCTTCCCTTTAGGCAGATAGCCTTCGTGTGTTTTGTCGTAACTAAATAATCCAATCCAATCCAAAATCTTACAGTTGCTTTCGTTATTTAAATTCACTTAAGTTTCATATTTCTGGTGCAGTTCAGTGAAAAATAAATTTAGATGTTCAAGGAACATTTAAGATAAGTAATAAGATGTTAAGTAAACATGGAAATAAATCTAACACGGAAAACTTGATATTTATTATATTCTGAAAAATAATAGTAAAATTTAATCGATATAGCAGAATAAAATGTAACATAAATGAAGGTATTGCTAAAGTTCATCTTACACTCTTCCATGCAAGAAGGAACCAGTTCAAAATTATGAGGAGAAAATAATATTGTTATGTAGACTTGCCCCATCTCTGCTACCGTGTATGCACTAGCATGCATATCAGCTACCGTGAGTATTGTATTATACAGTAACCATATCCGGCCCTTATATGTAATTCCAGTAACTTCGAGGAACGGAAGGTATTACAGATTTTTTGGGGCCGGCGGAATACTGCATAAGCCAGGAAGAGAGCATCAGCTACATAGAGGAATCAATTACAATTATTGAATTACAGTTATTCAGGGACCAAACCAAAATGTCGCCAAATGGTCGCCAATTTTGGTGACTTTTGGCAATTTTCCGTCAAATTTGGCGACAAAAATTAGTCGCCAAAACCATTTCCAGCTTGGTGATATCTCACTAGTTTAGCTATTTACCTCAATGTTAAATAGAATGCCCCTGTAATGTTCTTTTTCTGGCAGAACTTCGCCTTTTAAAGCATTTCGTGTTACATCAAACAAATGATACTACAATTTAGCATATAATTTCACTAAAATTATTTAGATGTATGCAAAGATCATAGCATTATATAATATCAACGATGGCACGAATGCTCAGATAGACTTGCTGTAAATTGTTAAAGTCAGACATCAAATGATGCACTAAAACGCCAATCTCTTTCACTAAGAGTGACTAATAAGTTCTAAAAATATGATCTTACATCTCGTTCGAATGTGCCCTTATCATATATGAAAACATTAACCCTTTGCGGCACAGTGCGTCCGGTCTGGACACACCTAAAAATTTCCTTCTGTACGCACAGAAACATTGAATGAAAAAGGATACTATAGGTTACTGTGAACCTTCTTTAAGCAACACAACACAAACCAGTCGATATATTTTATACATGTTCAGTTTTTTAAACCCTCATTTTTTAAAGAAATCTTCGAGATTTTTTTTAAAGTATTTTTTTAAAGTGTTATTTTTTTGGCTGTATGCTAATCTCCTTATTCTATATTAATTTTAAATTTTTATCTTAAAATCTTGCCTAAAACCAACCGATGAACACTAGGTGTGCCTTGAGTGGGCTCACCGATCATCTAGGACAACTGAGAGTCTGTATACTTTGTTTCTCCGCATCTCATCGGTCAGTTCATTGACAACATTGCTCGTTTCAGCACTCTTTTCGAAGCTCTATTCAAGAATTAAAACTACAGAATTAAAACGATAAGGGCTATCTTCACAAAATTTTACTTGTGTACTCCTCTAGGCCTAATTAGACTGTCTACCTTTTTTTTATATCAGAACTCCAACTTTAAAAGGTAGCGTGCCTGAAAGGATTAAAGAATATTATCTACTCTTTCATGGAGCTTTGCCATTGAAATAAAGACCTGAGCATCAGCTTAGGCGTGAATCTATGTATGGTTTTTGAGCGGAGAAATGCCTCTGCCATAGAACTAAGTGACTTTCTAATAGATCCTACAAAACTGTGAAATGCTAGATATTTCTGTATCGCCCGTGATGATCTGAAGGTTAGAAAAGTTAATTGCGACTACCATTGTGCCCAGCTTTGAATTCTGATCTTATATTTCTGTGAATGCAAAGTTTTTGAAGATGAAGGCATTTGAAAAATTCCTGGCAAGGATGTGTAATACAGAAGAGAATATGATGAGACCTTGATTTCCAAAACATAATATTCTCCTGATAAAGCATTAGATGGAGTTTAGGCAGACATCCTTTCTGCGCTTGGCCTAAAGGTAAATAAGCTTATAAACTTATTAAGCTTCTCCTATCTTTTAATTAATTAATAAATAAATTATTAAAAATAAAGGGAACAAAATGAACGCGTTATTTTTAAATACTTCCTAAGTATGAGTCTTCCTATCTTGATAATTTTGTGTATACTCGTTCCTACAGTTAAGACAACTGTGAGATCCTACTCCATATTCTCAACACCACGTAAGACAAAAGTAGGAAGTTCAATAAGTAGTCCCACTCTAGAAAGCATTTAATATTCTAGCCCAAAATTTTGCCTTCCTAATCTGATTGCGAAAAAGCAACTATCCAAATATAAGAGTAATAAATATTCGAAATTAGTAAACTAAATTACCTATTAGCCATGCTGAATCTTTCTGAAAGGAACATTAATATAAACCCGCTCAGTAAACTCCAGAAGTGAGACCTCTCAAGTACAAAACAGACTCGGGAGATTAAATGAAAATGCAGGATATAGTTATTTTTGTTGTTATTCGCATTCTTTTCGGAAATGTTTATGAACTCTTGCGGCATCAGAGATCAGGATCAGCAAATCAAGCAGCGAAAAATGTCTTTGACCTGAGTGTCAAGAAACGACTTTCGATTATTTATAAAATAAAGCTTTCATAGCTTCAGGGCTTTCTTAATGCAGGAAAATATAACAATTCTTTATTGCAAATTAATATTTCTGCATAATGTAAGGCCAGAAACGTTACTATAACATAATGCAAATTTTATTTCAAAGTCTCCAGCGTAGATATATTTACAAAATCCTTGCTTATTATTCATTCTATACATTCGTCTGTCATCTACACACTATTAGCGAATCGTGAGTTTCTTAGGACATTACCATGGCACAAAAGCTGTTGAGTTACCTTTGGTTCCTTTCAACATCATCCAAACTCTCTTATATTATGGAGAAAGAAGACAGAGGGGATACGGAGTTACGGGCAAGATAGTGGTTTGGCGACCAGTACTTAAAAGTTTATGGCTCCTCGAGGTGGGAATGCTAAAGTAAGTGAAGATAAATGGCTGTTGGTGACTTCGCGGTGAGGTTTTAAAGTGATGACGAAAAATGAAGTTTCTGTATAGGGTTCCGCCACAAGAAAGTGTCTGAAAAGTAAATGGACTCAGAATATCATAGAGGTGGCTGATATTTGATGCTTTAAAGTGTTATATAAGCAAGATGTGTAAGCCATAATATATTGAGTTATTAATAGAACTGAGAATACGTGATTACAGGTTCTTTTTCTATGATGTTTTACAGAGGTTGCTTAGCATTTAGAAGAGCATTTCAAACAATTTAAAATGTGCAGCAAAGCAAAATATGTTAGGGAGGATATTTTACGAAAGGATGGCCTTTTATACAAAATTTTATTGCGTAAGTGTATTGGGTAAATTTATGTCCTCAAAAGGGGAAAAAAAGTTTTCTTTTCTTTTTGCTTTTCCCAAGGCGAGGTATTTGTTTATTTAAGCACGGGTCAAGAATGATCTAACCTATTTGTCATTTACACATTTCTTCAATGAGAAAGGTACCCATGGCATAATCCAAACTTCTTGTTTCTGAATTGAAACTGAATTTTAATTGCAAAAATTCTTTTTATCCCAAAGTGACAATTTTCCCAGAAGGGCTATTCATTTCGTTTTGGCATTTTTCGTTAGTTCACTATAAGCGGCGTTTCACTGTTCATGTTGTTGACACCAAATATTAAAGCAGTGTAATATATTTAAGTAATAAATTAAATAATGATGAATCTGAATGAACGTATGTATGTTTCTCGCACTGTGAAAAAAAAAAAAACAACAACGATACCTACAAATATCAAATTATGAATAACCTCCAGTGGAACGGTGTCATCATGGTACCCCAGGGTACCTGGGCCGAAGGCCCTACACCTTGCAGAACAATTTTAAAAGTTCGAATGATAACGAAAAGTAACCTATCACTTTCTAGAACTAGTTAAGTTAGAAAAATTCAGAAATTTGGGTAAAAGGAATTAAGTAAAATAATGCAAGCATTAAGTAAAATTTTGAAAAAGGGGAAAGCTAACGGATAATTAAATTGCAAGGTTAAGGATGAGCTATAAACTAATAATAGCAGGTCAGAAAAAGCCGTCGAGCTGGCGAACAAGTGATGTTTACTGAAAATTAAAGTTCATGAAAAAATAGTTACTCACAAGTAGTGTAGTGCATGAGCTTCTGCACGGTTTGGAGTACTGATTGCAGCATCTCCCCGATGTTCACATTTTGTATGAATAACGTAGTGCTCTACTCGAATATAGGCATCTGGAAGCCCAAATTTGGAATTTGATTTATTATCTATTTCATATTTTGTAAAACGTTAAACAAATTTTTATTAACAGATTCAATGATTTCAAAGCGAGCAATGGCAACACTGTATGAAAAAAAAAACATTTTGATCGACAAAACATTTGATCACTTTGAATTCTAAAGATATTTTCTTTTTAAATTATATTGTGATATTGCTGTTGAATTTTTATGGTTTCAATGCGAAGAGCATGTTATTTTATAAATAAAGGTAACACACAAAAAGTTGAAAAACGCTCCTTTGCGTGTTATGTAAAATCTGAAAGCTTTCAGATTTTTTTAAACTGTTTCTAACTGTATTGTTTAAGATATCTAACTGTAAAATTGACTTTACTGAATGAGCATATCTCTAACGAAATTCGAAGAAAAGGGTTTTGATGAAATAGCAAAATATGTGTATATTGTACTGATAATGCTTTATGATGATAGCATTATATATGATGTGTTTTTGCTCAAAAAGTCAAAATATGAATATTTGAGTAATTTAAGATATTTTTGCAACTTAAAATCTACGACCAACAGTAATGTAAACCCAGGCCATGTGCAGACTTTCATGAAACGATGCATATATTAGCTTGACATTCTGCGTTTAATTTGTCACAATATTAACAGAACACATCCAATTCTCAGATTCTCTACAGAAGACGTTTTCCACGGAAAATTAAGGAGTTGGGGAGCCCCCTATACCGATAATTTTAAATTGGCCATATTTCGATGTACCTTTTCTCAAGATCTGCTGTAGATACACTTTGGAAATTTTTTTGTGTAATTAAAGTACACCTATCTGATTATACCAAAATGAACTTTTGGAACATTTTGAGATTTAGAGTAATTTGTAGAATATTGTATTAGGCGTGGTAATGTTTAGCACACAGACAAAAAATACGTGAATTTTTTTTCTTGTTAGTTTATAATAGCAAAAAGCTCATTTCAGTAAATAATAGGAAACGTAATAAGTAAGCCATGGAATTTTACATACAGCATGTGATATTAGTTGAGCATAACACGTGAGCAGTAGTTCCTGAGAAAAAGCTGTAGGGATTTATATTTACTTTAAATAACAAATTTTATTTAATTTGTTATTCTTTCCTATAAGCTTTCATTCCCCTAATTGTCAGTACCAGAATACTCAAATTTGGTATCGGCGTGAAGGAATGCAGATTTTACCTTGAAGAAAGAAATAAAAAACTGAGGTTCAGTAATTAAGAGGAAGAGTTACCTCTGCTGCTTAAGCGTCTGCTCGCAGAGTTATTGCTGGTTCGTGTTGCTTAATTGCATTTACTTGCTGCCCCTAGTTTTCGACGTATGTTTAAAAAACGGGAATTATTCTGAGCACTGTAGTTTAGTTCGATGACTTGTACATATCTTCAAATCTTTAGTAGTTCTTTGATTTCAGTTACCGCCCAAGCAGAGGCGTAGTTTGCTAGCGTCGAGTTGACGCATTGTAAATTTCAAACAGTTAATAAACGGTAATTTTAATCCTTCTTCTGTGCAGTTACTACTCTTACAGTTTTCACACAGGAGTGAATCAAGTGAACTCTACAAGGTACATCGAGTACAAAAAATCACATTTGGAGAAAGATAATGTATAATAAATGTATAATAAACGATGATAAATTAAAGCTGGATTTTTTACAGTTCTTATTTTCATAGGGATCAAAGTATGGTATTTTTAGAAAGCTAAAAGGACAGAGAATTTGAAAATGCAAAAATCCTAAACCAGCATTTTATGAAGATTTTTGGCTTGTTTCCGAAAACTATGTAGTAATGTTGAAAGATTAAGTGGAATTTTGAATAGTCTCTTTCAAGACATCTAGTCTCTGAATGACGAGACATATTCTTGGATACAGAAGTTCCATTCCCTTTGACGTGAGGGCCCACCAGCGGCCGAGCGGTAAAGACGCTGAACACTGGTAGTTCGGCCCGACGTTCGAATTCCGTGAACGGGTTGGCTGCATGGGCGTTTTCGTTGTTTTCCCCATGTGTAACGTGTATACGAGCCAGTTCCCTTAGAAAATACACCACGAAGGCATCCCTCTCTTTAGGCAGATAGTCCTCGTGGGCTTTGCCATAATTAAATAATGCAATCCCTTTGACGTGAGATCAATATATTTATTACTTTCGTGATACGGAAGTTCCTGATGCGAAGGGTCGCTCACACAGCAACGATCTAGACTTAAGTCCGGTATTTATGCATCAGTTTTAAAATATAAACATGAATCATAACAAACGGCAACACACTTTAATTTCATGAAAGAGCTGCTAATACTAACTAAGAAATTTGATTAGTGCAACTGACATTCAAGAAGATAGCATTTCTGTAAATTGGTATCAAAATATATTCAATACAAATATAATTTTAAAAAAAAATAAAATCTGAAAGCCTTCAAATTTTACCTTACGCCCAAATGCGTTTTTTAACGTTGTGTTACCTTTATATATTAAATATAATTTCTTCGCACTTAATCCATAAAATTCAGTTCAACATCAATATAGCAAAATAATTTTAAAATGAGCATATCTTTAGAAGTTCCGCACGCAGTCTCGCGTGCTGCAAATAAAAATATTTTTTTTTTCGTACAGTGTTGCCATTGCTCGCTTTGAAATCATTGAATTTGTTAATCAAAGTTCAAGTTAAAGTTTTACAAGTTAAAGTTTTAAGTTAAAGTTAAAGTTTTACAAGTTAATCAAAGTTAAAGTTTTACAAAATAGGAAATAAATAATAAAACAAATTCCAAATTCCAAATTTGGGCTTCCATATGTCCAATTCGTGTGGAAACGTTCATTATTGAAAATTTAATGGCTCTAAGTACCGTCGTTTTATCACAATGCGAGAAACATACATACATTTATGCAGATTCTTCATTATTTAATTTCTTTAAATATAACACAGGGCTATAATATTTGGCGGCGAAACTTCGAAAAATTGTACCGACATTTATCGTGAACCAACGCAAAATGCCAAAACGAAATTATTAGCTCTTCTAGGCTAACGCCCTTTGAGGTAAAAATTGAAGAGGCTCAGATTTTGAGTTTTCCCCAAAAGAGCTATCTTAAAATTTAATATGCGTATTAGCACAAATTATCAAAATAGAGGGTTCAAATGGAATAGCAAAACATTTTATAGGATACTAGATAAATATATATTTTGACTGACATGAGAACACTGCATATCTTTAAGAAAATTTATAAAGTAGTTCTTTAAAAGTATTTAACATTTTTAATTAGCTATATCATGAATTAAACGCGCTTTTATTTTATTTGAATACAAAAGTAAAAATTAGATACAAAAGTTAAAAAAAAAATAATATTCATAAGAGCCCCATCTAGTACTTTCAAATAGTTTAATTTGTTCATCAACAGCAGGCAGATTCAGTTTGAATGATAAATACTTTACTTTTTGCCAAAATGGCAACAGATTGAAATGAAACGTGAAAAAGGCAAAATCGCATTTTTGATATTAATAGTAGTTTTGGGGTAATAAATGATGCATTCCGTTTGTCTCTCTCCTTATCCTATTAAATATTGAAAAATATTTAGGTACGTATGTATCTATTTGAGAAAGTATGTAGGTATGTATGTGTGTTTATTCCTCGTTTTGTTGAAATGTGGCCTCGGACCACCAAATTTTGAACACTCACAATCCTTCGCCTGTACATGTGCAATTCGAAGGGAGGAAATTAGACCCGTCCTAACATACAGTACTGAAATACACTTAATTATAAAAAGTACAGAATATTTAAAAAAAATGTTTATTATTAATTCAGATTGAAGTTAAAAATTTAAAAAAGAAAACTAAATTGTCACTGCTTGCGACCATGCTAATACAGTAGTAATATAATTCCCCAATCAAATTCTTAAAGCGTTCAGAATGAAATTTGTCATACAACAAATCATACATACATGCACACACGGCAGACAGAGAGGTACAAGTAAAAAGTGGTGGGCGGTAGAATTCCATCATTGATCATCCATGTGTAGTCATACCGTACTAACTGTGCAGCTCCATCTCAACTTTGAAGAAGCCTGAAGATGTATGAGAAGGTCTCTCTCTTTCTTCTCCTACCACAAACCGTTCAAAAAGACTTTTGGCTTCCTCGTACGTTAAGTGCCTTCATGCCATATAGACATTAAACACTTACAGACATTCCTGCCTTCCCCGTGATTCGAACTCAGGCCTAATGATATGACAACCAGCATCGCTAACCATTATACTGATGAAGGTAGAATGCGTACATATACTCACACGTACACGTACACAAAAAAGTAGAAACGAAAAGTAAAAGGCCGAAAAAATTATGATATGGACACCCTATATCTTCCTTGTACGGCTTGTTAAACACACCTTTTTACTACACTTCATTAACTTATTTCTTCGGATTATTCTAACTTAAGAAACTTATCCATCCAGGTATGTTGAAAACAATATCCAAAGTTAAAAATTTTGAAACTGAACATTCCTATCAATTTTTGTCGTACGGGACTCAAACGTTTTTTAGTGCTAGTTTTTAATAACGTGCACAAAACTTTCCCAAATTTAAGTATAGGAACCGAGAGACTTCGAAAAAAATGAATATTTTCGTTATATAAAACTGTTCTATAATTGGAAATATAGGATTACTACCAACGATTTCGAAATTATATACACTTTGGATATTGCTGATTGCAATAGAAAGGCACAACCATATATTGCAGTTGTACCATACACAAAATGTCAAGGTTCTGGGGCTAATCGTTTTTGAGTTATGCTTGATACATACATACATACGTACGTACAGACGTGATGAAAAACATCAAATTTGAATTTATTTTACGATCTGTTTCGAAAAAAAAAACATTTATCTACTCTGCCCGTATGTACAGACGTCAAGCAAAAAAAAATCCTTCAAATGGATATTTCCGTTGAAATATGGTACTCTAAAATTTTCGTGATTGTGCTTCCTTTACCTCGTACAAGGATGTAAAAATATGTGTCGCCACTTGCTAGTATGAGTTGCCAGCTATCTGTTTTTAAACTTTGATTCTCTTTCAACCATTAGGTATTGGATAAATATAGATTTTAGAAAGGTTCAGAGCTAAACTTGAGCGTAAATTCTTGGCAGTGTCTGCTAGAGAAACGATATGTTGTTCCAGATTCTTCTGCGCTACTACTGCGGCATCCTTCCATCGTTTAAGTGAACATGAATGCCTTTATGCTCATCGATTTTTCATTAAATTCAGTAATAGTGTGTATTTGTTTACACTGTGGAACCCCATAGATAAAGGGTATTTATACCTTAGTCGCCTTAATACAAGTCGCCAAATTTTCAGAATGTGCCAAACACTGGCAACCATGCTCATAACCATTCTTCTGTCAAACATGTTCCTAAGGGTACTTCAATCAAGCAACATCGCCATTTTTCAATGCTTTTTTTTTTTTTTGTTGTTGTATTCTACGTTTCAACGTGTTTTTCCCCCTTAAAGATAGTTTTAAAATAAGAGATTGTAAAATTTGCGGTAATATTTCTGTTGGAACACAACATTTTTTCGAAAATTTTCTACTTTGTTGAAACTACGAGAAAATGCGTTTCGTGGACAGCCACTCATGCCGAGGTTTGCGGGAAGCTGACTTTTCTCAATACACCGACTTTTTTTTTTTTTTTTTTTTTTTTTTTTTTTTTAAAGCTAAAACACACTTTGTACTTCGGGAGAAAATTAGTTCCAAAATGTTGTTACAGAATGATCTGAGTAAAAATGTGAGTATTTAATTTTTGTACTATGTCATGGAATCCTTATTTAAAAATTAAAATTTGCATCTTAAATTGCTAAAGTATGGTTCTTTTTCGTATTTTAAAAATGTTTAGCGACATACTGCAAATATCAATATATCAATATTTGTATTTCAAATATCAATATATCAATATTTGTATTTCAAATATCAATATATCAATATTTGTATTTCAAATATCAATATATCAATATTTGTATTTCAAATATCAATATTTCAATATATTATATTGACAAATATCAATATTTGTGGAATCGTGGAAAAAAATGCGCGAAAACCACCAACTTGCACCCGATAAGTAATATATACTTTTTCAACTCTAAAAAATCGCCAAATTGCGCCAAGTTAAACAATTGGCGATTTTAGTGGTACTAGTACGCATTTATGTTAGCGGTAATAGTACGCAAGTACCAGATAAAGAACATTAAACACGACTTTTCCGGGTAATAATCTTAATTTGGTAACCCAAATGTAATTGAAAGCAAGAGTGCTAATAGCTCAACCATCTAAAACTGGGCGGTTGGCGAATAATAATTGAACATTTTGTGACGACCTCCACGCTATGGTATAAGTGCAGAAAATATTAAACATATGAAATAGCGTGTTGATCAAAATAAACTTTTCGGGGTGATGCTCTATATATTAAAATGTAATGTTACTGTCAAAAATAAATGTACACAAAAATAAGCCTACCATGGATTACCCCAAACCACATGATCTCCGAAAGTGTATCACTTCAGTTAATTTATAAAAAATAGGCAGTGATTTGCAATACTTTCAATAGATTTATAATCACACCACTCTGTCAAAAATTAACATAATTATGTATTGTATGCTCTGTACATTTTGAGAAATGACCAAACATGGTGGATATCTTTCATCGAAAAGCATCTTAGCCTTCTTTTCTCTCCTATAGAAGATATTTTCATGCACCCTCCATCTAAATAGCGAACGCAAATTATGTATGGAAGCAGGAAAAATAAAGTTTTTTTCCTCCTTCCACACACTAAAAATATTCACAGGCACTCTTTCGTGTTAAACGAAGAAAAATTTGCTTGCAAACAAATTCCCGGGGATGAGAAAATTGTAAAACCCTTCAAAACGAGCTCTGTTGTCGAGATTATGGGAACAAACGATAAGATCCTGGCTTAAAAACGCAAACAAATAAGAAAACATTGGCGGAGGTGGAGGGAGAAATTGTGGGAAACGCATTCTGGGAAGGATGTATAAAATAAAGTGGCAGTGTTGTTTTTGGATATTATATCTGAAAGTTTTTACCCTGCCTTGATCTTTTCGATCAAGCGTGACGAGGAAACGCATATCAATTTCATTTTTCCTTATCCAAAATAAGAAGAGCCTTACGTATTTTCAAACATTAAAACCTGCATTTTTATTGAAAATTTTGAAAGGCTTATTTTCTTTTCCAAAAGTTAGACGTTAAGTAACAAAAATAGAAGCGCAAAATAAATTATTTATCGGAAGGTAGCGTATTTCGTGTGGTTGTTTCGTGGTATCTAATAATGGAAACAAAATACTGCATATGAAGCTCGGATAAAATAAATTAAAGGCTCTAATAGAGGACAGTTCAAACTGAAAAACGTTCAATCACAAGAACAAAATAATTCTTTACGTATTAGTTGTATATTAATTTGATACATATCAAATAAAAATGGAAATCGCAAAATTGTATAATATGATTAAATAGACCGGATTGAATCTTTACGATTATGCCAAAGCACGTAATACCTAATTCCTAAGGAGATGATGACCTTTGTGAAAGAAAACAGGTTTCACTTCTACGTTATGCATTATAAGGTATTTCTCCCGCTTTCTTCGCACGCCTTCGTGGTGTGCTGGTCTGCACGCTGGGTGCGTATTCCAGAATTCCATGGTTCAATTCCCGGCGAAGGCGTTGCTAATTTTTCAATCTCTCTTGCTTTAAAAAAAAAAAAAAACCTAATGTTCAGTTCCGATATTTCAGTTCTTCTTGGCAATTAATGGGTACATTATTAAAACGGTGACTATTATTAAAACGATTTATTAAAAATGGTTAGGTTTTTTTTCAATATGGCAAAACCAGGAAAGCTATCTGCCTTTTTGAAAGAAATGCCTTTTTGGAGCATCTGAGGGAAACTGGCTTCGCATTCATACTACACATGGGAAAACCCACGAAAACGAAGTTTGCAGCCAGCCTGTTTGTCTGATTAGGAAACCAAACCCGATTATACTATCTTAGTCACTCGACTACTCGCGGGGCCATGTTGTCTTAACGAAGTCTACTGCTGCGATGAGTCATTTGCAGTATGCCCGGTGATTTACTTATCGCCTCCAGAAGTCACAGAAGCTTATTTCACGCAGCTGGCTCCTTCTTAGAACTAGGTTATAATGCTGCTTTGTCCTTTCATTAAGTTTTCAATTAACTGTTATTACAGCCATAGTACCTTGTCGTTTAAATTAAAACTTAAAGGGATCTGACTTCCAGTATTAATCCTCAACAACCGCCTTAGGAAAACAAGTTCTTTAAAGACGCACAGAATTCTGAAAATACATCAAAAGAAACAGAGAGGAAATAAAGAGCAAATAATGAACAGAGCAAAAGGTCATTAGGTTATTTCGAAGCACGGACAGATGAAAAATGAGCAATGCCCTCGCCGGGAATCGAACCATGGACCTCTCGAAATACGCGCCGAGCGTGCTGACCACTACACCACGAAGGCATGCTAAGAAGGCGAGAGAAACACCTAATTGCATTATTATACATGCTGTCGAATTGCATTATTCAATTTTTTGCGAGATCCATGAGTGGCCGAATGGATAAGAACACTGAGTATTGATAGTTCGACTAGGTTTGTGTCTGAGTTTAGGCAAAGAAGCTGGCTGCATGATGGCGTTTTGTGATTTTCAAAAAGTGTAACGTAAATACGAGGCAATTTCTTTCAGAAAGTCCTCCAGGAAGGCATCTCTCCTCTTAGGCGGGTAGTCTCCGAGGTTTTGCCATATTCAAATAACCTAACCCTGCGCTTCTTGCACCCTGTTGACTGTTCTTTAGACATGCTTTGATTTCTGGACACCGGTTCAAGTGCTTTTCGGAGGTTACTTGTAGCCGAATACTGTGTGTCTGTCTATCATCTGTTAGTCATTGGCAAGAGTAAAAATGTAAGATTTTATACCTTGACTAGATTTACTCCATACAGGAAATGCCCAATATGAGTATTTATATTGGAAAATAGTTTACAATTTTATTTGCACGTGTATAATATGAAAATGAGTACAGGACGAGAATAAATGATGTAATACAGCTGATATAAAAAGACTACGAATATCGATTTTTTCGCTGCTCTTGCGATGCATGTAAAATAATGACGTCTCGCTTTTCCTAATAAATGAATAAAAACATATTACTTTGCTTTCGAAATGATAGAAATTTTATTAAGTGTACTTTTCTTTAGGAAATAAGTGTTTCGGCTCACTGTCAGGCAGCAAATGATAGGTCTTGTTACTTTCAAGAAATTCAGTCATCTAGCCAAATTTTTGATATCTTAGTAAGAACTGAACATCTCTGAAAAAAAGCAGCTTTACATAAAAAAAAAAAAACTAGTGATTGAAAACAATAGCATCTGGTGAGTGTAGTGAGTCGGACAACATATCTCAATGAAATGCTTTTAGAGTTCCCTTTTTGCAACGGGAAGCCAAGCACTGTCAAGCTGGAAAACAACTTTATCGTGTGTTTTGGCATATTTGGAAAGTTTTTACATTGATGCTTCATTCAGATTAATTTAACTGTCATTTGCGACGTTCAGAATTGATTGACGGACACAAACGCAGCATCTCGTAGTAGACTACATCTTTTTGGTCCCACAAGATCCTCCTTGTAGATTCATTACAGTTTTTTCGATGTCAGGAAACTGAAGGCATGTGCAATGCCCTCATCAAGACTCGAACCTGGACCTCTCGAATACGCGCCAAGTGTGCTGACCGTTACACCACGAAGACATGCTGGAAAGAGGAAGAAAATACCATATATATTCCCCTTTTTAAAGGGCAAATGGGGATTAGTAGACCCAATCGCGAAATCCTGGTGGTGAAGAATCATCATACGCCCCCCTTTTTTTTAGTTCGGACGCCACTGTAATGTTCTTATATACTTGGAATATGCTGAACGTAGAAGAACTTAGTGAACTGTGCACCGACGTATCGCTGGGTTCACTAGGTTCTTTAACGAGAATTCTAGAAAAAAATTAAAACACTTACAGAAGGGGTTAAATATCCTAAAAGTCTAGAGAAAGGTTAAAATAGCCTTTATTTGCTCAAAGAAATATTCACAGACGGCCCCCTTCTCGGACGTACAGGAAAGCCTCCACTCCTGGTTACAAACTGTAACAGCTTTACATATTATTAAAATCTTGTAGTTTAAATAATTTAAATAGATGAACATTGAGGTATTTGTGAATGGCAATATTTGAAACCAGACTCCAGTGCAACGTGCGACTCTCGCACAAAGAATGTAATTTATTTTTAAATGTTAGAATATGTTTTCTCTTCTTGTTTGTATGTCGCCATTTTTTTAGTGTTAAATAAAAGTTATTGCTGTGTTCCATCATTGGAGTTGCTTCATTTCGCCAAAGAAGTATTACACTCATAATTATTTTGGAGCCACTGACCCAGATCGAATAATCGTGAGTATTTTTATTTTATTAGTTCATCACTGAGCATAATATTAGTGATAACAGATTATTACTTAATGTTTATATAGAATTGCTTTATGTTATTAGTTCATCACTGAACGCAATATTAGTGATACCAGATTATTACTTCCTGTTAATAATAAATTGTCTTATTTTATTACCGTATTTGATATTATATTTAATATTCATTTTAGTTGTCCAGACGGTAGATATATATATATTGCTCTATGTTATTATTCTTATTTTAATCACAATTACTGTGGTACAGAGAATGAACTTCATATAATTTAAATATTTCATTTTTGAGGTATACGTACTTAACAAAGTGCATTTAATTTCGTGATTCCTGACTGCATTAATTAACTAAAGTAATTGAATTGAGCTATTTTGAGGAAATATAAAGAACACAGTGTTCGTTAATTTTAAACATAAAAAAATGTCCTACTTGGGAAGAGCTCGTAAGGAAGATTTGCAAAATCTCGCGGCTGAACTGGGAGTTCATGTGACTGCAGATATGAAAATAGTCGATTTAAAACAGAAAATTGTTGAAAGTAGTGATTATGATGAAGTATTCGTCAAAGGAGTTTTAGACACAATAATAGAAGAACGGAAAGAGAGGGAGAAAAGAGAAAAAGAGAGAGAGAGGAAAGAGAAGAACGGAAAGAGAAAGAGGAAAGGGAAAGAGAAGAACGGAAAGAGAGGGAGGAAAGGGAAAGAGGAGAACGGAAAGAGAGGGAGGAAAGGGAAAGAGAAGAACGTAGGAGACAGGAAGAAGCAGAAGAGCGGAGAAGGAACGAACAGTATGAATTAGAGAGATTAAGACTTGAAGCAGAGACAAAGTCTCAAAATACCGGACAGATCCGGCCGAAAACGTAGCTGCGTCACCTTATGCAGAAATTCGATGACAAGAAAGGAGATATCAGACTATATTTGCTATTGTTTGAAAGGCAAGCAGAATGGGCTAAAATTGATAAAGAAGAATTTGTATCTCATTTACTAGGACTACTTCCTTACGAAGTAACCCAGTTAATAGCTAGAGAACCCTCCGATAAAGCTAAAGACTATGAACACGTGAAGAATTTATTGTTAAGACGGTTTAAACTAAGCCCGGAAAAGTTTAGGCAGAAATTTATGAAACATCAAAAGAGTACCGAATCCACATGGGTGGATTTCAATTATGAAATAGAAAATTATTGCAAGGAATGGGTGACTGGTCTAGGAGTTAAGACTTTTGATCAGTTGCTAGATTTGATGGTGATTGACCAACTTAAGCGTTGAGTTCCTCCTGAAATTCGAGATCATTTTCTTGATGAGTGGGTAGAGATGATTTCATCTAAACAATTAGCTGAAAAACGTGATGCCTATGAAAACGTTTGCGGAAACTTTAAAAAAAAAGCCTGTAGTGGATAGGCAGAAAGAAAGAAACAATGCACTAACTCAAGGTAAATTAAGTTCAGATAATAAAAATAAAACTGAAAACAAAATGTCATCAGGATTTAATACGCAAAGCTTGTTTCATAGACCTAGAAGTCCACGTCCAAATGATAAATATGAAAAACGAAAGACGCCACAATGCTATCAGTGTGGGTCTTATCAACATTTAAGGCCCCAATGTCCAAAACTTAAGAATAGTACTGAATCTCCTGCTAATCTTAACAGAATTAGTGCAAAACCAGAGGATAAATTTCTATTACCTTATACTAGTATGGGTTACGTAAATGGTCATAAAATTCCTATATTAAGGGATTCAGGTGCTAGTATTGATATAGTTTGTCGCAAATACATCACGCCGGAAATGCTGACAGGTGAAAATGTGTGGGTGCAACAGCCATTAGACTTGAATCCAACCTGTTTACACACGAAAGCACTGGTTGAGATCGAACTAAATTGCGATCTTGGGCGAGTAATAACTAAGGCTGCCATTATTAGAAATGAACTCGACAAAGGAAGGTATTTATTAGGCAATCGAACTTTTGCACTGTTGAATAAACAAGGAAAGGAGCCTGATAGTTGTCCTCACCAGGTTAATGCTGTCTCTACTAGAGCTCAAAGGAAAAGAGAAATAGCTGAAGAGAAGCTCTTGGAACCGATGAAGGAAGAAAATAAAGCATCCAGAGATGTTTTTGAAGAAGAAGATAATTTACCTGAACTAAATACGGAAGATGAAGCTCTCATGAAACTGGTAAAAATTGACTCAGAAGAAGTTGCACGACTTCAGCTTACTGATAAGGAACTGTCTAAAATCACCCAAGAAGTTAAAGAAGGTACATGCAAAAATGAAAACTATTATCTGACAAGAAAAGAGCTTTTAGTTAAAAAAACGACTGATAAAATGGGCTTTGAAAGACAGCTTGTAGTTATACCTGAAAAACTCAAGTTGTCAATTATAAAGATGTGCCACGAAGGAACTTCTGGTCATTTGGGTGTCAAAAAGACCAAAGACAGACTTGCTAGATATTTTTATTGGACGAGGTGTTACAAAGAAACTGAAGATTTTGTAAGAACCTTCGATGCTTGTCAGCGCGCTGGAAAAGGAAATGACAAAAAGAAGGCTCCAATGACATTAGTACCAGTAATTTCCGAAATATTCACTAAAATAAATGTCGATGCTGTTGGTCCGCTACCTATTTCAAAGACTGGAAAAAAATATATTATTACAGCTCTGTGTATGTCGTCCAAATATCCAGATGCTGTTGCGGTGACAGACATTTCTTCGCCATCTGTGGTTGATGCTTTCTTACAGGTTTTCAGTCGTATGGGTTTCCCAAAAGTGATCCAAACAGATCAGGGGACCTCTTTCGTCAGTGCTTTGACAGAGGAATTTTTGGAGCGTTTCGGAATTAAACATGTAAGAAGCTCTGTGTATCATCCGCAGAATAATCCCGTTGAGCGATTCCATATAACGCTAAAAAGGGTGTTAAGAGTCGTATGCATAAGAGCGACTTCTGATTGGGAGAATTATCTACCATCAGTTCTTTTTGCTCTCAGAACAGTCACACACGAAAGCACTGGTTTTACACCAGCAGAATTAGTTCATGGCAAAAACCTACGAACGCCAGTCAGTATACTTTATGAGCAGTGGCTAGAACCGATTGAAGAAAGTAATAATGTTGTCAGTTACGTTTTCGAATTACTTATTAATCGAATGAAGAAATGCCAAGAACTTGCCGTGGAAAACATGAAAGAAGCTCAACAACGGAGGAAAACATGGTACGATCGAAACGCAGTGAAAAGAGAATTTACTAGAGGAGATTTAGTTCTTGTTTTATCAACGAATCGTCAAAGTAAACTAGAAGTACAATGGAAAGGACCTGGAAAAATAGAGCAGAAAATTTCAGAAACCAATTATATTGTAAGTTTCGAGGAACAAAATGAGCCAAATCAAGTATATCACATTAACATGCTTAAACCATATTACAAAAGACCAGAAATGATTAATATGATAACTGAAGTGGAGGGAGACTTAGAAATGGACATTCCTCATTTACCTTCCAATCCAAGTATATTAAATTTCTCGGACATCATAAAGGAGAATGAACTCGATAAAAGGTTGAAAGCCGAGCAAATAGAAGATTTACGAAAGATTCTTTGGAAATATTCTGGTTGTTTTTCAAAAAATCCTGGACTAACAAACTTAGTTTGTCACGATATTGAACTATTAAATAACGAACCAATACAAATAAAGCCATACAGACTGTCACCTCGACAGACTGAAATTCTCAAAAAGGAAATCCAGAAAATGCTCAATCTTAAAATTATAGAGCCGGGAGAATCGGACTATACATCTCCCATGATTTTGATAGAATCTTCATCAAAGGATCCTAGGCCTTGTATTGATTATCGTAAACTCAATGCTGTTACTAAAACTGAATACTATCCTTTGCCTAATATTGAAAAACGTATCGAAACTGTAGCAAAAGCAAAATATATTACCCTATTAGATTTATCTAGACGCTACTGGCAAATTCCGTTAACAGAAAGAGCCCAAAGATATGCAACATTTGTAACTAGTTTTGGAAGTTTCAGGCCTCTACGTTTACCCTTTGGATTAAAAAATGTCCCATATTTTTTTAGCAAAGTTATGACTAAAGTCCTGGCTGGATGCGAAGGATTCGCTGTACCATACCTGGATGCCATTTACTCAGAAAACTGGGAAGAGCACCTTAAAAACCTAACTTCTGTTCTAGAGAGAATACAGAAAGCAAACTTACGACTAAAACCATCAAAATGTAAATTTGCACAAGATCAAGTGAGATACCTAGGCCATGTCGTGGGATAAGGACAACGAAGCCCGGATGAAGTAAAGATCCTAACTGTGAAGGAGTATCCTACACTTAAAACCAAAACAGAAGTACGTGCTTTCTTAGGACTGGTAGGGTATTATCGCCAGTACGTACCGAGATTTTTAGAAATTGCTTCACCCCTCACGGACGCTTTGAAGGGGGTAACAAAAAAAGGAAATATACAATGGTCTGAAGTATGTGACAAAGCTTTTAAAAATTTAAAAGAGTTGCTATGCAGGAAACCAATTCTGTATGCTCCCGACTTTGATAAAAGGTTTATTATACAAACCGATGCCTCAGACAGTGGCATGGGTATAGTACTATGCCAATTAGATGATGAACAACATGAACATCCTATCTTGTATATAAGCAAAAAATTTACTAAATTTGAAAAGAATTATTGTACTACTGAAAAGGAGTGTGCTGCTATCATCTACGCTATCAAGAAATTGCATTTTTATCTGGATGGTCAGCAAGAATTCTTGATTCAAACTGATCATAACCCTTTGGTCTGGCTACAATCCAACGCCAAATGTAACTCTAGATTGATGCGCTGGGCACTCTCATTACAACCTTATAATTTTAAGGTCATTCATCGCAAAGGAACTTTGCACAAGAACGTAGATGTTCTGAGTAGAATTAAGTAATATAAATATATAATAAGAGTATATACTAATATAATAAGAGTATGTAACCACGTTTAGAATTTATTTTATTATTTAATGTATGCTCAACTGATGTATTTGAACGATCTCCATTTCTTTTTATTTAAATGTAGTGTAAAAGTATTTATTTAAAACTTAAAATCTTTGGCCTGAAATTTGTAAATTTATAAGAGAAATTACCTTTACTCTTTAAGCAATTGAGCAAGCCGAGCTTATAAACTTTCGAATTTTTACAGAACTTTTCCCTTCGGTAAAAGTCTCTCCGTTGGGGGAGAGGTTGTAGCAGCTTTACATATTATTAAAATCTTGTAGTTTAAATAATTTAAATAGATGAACATTGAGGTATTTGTGAATGGCAATATTTGAAACCAGACTCGAGTGCAACGTGCGACTCTCGCACATAGAATGTAATTTATTTTTAAATGTTAGAATATGTTTTCTTTTCTTGTTTGTATGTCGCCATTTTTTTGAGTGTTAAATAAAAGTTATTGCTGTGTTCCATCATTGGAGTTGCTTCATTTCGCCAAAGAAGTATTACAAAACCAAGATAAGAAATCTTAGAAACTAATCTAATGCTAAACTAAACTGACTTAGCCGAAGCTAGACACAATTAACCTTAATTTAACTTAACCGGCGATTATCAACACTCACAAACAGTACGGCCAAGCGTAGTAGGCTTAATAGCGGAGTAGTCTGACGGCAAACAAGCGCCACTATAGAGTCCTAAGCTGTCCTACTGAAGTAACTTCTACGTTCCTTAAATATTCCCTCTACCTCATTTACATTCAACTCGATTTTACAATCTTATTCTGGTAGTGAGTTGTAACTGAGAAACAAAGAGTTGAAACGAAAGGGTTTCAAAATTAGAAATAATTGTTATAAAATTAAAATACAACTTACAGCCTTACTTCCACAAATATTAGTTTGAATATTCTTTTGCGAGTATTCGAAAATTTTGCATATAATCCGAGAGTGATGGACCTGATTCTCCTGGCCTCATTCAGCTTTTGGTTGTTAGGATATTCGCGGGAATTTATTCTCTAGCAATAATCCTAGGCAAAAAATTCTATTTTCTCTTATTTAAAGCAACAATTTGTATATGGGGTTTTCTGATTTAAATCCGTTTTCTTTAAATTCATATGAAATTTTATGTACACGCTGAGAAATGTCGTTGGTTGGTAACAGTTAACACACCAGTTAATTCCGAATGAGCTTGACGGGGACTTTCATCCAAAAATAATTTGAACTGATCATCTTGAAAGTCTTTTCTCCTTTTTTCTAGATCATTGTAATGTGTATCGAAATAATTATTTGAAAACCGCGGAAACCACCATTTATAACTTGAATTTTACGAAGCATGTGCATTGTAATTTTCCGACAGCGAGTGGTAAGTTTCTGAACGAGTTTCCGTCATAACAGTGTTACTTTTTTTTATTCTTCTGACACCAGTTGTTACGTTATTTTCTTCCTTCACGTTCGTACGGGGTTCGTGTGGATTTGGAGTGAATAATGACGACACTGCTTGATGAAGTATCGAAGTACACTTTATTAGCTAGTATTGTCAGGACAGTTCGAAAACACGTTTTACAGTCGTCGAAGGTTTTACACTCCCTGGAACGATCAGCGACACAGCCTTCAGGCTATCACGGTGGAGCGAGCCTCACTGCAAAGCACCAGAGTACAGCTTCCGACTCTGCTCGGTCGTTCTCGGAACTCCACGTACTCTCGAGACTCTCCACGCTACAACTCGCGATGCACACGACGACACGCAGAGCACAGCTCCCGACTGTTCGGTTCAGTCGTCCCCGGAGCTCAACGCGCTCTCTCGACGATGCACTAACCGCAATACACTAAAAGACTCTTGGATGCACTCGATGACCCACTCGGCACTCGCTGCCCGGTTGTCAACTTGATCGACTCCACAGGCATTAACTCGCTAGACGAGACTTTAACTCGATACTAACTATCTCTCACTCTGGAGGAGGCACACACTGACTCGCCCTCTCGACGAGGCACACTCTCGATACTCTCTGATTGCGGACCAGCGGGGTTTATATAGCTTTCGGCTTGTGTTCGAGAACATTCTGGGCTAAACCGGTAAGAATTCGTTCCAGAAAGTTCTCCATCCGTCCAAGGAATATCGCCAAATGGACGATTTATTGCCAAATGTGGCAATCCTGCCATACCTTGCCATTTTATGGCAACCCTAAAACTGCTTTGCGAGGAAGCTATCTTACCGCGAGTGTGCATTTCGTAACAATAGTAATGAAGGAGAAACTTTCAAATGCTGTGTTTTTAGTCTTTGACATATGTAATTATGTAAATATTGTTTACATTTTAAACATATATATTAAATAAAGATCTCTGTGATTCTGAAAGACTTCAAAATGGGATTCAATGACATTAATTTCTATCCAGTCTTTATTAATAATTTCAGCATACTAATATTTTTGTTTTCCATGTTTCATTACTATTTCCTTCTACAGTCGTTAATATTCGAGAGTAAAGATGCATTTTCTGTCGATTTATATCAAACCTTTTAAGTGATAGTAATCCTCAGAAATTTATTTTTTTAACTTAATCGATAATTATTTTAATGCTGCATGACACTGAAAAATAACAGCAGTAAATTTCTAGCCAATATCTCTGTAATGAATTACGGTAATTAAACGTTTATTTGCTATCGATAAGTTACCCTTTTTGTTTCTAAATTAAAAAGCAATAATGAGTTCTTGAGGCCGCGAGATCATTTATATCTCCAAGACTCATTATTTTTCTAAACGCTTCCCGCCTGATTAATTATTCGCCAATAATGCCCTTGTCGCCTCCTCCAACCCTTAATTCAAGCCTGTTTTGCGAACGCGAGTTTTGTAATGCGGTATTTCATTTAATGCACGCGAAGCTGCCGGAAATGCATTTTAGGATATCATTTTATCTTGTTGTGGTGAACATAATGGATTAGCGATTTATTTTCATAAACAGGATTTTCCTTCCTTAAGAGAAAAGATAAAGATTTCTTTACTTACCAAATGCGTTCCGGAGTACTATAAGACTTGCAGTTTGTTCATAGGATTACGTAATGCATACTTCGTATCATGAAATTGAATATTTTCTTGTGTTCCTTTGTGGCTTATTTTGCATTTTCATGTTTTACCTTCTGTTACTGTGAGAGAATGACAACGAGAAATGAATGTTTTATGATATTGTTCCGAATTTTGTGCATACCTAGATAATTTGAGTGAAATTATGTGTGAAATTTTCGTATTTTGTCTGCATAATGTAACATAAAAAGCTGACAGAAATGATTCTCTGCCGGAAAAATGAAAACACAGGGCAAGTCTATTGACATTGAGTAAATGGCTATCTCGTTAATTTGGCGAGATATTGCCGAGTTTTCAACTGTTTGGCGACTAATTTTTGGCCGCTAACTTTAGCAAGAAATTGCAAAAAGTCCCAAAACTTGGCAACCATTTGGCAACATTTTGGCCTGTTTCTGTATCATCGTAATAGGTATTGTAACTCAGTAATGGTAATTTATTACTGGAAGGCATATGAGGCCCGGATACGGTTACAGCTAATTGTTACAGCTAATAATTAGCTGTAACCGTATCCGGGCCTCATATGCCTTCCAGTAATTTCGAGAAACAGAAAGTGCTAGAAATATCTCTGCTGCCGGTTAAAAACTAAATGAGACTGAAGAGAGCATCAGTTTTGAATTGTTGTTATCTGTTAGTTCAGCATGAATTCAGAGTACTGAGATTAGCTTTGCTCCTTAGTCGCGCTTTGCATCGCATTGTGTTGAACATTCTTAGTAGCTTGGATTGTAACAACTGACTGTATTCTGTGAAAATCTGTCCGAATATTTCTTTCGAACGTTCCAGAATTCTGAAGTGTTTCTTTTGATCAAATAACTTTTATCATTCATCATCGGACCTGTGTGCGTTCAATCTATTCAATATGAACGCAACAATATATACAGGTGACATGTACTTCACATAAGCCGCTGAAACAAGATATAGTGACATAAATTGCTGACTTGGTTTCCGACCCAGACACATTTCCTATATCCGTGTATAACTGGATGCGAACATAGCAGAGATCAATAATTATGTGATAGACCACAGCTCCGAGACCAAGCCGACAGATCAAGCGGCATTTATTAGATGAAACAGGCACCGACTAAACCATATACACAGTTTGCATATGCACAGATTGAAACATGAATAAAACCTAAATGACACCATGAAAGGAGCAAATACTAAACATAAATATCAGGTGTATAATACACACAAGGAAAAAAAAAACTTGGACAGATCTGTATCTCCCATTCTATTGGGCTAATTAACGAAATTTAATTTGAGATTTTCGTGTCTGAAAAGAGCGACTCAGGATTTGCATTAAATTTATATATAGAATTTCTAACATAGATACTTTGATACAAAATCGGAGTTTTTCAAAAATGATTCTACAACTCAAATTATGCCTAAATATTAAATTTTGTAAAATTTGGTGGAAACATAACCAAAAAATTTCAAAATTTATCTTGGCGCACTTTCTTCAGCTTGACCGAATCACTCTATTTTCGTTTCCTCTTTATTGTACGCGAGGGGAAAAAAAGAAGCATTGTTCATTTTTTCAAATAATTTTAACAAAGTGCATAATCCACACTTGTCGTTCTTGTTACTTATAACAGATATGCCAAACTTAGAAAATCGCCAATAAATAAATTTCAGTAAGTATATTTAAATCTATGTATATACTATATATCCAGAAGAATGTCTGTTTGTTTGTTCGCTATCAACTCAGTCACTAATATAGCTATCCTCACCAAACTTTCTACAATTCATTTCTGGGCCTTGAAAAAGGTCGATGTCCACTTTTTTCCAATAAAAATTAGCTAAAATTAGAGATGTTAATTAAAGACTCGGAAAACCGAAAATTTTCGCCCTCATTTTTCCGATTGGCAACAGTCTCCCAAGCTGTAGTTGTTGAAAATGCTCGCTTTCAAATCCTAGAGTTCTTTAATAAAAAAATTTCAGCATAAGTTTTATGCTGAAATAAAAATAGCATTGCCAAACATT
Organism: Stegodyphus dumicola; assembly: GCF_044657685.1. Lineage (NCBI taxonomy): Eukaryota > Metazoa > Arthropoda > Arachnida > Araneae > Eresidae > Stegodyphus > Stegodyphus dumicola. Next base: position 13,695,584 of record NC_140769.1, read on the forward strand.
AAATACATTATTACCGATTCAAAAATTTCGACCATTTCCATCTTCATACAACTTTAGAAAGCCGAAATATTTATTAAAATCTCTGAAAGCGCTAATTTTCACGCTCATTTTTCCGAGTGGTAGCAGTGTCGCGCGTTGGAAATAAAAATGCTTTTATTTCGAAATGTGCGGCTGCTGCTCGCTTTCACATCGTAGAGTTTGTTAACCAAGAACTGGTAAGTTTTACAAAATCTGTACATATGAAGAAGAATGTCTGTTTGTGGGTTTGTTCACGTTATTGATTTCTGATCAATTATGATAATTTTGCTGCCGCGTTTAATCGACTAAAATTGAATGTAGGTGAAATATTGGATAGTACTTGAGCCTTTACGACCATTTACTTAGACGAAAATCCTTAAGGGGCTCATACACCTTAAACCCCTTATAATCTTCGAATATGTGACTGTTGCAAGAATTGCGATATTTTATTTATTTTAAAAGTAATTACTTCCAACCTTTTACAGCTGACTACGCAATACAGCTTCTTTGGGAACTAGTGATAGTGATAGTGACGGAGGACGTGGCCACCACCCCTTTACTATTAGCTTTGGGAACTAGTAACCAGAAAGTTTGTGTTGCCACAAATATTTTTATAATTTAATCTGCTTTGTGACAAACGTTTCGTCATGTTTTCATCTTGGGCGCAAATCAGGGCTTATTCGCTGATCACCCTGTACCTTAAACCCCTTATTATCTTCGAATATGTGACTGTTGCAAGAGTTGTGATATTTTACTTATTTTCAAAGCAATTTCTTCCAACGTTTTACAGTTGACTACATAATATAGCTGCTTTGGGAACTAGTAACCAGAAAGTTTGTGTTGCCACACATATTTTTATAATTTTATCCGCTTTGTGACAAAAATTTTCGTCATGTTTCCACCTTGCGCTCACGATATTTTAAAAATGGCTAATGGTACATACTTGAAATTGGATAGAATTCTTTATATAGGCACTATTTTCTAAATGAACCAAAAATCTGATGAACATTTTAATATTAAAAAAAATTATGCACGAAAACATTACAGATTTTTTTAATAAAATACATTTTATAAACTCAACTCCAAATAAAATAAAAAAAATTAACACGAAATTCTTAGAATTTTTGGTTTACAGTCGTTTCCAAATGTTATGAAATTTATATATTAAATATGGAATTAAATTATGCAACAGAATGTTTTAAACTGTGCGCGCAAGGGGGAAACAGGACAAAAAGTGTTGTCACAAAGCGGATTAAATTATAAAAATATTTGTGGAAACACAAACTTTCCGATGACTATTTCAGAAAGCAGCTATATTATGTAGTCAGCTGTAAAAAGTTGGAAGTAATTGCTTTTAAAATAAATAAGTTCTCCCAATTCTTGAAACAGTCACATATTCGAAGATCTTATGGGTTTTAAGGTGTATAAGTCCCCTTAAAAACTGCGTGCCATTGTTGCTGATATAATGTAAAAGAATTAGTTTATTTTTCTATCGAAATTTTTCATGTGGGTTCCATATCGCATCGGACTGAAAAATGTATGACTATGAATTGTATTTTTTGCATCGTTGTTACAGCGGTATCGTCCTCTCTGTTGTAAGATGCATTACTCTCAATCTAACGTAACTGGCGGCGGGTACTTGATCCCGGGTTCGAGTCCCGGATAAAACATAAATGTTTGTGAATGTATAGTGTCTGTGAGGCATTGCGGTACTCAGAATGCACGAGTCGAAGTCCATTTCTGGGGATGAGCGGCAGGGAAAGAGTTAGCCGTAACAACTTCACATAAAATTATAATTCCATTTTCTTATTAATTCAACAGAGAACATAAGCACCTCTGTGCTTTCCAAGTTATATGACAATAAAAGCAATTCTAAATTCCAAAACGTCACAAAAAATTCACGAAAAATCCTTTAAAGACAATATTAATTTACAAATATATGTGAGCTCACGAAATTTATCGAAGAAGTTAATGAAATGTCCACAGATTTCGTCATGTCACATGTAACAAAAAACTGTCGGATATATGTACGAGTTAAAGTCGAGACGTTGAGGTAAACCTAGGTGGATGATTAATTTCTCTGCAGTTTATTTCTTTCAGTAGAAAAATTTCTTTCAGACAGAAATTAATTAACACGGGTGTTTCAAACGTTTAGGAAAATAGATTATTAAGTCGAATGATGCGGAAAAATATAGGATCAGTGCAGCATCTAACAGGAAGAGGTCTGTCTGTAATAACTTCGATTATAATATGATATGATATGATAACTATAATATGATAACTTCGATTGAAGAAAAACAATAAAGCTGTTTTTATGCATTCAAAAAGAACGATATCACTAGTTAACTTTATATAAGTTATCCAATTAACTTATAAATGGGTAAACGTGAAATTTTTGATTGCAAAATTGGAATGTTCAAACAAAATTTATCAGCATTTCGGAATTTCAAAAATTCACCAAACCATCGCCAAACAGATGTAATAGATGTTTTCAACAGTTAATTTACATAATATTAAAATACATTATTTTATCATTGCGTATTTCTAAATAGGAAGAATTAGTAGACACGTTTTACGTATTGCTTAATTTAAAGATTATTTTTAAGATATTTTTACGGATTCACACAGCTTTACCGATGCATGCGATATTTAGGCTGATGCATACAGCCTTTTTCATCGAAGTTAGTTTGTCAGTGATTCATTAAACTAGCGATATTGACTTTGGAGTCAAGCTAATTAAACTATTTATTATTTAACTGGAGTGTTACATAATAAGATTGTAATTAAGAAGAGTTAGTTTGGGACTATAGAAAAGGCAAACAATTTTCTTTAAATGCTGTCCAGAGTTGAAAGACTAAAAAGGTAAAGTTCAGATAAGCCAGACGTTTAAAAAAATATTAAAATATGACAAAAATGGAATCTGTATGTAGATAAAATTTTTCAGCTGCTACTCACATATGAATATGTAATCCGTTTATATATTAAAATACATAATATCAGAAAATAAGCTGGCGTAAATGTTTTTAATTTATATAAAGCAAAAGAGGATTCGTATCTCAGACAAGAAAACGAGCTTGTGTTGCATTATGTCAGTGTTTGACGAAGTGTTGACATTTCAAATGAATCTTTATACTGTAGAGTCATTAGGTTATTTTGAAGCAGAATAAATGAAAAATGAGCAGTGTCCTGTCTGGGAGTAGAACCTGGACCTCTTCAATACGCGCCGAGTGTGCTACCGTTACACCACGAAGACGCGCCTGGTGTGCTACTGTTACACCACGAAGGCATGTAGAAAGGAGAGAGAAAATACGTTATAATACCAGCATTACAGATTTAACAGATTGCTAAATAAATGATTCTGTAACAATTTCTAATGATTTTTCTGAAGAGAAATCTTAAATAAACTCCACACGTTTCTAAAACTTACGAAATAATCCCTTTTTCCTATTACCAAAGTGCGTTGTGATATTACCCGGGAGTTCATCTCGGAGGTTTTATAACCATATGCATGTGATCACAGAGTCTACCATGAAGGGTACCATGCTTTTCTTTTGTGGTTGTCCAATCCAAGATTGATCTTAAATAAATGATTCCTCCTCGTGGTCTCCGCATAAACACCTCTCTTAGATACAGCTGTGTACGAGAGCATGAAACGCGAGAGGAAGATAATATGGTAATTTCCCGCCTATCCCTCTTCCTGGGTCCTCGCCCTCTTTCCCAATTGGCATCTGCAGTGGACAGATAAGAAACACTCAAATGCCAAACGGACAAGGACAAGGAAAAAGTTCTTGCTCTCTTGGTCCATCCCTCCTGGTGAAGATTAATCGATATGGAGAGGGAGGTTTGCATCACAAGAAAGGGCAGATTAACCCCGAGGGGCTTCTGTCCAGAGCAAGTGATTCGTAACTTATTATATGGATTGCCGGAACTGATTATATTTTTGGGAAGGTTATAAGGGGCTAAAGGGTGGCGGATGACATTGAAGGAAAGCCTCCAGTAAATTAAATCACACTTGATGGAAGATAATTGAAGATCTATTTTGAGGAAGTTGTTTGCTTTAAGTAATTAGATAGTGTGCTTCATTTGCTAATATAAAATAGTTCTTGTATAATTCATCTCACACAGCATGGTAAAACTCATATAATTATCTGTATAATAAAAGGCATGCCACTGCACAAGAACTTTAGAAGGAAAAAAATAAATTGCATTTACAAATGCGAAAAATGCAAAATCCTTTTGCAGTCATCCTCTGCATGATAAATCGAACCTTAATTGAAGTAACAGAATTCAATGATTTTATTTACTGGATCACTGGTGGGTTATTTATTATGTAGGCTCCCGTTTGATGTACAGGTGTCTTAAAAGAAAAGAGCCTAATATTTATTTACATTATTTGGCTTTCGTGAAAGAAGAAACATACGAGCGAGAAAAAATACTTTCTTCATAAGCTCAGTTTGGCAAAATTTGAATAAATATATAACAAGTAAATCTCTTAAGTTAACTGTTTCAGTAAATTAAGTATAAAATAGAATGACATACTTAAAAGTATTGTCATAGAGGCTTAGAACAACAGGTTAAATTCAACAATGGTTAAGAAGTAACATTAGGCATGTAACTTTCTCTAGAAAATTGTTTGTCGCGAGTTGTCCTGTAATGAAAAAGATATAATATATATATATATTATGTAAGCTTTTTTTATTTTATTTTAATGGGAAGATTTCCAGAAAAATGTGTTTTACTGTTTAATGTATCATATAATCCATATTTATTTATTATAATCTGTATTTTTAAATATTTTTTCTTTTCATATATTGCTAATATTTACCTACTTACAATAAACACTGATAGTTTGGGAATTTTGGATTTTTAACAAAATCACAAAAATCGCCCATTTGCACCTAATAAGTAATTTTTACCTTTCCATCACGAAAAACTGCCAAATTGCTTTAAGGTAGTCGTGTTAATACAGTAAATAGTATTTTTTTTTATTTATGTGTTCTGCCCTTAGGCACTACACAGAAGTGAGGAAGGCCTTCGTGGAAGACTTTCAAAGGAAAAGTTGTTTGTACCACGAAAACGCCTAGACAGCCAGCCCGTTAGCGTGATTCGAACCCCAGACCGAACTACCAATGTTCGGTGGCTATTACCACTCGGCCGCTGGAGGGCCAAAAGAGCTATTTTAACTGTTTTTCTGTACGTTTTCTTGCATTCTGAATAGAAAGGAAAGAAAGCAGCTCGAGGGGTGTAGAATCACATTTATGACTCCACATCGTTTCATTTATGATTGCTAAATGAGAATCAACATTTGTTGAATGATGAAAAGAATAGTTGCATATGGCTTATAAAATAGTAATAGATTGGAACACAAAAGTGCGAGAAGTGTGTACTTATAACGTTCTAAGCAGAGCTTCTGATAAAACTTCTGATAGTTAGCGTCTGATATAGAGCTTCTGATAGAAGTGCAGCTGAGAACTGCAAAGGAGCGATTTGCGCAGCCTTAGCGGAATCTCCAACTTTCATGTTTCAATAATAGCCAACTTTCAAGGTGGTCGTGATAATACGTAAGTACCCGATATATATTACATAAAATTCTAATTCATAAAACTTTTATCAGATATATTAAGAATAATATAATCCTTCGTACTGTAATGTACCAGCGCGGTTTTACAATAATCTAGTTTAGATAGCTGAGCTATTTATTGGTTCATTATAAGTCTCTTCTTTTAGTTTCATCTTTAAGTATCTGAAATACGATGTCTAAGCTTTGCATTCTGTCATCAATGCTGTGACTTTCAACTCATTCTGTCCGTTCGCAGTTCTGAATAAATAACTTAAATTGTTCTACAAATAAGGTTTAAATATCTATCATATCAGTCTTACATTCAGTAACAGCTTAGATTTTATGTGGTAGTTGATATAATTTGTTTAAGGTTTTAGCAATAAGAATGCAAAAATAATGTGGCTACATAAATTAATGCTACAATTAATTAGTATTGATATAAGCGTCGAAGTGGAAGTCCATTGTTTTGGGCCAAGGTACTTTTCTGTTAACGGAGGGCCATTTAATGCCAAATCTAAACTTTCATGCGAAATCTAACTAGATGGTGGCAACCCTAGCGATACGTAAAGCTTATAAGAACTTAAGAACATGAGAACCTAAAACACACAATACATTCAAAATGAGAAAGGAAAATAATAGAAGTTAAAAAAACTTACTTAATTATATAGTACGTTCTAAATGAGAAAATAAAATAACAGTAATAAAATCACTATTTCTAAATTCTTAATAAATGTAAAAAAAAAAGAAATGTAAATGTACAAGAGTAATTTGTACTTACAAAGGAGTATGAAACTACAGATTTCATTTGCTTCTTTGCTTCTTTTTATGCAACTACCGCCGCATCAATTTGATGGAGGAGGAGTCTAAATGATGGCGATGTGTAATACTATATTGACGCTTATTTAGCCAATTCGTACACGGCAAACGGTATGATGATGAATAAACTTACACTTGCGTCTGAGTTCCAGATGTTTATGTCCGACAGCGGAAATTCATCCACGTAAGCAACTAAAAGTCAAGGAGAGGAAACTCTTGGACTGATGCACGATCCGAAAACAGGTTACAGGCCAGACATTTTTAATTTTTATTTTATATATTTATTTATTTATTTTACAAAATTAAAACATTTACTAACGAAATATAAAAAATGACTAAAAGTTTATGAAAGAATTATTGTCTACCGTTTAAAACATTATCTTCACAAAATTCACTTTTTAAGTGATCACCAATATGGCTTTAGACCAGGTAGGTCTACCCTACAAGTATTATCAAAAATTACAGAAGATATACATCGTAATCGCAACAATGGTCACCACAGTGCTTTCATCAGTATAGATCTTAAGAATGCTTTTGACTCACTGTGGTGGCCTGCAATACTGGAGGCACTTCGACAAACTGATTGTCCTCAGAATTTATTTCTTGCATTTCAAAGTTACTTGTCGGAAAGAAAAATTATCTACTCCACTAATCATGGCATTATTACAAGACAACAAAACAGAGACTGTCCGCAGGGTTCTTGTGCTGGCCCTGATTTATGGAATATAACATTTAATTCTGTTATTGCCGCAAACTGGCCAGCACATACCCGGGCATATGCGTATGCAGATGATACAGTTTTTATCATTCAAGGACGAACTCGAGAAGAGTTGCAAAGAAATGCTATTGAAACCTGTGATCTCTTTTATAACTTATGTTCTAGAATTAAATTAACAATTTCCGAACCAAAATCGCAAATTTTATTAATCCCTGAAAAAGGAGGATCTTTGGTTCGACGGCCTCGAATCACCATTCATGGTACACGTATACCTATCAAACCACAGCTCAAATTTCTCGGCGTTATCTTTGACGAGAAACTGAACTGGATGCCGCATGTTTTGGAACTAAAGAGACGAACTGTTATAATTACATGTAAATTGCGTCAAATGCAGGGTCGTGGATGGGGAATTAGTCCCTATATACAAAAGGTTCTTTATCTCACCGTTATCGGGAGAATGGTCACTTATGCGGCTGCTATATGGGCTGAACCCATGCAGGGTCGCAAAGTGCGCCACTTGCAAAGTCTCCAGCGTCAATTTGCCTTACAGATAACTAGGGCGTTTCGTACTACCTCATCCAGAGCATTAAATGTCATGGCGGGACTGATTCCTCTTCATCTACGTATTCTTCAGGAAGCAGCAATACAATCCGTCAAGGTTTTAAAAAAACCTTTCATCCTATTTGATGAACTTTTCACACCATTGCACTATGAACAACCCTCACAACATTTGGATGCGCATCCAGTCCTTCAAGGAACAGGACTTCGGATTTTCCTTAAAGACGTAACACTGCCACCTATCCCAAGCATTCAATATTACACTGATGGATCTAAAATAGATCAACAGTCAGGCTGTGCCCTTGTAGCCTTTCATAATGGTCAGTCAATTTATCAGTGGCTGGGTCATCTCCATGGAAATAATAGTGTATTTCAAGCGGAGGCCCTAGCCATCCTCAAAGCAGTTCAACACTGTAAAACAAGTGGTGCTATGGAGGCAATAATTATCACTGATAGTCTTTCGTCGCTTCAAGCGATTCATAACCCCAGACATTCTTCTTCGCTTATCTCGGACATCCAATGTGAACTTCGTAATCAAGTGGGAAATAACATCACGCTAGCTTGGACTAAGGGCCCTGCTGTGGATCACGGTAATACTTTGGCAGATAAGTTAGCCAAATCAGCTGCCGAAAATACCGATGCCGAGGCTAAAGAAGTGATTCTTAAGTGGCCAACATCTCACTTAAAACGAGCTCTTCTTTTAAAAGTTATATCCCAATGGCAACTAGAATGGGATACTGATGAAACCGGTCGACGAACGTACAATCATATTACGTATGTGGATCAATGTCGTCAGATAACAAATCATCAACTAATAAGATATATCTCGGGGCATGGACCATTTCCAAGCTACTTTTACAAGCATGGAATTGCAAATAGTGAATATTGTGTCTGCGGAACTCTAGGCATACCTGAACATTATATTACTACATGCCCGTTAACGGAGGAATTTCACATTCCTTTCCCTGTGGATAATCAACTAGCATTTAGTAAATTTTTAATTAAGCAGAAGTACCTTATCAGAAAACTCTCAAAAATTATGGACATTCTCCACAGTTATGGATCTGACCTATGTCAGGTTGTCTAATGTTAATGGTTTTGTCCTGTTTTCATAATACAATTGTATTTTTGTACACTCCAGTTGCATTCTTGTCTATTTACATATTATAACTATATTCTTTCTTTTTAATAGTCCCATTATTGTTACAAATATTATTAAAAATTGTATTGTATTTTAAATGCACTATAAGATATTGCACAATAAGTATTATACTCGCAATCTCAAACTATAGATATGGTATTACTATCTTACTGAATTACAAGCTACATATTAAGTATTCTAATCTGGTTATATATCAGAAATATTGTATCGAGCATTGTAATAACTATTGTATCAAGCTATTAGCATTGTATCATATTTCATTATAATTACAATATACAATATTTGCACCCTAAGTACTGCATTATATTCTAACTAGTTTGTTAACTTTATTATTTTAATTCTTGCATTAATTATTGTATTAAGTTGGTAGTTATGTAATATTATGTTGAGTTATAAGCTCTACCCTAAGCATATGTGATGCAACATATTGAAATTATGAACATCGTATCGCTATGTATGCTTTAGTACGGAACTGTAAATTAAATTCTTTGCAATACAGAAACTGGATTATTAGCATAACGTTATAAGTAGTCTTGATTCAACTTGGCATTAACTATTTTATTGAATTACATGCAGAATTTTAGACTTTAGATTTTAGATTTAGTTTATTGATTATATTGAATTATATGTCGTGTATTGCATATTGCACAGAATTATTAATATTGAATTGATCATAAGTATTTTTATACATTATATTGGTATAACTATATTGTTGCATTGTATCGCATATTGCACAGAATTAATAATATTGAATTAATCATAGGTATTTTTATACATTGCATTTGTATATTTATACTGTTGCAAAATATGTCTTTTTATCCTCAGTATTGTACTGAAGTGTTGCTCTTGTGTATTGTATACAAAGTATTGCATTTAATTCGCTTTAGTTATTAAGAACATTGCCTTATAGGCATCATACTATTAAGAATATATATATTGCACTTCTTTTTATACCCTGAGATACGTACTGAATTAAATATTGTATTAATTATTTTACTGAACTAGCAATTGTGTTAAAATACTGTATGGAAGTTAAAGTAGTATTTTGGTCTCATTTTGCTTTAAATATTCCATTAAATTATAAATAGTATCATAGACGTAGCTTATCGATTTTATACTGTATCATATGTCTTGTATTGCATATTGCATAGAATTATTACCAATTACTTGACAATATGTATTTTTCTACATTGCATTTGTCTATATACTGTCACATACTCTATTTATTTACTCTTAGTATTATATTGTACCTATTGTTGTGTCTTGTATACTAACCCTGTGTATCACATATCTTACGTATTTGCAGTACATTATATTATATCGTTTAACCGTATTGTATAATATATATATTAAATTGTGAGCTTCGTATGGATATGTATCATCTTATATGAAATTGCAATGTTGTGTGAGAATCGTATACATAATAAAATTGCACTATAAGTCCCCTGCAATACAGGAAATGTGTAGTTGGTATCGTAATATAAATAATGTATCATTAATTTTGCATTAACTTTTGTAATTGAATGATATAGCATCCATTATCTTACGCATTAGTTGTAAATCATATTGTACTGTATACTGTATTATATAATATATACATTAAATTGTGAGCATAGTATAGATATGTATAATCTTGTATAAAATTGAATTATAAGTTCCCTGCAATACAGTACTGTGTAATATATATTAAATAGTGAGCATCGTATAGATATGCGTCATATAAAATTGCACTAATATAGGAAATATACTGTTGGTATAGTAATATAAATAGTGTTTTATTAACTTTGCATTAACTATTGTATTGAACAATATGGCTTATTGATCTTATATTGAATTATCTATCTTGTCTTGCATCTCGTACAGAATCATTAGTATCGTTTTACCTTGTATTGGTATATATCTGTATATGTGTATGTATGTATATATATATATATATATATATGTGTGTGTGTATATTTATATATGCATTTATAGTTGTATAATGTATCCTCTTTACCTTTTTTGGTATTTATATAGTTGCATAATGTATTTATGTATTGTATCCTTGCTTTGTACACTAACTATTGTATTGAACTTACCATCAGTATTAAGATCATTACATCACCGATATCATACTATCAGCATTATTATCAGCCTAGTATATAGCAGCAGTAGCAGTTTTGTAATATTTAGCATTGTATCAGTTTGTAGTACTGTTTGTAAGTATTCTAGTAGTAGTTTTGTATTATTGTAGTATGTAGCAGTAGTAGTTTTGTAATGGTGTTTACTCCTTTGGTTTTCTATTGTTATCACTATCTGTATGTGTTTTGTTCTAATTATGTCTATGTGATTATAGTATTTATTCAAAACTGGCACTTGCACCTTTGTAATCTTATGCTTTGTCAAAACTACAAATGTACCCTTTATTTATCGATTTATTTTATTTTTTTTTGCCCTTGTCTGGCCATGTATTTGTTGAACTTTGACTCAATAAATACTAGGCCCGGGCGGTTGGTGTGAACATGCTTCTGGGGGCTTTTTTGGTCTTTTGGACTGCCACCTGGATGGCCTGGTCGCTGGGTTTCGGTGTATGGTGCGAGGCGCCTGTGTGGCCCATCTGGCTCAAGATAGAGGTGGACGTGTTGCATATGCCAATTAACCATTACGGTAAAGGGATGGTGCACACGTCCCCCGTCAGCTATCAACTATCAACTATGAATAATCTGAATGCTTTCAGATTTTACATTACAAAGAGGCGGTCTTTTTTTAACGTTTCGTGTGTTACCATTCAGTTTAACAGCAATATCGCAAAATTATTTTAAATTGAGCATGTCTTTAGAATTTCCGATACACAGTGGCGCGCACTGGAGATAAAAACAAAAAAAAATTCCGTACAGTGTTGCCATTGTGTGCTTATAAACCGCTGACTTTGTTAATCAAAAATTCCTTAAAGGTTTACAAAATATGAAATCGATAATAAAACAAATTCCAAATTCCATATTTGGGTATCCAAATGACCATATTCGGGTAGAAACGTACGTTATTCAAAATTGGATGGCAACAATTTGAAAAATTAATCAACACTTATACTGAATTAATGTAAAATATCAAAACAAAAGTTATCTTAAGTAGGAGTTGAAGTCGAAGACGTCACCTCAAATGTGACGTCTGTGATGCGACTTGAGTGGCGCGCAAATGGCTGGTCGCCTCGCGTACAGTCCTCCTTCGTTAAGCCTTCTGTGCAGGGTTGACGTTGACACCAAATTTCCAGTGGCTGTAGCAAAAAACGATCTGTCTTAAGTAGGAGTTGAAGTACTTTTCCTTCTTGTCCTTCTAAGCAAATTGCCCCTTTGGACTAAAAATAGCTTAAATAAAATTTGAATTTCGCTTCCTAAATCTTTAAACATACGTAAATAATAATGATTATATAGCAAAGAAAAAATTCAAATTTATATTTATTTTCCTTCTGAAATCCAAAATTTGGTAGCTGTAAGAAATTTTATTTCGTTATAATTTGTAATGCAAATATACTGACAGCTAAATATTAAATTCTTAGATTGAAATTTATTTCAAATAATTCTATCATGTTTAATTAATTATTAAATAATTAAATTTTAACTAATAATAAACAAATTATTAAAGATTCCTAAGTTTTCAGAAAATTTTTACTAAATGCGACAAAACTTCAGAATAAATAATAACAGCTTTGTCGTTTTCTCTTATTTAATAATTTTCCAAAGCATAAATGAAAAACATATGCTTAAATAATTCACGTTTGTACGTAGAATAAATATTACAGCTCAGGCCCTTTCTCTTATTTAATAATTGTTTTCTAAAGCCTAAATGAAAAAACATATGTTTGTACGTAAATAATTTTAAACTTCCTTTTTTCTTACTATAGTTTGACACTTGGGGGAGTTTCGATTCAGTATACAACACACAGTAAGCTGTAAAATAACACGAAAAGAATTTACCAGACAATTATCGTGTTATAGAGCATTTGTATGAAATGAACAAATCGAATGTGTCAAATTGATACGGGAAATTTACCTTTAATATGGAGTATGATCTTCGTTAGAAGCAATACAGCAGAAACAGCGATGTGCGATGTTGTAAGTTATACAGTCTATCAGTTCCTTAAGAAGGGAGAGCCATTGCTCTTGCAAAGCAGTTGCGTCGTAAGGGTCTGAAGAGGAGGATTGAGAGCAGCTATACGTCTTGCTAAAACATCCCAAACATGTTCGGTAGGATTTAGTTGCGATGGTCGAGCTAGCTGCTCCATGCGCTTACGTGTTTGCTGCAGAAGATAATAACCCACGGTGCGAGCCCTACGCTGTCTAGCTTTGTCGTCTCATAGCATGAAATTATGACCTATTGCCCCATCATAAGGATGCACATAAGCATCAAGGATGTCATCTCTACAGGCAGGTTTGTGCGCCCACCCAGACAGATACCAACCCAAATACAAACACTGTCATCTCCGTATGCATCTCTTTCATGTATATTTGATAGATGATAAAGGGTCCCATGTTTTCTAGAATCAAACAGCGCCTACTATCGCTATAGAGGCTAAACCTGAACACATGTGTAAAGAGAATAGCACTCCAATGATCAGCTGTCCAGTGAACATGTTGACATGCCCACCTCAAATGTGACGTCTGTGATGCGACTTGAGTGGCGCGCAAATGGCTGGTCGCCTCGCGTACAGTCCTCCTTCGTTAAGCCTTCTTTGCAGGGTTGACGTTGACACCAAATTTCCAGTGGCTGTAGCAAAAAAACGATCTGTCTTAAGTAGGAGTTGAAGTACTTTTCCTTCTTGCTCATAACAGTAAATATCGGTCATCAGCGCTGGTCTTAGTGGTTGGCCGTCCTTCACTGAACCTCCTGGCTGCCGAATCTGAGGTTAGAAATTGTTGCCAAAGTCTATGAAACACAGAAGGACTCACATTTATCTATCTGGCCACTTCTGTTCTCTCTTTCCTCTAGTCTCCCAATAACTCTCCAATGCAATCCTTCGAGCAAACGATGTCTGCAGGTCATTGTTACGAATTGGCTAGCCCAGATTTTTAATCTCAGTATCACAACGAAATTTGCAGGCTTGCTCTGAAATATGCAGTTTTATGTATTACGATTGCACTGCCACTAATTTGCATACTACAGTTTTATTCAGCAATTATATTTAAATTTTATACGGATTGACTTATTTTTGAATAAGTTATCACAATTTTTGTGATTTTTCCATAATTTTTGGAACCAGTGCATTTTTATCATAGATAGTAGATCCTTCTTTGTCAAACAGGTTCTTTTCGCTTTAATCTGTGTTAACACCGCTTTGCAATAAACACATAACTGATTCTCCGCAGAACGCATAAAATTTGCAATGCCAGAGAAACATGTATTGAATTAAAATTAATATTTTGTGTATTCTGTAACAGAATTCACAACATATTAATCTCATTTCAAAACGTTAAGGGATTCTCTATGATAAAATTTTGAGAAAAATGTACGTTTTCCAAAAAGGGTTTTTTAAATGTCTAATTATTATAGTCTCTTTTATAAAGTTGATGTAGTACGAATTATTTTATAAAGTATATTTATAAAGTATTAGTAGCTCGTCTATTAAAAACACATATCTGTGCTGTTGAGATACTTTACAGGTGTTTTATTTTTTACTACTATTTTATATATTTTACGATGATGTTTAAAAAAACAAATGTTTTATCTGCTTTATTTTCTAAGCCGATGTTCTCTACCATAATATTTTAGAACTGTGGATGTTTCCTCCTTGCTTTCTTCTTTCCTCACTGTGTTTCATACGACAATATTTTCCCTTGTATTGTTTTTGCCCCGACATTTCAACCACGATGTTTTTAGAAGACGCCGAAATTACAATGGAAATGCATAATAACAGCGGTAAGAGTATCTTATATCAAATTCGATAGCTTAAAATTAGTCTAAAAGTTACCTACTCTAAAATCCTGTTTCGCTGACTTGCAAAATACAATACTTTAAGATTAATATTGTCCAATGATATTTATGTTGGAGAAATATCTGTTGAAATATCACTAAGATTATGAAAATGTACTTGGATATATAACACGTACCTTTAGATAACACTGTTGATGACAACTAAACAGCGTTATATTTGACACCTTATAAAAGTTTGGTCTAATCTCATTTTTACTTACTCTCGGCTTATCGGTTCCGTTTAATGGTAAGCAATGCAGGATACATATTTGTGAGCCTGATTTCAATACTGAAGAAGACATGGATGATTGCAAATATACAATGCTATCGTAGCATAAGGACCACCTTGACGAGAAAGTGGCTAGTGAATCTGACTGGCATACCAAGAGCCGGGGTGGAGCCTCGGAGAAGACATGGATGTAAATTGTCTGTTCCTGCAATGGGGGAAACAGTGGCCACCTATTTAGGTGCCTCCATAATAAAGTGATCACTGCTTTTAACTTAGTAGTGGCCAACGCCTATAATGGTTAGCGTCCGCCATTGGGTAAACAATTGCAGCATAAGGACCCTTCGAAACCTTCTAGCCGAAATTCCTTTGATTAGTTGGTGATAGGAGAAGAATAATATGAGACATCTAGAATTAAGATACATCTAGAATGTTCTGGATCAAAAGCGGCAAAAGGCTGGGCAAACTTGTACCGTCCTGCTAAAGCGGCCAAGACCTTGGACACCGACAGGTGCTCTCTTCTCTTTTATACTGCTGCGTCTATATAAAGAAAATAAATTATAATAAAATTTAACGAACAAGTCGCTCTCATATGAAGGATTACTTAGTATTGCTATTTGATAAATATAATTTTAAGAGACAGACAGTTAAATGGTAAAAAAGCATAGGAGGGATTAGCTTGATTTTAATTAGCTGACATTTTTAAATATGATAAATCCTGAAAGGTAAACGATTCACTAAATTAAAAAAAGGACTTAAAACACTTAAATCTTACACTGACATATTAAGAGAGATATGTCTAAAAGGGAAGAAAATGTGACAGTAAAAGTTAAAAATTCATTCAACTATCAGAATTTCTCTGGAAAAATATTTTTGTTATTTTCAAATTTATACTTTGCCCGGGGAAAATGTTAATTACCGCAAAAAGAAAAACAAATCGTGCGGAGTTGTTTCTTGATAAATGTGCAAAGCAAATCGCTATCTTGATATTTTTCATTATTTTTTACTTTTCTTCGAATTCCTTTGTTTGGTGTTTACTCATACATTTCTCTCGCAGGTAAAATATATCTTCTCTTCAAAGTAGCTCGGTTGGTTTTTAATTTTTTCGGTTTCTTGCTTAACACTTCGTTATTTATTATTCCTTTTCAAGCTCAATGAAAGAAATTTCATTCTTGTTTTAATTGTCGTAGTGTTTTCTACGACTTTCTTGTTCTCCGAAGCACAATTCCCTAATTACTTTCGAAGAATCAGTAGAGCTTCTTCACTTTCCTGTGTACATAGTTACGTACCTTTTTCTTTTTAATCTCGAGCAAATGTAGAATTTGTTTTTTTTAGAAAGAAAAGAAAAATGAAGGAGTTTGATTTTGTAATTTGGGCTCGCATCTGATGATTTCTTTCATTTGTCGAAACTCCCGATTAAAGAATTCAATATTAATGTCGCTTAATTAGTTTTCTTCTGTCGGTTTCATTAATTTCAGTGCTTGAATCTTTCATCAATGAGTAAAAAAAGCTACGTAGTTGTGTAATGATGCTTTAATGAGAAAAAATTGAATAATATAAATTTTTAATTTTTAGAGCGGAGTTCTTTGAGTTATCATTGAGTAATGTATCATTGGTAACATAAAAATTTAAATTTGAGTATTATAATCCAAGCATATAATATAAGGAAAGAAAAATCTCATTATTTATTGAATCTAGTTCCAAGCAAAATGTTTCTGGATAAAGAATACTTTTATAAAATAATTTTAGTTCTAAATTATATAAGATATTTCAATTTAATGCTGCTGATCCCAGATTACTTATTGCATTCGAAATATCCAAAGAAACAAAACATTTGGAGATCTTACTGATATATACACACAAAAAAGAAAGAAAAACATAGTTTTTAAAAGTATTTCGAAACATTTCTTCTTGAGATATTTTCAAAGATTTCGCAATGTGTATGATGTAATTCGTCACAGATTACTTATTGCTTTTAAAATATCGTAACAACATACACATTCACACACAGAAAAAGTTAAAAATATAGTTTTTTTAAATATTTCAAAGCATTTCACGTTCAGGTATTTTCAAAGGTATAGGAGTATGTAAAATTTAAAGGAAATAAACAATTAATGCTTTAATATATGATACCAATTCATTATACATATCGATAAATTAATCTGAAGTAATATATATTGAGTATCTTGATAATGTAAACAATTAATTATTAGCTAACTGATGCTACTTCGTACCTCCAAAACGTTACAATTAACTTTTACCGCGTAATATCCGTACGTATGGACAGAATAAAGGACTGTTTTTGCCAAAACGGAATGTAAAATGGATTTAAAAGCGATTCAGAAGAGAATTTTTGTGACATCTGTACGTACACTGCGGGGGGGAAAAAAAAAGGAACACTTTTATATCTTCCGTTCTACTGGGCCGATTGACAAAATTCAACTTGCGTTTTTCATGTCTCAAAAGCGCGACTTGAGATATGTATTAGATCTATATATAGCATTGTTCTAATATAGGCATTTTGACACAAAACCGGACTTTTTCTGAATAAGAAACCAATTGTTTTCCATATTTCGATTCTGCGACTCAAATTAAGACAAAGTACCAAGTTTTGTAAAAATCGCACCACTAGTAGTTTTTGAAAAATTACCTCTCAAAATTTTAGTTCCTCAATGTTAATTGAGTTTGGTATATATTTATTAATGTGTCTTTTTTTATTAAACTTATTTGATTCTTCTTTTCACATTTCGAAATTTAGGTTCATTCCAAATAAAATTCACCCAATTTTTTATGATTTATTTTTAAAATTTGTATTTTTAAATAATTTTTATAAATTTTTTAAAAATATTTTTGAATTACAATCTATAAACTTTTCCCATCATTGTAAAGTAGACGTACTTCTAAGCATACCTGCAAAAAATTACAGTTTTGTATTCAAAATTTCCGGAGATATACGTAAATTTATATATTGATGCGTTTTGAAATTTGGCCTATTTGTTGAAAGCGATAAAACATCAAATGTGGTTTAGACACTTTGCTAACATTATTTGTAAGAACGATGTCACATGAACGATGATCATGCACAATATAAAAGGTTAGGAATGTGAATTTTTTCCCGCTCCGGCATAATGGAAGGGAAAGGAAAATTGGTTGCCACATACTGAGAAGTTCGCCAAGTGAATTATTCTTGACGAAAACTGAAAAAATTGTGCCAAGATAAATTTTTGAATTTCTCTTTAAATTTCGCATTCAAATTTTAAAACATTTTACTGTGTAAGTAGAAACTTTACTGTGTAGGTAGAAAGCGGAGACTCAAAGGCAGGCATAGCCGTAAATTCTACCCATAAAAATCTTACTCATGGATATTGAATTCTGATGATTTTAAACCTCACATCATCATTGTGGCTGCGCTATGCAGCTCACAATCTTATACAGATTATATTTTCAAAATCCAAAAAAAGGGAAAGGACCAGGGGGATTTTAGGGTTTATACACCTATTTCACTTATATGTATACTATTCAAAACTATAGAAAGAATAATTGTAAGAAGGTTAAACTGATATATTGAGAATTTTGGATGTTTAGCCAATGAAAAAGCATGATTTAGACAGTACAGATCAACTAACCAGCATGTCTCTTTTCTTAACCAGATGGTAAAGGATGCATTGGACAAAAAACACATCCTATCAGCCATTTTTGTAGACCTAAAATCCGCCTATGACTTGGTCTGCAGGGAACGTCTTTTGTTAAAACTATCTAACATTGCTATCCACTCAAATACACTCATAGATAAAAAAGACGACGCACCAAGAAGGAGTTATCCGAATGGGGCGAAAATCGGCAGAAGTGATGTACATGTATAAAAAAGCAAATGATTACAGTTTGAGAAAACTTGGATGATAGAAATAAAAAATTGGATTAAGATCCGTTCATAATTCCCCTAACTATTTAAATTTGCATCGGGAGTTGTTATATCCTTTCAGTTTTAAAATTACTGGAAAAAATTTCAAATCTCCTGCAATAATTGATTTTGCAAATTTCGTTTATCTGAATATCTTTTATAAATCTGTATAAAGCTAATGTATTAAATCCAAGTTCTACTGGTTTTTAACTATTTTCTATTGTATGGTGAAGAAGAACAGTAATTTTTCTTAACGTATCTACGTCCTAAACACCTATCTATAACTGGTATGCTTTTAGTTTTTGAAAGTTTTTGTCTTGATCACTTTTCTTTGTTACAAATATTAATACAGGACTCGCAGATGATTAAACTTAATAATTAATCAACTCAGCTGCTTATTACTCTCAAATGTAAAGGAACCAAACCATATATTTATAATAATAAATAGATAAACCGCCATTTATTAAATTTATCTTAACCGATTTTAAACTGAAATAGATATTTCAGCGTCAAAATAATCTAATTGTACATATCAAAGCATTTTGTAATTCATTCATTTAACGTAATGATGACTGTGGATATAACGTTCAGGTTTTTAGTACTCTAATCAAATGGATTTGACCGCAGTTTTCCACGCACACCGTCCCTGTACGTCTCAGACATGGGCCTTAGTGTTTTGTATGCTCACGGAACAGTTTCCATAATTAAAAATCTTCCTTTTGGGATAGGTACTACATTATGTTCACATAGAATTATAAAAATCGTTCATGAAATGTTTTTAAAATTATCCTACATTAAGAATCTTTGAATGGAAATGAAGTGATAATTTTAAGCTGAAGGAAAACGCATTTGGTCCTATTCGTAATAACGAAGTCGGAGATCGACTAAACGAACAAATTGGAATCTTCCTGCTGGCTAGAAACATAAGTTTTGAAATTTGAGTAAATCACTAGACGAAATATTTTTTTTTAATTTTTTGTGTGCTTAGTTTGTAACATATCGAGAATCCCAAGCGCAAATTCTGAAGCCTGAAAGGAAAGCGAAAAATATTAAACGATTATAATGTTCTTGGTAACTGCAAATAGAGTAAAGATGCATTTAATGTCAAATTTCTCAAAATAGATTGGGCAATGTACTTAAGCAAGGTTTTATTATTAGTGAAGAACTAACAAAAATGCAAATGTCTTATGGAAGAACTGAAAAGATAGAAAATATAAGGACATTCTTATTGATATTTAAGACTGGTTTCAAGTTATAAAATTAAAATGCGTTTCGATTTCTAGAGTTTTGTTTCATTAACTCCCTAAGCGCTAAGAGAGAGTTTTCATCAACTGACACATGATTCACAAATTGGACAAACAGTAGTCCAACACTGTTCCTTAAAAACTGCATGGTGAGAATAAAGAAGTGTATTATCAAGTACCTGATAATTGTCGATGGCAATCTTCATCTTGGCCACACGCAACATATCCAATTTTAGTACAACTTTTATCATAAGCCTTCACCTTAGTTCTAGTTAACCATCCCAGTTTCAATCTGGCTCTACCCTCAGATTTTAAGGAAATTATTTCATAGTTGTTTTCATTTTTCATAATTAGATAACGCCAACAGCTTTATTTCCTTTCTTTCATTTTCATCCTTTTGTTCATTTTATCTATTTGCCTTCCACCACACTTCAAATCACGTCATTCGACTAAACAGAACTTAACTTCGGTTTATTCGTTCGTGTTCCGTGGTCTTCAAGTTTATTTGTATACTCTTGAGAATTCCGTTGTCAAATCTTTCTTTCTATCCGCCCAGACGGTATAGTGATTAGGAAAGCCAAACTGCGGTACCGAAGGACCTGGGTTCGAATCTCGGAGAAGGCATGGTTGCAAGTGTCCGTCCTTCATAGGAGGCGATGGTGGCCCACCTATTAGGCGCCTCCATAATAAAGAGACCCCCATATCTGGCCTTGTATAGATTAATGGACTGTGTTACAATGTAACTTTTCACAATCTGCCATTGGGAAAAAAAAATTCTTTCTTTCTATAGATTAAATATAAAATCGCACTTTTTTTTACAGAAACTCAAATTTTGGATTGTTTTCTCACCTGCCAGTAAAATTCGTTATTCTGTAGTTATGGACGTCATTCCAGATATGAACTCCTGAAGTATATACAGGATGCATTGCCAATGTGGTTAATTTACAGTGATCAGACTAAGACAGCCTTAAAATTTCGCGTTAAGTAATATGCGGCCAAATATTAGGAAAACGAAACACATAAATCCTCTGTTGGCCAATACCGTTGATCATGATATTACATTTCCCATTTTTCTGCAGCCAAAATTATTCAAAAAGCACTTTCTGTTGATCGCGTTTCACATTCATAGAAAACTTTTAGTTCTAGTTAACCATCTCAGTTCCAATCTGGCTCTACCCTCAGATTTTACGGAAATTATTTCATAGTTGTTTTCATTTTTCATAATTAGATAACGCCAACAGCTTGATTTCCTTTCTTTCATTTTCATCCTTTTGTTCATTTTTATCTTTACAGTTATTCACGAGAGGCAAGTGCCTCACTTGCCTATCCTTGTCCCAGTTCTGGCGCCGGAGTAACGAAACAACATACTCATAACATCTGCATTTCCGTTTGATGTAACCACAATTGAATTTGGATAAGCCACCTGTTGGTTTATAGATAAAATTATAAATTAGTAGTTATTGCTGTATATTGTCTAATATTTTGATTTCATATGGTTCGGGAACTGTAGAGTCATATGTGTGACTTAACTTTCCTTCAGTGACAGCTAGCCAAGACAACTAACATCTGTTGAATACCGAAAAGAACAGTTGGATATGGCCAACAAAACAGTAACAGATTTGGAATATTACTTGCGGGAATTTCGTAAGCATAGTGTTTAAAATCACCCTTTTGGTAAAGTCCGAGGGCCTAACAAGATGATAGAAGTCACCGAATGCTTTTTACGGTGCGCGGAAGCGAAACAAATCGAATATTGGTTATATACTAGATAAAGCTGCTTCTCTATCAATCCCAGAATTTTTCTGGAACGATTTGCGGAACTTTGGCGGAATCATTGCCAAATTTCTAGGTAGCCAACACTTGCAATAGATAGGATGGTTCGTAAGTAACAAATACAATACAATATGGCTAGAGTAATAAACACGGGTATGTTACATTTCCAGTAAAAAAATAGAATTAATAGGAAAGCTGAAATTTAAAATTTTGTTTCAAAACGAAAAACATGAGCATCTTAGATGTTTAGAGTTTTCAAACTGATTAAACAATTTGTAACTTTCGCAGGTAATTTGCTGAAAATATACCTGGTATGGAGATAATAGCTTTAAATGTTTCCTTTTTTGTTAAAATTTCATATAAACTTTTATGTTAACTTATTTATATTTATATTTTTATTATTTAAATTAAGTAATAAAATTGCAAATTCAAAACGCTCTATGCCTTTTGCATAAGATGATATATACAAATAATAAAATATTATACATTCTATCCAGAGTTACAAATACCCATAAGTTGCATTTTTATTTGAAAACGAGAATCAATAGAAAGCATTCGCGAAAAATGTTTCTTTTTCTTCATTCAATACAAATACGAATTCCAGTGAGATTTATCTAATGCTATCCCTTTTATTGAATCAAAGAAATTTTAGAGTACTTCAACGGCCAAATTCTTATTTAATTTTAAAGAGCCGATTTTTCTCTTGGAATCAGTGCAAAATATGAGAGAAAAGCGTAGGAAAGTTTCAAAAAAAGCATTCCGTACTCTTTTTTTCCTATTACTATTATAAATTAAAGTGAATTTAAAGGAGAAAGTAACGGATCTCGAAAAAATATATTTGTAAACAAAAATGTTTTAGTTAGCAGTGTTTATGAAATCTTGAAAGTAGCACTTTAGGGTAAAAAGACGAACTATTTTATAACGCCACGAGAAAAGAAATGTCTTTTCTAAGAGAACCAAACGAGGGCCAAAAAAATAAATAAATAAATAAATAAATAGTAATGATAGAAAAGAAACCTTCGTGAATAGAATAAAATGCCTAAAAGAAGATTCTGAAAATATACTGAATTTTTATTGGCATAAAAACCTGAAAGTTTTCTAGATAAGCGAATAAGCCTTTTTTGCCTGCACAAATGCGTTCTGTTTGTAGAGAGTTTCTTAACTGAAAAAATGTGGGAATGATTTTTCATTCATTTGTAGTGCGTAACGACCGTAATAGGAGTAACTGGAATATTACGTATTTAGTACTCAAAAGCAAGGAACATTAAGAAAAAGAAATTTGATAATGCTGAATAGAATGATCAAAGATACTGAATTGAGAAGTTTAATTAATATGCTGAAAGTAGCAGGCTTTGACAAAAGTTTTTGGAGAGCATAAACCAAGCCATTTCAAGAGGTGCTCCAGACTGTGCCTTTCTACTAATTAGATGATGAATGAGCTGAGTAAATTACTGAAGTGCTGTAACTTCCATGTCGTTAGCAGGTAAGACACACTTTAAAGAGGTATAATTCCTTTTTCCTACAAACACTTTAGGACGCTCATTGCTTGGTACAAATTGAGAGAAAAATTTCACTGCCATACTTAAATTAACTACTTCCTTGATCTATTTACATTTTTTCAGTCTTGCATTAATGTAATACAGGTTATGATGAATCCGCAACGGATGAGTGGTTCCGTAATTCCACAATATTTTAACTTTTGAATGTAACTAATATCGCATGACTGGGATGATATGCGACATGTGTAAGTTCAGGGGCAATCTATAATTTACCCTAAATGTATAGCTGAATAGTTGTCTGGAAAGACGGAACTTTCATGGGTTCAGAAGCATCTTCGGGTAGTCGTGGAGCGTAGTATGTGGGTTGGAACAACCATTATGGCTAGCTCTACCGCCGCCAGGG
This sequence comes from Stegodyphus dumicola, assembly GCF_044657685.1. Classification (NCBI taxonomy): domain Eukaryota; kingdom Metazoa; phylum Arthropoda; class Arachnida; order Araneae; family Eresidae; genus Stegodyphus; species Stegodyphus dumicola. The sequence goes on from NC_140769.1 coordinate 13,719,408, forward strand.
AGTCACTAGAACCCACCCCCAACTTTCGGTGAAATATGTAAATCAGCGTTATAATTTAGTTTATTAATAGCCTTAATTTGGTTATTTTCTCTTTATTCTAAAAAATTAACAACATTTCTGGACTGCGCCATTTCTAGATTAATCTATGCCACAGAGCTTGCATAATGCTCATGACGTAGTTAATTCGGAACCTAAACTCTAAGAACTGAAACCCTTCTAACATAAACTAAAACCTTTCTCTTAACAGACTGCCATATTGGATAAATGGGCACCTTGCTTCTACATTCTGTAGTATTTAGGCGCTATTTGACTATGCTCTCTTCCTACCGCAATACCAAGCCATTTTAAAACTGTAAATGTTCTTGAACATGCGCGATTAGATTGCCATGTAAACTCTGGACACAGATTTGAATTTAAGTAAAAATGGAATGTAATCTGCCTCGACTACCAAGTTTCGTATTTATTATGGATTAACATTCTATGCAATCAAAATTCTTACACTTTAATGTGCCATCCTCGCGCTTCGCAATCAGTATTTTCTACCTTTCTGTGTCTCCGTGTTCTTACATCAGTACTTCTATTTTTTTTAACGCACGCACATATATATATATAGTTAAATATGTTAAATTATAACTAAACAAGCATGTTTTTGAAATTTTAAATCGCTATCAAAAGCAATAATTGTTATATAAAAGAATAAAATTAATGCAAATTCAGCAGACGAATGAAAAATGATCAATATCCTTTTCTGAAATTGACTTCGGAATGAACATTATTTTTTTTAAATTTAAGAACTAAAATAAAATCAAAAAGCATAAAATACAGGAAAATGAAGTTGTTATTGTCGTTTTATCATTGTCAGATGCGAACATCTTCAGAAGGCATGTAAACCCGACTGATACCATTACCGGCCTACTATATATGTTTCTTTTCATACCAAATTAGCAGAGGTATCAATATTTATTATTTAAATTTGCTTGTGCCTCTGAAAATTTAAAACTGCTATCCCTACATATGCAGCCTGCTAAAATAATGTAAATACAATAGTATAAACAATATTTAAGCTAAAATTCATAGTATCAGAACATTTCCATTAGGCCAGATGCAAATGGCTAAACATGGCAATAAAATGGTAATAAATGACCAAATCAAAAGTTTTACAAGGAAAACAGGCACCACAGAAAAGGATTGACTAAATGTTTTCAAACAAATTTGTAAACTTATCTTTAAAAATGCGAATGACGAAACCTACTTCAATTTGAACATTTGTAACAACTTATTTAGTGTGCTTAAAAATCTCAAAAAAGTTAACACATCACTGCCACTGAAACAAATGTAACCCTTTCTATTTTTAGAGCTACCTAAGTTATTTCCAGTGATGCTTAGAATTTTGGATGATTTTAGCAGGAAGGTATATTCAACTGTCCTCTCTTCTGACAATTACATTATGTTTCAAGATGTTATTTTTCTGCATATTAATGGCATTATTACGGGAACGAATTATTCTACATAACTATGTAACCTTTATGTATTTACTGAAGAGTGCCGAATTTTATATTCATTTGAAGATTTGCAAAACATTTCCTACACCTACATATATATTGATGATACCATTACTTTAAACAGTTTTATGCTCATGGAATCTAGAAATATTTACTCTTCTTATCTTAAACGTAGCAAGACCAAATGAGCTCAATGAATTGCCTATTATCTGAACATTAGCGTTTCTAATTACAAAGAAATCACACTATTTGACAGAAGAATAGATACTAATTCAGAAGTCAAACAACAAAAATCAGCGTTATATTTTCAAATTTTCACAGGACTAGTTTCGATGGTTTTACCGAACCATCATCGTCAACTGCAAAAGCGCAAATGAACGATATAGGATATAATGATCAGATAAGATAAGAAAGCCTGGACAGAAAATAAGCTAGTGGCGCCATCTGTTGGTGAAACCAGAACTAAAGCATAATTTCTTTAAAGGCCGAAGGCAAAGATGGATTGGAAGTTAGCAGAAAAATTGAAAGTGTGATTATCGGACCAACAATGTCGGGTAACAGAAGACTTCTGTGTTTCCTTTTTTCTAACATATGCCTCATGTTCCTTGACGCGAAATTTTAAGGCTTTCTTAGTTTGGCCAATGTAAATTAAATCACACTGGCAAGGAATCCTATAAATACCCCAGGAATTTATATCCGGAATGGGGTCCTTGAGTATGGAACTCGGAATTTTATTGATGGGAGAATAAGATAGAATAGATTTCAGCTCTCTGTCAGTCAAGCTAATTAACTAGAACAGTAACATCTCTATAAAAAAGGGTATAGAAAATGCTATTTTTATTCGGTTGGTTTGAATCAAAAATATTTCTTCAGAAGCGGAACAAAAGCAACAGGATTTATCATTACTTTCACAAATATTGGCTAATAATTTAGTACCTAAATATTTTTTATTTTAAAGTACTGAAATCAATTTGGCGTCCCGTAGGAATTATGAATTTTTTTTTGCATAATGAAGCCCATTTTTAACCTCGAGCCAGGTTTGACAAAATTTTACAGTTTCTGGTATTTAATTTTAAAGATTCAATTTTTAAAAATTTTTATGAATGTTAAATGTAATTTTTTTTACTTCTTACTTCTTTCTGAATATCGACAATTTTAATTGTCTTTCATCAGTGAGTGTTGTAATCAGATTTTGCAGAACTCCTCCTTGAAACAAATGATGTAGAATTTGCTACTTGAAATGCAGAAAACAACAGCATTTAAGTTTTTCATAGAAAGTATTTTATTTATATTTCAGGTAAAAAACAAATATAATTGCTAAACATTCATTTTCAATTTATTGGTTGATGGACGGAATTGAAATAGCTGAAAAATTTCAACTTCTGTACTTGCATGAATATAGAGATATAACAATAAAAGTAAATGTGATTCAATATTAATATCGCAATTGATAAGATATAGGCGTATAAGTTTCATATCTTTGCAATACAAAGATTAGCATCTGAGATATCTTTAACGTAATAAGTATTTTGTGCTGTTATTTCTGTAAAAATCTGGACGATAACTTTCTGATTAATAACAGATCCAATAAAATGATTATTTTTAATGTATCTGCCTATCTATTGTTTCATAGTAAACATTGCTAAGTAGATTTTCTAACTCCAGCGTCGCATATAAATGTGTACTTAACAGTAAATCACTTGGGAAGCGTTGAAATTTCATGTTAAATAACATAAATTTATGTTTGGAAAGTATAAACGTATAAATTTTCCATTGCCGACACTTGCATCCGCATATCTGCCACCAAATGTATATAAAAAAAGTCATCTCCTTATATAAATTAGATATCCTTAGAGGCGTTTCATTTTCATAATTCTTTCGGTTTGGTTTATGATTCTCAGTTCTAATCTTGTTCTACCATAAGCCTTTCAAAATTTGTATTTAAGCATTTTGTTCTCTTTCCGCTCGGTAGGGGGCCATTGGTGGCTTTGCTTACTAACATTTAACCCAAACATAGTTGAATTTCTGCTGCACTCACATTGGCTTATGCTTATTTTTCGTCATTTTTTTACTTTTGCACTGAAGAGGGATGTTATATTTAATCTTCAAAAATATAGACCCTCAAATTTGCTAACGTTAGGCTTAATTCTGCAGCTGAAAATAGTAATTCCTTGCTTTAATATTTAGTTAATCATCTGTTCTTCCAATAGCAAAAACCTTTATCATTATATAACCCAACCATTGTTATCAAAAATACATGAAAATTAAACAACTTTTGCGCAAGTCGTCCTTTTACAAGCCACTCTGCAATGTAAAATATGTGTTTTAATTTTAGAATATCAAACTTCTACCATTTTCAAATTGATTACTTGAAGAAATTCTTTTGTCCCGATTCTATTCCTTTATATATGATTTCCTTGAAGAAATTTCTATTACAATCTGCATATTTGAAATAGCAGAAAAGGGTTCCAACGCATAAAAATATAGAAACGAAATAATCTCTACCACTTATAACGGAAATGATACAGGGCAAAGAAGAATAGATATATTTGAAATAAAATCTGGGACGGCCTTTCCAATAGTGAATATTTATACGGCGATAGCTTCTTTCGAAAAGGTATTTCTAACTATAGTTACCATGGGAACAGAAACCATTCTCTCTTAACGGCAAAACGAGAAGACATCGAATTTATTTTCTCGAACTACCTCTTCATAACTCAATTCTCTATTGCTTTGAAGATAGATAAATAAATAAATAAATAATATTCGAAGGCAAAGAAAATGAAGGCAAAGGAATTTTTTTGCAGAAGCTTTGGTCTCGAAAATTGAATTATTGAATCGATTTACCGCTAGGTGAATAGCATTAGATTCAGCCTTTTAATTTATTTACGACCTGCATAATATTGGCAATTTCTAGAGCAAAGAAGTAATTGAATTTATTGGATGCCATTTGATTTAAAGTAATACAACACGCGTAACGCTTATTGAGGAGCTAGTAATTACTTGTTGATAAATTAATGCGTAACATTTACTCCACTGTCTTCTCAGTTTGTATGTAAACAGAAGTATGTCGTAATTAAATTTCGTGCGCCAGAAATGCATAGAAAAGGAACTGTGAACTCAGGCTGCTGTTAGTATTGTGTGTTTGCTTTGAAATAGGTTTACGTAGCCATTTGGGATAAGACTAAAGAAATGTAATGTAAATACTATGGAACAATCTTTTGTTTGCGTAGCCTGAGGGGATTTCGAGTAGACAGAGATTTAAAAAGATTATGTTATAACTATTCATGAGCAAGGATATAATTTATCGATATTTCTTATTTGTCTGTGACATTCAGGATTTTTATGTAATATTATAAAAGAACATTTTATGCGTGCGTTTGTAAGTAATGAAAAACTGGTTTCACTTTCTTAACAATGCTAAACATTTCAAACGTCGAGGGTACAACATGGCCAAAATAACTGTAGTTTCCTTATATGTCTCAGTATACACAAACAGGAAACAAATAAATATATTCTTTAAAATTTTCAAAATTATTAATTTACATTCATGTTTTCCTTTACAATCTGGAAAATATTAAAATTCCGGTGTTTGTTGAATATTTATGTCGCCTGACATATTAATGCCTTTATTGTGACATATTTATGTCATTTTATATAATTCTGACATATGTCTTGCACTGATTAATTGATTTCATCTGTTTCTTGTAGAAAGTTTAAGATTAATCAAATAAACTGCTACAATTTACCTCATGGTGGCCGTCTTTCCTTCTCGTAATTTGCTTCGCTGGTCAAGTTAGAAATCATTTGCTTTTGGAGAAAGACCTGACACATGAGTGATACGTTGGTAACTGCCCTTGGGCTGCCCTAACAGAGACAAGCGAGAGATTTGACCAAATGCACAACTAGGCTGCATACTGGTAATCTGCGCTCTTTACGGTTTGGGTCGGGCATTAAAATCTATCCCTTTTCCCCGAAATGCAAATTTGCCAAGCCACTCCTGCTCACATCTTGTCTTGCATTGGTTGCCTGAGGAGCCAACTGCTCTCCTTTCCTGGAGCTGGTTTTCGGGATTTTGAAGTCCACGGCTATATGGACCTGATGGGATGTTGCATTGGGTGGGATAAATCACAAACAAACACAAACAATATACCTGGCTTAATCGTATCATTTTTCAAGCTAACACCGATTTTCATTTTTACTAGAAGTGTAAAACTTATAGATCACATATGAAAAGTAGAATGTAATTAAAGAGTTAATTAAAAACTACATCTTGCTGCAGGAAAATGATTTAACAAAACTTAGCCATTGCTACTTCTATCATAATTGAAAAGCCATCCTTACTAATATTATAAATGCGAATGTTTGCTTCGCTTTCACGCCTTAATTACCAAGCCGATCATCATGAAATTTTCAAGAAATATTTTTGATGTATTAGAAAAGGTTATAGGCTATAAAATGTCTTCGTACGAACTTAATTAGTCGAGATATTAGTTAAATACTACTTTTCCCCTACATTTTTCACTTACTTTGTTGGGTTTTTCCCTATTAAAGGCATTTGGCTACGCGACAATTTATATTTTCACAAATATCTATGGAACGGCAGTTAGTTGAATTTCGAGACACATACTCTCTGATTCCAAAAATTCGTCGGAATCCATTGATACAACTCATCTTTGTACGACTTTAATCAGCAGAGATATTAATTAAAAATTCCGAAAACGCTAATTTGAATGCGATTCAATAGCGACATTAGGGATTTTCCCGTGTGGGTTCAATAAATTGGTGATAAAAATTATAACCTTTGATCTAATTATCCAAATTTCTCGAAATTTAAAAACTCGTGTCGTTCTCTGAAGGATAGGAACATTATTAGTGTAACTGTTTTTGTCGCTTAATTATTTCCAGCTTAATCACAGATGAAACAATTTTCCGCTTGCTATTGATAACTCTTTGCTGACAGGCTGCGATTCGAAAGCGACGGAGGGGGGGGGAGCTGAACCGTTGGGTTGGCAAAAAGGTTAAAGTTTACGGATTTACACGTGGAAAACCATTTTGAAACTATTATCAACATTTCGAATTTTGTGATCTATTTAATGTTTTGTTTCGTATATTTTTAAAGATATATTCATTCGTGTTATATATTTATGTTATTTTTGCTTGAAAAATTGCAGTTACATTTGATATTTTTTACATTTTACTGTGTGCGATAAAAACAATTTTTTTATCATTTTAAGGGGCTCGAATGTTCTTTATTTCTAAAAAAAAAACCTTTGGTCAGGCGTAAATACAAAATATCCGAGGCCTCTAGGTATTGAAAAAGAACAGTATTTTACTGACATTTTACGCGGAGTGTATTTTTAAAATCCACGCGGATTGAAACTTATTTAAGGATATCCATACGAGCTAAGCCGCGGGTAAAGCTAGTTTTAAATTAAAACAGTACACAGTAATTTCAAATTATAATTAAAAGGATTCCAGCTATTCGTACGTGGTACATCTAAGTTCTAATAGTTACCAGAAATCACTGAACAAAGCCAGCTTGGCGCACATGAGGGTGGACTCAATTAAATTGCTTTCTGGTACATTGCCAGTCTAATAAATAACATCTTAGCTAGATAGTTAAAATCGCATTCTGACGAAGGCTGTTCTAAGAAATATAAATTGCATAACAAAAATGAAATAAAATAATTTGTTAGCTGAAACATATCTTATAACATTTCTAATTAGGTGTGGAGAATATTAGGATTTCTTGGAACGAAAATATTGCCCTCACCAGGAATTAAATTCCGTATCTTAAATTCACTGACGGATGTGCTGTAATTGCAGCTCAAGAAATATTGAAATAATAAATTTTATTCCTTACAGCTCTTCAGACTGAAAGCGATAACTTAGGCTATAATATCCAATCGATAATATAAAAATAATACAAAGTTATCTTCCATCCATCACATTTTATTCGGACCCCATTGTAAAATCTGTTATGTCTTTTCGAATACGGAAATGTTAAAAATTAATTTTCAATTATATCGGAGTTTGCAGAAAGACTTTACAGTTTCCACCAGGACACTTCACAAGAACGCGTATAAGGAATGTTTTGAATTCTTTAAAGCAGCAAAAACTCCATCACACAAATTACTAACATGCATACAAATGATATGGTTTAATAACCAATCAACATATGTATTCTGTTCCATGTTCAGCTCTTATTTTAAATGCCTAATGATCCATCTCGCATAATTTTTTGATGTGTATTATTGATGCTTGTTCACCAGCGCATAGAGAGAGCTCAAATGTTTTGACTGTTCATTGATCTCTCGCATATTGTTTTCGATTAATCTCATTTTCGAAAACATTACTTGTAAACATAAACATTGTTCAGTTGAGTTCTTCTGTAGTGGGTAAATTCGAAATGTGAATTTATTTTCGTTTTCTTACGTATATATGCACGTTTTAAAACATGATCTTTTTTATGTTAGAAGAATTTTTCAAATTCTCAATCACTAACAATCTTGTTATTTTGTAATCTTTAATGTTGGGGTTACAATCACTTTTTTAGTAGTTTAGAATGAGTTTAAAATTAGTGTTTAGTAGTCCAGAATGAGTTTTTAATAATTAAAGTAGTAGTTCAGAACTACTAAAAAAGTTACAATCACGTTTTTAGTAATTCAGAATAAAAAGAGACCTAGCAATTAAAATAAAATTAACTATTGAAGTTTTATGTTACTAAATAAGAAAATACGTGATTGTCATTTATAGAAAACCTCCAGTTGCCGCGTACACGGGCACATCACATATATGATTCTTTGCCCTTCTTTTCTCTTCGGCATTTTTTTCTCTTTGCCTTTCTGAATTATAATGATCAAGATAGATGCTGATATCAGTGCTAAAGCTAGAAATAATAACTTAAGTAAAGATAAAATACTACTAAAGTAGGCAAATTTTCCTTAATACTCGTTTATCTAATAATACCTTAAAACTGCTATGAGAACAGTTCACAGAATGCAAATCATAAAACAAGATTATAATAATAACGGCTATAACATCCTATGAAATATAATACTGTAATCTTTTTTTTAATGGCCGAGCGCTTTATTTGGCAGCGCCATTTTAAGTGCCGAAAGAGGAGGCCATTTTATTTTGGAAGCATATAATATGCAGCCACTGCTGCCTTCTATGAACGAACGGACAGTTACAAGTATGCCTTTCCCGAGATTCGGACCCGGGCACAAGGCTACGGTACTTAGGGTCACTAACAACTATCTGGCTGGACAGCATTATTGGAATCTTAAAATTCTTAATTTTAAATATATAATAATAACATCTTATCTATTTCCCAAAAACAAAAGCTATAAATCTTAGGATTCTATTTTAGAAACTGTTTTACAAATCATTCCCATCCGTACTTCAAAACAAAAAATAAAATGAAATTAAACATTTTAGTACTTTCCAATTGTTTCAGATATTGAACCAGTATCTGAAATATATGCGTTAGCATCTTGTTTGTGTATTAACAGTTCGTATTGTAAATAAATATACCAGAAGAATAAAAATATAAACAAAGTTTAGAATTTTTTACAATTTTTACAAAATTGTTACTGTTACAAGCAGTAACAGTTTTTGCAGATGGTCATACCTAGAACAAATAATTCAGATATTTTCATCAGTTTACATCCCAAATATAAATGGCACAGAGAATATATATAAATATGGCACAGAGAATATATATAAAAAAAGGAAAAAAGGCAGCGCTTAACACTAAAGTGCAAACGGGAACATTGATCAGCTAATTGCGTTTACGGCAGGCACATTCACCTTTTCATAATAGACAATGAATATAAGGTTCATAAGAGTTACACCTTGATACACATACATAGATAACTGAACTTCCGTTTACATGCATAAGATTTCTTGATGTCAGCGTGACTTATGCTATCGTCTGAGATTCGGGAGACCCGTTCGTGTTTCAAAACATATCTGAGTCAGAATACATGGACATGAATCTCTCAAAAATGGCTCCAGGATAATTTCGTCGAACATGCTATCCTTCATATGTATCCATCGAATTAACTTGATTGCGATAATATTGATAATTATGTGTGCGAAACATTAACATGCCCGGCACATAATCAGCCTGGCACATAATGACTTTTTTTCTTGGAATTAGAAAATGCGCCTATTCTGGCTTTTAAAGTTGTCTGAAAGTTACAAAACAGGGCGTCTTTAAGTCACAGCTATAAAGTAGCACTTGGGTCCTTCTGTACTCTTCAGCACATGTTTAAAATCATAAATTTTAATTTTGTTTTTTTACGCTAAGTCAGATATTTTTTACACCAAGTATGATCGCGCAAGCTGTTATTTGTGTATTGCGTGTATAGAATAATAAATTTAAATTGCTTCAAAGTGTGAATTATAATTGGGCTGCAATTTCTACACCATTTGCAAAGTAAATATAAACAAAACTCATTTAACAGAAACACAGATTATCAGCCGAATAAAAGTATTTTTCAACTCCAGTGAGACTGATTTCTTGAGCTGACAAAAAAGACTAATTTAAATTTACATAAAAACGTCAAGAAGTTTAATAACCGGCTTTTATCACTTTGTTATGAAAGAAATTAGAATTTCTTGCAGTAAAAGAAAGTTTGAATACATTAAAGTTGAAATATAAGTTTGTTACAATAGACTATAAATATTTCATAACTTTAATAAACATAAAATCCACATGAAAAATAAAATCTAAATTACCTGTTTGAAAAGAATTTATAAATCTTACAAAAACCTTCACGTTTTCATCTTGCATCTTGGGTACCTGCTTTTAGAAGTTTAATGAAATTAATATTTATACTTCTTAAAGGGCGATTATTGACTGAGGATTTATCAGTGGTAAAATTTGCAGTATCTGTACTTTTTCTCATATGTAAAGCAAATATATTAATTCGGAAAATCATCCAAGAATACACCTCTGCCTGCATACAGATAACCCTAATCCACCCTGCCACAATCAAATTTGATAACCAAATGTTTCTTTTCAGTTCTTAAAAATTTCCAAAAACAATATCTGCATTTTACAGTGCAGACATTGATTTTTTGAAAAATTATAACTTTTGTTTGTATTACCTACATTTATATCAGAAAATTATATTTGAAACTTAATTTCAAACTTTTTATTTAAAAATTGTAATTTTTGTGAGTATATTACCTGCATTTATATAAGAAATACTTCAGTAGCATTTCCCAATAATCGAAACTAGACTTGTATTTGCAAAATTGAATTCAAAATTTGCTTTCAGAAGCAAATGAGTATGTCTTAGGTGAGTAAAATAAAGTGGATTTTAAAACTTTGGATCTTGCAGAAACTTTCAACAAATACATTTGGAAACTCAATATTACACGTCAACAATAATTTGATCAAATTTTATTCTCTGCACAGCAAGTCATGTTCCCCTAGAAGGCAAATGTCTTAAAATAGGAAATAGAAATTTGTATGTTCTCATGCAAGAAAAATATAATCACTATTTTTGTAAATATATAACTTATGAGACTTAAATAAAAATATACATAGCGAATCTACCCTGAGGCAACTACACTTGAGTCCAGATAATTTTGATATCCTGTTCAAGGAGTCTGCTTAGAGAGGTGACATTTTAATATTGAAATATATACCTATACTCCAATAAGTGATACCCTTTTTCAGATATATACGGTAGTTAACTAATACAGTGGAAAAGTGGAAGATTTGCTTAGACTGATATATATATATTGTTGGCGCATTTTACGCCAACGAATCTCGCCAAATTATCGCCTCCTACGATTGAGGCAGCAGACTTGAAGAAGAAATCTAACTGGTCTGACGTGAGCAATTACTTGTAACCGAAGCTCACAATTAAATTGTATTTTGCTTCACTGTAAATATTTGTATATGATGTTTTTCTAAATAAAATAATTAAAAACGAAGCAGTGAAGCTGGTCCGTCGATAAAAAATAACCTTAAAAAAATAAGTTTATTCATCTGGCTCCGTCGACCCTGGAGCCTACTTCAGCGGTATGGATATATTAATGAAAAGCAAAGCATCCCTAAAGGGGAAAATAACTAGATTCGAAACTTTTGTGCAAACTGCAAATAATGATGTGGACTTAGTTGAACTTAAAGTTAAACTAAAGAACATTCAAGCTCTTCAAAAGAAAGTTGATGAACTACGAAGTGCGTGCTACGCACAAAGTGAAATGAAAGATGATGATCTGACCAAAATTGATGACGACTTAAACCAATGTGATGATCGTCTGGAAAAATTGGAGGTAAGAATTGAAATTCTCATTAATTCTTACAATAAGTTAAATTCTGCAAAAGCAGTAAATGTTACTGAAAGTAATGTAGATGAAAATTTTCAAATCAAAACTAAAATCTCAAGATTAGTTTTGCCTGAATTTTCAGGAAAATATGAAGAATTTAGTTCATTTAAAACTCAATTTGATGATTTAATTACAAATAATGTTCAGCTGAGTCATTCACAGAAATTGTATTATCTAAGATCTTGTCTTACTAATGATGCTAAGCATTTAAGTAGTGACTTTGATAATTTTGAATCTTTGTACAATGCTTTAGAATCTCGCTATGATAATGAACGTCTGATTGTTGACATTCATATGCAGAATATTTTAAATTTTGAAAAGATTCAATCCGAAAATGCGAAAGATATCAGAAGTATGATTGATTGTATACAAAAGAATTTACGCGCTTTGAAAGTATTAAAATATGAACAGAACAAGTTATGTGATGTTTTTCTAATAAATATTCTTCTTCAAAAATTAGATAAAGAATCTAGAAAAAATTTTGAATTATCTCACAAATCGAAAGTAGTTCCAACATTTGACGAGTTTATTAGATTTTTGGAACAGCGTGAATCAGTTTTGTTATCTATAAATAGAAATATTACACCCGGAAGTAGGGTTAATATAAATAAGAATTCCACTCCTTCCCATAAATCGAAGGTTCTTTTGACAAATGAAAATAATAAAAAAAACTGTGTTCTGTGTAGGAGCCTTCATCCTATTTTCCTTTGCGATACATTCTTAAAGTTAAGTGTTCATGAAAGATTAAAATTAATTCGTTCACATAAACTCTGCGAATTATGTCTAAAGCAAAATCATAAGAAAAGTCAGTGTCTCTCGAAATTTAAATGCGCTTGCGCGGAAAAACACAATAAATTAATATGCATGGATAATGAAGGTCATTCGAAGACTCCTTGTCGCTCGGTGACGCCACTTAGACAAAACAAAATTGAGCTCGATGCCGCCGCTGGAAAAGGTGACTCAGAATTGAAAGCGTTGAGTGTTTTAAGTAACAAGAATAAACAAAAAAGAAAAAGTGTACTTTTTTCTACTGCAGAGATTTATGTCCGTGACGCCAATAATCGAAGAATAAAAATCCGTGCGATTTTAGACAGCGCATCTAATATATGTGTTTTTACAGATAAAATAAGTGAATGCCTAGGAATAAAAAGGGAGAAAATTAAAATGCCTGTTACAGGTCTTAATGGATCAATTCAAAATATTAAATGGAAAGTGAATACATTTATTTCAAATGAAGAATGTACCTTTAATGAACCAGTTGAATTCTTGATTGTAAATAAGATAACAGGACTAACTCCGTGTACTACGTTAGATATTTCGAAAGTAGAAATTCCACAATTTTTAAATTTAACTGACAAATCATTTTATGAAGCTTCAGAGGTACATGCCCTTATAAGTGCTGATTTATTTTTTAAGGTTTTGAAAAATAATACGTATAAAATAAATGATGATTTATTGTTTAAAGAGTCTGAATTCGGATGGATCGCATGCGGGAAGCTTAACGAAATACAACCTTCTTATCAGGGACATTGTTTTCTTGTGCAAAATGACTCTCTTCAAAATACTTTAAAACTTTTCTTTGATTTAGAGGGACTTGGTATTCGCGATGATCCAGTTTTGCATGAAAAGGATCAGGCAATGGAAATTTTTAATGACACCGTTGAATTTAAAAATGGACGTTATGTAGTACAACTACCTTTTAGGAAACATTATGAAGAATTATCTGATAATTATTCCTTGGCGCGGCAGAGTTTTCAGAATTTGTTGAGAAGATTTAGTCATGATCCTGAGTTACATCAACAATACCGTGAAATTATTTGTGATTATTTAAAAGAAGGCATAATCAGCATCGTAAATCCTGATACAAAAGAAAATGCTTTAAATAGGCCTATATATTACTTGCCTCATCAGGCTGTGCGGAAAGAAAGTAGTTTAACGTCGAAAACTAGGATCGTCTTTGATGCGGGTAGTCATCAAAATAATGAACTTTCTTTAAATGACTGCTTGTGGCCAGAGGTTAACTTAAATCCAAATCTTTTGGATTTACTAATTAATTTCAGATTGAACAAAATTGCATTTTGTTCAGATGTTAAACAAGCTTTTCTGCAGATATGCTTCTCTGATGAACATAAGGATGCAGTTCGTTTTCTTTGGAGTAGTGATGATCCAAGTGTTGATAAAAGGCCCAATTTACAGATTTACCGTTTCAATCGAGTAAATTTCGGGGTCAGTTCGAGCCCATTCCTGTTAGCAGCTACTATTAGACATCATATTAAAAAATACAAGGAAGATTTTCCCGAAACAGTTGAAATTTTAAACCAGTGTTTTTATGTAGATGATCTCATTTCTGGAAGCGAGGATTTTGAAGAAGCACTTGAAGTATCTAAAAATGCCAAGAAAATTATGGAAGAGGCTGGAATGGTTCTCAGGAAGTGGATTAGCAATAATGCTGAATTAATGGAGCAATGGAAGAATGAAGAATTCGATACCTATCCTGCAGACGCTACTCTCAGCTTGGGCGCACACCAAACTAAAATCTTGGGACTTTCTTGGAAGACGCACGAAGATTATTTAACTATGGATACTAAAAATCTTTTGGAATTTCTTTCTATGGACAAAAATACGAAACGCTTCTTACTTCAAGCAATAGGGAAGATATTTGATCCTTTAGGATTAATTTCGCCTTTCACCATTCGAGTTAAATGCCTCATCCAAGATCTCTGGAATGAAAAAATTCAGTGGGATGAACCTTTACCAAAGGAAATTGAAAAGGAATGGAAGAAGTGGTGTGCTGAACTTCATCACTTAGAAAATTTGAAAATACCTAGGTTGGTTGATGATTCTGCATCAAAGGAAGATACTGTTGAAATACACAGTTTTTGCGACGCAAGTAAAAAGGCATATGGCGCTGCCATATATTTGAAGGTGAAGACACTCAGTGGAATATCGGTGAAACTCCTAACTTCAAAAAGTCGTGTGGCTCCATTAAACGGTGTAACCTTACCAAGATTAGAACTATTGGGTGCTCTAGTTGCAGCTCGTCTTAGTTCTAAGGTAAAGAGAATCGTGAATCTGAAAAGATCTTCTGTTGAATACCATTGGACAGATTCCAAGATTGCACTTTTTTGGATAAAGGGTGCAAAAACCCGATGGAAGCAATTTGTGGCAAACCGAGTGAACGAAATCACCAGCTTGACAGATCCCAACTCTTGGCATCACTGTGCAGGTAAAGAAAATCCTGCCGATCTTCTCTCACGTGGAATGAATGCTGATTCCTTGGTGACAGATTCTAGATGGTGGACAGGTCCAGAATTCTTGATGCAGCCTGTCAGTTTCAAGAACTTGCAACCATTTATTCCTGAGATTGAAACCATCGAAGAAGTCGAAAAAGAAACTTTGCGGCGAGAAAGGAAAATTCCTTTTGAAGATGAGACTTGTAAAGAGACAGCCCTGCTAAATGACAGCTCTCAACATTTTATTGTGGACGACCTCTTAGAACTTTCAAACAATTATTATAAAATTAACCATGTTTTGTCTTATATTTTCAGGTTTATTTCCAATTGCAGGAATAAGGTAAAAAACACAGGACCACTGTCAGTGGAGGAGGTAAGAGAAGCCGAAGAAGTGTTGATTAAGCATGAACAACGAGTTCTCCTTGAAGGAAAGAAACTGCCAAGTAATATTTCGAATTTATTTCCGTTTTTTGATGACAAAGGAATAGTACGTGTAGGAGGAAGGCTGAAGAATGCTTCAGTGCCATATTCTCAAAGACATCCTCCTATTTTACCTAAGGGTTCAAGATTAAGTAAAATTTATTTTGAAAGTTTACACAGAAAATTATTTCATGTTGGACCACAAGGTCTGCTAAATGCAGTGCGCTTGAAGTTTTGGCCTTTAGGTGGCCGTAGTCTCGCACGCAAAACAGTACATCAATGTGTAACGTGCTTTAAATGTAAGCCCACTCTTTCTTCACAAATTATGGGTAATTTGCCTAGTGAAAGAGTTAATGTTTCAGCTCCATTTTCTATTACAGGTGTTGATTTATGTGGCCCTTATTTAGTGAAATTTAAAAATCAACGTAAAGGTATTCTGAATAAATTGTATATTTGTATTTTTATATGTTTCTCAACAAAAGCCATCCATCTTGAGACATTAACAGATTTGACTTCCGATGCTTTAATTGCAACACTTAAACGTTTTACAAGTAGACGTGGCAAATGTTTCAAAATTTATACCGACAATGCTACTAACTTTGTTGGAGCGAATTCAAAATTGAAAAAATTTTATAAGCTCATTAATTTCCCAGACAAAGAATTAGCTAATCATTTTTCGCAAGAAAATATAGATTGGAATTTTATTCCACCCAAATCGCCTCACTTCGGTGGACTTTGGGAAGCTGGGATAAAATCGGTGAAGTACCATCTTAAACGTACGATTGGCAATTTTCATTTCACTTACGAAGAATTCGAAACGATTGTCATTCAGATAGAAGGAATATTAAATTCGCGACCGCTGACTCCTCTTTCTAGTGATTCAGAAAGTTTCGAAGTTCTGACGCCAGATCATTTCTTGATAGGGCGACCTATAACAGCAATTTCTGAGCCGTTTTTAACGGATTTAAAGGAAAACCGCTTAAGTCGTTGGCAAAAAACTACAAAAACTATACAACTTATTTGGAAAAGATGGAAGTCTGATTACTTGAATACTTTACAGTCTAGATCAAAATGGATGGTTGAAAAAAATGATCTGATGATCGGCCAAATGGTTTTGATTAAAGAAGATTTTCTGCCAATTAACGACCAATTTAATTATTCGCCAATTTTAGAGCGAATAACATCATTGTACCACGGTTCTGATGGAAAAGTCCGTGTTGTAAAAGTTCGTACCAAAACAGGGGACTTTAAAAGGACAATTAATAAAATAGCTGTATTGCCTATTGAAGTTTAGCAAGTTGTGAATTATGTTACTCAGTTGTTAGTAATTATATTGAAAATTATTTTTCTCAATAATTTTGTATTCATGTTTTGTTCACTTATTTTATATTTTTCTATACATATTTTATTGTTTACATGAATAACTGAAACTTTAATACTGGTATTTCATAATTAAATTTATGTTAAGTTCTTGCATGTGAACATAGCAAGGCCGGGCGGGATGTTGGCGCATTTTACGCCAACGAATCTCGCCAAATTATCGCCTCCTACGATTGAGGCAGCAGACTTGAAGAAGAAATCTAACTGGTCTGACGTGAGCAATTACTTGTAACCGAAGCTCACAATTAAATTGTATTTTGCTTCACTGTAAATATTTGTATATGATGTTTTTCTAAATAAAATAATTAAAAACGAAGCAGTGAAGCTGGTCCGTCGATAAAAAATAACCTTAAAAAAATAAGTTTATTCATATATATATATAAGAGACACTTGCCTATAGAATTTCAATCTAAATAAGAGATAACGTCACTGCAAGTGAGAAATACTTCTCCTTTGTCCTTATTTTGACAAAGATAATAAAATTCGTTGCAATAAAGCAGTGATTGTAATAGTAATAACGAAAGTAGTTTAGATGAACTACGATATTAAATGGGATTTAGCTAATCCTTTTGTGACTGACTGGAATTTTAAGGGAAAAAATTATTTATTTTTAATAATAGCTGAATGGTTTCATTCTAAAGAACAAAAATGCTCTTTAATGACTAATTTTCATACTAAGAAGCTTAAAAACTTGCGTAAATCGCAATAAGGGGGAAAAACATAGAAAATTAATCTTTTTTTGGGGAGTGGGTTAAATGTACCCAAAAAAGTTCAGTTATTTACTTCTGAGACAAAATGTTTGAGTTATTTTCTCCTGAGACGAAATTGAGTAATGTTGAACAAACTGAAGAGAGATTAATTTATTAAGTGCCCAAAGACGAAATATTTCTCGTATTTCAGATAAATATAAAAAAGCATTTTGAAAATCATTCTTTATTATTTCATTTACGTACAATTAGATTTAAAGATCTAAAGATTTTTTTAAGCTTCTGGGAATCGAATGAATAATTGAGTAAGGAAATTAGAAGAGCAAATGTGTTTTTGTCATATGCATATCAATGCAAAATTTCTTTTTTAATTTTGAAATTAAACTGCAATATTTCAAATAATGGAACAAAAATCATAAAGGATTTAAGTGATTTAATTACCAGATTCATTTAAGTTCTGAGAGACTGTGTCAAAACCTCAAGAGAATAGCAAATTCTTCGCTTTGATAAAGAGCAGTCTGCCTCGCTTATAATATTTATTAGAAATTAAATTAAAAACCTAGGGTTATAATCTCAAGCGATTTATGCTTTCATATAGTGGAAATGGAAAGGTAAGTGGAAAAAACGATTATATTCGCGTAAGTTCTTAATAAAACCCAATGGAATACGAAGGCGACTGATATAAACTCCTCTTTTCTGAGTATAAAGGAAATAAATAGAAAAATATAAAATATTTAAAATTTTTCTTCAGCAATATTATTTTCTGAATATTTTTAAAAACGTTATGTTAATTGATTTTGAAAAAAAATACTCAGATTTTGAATCTTGTTCTTTTTATTCTAAATCTATTACTTGGATAAACCCAAAAATTGCTAGCAATTTAGTCCAAATTTCTAAAGAATAGAAATACAATTCGATAATTATGTTTGCTTCCATACAACTAATTTTATTTCTCTGAAATTCAGCTAATGATGACCCATAAACTACCAATACCTTGCAACTGGCAGCAAATCTATACTATCGAATTCTATGCACTTCTGTTTGTTTGCTTGTGGCATCATCTCCTCCGGAACGACGGGGAGTTGAATTTCGAGAAAGGTAGTCCCCCCCCCCAATTGAAAAATTCATGGGAAGCTATTTCGACTGTTCTCATCTTCGTGCGATTTTAATCAGCCGAGATATTAATTAAAATCTCTGAAAACATTAATTTTCGTACTCATTTTTGCGAGTGGCAACAATCTCGCACTTTGAGCACTTGGAGCTAAAAAATGCCTTATTTCGAAAAGGGTTGCTACTTCACGCTTTCAAATCGCAGAAACTGCTAATGAAAAATTTGTAAGTTTTACCAAATGACGAAATAAAAATAGCATTGCCAAATATTAAATATATTATTATTGCATAAGGTCATATTCTGACGTTGAAGAATGCAGACGATTTCCTGTGACGTCACTGTATGTCGAAAATTCTTCGTTAATGTCAGCATTTTAATTAAACAGCTGCTGTTGGCAACTGTTTTGTTTCAGTTTAATACAGATACGATATATTACTGTCAACTTAATTATTTTATTAATATTCAGAAAGTGTTGTTATATTACATTAAATTTAATTCATGATGTCATACGTAATTAACCTGAAGTGGCAAATTTTTGTTTCCTGGTTCGGCAATAAAAATTATATACAAATTACTTTTTGCTTGAAAAGAGCAAATTAATTTCTTTCATACTGAAATGCTTTCATACATTTGCTTTTCAGGTGCGCATAGAACTTACAAATTTTGCTTTGGCTGCAGCCCACTCATTTGGCGGACATACTCGCTTGTATTATATTAAATCGAGAAAAGGAACTGACGTATTTTTGTAACTCGTGTTAAAATAAACGATGCAGAATTAAACTAAAAATTTCATTAAATCATAAAAGCACTATACTTGGTTTAACAATTTCTGATAAAGCTTTATACTAAGGAAGTTAATTTGAGAAGATTGATTACACTAGTGCTTTCCTCTTTTTATTCCTTCAATAATGGGGCATTCATCCACCGGTTGGCTTTTTGAGCAAAAGCCCCATTATTGAAACTGTCTTAAAGCTCTACGATTGTGCCATACTTGCCAAGTTTATCCTTGGAATGCAAGTCCGATATATGTATCTAAAGATGTAAACTTGTTGGTCAGTTAATGGTAACAACATGCAGTATATTCAGTCAACTCAGTTCTATACATTACATTATTATATGCACGGGAAAAAACATAATAGTTAGTACAATATATATAGATACACTAGTATAAAGGTGCTAAAATTTTTATAAAGACACAAATTGTATAAATTATTACAAAGATAAAAAGAAATTATTATAAAGACACAAATTGTAGCAGGATGTTCAGTGATGAATATTTACATAATTACATGACAGTATTTACATAAGCATTTTCAAATGAATGCAGTTAAAAGAAAGACTTAAAATTACCTATACAATTATATGTTTGTATAAGTAACAGAGCAATACATTAGTGCAACATTTACAAGAAATTATATTTAGTGAAATAAACCACACGACAAAACTAATTTTTTGGGGGGAGGGAGGAAAGGGAAGTTGCAGCGAATTATTTCAGGCTGTCAGCCATACTCTTAGCAATGGCAGTACAATACTTTATGCGATTGCGGTACAATGTTTATACAGGTTTTTTTATTTATTGTATTCTTTGTAGCTAAAACTAAGTCCAAACTCTTAATAGTGAATTACAATTGTGTTTGAAAAGAATTGAAAGTCTTAACGAGATTTAAAAACAAACCTTTTTATTAAATCAGAACTTGCCATAAACTGCCACCACTTGCGGAGATGCAACTTAAAGTAAAATTTAATTTCAAATTTAAATCTTAGTATCCAAAGTTGGGAAATGGGTTTAATTTCAAGTTCGCTCAAAAACGTCTCAACGTCGTAACAATTTAGAATGGCGGTAGCTATAACGCAAAACTGAATAATACAGTCTTATATCAGCTAACAGAAACCTATCAATGTGGCTTCAAAAGGCAGAAATGCAATCTGTCTTACAATCCGAAAACCTCATCTTAAATACTTCCAAACCTGATTTGCACTCTGGTAGGTAAACGGATATGAGAAGTGACAGTAAAGATCTAAATCATTATAATTGGTTTGATTAACATAATGGAACTTTACATGTTTTTATGCGTAATAATTTTGGTTGGCGTTTCTGATATATGCTTGTGGGTCTTGGAAGATATTTTAAAGTGATATTTTTCGAATGATAGTTCTTTTGATACTTCTGAAAGTACCTTGTCACCCAATCAGGTCCTTGAATTCATTATCGCCAAGAGGAAAAGAAAGCATCTATCGTTGATCGAAGCCTTGGTCATCTTATAGAAGGCAAAGATTTTGAGGGTTCTCAACTACATCCTAGTTCTGATAGATGGCGAGTGTTATTAGTCAAAGACTTAGGTATCTTGCATGTGAAAGTACAGTTTTGTCCAAGTTCCAGTTTTGATAGAGAGCGCTTGTCATTGTTCAGAACCTTGGGCATCTCACAGATGGTATTACGAGACTGTTCATTTCCTACTGTTGAAAGAAAGCATCTGCTGCGGCCAATATGTTGTGCATCCTATACGTGACAATGAACGTTTCCACAGCTTAATCCCTATGTGGAGAGAGAAAACTTGTTGTTGGCTAATCCTTGGGTATCTTATAGATGGCAGAATGAGTGTGAAGAGCTGCGTATTATTTCTGATGCAGACTGCCTTGTCAATGGGCGAAGCTTTGTGCATCTGTATGCTACAGAGTGGGTTTGCATAACAAAGTCTCAATTTTGAAAGTGAGGGCCCATTATTTACTCGGAGATCTTGTAGATGGCAGTACGGGTTTGCCCAACTCTCAAATTTAATACAGAGCTCCTGTCGTTTGTCAAAATAAGAGACATTATATACTTAAAAGTGCAAATTTGCACAGCCTCAACCCAATTTCGACAGCGATGACTTGCCGTTAGCCAAATTATTTGTTATCACATGAGCGGCAGTATGAATCTTCTCTGCATTCTAATTTTGAAACTAGGAACATGCCTCTGTTAAATATCCTTATGTTTCTTATTCCTGATAGTAGGGATTGCCCATGGGTCTGATGCTATGTTGGGGAGGAGGTGAAAGGTGTATTATCTTCCTGAAGCGCCATCACGATTCCATTATCAGATTAATTTAATTTCTTTTTCCAAAACAAAATATTATTACGAAAACTTCTCAGTATTAATATATTTGGACATAAAATCTCAAAACTGTAGAGCGGAAAGTTTTAAACATTTCATAATTACGATAATAGTTATTATCATGTAAACTTTTATGCAAATTATTTAAAAAATAAAGCATTGCTTTGAGATCTTTAGAAGGATAATAATCATTAAACACGTTGTTTAGATTTATGAGGGTACTTAAATTCAATTATGTGCGTCCAAAATTAATTGCGTAATAAACGTAAATATCACAAAGCCCAAAAAACATCTTAAATGTTATACATAGTTACTAAATCAAAAAGATATAAGGAGAGAAACGTATTTTTCCCCCAGTGCATATATAAATTTGCTTTTTTATTGTGCTTGTCTAGGAATTAATAGGGTAATAAAAATCAAATACCACAAAGAGCTTATAAATAAATTAAAAATGGGTGTAAAAACAAAATGAAACTTATTTGTTTTCACACTACATTAGTTTTCCTCCTTCGTTTTTATTTTACTTTTTGATGAGTGGAGCAGAAATGAAATATTCTCTTGGAATTTTATTCAAACATTAAATTATTTTATACTATTAAAATACACAAATCTTCCTTAATATGTACATATTTAAATATCTTATTAATTCTGTGTAACAAAAATTAGCGATGAAATTCTGAAAACATCATATGTTTACATTAGGAAAAAATGACCTTTTTTTTTTTTTTTTTTTTTTTTTAGAAATAGAAGTCTTTTAAACATTTGTAAACATTTATATGAATTTATATTTTCGAGTAATTCGTATTTTGGAATGCTTCATGACAGAATTGATTCCAAAAAAATTATGCATGCAATTGTCAAATGTAATTTTATTTCTAAATATGTATTACAATAGTATCTAAATATGTATTTCAATTCTTGTATTTTAACTTAAATCGGATGAAGGAAATTATGGATCTGTCATGAAAGAAATGTATGTTACTTATTATTTACAAACAATTCTCCATTACCCAGTTGTGAGTGAAGTTATTCAGGAACTGTGAACTGTTTAAAATAGTTAAGTGTTTATTTCTGGACAACAGAAAAATTGCCATCACAAAAATCACCGTAAGACAAAACTGGCTTTGGAAAATGGAACATGAAAAAAAAAATAGCTTAGTGTAACAGCAATAATAGAAACGGATATCAAAGTGGTTGGGTGTTGATTTTATTCACGGCAGCAAGTAAACCGGAGTATGTGAACATTTGAAAGAGCACTTAAAACAGCAGTTTGTGAATATCAAAATCAGACTTATCAAAATCAGTGTGAATTGAAACAAAAAAATTGAAACAAAAAATGTGAATATCAAAATCAGACTTAAAAGTAAATTTCTCAGTCTTAAAAGCATATCAAGTGTATAGACATTAAATATCTGTTCGATTTTGAGGTCTTATCAATATATAAGAGTAATGTGATTGTTATCCGGATGTAATTGAGTGAAAATATAATACTCTTGACATTACATTAGTGTCAAGTGTGTAGTGATGAATTTTTATTTTTTCTTGAATACTAAAGTTAACGAATAAAACTATGAAAATTGGTGTCATTTCAATCTATTGGGAAAGGAGTAAACGTGATTAAACTACTGTTGACGCCCAAATCTTGACTTGAGCTTTTTTCCATATTCATATTATCAATCTCATTTCGAGAGAGTTTATGCCACACGAGATCTACTGGGATGAAAAAGTAATAAGTTGTTTAATAAGTTCAACAATAAATGTAATAATCTTACAAGGTACTTTACCTCTCGTTTCAGATGCCTTCGTGGCGTAACGGTAGCACAGTCGTCACGTATTCGAGAGATCCAGGTTCGAGTACCGTGGAAGGCACTGCGTACTTTTCCCATCTTAAAAAAAAATAAATGAATCCACAAAAAATCTGAAAGGTTTCAAATTTTAAATTACATCCAAAGGGGCGTTTGTTTAAAGTTTTGTGTGTTACCTTTATTGGATTAACTAATTGGACTTGCTAAGAATTACAACAAGAAAGCACACTGTATAGAAAAATATCTTACGGCATTTATTTTAGTGCCGCATAACAAATACAGAATTCTTACCGTAGAGTAGTTTTGCAATTAAGTGGATAATTAGGCAGGATGGACGTTTTTCCAGCTACTTAATCTGTACAGATTCACTCTCTTCCCTGGAATCTCTTAAAAATACCTCTTTATGTAATGCTATTATTGTTAATATAAAGCAGTATTTCAGAGATCTGGAGAAGAAAGGTATTTCAGTGTTTTTTACACTTGTCTGTGGTCACTCGGGTAATTATGGAAACGAGAGAACTGATTGACTTGCTAGGAATGCAACAAAAGAGGATATTAAAGTTGGTGTAAATATTGCAAAATCTTATTTAAGAAAAATATTCAAAGCTAAAATGATTGAGCAAATGGAACTGCGATTATGTCTCTTCTGATAAGGGTGTGATTATGTCTCTTCTATTAAAAAACGTTCTTCCCAACTATTTTTGAAAGACTGAAAAGTAAGGACTTGTTGCTCCATTTTAAAGTTATGCAATTTTTGCCTGGACATGGTAAGCTTAAAGCTTATCTTGAACGGTTTAAGTTGACGTCTTCCAAATTGTGTTATTGCAATCTTAGCTTTCAGCAAAGTGTTTTCTACCTGCCCATTGCTTGACAGAGCAAGAAATCTATTGAAATGCAGATTAAGATTAATTGAAATTCATTGGCCGCCGAAATGTTATGATTTTGTATCTTCAGCTTCGGCCTACCGAGCTTTCAACGATTTTGTTGACTTTTATTTTAAACATTGTAAATGATTTCTGGTACTTTTCCGTTTTGCCCGCGCAAACGATAAATTCGCCAATAATGGTACAACAGATGCCAAACGGAATATCCTCGCCGGTAACCTTTTACGCCTCATTTTCAAAACAAGCCGCAGACATTTATTATCAGATTGTTTCTTTCAATACTGGCATACAATTACATGGAAGTTTTACTAGATAGTTCAATTTTATGCCCGAAGGTCATTCGCCGTAATTAAAAGTCAATTAAGATGCAGTCACACTGCTCACCCGATGGCGAATATATAAAAAAGGCAAAGTCAAGGGTTATGTTTATCAATTCTAATGAGAATGCACTAGTGAAGTAAAGCACTACGGTTTTACATAATTTCTGAGTAAGCTTATCGTACGAATTGAAATAATTCTTGCATTTAAACTTGCATTCCAAATTAAGATTCAACTTGAAATTAATGTAGATAATTACTGAGAGAATTAGATTTCTGTAGCGTAGTTTACCTGAAATGAGATCACTTGGAGTCACGTAATATGAACCGGCGAATTAGGATGTTGTACCATGAAAGCATAGTAAATTCTTAAATTAACGTCTTTTTATAAATTTATTGGCTTTTTACAAAATTTGAAACGACATTAAAATGTTTATACCTTCAAAATAAAAAATTCTTAGAACTAACATTTGTTAACATTTTTTATGTATATACTGTGTTGTCGCTAATAAAGTCTGCTTGGAGAGATTTGCGCCGGCGAAACGGAAAAGTACCTGATTCCTTTATACATTTTTATATTTTTGCATTTATTTATTTATTTTTCTGTGTGTATGATTTCATTGTATTATAGAAAACTGATGTTATTACTTACAATTTTGCCGTTTTTACTTACGATTTGTAAGTCTCGTGTGATATTTTGTGGTGCACGAGGATTTCTTTTTCCTTAAATAAAAAAAATGTATTTTTAGTAAACATAAGAAGTAGTTTATTACAAATGTGCTGAAAAAAAGTCTTCGTTATTTTAATTTCTGCGAATTTTAATCAGTTAGCCTTTTTCTTAAATACTAAAGCAGCGTACTTAGTAAAATAACGTTTTTAAATACTAAAGCAGCGTACTTAGTAAAATAACGTTTTTAAATACTAAAGCAGCGTTTTTCTTAAATACTAAAGCAGTTTGATCGCTGATGCAATACTTTTTTATGCAGTTTTCGAAGGACATCTGCATGCTTCAAGAAAAATCGTTTCAATGTCTTCCAAATTGTGTTTTCTAGAAACTTCCAGAATATCGCCAAGTTTGCTACAATTCTCGAAAAATGACGAAGGTACATAAAGATCGTTTCTTCCCTATCTCAAGTTCTAATAATTAGCATGCAAACTAGGTACGCAATGACAGATTTTAAAATTACATAAAACACATTAAACATATATAACACTGAGATATATGTATATAACACTGAAATCATCTAAAACTAGTACAATTAACTAAGCAAAAAATATTTCAATAAATTTACAGCAATATCTATTGTAGCTCTGTAACGCAAATATAGAAGGCTTTGTTAAAAGATGTTTTATTGCTTTGATTTTTATATCTTGTCAGCGAGTGCGCATGTCTCGGAACTGAAGCAATAGTAGGATAGGAATCAGCATCACAAAGCTTTCATTAATGAATTAACAATTAGAAAGATTTGTAGACACAATAATATAACAGTAAAACTATTGAAAGTCTGGGAAAAAATTGCTTTTTATGTCTCTAAATCTTTAAATCGGATTGCTGGTGCCTTACTTTTATTTTTAGCTACTTACCGGTTCTATTGAACATAATGCTAAATTAAATAATATAGAACCTGAATTAAGGAAGCCATATTTTTTTGCGATATATGAATTGGAGGCATTGAAAAGAGGTGTACTATCATTTCTGTATGCTTTTTCCCCATTCCCAAAACTTCCCGATTCTTTTCCCAAAGGATGTGAAAACCGGCGACCGTATCGCTTTACTTCAGAAGCGAAGACTAGATAAAATTTCAGAAACAAAATCTCCGCTCGCCTTTTGCAACAAAAATTGTACTAGGGTTGTCAGAAAACAAGACATCATTTATCGGGTAGCCTTGTAGTGTCACGTATTCGAGTGACAGCTTTTTAAAAAAGGTCGCCATGAATCAGACGAAAGGGTCCCTTGACGATTAGAGCTTCCACTTCTCTTTTTTCTCAAAAAAAAAAAAAAAAAAAAAAAAAAAAAAAAAGAAGAAAAATAAAGTGAAAATTTGGGAGAGCAAAAGGAAATGAATCTTAAGTGAATTAGGTTACTTTTTATTCATTAGCGAAAGGAGGACTGATTGAAATGGTGGCATTTAATTAATTACTTTGTTAATTAATGAAGCTAATGAATATTGTAATTCGTTTGCGGTTTGTTGTGTTTTTTATATCGGATTAGAAATAGTTTTTTATGTAGCAAAACTATGTCTGATCAAACATTTTAAGTTGCCTAATCGATGCCATATATTGCATTTTATGTTTTTCTTGTTGTTTCTTTCTATAGGTTTTTAAGACCACAGCAATTGATACATTTTAATTTTTTTACAAATACCAACAATTAATTCAACCGAAAGGAATATTGGGATAAAAAGTACCGCAGCCGGGAAGAATTTCGGATAAAAAGAGAATGATTAATTCGGTGCCGGTACGCGTTTGTTTACCTTTGCTGAGTCATTTGCTAGATATAACTGAAATAAGTTTCAGGGTCGCTTTCTTTTCTACCTTTTCAGGAAGTGATTTATTGGTGCAGGAGAAATTTTGTCTTTCAGCAGTTTTTAGTAATACACCTAGACACCATAATATTTAAAAAATATTCTCTACAGAGCGGAATATTCTCTCCCTTGTTCTACAGAGAAAAGGAAGTAATGACTGTCATGTTTGCAGTATTCTGGATAATAGAAACATTCGAAATTAATCTATGCAAAAAATCATAGGAAACATCAGATGCGATGTAAATGTGTCAATTTATAAAAACCGTACTTGTTATATATTGCAATCAAATTAAGATTTTTTTTTATTCTGAAACATATTAGCTGGCTTCTAAACCTTAATTGGGTTTCTACGACATTTAATGTGGCGTAAGTACTTACCCTTCACGAGCACTAACATTTCGCATACGTGCGTATGGTCATAGGGTTAATATTTTATAAAATTCATTTTCTACAATGTGTTCCAATAAATCTTTTTCCTACTCATTCATAATCCTTCAGCCAGATCATGAAGAGTTAACATAATTCACACACCCTCAATAAATCCAAAACCACATTACAAAGTTGTAGCTTATATTTCACAACTCTAGAACTATTATTAACACTCACGCCACAATAGCGGAACACATTCACTGGGTTTTTCTCGTTTTTCCACAGCACTGCCCTCTGGAGGCGTTTTCTATTTTTCCCAGTTCATAAACCAGGAAGGTAAGACTGAACATCGGTATTACTGTTGTTTGCACTTATCTCAAAAATCTTCTCCAGAAAATATTATCATCCGAGAGGTGAAATTTCAGATTTTCCATACATGGAAACACAAGCAATAAATTATTAATATTATAATAGTAATAAGTTTAAGATTTTAGTTTTACATTATTACTTGAATATGACACTCATGTATTACTGTAAAGCATTAAATATTAAGCAAACGAAATTGTGTGGCCTTACATCTTTCTAAAGGCTTTCAGTCCAATCCCATGTTCTGTCTCAATTTTGAATTCATTTTTGCTTGGTTTAATTTTTTTATTTTTGCTTGTGAAAGTCGTTTTCTTTTCGGTGAATTTTTTTTTCCCACATACTAAATTTTTATATTTTACTCTTTTAAAATGTAATGGCAGCGCAGAGCTGCTGTTTTTTTTTTTTTTTTTTATTATTATTATTTATAAATTTTGTACTACCGAATTTCAATAAATAAAATTTTAAAAAGTTTTACCTTAGTTTAGTTATATATTCGTGAATATGTAAATCAAAGTACACATGTGAATTACATATTAAAACTTGCTTCCTTTCGTATAACATAGGCCAAGTGGTAAAATCAGGCAGATAGCCGTAGCGTGATTTGCCACAGTTAAAAGAGCCCCCCCCCCAAAAAAAACGAGCAGCTTATGAAGCTAGGATTCCCTGTAAAACTGTTTACATAGCAAGGATGCTATGTGTGGAGAAAAGATTCCGAACAAAACAGCTTCAGGAAAATTTTTTTAATGACAGTTAGTTTTCAAGGGTACTTCAGTCTCTCAGCATGCATTCTTAAAAAACATATGAGATATTAGAACATGATGATCGACAAAATTCAACTTGCGCTTTTCATGTATCTATAGCCCGACTTAGGATGTATTTTAGATTTTTATATAGCGTTGTTCAAATATAGGTATTTCGACACAAAATCTGACTTTTTCTGAAATGACATGCCAATTGTTTTCCATGTTTCGATTCTACGTCTCAAATTATAACAAACTGGAAAGTTTTATAAAAATCACGCTAGTAGTTTGTAAAAAATTAGCTCTCAAACTTTTTGCTTCTCAATTTTAATTGAATTTGATGTCTCTTTTTTAATAAACTTATTTGATTCCTTCTTCCAGAATTCGAAATTAGGCTTAATCCAAATATAATTCAAGCAGTTTTTTTATGATTTATTGTAAAAATTTGTATTTTTAAATATTTTTTATAAATTTTTCGAAAACAATTTTGTATTATAACCTATAAAATTTTTAACATCGTCTTAACGTAGGTGTTTCTAGGCACACCTACAAAAAAAAAAAAAAAAAAAAAAAAAAAAAAAAAAAAGAGTTTTTCATTCAAAATTTTCTAAGATGTCCATGAATTTACATAACGGAGCGTTTTGAAACTTGCCATCTTTCTTTTGAGCTATAATAACGCAATGAAAAAAGAAATGAAATGCAATGAAAAAAGAAAATCGTCTGCAATGAAAAAAGAAAAAGAAAATAAGTTGCTATAAATGAAGAAGTTCACCCCGTAGATTATTCTTGGCGAAAAATAAATAAAGTTTTGAATTTCTCCGTAAATTTTGCACCATATTTACAAAATATTGAAATATGGAAAAAAAAATGACATGTTATTTCAGAAAATGTCCGATTTTGTGTAAAAATACCCATGTCTGAATTATGCTATATATAAATATAATATAAATCCTAAGTTCGGCTTTTGAGGCATAAAAAAAACAATTTGAATTCTGTCGATCGGCGAAGTAGAACGGGAGAAATAGGTCTTTTTTTTTTTTGTTGTTGTTGTTGCTGCTGCGCTGTGTACATAAATTTTGTTTTACACTCGTTTTGCAATATTTTCCCCTATGTTGCTATTATTTTCACGGAAGTGTTCTATAATGCAACTCAATCGGGTCCATGCGTTAAAAGAAAAATTTATAAATACCCCTTTACACAGTAATGAGGGTAAGATTTGCAATCGTATTCGTGTTAATGTTTTTAAGTTGCATGTGTCTTTTTCTTTAGATACTTTTATTTTTTCATTTCTCTGTTCCCTTTTTGTTTTTTAATTGCATAGGTCATTAATGCTGGAATTATTAGCACAGTTAAAAGAAACATTACTGACATACATGCTAAATAAAGAAGTAAAAGTGATACTTAGAACTTTATATTTACTTTTTCCACGGAATTACCTTCATATTACTATAGAAGAATCATTCTTTACAGTTTTGGTGGAAATTGTGAATAATGTTGCCTTGAGGTTTTGTAGATACAGCAAGATAGTAATTTCAGTTATGAAAGTCAAGTTTCATTCTTAGTTTCCAAAATTTTGACTGTTCCGTTTAGATTGTTTACATCAATTATTCTAAAACATTCTTATTTAAAATATATTGTATTGTACAATAAACACAATAAACATATTATAAAAACCATTCGTTTTCAGATTTAAAATTTTTACTTTTACTACTCTACATTATTAAGTAGTTACAAGAAATACTCTACATTATTAAGTTAGCTTCATATACCTTCAGGTCACATTTTTAAAGCGTTCAATAAGCTTTTTGTCTTAACACTTTTCATCCTCTCTAGCCTGTTCTCAAACATGGTATTCTAAGCGAAACATTTTGAAAGGTGATGTTGAATTTTTACTTCCTGGTACAAAGGAAGTATTGTAATCGCGAAACGTTTCACGCAGCATATTTCAACGAAAATATCCATTTTGACCGGTATCGAATGCAATTTAACAATATTTTTGCGTGATATTTCTATGTAAGGACAGAATAAAACACTCTTTTCCTCCAAAAAAATTATAAAATTGCTTTGAAGAGAATTTTTCGTGGCGTCTGTAGGAATGTATGTACATACGTACTTACGTACGTATCTCGCATAACTCAAAAACGAGCAGCTTCAGAACGTTGACATTTTGTATATAGGACTGCTATAACATGTAAATGTGCACCTCGTATTTTGGTTGCAATCGGCCGCACCAAACCTATATAAATATATTTATAAATATATACACTCTGTTACCCGGCTCAGTGATCTCAATTTCTTTACTCTTATATGTTTGTAAATTGTACATTTTTTGCTTTAAAAATGATTGAATTATGTTGTTCTTATCTTACGGTTAAGGTTTTTATGCCTTTAGTAAATCTGTATGCAATATGTTTAGAATTATCAACAATTTTAAAGTTGCTTACGTGCCGCTAAGCCTAATAATTTTTTTGATGGCGGCCATTGCTTGTTTACATTTGAGACCGCAGAATAGTGGATTTGTTTCCAATCTAGAGAAACGTAGCTTCGCAATAACAAAGATAAAGCCTTCATTTATTATTGCGAATTAAATCATGCTTAATCCTTTCTGGAATTTTTTCGAGGAAATAAGTGTTTAAGATTTACTTGGTAATTTTTAATACAGATATTTTGAGTTATGTATTTTTGCCTTGTCGCGAAGTGAGAACTGAATTAATTGAATGAGAAATACTCAATCGTCTGTGAGAAACTGTTTCTTTTTTGTTTTGTTTGCTTAATTTCTATTATACATCGTTCTAGCTTTATTATAGTATTTGAATAGAACATGTGGCAACGATTAGATAATTCTTTAAATGATATACATTTTGTGCATTCTGGGTTATAATATGAACGAAATATAATACTGTTATGTGAACCTAGCGCCAGAGTGTCGCTATGTTAAAACATAGAGTGAATTTTAAAGAATGCTTTTATTCTACTGTTGTTTACGCGTTGTCGACGAAGTAGATTTAATTCAATCCAATAAGTTTAAACGAAGTACAAGTAAAAATGCTTTTAATTTAATGTTCCGTACAAGGAAGTCATGTGGTGTACACATAAGATTTTTTATTTTTCCATAATTCACGCTTTATTGGTTTATTTAGACTATAATTGTACTTTAGAATCCCACTCATAGATTACCAACTTATTAACCGAAGTAATCAGTGAAACACATGAATATATAAACTATAATTCCTGGCATCGAATGCACATGCACTCATAGATACGATCAGAGAATTGCCAGATACTAACTTTTATTTAAGCATGAAAATTAGTATTTTTAATTAAAAATTGATTCAATGAATGCTTTATATTTGCATATTTTAATTTTATGATAGATTAAAAATGTTTTAAGTGGCAAAATGTAGAACAAGTAAGCGATCGAGTAGCAGAAAATTCTCAGAATCTCTAAGAAATAAATTATAGTTGCACAGGTTTGTCATAATTAACAAATTCGCGAAAAATCGCACAGTGTGGCAACACGGAATCTGCGTAATTCAAGTGTTCTGCGTAAATTAGTAAACAGAAGCTGTTTTGATATATGTTACCTAGTTTGATTCCCCCCCCCCGCTTTCCTATCCGTAAATAGTTAATGAACATTATGCATATTTTGTACTTTTGTTGTTATTAAGCCTGTCTTATTGCCAAATTTTTCATCGTTTTTACATATCTCTCATACTAAAGTACTGTGTTTAATCAGGCTTTCCAAAAAGTTCTGAATATTTTATACTTACATGTAAGGTACTAATTTACGAAATGTGATGAAATTAAAAGTAGAATGAATTTCCATCAAAACATATTATATGTTAACTCCACTTTTAAAGCTGACTTTTATGAAGTATTTATTTACATTTCTTAAAATTCATCTTTTCGGTTTGAATTCCCAAGTGCAGTTCCACATCATCTTACGCTTAGATAATTATTTGCATTTTAAATAATTAAAACATTTATACCTATTGAAGTGTATGCAATTTAAAGAAGTAGAAAAAGTTGATTTTATAAATAATAATAACTTTATGCATCATTTTAAATATTAATAATGATTTCAAACAAGTGGAGGATATATATTAAGAAATACTAACACTTAAAAGCACCTAGAAAATAAAATTATGTCTTGATACGCATTGATATAACTTGAGAAAGGTTTTTAGCATATTTATACATTAATAATATATTATAGTTAATATTAATATCTCTCATTGCATCTTCGCATATATTTTGCTTCCTTTATCATTCTTTAGTACAGCAACTGTTATATGCATACAGAAATGTAAGATCTTTTTTTCAACAACAAGAATATTTACTATGTTGAATCGAAATAAAATCTCTTTGTAGAGACAAAGTGATGAAATTTCAATACGGAAAATTTTCCCATTAGATAGATCTCACATAACGTTAGGCAACTGCATTATGTACCTGCAAAAGTGATATAAAATGCATCTGAATTCATTATTGTTGTAACATTTTGCAGAAACTTGCGTTTAATTGTTAGGATAAGGAGTCATTTATGTTTGCATAACTCAGTTTGTTTTTATTTTTTGTATACTGGGTGGTATACTTTGGGCAATAACTGTATTGTACTTTGAATTTAATCAAATTTGGAAAAGCGTTTTCTGTTTTCAAAGATACGTTTATTTCGTGTATTGTGTCATACATCCTTTAATTCTGAATTGATTGACATCTGAACAAAAATAATAGCTGAAATATGACCAAAGTTATATGCAAAAACCTTGTACAGAAAAATTTTGCACAGTCATTAAAGTAGTCGTTTTGAAGCAGGAGACAAGAAGAAAATGCAGTGTCGTCACTGGGACTCGAACCTGGAACCTCTGGAATACGCGCTGAATGTGCTATTGTTACACCACGAAGTCATGCTGGTAGGAGGTAGAAAATACCTTATAACCTTCTTTGGTTTGGTTTATTTTATTTGATTAAGTCAAAACACGCGAAGGCTATCAGCTTAAGGTGGGGAATGCCTTCGTGGAGAACTTTTTAAGGAAATGTTGCTCGTATACACGCTACACATATGGAAAACATCGGAAACGACCATGCAGTCAGGCCATTCGCCGGGATTCGAACAGTGGAAAAGTATTCAGTGACTTTATCGCTCGGTGGGTAGTTGTCCCTTACTTGAGGAGATACAACAAAACAATTTGC
This sequence comes from Stegodyphus dumicola, assembly GCF_044657685.1. Lineage (NCBI taxonomy): Eukaryota > Metazoa > Arthropoda > Arachnida > Araneae > Eresidae > Stegodyphus > Stegodyphus dumicola. The sequence goes on from NC_140769.1 coordinate 13,753,407, forward strand.
GTCATTAACGTAACTGCAGTTAACCATGTTTTCCCCATTTTATGATATTGCCGAAATCGGAAATCCGGAATATAAAGAAGGATTTTCTCTAATCTCCAAAAGTGCTTACCCTTCCCCTTCAGCAATCATACAAACAGGATATTCTGAACTGCTGGCAGTTAATCAGTTACTTAAATTATTCAATTCAGAATCGTCCAATGGAATTCAATTTCTGATCAGTGATTACTGCCTTAGCTTAACTTTAGAAAGGCTTTGGTGATATGCGATATTGTTTGTGCATTAAGAAGAATTCTTCTTACCTCGTTTTTTTAATTCTTGGATAGTTTATGGCTGTTTATATTGTTGCATGAGTTATCATATCAATTTCAAGGCATACGTGTTTACCTGGAGTTACTAAATTAAAGATATCGCTATAAGTACGTGGCCGGCAAATGTAATGTTGGAAGAGAATCGAATTTGAACCCATCTTGGTTATAGCACCGAAGAAAGAAGTAAGGTTATTTTTAACAGATAGCAGCAATTAAAATGCTTGCTTTGTCTATGCTGCAGATTGTAATCAAACTTTGATGACTTAATTAATTCCAAATTTTACGCTCGAGGATAATCAAAGCATACGGCTACCCAACCTATCTACGAATTTATTACATTATCTATTTGTTTAAAATAAAATGAATCTGAGGAAAGATCTGCATCAAGTGCTAAATTTATCTTACATCAGTTTTTCTTAAGCATAGGCTAAACTTCTATACTTACGGAATATATTCAGATTTTTTTCATATAACCAACTATATATATATATATATATATATTATTGAGTCATTAGGTATTTCTTGAAACAGGAGACGTGAAAAATAAACAGTGGCCTCGCCAGGGCTCGAACCCTGGACTTCTTGAATATGCTTCCAAATACACACTGAAGGCATGCGGAAAGCAGGGAATAAATGCCTTATAAATAGTTATTTAGTAATATTCCAGGTGATTTTCTGAGGAGCAGTATTTATTGGTAAAATGTTTAAAACAGACATATTGCATTTAATTTTAATTATCTTCTTCATATTATAACATTTCTATCATATGTACAATATTATATGTGGATCTTTTATTCTAAAGATCATATTATTGCACCTGTCATAAAGATCAGGCTATCATAATAGCGGATAAATGGAAACCACGTGAAGAAAACATGAAATAGTTAACAGTAATTGTTACACACAGTGCCTTCGTGATGTGGCGGTCTGCACACTGGGCGCGTATTACAGAGGTCCGCGGTTCGATTCCAGGCGAAGGCGTTGCATATTTTTCATCTCGCCTGCTTCCAAAAATACCTAATGCCTCTACAACCTAAACAAATGAATCTTCATTTCCGGGAACATAATCATCTTTCTCTTTGTCCATATTAAACAAATGAATTAATAGAAATGATGAAGATCACAAAAAATAAGAGCTCATATTATATTTATGAGACATTGTGTGGAGTCATTAGGTTTCAGTTTGAAGCGTGAAACGTGAATAATGTTCACTTCCCGCTCCAGGATTCGAACCTGGACCTCTCGAATACTCGCCGCGCGTGCTACCGTTACACGTCGAAGGCATGCAGAAAAGAGGGAGAAAATACCTTATAACTGAAGCTACGGAAAATGTCGGTTATTTTAACAAGTTCACAAAGAAGCCTAAATTCACTTAGTTGACATGTATGGCTTTATTTATAGAGAGAAGATTTTGATTTTATTTTAGTGCAGTACAATGAAACGTCATGGTGCATTCGGAGAAAACGAACATTATCAAGCCATGCCAGGAAAATGATAAAGGAATCATTCGACATGTTCTCTTAAATTTTAAAGCAATGCCTTAGTCATATTACCTAAACGCTCACTTATATCAAGAATCCTTCTGTCAAGAGCGTAAAATTAGAAAAAAACCCTTTTATTAAAAGCTTACACTAATTTATAGATGCTATCGCAAACGATTTGATTCAGCTGGGATTAGAGTTTTGAGCAGAAACATAGATAGGTTGGAGAATTCAATTATATAAATGTCTTAAATTCCAAGCAACATACAGACACTACCGGAATAAAACTAAGCTTATTCTCCTTAATAAGATTTTATAATTAATTCCCAGTTTCTGTGATAATAAGTAAAAGATTTGGAGAGAATATATCTTTTATCCCCGTCATTAATGATAAATGCACTTACAAAACAGATGGTTTCACATTCACTCTTGTTTTCAGTAACAATGTTACAACTTAAGTTCAATTTTACCAAAGCGCTAATGGCTGAGCTATATTTTTCTTTCACTTCTCGTGCCTCCAAGGAATTTTAGTCAAAATTATTATTTCCCAATTTGGATGTAATCGTCCACTCGAACGGCGGGAAGAGGCTGTTTGCATTCTGAAAAAACTTGCTATTCACGTTGGTTTACTGTATTTGTTATAATAAGCACATAAACACTGACCTGTTTATATAAATATTGTAGGGCGAATATTCACAAGGTTCATATGGAATCATGTTAGGTGACTTTGTAATGTATTTCCTCCTTCCTGATTACGTCCCTTCGTTGATATAACTGGAAGCAAGTTCTGCTAGAAATCGAGAGATCCTGAGTTCAGATCCTGGTTAGGTCGCTGCTAATTTTTCATATTTCTTCGATTTAAAAAAGTTCTAAAATATTTTACAAGCGGAAGCCGAACTAAAATATGGTGCACGATAATTTTTCACTAATAGCATTGCGCTATTCGATCTCCTCCTACGCAGTCGCCATTTAAGGTGGCGGGAGAGGTATATTCTTCCTTACCCTACGCCTTTGTGTTTCGTTAGACATTCAGTTAGCAATCAGAGGTCGAGAGATTGAATCCCGACTAAGGCTTCCCTGATGTCTTAAGTATCCTCGCTTAAAACTAATAAGAGACAGTGCATAATTTTACATACATGAATACCTAACTAACCCTCATATTTTACAATACTATTCACATATTTTACTATACTATGCATGTAAGTACTATATTCGGACAACAATATAATGCATACGTTTTAATTCTAGAGTTCGATAATTTATATATAGTCATTTTACAATAGTATGAACTGTATGTAAATGTTTTGTTTTGAATTTTTCATGAGATGCAAATATTCTACAGCATAGCTGATGGTACGTAGAACTCATACTACAGAATGATTCATGGCTGTTGGCAACGTCGGTAAGGCACATCGGGAGGGTACACAGTCTTAGTCTTCACCTACATCGGGAGCACACATATTTTTCACCCGCTTCGGGAGGGCACATAGTCTTCACCTGCATCGGAAGGACACACAAACTTCATCTACATAAGAAGGACACATAGCTTTCCCCTATATCGGGAGGACACAGAGTCCTTTCCCACTTCTGAAGGACACACAACCTTCACTTTCATCGGAAGGACACACAGTCTTCACCTACACCCGGAGGACACACGGTCTTCACCTACATCGGGAGCACACATAGTCTTCTCCCGCTTCGGGAGGGCACACAGTCTTCATCTACATAAGAAGGACTAACAGCTTTCACCTATATCGGGAGGACACAGAGTCTTCTCCCACATCTGAAGGACACGCAGCCTTCACCTACATCGGAAGGACACACAGTCTTCACCTACACCCGGAGGACACATCGCCCACATCGGGAGGACACATAGTTTTCTTTCATTTCCTGGAGGACACATAATCTTCATCTACATCGGGAGAACACACAGGTTTCACGTACATCTGGAGAACACACGGTCTTCGCCTATATCGGAAGAACATACAGTCTTTACCTATATCGGAAGAACATACAGTCTTTACCTATATCGGAAGAACATACAGTCTTTACCTATATCGGAAGAACATACAGTCTTTACCTATATCGGAAGAACATACAGTCTTTACCTATATCGGGAGCACACACAGGTTGGTGTCACCTACATGGTCGCCCACATAGTTGGCTTCTACCAGGGAAATATATATTTTACCTTTTTCTACTCAGCGTAGCCGCAAAGGCGGAATGCACATTTCCCTACAATACCGCATTTTTGTAATGAAATAAAATTATTCGTTATTTCATAATAAAGAAATAAAATGACCTACTCTTAGAAAATTACACTAAGATAATATTTGGTAATTGAAAAGTAATGGTATAAACTTGGGGTTTTGGATACTGAAAAAATATTTCACCTATAAAGTAAAACGACCCATGAAATAAAATATATTTCTATAATAAAGTAGTCTCGCATTTAGGTTTTAGTATTTTAAGTTTTTATCTCTAACAATGAAAAAAAATTCTGAATATTCTTCCGTTGCTCAGAGCTTCCGAATGAATAAACTGACATTTTCTGTTTCTCTTGAATTTTCACGCAACGAAGGTAATATCTAGAACATTAATATTCAATTTTTAAGTAAGCAGATATATGGACACATCATTACAAATGAAAAGTATATTCAAATTTTCTACAGATAAAGGGAACGGAACTTTTAAAATATGGAACATTGAAATTATTCTTTTTATACGAGTACATTTGAACTTACAATTCTATCTGCTCAATTTTTGCGTTCTTATTCAAAGGCTGTTTACATTTGAAAAATGGTATATGAATATATTCTAAAAGGAAAAGAAAATAACGAAGAATAAAGATTCTGCCTATACTTTGAAGCAAACAAGATTCTGCTTTCGAAGTGTCGCGCTTTCGTATGCTTTATTCACTTTAGTAAACAAATTTTCTAGCAATATTTCACTTCTCTTTTATTAACAGCAAATGGAGAATGAATAACTATGGAAAATAGCTTGGAATCAACGAAAAATTATTCCAGTTCTGAAACCACCAACTCGTATAAGGAAGACATTTATACAACTACATCCGGGACCTCCCATTCGGGTCCAGCATTGATTTAATAGCATAAATTATCATATAAATGAAGCCACTGAACTTCCAAATGAAGCCTCGGTCCGAAGTCCTCGGATAATAGAAATGAAGCTGAAAAAATTTATTTACTTCAAAACACAAAACCGAGTTTTATTTACAAAAGCCGTATATTCTTCAAGGAGGACTCCTTGCAGCGACAATCGTGGCCCATCCTGGGGAGCAGGAGCACAAAGTGAATTGTAGAAAGAAAGAAGAAAAAATGAAAGAAATTTTCTATTTCGTCTTTTGCCGAAGCTAAGATGGGTTGGATCTTAAATCCCATGGCTTATTGATTTTACCATTTGGGGACAATTTCTTTTGCCTTTTTTTACTCTTTCTGACAGAATAAGAAGGAGGAGAAGCGAGTAGACTTTGCGACGCGCTATTCTTTATTTTATTTTATTCTTTGTTTATTTACTGTTCCCTCCGAAAGGTCATGCATAAACAATTGAGGGAAAAGCAGTTTTATCTATTCCTAGCCCTGCATAAATATAACTACGCCCAGTATTGTATTAAAAAAAACCTCCCTTTCCCAACTATAAAAAAGAAAGAATGTCTTTGATAAATCTGCGTGTTTCTGTATAAAGGTATGAAAAATAATATTCAATTTAAGGAAGAATGTCGTTAGAAGACTATCATTGTATCCCCTGCTGAATCAGAGACATTAAAAAGTAAATAAATGAAAAACGAAAGCCGATGTGCATGATCATTGGCAAATGGAACCTATAGAAAATGAAACAAAAAGTCCCTTTTGTTGCCAAAAATTTTTTACTGAGGTGTTTAATACTGGCTTAAGTATTCTCATACAAATGCCAAATATTTGGCAGCATCGATAATAATAGATAATGTGCATTATTTCTCACAAAATGTATTACGTATTTTTCTATTGCAATAAAAATAATTCTTAATTGTCTTTCCAGATTCTGGTAATATTAAATATTAAATAAATCTATGTAATTTTTGGAATATTTATATATTTTTATGAGAATTAATTAGCATTAGATTCATATAGTCAAACTGCGAAAGATAAAAGATTATCAAAGGGAAATGGTATTTTTAAATATATAATACTTGCAAGAATCCAGCTTAATTAAAGTTAATCTTTGCTGGCTAGATCTTTATTTGAACTATGAAGTGGCTGTTCGTTAAGTTCAACTGTATCAGTGACAAGGCGTGCAAAGAGTTTTGGCTTAACTCAGAATAGAAATATAAAATAAAAACTAAGTTGACCAACTATACCAACTGAAGCTGCACATAGAAATTTAACGCGAGTTGGCTGTTAGCACTACCACCGACGTAGACAAACAGGCAATTAATATCCACAGCCGTAAAATAGTAACCTTAAATATCAGCGAAGTAACTTGACCGAAAGGTAGAACACGCTTTGTTTGCAGTAACTTAGACAACAGCTTAAGGGGACGGTGAACTTTAGAAATTAGTTTTTTAAGTTTTTGTTTTTCCAGTAAGAAATTTTATACATATATACATTATAACATGAGTTTATAAATTTTTTTGTTCAAAATTTCAATTTATTTTAGATTAAAAATTTTAAAGCAAATAATTAATGATTTTAATTAAAGATTTGAAATACTCCTTGCGCGCTAATTTTCAATATTTTTTTTTTTTTTTCTAATTTTCCCTTTTAGTTAGTTATAAAGACTTGACAAAACTTTTTGTGTATCCGTTATTGAATATGATGTATCAGAAAAATTTAATGTGTGTGTATGATTATGGCAAAGCCTCGAGGGCTATCTGCCTAAGGGGAGGGATGCCTTCGTGGAGGACTTTCTAAGGAAAACTGGCTCGTATACAAGTTACACATGGGGAAAACCACGAAAACGCCCATGCAGCCAGCCCGATCGCGGGATTCGAACCTCTGACCGAACTACCAGTGTTCAGCGACTTTACCGTTCGGCCGCTGGTGAGCACCCAGAAAAAATTAAAAAGGATTTTTGTGAACTTAAACCCAGTTTTTGAAAAAATTCACCTTTCGTTAAACATTATGACAAATTTAAACTTCTTAATAACCTCCTACCCAAAAATGCATACACAGATCTAATGTAACATATAAAAAGGTTGTTTCTTCCAAACATCATTCATTTCAAACTAAAAATGAGACGCAGGGAGCATTTTCAAGACATATGAACTGCGAAAAAATTTGTTTTGAGAAAATCGAATTTAAAGTTTTTTTTTTTAAACTTACCTTTAACACATGGTCATGAGAAACAGCAAATTAACTTTATATATGAATATATAGACAGTATCATTTAACTATTTTTAATCTAATAATATTAAATTTGAGAAAAATAAACATATCGCAAATTGGTATGCGATTCGCAGTTATAGGGAGAAACAATTCATGCATTATATCCAATGAAACTTTTAAAATTCATCCGCATTATACGTTTTACCATCATTTCTTACATTTACATTAATTTTTAATGCTTTACAATATTTTATACGGTTTCTGTTTTTTTCCAAGAAGGTAAACTTCCCTTTTTGCTTTGGTTCAAGCGACGCTGATCACGCTTTTTTGCAACGAGTAGGGAAAACGAGTTGGCTTCCTCCCATTCTACGCCTATAGCATTTACATAACCAAAGTTAAATTCATTAATAGTTGTCAATACTTTGACATTTCTAGCTTTTCGTTTAAGAAATAAAAATTTCTTTTGGTTATATATATAAATTATAACATCAGTAAATAGCTGTTGAAATACATTTTCTCCAAAATTTAAAGGGCAAAGTTTACACCGTTTACACACTTTAAATGCTTGTAATTTCTTTAAAAAATAGAATATTTGAACTTGGTTTTTTGCATATGATGTAGTTACGTATGTGGAATATTACGAGAGTAAAAAAACAAATTCAATATTTTTGTTGATTTTTAGTTATTTTAAAGTCCACCGTCCCCTTAAATATTATATTTCTATATTACTTTGCATAAAGCGCGAAACTCTATAAGGTATTTCTCCCACTTCCCTAGCGTGCCTTCGTGGTGTAACAGTAACACGCTGGGCCGGTATTCCAGAGGTCCGTGGTTCGATTCCCGGCGAAGGCGGTTGCATATTTTTCCTCTTTTCTGCTTTCAATTAACCTAATGACTCTACAACTCTGGCAAGAAAGCGTTCGATGAAAGCAAGAGCAATAGGAAAGGTCGCTTCAAAATTAAATTAACTGTTAATAAATTAAATAATTCCCAAACATACCTTTTGATTATGACAATGATTGCCCAATCCTGATACTTATTCTCAACAGCTGAACCTCAGCAGCCCATAAGATTTACACTTCCAGAGAATGTAGTGCCAACGAGCTGGGTCATTATAATTTTTGGTTTACCGTACTCCAATAAATCCACTGGCATTTCTAAGGGAAGAAATCAGCTTTATAAAAATTACGAAATGTAAGATTTTATATCGCTTCGAAATTCCTGGTTGCATTATAATTATTATAAATAACTAAACAGAAATTTTTCGACTCTCGTAAGACAAAAATTTTACATACTTAATTTTAAATTTGAAGATGATATCCAGGGGTCGTGCGCTAATTAAAGAGTGAAACATTTCAATTTATACATAATTAAAAATATAATATCAGTTTAGGAAGGGATTTCTAATATTAATAAATTAATACTTCAATGCAAACTTTTGTGAAACATAATGATCAAAGAAACATTTTCCAAAAAACAGAAATTATTCACAAATATTATAAATATCTTGTTCTAGGAAATGTGAGTGACTTCAGTTCTGCAGACTGTAAATTAATATCATAAAAAATGAAGAATTGAAACATGTTTCTAATTCAACTAATTTTTTAATCTGTATATATTGATTATGATATTGTGATCTTCATTATCACTCTTATTCTGTCTCTAATGCTCTCTTATATTTCCGATATCACTATCTCTACACTGCATATGAACATTATAAACATCTCTGTAGCATTAAAACACTTATGAACTACCTCTGTGAAAATAGTTTTAACATGACAAATGTAGTAATTTCTAAATTAAGGAATACCTTATACTACAAAAGGTAAAGAGAAAAATGTATGTGGCGGGGACACACTCAGCTTATCAATGCTTAGCAGTGATAATACCCAAAACGTTGTATAAAGTGAAGTAAGTTTTTGATTAATTTCAGGAATTGGTTTATTTTGCTAGCTTACAGCTCATTGTTGCGCAGTGTTGAAGCTAGGTTCTTAAAAAAACAATAAAATAATAGATCCACCATCGTTTAATCTTTATTTTTTATTATTTATTTATTATTTAATTTTAGTTTAATAGTACCTTAAATAAGGCTCGAACTAAAAGGGTTGTGGATGATGACTCTCCACACCCAGGATTTGGTGATTGGGTCCCCTAAACCCCAGTCGTCCTTTAAAAGAGGGAGTATATAAGGTATTTCTCCCACCTTCTTAGCGAGAATTCGTGGTGTAGTGGTCTGCAAGCTCAGCGCGTAATTGAGAGTTCCGCGGTTCGATTCCCATAGAAGGTGTTGCTAATTTTTTTTTTTTTTTTTTTGCCTGCTTCCAAAAAATACCTGATGGCTCTACAACCTTAAAGTCTTAAACCGTAAGGACAACATTTAAAGCTAGATTTATTCTCTGTTTTTAATTGTGCCGTTCTCATTCCCATGCAATTTACAGTTTCGCGTATTTTCTTATTCGTATTTTCTTTTTCGTTCTTTTCGTTTCACATATTTTCTTATTTTTTAGAAAATCAGGGGCTTACCTGATGTACACCAACAGTAAATCATGAAGCAATGTCACTGAACGACATAAAAAGAAAAGTATACAACCTCGAATTATGGTAATTTGTTTTTTCATTTACCCCTCAAGGGAAGTCGAAAAAGACCCTAGAAGTAACATATTTTGAAATCAAATATCTGGATGAATATTTATTTAGGGAAGTTTTATGTTTTCTTGTAATGGGGATACAACTTTTGCTATACATAACCTTCGGCAACTACCAACCAAATAAAATGTCAAATTTCGTAATTTTTATATAAAACTGATTTTTACTTCCTTCTGCGAAGTAAAGGAAGCTTCGTAATAGGTTAAAAAATCCCGGGTATCATATTTCAACGAAAGTATCCATTTTGAGAGCTATTGATTCCTTTCAACGATGTTTTTACGTGACATCTGTACGTACGGACAGAGTGAAGAACTCTTTTTTTTTTTCAGAACGGATTATAAAATAGATTTAAAATAGATTCAGAAGAGATTTTTCCGTCACATCTGTACATGCGCATGTATGTATCTCACAAAACTCAAAAGCGAGTAGCCTCAGAACGTTGAAATTTTATATTTGGGACTGCTATAACATGTAGTTGTGCAACTTCCTTTTTTGTTGGAATAGGCTACAACAAAAGTATATAAATATATACAGGGTGTTTCAAAACTATGTGTCAAAAAGCACGTAGAGTAGACCTAAATAAGCAGATTTCGTATAGGAATATGTGTCCGATAACGCCGCGTAGAGCCCAAAAAGAACGCTGATGAATACGACATATAAAAGCTGGATTCTGCGTTTCCCACACGGATCTCAAACAGCAAGCATTGTTACACCAATGCAGAGCTTGCCGCTTGTCTGTTAGCGCTGGATATGTGCTCGACATGCCTGACGTCTTTTCTAATGTACGCCGATCATGCGTCACCGCTGTGAATCTCGTATGGCTGTTGGTGGCCGCTCTTTCAAGCACCTGTTGTAAACTGTCCATATTTTGCTCCTTTTATCTTCACTTGTCTTTTCAGTTTCCTGTGATTCATACTGCTTTGCGTGCTAACGCTTTAAAGCGGCATTATCGCATACACATTCCTATACGAAATCTGCTTAGTCAGGTCATCTCTACCTTATTTTCAGTTTTTGACATATAGTTTTGAACCACCCTGTATACACCACTGTTTTACCTGGATCGGTGAGCTCAGTTTTTTTAATCTTATATGTTCTTAACTTGTGTATTTTTTTACTTTAAAAGTGATTCGATTAATTTGTTGTTATGTTCTGGAGAAGGGATTTATGGCTTTAGTTATTCTGCATGAAATAGATGTAGAATTATCAACAACTTAAAAGTTATTTAAGTGGTATTGATCCTAACGTACCCGTGATTTTTAACATTTAAAATTGTTAGTAGGATAGTGAACTAAGACAACTAAGAACCTGGAATCAACCGAGAGTTCATTTATGCCTATCGCTGGCCATAATTTAACAACTTTTTGAAATGCATTTAATTAATCCTATTGGTAATGAAGCAAGTTATGCAGGTGACAGGTGACAGCAGGGCTGGACACCCGGACGGCTTTCAAAGACTAATCGGGTATAGTCCGGGAGCCGCTCCATCCAGAGCATAGCACAGCGACATAACATGTTTGCAACATAAAATATCTAGAGTAAGATTACCTACACGACAGGTGGACATCGCATAGCGATATAGCATAGCTCAGCATAGACATGACATGGCATAGCTTTTCGACGTGACATAGTATAGAATATAGACGTTGCATAGCGACATAACATATTTACAACATTAAATACACAACGTAATGTAACCTACACGACAGGTGGGCGTAGTATAGCGACATAACATAGTTAAGTATAGATAAGACATAGCATAGCATTTCAACATGGCATATGGAAATTGCAGAGCGACATAACATATTGAGGTTATACATTTACAACATAAAATTCGCAGTGTGGCATGGCCTACACGACAGGTGGACATTGCATGGCGATATACCACAGCGTAGCATAGACATAACATGACACAGCATTGCGACATGATATGACATGGCATAGCGTAGGGACATAACATATTTACAGCATTAACTGTACAACGTAACTAAACCTACACGAAAGGTGGACATAGCATAGTGGCATGAGATAGCATCTCATAGACATAACTTACATAACATTGCGACATAATATACTGACGTCACATATTTACAACATAGAATACACAGCTTCATATAACCTACACGGCGTACAGAATATAGCCCCGTTTATGAACATGGAATGGTCACATATATATTGTCAAAACACTTTTATAACAAAAAATAAATAAAGAAAAAATAAACAGCATAATAAAAACATAAACAGCATGACCTGTTTAGCAAATGAACATAACATAGCGTAGACAAAAGCGATAGAACATAGCATATAGGCATAGCATAGCGATATAACATCGCACAGCATATACATAACTTTGCATAGCATAGCGGCATGACATACCGTAGCACATGGACATAGCTTGGCGGGTTAACATCATGATATAATATATTTACAACATAAAATATACAACATTACATAACCTACACAAAAACAAGTCATGTAGTGGAATTTTTCATGTTATTAAGATTTGCAATGGGGAATGCTATTAAGTGTGTAAGACAGCTGCATGCTATTAATTCGACTCGGGCTCAGATTTTTGTGAGAAAGTTGTCAGTATGGGTACTTCAGAACTTTCTCCATATGTAACGTGAATTTTGAATCAGCTTCCCGAAGAAAGTCTCCTTATTGACGTATTTTTCCTTAGGCAGGTTGGCCTCGTGCGATTTGCCTTAATGTAATTAAGCTACTCGTGACATATATTATTAAATCTGGAAAGTAATTTTGAAGGCATTTATAATTTTAATAGAATTATTTTATAAATGAAATTTTATAAGCAGAGGCTTGCATACAAATCCATCAACAAGCAAAATTCTGTACTCTGGTTTTATGGCGCATAGATTTGCATTCTTACTATTTAGTAAAGTTTTGAAGTTTTAAAAGGAGATTGTTTTAAATATTATGATGTTTAATTTTCAGTAGTGAGATTATCATTCATTTATTATAAGAGATTCAGAAATTTACCGAAGTTTCGACAGATCAAACAAGCGCAAAACAATGGAATTTAGCACCTGAAAAAAATTACGTTAAAACTGCTTTTACCACTTACATTCTACTATGTTCTATATAAAAGAGTTATGAGTATTGAATCTACATAATTATGAGACCATTTTGAAGACATTTATTTTTCCATTTTTGGAAAACATTTCCTACTAACTAAAAATTTTTACTGTAATTACCCATATATATAGTCATTAAAATTAGCGTTATCATAAACTGCGATTTAGATATAGAGGCAGACTGATGATATTTAGATCATTATTAGTTCATCCTTTCTCAGAGCTGAATTATTGCTTAACCCTTTGCGGCACAGTGTGTACGGTCTGGAGACACCTGTAAATGGCAGCTCAACACAAACCAGTCCATATATTTTAGCCATGTTTAGTTTTCCTCATTTTTCAAAGAAACATTCCAGATTTTTTTAGGGTATAAAAGGAATTGTTCGAAAATAAATTTCTATGTTAGTTTTTTGGATGTATGCTAATCTTCTTATTCTATATTATTTTTAAATTTTTACCTCGAAATCTTGCCTATAATCAAAAGGCGAACCCTATGTGTGCCCGGACCGGGCTCACCGATAATCTAGGACAACTGAGAGTCTGTATTCTTTGTTTCTCCGCATCTCACCGGTCAGTTCATTGAAAACGATGCTCGTTTCAGCACTCTTTTCGAAGAGAACAGAAACCTTTTTTTGAACACTCTTTTCGAAGAGTTACAGAAACTATTAACGCGAAGATTGCCTTGGGAAACATTACTGGAGTTCCTGAGTAGGAACAGGGAGCTTACTCAAACTATGTTCGTGTGTGCGTAGAAGATACAACGCAAACAAGAAGAGTTAACTTTAGCCTTTATTTCTCACAGCGTGCAGCCGCTCCCGCACTTTGGGATACAGAGACCAGCACTTTTGGTCTAAAATGTGGAAAATAAGAGAAAAACTAACTTAACTATAGATGAACTAAACTTAAATACTTTACAGAAACTATTAACGCGAAGATTGGACTTTTGACAAAAGGTATGTAGTGCGAATGCAAATACCACAATACGTCTTATATCAGCAAGAACTAAGTTCTGGCCTTAAAGGCAGACATGAACTGACTGAAAAGCACGCGCGTGGCAGGGCAACCAGAAGGCTCTCTCCTCTCTTGGCTGAAAGCCACTTCTTAAATATCTCTACAATTTTCAACTCATTAACATAAGATTCCCACTCGCGCTTATTCTGTACGAAAATGGAAAGCCAGAGAGGATAGCAAAGTTTTAAAATAAAATAAACTGTAGTAAAACTTACGTTACTGGAATATTCTTCATCAAATACTGGAGCGAGCTGGCTAACTCGTATTGTCACACTCGAGGCTACAACCCAGATGGTATCTTGGTTCGTGACGCTGACTGGCTCCGTGTTGAAATCCCGGAGAAGACATGGATGTTCATAAGCAAATAGTATCTGTGCGAAAAGGGGCACTCGAAGTGCATAGGAAGCCAAAATGCCTCTCGAGATATTGGTGCTAGGGAAAAGGAAGTGGGAGATCCTCGGACCGCCCTTGGGTAGCTCTTCGTCAAACATTGGACGACGTTACACAATTATCGCGGTGGTATTATACCTGTACAGCTTATGGTGAAATTCCGGTGTCCGGATCACTTATACCTGAACCTCTCATTTTGAGATTACAGAGGTCAATTGCCGAGCACTGGCACATGATATTCTCTTTTGGCCTTAATGGATTCATGACTTAAGATGGATACCATGTTCCAAAATTCTCTTCATATCATAAAGGTTAGTCACATCATCTACTGAGCATAATAATTGTATCCGAAAACATAGAAATGTAGGAATCGTTACGATTGATACCAAGAAGAAATAAGGAAAAGCAAAATTAAAAACCATGGTTTTCATTAAATGTCGCAAATTTCTTAGTCAGGCACAGAATTCAGAATTCTTGAATTGGTGCTCCTTAACATTTTACAAAATATTCTGCAAAATCATTTCTTATTCCTTACTTTTATTTGTACGTAACATTTTTCTCACTCTCTACGAGAATATTTTCCTTTTGATAGAAACAATCCGTAATAAAATGTGCGATCGTTGCTACTTTTATGCCATAACAAATTGTATTTGAATGAGTTCGAGTAATCAGCAAATATTATTGCAACTTATTAAAATTATACCTAAGCTAGAGAGCTATAAAGTATGATTAAATATGGAAAAACGGAGAATAATTTTTGAATTAATAGTTATTGCTTGTTTGGAGACATGGATTTAAAATGAAATACATTGAGTCTAAATAACACATTCAATAGTACCTTTAACTTCCATTTAACTTAAATATTTAATTAGAGGTAATATAACAATGCCTTCGATCTAGTACAATATGGAGATTGTTCGTGAAATAACAGCATTATTACTAGTTTAATATTTAAGGCCTGCTCATGTAATGAGTACTTTTGCTTCCTTGATAAATGAAAATATTATGAAGGAGCTTATGTGCTACTTTTAAAGCACAGTAGCAGTGTCTGTGTTATAAGTTAGGAATATTTTATTTCCTGTATTAAATTATTAATTACGGGAATATATTAATTGTAGTAATAAAGGAAAAACTCAGAGAAATTGCAAAATGTCCCGAGCTTCCAATGAAATACAATTCTTATTTCCGTAAGAAAGACTTTGGAAGAAAAATGCCATAATTACACGGAAGAATCTTAGATAAAGATTAACCTCAATGCAACTTCATCATCATTTAAAACCCATTTCATTCCCCATAAACGTAATGATTATTATCTTTTGATATTGTTATGTTAGATTATCAATAAAATAACCATTTAAACTCAGAATGGGAAAAGAGTAGCGGACGTCTTGTGCATTCCTCTACGGTAAAGAATCCCTTGCTTGCCTTTCTACCAATAATGGAAGAAGAAAGAGAAAATGCTGACGGAGGAAACGTTGATACAAATAAATCACCTTTCAGAAAGAAAGAACTTTGCTGCTACTGGTATAAGCTTAGATATCTCTTTCGTGGGCTTAAAAAACGCTAGTAAACATGCATAATTTTTAAATGTGCTAGGCATGAGAGGCAATTTCCTTATATTAAAGGCCATATGGAATGCAAAATTATCTGCGAAACATCAACAAATGCATTTCGGAAAAATAAATATGGCTCTGAACTTTCAAATGCGAAATGAATCGAAATGTATCGTTTTATAATCTGTACTGTTAAAATCAGAGTGCGTTTGTCTGTTTGCTTGTGACCCAACTCCTCTGGAACGGTGGGGAGTTGAGTTCCGTGAGAGGTAATTCAGAATTCCAAAATTTCGTGGGAGCCATTTCGAACATTCTCATCTTCGTACGACTTTAATCAGCCGAGATATTAATTAAAAACTCCGAAAACGCAAATTTTCGACCACATTTTCCAGAGTGGCAACAGTCTGACCCGCTATAGGTAAAATGCGTTTTATTTCGAAAAGGGTTTCTACTGCTCGTTTCAAATCCTAGAGTTTGTTAATAAAAAATTTCTAAGTTGTATAAAATATGAAATAATAGCATTGCTAAACGTTACATATATTATTATTATACACGGTCGCGTTCTGACAGTGAAGATTTTGCTGACGTTGTGATTTCATATGACGTCATTACCTGTCAAAAATTTTTAGCTATTGTCAGCTTTTTAAAAAAATTAGTTGCTGTTGGCAATTTTTTTGTTCGCAATTAAGGTAATTGACACATAAGCTGTGGCCACATTAATTCTGTTATCAATATTGGGAATATATTGCTAATTTACATTAAATTTAAATCATGACGTCATATGTATATGCATTAACCTGAAATTTCCAAAGATTTTGTTTCCTGGTTTGGTAACAAAAAATATTTACGAATCGGTTGTTGCTTGCAAAGAGTGAACTTATTTTATTCCTACTAAAATGTTTTCATGTAATTTCTTTCCAAGTGTGCATAGAGTTAAAAAATTTCGCTTTTTTCGCAGCCACCAGCGCTGTATGAAGTACATTAATTAATAGATCATTTTATTTAAGATTTTCAGTACATAAAACTTATAAATATTGCTTTAGCCATAGCCTGCTCATCTGGCGAACTTATCAGCTTGCAGAGACATTAGGTAAATTTTTGGAAGCAGGAAAGATGAAAAATTAGCAACCGCCTTCGCTGGGAATCGAACCACGGATCTCTGGAATACCTGCCCAGCGTGCAGAAACACTACACCGCGAAGACACGCTAGGAAGAGGAGTGAAATACCTTATATACTCCCGCATTCAAAGGGCGATTGGGGTTTTTAGGGGACCCAATTGCCAAATCCTGGGTGTGGAGAGTCATCATCCGCAACCCTTTTAGTTCGGCGCCACTGTAGAGACATTAGGTAAATTTTGGAAGAAAGAGAGATTGAAAAATGAGCAACCGCCTTCGCCGGGAATCGAACCACGGACCTCTAGAATACCTGTTCAACGTGCAGAACCACTACACCTCGAAGCCACGCTAGGGAAGTGGGAGAAACACCTTATATACTCCCCTTTTATAGGGCGACTTGGGTTTATAGAGTACCCAATCACCAAATCCTTGGTGTGGAGAAACCTCATCGAACACCCTTTTAGTTCGGGCGCCACTGTAGAGACATTATGTTAATTTTTGGAAGAAGGAAAGATGAAAAATTAGCAACCGCCTTCGCCGGGAATCGAACCACGGAACTATGGAATACCGGTTCAGCGTGGAGGACCAATACACCACGAAGGCACGCTAGGAGGACGGGAGAAATACCTTATAAGCTAGTACCATATTAAAAGCGAGAAAAAAAGCGCTGTATTCTTGGCACTGCTTTTGACTGAATTGCGTTGGATTGTGTATATATAACAAAGCATGTGAGAGCAGTATGACTAACCGGGGATACATAAAGAATATTCTATAGAAAATTACATCCTGTCCATAGAGAAAGTAGAAGAACTTCCATATGATCAACCTGTTCGTCTGGAATCGAACCTGATTTTAAGTATAAATATTCAGCTATTTTACCGCTAAAGAACTGTGATATTGATATTTCATTGCATGTTTTAGGGCTACTTGATACACTATCTTCTATAATAATTATTAATATTACGGTGTCAAAGCATATTAGAGCTATCTGCTGAAAAGGATTGGGGACACTGGAGAGTTTTTGCATTATAGTACATGGAAAGAACGAAAAAAAATCTTACACGCAGTCAACCCATTCACAGGGATTTGAAGTCCTACCAAATTACCCAAGTAATTTGGTACCACTGACCAGGTACTCTTATCGCTCAGCCACTGGTGAGTTGCGTGACTATCTGATTTTAGATGATCATCTTTTTAAGCCATTTACTTCTGCTTTGGTTTGACTGACCGTACTATCAACTTAAAAAAATGAATTAAGAATTAATTTTAATTAACTGTTATATCCTTTAATTAAGATACAATAAATTAGTAATGTTAATTACTTTCTTTATAAATATCTTAAAACCAAAAATATTGAAAGCAAAATGCTCCGCGGATCAGTTTCAATAGACAGTTTTGTAATTAAAATTGTTGGATAATATGTATGGTGGGTGATATGTAGGGCTCAAGATTTTACCCTTATATGATTTATCTGTACCGAAAGTATATTTACATAAAATTTTATTTTGAAGTTGCAATTTACTGCATATAAATATATTGCTGGAACTACTGTAGGAGATTAAATAAAAGTATAACTCGTTTATAACGATCCCTGATTTAGCGAGAAACTCGCATTTAACGAGGAAATCAAAAATAATTGGTTGGTACAATATTAAGTCTATGGGAGCATAACTCGCTTGTAACGGACAAACCCCGCTTACAGCTTGTGATTCATAAAATTTCTTTTGACTTCCACCCCTCCAGCTCAACGAATCCTTTTTTGGAAGAATTTCTTTAACATTCCGAAGTCAACTGGAAGTTAGCGATGAATCCTAAATCCTAAGCATCCTTGAAGGAAGCACATTTTTATATTGGGGAGCGATCAGGATTGAAGTTTTACCACCGAATTCTACACGTGTTATCTAGCTTATGGACCAATGGATCATCAGAAGTTTTGAATCCAACTGTCCGAAGAACTTGATAATTGTGATTCTTCTCGACAGAAGAGAAAAAATAGAAAAAGCCTCATATGCTAATGTAAACATACTCGAATCGATGCGTTTAATGAGCGATGCATGGGAAAACGTTACATCAACATGCATTATCAATTGCTTACGTAAGGCTGAACTGGACATTTCTCAAGAGAGGAAAATTACTGAAGAAGACGAAGAAGAAGTGGACATCTTGGAAAATATGAAAATGAATAGAGAAGAATTTGAAAATTATCAGTTGAGGCCAATGTTATCACTTCCCAGATACCTACTCCCGAAGATACCGTTGTTGAAGGTCAAGCTAAAGCAAATGAAAAACATTGAGGAAAGGGCTATGATAACGACGATTGTAGAGAATTTCAAACTGAACCGCCTTAACATACCCAATGGCTTTTGAGTGCATAGAAATCTTTAAGCTTTTTTCGTAGCCAGGGGTGCAAATGAAGATGCTTTTTGGCCCATGAGTCTTCTTCGAAGAATACTAAAGCAAGAAACACACAATAAGGCAGTTCAAAGCAAAGTAGCCAGCTTCTTTTGTACAATACAGAAATAAAACATTATATGAGTATAATGTATTTATAATATTATAAGTTTGTATGAATTTTTATGACTTTTTAACGAACTCGTTTTTACGAGTACTCTGTTATAACGAGCAACTATTTTGATTCTTCCAAGCTCGTTATAAGAGAGTTAGACTGTATACATATTATACATGGCCTAATTAATTTCATTTTTAGCAAAATAATATATACAGATAGAGAAGATAGATAAACAAGTGAACTCAAATGCTTTTTTTTTGCGATCTAAGATTTGAAAAATAATCCTAGATATCTATTTATCAGATTTCATGAAATTTAATACATTTCAGTTGCCTTTGGTAATTGATAAAAAATGGAGATAATATATGGAAAATCGGTAAATGTTTTAATTACCAGGGTTTATACTGTAATTATTATTAATAAGAAATCTGTATTTTAAATCATTATTTTTCTGATAACCCTAGCTAATCTAATATTTTTGGAATCGTCATGTTTGTCTCATTTATCTCGTATTATATTGCGTACAAAATCCTTTTCTAGCTCAAGTACGTTTTTTTAGAGAAAGAAATTTAGAATTTTGATCAGAAATCAATAGAGAAAATCTCTTTAAATAATAACGTTAAATCTTTAACGAACTGCTAATTATTTGATTTATTAAAGCAATAACCACGAAAGTCTTCGAGCTTAAGATAGATGTTTCATGGATAATTTTCTTAAAGAAAGTGGCTCGCATTTCCTTTACGCATAGAGAAACTTATGCAGCCAGTTTTCTTGCAAGAATCAATTCCAGAGTCTAGCGAATTGACTTTAGTGGTGAATGTGAAGCCATAGCAATTCTTTAGCGTTATGAATTATTATAATTCTTTTGAAGAATTTACAAATATGTTTCAAAATGTCGTTTTTTGATTATTCGATTATGGCAAAGCATCTGCGTAAAAGGAACGTTGCTGTAGTGGATAACTTCCCTGAGAAACTTGCTGATATTTACGTAAAGTATCCATGAAGTTTTCGGTCAATCTGCCCTATCGCTGAGCTTTAAACCCTTACCAAAATACTAATGTTCTGTAATTTTACTTCTCGGTATTTATTGGTCTGAAATACAGATAGATTCAGCGTAAAGATATTTTTAATATCAAAAAACTACGGCTCAGAACTGTCCTAAATATATTTTTCAAAAACTGAAAAAAGCAAAAGAGACTTAAACTTAACCATAAATGTTTCAACTGAATTCTCTTTTCCAATAGTTGTTTTATCCGTTTAGAGTTGTCTATTGGAAAGCGACTTTGACTGATTTGACTGAACACTTTATTGAATTCAATAAGGACATCTCCTCTGTTTATACTGAGTTCAAAGAAATTTATCGAATTGGAAAACACCCTTCGTCTTTTTTTTTTAAAGCGCGTAATTTAATTCTTATCGTAAAGACTTAACAAAACCATTCCTGGTAACGACATTTTTAACAGAATTGTTTATTTTTTAATACAGCTGTATTGTAATCTGTAAAAAGATAATTTCTTAAAATCGCTTATAAAACTGAAACCAAACTTATCAAATCTTTTTTCGACTGAAGTTTTATAGTAATATTTAAAAATATATCTCTTACCTACCAGCAGCATTAATAATTAGTACCTAATATTAAACCTCAATGAAGCATGCCCCGGATGAGAATGAGACAGCTACATTAATTAATTATGAGTCGGCAAAAATACGCAATTAATTTCTAGTTGCCATGGTAACAGCAATTCATCAAAGCAATAACAGCTTCAGCTAAACGCTAGATGCATTTATAAAATGGCTTCTCATTTAAAGAAAACCATTAAGAAAGAAAAAGCACACTTTTCTTATTGCGATATCAAAAGAAGCAAACTTAATGAGTTTTATTGCTAGAAAATAATCACATATCAAAAGTAATTAATTTTTTTAGTTTAAAAATTGTATTGAAAAACAGCCGTCATTATATGGACAAAAGGTTTAGAAAAGAGAACCGAAAAAGGAACGAACTAACTGATCATGCAAATAGTCAAAACAAATTGCTCTGAGAATCCGCACATTTCCATTTACTTGATGATTGAATATCATATCAAAATTCAAATCCAGTCTTAAAAGTTTCACCAAATGCAGGGCTTCAATGTGAAAAAAGAAATCAAAGCTTTCGAACTAATCATTTGTATATACATTTTAAAGCTGCCGGTGGGGTCGGTGCTGCATTTTAAAGGGGTTGGTGCTGATCCTCTGGGTATTGGCGAAATTTTAAAGGATTCAGCATCAAATCTATAATTCTATCTCATCATATCAGCAACAATGGCTGCGTGCCATTGTTGCTGATATCAGCCCTGTCGCCACTCAGAAAAATGAGGGCAATAATTCTGTGCAGTTTTTAATTTTAATATTTCGCTTGGATACTGGACGTTTGTCGAGATAAGGTAACGGTAAATTGGTTAATTTATTTATTAGGATAAGTAATATTTGCATTAAGGGATATTTGTTAATTCAATGTATTTTTTTTTTTACATTTAATACACTCTTATTGATTTTTTTGATAAAGTTGTTCTGCAGAGTAAAATTCTGTGCAGTTTTTAAATTTAATATCTGGTGTTCCCTTTAGGTATTTTTTCGGTACATTAAAAAGCCAGACGAATGCTGACCGCGTAGCAGCTAGTGCAAAATAAGGTAAAAGAAAAATACAGTGAAATTATTTAATATCTGTTAAAAACCACTATTATTTTTAAATATATTAATCTTATGCAGTGAGTGCAATATAAAAATGTAAAACGAAGAACACAAGAAAACGCAATTAAAAAATACGAAGAACACAAGAAAACACAATAAAAAAATACGAAGAAAACAGAAATAGAACTGGAAACAAAAACACGTAAATAACATCTAAACAAAGTGATTTAAAAATTACGTTACGCCATTTTATGCTCAAATCCATTCCATCAAAGTGACAAGAGCGGATCACGTTAATTAAAATCGACTTAAAATCGTAATAAAACCCAGATTTTGTTTAAGGAAACGTGATAATGTTTCTAAAATTAAGGTAATAATAATGCAAATAACAATTAAACATAAATCTAATAAAGCATATTAATGATTTATTTCAAACCTTCCTTTTTTCATATTCTTAATCTAGTCAATATGTTCAAGTTATTTGTGTGCAACTGTTTTTATTATGCTTTTGTTTTGTACTATATCATAGAGAAACATTTAAGGGGACCGAAAAAGAAAACCGTTCATTTGAAAGGGACCGATGCCAGAAAAAAATTCGGAAGCCACAAACGGCGCTCTGTTAATTAAAATTTAGCCAATCAGAAACATTTTTGCAATTAATAATTCTTCTGTCCAATAAATAAAATATTTATTAATGGCTTATAAAATATATAAGCTACAAATTTCTGTTATGTGATGTACTGAAATATTCTCAAAAAGGGAATATTTATTATATTGCCAGTTTTTTTTGCCAGCCTGAAATTTTGCAAATGATAATAGAAGTATTTTTTAAGTCTAAAATACGAGGGCAATTATCTACACTTTTATCATTCATTTTCTTACATTCCGCACTTTGTCTTCTGTCCTCGCAGATTTTATTGTTATATTGTTGTGGCAATTCTCTAAAAGTTTGATCTTAATGCTTCCATTCTGGTTATTTCTGTTGCAGATATATCATGGCTGCTCCAATAGAAGTTTGCACCAAAGAGGAACACCGATTCCTCTGGTCGGAGGGTTTCATAGGGTCAGACATCCATCGCAGACTATCATAGCAATATGGGAGAAGTGCACTATCACATAAAACTATGTTTTAACAAAGCGTTGACACGAGACCCTAACACTAGTGAGCTTGTGTTCTGCTGTAAGCTTTATTGGTACCCCACCGTGCACAGACTTTATAAAAGCCGAGCTCGTCGTGGATGATTTGATGGGCAGAGCCATAACTGATGTTCAAAGCAGTTTCTACCTCATCGATAGTGATTCGCCTATTCATGTCTGGACCTTTGACTCCGTCTAGAGGAATCGAATCACCTCTCGATGCAAACCTCTAATGTAGAGGATAATGTATTCTGTAACAGAAGGAGAGAGAGAGAAAATGGAAGACGTGGGCACTATGCCCTTATCAAACGGTTAATTAGTATAGCATAACGTCCACCAATATCTATAGCACCCCTTCAAAATACATAATGCCACCTGAAAGGTATTCAACGTACCAAAGAGGAACACCGAACACACGATAAGACATACAAAATAACATGTTACAGAGTTATAGATTAATATTAATGAAACATTACTGGTACATTACTGATGCAAATATGGCAGATGCAGAACTGATAAAAGGCTCATATAATACTGATTAATACTGCTACAGTACTGATTAATTGATATAACACTGAATATTATTACTGATTAAATGGGAATGATTTCGCACAAGTCGGTAAATAAATCCACGAAATAGTATGTTACAGAGACTCAAAATATTGCGAATTAAAATATTACAGATCAATGTTCTATTGTTACATTGCTTGTACATTACTGATGAAATATAACTGATACACTACTGATACAAGGCTGATATACAAGGCTGATACAATACTTTACTGATGTAAGACTGTTATATTGCTCATGCAATATATGCATGAGCAATATGCATATACAATACTTTATTAGTATTAATACTCATACAATACTTTACTGATATTAATACTCATACAATACTTTGCTGGTATTAATACTCATACAATGCTGATTAATAGTGATTAATTGTAAATGGGAATGATTTTGTATAAGTCGGTAAATAAAACCACAAAATAACATGCTACAAAGACTCAAGCTAATGCGAATTAACAATTCAATATATGCATTATCGACACATTACTGGTATATTACTGATGCAAATATGACCGATACACTACGGATACAGAACTGATATACGAGATAGAGACTGATACAATACTTTACTCATGTACGACTGTTACATTACTGATACAAATATGCATACACAATATTTAACTGTTACAATAATTTACTGGTATTAATACTGACACAATACTGATTAATACTTGTACTATACTTTGCTTATGTAAGACTGTTATATTACTGATACAAATTTGCATATAATCCATACGGAGCATAGATTTATGGCAGCAGGAGAATTTAAACTGTCTGATATAAATCCATGCCCAGCGCAGACAGTTTGTCCATTAAATCGACAACATTTATAATCAGATATCTCTGCTTTATGATAAATTTGCAGAAAGCCTGCCTGTTGGTATTTGGCAGCTGAATATGAAGATCAGATGTTAATAGACAAGTGGTCAGGTAATGCTCTGGGGACCCAATATCTCCGCAGCAGCAGAACTCAGTATGGCTGAGTACAACAGCAGGAGGAAGAAAAATGGAGAATGCTTTCTGCAACAGAAGGAAGAAAAATGAAGGAATAAAGATCAAACTTTAACAGCATTACCACAGAAGTATAGCAATAAAATATGCGAGGACAGAAGACAAAGTGCGCAATGTAAGAAACATTATGACAAAAGTGTAGATAATTTTTTACTTGCCTACGTAATATTGTTCAAAAAAACTTTCTGTTACAAAATAAAAAAGTATAAAAGCTATGAAAAACAAAATTGCATAAAAGTATTATAATAATTATTACGAAATTTTTTAAGGTATCCGACTATGTTCTCATCGTTCTATTTTGATGAAATTTGTGAACAAAATTTATTACTTTATTTCAAAGCTTATATAAGTTAAGCTTCTAAAGTCTATTTTATTTTGTCTCTCAGGTAATTAGAAACAGAATTATGGCTGTTTTTGTTCTACGCCGTGAATTGAAAATTTCTGCTTAAGAACCCAGAATTTAATGCCTAATGTTACAAACACAGATTATTTTAAATCAGAACCTTTCATTCGAATACTTTTGGTGATGTTTAAGAAATCATTTTGAACCTTTATATTTGTTATTAAATGCTCTGGACAAGTTATGTTCCGAATTTAATTTTCATACTTGAAAACATTTTATTTTCCTTCTGTTTGTATTTGTATTACATTAAACCTATTTTTTAAACAACTTGTTTTTGTTCAACTTTCTTGTTACGAAATAAATTTTAAAATATTACTATAGTAATTTTATGAAACTTTGCACAAATGATTTGTGAAAATTTGGAAATTAAATGGACCAAAAGTTTAGCTTTATGTACATATCTAAAATTTCTTCAGACAGTTTTGTAAAGGAAAAGGGAGAAATTTCTCGAAGAATACCTAGTGCATGTGCTCAAATATTTAATATTATTTAATAGACATTTCACTTTACTACTAAATCTTAGTCCATTTAGCCCACCAGCGGCCGAGCGATAAAAACGCTGAACACTGGTAGTTTAGTCTGAGGTTCGAATCCCGCGAACGGGCTGGCTGCAGGGGCGTTTTCGCGGTTTTCCCCATGTGTAACGTGTATACGAGCCAGTTTCCCTTAGAAAGTCCTCCACGAAGGCATCCCATCCTTTAGGCAGATAGCCCTTGTGTTCTTTGCCATAATTAAATAATCCAACCAATCCACTCCTTAGTCCATTTTATTCTTTATACTTTAATAAATATAAATGATACAAATAAAAGTATAATATAATATTGATAAATATTTTTGTGGGAGCATATCTACAAATCTTGAAATTTAACATATTTTAAACCAAAATGTAAGAAAAATCCAAAAATGTGCTGATATTATACGTATTACCTGTTTTTGTGATTTTTAGCAGTGTCCTGCTAAATAACAGAAATAATAGATTTCTTTCCACGATTTCTCAAAATGTCATGTCGAACATTGTAC